>NC_090931.1:57803875-59159589 GCF_040938575.1 Ambystoma mexicanum | reverse complement strand
AGATGGGGAGCCCATGTAATGGTAAGTAAGGATGCATGAGATGGGGAGCCCATGTAATGCTATGTAACGATGCTGGGCATGAGATGGGGAGCCCATGTAATGGTAAGAAACAATGCTGAGCATGAGATGGGGAGCCTATGTAATGGTAAGTAAGGATGTAGGAGATGGGGAGCCCATGTAATGGTAAGTAAGGATGCTGAGCCTGAGATGGGGAGCCCATGTAATGGAAAGAAACAATGCTGAGCATGAGATGGGGAGCCCATGTAATGGTAAGTAAGGATGCATGAGATGGGGAGCCCATGTAATGGTAAGTAAGGATGCTGAGCATGAGATGGGGGACCATGTAATGGTAAGTAAGGATGCTGAGCATGAAGTAAGGATGCTGAGCATGAGATGGGGAGCCCATGTAATGGTAAGTAAGGATGCTGAGCATGAAGGAAGGATGCTGAGCATGAGACGGGGGCCCATGTAATGGTAAGTAAGGATGCTGAGAATGAAGTAAGGATGCTGAGCATGAGATGGGGAGCCCATGTAATGGTATGTAAGGATGCTGAGCATGAAGGAAGGATGCTGAGCATGAGATGGGGAGCCCATGTAATGGTAAGTAAGGATGCTGAGCATGAGATGGGGAGCCCATGTAATGGTAAGCAATGATGCTGAGCATGAGATGGGGGGCCCATGTAATGGTAAGTAAGGATTCTGAGCATGAGATGGGGAGCCCATGTAATGGTAAGTAAGGATGCATGAGATGGGGAGGCCATATGATGCTAAGCATGAGATGGTGAGCCCATGTAATGGTAAGTAAGGATGCTGAACATAAGATGGGGGGGCCCATGTAATGGTAAGTAAGGGTGCTTGGCATGAGATGCGGAGCCCATGCAATGGTAAGTAAGGATGCTGAGCATGAGATGGGGAGCCCATGTAATGGTAAGTAAGGATGCTGAGCCTGAGATGGGGAGCCCATGTAATGGTAAGAGACAATGCTGAGCATGAGATGGGGAGCCCATGTAATGGTAAGTAAGGATGCATGAGTTGGGGAGCCCATGTAATGGAAAGTAAGGATGCTGAGCATGAGATGGGGGCCCATGTAATGGTAAGTAAGGATGCTGAGCATGAAGTAAAGATGCTGAGCATGAGATGGGGAGCCCATGTAATGGTAAGTAAGCATGCTGAGCATGAAGGAAGGATGCTGAGCATGAGATGGGGGCCCATGTAATGGTAAGTAAGGATGCTGAGCATGAAGTAAGGATGCTGAGCATGAGATGGGGAGCCCATGTAATGGTATGTAAGGATGCTGAGCATGAAGGAAGGATGCTGAGCATGAGATGGGGAGCCCATGTAATGGTAAGTAAGGATTCTGAGCATGAGATGGGGAGCCCATGTAATGGTAAGCAATGATGCTGAGCATGAGATGGGGGTCCATGTAATGGTAAGTAAGGATGCTGAGCATGAGATGGGGAGCCCATGTAATGATAAGTAATGATGCTGAGCATGAGATCAGGAGCCCTTGTGATGATAAGTAATGATGCTGAGCATGAGATGGGGAGCCCATGTGATGATAAGTAATGATGCTGAGCATGAGATGGGGAGCCCATGTAATGGTAAGTAAGGATGCTGAGCATGAGATGGGGAGCCCATGTAATGGTAAGTAAGGATGCATGAGATGGGGAGCCCATGTAATGCTATGTAACGATGCTGGGCATGAGATGGGGAGCCCATGTAATGGTAAGAAACAATGCTGAGCATGAGATGGGGAGCCTATGTAATGGTAAGTAAGGATGCAGGAGATGGGGAGCCCATGTAATGGTAAGTAAGGATGCTGAGCCTGAGATGGGGAGCCCATGTAATGGTAAGAAACAATGCTGAGCATGAGATGGGGAGCCCATGTAATGGTAAGTAAGGATGCATGAGATGGGGAGCCCATGTAATGGTAAGTAAGGATGCTGAGCATGAGATGGGGGCCCATGTAATGGTAAGTAAGGATGCTGAGCATGAAGTAAGGATGCTGAGCATGAGATGGGGAGCCCATGTAATGGTAAGTAAGGATGCTGAGCATGAAGGAAGGATGCTGAGCATGAGACGGGGGCCCATGTAATGGTAAGTAAGGATGCTGAGCATGAAGTAAGGATGCTGAGCATGAGATGGGGAGCCCATGTAATGGTATGTAAGGATGCTGAGCATGAAGGAAGGATGCTGAGCATGAGATGGGGAGCCCATGTAATGGTAAGTAAGGATGCTGAGCATGAGATGGGGAGCCCATGTAATGGTAAGCAATGATGCTGAGCATGAGGTGGGGGGCCCATGTAATGGTAAGTAAGGATTCTGAGCATGAGATGGGGAGCCCATGTAATGGTAAGTAAGGATGCATGAGATGGGGAGGCCATATGATGCTAAGCATGAGATGGTGAGCCCATGTAATGGTAAGTAAGGATGCTGAACATAAGATGGGGGGGCCCATGTAATGGTAAGTAAGGGTGCTTGGCATGAGATGCGGAGCCCATGCAATGGTAAGTAAGGATGCTGAGCATGAGATGGGGAGCCCATGTAATGGTAAGTAAGGATGCTGAGCCTGAGATGGGGAGCCCATGTAATGGTAAGAGACAATGCTGAGCATGAGATGGGGAGCCCATGTAATGGTAAGTAAGGATGCATGAGTTGGGGAGCCCATGTAATGGAAAGTAAGGATGCTGAGCATGAGATGGGGGCCCATGTAATGGTAAGTAAGGATGCTGAGCATGAAGTAAAGATGCTGAGCATGAGATGGGGAGCCCATGTAATGGTAAGTAAGCATGCTGAGCATGAAGGAAGGATGCTGAGCATGAGATGGGGGCCCATGTAATGGTAAGTAAGGATGCTGAGCATGAAGTAAGGATGCTGAGCATGAGATGGGGAGCCCATGTAATGGTATGTAAGGATGCTGAGCATGAAGGAAGGATGCTGAGCATGAGATGGGGAGCCCATGTAATGGTAAGTAAGGATTCTGAGCATGAGATGGGGAGCCCATGTAATGGTAAGCAATGATGCTGAGCATGAGATGGGGGTCCATGTAATGGTAAGTAAGGATGCTGAGCATGAGATGGGGAGCCCATGTAATGGTAAGTAAGGATGCATGAGATGGGGAGGCCATATGATGCTAAGCATGAGATGGTGAGCCCATGTAATGGTAAGTAAGGATGCTGAGCATAAGATGGGGGGCCCATGTAATGGTAAGTAAGGGTGCTTAGCATGAGATGCGGAGCCCATGCAATGGTAAGTAAGGATGCTGAGCATGAGATGGGGAGCGCATGTAATGGTAAGTAATGATGCTGAGCATGAGATGGGGAGCCCATGTAATGGTAAGTAAGGATGCTGAGCATGAGATGGGGAGCCCATGTAATGGGAAGTAAGGATGCATGAGATGGGGAGGCCATGTGATGCTGAGCATGAGATGGGGAGCAAATGTAATGGTAAGTAAGGATGCTGAGCATGAGATGAGGAGCCCATGTAATGGTAAGAAACAATGCTGAGCATGAGATGGGGAGCCCATGTAATGATAGTTAAGGATGCTGAGCATGAGATGGGGAGCCCATGTAATGGTAAGTAAGGATGCTGAGCATGAGATGGGGAGCCCATGTACTGATAGTTAAGGATGCTTGGCATGCGATTGGGAGCCCATGTAATGGTAAGTAAGGATGCTTGGCATGAGATGGGGAGCCCATGTAATGATAAGTAAGGATGATGAGCATGAGATGGGGGCCCATGTAATGGTAAGTAAGGATGCTGAGCATGAGATGGAAGCCCATGTAATTGTAAGTAAGGATGCTGGTCATGAGATGGAAGCCCATGTAATGGTAAGAAATGATGCTGAGCATGAGATGGGGAGCCCATGTAATGATAAGTAAGGATGCTTGGCATGAGATGGGGAGCCCATGTAATGGTAAGTAAGGATGCTGAGCATGAGATGGGGAGCCCATGTAATGATAAGTAAGGATGCTGAGCATGAGATGGGAAGCCCATGTAATGGTAAGAAACAATGCTGAGCATGAGATGGGGAGCCCATGTAATGGTGAGTAAGGATGCATGAGATGGGGAGCCCATGTGATGCTGAGCATGAGATGGGGAGCCCATGCAATGGTAAGTAAGGATGCCGAGCATGAGATGGGAGCCCATGTAATGATAGTTAAGGGTGCTGAGCATGAGATGGGGAGCCCATGTAATGGTAAGTAAGGATGCATGAGATGGGGAGCCCATGTGATGCTGAGTATGAGATGTGGAGCCCAGGTAATGGTAAGTAAGGATGCTGAGCATGAGATGGGGAGCCAATGTAATGGTAAGTAAGGATGCTTTGCATGAGTTGGGGAGCCCATGTAATGGTAAGTAAGGATGCTGAGCATGAGATGAGGAGCCCATGTAATGCTAAGAAACAATGCTGAGCATGATATGGGGAGCCCATGTAATGGTAAGTAAAGATGCTGAGCATGAGATGGGTGGCCCATGTAAAGGAAAATAAGGATGCTGAGCATGCGATGGGGGCCCATGTAATGGTTAGTAAGGATGATGAGCATGAGATGGGGGCCCATGTAATGGTAAGTAAGGATGCATGAGATGGGGGGCCCATGTAATGGTAAGTAAGGATGCATGAGATGGGGAGCCCATGTGATGCTGAGCATGAGATGGGGAGCCCATGTAATGGTAAGTAAGGATGCATGAGATGGGGAGCCCATGTGATGCTGAGCATGAGATGGGGAGCCCATGTAATGGTAAGTAAGGATGCTGAGCATGAGATGGGGGGCCCATGTAAAGGTAAGTAAGGATGCTGAGCATGAGATTGGGGGCCCATGTAATGGTAAGTAAGGATGCTGAGCATGAGATGGGGGCCCATGTAATGGTAAGTAAGGATGCTGAGCATGAAGTAAGGATGCTGAGCATGAGATGGGGAGCCCATGTAATGGTAAGTAAGGATGCTGAGCATGAAGTAAGGATGCTGAGCATGAGATGGGGAACCCATGTAATGGTAAGTAAGGATGCTGGGCATGAGATGGGGAGCCCATGTAATGGTAAGTGAGGATGCTGAGCATGAGATGGGGAGCACATGTAATGGTAAGTAAGGATGCTGAGCATGAGATGGGGAGCCCATGTAATGGTAAGTAAGGATGCTTGGCATGAATTGGGGAGCCCATGTAATGGTAAGAAACAATGCTGAGCATGAGATGGGGAGCCCATGTAATGGTAAGTAAGGATGTATTAGATGGGGGGCCCATGTGATGCTGACCATGAGATGGGGAGCCCATATAAGTAAGGATGCTGACCACGTAATGATGAGTAAGGATGCTGAGCATGAGATGGGGGCCCATGTAATGGTAAGCAAGGATGCTGAGCATGAGATGGGGGGCCCATGTAATGGTAAGTAAGGATGCATGAGATGGGGAGCCCATGTAATGCTGAGCATGACCTGGGAAGCCCATGTAATGGTAAGTAAGGATGCTGAGCATGAAGTAAGGATGCTGAGCATGAGATGGGGAGCCCATGTAATGGTAAGTAAGGATGCTGAGCATGAAGGAAGGATGCTGAGCATGAGACGGGGGCCCATGTAATGGTAAGTAAGGATGCTGAGCATGAAGTAAGGATGCTGAGCATGAGATGGGGAGCCCATGTAATGGTATGTAAGGATGCTGAGCATGAAGTAAGGATGCTGAGCATGAGATGGGGAGCCCATGTAATGGTATGTAAGGATGCTGAGCATGAAGGAAGGATGCTGAGCATGAGATGGGGAGCCCATGTAATGGTAAGTAAGGATTCTGAGCATGAGATGGGGAGCCCATGTAATGGTAAGTAAGGATGCATGAGATGGGGAGGCCATATGATGCTAAGCATGAGATGGTGAGCCCATGTAATGGTAAGTAAGGATGCTGAACATAAGATGGGGGGGCCCATGTAATGGTAAGTAAGGGTGCTTGGCATGAGATGCGGAGCCCATGCAATGGTAAGTAAGGATGCTGAGCATGAGATGGGGAGCCCATGTAATGGTAAGTAAGGATGCTGAGCCTGAGATGGGGAGCCCATGTAATGGTAAGAGACAATGCTGAGCATGAGATGGGGAGCCCATGTAATGGTAAGTAAGGATGCATGAGTTGGGGAGCCCATGTAATGGAAAGTAAGGATTCTGAGCATGAGATGGGGGCCCATGTAATGGTAAGTAAGGATGCTGAGCATGAAGTAAAGATGCTGAGCATGAGATGGGGAGCCCATGTAATGGTAAGTAAGCATGCTGAGCATGAAGGAAGGATGCTGAGCATGAGATGGGGGCCCATGTAATGGTAAGTAAGGATGCTGAGCATGAAGTAAGGATGCTGAGCATGAGATGGGGAGCCCATGTAATGGTATGTAAGGATGCTGAGCATGAAGGAAGGATGCTGAGCATGAGATGGGGAGCCCATGTAATGGTAAGTAAGGATTCTGAGCATGAGATGGGGAGCCCATGTAATGGTAAGCAATGATGCTGAGCATGAGATGGGGGTCCATGTAATGGTAAGTAAGGATGCTGAGCATGAGATGGGGAGCCCATGTAATGGTAAGTAAGGATGCATGAGATGGGGAGGCCATATGATGCTAAGCATGAGATGGTGAGCCCATGTAATGGTAAGTAAGGATGCTGAGCATAAGATGGGGGGCCCATGTAATGGTAAGTAAGGGTGCTTAGCATGAGATGCGGAGCCCATGCAATGGTAAGTAAGGATGCTGAGCATGAGATGGGGGGCCCATGTAATGGTAAGTAAGGGTGTTTGGCATGAGATGGGGAGCCCATGTAATGGTAAGTAAGGATGCTGAGCATGAGATGGGTAGCGCATGTAATGGTAAGTAATGATGCTGAGCATGAGATGGGGAGCCCATGTAATGGTAAGTAAGGATGCTGAGCATGAGATGGGGAGCCCATGTAATGGGAAGTAAGGATGCATGAGATGGGGAGGCCATGTGATGCTGAGCATGAGATGGGGAGCAAATGTAATGGTAAGTAAGGATGCTGAGCATGAGATGAGGAGCCCATGTAATGGTAAGAAACAATGCTGAGAATGAGATGGGGAGCCCATGTAATGATAGTTAAGGATGCTGAGCATGAGATGGGGAGCCCATGTAATGGTAAGTAAGGATGCTGAGCATGAGATGGGGAGCCCATGTAATGATAGTTAAGGATGCTTGGCATGAGATTGGGAGCCCATGTAATGGTACGTAAGGATGCTTGGCATGAAGGAAGGATGCTGAGCATGAGACGGGGGCCCATGTAATGGTAAGTAAGGATGCTGAGCATGAAGTAAGGATGCTGAGCATGAGATGGGGAGCCCATGTAATGGTATGTAAGGATGCTGAGCATGAAGGAAGGATGCTGAGCATGAGATGGGGAGCCCATGTAATGGTAAGTAAGGATGCTGAGCATGAGATGGGGAGCCCATGTAATGGTAAGCAATGATGCTGAGCATGAGATGGGGGGCCCATGTAATGGTAAGTAAGGATTCTGAGCATGAGATGGGGAGCCCATGTAATGGTAAGTAAGGATGCATGAGATGGGGAGGCCATATGATGCTAAGCATGAGATGGTGAGCCCATGTAATGGTAAGTAAGGATGCTGAACATAAGATGGGGGGGCCCATGTAATGGTAAGTAAGGGTGCTTGGCAGGAGATGCGGAGCCCATGCAATGGTAAGTAAGGATGCTGAGCATGAGATGGGGAGCCCATGTAATGGTAAGTAAGGATGCTGAGCCTGAGATGGGGAGCCCATGTAATGGTAAGAGACAATGCTGAGCATGAGATGGGGAGCCCATGTAATGGTAAGTAAGGATGCATGAGTTGGGGAGCCCATGTAATGGAAAGTAAGGATGCTGAGCATGAGATGGGGGCCCATGTAATGGTAAGTAAGGATGCTGAGCATGAAGTAAAGATGCTGAGCCTGAGATGGGGAGCCCATGTAATGGTAAGTAAGCATGCTGAGCATGAAGGAAGGATGCTGAGCATGAGATGGGGGCCCATGTAATGGTAAGTAAGGATGCTGAGCATGAAGTAAGGATGCTGAGCATGAGATGGGCAGCCCATGTAATGCTATGTAAGGATGCTGAGCATGAAGGAAGGATGCTGAGCATGAGATGGGGAGCCCATGTAATGGTAAGTAAGGATTCTGAGCATGAGATGGGGAGCCCATGTAATGGTAAGCAATGATGCTGAGCATGAGATGGGGGTCCATGTAATGGTAAGTAAGGATGCTGAGCATGAGATGGGGAGCCCATGTAATGGTAAGTAAGGATGCATGAGATGGGGAGGCCATATGATGCTAAGCATGAGATGGTGAGCCCATGTAATGGTAAGTAAGGATGCTGAGCATAAGATGGGGGGCCCATGTAATGGTAAGTAAGGGTGCTTAGCATGAGATGCGGAGCCCATGCAATGGTAAGTAAGGATGCTGAGCATGAGATGGGGGGCCCATGTAATGGTAAGTAAGGGTGTTTGGCATGAGATGGGGAGCCCATGTAATGGTAAGTAAGGATGCTGAGCATGAGATGGGGAGCGCATGTAATGGTAAGTAATGATGCTGAGCATGAGATGGGGAGCCCATGTAATGGTAAGTAAGGATGCTGAGCATGAGATGGGGAGCCCATGTAATGGGAAGTAAGGATGCATGAGATGGGGAGGCCATGTGATGCTGAGCATGAGATGGGGAGCAAATGTAATGGTAAGTAAGGATGCTGAGCATGAGATGAGGAGCCCATGTAATGGTAAGAAACAATGCTGAGCATGAGATGGGGAGCCCATGTAATGATAGTTAAGGATGCTTGGCATGAGATTGGGAGCCCATGTAATGGTAAGTAAGGATGCTTGGCATGAGATGGGGAGCCCATGTAATGATAAGTAAGGATGCTGAGCATGAGATGGGGGCCCATGTAATGGTAAGTAAGGATGCTGAGCATGAGATGGAAGCCCATGTAATTGTAAGTAAGGATGCTGGTCATGAGATGGAAGCCCATGTAATGGTAAGAAATGATGCTGAGCATGAGATGGGGAGCCCATGTAATGATAAGTAAGGATGCTTGGCATGAGATGGGGAGCCCATGTAATGGTAAGTAAGGATGCTGAGCATGAGATGGGGAGCCCATGTAATGATAAGTAAGGATGCTGAGCATGAGATGGGAAGCCCATGTAATGGTAAGAAACAATGCTGAGCATGAGATGGGGAGCCCATGTAATGGTAAGTAAGGATGCTGAGCATGAGTTTGGGAGCCCATGTAATGATAGTTAAGAATGCTGAGCATGAGATGGGGAGCCCATGTAATGGTAAGTAAGGATGCATGAGATGGGGAGCCCATGTGATGCTGAGCATGAGATGGGGAGCCCATGCAATGGTAAGTAAGGATGCCGAGCATGTGATGGGAGCCCATGTAATGATAGTTAAGGGTGCTGAGCATGAGATGGGGAGCCCATGTAATGGTAAGTAAGGATGCATGAGATGGGGAGCCCATGTGATGCTGAGTATGAGATGTGGAGCCCAGGTAATGGTAAGTAAGGATGCTGAGCATGAGATGGGGAGCCCATGTAATGGTAAGTAAGGATGCTTTGCATGAGTTGGGGAGCCCATGTAATGGTAAGTAAGGATGCTGAGCATGAGATGAGGAGCCCATGTAATGCTAAGAAACAATGCTGAGCATGAGATGGGGAGCCCATGTAATGGTAAGTAAAGATGCTGAGCATGAGATGGGTGGCCCATGTAAAGGAAAATAAGGATGCTGAGCATGCGATGGGGGCCCATGTAATGGTTAGTAAGGATGATGAGCATGAGATGGGGGCCCATGTAATGGTAAGTAAGGATGCATGAGATGGGGGGCCCATGTAATGGTAAGTAAGGATGCATGAGATGGGGAGCCCATGTGATGCTGAGCATGAGATGGGGAGCCCATGTAATGGTAAGTAAGGATGCATGAGATGGGGAGCCCATGTGATGCTGAGCATGAGATGGGGAGCCCATGTAATGGTAAGTAAGGATGCTGAGCATGAGATGGGGGGCCCATGTAAAGGTAAGTAAGGATGCTGAGCATGAGATTGGGGGCCCATGTAATGGTAAGTAAGGATGCTGAGCATGAGATGGGGGCCCATGTAATGGTAAGTAAGGATGCTGAGCATGAAGTAAGGATGCTGAGCATGAGATGGGGAGCCCATGTAATGGTAAGTAAGGATGCTGAGCATGAAGTAAGGATGCTGAGCATGAGATGGGGAACCCATGTAATGGTAAGTAAGGATGCTGGGCATGAGATGGGGAGCCCATGTAATGGTAAGTGAGGATGCTGAGCATGAGATGGGGAGCCTGTGTAATGATAAATAAGGATGCTGACCAAGTAATGATGAGTAAGGATGCTGCGCATGAGATGGGGAGCCCATGCAATGGTAAGTAAGGATGCTGAGCATGAGATGGGGAGCCCATGTAATGGTAAGTAAGGATGCTGAGCATGAGATGGGGAGCCCATGTAATGGTAAGTAAGGATGCTTGGCATGAATTGGGGAGCCCATGTAATGGTAAGAAACAATGCTGAGCATGAGATGGGGAGCCCATGTAATGGTAAGTAAGGATGCATTAGATGGGGGGCCCATGTGATGCTGACCATGAGATGGGGAGCCCATATAAGTAAGGATGCTGAACACGTAATGATGAGTAAGGATGCTGAGCATGAGAGGGGGGCCCATGTAATGGTAAGCAAGGATGCTGAGCATGAGATGGGGGGCCCATGTAATGGTAAGTAAGGATGCATGAGATGGGGAGCCCATGTGATGCTGAGCATGACATGGGAAGCCCGTGTAATGGTAAGTAAGGATGCTGAGCATGAGATGGGGAGCCCATGTAATGGCAAGTAAGGATGCTGAGCATGAGATGGGGATCCCATGTAATGGTAAGTAAGGATGCTGCGCATGAGATGGGGGGTCCATGTAATGGTAAGTAAGGATGCATGAGATTGGGAGCCCATGTCATGGTAAGTAAGGATGCATGAGGTGGGGAGCCCATGTGATGCTGAGCATGAGATGGGGAGTCCATGTAATGGTAAGTAAGGATGCTGAGCATGAGATGGGGGGCCCATGTAAAGGTAAGTAAGGATGCTGAGCATGAGATGGGGGCCTATGTAATGGTAAGTAAGGATGCTGAGCATGAAGTAAGGATGCAGAGTATGAGATGGGGAGCCCATGTAATGGTAAGTAAGGATGCTGAGAATGAAGTAAGGATGCTGAGCATGAGATGGAGAGCCCATGTAATGGTAAGTAAGGATGCTGAGCATGAGATGGGGAGCCCATGTAATGGTAAGTAAGGATGCTGGGCATGAGATGGGGAGCCCATGTAATGTTAAGTAAGGATGCTGAGCATGACATGGGGAGACTGTGTAATGATAACCAAGGATGCTGACCATGTAATGATGAGTATGGATGCTGTGCATGAGATGGGGAGCCCATGTAATGGTAAGTAAGGATGCTGAGCATGAGATGGGGAGCCCGTGTAATGGTAAGTAAGTATGCATGAGATGGGGAGCCCATGTAATGCTATGTAACGATGCTGGGCATGAGATGGGGAGCCCATGTAATGGTAAGTAAGGATGCATGAGATGGGGAGCCCATGTGATGCTGAGCATGAGACGGGGAGCCAATGTAATGGTAAGTAAGGATGCTGAGCATGAGATGGGGAGCCCATGTAATGGTAAATAAGGATGCTTGGCATGAGTTGGGGATCCCATGTAATGGTAAGTAAGGATGCTGAGCATAAGATGGGGAGCCCATGTAATGGTAAGAAACAATGCTGAGCATGAGATGGGGAGCCAATGTAATGGTAAGTAAGGATGCATGAGATGGGGGGCCCATGTAATGGTAAGTAAGGGTGCTTGGCATGAGATGGGGAGCCCATGTAATGGGAAGTAAGGATGCTGAGCATGAGATGGGGAGCGCATGTAATGGTAAGTAATGATGCTGAGCATGAGATGGGGAGCCCATGTAATGGTAAGTAAGGATGCTGAGCATGAGATGGGGAGCCCATGTAATGGGAAGTAAGGATGCATGAGATGGGGAGGCCATGTGATGCTGAGCATGAGATGGGGAGCCCATGTAATGCTAAATAAGGATGCTGAGCATGAGATGGGGAGCCCATGTAATGATAGTTAAGGATGCTGGGCATGAGATGGGGAGCCCATGTAATGGTAAGTAAGGATGCTGAGCATGAGATGGGGAGCCCATGTAATGATAGTTAAGGATGCTTGGCATGAGATGGGGACCCCATGTAATGGTAAGTAAGGATGCTTGGCATGAGATGGGGAGCCCATGTAATGATAAGTAAGGATGCTGAGCATGAGATGGGGGCCCATGTAATGGTAAGTAAGGATGCTGAGCATGAGATGGAAGCCCATGCAATTGTAAGTAAGGATGCTGGGCATGAGATGGAAGCCCATGTAATGGTAAGTAATGATGCTGAGCATGAGATGGGGAGCCCATGTAATGATAAGTAAGGATGCTTGGCATGAGATGGGGAGCCCATGTAATGGTAAGTAAGGATGCAGAGCATGAGATGGGGAGCCCATGTAATGATAAGTAAGGATGCTGATCATGAGATGGGAAGCCCATGTAATGGTAAGAAACAATGGTGAGCATGAGATGGGGAGCCCATGTAATGGTAAGTAAGGATGCTGAGCATGAGTTTGGGAGCCCCTGTAATGATAGTTAAGAATGCTGAGCATGAGATGGGGAGCCCATGTAATGGTAAGTAAGGATGCATGAGATGGGGAGCCCATGTGATGGTGAGCATGAGATGGGGAGCCCATGCAATGGTAAGTAAGGATGCCGAGCATGAGATGGGAGCCCATCTAATGATAGTTAAGGATGCTGAGCATGAGATGGGGAGCCCATGTAATGGTAAGTAAGGATGCATGAGATGGGGAGCCCATGTGATGCTGAGTATGAGATGTGGAGCCCATGTAATGGTAAGTAAGGATGCTGAGCATGAGATGGGGAGCCCATGTAATGGTAAGTAAGGATGCTTTGCATGAGTTGGGGAGCCCATGTAATGGTAAGTAAGGATGCTGAGCATGAGATGGGGAGCCCATGTAATGGTAAGAAACAATGCTGAGCATGAGATGGGGAGCCCATGTAATGATAAGTAAGGATGCTGATCATGAGATGGGAAGCCCATGTAATGGTAAGAAACAATGCTGAGCATGAGATGGGGAGCCCATGTAATGGTAAGTAAGGATGCTGAGCATGAGTTTGGGAGCCCCTGTAATGATAGTTAAGAATGCTGAGCATGAGATGGGGAGCCCATGTAATGGTAAGTAAGGATGCATGAGATGGGGAGCCCATGTGATGGTGAGCATGAGATGGGGAGCCCATGCAATGGTAAGTAAGGATGCCGAGCATGAGATGGGAGCCCATCTAATGATAGTTAAGGATGCTGAGCATGAGATGGGGAGCCCATGTAATGGTAAGTAAGGATGCATGAGATGGGGAGCCCATGTGATGCTGAGTATGAGATGTGGAGCCCATGTAATGGTAAGTAAGGATGCTGAGCATGAGATGGGGAGCCCATGTAATGGTAAGTAAGGATGATTTGCATGAGTTTGGGAGCCCATGTAATGGTAAGTAAAGATGCTGAGCATGAGATGGGTGGCCCATGTAAAGGAAAATAAGGATGCTGAGCATGAGATGGGGGCCCATGTAATGGTTAGTAAGGATGCTGAGCATGAGATGGGGGCCCATGTAATGGTAAGTAAGGATGCATGAGATGGGGGGCCCATGTAATGGTAAGTAAGGATGCATGAGATGGGGAGCCCATGTGATGCTGAGCATGAGATGGGGAGCCCATGTAATGGTAAGTAAGGATGCATTAGATGGGGAGCCCATGTGATGCTGAGCATGAGATGGGGAGCCCATGTAATGGTAAGTAAGGATGCTGAGCATGAGATGGGGGGCCCATGTAAAGGTAAGTAAGGATGCTGAGCATGAGATTGGGGGCCCATGTAATGGTAAGTAAGGATGCTGAGCATGAGATGGGGGCCATGTAATGGTAAGTAAGGATGCTGAGCATGAAGTAAGGATGCTGAACATGAGATGGGGAGCCCATGTAATGGTAAGTAAGGATGCTGAGCATGAAGTAAGGATGCTGAGCATGAGATGGGGAACCCATGTAATGGTAAGTAAGGATGCTGGGCATGAGATGGGGAGCCCATGTAATGGTAAGTGAGGATGCTGAGCATGAGAAGGGGAGCCTGTGTAATGATAAATAAGGATGCTGACCATGCAATGATGAGTAAGGATGCTGCGCATGAGATGGGGAGCCCATGCAATGGTAAGTAAGGATGCTGAGCATGAGATGGGGAGCCCATGTAATGGTAAGTAAGGATGCTGAGCATGAGATGGGGAGCCAATGTAATGGTAAGTAAGGATGCTTGGCATGAATTGGGGAGCCCATGTAATGGTAAGAAACAATGCTGAGCATGAGATGGGGAGCCCATGTAATGGTAAGTAAGTTTGCATGAGATGGGGGGCCCATGTGATGCTGAGCATGAGATGGGGAGCCCATATAAGTAAGGATGCTGACCACGTAATGATGATTAAGGATGCTGAGCATGAGATGGGGGCCCATGTAATGGTAAGTAAGGATGCATGAGATGGGGAGCCCATGTGATGCTGAGCATGACATGGGAAGCCCGTGTAATGGTAAGTAAGGATGCTGAGCATGAGATGGGGAGCCCTGTAATGGCAAGTAAGGATGCTGAGCATGAGATGGGGATCTCATGTAATGGTAAGTAAGGATGCTGCGCATGAGATGGGGGGTCCATGTAATGGTAAGTAAGGATGCATGAGATTGGGAGCCCATGTAATGGTAAGTAAGGATGCATGAGGTGGGGAGCCCATGTGATGCTGAGCATGAGATGGGGAGCCCATGTAATGGTAAGTAAGGATGCTGAGTATGAGATGGGGGGCCCATGTAAAGGTAAGTAAGGATGCTGAGCATGAGATGGGGGCCTATGTAATGGTAAGTAAGGATGCTGAGCATGAAGTAAGGATGCAGAGCATGAGATGGGGAGCCCATGTAATGGTAAGTAAGGATGCTGAGAATGAAGTAAGGATGCTGAGCATGAGATGGGAAGCCCATGTAATGGTAAGTAAGGATGCTGAGCATGAGATGGGGAGCCCATGTAATGGTAAGTAAGGATGCTGGGCATGAGATGGGGAGCCCATGTAATGGTAAGTAAGGATGCTGAGCATGACATGGGGAGCCTGTGTAATGATAAATAAGGATGCTGACCATGTAATGATGAGTATGGATGCTGTGCATGAGATGGGGAGCCCATGTAATGGTAAGAAACAATGCTGAGCATGAGATGGGGAGCCCATGTAATGGTAAGTAAGGATGCATGAGATGGGGGGCCCATGTGATGCTGAGCATGAGATGGGGATCCCATGTAATGGTAAGTAAGGATGCTGCGCATGAGATGGGGGGTCCATGTAATGGTAAGTAAGGATGCATGAGATTGGGAGCCCATGTCATGGTAAGTAAGGATGCATGAGGTGGGGAGCCCATGTGATGCTGAGCATGAGATGGGGAGTCCATGTAATGGTAAGTAAGGATGCTGAGCATGAGATGGGGGGCCCATGTAAAGGTAAGTAAGGATGCTGAGCATGAGATGGGGGCCTATGTAATGGTAAGTAAGGATGCTGAGCATGAAGTAAGGATGCAGAGCATGAGATGGGGAGCCCATGTAATGGTAAGTAAGGATGCTGAGAATGAAGTAAGGATGCTGAGCATGAGATGGAGAGCCCATGTAATGGTAAGTAAGGATGCTGAGCATGAGATGGGGAGCCCATGTAATGGTAAGTAAGGATGCTGGGCATGAGATGGGGAGCCCATGTAATGTTAAGTAAGGATGCTGAGCATGACATGGGGAGACTGTGTAATGATAAATAAGGATGCTGACCATGTAATGATGAGTATGGATGCTGTGCATGAGATGGGGAGCCCATGTAATGGTAAGTAAGGATGCTGAGCATGAGATGGGGAGCCCGTGTAATGGTAAGTAAGTATGCATGAGATGGGGAGCCCATGTAATGCTATGTAACGATGCTGGGCATGAGATGGGGAGCCCATGTAATGGTAAGTAAGGATGCATGAGATGGGGAGCCCATGTGATGCTGAGCATGAGACGGGGAGCCAATGTAATGGTAAGTAAGGATGCTGAGCATGAGATGGGGAGCCCATGTAATGGTAAATAAGGATGCTTGGCATGAGTTGGGGATCCCATGTAATGGTAAGTAAGGATGCTGAGCATAAGATGGGGAGCCCATGTAATGGTAAGAAACAATGCTGAGCATGAGATGGGGAGCCAATGTAATGGTAAGTAAGGATGCATGAGATGGGGGGCCCATGTAATGGTAAGTAAGGGTGCTTGGCATGAGATGGGGAGCCCATGTAATGGGAAGTAAGGATGCTGAGCATGAGATGGGGAGCGCATGTAATGTTAAGTAATGATGCTGAGCATGAGATGGGGAGCCCATGTAATGGTAAGTAAGGATGCTGAGCATGAGATGGGGAGCCCATGTAATGGGAAGTAAGGATGCATGAGATGGGGAGGCCATGTGATGCTGAGCATGAGATGGGGAGCCCATGTAATGCTAAATAAGGATGCTGAGCATGAGATGGGGAGCCCATGTAATGATAGTTAAGGATGCTGGGCATGAGATGGGGAGCCCATGTAATGGTAAGTAAGGATGCTGAGCATGAGATGGGGAGCCCATGTAATGATAGTTAAGGATGCTTGGCATGAGATGGGGACCCCATGTAATGGTAAGTAAGGATGCTTGGCATGAGATGGGGAGCCCATGTAATGATAAGTAAGGATGCTGAGCATGAGATGGGGGCCCATGTAATGGTAAGTAAGGATGCTGAGCATGAGATGGAAGCCCATGCAATTGTAAGTAAGGATGCTGGGCATGAGATGGAAGCCCATGTAATGGTAAGTAATGATTCTGAGCATGAGATGGGGAGCCCATGTAATGATAAGTAAGGATGCTTGGCATGAGATGGGGAGCCCATGTAATGGTAAGTAAGGATGCAGAGCATGAGATGGGGAGCCCATGTAATGATAAGTAAGGATGCTGATCATGAGATGGGAAGCCCATGTAATGGTAAGAAACAATGCTGAGCATTAGATGGGGAGCCCATGTAATGGTAAGTAAGGATGCTGAGCATGATTTTGGGAGCCCCTGTAATGATAGTTAAGAATGCTGAGCATGAGATGGGGAGCCCATGTAATGGTAAGTAAGGATGCATGAGATGGGGAGCCCATGTGATGGTGAGCATGAGATGGGGAGCCCATGCAATGGTAAGTAAGGATGCCGAGCATGAGATGGGAGCCCATCTAATGATAGTTAAGGATGCTGAGCATGAGATGGGGAGCCCATGTAATGGTAAGTAAGGATGCATGAGATGGGGAGCCCATGTGATGCTGAGTATGAGATGTGGAGCCCATGTAATGGTAAGTAAGGATGCTGAGCATGAGATGGGGAGCCCATGTAATGGTAAGTAAGGATGCTTTGCATGAGTTGGGGAGCCCATGTAATGGTAAGTAAGGATGCTGAGCATGAGATGGGGAGCCCATGTAATGGTAAGAAACAATGCTGAGCATGAGATGGGGAGCCCATGTAATGATAAGTAAGGATGCTGATCATGAGATGGGAAGCCCATGTAATGGTAAGAAACAATGCTGAGCATGAGATGGGGAGCCCATGTAATGGTAAGTAAGGATGCTGAGCATGAGTTTGGGAGCCCCTGTAATGATAGTTAAGAATGCTGAGCATGAGATGGGGAGCCCATGTAATGGTAAGTAAGGATGCATGAGATGGGGAGCCCATGTGATGGTGAGCATGAGATGGGGAGCCCATGCAATGGTAAGTAAGGATGCCGAGCATGAGATGGGAGCCCATCTAATGATAGTTAAGGATGCTGAGCATGAGATGGGGAGCCCATGTAATGGTAAGTAAGGATGCATGAGATGGGGAGCCCATGTGATGCTGAGTATGAGATGTGGAGCCCATGTAATGGTAAGTAAGGATGCTGAGCATGAGATGGGGAGCCCATGTAATGGTAAGTAAGGATGATTTGCATGAGTTTGGGAGCCCATGTAATGGTAAGTAAAGATGCTGAGCATGAGATGGGTGGCCCATGTAAAGGAAAATAAGGATGCTGAGCATGAGATGGGGCCCATGTAATGGTTAGTAAGGATGCTGAGCATGAGATGGGGGCCCATGTAATGGTAAGTAAGGATGCATGAGATGGGGGGCCCATGTAATGGTAAGTAAGGATGCATGAGATGGGGAGCCCATGTGATGCTGAGCATGAGATGGGGAGCCCATGTAATGGTAAGTAAGGATGCATTAGATGGGGAGCCCATGTGATGCTGAGCATGAGATGGGGGGCCCATGTAAAGGTAAGTAAGGATGCTGAGCATGAGATTGGGGGCCCATGTAATGGTAAGTAAGGATGCTGAGCATGAGAGGGGGGCCATGTAATGGTAAGTAAGGATGCTGAGCATGAAGTAAGGATGCTGAACATGAGATGGGGAGCCCATGTAATGGTAAGTAAGGATGCTGAGCATGAAGTAAGGATGCTGAGCATGAGATGGGGAACCCATGTAATGGTAAGTAAGGATGCTGGGCATGAGATGGGGAGCCCATGTAATGGTAAGTGAGGATGCTGAGCATGAGAAGGGGAGCCTGTGTAATGATAAATAAGGATGCTGACCATGTAATGATGAGTAAGGATGCTGCGCATGAGATGGGGAGCCCATGCAATGGTAAGTAAGGATGCTGAGCATGAGATGGGGAGCCCATGTAATGGTAAGTAAGGATGCTGAGCATGAGATGGGGAGCCAATGTAATGGTAAGTAAGGATGCTTGGCATGAATTGGGGAGCCCATGTAATGGTAAGAAACAATGCTGAGCATGAGATGGGGAGCCCATGTAATGGTAAGTAAGTTTGCATGAGATGGGGGGCTCATGTGATGCTGAGCATGAGATGGGGAGCCCATATAAGTAAGGATGCTGACCACGTAATGATGATTAAGGATGCTGAGCATGAGATGGGGGCCCATGTAATGGTAAGTAAGGATGCATGAGATGGGGAGCCCATGTGATGCTGAGCATGACATGGGAAGCCCGTGTAATGGTAAGTAAGGATGCTGAGCATGAGATGGGGAGCCCATGTAATGGCAAGTAAGGATGCTGAGCATGAGATGGGGATCTCATGTAATGGTAAGTAAGGATGCTGCGCATGAGATGGGGGGTCCATGTAATGGTAAGTAAGGATGCATGAGATTGGGAGCCCATGTAATGGTAAGTAAGGATGCATGAGGTGGGGAGCCCATGTGATGCTGAGCATGAGATGGGGAGCCCATGTAATGGTAAGTAAGGATGCTGAGCATGAGATGGGGGGCCCATGTAAAGGTAAGTAAGGATGCTGAGCATGAGATGGGGGCCTATGTAATGGTAAGTAAGGATGCTGAGCATGAAGTAAGGATGCAGAGCATGAGATGGGGAGCCCATGTAATGGTAAGTAAGGATGCTGAGAATGAAGTAAGGATGCTGAGCATGAGATGGGAAGCCCATGTAATGGTAAGTAAGGATGCTGAGCATGAGATGGGGAGCCCATGTAATGGTAAGTAAGGATGCTGGGCATGAGATGGGGAGCCCATGTAATGGTAAGTAAGGATGCTGAGCATGACATGGGGAGCCTGTGTAATGATAAATAAGGATGCTGACCATGTAATGATGAGTATGGATGCTGTGCATGAGATGGGGAGCCCATGTAATTTTAAGAAACAATGCTGAGCATGAGATGGGGAGCCCATGTAATGGTAAGTAAGGATGCATGAGATGGGGGGCCCATGTGATGCTGAGCATGAGATGGGGATCCCATGTAATGGTAAGTAAGGATGCTGCGCATGAGATGGGGGGTCCATGTAATGGTAAGTAAGGATGCATGAGATTGGGAGCCCATGTCATGGTAAGTAAGGATGCATGAGGTGGGGAGCCCATGTGATGCTGAGCATGAGATGGGGAGTCCATGTAATGGTAAGTAAGGATGCTGAGCATGAGATGGGGGGCCCATGTAAAGGTAAGTAAGGATGCTGAGCATGAGATGGGGGCCTATGTAATGGTAAGTAAGGATGCTGAGCATGAAGTAAGTATGCAGAGCATGAGATGGGGAGCCCATGTAATGGTAAGTAAGGATGCTGAGAATGAAGTAAGGATGCTGAGCATGAGATGGAGAGCCCATGTAATGGTAAGTAAGGATGCTGAGCATGAGATGGGGAGCCCATGTAATGGTAAGTAAGGATGCTGGGCATGAGATGGGGAGCCCATGTAATGTTAAGTAAGGATGCTGAGCATGACATGGGGAGACTGTGTAATGATAAATAAGGATGCTGACCATGTAATGATGAGTATGGATGCTGTGCATGAGATGGGGAGCCCATGTAATGGTAAGTAAGGATGCTGAGCATGAGATGGGGAGCCCGTGTAATGGTAAGTAAGTATGCATGAGATGGGGAGCCCATGTAATGCTATGTAACGATGCTGGGCATGAGATGGGGAGCCCATGTAATGGTAAGTAAGGATGCATGAGATGGGGAGCCCATGTGATGCTGAGCATGAGACGGGGAGCCAATGTAATGGTAAGTAAGGATGCTGAGCATGAGATGGGGAGCCCATGTAATGGTAAATAAGGATGCTTGGCATGAGTTGGGGATCCCATGTAATGGTAAGTAAGGATGCTGAGCATAAGATGGGGAGCCCATGTAATGGTAAGAAACAATGCTGAGCATGAGATGGGGAGCCAATGTAATGGTAAGTAAGGATGCATGAGATGGGGGGCCCATGTAATGGTAAGTAAGGGTGCTTGGCATGAGATGGGGAGCCCATGTAATGGGAAGTAAGGATGCTGAGCATGAGATGGGGAGCGCATGTAATGGTAAGTAATGATGCTGAGCATGAGATGGGGAGCCCATGTAATGGTAAGTAAGGATGCTGAGCATGAGATGGGGAGCCCATGTAATGGGAAGTAAGGATGCATGAGATGGGGAGGCCATGTGATGCTGAGCATGAGATGGGGAGCCCATGTAATGCTAAATAAGGATGCTGAGCATGAGATGGGGAGCCCATGTAATGATAGTTAAGGATGCTGGGCATGAGATGGGGAGCCCATGTAATGGTAAGTAAGGATGCTGAGCATGAGATGGGGAGCCCATGTAATGATAGTTAAGGATGCTTGACATGAGATGGGGACCCCATGTAATGGTAAGTAAGGATGCTTGGCATGAGATGGGGAGCCCATGTAATGATAAGTAAGGATGCTGAGCATGAGATGGGGGCCCATGTAATGGTAAGTAAGGATGCTGAGCATGAGATGGAAGCCCATGCAATTGTAAGTAAGGATGCTGGGCATGAGATGGAAGCCCATGTAATGGTAAGTAATGATGCTGAGCATGAGATGGGGAGCCCATGTAATGATAAGTAAGGATGCTTGGCATGAGATGGGGAGCCCATGTAATGGTAAGTAAGGATGCAGAGCATGAGATGGGGAGCCCATGTAATGATAAGTAAGGATGCTGATCATGAGATGGGAAGCCCATGTAATGGTAAGAAACAATGCTGAGCATGAGATGGGGAGCCCATGTAATGGTAAGTAAGGATGCTGAGCATGAGTTTGGGAGCCCCTGTAATGATAGTTAAGAATGCTGAGCATGAGATGGGGAGCCCATGTAATGGTAAGTAAGGATGCATGAGATGGGGAGCCCATGTGATGGTGAGCATGAGATGGGGAGCCCATGCAATGGTAAGTAAGGATGCCGAGCATGAGATGGGAGCCCATCTAATGATAGTTAAGGATGCTGAGCATGAGATGGGGAGCCCATGTAATGGTAAGTAAGGATGCATGAGATGGGGAGCCCATGTGATGCTGAGTATGAGATGTGGAGCCCATGTAATGGTAAGTAAGGATGCTGAGCATGAGATGGGGAGCCCATGTAATGGTAAGTAAGGATGCTTTGCATGAGTTGGGGAGCCCATGTAATGGTAAGTAAGGATGCTGAGCATGAGATGGGGAGCCCATGTAATGGTAAGAAACAATGCTGAGCATGAGATGGGGAGCCCATGTAATGATAAGTAAGGATGCTGATCATGAGATGGGAAGCCCATGTAATGGTAAGAAACAATGCTGAGCATGAGATGGGGAGCCCATGTAATGGTAAGTAAGGATGCTGAGCATGAGTTTGGGAGCCCCTGTAATGATAGTTAAGAATGCTGAGCATGAGATGGGGAGCCCATGTAATGGTAAGTAAGGATGCATGAGATGGGGAGCCCATGTGATGGTGAGCATGAGATGGGGAGCCCATGCAATGGTAAGTAAGGATGCCGAGCATGAGATGGGAGCCCATCTAATGATAGTTAAGGATGCTGAGCATGAGATGGGGAGCCCATGTAATGGTAAGTAAGGATGCATGAGATGGGGAGCCCATGTGATGCTGAGTATGAGATGTGGAGCCCATGTAATGGTAAGTAAGGATGCTGAGCATGAGATGGGGAGCCCATGTAATGGTAAGTAAGGATGATTTGCATGAGTTTGGGAGCCCATGTAATGGTAAGTAAAGATGCTGAGCATGAGATGGGTGGCCCATGTAAAGGAAAATAAGGATGCTGAGCATGAGATGGGGGCCCATGTAATGGTTAGTAAGGATGCTGAGCATGAGATGGGGGCCCATGTAATGGTAAGTAAGGATGCATGAGATGGGGGCCCATGTAATGGTAAGTAAGGATGCATGAGATGGGGAGCCCATGTGATGCTGAGCATGAGATGGGGAGCCCATGTAATGGTAAGTGAGGATGCATTAGATGGGGAGCCCATGTGATGCTGAGCATGAGATGGGGAGCCCATGTAATGGTAAGTAAGGATGCTGAGCATGAGATGGGGGGCCCATGTAAAGGTAAGTAAGGATGCTGAGCATGAGATTGGGGGCCCATGTAATGGTAAGTAAGGATGCTGAGCATGAGAGGGGGCCATGTAATGGTAAGTAAGGATGCTGAGCATGAAGTAAGGATGCTGAACATGAGATGGGGAGCCCATGTAATGGTAAGTAAGGATGCTGAGCATGAAGTAAGGATGCTGAGCATGAGATGGGGAACCCATGTAATGGTAAGTAAGGATGCTGGGCATGAGATGGGGAGCCCATGTAATGGTAAGTGAGGATGCTGAGCATGAGAAGGGGAGCCTGTGTAATGATAAATAAGGATGCTGACCATGTAATGATGAGTAAGGATGCTGCGCATGAGATGGGGAGCCCATGCAATGGTAAGTAAGGATGCTGAGCATGAGATGGGGAGCCCATGTAATGGTAAGTAAGGATGCTGAGCATGAGATGGGGAGCCAATGTAATGGTAAGTAAGGATGCTTGGCATGAATTGGGGAGCCCATGTAATGGTAAGAAACAATGCTGAGCATGAGATGGGGAGCCCATGTAATGGTAAGTAAGTTTGCATGAGATGGGGGGCCCATGTGATGCTGAGCATGAGATGGGGAGCCCATATAAGTAAGGATGCTGACCACGTAATGATGATTAAGGATGCTGAGCATGAGATGGGGGCCCATGTAATGGTAAGTAAGGATGCATGAGATGGGGAGCCCATGTGATGCTGAGCATGACATGGGAAGCCCGTGTAATGGTAAGTAAGGATGCTGAGCATGAGATGGGGAGCCCATGTAATGGCAAGTAAGGATGCTGAGCATGAGATGGGGATCTCATGTAATGGTAAGTAAGGATGCTGCGCATGAGATGGGGGGTCCATGTAATGGTAAGTAAGGATGCATGAGATTGGGAGCCCATGTAATGGTAAGTAAGGATGCATGAGGTGGGGAGCCCATGTGATGCTGAGCATGAGATGGGGAGCCCATGTAATGGTAAGTAAGGATGCTGAGCATGAGATGGGGGGCCCATGTAAAGGTAAGTAAGGATGCTGAGCATGAGATGGGGGCCTATGTAATGGTAAGTAAGGATGCTGAGCATGAAGTAAGGATGCAGAGCATGAGATGGGGAGCCCATGTAATGGTAAGTAAGGATGCTGAGAATGAAGTAAGGATGCTGAGCATGAGATGGGAAGCCCATGTAATGGTAAGTAAGGATGCTGAGCATGAGATGGGGAGCCCATGTAATGGTAAGTAAGGATGCTGGGCATGAGATGGGGAGCCCATGTAATGGTAAGTAAGGATGCTGAGCATGACATGGGGAGCCTGTGTAATGATAAATAAGGATGCTGACCATGTAATGATGAGTATGGATGCTGTGCATGAGATGGGGAGCCCATGTAATGGTAAGAAACAATGCTGAGCATGAGATGGGGAGCCCATGTAATGGTAAGTAAGGATGCATGAGATGGGGGGCCCATGTGATGCTGAGCATGAGATGGGGAGCCCATATAAGTAAGGATGCTGACCACATAATGATGATTAAGGATGCTGAGCATGAGATGGGGGCCCATGTAATGGTAAGCAAGGATGCTGAGCATGAGATGGGGGGCCCATGTAATGGTAAGTAAGGATGCATGAGATGGGGAGCCCATGTGATGCTGAGCATGACATGGGAAGCCCGTGTAATGGTAAGTAAGGATGCTGAGCATGAGATGGGGAGCCCATGTAATGGCAAGTAAGGATGCTGAGCATGAGATGGGGATCTCATGTAATGGTAAGTAAGGATGCTGCGCATGAGATGGGGGGTCCATGTAATGGTAAGTAAGGATGCATGAGATTGGGAGCCCATGTAATGGTAAGTAAGGATGCATGAGGTGGGGAGCCCATGTGATGCTGAGCATGAGATGCGGAGCCCATGTAATGGTAAGTAAGGATGCTGAGCATGAGATGGGGGGCCCATGTAAAGGTAAGTAAGGATGCTGAGCATGAGATGGGGGCCTATGTAATGGTAAGTAAGGATGCTGAGCATGAAGTAAGGATGCAGAGCATGAGATGGCGAGCCCATGTAATGGTAAGTAAGGATGCTGAGAATGAAGTAAGGATGCTGAGCATGAGATGGGGAGCCCATGTAATGGTAAGTAAGGATGCTGAGCATGAGATGGGGAGCCCATGTAATGGTAAGTAAGGATGCTGGGCATGAGATGGGGAGCCCATGTAATGGTAAGTAAGGATGCTGAGCATGACATGGGGAGCCTGTGTAATGATAAATAAGGATGCTGACTATGTAATGATGAGTAAGGATGCTGCACATGAGATGGAGAGCCCGTGTAATGGTAAGTAAGTATGCATGAGATGGGGAGCCCATGTAATGCTATGTAACGATGCTGGGCATGAGATGGGGAGCCCATGTAATGGTAAGTAAGGATGCATGAGATGGGGAGCCCATGTGATGCTGAGCATGAGATGGGGAGCCAATGTAATGGTAAGTAAGGATGCTGAGCATGAGATGGGGATCTCATGTAATGGTAAGTAAGGATGCTGCGCATGAGATGGGGGGTCCATGTAATGGTAAGTAAGGATGCATGAGATTGGGAGCCCATGTAATGGTAAGTAAGGATGCATGAGGTGGGGAGCCCATGTGATGCTGAGCATGAGATGCGGAGCCCATGTAATGGTAAGTAAGGATGCTGAGCATGAGATGGGGGGCCCATGTAAAGGTAAGTAAGGATGCTGAGCATGAGATGGGGGCCTATGTAATGGTAAGTAAGGATGCTGAGCATGAAGTAAGGATGCAGAGCATGAGATGGCGAGCCCATGTAATGGTAAGTAAGGATGCTGAGAATGAAGTAAGGATGCTGAGCATGAGATGGGGAGCCCATGTAATGGTAAGTAAGGATGCTGAGCATGAGATGGGGAGCCCATGTAATGGTAAGTAAGGATGCTGGGCATGAGATGGGGAGCCCATGTAATGGTAAGTAAGGATGCTGAGCATGACATGGGGAGCCTGTGTAATGATAAATAAGGATGCTGACTATGTAATGATGAGTAAGGATGCTGCACATGAGATGGAGAGCCCGTGTAATGGTAAGTAAGTATGCATGAGATGGGGAGCCCATGTAATGCTATGTAACGATGCTGGGCATGAGATGGGGAGCCCATGTAATGGTAAGTAAGGATGCATGAGATGGGGAGCCCATGTGATGCTGAGCATGAGATGGGGAGCCAATGTAATGGTAAGTAAGGATGCTGAGCATGAGATGGGGAGCCCATGTAATGGTAAGTAAGGATGCTTGGCATGAGTTGGGGAGCCCATGTAATGGTATGTAAGGATGCTGAGCATAAGATGGGGAGCCCATGTAATGGTAAGAAACAATGCTGAGCATGAGATGGGGAGCCAATGTAATGGTAAGTAAGGATGCATGAGATGGGGGGCCCATGTAATGGTAAGTAAGGATGCTGAGCATGAGATGGGGAGCGCATGTAATGGTAAGTAATGATGCTGAGCATGAGATGGGGAGCCCATGTAATGGTAAGTAAGGATGCTGAGCATGAGATGGGGAGCCCATGTAATGGGAAGTAAGGATGCATGAGATGGGGAGGCCATGTGATGCTGAGCATGAGATGGGGAGCCCATGTAATGGTAAATAAGGATGCTGAGCATGAGATAGGGAGCCCATGTAATGATAGTTAAGGATGCTGAGCATGAGATGGGGAGCCCATGTAATGGTAAGTAAGGATGCTGAGCATGAGATGGGGAGCCCATGTAATGATAGTTAAGGATGCTTGGCATGAGATGGGGAGCCCCTGTAATCTTAAGTAAGGATGCTTGGCATGAGATGGGGAGCCCATGTAATGATAAGTAAGGATGCTGAGCATGAGATGGGGGCCCATGTAATGGTAAGTAAGGATGCTGAGCATGAGATGGAAGCCCATGTAATTGTAAGTAAGGATGCTGGGCATGAGATGGAAGCCCATGTAATGGTAAGTAATGATGCTGAGCGTGAGATGGGGAGCCCATGTAATGATAAGTAAGGATGCTGAGCATGAGATGGGGAGCCCATGTAATGGTAAGTAAGGATGCTGAGAATGAAGTAAGGATGCTGAGCATGAGATGGGGAGCCCATGTAATGGTAAGTAAGGATGCTGAGCATGAGATGGGGAGCCCATGTAATGGTAAGTAAGGATGCTGGGCATGAGATGGGGAGCCCATGTAATGGTAGTAAGGATGCTGAGCATGACATGGGGAGCCTGTGTAATGATAAATAAGGATGCTGACCATGTAATGATGAGTATGGATGCTGTGCATGAGATGGGGAGCCCATGTAATGGTAAGTAAGGATGCTGAGCATGAGATGGGGAGCCTGTGTAATGATAAATAAGGATGCTGACTATGTAATGATGAGTAAGGATGCTGCACATGAGATGGAGAGCCCGTGTAATGGTAAGTAAGTATGCATGAGATGGGGAGCCCATGTAATGCTATGTAATGATGCTGGGCATGAGATGGGGAGCCCATGTAATGGTAAGTAAGGATGCATGAGATGGGGAGCCCATGTGATGCTGAGCATGAGATGGGGAGCCAATGTAATGGTAAGTAAGGATGCTGAGCATGAGATGGGGAGCCCATGTAATGGTAAGTAAGGATGCTTGGCATGAGTTGGGGAGCCCATGTAATGGTAAGTAAGGATGCTGAGCATAAGATGGGGAGCCCATGTAATGGTAAGAAACAATGCTGAGCATGAGATGGGGAGCCAATGTAATGGTAAGTAAGGATGCATGAGATGGGGAGGCCATGTGATGCTGAGCATGAGATGGGGAGCCCATGTAATGGTAAATAAGGATGCTGAGCATGAGATAGGGAGCCCATGTAATGATAGTTAAGGATGCTGAGCATGAGATGGGGAGCCCATGTAATGGTAAGTAAGGATGCTGAGCATGAGATGGGGAGCCCATGTAATGATAGTTAAGGATGCTTGGCATGAGATGGGGAGCCCATGTAATGGTAAGTAAGGATGCTTGGCATGAGATGGGGAGCCCATGTAATGATAAGTAAGGATGCTGAGCATGAGATGGGGGCCCATGTAATGGTAAGTAAGGATGCTGAGCATGAGATGGAAGCCCATGTAATTGTAAGTAAGGATGCTGGGCATGAGATGGAAGCCCATGTAATGGTAAGTAATGATGCTGAGCATGAGATGGGGAGCCCATGTAATGATAGTTAAGGATGCTGAGCATGAGATGGGGAGCCCATGTAATGGTAAGTAAGGATGCATGAGATGGGGAGCCCATGTGATGCTGAGTATGAGATGTGGAGCCCATGTAATGGTAAGTAAGGATGCTGAGCATGAGATGGGGAGCCCATGTAATGGTAAGTAAGGATGCTTTGCATGAGTTGGGGAGCCCATGTAATGGTAAGTAAGGATGCTGAGCATGAGATGGGGAGCCCATGTAATGGTAAGAAACAATGCTGAGCATGAGATGGGGAGCCCATGTAATGGTGAGTAAAGATGCTGAGCATGAGATGGGTGGCCCATGTAAAGGAAAATAAGGATGCTGAGCATGAGATGGGGGCCCATGTAATGGTAAGTAAGGATGCATGAGATGGGGGGCCCATGTAATGGTAAGTAAGGATGCATGAGATGGGGAGCCCATGTGATGCTGAGCATGAGATGGGGAGCCCATGTAATGGTAAGTAAGGATGCATGAGATGGGGAGCCCATGTTTGTTTTGTTTGTTTGTTTATTAATTTGTATAGCGCACCTGACCCAAAGGTATATGGGCGCTTAATCTTCGAGTTACAGGCAAGGTAGGGTACAATTATACAGTGATGAAGCAAAGGTATACAAGACAGGATAGCAATTTGTGCATAGACAGTAATATAGCAATTCGTGCATAGACAGTAATATGCTGGCATGGTGCAAAATACAATCAAGCAGGAGGTATGCATTCAATCATGGTAGGTTAATTGTTGAGTAACCAGGTGATGACCTTAGTTCTGAAAGGTTGGAAGGTGGGTGTAGATTTGATATCCAGTGGAATGGTATTCCAAAGTTGTGAAGCCAGAACTGGGAAGCTGGAACCACCAGCTCTTTTGAGGGAGAATTTGGGCACAGTCAATTGTAGTGTATTAGAGGATCTAGTGGTTCTAGTGTTCTGTCTTAGTGTGAATTTGTTGGTGAGATAGGGCAGGGCAAGGCCGTTGAGTGCTTTATAGGTGAGGCAGATAGTTTTTAGATCTATTTTTTGTTGGATGGATAGCCATTTGCATGCGATTCTGGTAGCCGAAATATGTTCTCTTCTGGG
The DNA here is from genome assembly GCF_040938575.1 of Ambystoma mexicanum. NCBI lineage: Eukaryota > Metazoa > Chordata > Amphibia > Caudata > Ambystomatidae > Ambystoma > Ambystoma mexicanum. The sequence continues at coordinate 59,130,289 of NC_090931.1, read as the reverse complement.
AATATTCAGGGCGGCACAGAGTGCATTATTTTGTATAACTTGCAGTTTATTGATTACCGTTTTGTTGGCACCTACGTAGAGACTATTGCAGTAATCTAGTTTAGATTGTATAAGTGCTCTGGCTAAGGTGAGGCAGTTGTTAGGGGAGATCAGCGGTCTACAGGCCCTGATTAGTTTGCCTGTGTAGGCCGTGGCTGAGGCAGTCATATTAATTTGTTTGGCTAGGTTAGTGTTCGTGTCGAGGTAAAAACCAAGGGTTTTTACACTCTTGGCGATAGTGATGGTGTTGCCGTCAATGGTAAGGCTAGTGTAGCTAGGACTAAGTTTCCGAATGGTGTTGGGTGAGCCGACAAGGAGCAGTTCAGTCTTGTCATCATTCAGGCAGAGGCCATGTGTGGCCATCCATGCCTGAATGATGGAGAAGACTTCATTGATCCAAATGGCGTCCGAATTATAGTTGCCGGTTAAGGTGAGGAGTATCTGGGTGTCGTCTGCGTAGTTGGTGTAGGTGACACCCAGATGGTCCAGCTTGTCGAATAGGGGCTTTGTAAAAATGTTATACAAAGTGGGTGATACACACGATCCTTGTGGGACACCACAAGTAATAGGAATAGGGTCGGCCGCTGCTAGGGGTGAGAAGACCCGCATGGTCCTATTGTCCAGGAAGGATTGGATCCATGAAATTGCGGAGTGGGAGAAGTGTACTGCCGATGACAGATGGTTGCACAGGATTTTGTGATCAACCAGATCAAAGGCAGCGGATAGGTCAAGAAGAAGAAGGATACCAGCTTTACCTTTGTCTTTGAGGTCGTCTATCTGGCACTTGAGATCGACCAGGGCCGTTTCTGTCCCGTGTTGTGGACGAAAGCCGGACTGGCGAATTCCTAGTAGATGGTTTGTCTCAAGGTAATCCTGGATTTGTAGATAGGCCACTCTATCAAGAATTTTTAGTAGGAATGGGACAGTGGTGATGGGTCTGTAATTTGTGGGTATATCTGGGTCGAGGGTAGTTTTTTTTTAGTAGTGGTAGGACCCAGGATTGTTTTAGAATACTAGGGACCGAGTTATCAGAGAAAGACAGGTTTATTAATTTTGTGATGAATGGGGAGAGATCCCTTGCAGCATCTTTTATAATCTGAGCGGGACAGCTGTCCCCCTTGCAGTTCGAAGGTTTCAATGACGCTATGATTTTCTGTACTTCGGGTATGGATACCTTTTTGAAGGTGAATCCTGGGCTGGAGGCTGTAGGAGGGGGAGGGGTGGGACTGGAGGTCGGATCATAGGTGAGTTGTTGTTGTTTATTGTCAATTTTAGACTGGAGCCCTGAAATTTTGTTAACAAGGGCATTCTGGATCCCTGTTCACCATTGTTTATTTTTAGTGCAAGTATCCGTGGGAGGAATGGGGTTTTCTAGTTCCTTTAGGATCTTAAAGAGCTCCTTTGAGCTGGAGCTTGCCTCCGAGATCCTGGAGTTGAGCGATTCTTTCTTTGCGCGTATAATCTCATTTTTGTAGAAAGTGGAGATATTAGTGAGATTCATTCTGTTAATTGCTGAGGGCGCTGATTTCCATAGTGCTTCAAGTTTACTTTTTTGTTGCCGGAGGGATTTAAGTTCTGGGGTGTACCATGTATTCAGGTGCGCTTTTGGTTTCCCTTTGCGCATTTTTAGTGGGGCAATAGTGTCAACAGCTATGGCCATGGAATTATTGTAGACGTTGACCAATTGGTTCAGGTCAGTTGTGGCTGGTAGTGCGTTCAGGATAGGGGTTACCAAGGGTATTAAGGCTTCCGCTGTGATGTTACTCTTTTTCCTAGTTAGGCAGGCTGGTGCGGTAACAGGCTTGTTATGCACTAGGCTGCTAGTGTTAATGTCAAATGGGAGGAAATGATGGTCAGTCCATAAGAGCTGTATGGGATCCTTCATGGTAATGTTGCAGTTAAGGGCGGTTACCCAATCGAGGATTCTGCCCTTCGAATGGGTAGGTTTGGAGCAGAATTGTTGGAGGCCATGCTCCTCTAATGCTGTGGCCAGGGCAGTGGCTGGGACGTCGAGGGGGTCATTAAACCCAAGATTGAAGTCTCCAAGTATAATCATTTGTGCTGAAAGTTTGGAGCTTTCGGCAACTAGTGAGGTGATGTCTTCCTCAAAGGAGCCTGGTGGGCCCGGGGGTCTGTAAATTAAGTGCATCATAATGGTGTTCTTAGGGGACGTTTGTAATTTGAATGTGAGATGTTCACATGATTTAAGTGGGGGAGATGAGGCTAGTCTAATATTAAGCGAGGACTTGAAGATGATAGCTACACCGCCTCCTCGTGCGTTAGGTCTATCTACTCTGAGGATGGTATAGTTGTCTGGTATAGCTAGGGTGAGAGATGGTCCTGCAGCATCATGCAACCAAGTTTCAGTAACAGCAAGGAAGTCCAAATTGTTTGTTAGAATGATGTCGGCTACTTCTATGGAATGGGCGACTAGTGATCTAACATTTAGGAGAGCTCCTTTAGGAGTAGAAAGGGTGGAATTGCTAGGTATTGCAGTGTGATTGATAGTCTTGCAGGGTCGCTTAACTAGGGGTATGCTGGTCTTATGGTGGGTTCTGGCACCGAGTCTTTTGTTCCGATCAATAGGGGTGAGGGTGGTGGTTCTAGAGACAGTAAGGTCAGCAGTTGTAGAGGTACTGGGACCAGAGGTGGGGATTGAGGTACTTATATTGGTAGGGTTCCGCTTGGAGGTATCTAGGTGATTAGTAGCCGGGACATCAGAAGAGTATGCGTGGTAATGGGTCGGAGAGGCGGATTGTGAGACTGGGAGGAAGGCAGGAGTGGTAGGCAAGAAAGGTGTGGGGCATATAATGGGGTAATGTCTTGGGCAAGCCGGCCTGGCTAGACCGTTTTTATGGGCTATGTAGCTATTGCCATTGCAGGGTATGTTACTTTGCATGACACAAAAGGGGAACATGATTGCGAAGAGGTAGGAAAGCATGCTATGGCAGGGGCGACTTGCGGGAAATTGGCGAGTATGAGGCATTGGTGACATACGGTAGGCACACAACAAGTCAGATGCGGTCTAGGGGCGACCATAGGGCACAACACAGTTCAAGAGTGGTCTGGGGGCGACCATAGGGCACAACACAGTTCAATGTAGTCTGGGGGCGACCATAGGGCACAACACAGTTCAATGTGGTCTGGGGGCGACCATAGGGCACAACACAGTTCAATGTAGTCTGGGGGCGACCATAGGGCACAACACAGTTCAATGTAGTCTGGGGGCGACCATAGGGCACAACACAGTTCAATGTAGTCTGGGGGCGACCATAGGGCACAAAACAGTTCAAGTGTGGTCTGGAGGCGACCATAGGGCACAACACAGTTCAAGAGTGGTCTGGGGGCGACCATAGGGCACAACACAGTTCAAGAGTGGTCTGGGGGCGACCATAAGGCACAACACAGTTCAAGTGTGGTCTGGAGGCGACCATAAGGCACAACACCGTTCAAATGTGGTCTGGAGGCGACCATAAGGCACAACGCAGTTCAAGTGTGGTCTGGGGGTGACCATAGGGCACAACACTGTTCAAGAGTGGTCTGGGGGCGACCATAGGGCACAACACAGTTCAAGAGTGGTCTAGGGGCGACCATAGGGCACAACACAGTTCAAGTGTGGTCTGGGGGCGACCATAAGGCACAACACCGTTCAAGAGTGGTCTGGGGGCGACCATAGGGCACAACACAGTTCAAGTGTGGTCTGGGGCGACCATAGGGCACAACACAGTTCAAATGTGGTCTGGAGGCGACCATAAGGCACAACCCAGATCAAGTGTGGTCTGGGGGCGACCATAGGGCACAACACAGTTCAAGAGTGGTCTGGGGGCGACCATAGGGCACAACACAGTTCAAGAGTGGTCTGGGGGCGACCATAGGGCACAACACAGTTCAAGTGTGGTCTGGGGGCGATCATGGGGCACCACACAACTCATATGCAATGGGGTTGTATGTTGGCGGGAGTACATCAAAGTATTTGAGTGCGAGGCTGGAAGTGGAGGGCAAGAGGGTGGCAAGGTGGGTGCGGGGTAAGGCAATGAGCATGAGAGTGAGACAGTGGCTGACGGGCCTTGATGGTCACAAGAGAATACAAGGCGCATGCATGTGCACGTTGCCTAGGGCCTTTATAGGGCAACTCGGAGCACTTGAGTGCATTTATACCATAGTGAGGCAGATTTGAGGCTGGATGACCAGCACAAACAAAGATAAAGAATAGCGCAATGTGGCAGCGCTTACCAGGTATCTGATCCCGGAAGGTTTCCTAGCCAAGTCCGCTACTTCTGCGATGTCGTGAGCTCCTGCTCAACCGCTGCGTTCCACGGTGTGAGCCCATGTATTGTCCTGGGGCATCAGAGGGTCATAAATGTATAATATGGGAACTCGCCACGCGCCGTAAGCGGCGAACAGGGGCAAACAGGGCCTTAGAATGGCCTTTGAATGTGGCCGGCTCTTCCGCCTGCCGGCGGATGTTGTGTGCTATGAAGCACGGTTGCTTAGCAACCAGGATGCCGAGCCTCGCTCTGGCGCCGCATCGCGCCCGACATTTTGTTTTCTTTTTTTTTTTTTTTTCCAAATCGGCGCGTTGCTGGAGCGCGACCCGGGCCGCTTCTGGGTGAGGGGTGGCCGATGGGGTGGTGAAGAGTTCCTCTGGGAGGGGTGGGCAGCACAAAGGTGCTGGCGGGGGCTCGTGGGGGCCCGACTGGACTGCGATCCTCTCAATGTGATGCTGAGCATGAGATGGGGAGCCCATGTAATGGTAAGTAAGGATGCTGAGCATGAGATGGGGGGCCCATGTAAAGGTAAGTAAGGATGCTGAGCATGAGATGGGGGGCCCATGTAATGGTAAGTAAGGATGTTGGGCATGAGATGGGGAGCCCATGTAATGGTAAGTAAGGATGCTGAGCATGAGATGGGGGCCTATGTAATGGTAAGTAAGGATGCTGAGAATGAAGTAAGGATGCTGAGCATGAGATGGGGAGCCCATGTAATGGTAAGTAAGGATGCTGAGCATGAGATGGGGAGCCCATGTAATGGTAAGTAAGGATGCTGGGCATGAGATGGGGAGCCCATGTAATGGTAAGTAAGGATGTTGAGCATGACATGGGGAGACTGTGTAATGATAAATAAGGATGCTGACCATGTAATGATGAGTATGGATGCTGTGCATGAGATGGGAAGCCCATGTAATGGTAAGTAAGGATGCTGAGCATGAGATGGGGAGCCTGTGTAATGATAAATAAGGATGCTGACTATGTAATGATGAGTAAGGATGCTGCACATGAGATGGGGAGCCCGTGTAATGCTATGTAACGATGCTGGGCATGAGATGGGGAGCCCATGTAATGGTAAGTAAGGATGCATGAGATGGGGAGCCCATGTGATGCTATGTAACGATGCTGGGCATGAGATGGGGAGCCCATGTAATGGTAAGTAAGTATGCATGAGATGGGGAGCCCATGTAATGCTATGTAACGATGCTGGGCATGAGATGGGGAGCCCATGTAATGGTAAGTAAGGATGCATGAGATGGGGAGCCCATGTGATGCTGAGCATGAGATGGGGAGCCAATGTAATGGTAAGTAAGGATGCTGAGCATGAGATGGGGAGCCCATGTAATGGTAAGTAAGGATGCTTGGCATTAGTTGGGGAGCCCATGTAATGGTAAGTAAGGATGCTGAGCATAAGATGGGGAGCCCATGTAATGGTAAGAAACAATGCTGAGCATGAGATGGGGAGCCAATGTAATGGTAAGTAAGGATGCATGAGATGGGGGGCCCATGTAATGGTAAGTAAGGGTGCTTGGCATGAGATGGGGAGCCCATGTAATGGTAAGTAAGGATGCTTGGCATGAGTTGGGGAGCCCATGTAATGGTAAGTAAGGATGCTGAGCATGAGATGGGGAGCCCATGTAATTTTAAGAAACAATGCTGAGCATGAGATGGGGGCCCATGTAATGGTAAGTAAGGATGCATGAGATGGGGGGCCCATGTAATGGTAAGTAAGGATGCATGAGATGGGGAGCCCATGTGATGCTGAGCATGAGATGGGGAGCCCATGTAATGGAAAGTAAGGATGCTGAGCATGAGATGGGGGCCCATGTAATGGTAAGTAAGGATTCTGAGCATGAGATGGGGGGGCCGTGTAATGGTAAGTAAGGATGCATGAGATGGGGGTCCCATGTAATGGTAAGTAAGGATGCATGAGATGGGGAGCCCATGTGATGCTGAGCATGAGATGGGGAGCCCATGTAATGGTAAGGATGCATGAGATGGGGAGCCCACGTGATGCTGAGCATGAGATGGGGAGCCCATGTAATGGTAAGTAAGGATGCTGACCATGAGACAGGGGGCCCAAGTAAAGGTAAGTAAGGATGCTGAGCATGAGATTGGGGGCCCATGTAATGGTAAGTAAGGATGCTGAGCATGCGATGGGGGCCCATGTAATGGTAAGTAAGGATGCTGAGCATGAAGTAAGGATGCTGAGCATGAGATGTGGAGCCCATGTAATGGTAAGTAAGGATGCTGCGCATGAGATGGAGAGCCCATGTAATGGCAAGTAAGGATGCTGAGCATGAGATGGGGGCCCATGTAATGGTAAATAAGGATGCTGAGCATGAGATGGGGGCCCATGTAATGGTAAGTAAGGATGCTCGGCATGAAGTAAGGATGCTGAGCATGAGATGGGGAGCCCATGTAATGGTAAGTAAGGATGCTTGGCATGAGATGGGGTCCCATGTAATGGTAAATCAGGATGCTGAACATGAGATGTTGAGCCCATGTAATGGTAAGTAAGGATGCTGAGTATGAAGTAAGGATGCTGAGCATGAGATGGGGAGCCCATGTAATGGTAAGTAAGGATGCTGAGCATGAGATGGGGAGCCCATGTAATGGTAAGTAAGGATGCTTGGCATGAGATGGGGAGCCCATGTAATGGTAAGTAAGGATGCTTGGCATGAGATGGGGAGCCCATGTAATGATAAGTAAGGATGCTGAGCATGGGATGGGGGCCCATGTAATGGTAAGTAAGGATGCTGAGCATGAGATGGAAGCCCATGTAATGGTAAGTAAGGATGCTGGGCATGAGATGGAAGCCCATGTAATGGTAAGTAATGATGCTGAGCATGAGATGGGGAGCCCATGTAATGATAAGTAAGGATGCTTGGCATGAGATGGGGAGCCCATGTAATGGTAAGTAAGGATGCTGAGCATGAGATGGGGAGCCCATGTAATGATAAGTAAGGATGCTGATCATGAGATGGGAAGCCCATGTAATGGTAAGAAACAATGCTGAGCATGAGATGGGGAGCCCATGTAATGATAAGTAAGGATGCTGAGCATGAGTTTGGGAGCCCATGTAATGATAGTTAAGAATGCTGAGCATGTGATGGGGAGCCCATGTAATGGTAAGTAAGGATGCATGAGATGGGGAGCCCATATGATGCCGAGCATGAGATGGGGAGCCCATGCAATGGTAAGTGAGGATGCCGAGCATGAGATGGGGAGCCCATGTAATGATAGTTAAGGATGCTGAGCATGAGATGGGGAGCCCATGTAATGGTAAGTAAGGATGCATGAGATGGGGAGCCCATGTGATGCTGAGTATGAGATGGGGAGCCCATGTAATGGTAAGTAAGGATGCTGAGCATGAGATGGGGAGCCCATGTAATGGTAAGTAAGGATGCTGAGCATGAGATGGGGAGCCCATGTAATGGTAAGAAACAATGCTGAGCATGAGATGGGGAGCCCATGTAATGGTAAGTAAAGATGCTGAGCATGAGATGGGTGGCCCATGTAAAGGAAAATAAGGATGCTGAGCATGAGATGGGGGCCCATGTAATGGTTAGTAAGGATGCTGAGCATGAGATGGGGGCCCATGTAATGGTAAGTAAGGATGCATGAGATGGGGGGCCCATGTAATGGTAAGTAAGGATGCATGAGATGGGGAGCCCATGTGATGCTGAGCATGAGATAGGGAGCCCATGTAATGGTAAGTAAGGACGCATGAGAAGGGGAGCCCATGTGATGCTGAGCATGAGATGGGGGGCCCATGTAAAGGTAAGTAAGGATGCTGAGCATGAGATTGGGGGCCCATGTAATGGTAAGTAAGGATGCTGAGCATGAGATGGGGGGCCCATGTAAAGGTAAGTAAGGATGCTGAGCATGAGATTGGGGGCCCATGTAATGGTAAGTACGGATGCTGAGCATGAAGTAAGGATGCTGAGCATGAGATGGGGAGCCCATGAAATGGTAAGTAAGGTTGCTGAGCATGAAGTAAGGATGCTGAGCATGAGATGGGGAGCCCATGTAATGGTAAGTAAGGATTCTGGGCATGAGATGGGGAGCCCATGTAATAGTAAGTGAGGATGCTGAGCATGACATGGGGAGCCTGTGTAATGATAAATAAGGATGCTGACCATGTAATGATGAGTATGGATGCTGTGCATGAGATGGGGAGCCCATGTAATGGTAAGTAAGGATGCTGAGCATGAGATGGGGAGCCTGTGTAATGATAAATAAGGATGCTGACCATGTAATGATGAGTAAGGATGCTGCACATGAGATGGGGAGCCCGTGTAATGGTAAGTAAGGATGCTGAGCATGAGATGGGGAGCCCATGTAATGGTAAGAAAGGATGTATGTGATGGGGAGCCCATGTAATGGTAAGATGCTGAGCATGAGATGGGGAGCCCATGTAATGGTAAGAAACAATGCTGAGCATGAGATGGGAAGCCCATGTAATGGTAAGTAAGGATGCTGAGCATGAAGTAAGGATGCTGAGCATGAGATGGGGAGCCCATGTAATGGTAAGTAAGGATGCTGAGCATGAGATGGGGAGCCCATGTAATGGTAAGTAAGGATGCATGAGATGGGGAGCCCATGTAATGCTATGTAACAATGCTGGGCATGAGATGGGAAGCCCATGTAATGGTAAGTAAGGATGCTGAGCATGAGATGAGGAGCCCATGTGATGATAAGTAATGATGCTGAGCATGAGATGGGGAGCCCATGTAATGGTAAGTAAGGATGCTGAGCATGAGATGGGGGGCCCATGTAAAGGTAAGTAAGGATGCTGAGCATGAGATGGGGGCCTATGTAATGGTAAGTAAGGATGCTGAGCATGAAGTAAGGATGCTGAGCATGAGATGGGGAGCCCATGTAATGGTAAGTAAGGATGCTGAGAATGAAGTAAGGATGCTGAGCATGAGATGGGGAGCCCATGTAATGGTAAGTAAGGATGCTGAGAATGAAGTAAGGATGCTGAGCATGAGATGGGGAGCCCATGTAATGGTAAGTAAGGATGCTGGGCATGAGATGGGGAGCCCATGTAATGGTAAGTAAGGATGCTGAGCATGACATGGGGAGCCTGTGTAATGATAAATAAGGATGCTGACCATGTAATGATGAGTATGGATGATGTGCATGAGATGGGGAGCCCATGTAATGGTAAGTAAGGATGCTGAGCATGAGATGGGGAGCCTGTGTAATGATAAATAAGAATGCTGACCATGTAATGATGAGTAAGGATGCTGAGCATGAGATGGGGGCCCATGTAATGGTAAGTAAAGATGCTCGGCATGAAGTAAGGATGCTGAGCATGAGATGGGGAGCCCATGTAATGGTAAGTAAGGATGCTTGGCATGAGATGGGGTCCCATGTAATGGTAAATCAGGATGCTGAACATGAGATGTTGAGCCCATGTAATGGTAAGTAAGGATGCTGAGTATGAAGTAAGGATGCTGAGCATGAGATGGGGAGCCCATGTAATGGTAAGTAAGGATGCTGAGCATGAGATGGGGAGCCCATGTAATGGTAAGTAAGGATGCTTGGCATGAGATGGAGAGCCCATGTAATGGTAAGTAAGGATGCTTGGCATGAGATGGGGAGCCCATGTAATGATAAGTAAGGATGCTGAGCATGGGATGGGGGCCCATGTAATGGTAAGTAAGGATGCTGAGCATGAGATGGAAGCCCATGTAATGGTAAGTAAGGATGCTGGGCATGAGATGGAAGCCCATGTAATGGTAAGTAATGATGCTGAGCATGAGATGGGGAGCCCATTTAATGATAAGTAAGGATGCTTGGCATGAGATGGGGAGCCCATGTAATGGTAAGTAAGGATGCTGAGCATGAGATGGGGAGCCCATGTAATGATAAGTAAGGATGCTGATCATGAGATGGGAAGCCCATGTAATGGTAAGAAACAATGCTGAGCATGAGATGGGGAGCCCATGTAATGATAAGTAAGGATGCTGAGCATGAGTTTGGGAGCCCATGTAATGATAGTTAAGAATGCTGAGCATGTGATGGGGAGCCCATGTAATGGTACGTAAGGATGCATGAGATGGGGAGCCCATATGATGCCGAGCATGAGATTGGGAGCCCATGCAATGGTAAGTGAGGATGCCGAGCATGAGATGGGGAGCCCATGTAATGATAGTTAAGGATGCTGAGCATGAGATGGGGAGCCCATGTAATGGTACGTAAGGATGCATGAGATGGGGAGCCCATGTGATGCTGAGTATGCGATGGGGAGCCCATGTAATGGTAAGTAAGGATGCTGAGCATGAGATGGGGAGCCCATGTAATGGTAAGTAAGGATGCTGAGCATGAGATGGGGAGCCCATGTAATGGTAAGAAACAATGCTGAGCATGAGATGGGGAGCCCATGTAATGGTAAGTAAAGATGCTGAGCATGAGGTGGGTGGCCCATGTAAAGGAAAATAAGGATGCTGAGCATGAGATGGGGGCCCATGTAATGGTTAGTAAGGATGCTGAGCATGAGATGGGGGCCCATGTAATGGTAAGTAAGGATGCATGAGATGGGGGGCCCATGTAATGGTAAGTAAGGATGCATGAGATGGGGAGCCCATGTGATGCTGAGCATGAGATGGGGAGCCCATGTAATGGTAAGTAAGGATGCATGAGAAGGGGAGCCCATGTGATGCTGAGCATGAGATGGGGGGCCCATGTAAAGGTAAGTAAGGATGCTGAGAATGAGATTGGGGGCCCATGTAATGGTAAGTAAGGATGCTGAGCATGAGATGGGGGGCCCATGTAAAGGTAAGTAAGGATGCTGAGCATGAGATTGGGGGCCCATGTAATGGTAAGTACGGATGCTGAGCATGAAGTAAGGATGCTGAGCATGAGATGGGGAGCCCATGAAATGGTAAGTAAGGATGCTGAGCATGAAGTAAGGATGCTGAGCATGAGATGGGGAGCCCATGTAATGGTAAGTAAGGATTCTGGGCATGAGATGGGGAGCCCATGTAATAGTAAGTGAGGATGCTGAGCATGACATGGGGAGCCTGTGTAATGATAAATAAGGATGCTGACCATGTAATGATGAGTATGGATGCTGTGCATGAGATGGGGAGCCCATGTAATGGTAAGTAAGGATGCTGAGCATGAGATGGGGAGCCTGTGTAATGATAAATAAGGATGCTGACCATGTAATGATGAGTAAGGATGCTGCACATGAGATGGGGAGCCCGTGTAATGGTAAGTAAGGATGCTGAGCATGAGATGGGGAGCCCATGTAATGGTAAGAAAGGATTATGTGATGGGGAGCCCATGTAATGGTAAGATGCTGAGCATGAGATGGGGAGCCCATGTAATGGTAAGAAACAATGCTGAGCATGAGATGGGAAGCCCATGTAATGGTAAGTAAGGATGCTGAGCATGAAGTAAGGATGCTGAGCATGAGATGGGGAGCCCATGTAATGGTAAGTAAGGATGCTGAGCATGAGATGGGGAGCCCATGTAATGGTAAGTAAGGATGCATGAGATGGGGAGCCCATGTAATGCTATGTAACAATGCTGGGCATGAGATGGGAAGCCCATGTAATGGTAAGTAAGGATGCTGAGCATGAGATGAGGAGCCCATGTGATGATAAGTAATGATGCTGAGCATGAGATGGGGAGCCCATGTAATGGTAAGTAAGGATGCTGAGCATGAGATGGGGGGCCCATGTAAAGGTAAGTAAGGATGCTGAGCATGAGATGGGGGCCTATGTAATGGTAAGTAAGGATGCTGAGCATGAAGTAAGGATGCTGAGCATGAGATGGGGAGCCCATGTAATGGTAAGTAAGGATGCTGAGAATGAAGTAAGGATGCTGAGCATGAGATGGGGAGCCCATGTAATGGTAAGTAAGGATGCTGAGAATGAAGTAAGGATGCTGAGCATGAGATGGGGAGCCCATGTAATGGTAAGTAAGGATGCTGGGCATGAGATGGGGAGCCCATGTAATGGTAAGTAAGGATGCTGAGCATGACATGGGGAGCCTGTGTAATGATAAATAAGGATGCTGACCATGTAATGATGAGTATGGATGCTGTGCATGAGATAGGGAGCCCATGTAATGGTAAGTAAGGATGCTGAGCATGAGATGGGGAGCCTGTGTAATGATAAATAAGGATGCTGACCATGTAATGATGAGTAAGGATGCTGCACATGAGATGGGGAGCCCGTGTAATGGTAAGTAAGGATGCTGAGCATGAGATGGGGAGCCCATGTAATGGTAAGAAAGGATGTATGTGATGGGGAGCCCATGTAATGGTAAGATGCTGAGCATGAGATGGGGAGCCCATGTAATGGTAAGAAACCATGCTGAGCATGAGATGGGAAGCCCATGTAATGGTAAGTAAGGATGCTGAGCATGAAGTTAGGATGCTGAGCATGAGATGGGGAGCCCATGTAATGGTAAGTAAGGATGCTGAGCATGAGATGGGGAGCCCATGTAATGCTATGTAACAATGCTGGGCATGAGATGGGAAGCCCATGTAATGGTAAGTAAGGATGCTGGGCATGAGATGGGAAGCCCATGTAATGGTAAGTAAGGATGCTGAGCATGAGATGAGGAGCCCATGTGATGATAAGTAATGATGCTGAGCATGAGATGGGGAGCCCATGTGATGATAAGTAATGATGCTGAGCATGAGATGGGGAGCCCATGTGATGATAAGTATTGATGCTGAGCATGAGATGGGGAGCCCATGTAATGGTAAGTAAGGATGCTGAGCATGAGATGGGGAGCCCATGTAATGGTAAGTAAGGATGCTGAACAGGAGATGGGGAGCCCATGTAATGGGAAGTAAGGATGCTGAGCATGAAGTGAGGATGCTGAGCATGAGATGGGGAGCCCATGTAATGGCAAGTAAGGATGCTGAGTATGAGATGGGGAGCCCATGTAATGATAAGTAAGGATGCTGAGCATGAGATGGGGAGCCTATGTAATGGTAAGTAAGGATGCATGAGATGGGGAGCCCATGTAATGACAAGTAATGATGCTGAGCATGAGATCAGGAGCCCTTGTGATGATAAGTAATGATGCTGAGCATGAGATGGGGAGCCCATGTGATGATAATTAATGATGCTGAGCATGAGATGGGTAGCCCATGTAATGGTAAGTAAGGATGCTGAGCATGAGATGGGGTGCCCATGTAATGGTAAGTAAGGATGCATGAAATCGGGAGCCCATGTAATGCTATGTAACGATGCTGGGCATGAGATGGGGAGCCCATGTAATGGTAAGAAACAATGCTGAGCATGAGATGGGGAGCCCATGTAATGGTAAGCAAGGATGCAGGAGATGGGGAGCACATGTAATGGTAAGTAAGGATGATGAGCATTAAGTAAGGATACTGAACATGAGATGGGGAGCCCATGTAATGATAAGCAAGGATGCTGAGCATGAGATGGGGAGCCTATGTAATGGTAAGTAAGGATGCATGAGATGGGGAGCCCATGTGATGATAAGTAATGATGCTGAGCATGAGATGGGGAGCCCATGTAATGGTAAGTAAGGATGCTGAGCATGAGATGGGGAGCCCATGTAATGGTAAGTAAGGATGCTGAACATGAGATGGGGAGCCCATGTAATGGTAAGTAAGGATGCTGAGCATGAAGTGAGGATGCTGAGCATGAGATGGGGAGCCCATGTAATGGGAAGTAAGGATGCTGAGTATGAGATGGGGAGCCCATGTAATGATAAGTAAGGATGCTGAGCATGAGATGGGCAGACTATGTAATGGTAAGTAAGGATGCATGAGATGGGGAGCCCATGTAATGATATGTAATGATGCTGAACATGAGATCAGGAGCCCTTGTGATGATAAGTAATGATGCTGAGCATGAGATGGGGAGCCCATGTGATGATAAGTAATGATGCTGAGCATGAGATGGGGAGCCCATGTAATGGTAAGTAAGGATGCTGAGCATGAGATGGGGAGCCCATGTAATGGTAAGTAAGGATGCATGAGATGGGGAGCCCATGTAATGCATTGTAACGATGCTGGGCATGAGATGGGGAGCCCATGTAATGGTAAGAAACAATGCTGAGCATGAGATGGGTAGCCCATGTAATGGTAAGTAAGGATGCAGGAGATGGGGAGCCCATGTAATGGTAAGTAAGGATGCTGAGCCTGAGATGGGGAGCCCATGTAATGGTAAGAAACAATGCTGAGCATGAGATGGGGAGCCCATGTAGTGGTAAGTAAGGATGCATGAGATGGGGAGCCCATGTAATGGTAAGTAAGGATGCTGAGCATGAGATGGGGGCCCATGTAATGGTAAGTAAGGATGCTTTGCATGAAGTAAGGATGCTGAGCATGAGATGGGGAGCCCATGTAATGGTAAGTAAGGATGCTGAGCATGAAGGAAGGATGCTGAGCATGAGAGGGGGCCCATGTAATGGTAAGTAAGGATGCTGAGCATGAAGTAAGGATGCTGAGCATGAGATGGGGAGCCCATGTAATGGTATGTAAGGATGCTGAGCATGAAGGAAGGATGCTGAGCATGAGATGGGGAGCCCATGTAATGGTAAGTAAGGATGCTGAGCATGAGATGGGGAGCCCATGTAATGGTAAGCAATGATGCTGAGCATGAGATGGGGGCCCATGTAATGGTAAGTAAGGATGCTGAGCATGAGATGGGGAGCCCATGTAATGGTAAGTAAGGATGCATGAGATGGGGAGGCCATGTGATGCTGAGCATGAGATGGTTAGCCCATGTAATGGTAAGTAAGGATGCTGAGCATGAGATGGGGGGCCCATGTAATGGTAAGTAAGGGTGCTTGGTATGAGATGCGGAGCCCATGCAATGGTAAGTAAGGATGCTGAGCATGAGATGGGGGGCCCATGTAATGGTAAGTAAGGGTGCTTGGCATGAGATGGGGAGCCCATGTAATGGTAAGTAAGGATGCTGAGCATGAGATGGGGAGCGCATGTAATGGTAAGTAAGGATGCTGAGCATGAAGTAAGGATGCTGAGCATGAGATGGGGAGCCCATGTAATGGTAAGTAAGGATGCTGAGCATGAGATGGGGAGCCCATGTAATGGTAAGTAAGAATGCATGAGATGGGGAGCCCATGTAATGCTATGTAACGATGCTGGGCATGAGATGGGAAGCCCATGTAATGGTAAGTAAGGATGCTGAGCATGAGAGCGGGAGCCCATGTGATGATAAGTAATGATGCTGAGCATGAGATGGGGAGCCCATGTGATGATAAGTAATGATGCTGAGCATGAGATGGGGAGCCCATGTAATGGTAAGTAAGGATGCTGAGCATGAGATCGGGAGCCCATGTAATGGTAAGAAACAATGCTGAGCATGAGATGGGGAGCACATGTAATGGTAAGTAAGGATGCTGAGCATGAGATGGGGAGCCCATGTTATGGTAAGTAAGGATGATGAGCATGAAGTAAGGATGCTGAACATGAGATGGGGAGCTCATGTAATGATAAGCAAGGATGCTGAGCATGAGATGGGGAGCCTATGTAATGGTAAGTAAGGATGCATGAGATGGGGAGCCCATGTGATGATAAGTAATGATGCTGAGCATGAGATGGGGAGCCCATGTAATGGTAAGTAAGGATGCTGAGCATGAGATGGGGAGCCCATGTAATGGTAAGAAACAATGCTGAGCATGAGATGGGGAGCCCATGTAATGGTAAGTAAGGATGCTGAACATGAGATGGGGAGCCCATGTAATGGCAAGTAAGGATGCTGAGTGTGAGATGGGGAGCCCATGTAATGATAAGTAAGGATGCTGAGCATGAGATGGGGAGCCTATGTAATGGTAAGTAAGGATGCATGAGATGGGGAGCCCATGTAATGATAAGTAATGATGCTGAGCATGAGATCAGGAGCCCATGTGATGATAAATAATGATGCTGAGCATGAGATGGGGAGCCCATGTGATGATAAGTAATGATGCTGAGCATGAGATGGGGAGCCCATGTAATGGTAAGTAAGGATGCTGAGCACGAGATGGGGAGCCCATGTAATGGTAAGTAAGGATTCATGAGATGGGGAGCCCATGTAATGCTATGTAACGATGCTGGGCATGAGATGGGGAGCCCATGTAATGGTAAGAAACAATGCTGAGCATGAGATGGGGAGCCCATGTAATGGTAAGTAAGGATGCAGGAGATGGGGAGCCCATGTAATGGTAAGTAAGGATGATGAGCATGGAGTAAGGATGCTGAACATGAGATGGGGAGCCTATGTAATGATAAGCAAGGATGCTGAGCATGAGATGGGGAGCCTATGTGATGATAAGTAATGATGCTGAGCATGAGATGGGGAGCCCATGTAATGGTAAGTAAGGATGCTGAGCATGAGATGGGGAGCCCATGTAATGGTAAGTAAGGATGCTGAACATGAGATGGGGAGCCCATGTAATGGTAAGTAAGGATGCTGAGCATGAAGTGATGATGCTGAGCATGAGATGGGGAGCCCATGTAATGGCAAGTAAGGATGCTGAGTATGAGATGGGGAGCCCATGTAATGGTAAGTAAGGATGCTGAACATGAGATGGGGAGCCCATGTAATGGTAAGTAAGGATGCTGAGCATGAAGTGATGATGCTGAGCATGAGATGGGGAGCCCATGTAATGGCAAGTAAGGATGCTGAGTATGAGATGGGGAGCCCATGTAATGATAAGTAAGGATGCTGAGCATGAGAAGGGGGGCCTATGTAATGGTAAGTAATGATGCTGAGCATGAGATGGGGAGCCCATGTAATGGTAAGTAAGGATGCTGAACATGAGATGGGGAGCCCATGTAATGGTAAGTAAGGATGCTGAGCATGAAGTGATGATGCTGAGCATGAGATGGGGAGCCCATGTAATGGCAAGTAAGGATGCTGAGTATGAGATGGGGAGCCCATGTAATGGTAAGTAAGGATGCTGAACATGAGATGGGGAGCCCATGTAATGGTAAGTAAGGATGCTGAGCATGAAGTGATGATGCTGAGCATGAGATGGGGAGCCCATGTAATGGCAAGTAAGGATGCTGAGTATGAGATGGGGAGCCCATGTAATGATAAGTAAGGATGCTGAGCATGAGATGGGGAGCCCATGTAATGGCAAGTAAGGATGCTGAGTATGAGATGGGGAGCCCATGTAATGATAAGTAAGGATGCTGAGCATGAGAAGGGGGGCCCATGTAATGGTAAATAAGGATGCTGAGCATGAGATGGGGAGCCCATGTAATGATAGTTAAGGATGCTGAGCATGAGACGGGGAGCCCATGTAATGGTAAGTAAGGGTGCTTGGCATGAGATGGGGAGCCCATGTAATGGTAGGTAAGGATGCTGAGCATGAGATGGGGAGCCCATGTAATGGTAAGTAATGATGCTGAGCATGAGATGGGGAGCCCATGTAATGGTTAGTAAGGATGCTGAACATGAGATGGGGAGCCCATGCAATGGTAAGTAATGATGCATGAGATGGGGAGGCCATGTGATGCTGAGCATGAGATGGGGAGCCCATGTAATGGTAAATAAGGATGCTGAGCATGAGATGGGGAGCCCATGTAATGATAGTTAAGGATGCTGAGCATGAGACGGGGAGCCCATGTAATGGTAAGTAAGGATGCTGAGCATGAGATGGGGAGCCCATGTAATGATAGTTAAGGATGCTTGGCATGAGATGGGGAGCCCATGTAATGGTAAGTAAGGATGCTTGGCATGAGATGGGGAGCCCATGTAATGATAAGTAAAGATGCTGAGCATGAGATGGGGGCCCATGTAATGGTAAGTAAGGATGCTGAGCATGAGATGGGGAGCCCATGTAATGGTGAGTAAGGATGCTGAGCATGAGATGGGGAGCCCATGTAATGGTAAGTAAGGATGCTGAGCATGAGATGGGGAGCCCATGTAATGGTAAGTAAGGATGCTTGCCATGAATTTGGGAGCCCGTGTAATGGTAAGAAACAATGCTGAGCATGAGATGGGTAGCCCATGTAATGGTAAGTAAGGATGCATGAGATGGGGGGCCCATGTGATGCTGAGCATGAGATGGGGAGCCCATATAAGTAAGGATGCTGACCACGTAATGATGAGTAAGGATGCTGAGCATGAGATGGGGGCCCATGTAATGGTAAGCAAGGATGCTGAGCATGAGATGGGGGGCCCATATAATGGTAAGTAAGGATGCATGAGATGGGGAGCCCATGTGATGCTGAGCATGACATGGGAAGCCCATGTAATGGTAAGTAAGGATGCTGAGCATGAGATGGGGAGCCCATGTAATGGCAAGTAAGGATTCTGAGCATGAGATGGGGAGCCCATGTAATGGTAAGTAAGGATGCGGCGCATGAGATGGGGGGTCCATGTAATGGTAAGTAAGGATGCATGAGATGGGAAGCCCATGTAATGGTAAGTAAGGATGCATGAGATGGGGAGCCCATGTGATGCTGAGCATGAGATGGGGAGCCCATGTAATGGTAAGTAAGGATGCTGAGCATGAGATGGGAAGCCCATGTAAAGGTAAGTAAGGATGCTGAGCATGAGATGGGGGCCTATGTAATGGTAAGTAAGGATGCTGAGCATGAACTAAGGATGCTGAGCATGAGATGGGGAGCCCATGTAATGGTAAGTAAGGATGCTGAGCATGAGATGGGGAGCCCATGTAATGGTAAGTAAGGATGCTGGGCATGAGATGGGGAGCCCATGTAATGGTAAGTAAGGATGCTGAGCATGACATGGGGAGCCTGTGTAATGATAAATAAGGATGCTGACCATGTAATGATGAGTATGGATGCTGTGCATGAGATGGGGAACCCATGTAATGGTAAGTAAGGATGCTGAGCATGAGATGGGGAGCCTGTGTAATGATAAATAAGGATGCTGACCATGTAATGATGAGTAAGGATGCTGCACATGAGATGGGGAGCCCGTGTAATGGTAAGTAAGTATGCATGAGATGGGGAGCCCATGTAATGCTATGTAACGATGCTGGGCATGAGATGGGGAGCCCATGTAATGGTAAGAAAGGATGCATGAGATGGGGAGCCCATGTAATGGTAAGATGCTGAGCATGAGATGGGGAGCCCATGTAATGGGAGCCCATGTAATGGTAAGAAACAATGCTGAGCATGAGATGGGGAGCCCATGTAATGGTAAGTAAGGATGCTGAGCATGAAGTAAGGATGCTGAGCATGAGATGGGGAGCCCATGTAATGGTAAGTAAGGATGCTGAGCATGAGATGGGGAGCCCATGTAATGGTAAGTAAGGATGCATGAGATGGGGAGCCCATGTAATGCTATGTAACAATGCTGGGCATGAGATGGGAAGCCCATGTAATGGTAAGTAAGGATGCTGAGCATGAGATGGGGAGCCCATGTGATGATAAGTAATGATGCTGAGCATGAGATGGGGAGCCCATGTGATGATAAGTAATGATGCTGAGCATGAGATGGGGAGCCCATGTGATGGTAAGGCAGGATGCTGAGCATGAGATGGGGAGCCCATGTAATGGTAAGTAAGGATGATGAGCATGAAGTAAGGATGCTGAACATGAGATGGGGAGCCCATGTAATGATAAGCAAGGATGCTGAGCATGAGATGGGGAGCCTATGTAATGGTAAGTAAGGATGCATGAGATGGGGAGCCCATGTGATGATAAGTAATGATGCTGAGCATGAGATGGGGAGCCCATGTAATGGTAAGTAAGGATGCTGAGCATGAAGTGAGGATGCTGAGCATGAGATGGGGAGCCCATGTAATGGCAAGTAAGGATGCTGAGTATGAGATGGGGAGCCCATGTAATGATAAGTAAGATGCTGAGCATGAGATGGGGAGCCTATGTAATGGTAAGTAAGGATGCATGAGATGGGGAGCCCATGTAATGATAAGTAATGATGCTGAGCATGAGATCAGGAGCCCTTGTGATGATAAGTAATGATGCTGAACATGAGATGGGGAGCCCATGTGATGATAAGTAATGATGCTGAGCATGAGATGGGGAGCCCATGTAATGGTAAGTAAGGATGCTGAACATGAGATGGGGAGCCCATGTAATGGTAAATAAGGATGCTGAGCATGAAGTGAGGATGCTGAGCATGAGATGGGGAGCCCATGTAATGGCAAGTAAGGATCCTGAGTATGAGATGGGGAGCCCATGTAATGATAAGTAAGGATGCTGAGCATGAGATGGGGAGCCCATGTAATGGTAAGTAAGGATGCTGAGCATGAGATGGGGAGCCCATAAAATGGTAAGTAAGGATGCTTGGCATGAATTTGGGAGCCCGTGTCATGGTAAGAAACAATGCTGAGCATGAGATGGGGAGCCCATGTAATGGTAAGTAAGGATCCATGAGATGGGGGGCCCATGTGATGCTGAACATGAGATGGGGAGCCCATATAAGTAAGGATGCTGACCACGTAATGATGAGTAAGGATGCTGAGCATGAGATGGGGGCCCATGTAATGGTAAGCAAGGATGCTGAGCATGAGATGGGGGGCCCATGTAATGGTAAGTAAGGATGCATGAGATGGGGAGCCCATGTGATGCTGAGCATGACATGGGAAGCCCATGTAATGGTAAGTAAGGATGCTGAGCATGAGATGGGGAGCCCATGTAATGGCAAGTAAGGATGCTGAGCATGAGATGGGGAGCCCATGTAATGGTAAGTAAGGATGCGGCGCATGAGATGGGGGGTCCATGTAATGGTAAGTAAGGATGCATGAGATGGGAAGCCCATGTAATGGTAAGTAAGGATGCATGAGATGGGGAGCCCATGTGATGCTGAGCATGAGATGGGGAGCCCATGTAATGGTAAGTAAGGATGCTGAGCATGAGATGGGGGGCCCATGTAAAGGTAAGTAAGGATGCTGAGCATGAGATGGGGGCCTATGTAATGGTAAGTAAGGATGCTGAGCATGAACTAAGGATGCTGAGCATGAGATGGGGAGCCCATGTAATGGTAAGTAAGGATGCTGAGAATGAAGTAAGGATGCTGAGCATGAGTTGGGTAGCCCATGTAATGGTAAGTAAGGATGCTGAGCATGAGATGGGGAGCCCATGTAATGGTAAGTAAGGATGCTGGGCATGAGATGGGGAGCCCATGTAATGGTAAGTAAGGATGCTGAGCATGACATGGGGAGCCTGTGTAATGATAAATAAGGATGCTGACCATGTAATGATGAGTATGGATGCTGTGCATGAGATGGGGAGCCTATGTAATGGTAAGTAAGGATGCTGAGCATGAGATGGGTAGCCTGTGAAATGATAAATAAGGATGCTGACCATGTAATGATGAGTAAGGATACTGCACATGAGATGGGGAGCCCGTGTAATGGTAAGTAAGTATGCATGAGATGGGGAGCCCATGTAATGCTATGTAACGATGCTGGGCATGAGATGGGGAGCCCATGTAATGGTAAGTAAGGATGCATGAGATGGGGAGCCCATGTAATGGTAAGATGCTGAGCATGAGATGGGGAGCCCATGTAATGGTAAGAAACAATGCTGAGCATGAGATGGGGAGCCCATGTAATGGTAAGTAAGGATGCTGAGCATGAAGTAAGGATGCTGAGCATGAGATGGGGAGCCCTTGTAATGGTAAGTAAGGATGCTGAGCATGAGATGGGGAGCCCATGTAATGGTAAGTAAGGATGCATGAGATGGGGAGCCCATGTAATGCTATGTAATGATGCTGAGCATGAGATGGGGAGCCCATGTAATGGTAAGTAAGGATGCTGAGCATGAGATGGGGAGCCCATGTGATGATAAGTAATGATGCTGAGCATGAGATGGGGAGCCCATGTAATGGTAAGTAAGGATGCTGAGCATGAGATCGGGAGCCCATGTAATGGTAAGAAACAATGCTGAGCATGAGATGGGGAGCCCATGTAATGGTAAGTAAGGATGCTGAGCATGAAGTAAGGATGCTGAGCATGAGATGGGGAGCCCATGTAATGGTAAGTAAGGATGCTGAGCATGAGATGGGGAGCCCATGTAATGGTAAGTAAGGATGCATGAGATGGGGAGCCCATGTAATGCTATGTAACGATGCTGGGCATGAGATGGGAAGCCCATGTAATGGTAAGTAAGGATGCTGAGCATGAGATGGGGAGCCCATGCGATGATAAGTAATGATGCTGAGCATGAGATGGGGAGCCCATGTGATGGTAAGTAATGATGCTGAGCATGACATGGGAAGCCCATGTAATGGTAAGTAAGGATGCTGAGCATGAGATCGGGAGCCCATGTAATGGTAAAAAACAATGCTGAGCATGAGATGGGGAGCCCATGTAATGGTAAGTAAGGATGCTGAGCATGACATGGGGAGCCTGTGTAATGATAAATAAGCATGCTGACCATGTAATGATGAGTATGGATGCTGTGCATGAGATGGGGACCCCATGTAATGGTAAGTAAGGATGCTGAGCATGAGATGGGGAGCCTGTGTAATGATAAATAAGGATGCTGACCATGTAATGATGAGTAAGGATGCTGTACATGAGATGGGGAGCCCGTGTAATGGTAAGTAAGTATGCATGAGATGGGGAGCCCATGTAATGCTATGTAACGATGCTGGGCATGAGATGGGGAGCCCATGTAATGGTAAGTAAGGATGCATGAGATGGGGAGCCCATGTAATGGTAAGATGCTGAGCATGAGGTGGGGAGCCCATGTAATGGTAAGAAACAATGCTGAGCATGAGATGGGGAGCCCATGTAATGGTAAGTAAGGATGCTGAGCATGAAGTAAGGATGCTGAGCATGAGATGGGGAGCCCATGTAATGGTAAGTAAGGATGCATGAGATGGGGAGCCCATGTAATGCTATGTAACGATGCTGGGCATGAGATGGGAAGCCCATGTAATGGTAAGTAAAGATGCTGAGCATGAGATGGGGAGCCCATGTGATGATAAGTAATGATGCTGAGCATGAGATGGGGAGCCCATGTGATGATAAGTAATGATGCTGAGCATGAGATGGGGAGCCCATGTGATGATAAGTAATGATGCTGAGCATGAGATGGGGAGCCCATGTAATGGTAAGTAAGGATGCTGAGCATGAGATCGGGAGCCCATGTAATGGTAAGAAACAATGCTGAGCATGAGATGGGGAGCCCATGTAATGGTAAGGCAGGATGCTGAGCATGAGATGGGGAGCCCATGTAATGGTAAGTAAGGATGATGAGCATGAAGTAAGGATGCTGAACATGAGATGGGGAGCCCATGTAATGATAAGCAAGGATGCTGAGCATGAGATGGGGAGCCTATGTAATGGTAAGTAAGGATGCATGAGATGGGGAGCCCATGTGATGATAAGTAATGATGCTGAGCATGAGATGGGGAGCCCATGTAATGGTAAGTAAGGATGCTGAGCATGAAGTGAGGATGCTGATCATGAGATGGGGAGCCCATGTAATGGCAAGTAAGGATGCTGAGTATGAGATGGGGAGCCCATGTAATGATAAGTAAGATGCTGAGCATGGGATGGGGAGCCTATGTAATGGTAAGTAAGGATGCATGAGCTGGGGAGCCCATGTAGTGATAAGTAATGATGCTGAGCATGAGATCAGGAGCCCTTGTGATGATAAGTAATGATGCTGAACATGAGATGGGGAGCCCATGTGATGATAAGTAATGATGCTGAGCATGAGATGGGGAGCCCATGTAATGGTAAGTAAGGATGCTGAACATGAGATGGGGAGCCCATGTAATGGTAAGTAAGGATGCTGAGCATGAAGTGAGGATGCTGAGCATGAGATGGGGAGCCCATGTAATGGCAAGTAAGGATGCTGAGTATGAGATGGGGAGCCCATGTAATGATAACTAAGGATGCTGAGCATGAGATGGGGAGCCCATGTAATGGTAAGTAAGGATGCTGAGCATGAGATGGGGAGCCCATAAAATGGTAAGTAAGGATGCTTGGCATGAATTTGGGAGCCCGTGTCATGGTAAGAAACAATGCTGAGCATGAGATGGGGAGCCCATGTAATGGTAAGTAAGGATCCATGAGATGGGGGGCCCATGTGATGCTGAACATGAGATGGGGAGCCCATATAAGTAAGGATGCTGACCACGTAATGATGAGTAAGGATGCTGAGCATGAGATGGGGGCCCATGTAATGGTAAGCAAGGATGCTGAGCATGAGATGGGGGGCCCATGTAATGGTAAGTAAGGATGCATGAGATGGGGAGCCCATGTGATGCTGAGCATGACATGGGAAGCCCATGTAATGGTAAGTAAGGATGCTGAGCATGAGATGGGGAGCCCATGTAATGGCAAGTAAGGATGCTGAGCATGAGATGGGGAGCCCATGTAATGGTAAGTAAGGATGCGGCGCATGAGATGGGGGGTCCATGTAATGGTAAGTAAGGATGCATGAGATGGGAAGCCCATGTAATGGTAAGTAAGGATGCATGAGATGGGGAGCCCATGTGATGCTGAGCATGAGATGGGGAGCCCATGTAATGGTAAGTAAGGATGCTGAGCATGAGATGGGGGGCCCATGTAAAGGTAAGTAAGGATGCTGAGCATGAGATGGGGGCCTATGTAATGGTAAGTAAGGATGCTGAGCATGAACTAAGGATGCTGAGCATGAGATGGGGAGCCCATGTAATGGTAAGTAAGGATGCTGAGAATGAAGTAAGGATGCTGAGCATGAGTTGGGTAGCCCATGTAATGGTAAGTAAGGATGCTGAGCATGAGATGGGGAGCCCATGTAATGGTAAGTAAGGATGCTGGGCATGAGATGGGGAGCCCATGTAATGGTAAGTAAGGATGCTGAGCATGACATGGGGAGCCTGTGTAATGATAAATAAGGATGCTGACCATGTAATGATGAGTATGGATGCTGTGCATGAGATGGGGAGCCTATGTAATGGTAAGTAAGGATGCTGATCATGAGATGGGGAGCCTGTGTAATGATAAATAAGGATGCTGACCATGTAATGATGAGTAAGGATACTGCACATGAGATGGGGAGCCCGTGTAATGGTAAGTAAGTATGCATGAGATGGGGAGCCCATGTAATGCTATGTAACGATGCTGGGCATGAGATGGGGAGCCCATGTAATGGTAAGTAAGGATGCATGAGATGGGGAGCCCATGTAATGGTAAGATGCTGAGCATGAGATGGGGAGCCCATGTAATGGTAAGAAACAATGCTGAGCATGAGATGGGGAGCCCATGTAATGGTAAGTAAGGATGCTGAGCATGAAGTAAGGATGCTGAGCATGAGATGGGGAGCCCTTGTAATGGTAAGTAAGGATGCTGAGCATGAGATGGGGAGCCCATATAATGGTAAGTAAGGATGCATGAGATGGAGAGCCCATGTAATGCTATGTAATGATGCTGAGCATGAGATGGGGAGCCCATGTAATGGTAAGTAAGGATGCTGAGCATGAGATGGGGAGCCCATGTGATGATAAGTAATGATGCTGAGCATGAGATGGGGAGCCCATGTAATGGTTAGTAAGGATGCTGAACATGAGATGGGGAGCCCATGCAATGGTAAGTAATGATGCATGAGATGGGGAGGCCATGTGATGCTGAGCATGAGATGGGGAGCCCATGTAATGGTAAATAAGGATGCTGAGCATGAGATGGGGAGCCCATGTAATGATAGTTAAGGATGCTGAGCATGAGACGGGGAGCCCATGTAATGGTAAGTAAGGATGCTGAGCATGAGATGGGGAGCCCATGTAATGATAGTTAAGGATGCTTGGCATGAGATGGGGAGCCCATGTAATGGTAAGTAAGGATGCTTGGCATGA
Organism: Ambystoma mexicanum; assembly: GCF_040938575.1. Lineage (NCBI taxonomy): Eukaryota > Metazoa > Chordata > Amphibia > Caudata > Ambystomatidae > Ambystoma > Ambystoma mexicanum. The sequence continues at coordinate 59,104,236 of NC_090931.1, read as the reverse complement.
GATGGGGAGCCCATGTAATGATAAGTAAAGATGCTGAGCATGAGATGGGGGCCCATGTAATGGTAAGTAAGGATGCTGAGCATGAGATGGGGAGCCCATGTAATGGTGAGTAAGGATGCTGAGCATGAGATGGGGAGCCCATGTAATGGTAAGTAAGGATGCTGAGCATGAGATGGGGAGCCCATGTAATGGTAAGTAAGGATGCTTGCCATGAATTTGGGAGCCCGTGTAATGGTAAGAAACAATGCTGAGCATGAGATGGGTAGCCCATGTAATGGTAAGTAAGGATGCATGAGATGGGGGGCCCATGTGATGCTGAGCATGAGATGGGGAGCCCATATAAGTAAGGATGCTGACCACGTAATGATGAGTAAGGATGCTGAGCATGAGATGGGGGCCCATGTAATGGTAAGCAAGGATGCTGAGCATGAGATGGGGGGCCCATATAATGGTAAGTAAGGATGCATGAGATGGGGAGCCCATGTGATGCTGAGCATGACATGGGAAGCCCATGTAATGGTAAGTAAGGATGCTGAGCATGAGATGGGGAGCCCATGTAATGGCAAGTAAGGATTCTGAGCATGAGATGGGGAGCCCATGTAATGGTAAGTAAGGATGCGGCGCATGAGATGGGGGGTCCATGTAATGGTAAGTAAGGATGCATGAGATGGGAAGCCCATGTAATGGTAAGTAAGGATGCATGAGATGGGGAGCCCATGTGATGCTGAGCATGAGATGGGGAGCCCATGTAATGGTAAGTAAGGATGCTGAGCATGAGATGGGAAGCCCATGTAAAGGTAAGTAAGGATGCTGAGCATGAGATGGGGGCCTATGTAATGGTAAGTAAGGATGCTGAGCATGAACTAAGGATGCTGAGCATGAGATGGGGAGCCCATGTAATGGTAAGTAAGGATGCTGAGCATGAGATGGGGAGCCCATGTAATGGTAAGTAAGGATGCTGGGCATGAGATGGGGAGCCCATGTAATGGTAAGTAAGGATGCTGAGCATGACATGGGGAGCCTGTGTAATGATAAATAAGGATGCTGACCATGTAATGATGAGTATGGATGCTGTGCATGAGATGGGGAACCCATGTAATGGTAAGTAAGGATGCTGAGCATGAGATGGGGAGCCTGTGTAATGATAAATAAGGATGCTGACCATGTAATGATGAGTAAGGATGCTGCACATGAGATGGGGAGCCCGTGTAATGGTAAGTAAGTATGCATGAGATGGGGAGCCCATGTAATGCTATGTAACGATGCTGGGCATGAGATGGGGAGCCCATGTAATGGTAAGAAAGGATGCATGAGATGGGGAGCCCATGTAATGGTAAGATGCTGAGCATGAGATGGGGAGCCCATGTAATGGGAGCCCATGTAATGGTAAGAAACAATGCTGAGCATGAGATGGGGAGCCCATGTAATGGTAAGTAAGGATGCTGAGCATGAAGTAAGGATGCTGAGCATGAGATGGGGAGCCCATGTAATGGTAAGTAAGGATGCTGAGCATGAGATGGGGAGCCCATGTAATGGTAAGTAAGGATGCATGAGATGGGGAGCCCATGTAATGCTATGTAACAATGCTGGGCATGAGATGGGAAGCCCATGTAATGGTAAGTAAGGATGCTGAGCATGAGATGGGGAGCCCATGTGATGATAAGTAATGATGCTGAGCATGAGATGGGGAGCCCATGTGATGATAAGTAATGATGCTGAGCATGAGATGGGGAGCCCATGTGATGGTAAGGCAGGATGCTGAGCATGAGATGGGGAGCCCATGTAATGGTAAGTAAGGATGATGAGCATGAAGTAAGGATGCTGAACATGAGATGGGGAGCCCATGTAATGATAAGCAAGGATGCTGAGCATGAGATGGGGAGCCTATGTAATGGTAAGTAAGGATGCATGAGATGGGGAGCCCATGTGATGATAAGTAATGATGCTGAGCATGAGATGGGGAGCCCATGTAATGGTAAATAAGGATGCTGAGCATGAAGTGAGGATGCTGAGCATGAGATGGGGAGCCCATGTAATGGCAAGTAAGGATGCTGAGTATGAGATGGGGAGCCCATGTAATGATAAGTAAGATGCTGAGCATGAGATGGGGAGCCTATGTAATGGTAAGTAAGGATGCATGAGATGGGGAGCCCATGTAATGATAAGTAATGATGCTGAGCATGAGATCAGGAGCCCTTGTGATGATAAGTAATGATGCTGAACATGAGATGGGGAGCCCATGTGATGATAAGTAATGATGCTGAGCATGAGATGGGGAGCCCATGTAATGGTAAGTAAGGATGCTGAACATGAGATGGGGAGCCCATGTAATGGTAAATAAGGATGCTGAGCATGAAGTGAGGATGCTGAGCATGAGATGGGGAGCCCATGTAATGGCAAGTAAGGATCCTGAGTATGAGATGGGGAGCCCATGTAATGATAAGTAAGGATGCTGAGCATGAGATGGGGAGCCCATGTAATGGTAAGTAAGGATGCTGAGCATGAGATGGGGAGCCCATAAAATGGTAAGTAAGGATGCTTGGCATGAATTTGGGAGCCCGTGTCATGGTAAGAAACAATGCTGAGCATGAGATGGGGAGCCCATGTAATGGTAAGTAAGGATCCATGAGATGGGGGGCCCATGTGATGCTGAACATGAGATGGGGAGCCCATATAAGTAAGGATGCTGACCACGTAATGATGAGTAAGGATGCTGAGCATGAGATGGGGGCCCATGTAATGGTAAGCAAGGATGCTGAGCATGAGATGGGGGGCCCATGTAATGGTAAGTAAGGATGCATGAGATGGGGAGCCCATGTGATGCTGAGCATGACATGGGAAGCCCATGTAATGGTAAGTAAGGATGCTGAGCATGAGATGGGGAGCCCATGTAATGGCAAGTAAGGATGCTGAGCATGAGATGGGGAGCCCATGTAATGGTAAGTAAGGATGCGGCGCATGAGATGGGGGGTCCATGTAATGGTAAGTAAGGATGCATGAGATGGGAAGCCCATGTAATGGTAAGTAAGGATGCATGAGATGGGGAGCCCATGTGATGCTGAGCATGAGATGGGGAGCCCATGTAATGGTAAGTAAGGATGCTGAGCATGAGATGGGGGGCCCATGTAAAGGTAAGTAAGGATGCTGAGCATGAGATGGGGGCCTATGTAATGGTAAGTAAGGATGCTGAGCATGAACTAAGGATGCTGAGCATGAGATGGGGAGCCCATGTAATGGTAAGTAAGGATGCTGAGAATGAAGTAAGGATGCTGAGCATGAGTTGGGTAGCCCATGTAATGGTAAGTAAGGATGCTGAGCATGAGATGGGGAGCCCATGTAATGGTAAGTAAGGATGCTGGGCATGAGATGGGGAGCCCATGTAATGGTAAGTAAGGATGCTGAGCATGACATGGGGAGCCTGTGTAATGATAAATAAGGATGCTGACCATGTAATGATGAGTATGGATGCTGTGCATGAGATGGGGAGCCTATGTAATGGTAAGTAAGGATGCTGAGCATGGGATGGGGAGCCTGTGTAATGATAAATAAGGATGCTGACCATGTAATGATGAGTAAGGATACTGCACATGAGATGGGGAGCCCGTGTAATGGTAAGTAAGTATGCATGAGATGGGGAGCCCATGTAATGCTATGTAACGATGCTGGGCATGAGATGGGGAGCCCATGTAATGGTAAGTAAGGATGCATGAGATGGGGAGCCCATGTAATGGTAAGATGCTGAGCATGAGATGGGGAGCCCATGTAATGGTAAGAAACAATGCTGAGCATGAGATGGGGAGCCCATGTAATGGTAAGTAAGGATGCTGAGCATGAAGTAAGGATGCTGAGCATGAGATGGGGAGCCCTTGTAATGGTAAGTAAGGATGCTGAGCATGAGATGGGGAGCCCATGTAATGGTAAGTAAGGATGCATGAGATGGGGAGCCCATGTAATGCTATGTAATGATGCTGAGCATGAGATGGGGAGCCCATGTAATGGTAAGTAAGGATGCTGAGCATGAGATGGGGAGCCCATGTGATGATAAGTAATGATGCTGAGCATGAGATGGGGAGCCCATGTAATGGTAAGTAAGGATGCTGAGCATGAGATCGGGAGCCCATGTAATGGTAAGAAACAATGCTGAGCATGAGATGGGGAGCCCATGTAATGGTAAGTAAGGATGCTGAGCATGAAGTAAGGATGCTGAGCATGAGATGGGGAGCCCATGTAATGGTAAGTAAGGATGCTGAGCATGAGATGGGGAGCCCATGTAATGGTAAGTAAGGATGCATGAGATGGGGAGCCCATGTAATGCTATGTAACGATGCTGGGCATGAGATGGGAAGCCCATGTAATGGTAAGTAAGGATGCTGAGCATGAGATGGGGAGCCCATGCGATGATAAGTAATGATGCTGAGCATGAGATGGGGAGCCCATGTGATGGTAAGTAATGATGCTGAGCATGACATGGGAAGCCCATGTAATGGTAAGTAAGGATGCTGAGCATGAGATCGGGAGCCCATGTAATGGTAAAAAACAATGCTGAGCATGAGATGGGGAGCCCATGTAATGGTAAGTAAGGATGCTGAGCATGACATGGGGAGCCTGTGTAATGATAAATAAGCATGCTGACCATGTAATGATGAGTATGGATGCTGTGCATGAGATGGGGACCCCATGTAATGGTAAGTAAGGATGCTGAGCATGAGATGGGGAGCCTGTGTAATGATAAATAAGGATGCTGACCATGTAATGATGAGTAAGGATGCTGTACATGAGATGGGGAGCCCGTGTAATGGTAAGTAAGTATGCATGAGATGGGGAGCCCATGTAATGCTATGTAACGATGCTGGGCATGAGATGGGGAGCCCATGTAATGGTAAGTAAGGATGCATGAGATGGGGAGCCCATGTAATGGTAAGATGCTGAGCATGAGGTGGGGAGCCCATGTAATGGTAAGAAACAATGCTGAGCATGAGATGGGGAGCCCATGTAATGGTAAGTAAGGATGCTGAGCATGAAGTAAGGATGCTGAGCATGAGATGGGGAGCCCATGTAATGGTAAGTAAGGATGCATGAGATGGGGAGCCCATGTAATGCTATGTAACGATGCTGGGCATGAGATGGGAAGCCCATGTAATGGTAAGTAAAGATGCTGAGCATGAGATGGGGAGCCCATGTGATGATAAGTAATGATGCTGAGCATGAGATGGGGAGCCCATGTGATGATAAGTAATGATGCTGAGCATGAGATGGGGAGCCCATGTGATGATAAGTAATGATGCTGAGCATGAGATGGGGAGCCCATGTAATGGTAAGTAAGGATGCTGAGCATGAGATCGGGAGCCCATGTAATGGTAAGAAACAATGCTGAGCATGAGATGGGGAGCCCATGTAATGGTAAGGCAGGATGCTGAGCATGAGATGGGGAGCCCATGTAATGGTAAGTAAGGATGATGAGCATGAAGTAAGGATGCTGAACATGAGATGGGGAGCCCATGTAATGATAAGCAAGGATGCTGAGCATGAGATGGGGAGCCTATGTAATGGTAAGTAAGGATGCATGAGATGGGGAGCCCATGTGATGATAAGTAATGATGCTGAGCATGAGATGGGGAGCCCATGTAATGGTAAGTAAGGATGCTGAGCATGAAGTGAGGATGCTGATCATGAGATGGGGAGCCCATGTAATGGCAAGTAAGGATGCTGAGTATGAGATGGGGAGCCCATGTAATGATAAGTAAGATGCTGAGCATGGGATGGGGAGCCTATGTAATGGTAAGTAAGGATGCATGAGCTGGGGAGCCCATGTAGTGATAAGTAATGATGCTGAGCATGAGATCAGGAGCCCTTGTGATGATAAGTAATGATGCTGAACATGAGATGGGGAGCCCATGTGATGATAAGTAATGATGCTGAGCATGAGATGGGGAGCCCATGTAATGGTAAGTAAGGATGCTGAACATGAGATGGGGAGCCCATGTAATGGTAAGTAAGGATGCTGAGCATGAAGTGAGGATGCTGAGCATGAGATGGGGAGCCCATGTAATGGCAAGTAAGGATGCTGAGTATGAGATGGGGAGCCCATGTAATGATAACTAAGGATGCTGAGCATGAGATGGGGAGCCCATGTAATGGTAAGTAAGGATGCTGAGCATGAGATGGGGAGCCCATAAAATGGTAAGTAAGGATGCTTGGCATGAATTTGGGAGCCCGTGTCATGGTAAGAAACAATGCTGAGCATGAGATGGGGAGCCCATGTAATGGTAAGTAAGGATCCATGAGATGGGGGGCCCATGTGATGCTGAACATGAGATGGGGAGCCCATATAAGTAAGGATGCTGACCACGTAATGATGAGTAAGGATGCTGAGCATGAGATGGGGGCCCATGTAATGGTAAGCAAGGATGCTGAGCATGAGATGGGGGGCCCATGTAATGGTAAGTAAGGATGCATGAGATGGGGAGCCCATGTGATGCTGAGCATGACATGGGAAGCCCATGTAATGGTAAGTAAGGATGCTGAGCATGAGATGGGGAGCCCATGTAATGGCAAGTAAGGATGCTGAGCATGAGATGGGGAGCCCATGTAATGGTAAGTAAGGATGCGGCGCATGAGATGGGGGGTCCATGTAATGGTAAGTAAGGATGCATGAGATGGGAAGCCCATGTAATGGTAAGTAAGGATGCATGAGATGGGGAGCCCATGTGATGCTGAGCATGAGATGGGGAGCCCATGTAATGGTAAGTAAGGATGCTGAGCATGAGATGGGGGGCCCATGTAAAGGTAAGTAAGGATGCTGAGCATGAGATGGGGGCCTATGTAATGGTAAGTAAGGATGCTGAGCATGAACTAAGGATGCTGAGCATGAGATGGGGAGCCCATGTAATGGTAAGTAAGGATGCTGAGAATGAAGTAAGGATGCTGAGCATGAGTTGGGTAGCCCATGTAATGGTAAGTAAGGATGCTGAGCATGAGATGGGGAGCCCATGTAATGGTAAGTAAGGATGCTGGGCATGAGATGGGGAGCCCATGTAATGGTAAGTAAGGATGCTGAGCATGACATGGGGAGCCTGTGTAATGATAAATAAGGATGCTGACCATGTAATGATGAGTATGGATGCTGTGCATGAGATGGGGAGCCTATGTAATGGTAAGTAAGGATGCTGAGCATGAGATGGGGAGCCTGTGTAATGATAAATAAGGATGCTGACCATGTAATGATGAGTAAGGATACTGCACATGAGATGGGGAGCCCGTGTAATGGTAAGTAAGTATGCATGAGATGGGGAGCCCATGTAATGCTATGTAACGATGCTGGGCATGAGATGGGGAGCCCATGTAATGGTAAGTAAGGATGCATGAGATGGGGAGCCCATGTAATGGTAAGATGCTGAGCATGAGATGGGGAGCCCATGTAATGGTAAGAAACAATGCTGAGCATGAGATGGGGAGCCCATGTAATGGTAAGTAAGGATGCTGAGCATGAAGTAAGGATGCTGAGCATGAGATGGGGAGCCCTTGTAATGGTAAGTAAGGATGCTGAGCATGAGATGGGGAGCCCATATAATGGTAAGTAAGGATGCATGAGATGGAGAGCCCATGTAATGCTATGTAATGATGCTGAGCATGAGATGGGGAGCCCATGTAATGGTAAGTAAGGATGCTGAGCATGAGATGGGGAGCCCATGTGATGATAAGTAAGGATGCTGAGCATGAGAAGGGGGGCCCATGTAATGGTAAATAAGGATGCTGAGCATGAGATGGGGAGCCCATGTAATGATAGTTAAGGATGCTGAGCATGAGACGGGGAGCCCATGTAATGGTAAGTAAGGGTGCTTGGCATGAGATGGGGAGCCCATGTAATGGTAGGTAAGGATGCTGAGCATGAGATGGGGAGCCCATGTAATGGTAAGTAATGATGCTGAGCATGAGATGGGGAGCCCATGTAATGGTTAGTAAGGATGCTGAACATGAGATGGGGAGCCCATGCAATGGTAAGTAATGATGCATGAGATGGGGAGGCCATGTGATGCTGAGCATGAGATGGGGAGCCCATGTAATGGTAAATAAGGATGCTGAGCATGAGATGGGGAGCCCATGTAATGATAGTTAAGGATGCTGAGCATGAGACGGGGAGCCCATGTAATGGTAAGTAAGGATGCTGAGCATGAGATGGGGAGCCCATGTAATGATAGTTAAGGATGCTTGGCATGAGATGGGGAGCCCATGTAATGGTAAGTAAGGATGCTTGGCATGAGATGGGGAGCCCATGTAATGATAAGTAAAGATGCTGAGCATGAGATGGGGGCCCATGTAATGGTAAGTAAGGATGCTGAGCATGAGATGGGGAGCCCATGTAATGGTGAGTAAGGATGCTGAGCATGAGATGGGGAGCCCATGTAATGGTAAGTAAGGATGCTGAGCATGAGATGGGGAGCCCATGTAATGGTAAGTAAGGATGCTTGCCATGAATTTGGGAGCCCGTGTAATGGTAAGAAACAATGCTGAGCATGAGATGGGTAGCCCATGTAATGGTAAGTAAGGATGCATGAGATGGGGGGCCCATGTGATGCTGAGCATGAGATGGGGAGCCCATATAAGTAAGGATGCTGACCACGTAATGATGAGTAAGGATGCTGAGCATGAGATGGGGGCCCATGTAATGGTAAGCAAGGATGCTGAGCATGAGATGGGGGGCCCATATAATGGTAAGTAAGGATGCATGAGATGGGGAGCCCATGTGATGCTGAGCATGACATGGGAAGCCCATGTAATGGTAAGTAAGGATGCTGAGCATGAGATGGGGAGCCCATGTAATGGCAAGTAAGGATTCTGAGCATGAGATGGGGAGCCCATGTAATGGTAAGTAAGGATGCGGCGCATGAGATGGGGGGTCCATGTAATGGTAAGTAAGGATGCATGAGATGGGAAGCCCATGTAATGGTAAGTAAGGATGCATGAGATGGGGAGCCCATGTGATGCTGAGCATGAGATGGGGAGCCCATGTAATGGTAAGTAAGGATGCTGAGCATGAGATGGGAAGCCCATGTAAAGGTAAGTAAGGATGCTGAGCATGAGATGGGGGCCTATGTAATGGTAAGTAAGGATGCTGAGCATGAACTAAGGATGCTGAGCATGAGATGGGGAGCCCATGTAATGGTAAGTAAGGATGCTGAGCATGAGATGGGGAGCCCATGTAATGGTAAGTAAGGATGCTGGGCATGAGATGGGGAGCCCATGTAATGGTAAGTAAGGATGCTGAGCATGACATGGGGAGCCTGTGTAATGATAAATAAGGATGCTGACCATGTAATGATGAGTATGGATGCTGTGCATGAGATGGGGAACCCATGTAATGGTAAGTAAGGATGCTGAGCATGAGATGGGGAGCCTGTGTAATGATAAATAAGGATGCTGACCATGTAATGATGAGTAAGGATGCTGCACATGAGATGGGGAGCCCGTGTAATGGTAAGTAAGTATGCATGAGATGGGGAGCCCATGTAATGCTATGTAACGATGCTGGGCATGAGATGGGGAGCCCATGTAATGGTAAGAAAGGATGCATGAGATGGGGAGCCCATGTAATGGTAAGATGCTGAGCATGAGATGGGGAGCCCATGTAATGGGAGCCCATGTAATGGTAAGAAACAATGCTGAGCATGAGATGGGGAGCCCATGTAATGGTAAGTAAGGATGCTGAGCATGAAGTAAGGATGCTGAGCATGAGATGGGGAGCCCATGTAATGGTAAGTAAGGATGCTGAGCATGAGATGGGGAGCCCATGTAATGGTAAGTAAGGATGCATGAGATGGGGAGCCCATGTAATGCTATGTAACAATGCTGGGCATGAGATGGGAAGCCCATGTAATGGTAAGTAAGGATGCTGAGCATGAGATGGGGAGCCCATGTGATGATAAGTAATGATGCTGAGCATGAGATGGGGAGCCCATGTGATGATAAGTAATGATGCTGAGCATGAGATGGGGAGCCCATGTGATGGTAAGGCAGGATGCTGAGCATGAGATGGGGAGCCCATGTAATGGTAAGTAAGGATGATGAGCATGAAGTAAGGATGCTGAACATGAGATGGGGAGCCCATGTAATGATAAGCAAGGATGCTGAGCATGAGATGGGGAGCCTATGTAATGGTAAGTAAGGATGCATGAGATGGGGAGCCCATGTGATGATAAGTAATGATGCTGAGCATGAGATGGGGAGCCCATGTAATGGTAAGTAAGGATGCTGAGCATGAAGTGAGGATGCTGAGCATGAGATGGGGAGCCCATGTAATGGCAAGTAAGGATGCTGAGTATGAGATGGGGAGCCCATGTAATGATAAGTAAGATGCTGAGCATGAGATGGGGAGCCTATGTAATGGTAAGTAAGGATGCATGAGATGGGGAGCCCATGTAATGATAAGTAATGATGCTGAGCATGAGATCAGGAGCCCTTGTGATGATAAGTAATGATGCTGAACATGAGATGGGGAGCCCATGTGATGATAAGTAATGATGCTGAGCATGAGATGGGGAGCCCATGTAATGGTAAGTAAGGATGCTGAACATGAGATGGGGAGCCCATGTAATGGTAAATAAGGATGCTGAGCATGAAGTGAGGATGCTGAGCATGAGATGGGGAGCCCATGTAATGGCAAGTAAGGATCCTGAGTATGAGATGGGGAGCCCATGTAATGATAAGTAAGGATGCTGAGCATGAGATGGGGAGCCCATGTAATGGTAAGTAAGGATGCTGAGCATGAGATGGGGAGCCCATAAAATGGTAAGTAAGGATGCTTGGCATGAATTTGGGAGCCCGTGTCATGGTAAGAAACAATGCTGAGCATGAGATGGGGAGCCCATGTAATGGTAAGTAAGGATCCATGAGATGGGGGGCCCATGTGATGCTGAACATGAGATGGGGAGCCCATATAAGTAAGGATGCTGACCACGTAATGATGAGTAAGGATGCTGAGCATGAGATGGGGGCCCATGTAATGGTAAGCAAGGATGCTGAGCATGAGATGGGGGGCCCATGTAATGGTAAGTAAGGATGCATGAGATGGGGAGCCCATGTGATGCTGAGCATGACATGGGAAGCCCATGTAATGGTAAGTAAGGATGCTGAGCATGAGATGGGGAGCCCATGTAATGGCAAGTAAGGATGCTGAGCATGAGATGGGGAGCCCATGTAATGGTAAGTAAGGATGCGGCGCATGAGATGGGGGGTCCATGTAATGGTAAGTAAGGATGCATGAGATGGGAAGCCCATGTAATGGTAAGTAAGGATGCATGAGATGGGGAGCCCATGTGATGCTGAGCATGAGATGGGGAGCCCATGTAATGGTAAGTAAGGATGCTGAGCATGAGATGGGGGGCCCATGTAAAGGTAAGTAAGGATGCTGAGCATGAGATGGGGGCCTATGTAATGGTAAGTAAGGATGCTGAGCATGAACTAAGGATGCTGAGCATGAGATGGGGAGCCCATGTAATGGTAAGTAAGGATGCTGAGAATGAAGTAAGGATGCTGAGCATGAGTTGGGTAGCCCATGTAATGGTAAGTAAGGATGCTGAGCATGAGATGGGGAGCCCATGTAATGGTAAGTAAGGATGCTGGGCATGAGATGGGGAGCCCATGTAATGGTAAGTAAGGATGCTGAGCATGACATGGGGAGCCTGTGTAATGATAAATAAGGATGCTGACCATGTAATGATGAGTATGGATGCTGTGCATGAGATGGGGAGCCTATGTAATGGTAAGTAAGGATGCTGAGCATGAGATGGGTAGCCTGTGAAATGATAAATAAGGATGCTGACCATGTAATGATGAGTAAGGATACTGCACATGAGATGGGGAGCCCGTGTAATGGTAAGTAAGTATGCATGAGATGGGGAGCCCATGTAATGCTATGTAACGATGCTGGGCATGAGATGGGGAGCCCATGTAATGGTAAGTAAGGATGCATGAGATGGGGAGCCCATGTAATGGTAAGATGCTGAGCATGAGATGGGGAGCCCATGTAATGGTAAGAAACAATGCTGAGCATGAGATGGGGAGCCCATGTAATGGTAAGTAAGGATGCTGAGCATGAAGTAAGGATGCTGAGCATGAGATGGGGAGCCCTTGTAATGGTAAGTAAGGATGCTGAGCATGAGATGGGGAGCCCATGTAATGGTAAGTAAGGATGCATGAGATGGGGAGCCCATGTAATGCTATGTAATGATGCTGAGCATGAGATGGGGAGCCCATGTAATGGTAAGTAAGGATGCTGAGCATGAGATGGGGAGCCCATGTGATGATAAGTAATGATGCTGAGCATGAGATGGGGAGCCCATGTAATGGTAAGTAAGGATGCTGAGCATGAGATCGGGAGCCCATGTAATGGTAAGAAACAATGCTGAGCATGAGATGGGGAGCCCATGTAATGGTAAGTAAGGATGCTGAGCATGAAGTAAGGATGCTGAGCATGAGATGGGGAGCCCATGTAATGGTAAGTAAGGATGCTGAGCATGAGATGGGGAGCCCATGTAATGGTAAGTAAGGATGCATGAGATGGGGAGCCCATGTAATGCTATGTAACGATGCTGGGCATGAGATGGGAAGCCCATGTAATGGTAAGTAAGGATGCTGAGCATGAGATGGGGAGCCCATGCGATGATAAGTAATGATGCTGAGCATGAGATGGGGAGCCCATGTGATGGTAAGTAATGATGCTGAGCATGACATGGGAAGCCCATGTAATGGTAAGTAAGGATGCTGAGCATGAGATCGGGAGCCCATGTAATGGTAAAAAACAATGCTGAGCATGAGATGGGGAGCCCATGTAATGGTAAGTAAGGATGCTGAGCATGACATGGGGAGCCTGTGTAATGATAAATAAGCATGCTGACCATGTAATGATGAGTATGGATGCTGTGCATGAGATGGGGACCCCATGTAATGGTAAGTAAGGATGCTGAGCATGAGATGGGGAGCCTGTGTAATGATAAATAAGGATGCTGACCATGTAATGATGAGTAAGGATGCTGTACATGAGATGGGGAGCCCGTGTAATGGTAAGTAAGTATGCATGAGATGGGGAGCCCATGTAATGCTATGTAACGATGCTGGGCATGAGATGGGGAGCCCATGTAATGGTAAGTAAGGATGCATGAGATGGGGAGCCCATGTAATGGTAAGATGCTGAGCATGAGGTGGGGAGCCCATGTAATGGTAAGAAACAATGCTGAGCATGAGATGGGGAGCCCATGTAATGGTAAGTAAGGATGCTGAGCATGAAGTAAGGATGCTGAGCATGAGATGGGGAGCCCATGTAATGGTAAGTAAGGATGCATGAGATGGGGAGCCCATGTAATGCTATGTAACGATGCTGGGCATGAGATGGGAAGCCCATGTAATGGTAAGTAAAGATGCTGAGCATGAGATGGGGAGCCCATGTGATGATAAGTAATGATGCTGAGCATGAGATGGGGAGCCCATGTGATGATAAGTAATGATGCTGAGCATGAGATGGGGAGCCCATGTGATGATAAGTAATGATGCTGAGCATGAGATGGGGAGCCCATGTAATGGTAAGTAAGGATGCTGAGCATGAGATCGGGAGCCCATGTAATGGTAAGAAACAATGCTGAGCATGAGATGGGGAGCCCATGTAATGGTAAGGCAGGATGCTGAGCATGAGATGGGGAGCCCATGTAATGGTAAGTAAGGATGATGAGCATGAAGTAAGGATGCTGAACATGAGATGGGGAGCCCATGTAATGATAAGCAAGGATGCTGAGCATGAGATGGGGAGCCTATGTAATGGTAAGTAAGGATGCATGAGATGGGGAGCCCATGTGATGATAAGTAATGATGCTGAGCATGAGATGGGGAGCCCATGTAATGGTAAGTAAGGATGCTGAGCATGAAGTGAGGATGCTGATCATGAGATGGGGAGCCCATGTAATGGCAAGTAAGGATGCTGAGTATGAGATGGGGAGCCCATGTAATGATAAGTAAGATGCTGAGCATGGGATGGGGAGCCTATGTAATGGTAAGTAAGGATGCATGAGCTGGGGAGCCCATGTAGTGATAAGTAATGATGCTGAGCATGAGATCAGGAGCCCTTGTGATGATAAGTAATGATGCTGAACATGAGATGGGGAGCCCATGTGATGATAAGTAATGATGCTGAGCATGAGATGGGGAGCCCATGTAATGGTAAGTAAGGATGCTGAACATGAGATGGGGAGCCCATGTAATGGTAAGTAAGGATGCTGAGCATGAAGTGAGGATGCTGAGCATGAGATGGGGAGCCCATGTAATGGCAAGTAAGGATGCTGAGTATGAGATGGGGAGCCCATGTAATGATAACTAAGGATGCTGAGCATGAGATGGGGAGCCCATGTAATGGTAAGTAAGGATGCTGAGCATGAGATGGGGAGCCCATAAAATGGTAAGTAAGGATGCTTGGCATGAATTTGGGAGCCCGTGTCATGGTAAGAAACAATGCTGAGCATGAGATGGGGAGCCCATGTAATGGTAAGTAAGGATCCATGAGATGGGGGGCCCATGTGATGCTGAACATGAGATGGGGAGCCCATATAAGTAAGGATGCTGACCACGTAATGATGAGTAAGGATGCTGAGCATGAGATGGGGGCCCATGTAATGGTAAGCAAGGATGCTGAGCATGAGATGGGGGGCCCATGTAATGGTAAGTAAGGATGCATGAGATGGGGAGCCCATGTGATGCTGAGCATGACATGGGAAGCCCATGTAATGGTAAGTAAGGATGCTGAGCATGAGATGGGGAGCCCATGTAATGGCAAGTAAGGATGCTGAGCATGAGATGGGGAGCCCATGTAATGGTAAGTAAGGATGCGGCGCATGAGATGGGGGGTCCATGTAATGGTAAGTAAGGATGCATGAGATGGGAAGCCCATGTAATGGTAAGTAAGGATGCATGAGATGGGGAGCCCATGTGATGCTGAGCATGAGATGGGGAGCCCATGTAATGGTAAGTAAGGATGCTGAGCATGAGATGGGGGGCCCATGTAAAGGTAAGTAAGGATGCTGAGCATGAGATGGGGGCCTATGTAATGGTAAGTAAGGATGCTGAGCATGAACTAAGGATGCTGAGCATGAGATGGGGAGCCCATGTAATGGTAAGTAAGGATGCTGAGAATGAAGTAAGGATGCTGAGCATGAGTTGGGTAGCCCATGTAATGGTAAGTAAGGATGCTGAGCATGAGATGGGGAGCCCATGTAATGGTAAGTAAGGATGCTGGGCATGAGATGGGGAGCCCATGTAATGGTAAGTAAGGATGCTGAGCATGACATGGGGAGCCTGTGTAATGATAAATAAGGATGCTGACCATGTAATGATGAGTATGGATGCTGTGCATGAGATGGGGAGCCTATGTAATGGTAAGTAAGGATGCTGATCATGAGATGGGGAGCCTGTGTAATGATAAATAAGGATGCTGACCATGTAATGATGAGTAAGGATACTGCACATGAGATGGGGAGCCCGTGTAATGGTAAGTAAGTATGCATGAGATGGGGAGCCCATGTAATGCTATGTAACGATGCTGGGCATGAGATGGGGAGCCCATGTAATGGTAAGTAAGGATGCATGAGATGGGGAGCCCATGTAATGGTAAGATGCTGAGCATGAGATGGGGAGCCCATGTAATGGTAAGAAACAATGCTGAGCATGAGATGGGGAGCCCATGTAATGGTAAGTAAGGATGCTGAGCATGAAGTAAGGATGCTGAGCATGAGATGGGGAGCCCTTGTAATGGTAAGTAAGGATGCTGAGCATGAGATGGGGAGCCCATATAATGGTAAGTAAGGATGCATGAGATGGAGAGCCCATGTAATGCTATGTAATGATGCTGAGCATGAGATGGGGAGCCCATGTAATGGTAAGTAAGGATGCTGAGCATGAGATGGGGAGCCCATGTGATGATAAGTAATGATGCTGAGCATGAGATGGGGAGCCCATGTAATGGTTAGTAAGGATGCTGAACATGAGATGGGGAGCCCATGCAATGGTAAGTAATGATGCATGAGATGGGGAGGCCATGTGATGCTGAGCATGAGATGGGGAGCCCATGTAATGGTAAATAAGGATGCTGAGCATGAGATGGGGAGCCCATGTAATGATAGTTAAGGATGCTGAGCATTAGACGGGGAGCCCATGTAATGGTAAGTAAGGATGCTGAGCATGAGATGGGGAGCCCATGTAATGATAGTTAAGGATGCTTGGCATGAGATGGGGAGCCCATGTAATGGTAAGTAAGGATGCTTGGCATGAGATGGGGAGCCCATGTAATGATAAGTAAAGATGCTGAGCATGAGATGGGGGCCCATGTAATGGTAAGTAAGGATGCTGAGCATGAGATGGGGAGCCCATGTAATGGTGAGTAAGGATGCTGAGCATGAGATGGGGAGCCCATGTAATGGTAAGTAAGGATGCTGAGCATGAGATGGGGAGCCCATGTAATGGTAAGTAAGGATGCTTGCCATGAATTTGGGAGCCCGTGTAATGGTAAGAAACAATGCTGAGCATGAGATGGGTAGCCCATGTAATGGTAAGTAAGGATGCATGAGATGGGGGGCCCATGTGATGCTGAGCATGAGATGGGGAGCCCATATAAGTAAGGATGCTGACCACGTAATGATGAGTAAGGATGCTGAGCATGAGATGGGGGCCCATGTAATGGTAAGCAAGGATGCTGAGCATGAGATGGGGGGCCCATATAATGGTAAGTAAGGATGCATGAGATGGGGAGCCCATGTGATGCTGAGCATGACATGGGAAGCCCATGTAATGGTAAGTAAGGATGCTGAGCATGAGATGGGGAGCCCATGTAATGGCAAGTAAGGATTCTGAGCATGAGATGGGGAGCCCATGTAATGGTAAGTAAGGATGCGGCGCATGAGATGGGGGGTCCATGTAATGGTAAGTAAGGATGCATGAGATGGGAAGCCCATGTAATGGTAAGTAAGGATGCATGAGATGGGGAGCCCATGTGATGCTGAGCATGAGATGGGGAGCCCATGTAATGGTAAGTAAGGATGCTGAGCATGAGATGGGAAGCCCATGTAAAGGTAAGTAAGGATGCTGAGCATGAGATGGGGGCCTATGTAATGGTAAGTAAGGATGCTGAGCATGAACTAAGGATGCTGAGCATGAGATGGGGAGCCCATGTAATGGTAAGTAAGGATGCTGAGCATGAGATGGGGAGCCCATGTAATGGTAAGTAAGGATGCTGGGCATGAGATGGGGAGCCCATGTAATGGTAAGTAAGGATGCTGAGCATGACATGGGGAGCCTGTGTAATGATAAATAAGGATGCTGACCATGTAATGATGAGTATGGATGCTGTGCATGAGATGGGGAACCCATGTAATGGTAAGTAAGGATGCTGAGCATGAGATGGGGAGCCTGTGTAATGATAAATAAGGATGCTGACCATGTAATGATGAGTAAGGATGCTGCACATGAGATGGGGAGCCCGTGTAATGGTAAGTAAGTATGCATGAGATGGGGAGCCCATGTAATGCTATGTAACGATGCTGGGCATGAGATGGGGAGCCCATGTAATGGTAAGAAAGGATGCATGAGATGGGGAGCCCATGTAATGGTAAGATGCTGAGCATGAGATGGGGAGCCCATGTAATGGGAGCCCATGTAATGGTAAGAAACAATGCTGAGCATGAGATGGGGAGCCCATGTAATGGTAAGTAAGGATGCTGAGCATGAAGTAAGGATGCTGAGCATGAGATGGGGAGCCCATGTAATGGTAAGTAAGGATGCTGAGCATGAGATGGGGAGCCCATGTAATGGTAAGTAAGGATGCATGAGATGGGGAGCCCATGTAATGCTATGTAACAATGCTGGGCATGAGATGGGAAGCCCATGTAATGGTAAGTAAGGATGCTGAGCATGAGATGGGGAGCCCATGTGATGATAAGTAATGATGCTGAGCATGAGATGGGGAGCCCATGTGATGATAAGTAATGATGCTGAGCATGAGATGGGGAGCCCATGTGATGGTAAGGCAGGATGCTGAGCATGAGATGGGGAGCCCATGTAATGGTAAGTAAGGATGATGAGCATGAAGTAAGGATGCTGAACATGAGATGGGGAGCCCATGTAATGATAAGCAAGGATGCTGAGCATGAGATGGGGAGCCTATGTAATGGTAAGTAAGGATGCATGAGATGGGGAGCCCATGTGATGATAAGTAATGATGCTGAGCATGAGATGGGGAGCCCATGTAATGGTAAGTAAGGATGCTGAGCATGAAGTGAGGATGCTGAGCATGAGATGGGGAGCCCATGTAATGGCAAGTAAGGATGCTGAGTATGAGATGGGGAGCCCATGTAATGATAAGTAAGATGCTGAGCATGAGATGGGGAGCCTATGTAATGGTAAGTAAGGATGCATGAGATGGGGAGCCCATGTAATGATAAGTAATGATGCTGAGCATGAGATCAGGAGCCCTTGTGATGATAAGTAATGATGCTGAACATGAGATGGGGAGCCCATGTGATGATAAGTAATGATGCTGAGCATGAGATGGGGAGCCCATGTAATGGTAAGTAAGGATGCTGAACATGAGATGGGGAGCCCATGTAATGGTAAATAAGGATGCTGAGCATGAAGTGAGGATGCTGAGCATGAGATGGGGAGCCCATGTAATGGCAAGTAAGGATCCTGAGTATGAGATGGGGAGCCCATGTAATGATAAGTAAGGATGCTGAGCATGAGATGGGGAGCCCATGTAATGGTAAGTAAGGATGCTGAGCATGAGATGGGGAGCCCATAAAATGGTAAGTAAGGATGCTTGGCATGAATTTGGGAGCCCGTGTCATGGTAAGAAACAATGCTGAGCATGAGATGGGGAGCCCATGTAATGGTAAGTAAGGATCCATGAGATGGGGGGCCCATGTGATGCTGAACATGAGATGGGGAGCCCATATAAGTAAGGATGCTGACCACGTAATGATGAGTAAGGATGCTGAGCATGAGATGGGGGCCCATGTAATGGTAAGCAAGGATGCTGAGCATGAGATGGGGGGCCCATGTAATGGTAAGTAAGGATGCATGAGATGGGGAGCCCATGTGATGCTGAGCATGACATGGGAAGCCCATGTAATGGTAAGTAAGGATGCTGAGCATGAGATGGGGAGCCCATGTAATGGCAAGTAAGGATGCTGAGCATGAGATGGGGAGCCCATGTAATGGTAAGTAAGGATGCGGCGCATGAGATGGGGGGTCCATGTAATGGTAAGTAAGGATGCATGAGATGGGAAGCCCATGTAATGGTAAGTAAGGATGCATGAGATGGGGAGCCCATGTGATGCTGAGCATGAGATGGGGAGCCCATGTAATGGTAAGTAAGGATGCTGAGCATGAGATGGGGGGCCCATGTAAAGGTAAGTAAGGATGCTGAGCATGAGATGGGGGCCTATGTAATGGTAAGTAAGGATGCTGAGCATGAACTAAGGATGCTGAGCATGAGATGGGGAGCCCATGTAATGGTAAGTAAGGATGCTGAGAATGAAGTAAGGATGCTGAGCATGAGTTGGGTAGCCCATGTAATGGTAAGTAAGGATGCTGAGCATGAGATGGGGAGCCCATGTAATGGTAAGTAAGGATGCTGGGCATGAGATGGGGAGCCCATGTAATGGTAAGTAAGGATGCTGAGCATGACATGGGGAGCCTGTGTAATGATAAATAAGGATGCTGACCATGTAATGATGAGTATGGATGCTGTGCATGAGATGGGGAGCCTATGTAATGGTAAGTAAGGATGCTGAGCATGGGATGGGGAGCCTGTGTAATGATAAATAAGGATGCTGACCATGTAATGATGAGTAAGGATACTGCACATGAGATGGGGAGCCCGTGTAATGGTAAGTAAGTATGCATGAGATGGGGAGCCCATGTAATGCTATGTAACGATGCTGGGCATGAGATGGGGAGCCCATGTAATGGTAAGTAAGGATGCATGAGATGGGGAGCCCATGTAATGGTAAGATGCTGAGCATGAGATGGGGAGCCCATGTAATGGTAAGAAACAATGCTGAGCATGAGATGGGGAGCCCATGTAATGGTAAGTAAGGATGCTGAGCATGAAGTAAGGATGCTGAGCATGAGATGGGGAGCCCTTGTAATGGTAAGTAAGGATGCTGAGCATGAGATGGGGAGCCCATGTAATGGTAAGTAAGGATGCATGAGATGGGGAGCCCATGTAATGCTATGTAATGATGCTGAGCATGAGATGGGGAGCCCATGTAATGGTAAGTAAGGATGCTGAGCATGAGATGGGGAGCCCATGTGATGATAAGTAATGATGCTGAGCATGAGATGGGGAGCCCATGTAATGGTAAGTAAGGATGCTGAGCATGAGATCGGGAGCCCATGTAATGGTAAGAAACAATGCTGAGCATGAGATGGGGAGCCCATGTAATGGTAAGTAAGGATGCTGAGCATGAAGTAAGGATGCTGAGCATGAGATGGGGAGCCCATGTAATGGTAAGTAAGGATGCTGAGCATGAGATGGGGAGCCCATGTAATGGTAAGTAAGGATGCATGAGATGGGGAGCCCATGTAATGCTATGTAACGATGCTGGGCATGAGATGGGAAGCCCATGTAATGGTAAGTAAGGATGCTGAGCATGAGATGGGGAGCCCATGCGATGATAAGTAATGATGCTGAGCATGAGATGGGGAGCCCATGTGATGGTAAGTAATGATGCTGAGCATGACATGGGAAGCCCATGTAATGGTAAGTAAGGATGCTGAGCATGAGATCGGGAGCCCATGTAATGGTAAAAAACAATGCTGAGCATGAGATGGGGAGCCCATGTAATGGTAAGTAAGGATGCTGAGCATGACATGGGGAGCCTGTGTAATGATAAATAAGCATGCTGACCATGTAATGATGAGTATGGATGCTGTGCATGAGATGGGGACCCCATGTAATGGTAAGTAAGGATGCTGAGCATGAGATGGGGAGCCTGTGTAATGATAAATAAGGATGCTGACCATGTAATGATGAGTAAGGATGCTGTACATGAGATGGGGAGCCCGTGTAATGGTAAGTAAGTATGCATGAGATGGGGAGCCCATGTAATGCTATGTAACGATGCTGGGCATGAGATGGGGAGCCCATGTAATGGTAAGTAAGGATGCATGAGATGGGGAGCCCATGTAATGGTAAGATGCTGAGCATGAGGTGGGGAGCCCATGTAATGGTAAGAAACAATGCTGAGCATGAGATGGGGAGCCCATGTAATGGTAAGTAAGGATGCTGAGCATGAAGTAAGGATGCTGAGCATGAGATGGGGAGCCCATGTAATGGTAAGTAAGGATGCATGAGATGGGGAGCCCATGTAATGCTATGTAACGATGCTGGGCATGAGATGGGAAGCCCATGTAATGGTAAGTAAAGATGCTGAGCATGAGATGGGGAGCCCATGTGATGATAAGTAATGATGCTGAGCATGAGATGGGGAGCCCATGTGATGATAAGTAATGATGCTGAGCATGAGATGGGGAGCCCATGTGATGATAAGTAATGATGCTGAGCATGAGATGGGGAGCCCATGTAATGGTAAGTAAGGATGCTGAGCATGAGATCGGGAGCCCATGTAATGGTAAGAAACAATGCTGAGCATGAGATGGGGAGCCCATGTAATGGTAAGGCAGGATGCTGAGCATGAGATGGGGAGCCCATGTAATGGTAAGTAAGGATGATGAGCATGAAGTAAGGATGCTGAACATGAGATGGGGAGCCCATGTAATGATAAGCAAGGATGCTGAGCATGAGATGGGGAGCCTATGTAATGGTAAGTAAGGATGCATGAGATGGGGAGCCCATGTGATGATAAGTAATGATGCTGAGCATGAGATGGGGAGCCCATGTAATGGTAAGTAAGGATGCTGAGCATGAAGTGAGGATGCTGATCATGAGATGGGGAGCCCATGTAATGGCAAGTAAGGATGCTGAGTATGAGATGGGGAGCCCATGTAATGATAAGTAAGATGCTGAGCATGGGATGGGGAGCCTATGTAATGGTAAGTAAGGATGCATGAGCTGGGGAGCCCATGTAGTGATAAGTAATGATGCTGAGCATGAGATCAGGAGCCCTTGTGATGATAAGTAATGATGCTGAACATGAGATGGGGAGCCCATGTGATGATAAGTAATGATGCTGAGCATGAGATGGGGAGCCCATGTAATGGTAAGTAAGGATGCTGAACATGAGATGGGGAGCCCATGTAATGGTAAGTAAGGATGCTGAGCATGAAGTGAGGATGCTGAGCATGAGATGGGGAGCCCATGTAATGGCAAGTAAGGATGCTGAGTATGAGATGGGGAGCCCATGTAATGATAACTAAGGATGCTGAGCATGAGATGGGGAGCCCATGTAATGGTAAGTAAGGATGCTGAGCATGAGATGGGGAGCCCATAAAATGGTAAGTAAGGATGCTTGGCATGAATTTGGGAGCCCGTGTCATGGTAAGAAACAATGCTGAGCATGAGATGGGGAGCCCATGTAATGGTAAGTAAGGATCCATGAGATGGGGGGCCCATGTGATGCTGAACATGAGATGGGGAGCCCATATAAGTAAGGATGCTGACCACGTAATGATGAGTAAGGATGCTGAGCATGAGATGGGGGCCCATGTAATGGTAAGCAAGGATGCTGAGCATGAGATGGGGGGCCCATGTAATGGTAAGTAAGGATGCATGAGATGGGGAGCCCATGTGATGCTGAGCATGACATGGGAAGCCCATGTAATGGTAAGTAAGGATGCTGAGCATGAGATGGGGAGCCCATGTAATGGCAAGTAAGGATGCTGAGCATGAGATGGGGAGCCCATGTAATGGTAAGTAAGGATGCGGCGCATGAGATGGGGGGTCCATGTAATGGTAAGTAAGGATGCATGAGATGGGAAGCCCATGTAATGGTAAGTAAGGATGCATGAGATGGGGAGCCCATGTGATGCTGAGCATGAGATGGGGAGCCCATGTAATGGTAAGTAAGGATGCTGAGCATGAGATGGGGGGCCCATGTAAAGGTAAGTAAGGATGCTGAGCATGAGATGGGGGCCTATGTAATGGTAAGTAAGGATGCTGAGCATGAACTAAGGATGCTGAGCATGAGATGGGGAGCCCATGTAATGGTAAGTAAGGATGCTGAGAATGAAGTAAGGATGCTGAGCATGAGTTGGGTAGCCCATGTAATGGTAAGTAAGGATGCTGAGCATGAGATGGGGAGCCCATGTAATGGTAAGTAAGGATGCTGGGCATGAGATGGGGAGCCCATGTAATGGTAAGTAAGGATGCTGAGCATGACATGGGGAGCCTGTGTAATGATAAATAAGGATGCTGACCATGTAATGATGAGTATGGATGCTGTGCATGAGATGGGGAGCCTATGTAATGGTAAGTAAGGATGCTGAGCATGAGATGGGGAGCCTGTGTAATGATAAATAAGGATGCTGACCATGTAATGATGAGTAAGGATACTGCACATGAGATGGGGAGCCCGTGTAATGGTAAGTAAGTATGCATGAGATGGGGAGCCCATGTAATGCTATGTAACGATGCTGGGCATGAGATGGGGAGCCCATGTAATGGTAAGTAAGGATGCATGAGATGGGGAGCCCATGTAATGGTAAGATGCTGAGCATGAGATGGGGAGCCCATGTAATGGTAAGAAACAATGCTGAGCATGAGATGGGGAGCCCATGTAATGGTAAGTAAGGATGCTGAGCATGAAGTAAGGATGCTGAGCATGAGATGGGGAGCCCTTGTAATGGTAAGTAAGGATGCTGAGCATGAGATGGGGAGCCCATATAATGGTAAGTAAGGATGCATGAGATGGAGAGCCCATGTAATGCTATGTAATGATGCTGAGCATGAGATGGGGAGCCCATGTAATGGTAAGTAAGGATGCTGAGCATGAGATGGGGAGCCCATGTGATGATAAGTAATGATGCTGAGCATGAGATGGGGAGCCCATGTAATGGTAAGTAAGGATGCTGAGCATGAGATCGGGAGCCCATGTAATGGTAAGAAACAATGCTGAGCATGAGATGGGGAGCCCATGTAATGGTAAGTAAGGATGCTGAGCATGAAGTAAGGATGCTGAGCATGAGATGGGGAGCCCATGTAATGGTAAGTAAGGATGCTGAGCATGAGATGGGGAGCCCATGTAATGGTAAGTAAGGATGCATGAGATGGGGAGCCCATGTAATGCTATGTAACGATGCTGGGCATGAGATGGGAAGCCCATGTAATGGTAAGTAAGGATGCTGAGCATGAGATGGGGAGCCCATGCGATGATAAGTAATGATGCTGAGCATGAGATGGGGAGCCCATGTGATGGTAAGTAATGATGCTGAGCATGACATGGGAAGCCCATGTAATGGTAAGTAAGGATGCTGAGCATGAGATCGGGAGCCCATGTAATGGTAAAAAACAATGCTGAGCATGAGATGGGGAGCCCATGTAATGGTAAGTAAGGATGCTGAGCATGACATGGGGAGCCTGTGTAATGATAAATAAGCATGCTGACCATGTAATGATGAGTATGGATGCTGTGCATGAGATGGGGACCCCATGTAATGGTAAGTAAGGATGCTGAGCATGAGATGGGGAGCCTGTGTAATGATAAATAAGGATGCTGACCATGTAATGATGAGTAAGGATGCTGTACATGAGATGGGGAGCCCGTGTAATGGTAAGTAAGTATGCATGAGATGGGGAGCCCATGTAATGCTATGTAACGATGCTGGGCATGAGATGGGGAGCCCATGTAATGGTAAGTAAGGATGCATGAGATGGGGAGCCCATGTAATGGTAAGATGCTGAGCATGAGGTGGGGAGCCCATGTAATGGTAAGAAACAATGCTGAGCATGAGATGGGGAGCCCATGTAATGGTAAGTAAGGATGCTGAGCATGAAGTAAGGATGCTGAGCATGAGATGGGGAGCCCATGTAATGGTAAGTAAGGATGCATGAGATGGGGAGCCCATGTAATGCTATGTAACGATGCTGGGCATGAGATGGGAAGCCCATGTAATGGTAAGTAAGGATGCTGAGCATGAGATGGGGAGCCCATGTGATGATAAGTAATGATGCTGAGCATGAGATGGGGAGCCCATGTGATGATAAGTAATGATGCTGAGCATGAGATGGGGAGCCCATGTGATGATAAGTAATGATGCTGAGCATGAGATGGGGAGCCCATGTAATGGTAAGTAAGGATGCTGAGCATGAGATCGGGAGCCCATGTAATGGTAAGAAACAATGCTGAGCATGAGATGGGGAGCCCATGTAATGGTAAGGCAGGATGCTGAGCATGAGATGGGGAGCCCATGTAATGGTAAGTAAGGATGATGAGCATGAAGTAAGGATGCTGAACATGAGATGGGGAGCCCATGTAATGATAAGCAAGGATGCTGAGCATGAGATGGGGAGCCTATGTAATGGTAAGTAAGGATGCATGAGATGGGGAGCCCATGTGATGATAAGTAATGATGCTGAGCATGAGATGGGGAGCCCATGTAATGGTAAGTAAGGATGCTGAGCATGAAGTGAGGATGCTGATCATGAGATGGGGAGCCCATGTAATGGCAAGTAAGGATGCTGAGTATGAGATGGGGAGCCCATGTAATGATAAGTAAGATGCTGAGCATGGGATGGGGAGCCTATGTAATGGTAAGTAAGGATGCATGAGCTGGGGAGCCCATGTAGTGATAAGTAATGATGCTGAGCATGAGATCAGGAGCCCTTGTGATGATAAGTAATGATGCTGAACATGAGATGGGGATCCCATGTGATGATAAGTAATGATGCTGAGCATGAGATGGGGAGCCCATGTAATGGTAAGTAAGGATGCTGAACATGAGATGGGGAGCCCATGTAATGGTAAGTAAGGATGCTGAGCATGAAGTGAGGATGCTGAGCATGAGATGGGGAGCCCATGTAATGGCAAGTAAGGATGCTGAGTATGAGATGGGGAGCCCATGTAATGATAACTAAGGATGCTGAGCATGAGATGGGGAGCCCATGTAATGGTAAGTAAGGATGCTGAGCATGAGATGGGGAGCCCATGTAATGGTAAGTAAGGATGCTTGGCATGAATTTGGGAGCCCGTGTAATGGTAAGAAACAATGCTGAGCATGAGATGGGGAGCCCATGTAATGGTAAGTAAGGATGCATGAGATGGGGGGCCCATGTGATGCTGAGCATGAGATGGGGAGCCCATATAAGTAAGGATGCTGACCACGTAATGATGAGTAAGGATGCTGAGCATGAGATGGGGGCCCATGTAATGGTAAGCAAGGATGCTGAGCATGAGATGGGGGGCCCATGTAATGGTAAGTAAGGATGCATGAGATGGGGAGCCCATGTGATGCTGAGCATGACATGGGAAGCCCATGTAATGGTAAGTAAGGATGCTGAGCATGAGATGGGGAGCCCATGTAATGGCAAGTAAGGATGCTGAGCATGAGATGGGGAGCCCATGTAATGGTAAGTAAGGATGCGGCGCATGAGATGGGGGGTCCATGTAATGGTAAGTAAGGATGCATGAGATGGGAAGCCCATGTAATGGTAAGTAAGGATGCATGAGATGGGGAGCCCATGTGATGCTGAGCATGAGATGGGGAGTCCATGTAATGGTAAGTAAGGATGCTGAGCATGAGATGGGGGGCCCATGTAAAGGTAAGTAAGGATGCTGAGCATGAGATGGGGGCCTATGTAATGGTAAGTAAGGATGCTGAGCATGAACTAAGGATGCTGAGCATGAGATGGGGAGCCCATGTAATGGTAAGTAAGGATGCTGAGAATGAAGTAAGGATGCTGAGCATGAAATGGGGAGCCCATGTAATGGTAAGTAAGGATGCTGAGCATGAGATGGGGAGCCCATGTAATGGTAAGTAAGGATGCTGGGCATGAGATGGGGAGCCCATGTAATGGTAAGTAAGGATGCTGAGCATGACATGAGGAGCCTGTGTAATGAAAAATAAGGATGCTGACCATGTAATGATGAGTATGGATGCTGTGCATGAGATGGGGAGCCCATGTAATGGTAAGTAAGGATGCTGAGCATGAGATGTGGAGCCTGTGTAATGATAAATAAGGATGCTGACCATGTAATGATGAGTAAGGATGCTGCACATGAGATGGGGAGCCCGTGTAATGGTAAGTAAGTATGCATGAGATGGGGAGCCCATGTAATGCTATGTAACGATGCTGGGAATGAGATGGGGAGCCCATGTAATGGTAAGTAAGGATGCATGAGATGGGGAGCCCATGTAATGGTAAGATGCTGAGCATGAGATGGGGAGCCCATGTAATGGTAAGAAACAATGCTGAGCATGAGATGGGGAGCCCATGTAATGGTAAGTAAGGATGCTGAGCATGAAGTAAGGATGCTGAGCATGAGATGGGGAGCCCATGTAATGGTAAGTAAGGATGCTGAGCATGAAATGGGGAGCCCATGTAATGGTAAGTAAGGATGCATGAGATGGGGAGCCCATGTAATGCTGTGTAACGATGCTGGGCATGAGATGGGAAGCCCATGTAATGGTCAGTAAGGATGCTGAGCATGAGATGGGGAGCCCATGTGATGATAAGTAATGATGCTGAGCATGAGATGGGGAGCCCATGTGATGATAAGTAATGATGCTGAGCATGAGATGGGGAGCCCATGTAATGGTAAGTAAGGATGCTGAGCATGAGATCGGGAGCCCATGTAATGGTAAGAAACAATGCTGAGCATGAGATGGGGAGCCCATGTAATGGTAAGGCAGGATGTTGAGCATGAGATGGGGAGCCCATGTAATGGTAAGTAAGGATGATGAGCATGAAGTAAGGATGCTGAACATGAGATGGGGAGCCCATGTAATGATAAGCAAGGATGCTGAGCATGAGATGGGGAGCCTATGTAATGGTAAGTAAGGTTGCATGAGATGAGGAGCCCATGTGATGATAAGTAATGATGCTGAGCATGAGATGGGGAGCCCATGTAATGGTAAGTAAGGATGCTGATCATGAAGTGAGGATGCTGAGCATGAGATGGGGAGCCCATGTAATGGCAAGTAAGGATGCTGAGTATGAGATGGGGAGCCCATGTAATGATAAGTAAGATGCTGAGCATGAGATGGGGAGCCTATGTAATGCTAAGTAAGGATGCATGAGATGGGGAGCCCATGTAATGATAAGTAATGATGCTGAGCATGAGATCAGGAGCCCTTGTGATGATAAGTAATGATGCTGAACATGAGATGGGGAGCCCATGTAATGGTAAGTAAGGATGCTGAGCATGAGATGTGGAGCCTGTGTAATGATAAATAAGGATGCTGACCATGTAATGGCAAGTAAGGATGCAGAGCATGAGATGGGGAGCCCATGTAATGGTAAGTAAGGATGCGGCGCATGAGATGGGGGGTCCATGTAATGGTAAGTAAGGATGCATGAGATGGGAAGCCCATGTAATGGTAAGTAAGGATGCATGAGATGGGGAGCCCATGTGATGCTGAGCATGAGATGGGGAGTCCATGTAA
The DNA here is from genome assembly GCF_040938575.1 of Ambystoma mexicanum. NCBI lineage: Eukaryota > Metazoa > Chordata > Amphibia > Caudata > Ambystomatidae > Ambystoma > Ambystoma mexicanum. The sequence continues at coordinate 59,075,646 of NC_090931.1, read as the reverse complement.
TGGTAAGTAAGGATGCTGAGCATGAGATGGGGGGCCCATGTAAAGGTAAGTAAGGATGCTGAGCATGAGATGGGGGCCTATGTAATGGTAAGTAAGGATGCTGAGCATGAACTAAGGATGCTGAGCATGAGATGGGGAGCCCATGTAATGGTAAGTAAGGATGCTGAGAATGAAGTAAGGATGCTGAGCATGAAATGGGGAGCCCATGTAATGGTAAGTAAGGATGCTGAGCATGAGATGGGGAGCCCATGTAATGGTAAGTAAGGATGCTGGGCATGAGATGGGGAGCCCATGTAATGGTAAGTATGGATGCTGAGCATGACATGAGGAGCCTGTGTAATGATAAATAAGGATGCTGACCATGTAATGATGAGTATGGATGCTGTGCATGAGATGGGGAGCCCATGTAATGGTAAGTAAGGATGCTGAGCATGAGATGTGGAGCCTGTGTAATGATAAATAAGGATGCTGACCATGTAATGATGAGTAAGGATGCTGCACATGAGATGGGGAGCCCGTGTAATGGTAAGTAAGTATGCATGAGATGGGGAGCCCATGTAATGCTATGTAACGATGCTGGGCATGAGATGGGGAGCCCATGTAATGGTAAGTAAGGATGCATGAGATGGGGAGCCCATGTAATGGTAAGATGCTGAGCATGAGATGGGGAGCCCATGTAATGGTAAGAAACAATGCTGAGCATGAGATGGGGAGCCCATGTAATGGTAAGTAAGGATGCTGAGCATGAGATGGGGAGCCCATGTAATGGTAAGTAAGGATGCATGAGATGGGGAGCCCATGTAATGTTGTGTAACGATGCTGGGCGTGAGATGGGAAGCCCATGTAATGGTCAGTAAGGATGCTGAGCATGAGATGGGGAGCCCATGTGATGATAAGTAATGATGCTGAGCATGAGATGGGGAGCCCATGTGATGATAAGTAATGATGCTGAGCATGAGATGGGGAGCCCATGTGATGATAAGTAATGATGCTGAGCATGAGATGGGGAGCCCATGTAATGGTAAGTAAGGATGCTGAGCATGAGATCGGGAGCCCATGTAATGGTAAGAAACAATGCTGAGCATGAGATGGGGAGCCCATGTAATGGTAAGGCAGGATGTTGAGCATGAGATGGGGAGCCCATGTAATGGTAAGTAAGGATGATGAGCATGAAGTAAGGATGCTGAACATGAGATGGGGAGCCCATGTAATGATAAGCAAGGATGCTGAGCATGAGATGGGGAGCCTATGTAATGGTAAGTAAGGATGCATGAGATGGGGAGCCCATGTGATGATAAGTAATGATGCTGAGCATGAGATGGGGAGCCCATGTAATGGTAAGTAAGGATGCTGATCATGAAGTGAGGATGCTGAGCATGAGATGGGGAGCCCATGTAATGGCAAGTAAGGATGCTGAGTATGAGATGGGGAGCCCATGTAATGATAAGTAAGATGCTGAGCATGAGATGGGGAGCCTATGTAATGCTAAGTAAGAATGCATGAGATGGGGAGCCCATGTAATGATAAGTAATGATGCTGAGCATGAGATCAGGAGCCCTTGTGATGATAAGTAATGATGCTGAACATGAGATGGGGAGCCCATGTGATGATAAGTAATGATGCTGAGCATGAGATGGGGAGCCCATGTAATGGTAAGTAAGGATGCTGAACATGAGATGGGGAGCCCATGTAATGGTAAGTAAGGATGCTGAGCATGAAGTGAGGATGCTGAGCATGAGATGGGGAGCCCATGTAATGGAAAGTAAGGATGCTGAGTATGAGATGGGGAGCCCATGTAATGATAAGTAAGGATGCTGAGCATGAGATTGGGAGCCTATGTAATGGTAAGTAAGGATGCATGAGATGGGGAGCCCATGTGATGATAAGTAATGATGCTGAGCATGAGATCAGGAGCCCTTGTGATGATAAGTAATGATGCTGAGCATTAGATGGGGAGCCCATGTAATGGTAAGTAAGGATGCTGAGCATGAGATGGGGAGCCCATGTAATGGTAAGTAAGGATGCATGAGATGGGGAGCCCATGTAGTGCTATGTAACGATGCTGGGCATGAGATGGGGAGCCCATGTAATGGTAAGAAACAATGCTGAGCATGAGATGGGGAGCCCATGTAATGGTAAGTAAGGATGCAGGAGATGGGGCGCCCATGTAATGGTAAGTAAGGATGATGAGCATGAAGTAAGGATGCTGAACATGAGATGGGGAGCCCATGTAATGATAAGCAAGGATGCTGAGCATGAGATGGGGAGCCTATGTAATGGTAAGTAAGGATGCATGAGATGGGGAGCCATGTGATGATAAGTAATGATGCTGAGCATGAGATGGGGAGCCCATGTAATGGTAAGTAAGGATGCTGAGTATGAGATGGGGAGCCCATGTAATGATAAGTAAGGATGCTGAGCATGAGATGGGGAGCCTATGTAATGGTAAGTAAGGATGCATGATATGGGGAGCCCATGTAATGATAAGTAATGATGCTGAGCATGAGATCAGGAGCCCTTGTGATGATAAGTAATGATGCTGAGCATGAGATGGGGAGCCCATATGATGATAAGTAATGATGCTGAGCATGAGATGGGGAGCCCATGTAATGGTAAGTAAGGGATTCTCTGCTGCTGAAAGAGGCTGTGTTTGTGTGTGGAGCGGACTTCCTTTTCGTGCTCCTTTGATTTGAACTATCTACAGGCACTGCGAGCTTGGCTCTTGCCTGATTTGTTCCGCTTCCTGGTAGAGGCGGAGTCTGCACAGACCACGTGGGTGATCACGTGACCCGCAGCTCAGTCAAAGCTGCGCTCGAGCCGCCTGAGCGGCGGATTCTCTGCTGCTGAAAGAGGCTGTGTTTGTGTGTGGAGCGGACTTCCTTTTCGTGCTCCTTTGATTTGAACTATCTACAGGCACTGCGAGCTTGGCTCTTGCCTCATTTGTTCCGCTTCCTGGTGGAGGCGGAGTCTGCATAGACCACGTGGGTGATCACGTGACCCGCAGCTCAGTCAAAGCTGCGCTCGAGCCGCCCGAGCGGCGGATTCTCTGCTGCTGAAAGAGGCTGTGTTTGTGTGTGAAGCGGACTTCCTTTTCGTGCTCCTTTGATTTGAACTATCTACAGGCACTGCGAGCTTGGCTCTTGCCTGATTTGTTCCGCTTCCTGGTGGAGGCAGAGTCTGCATAGACCACGTGGGTGATCACGTGACCCGCAGCTCAGTCAAAGCTGCGGTCGAGCCGCCCGAGCGGCGGATTCTCTGCTGCTGAAAGAGGCTGTGTTTGTGTGTGGAGCGGACTTCCTTTTCGTGCTCCTTTGATTTGAACTATCTACAGGCACTGCGAGCTTGGCTCTTGCCTGATTTGTTCCGCTTCCTGGTGGAGGCGGAGTCTGCATAGACGACGTGGGTGATCACGTGACCCGCAGCTCAGTCAAAGCTGCGCTCGAGCCGCCCGAGCGGCGGATTCTCTGCTGCTGAAAGAGGCTGTGTTTGTGTGTGGAGCGGACTTCCTTTTCGTGCTCCTTTGATTTGAACTATCTACAGGCACTGCAAGCTTGGCTCTTGCCTGATTTGTTCCGCTTCCTGGTGGAGGCGGAGTCTGCATAGACCACGTGGGTGATCACATGACCCGCAGCTCAGTCAAAGCTGCGCTCGAGCCGCCCGAGCGGCGGATTCTCTGCTGCTGAAAGAGGCTGTGTTTGTGTGTGAAGCGGACTTCCTTTTCGTGCTCCTTTGATTTGAACTATCTACAGGCACTGCGAGCTTGGCTCTTGCCTGATTTGTTCCGCTTCCTGGTGGAGGCGGAGTCTGCATAGACCACGTGGGTGATCACGTGACCCGCAGCTCAGTCAAAGCTGCGGTCGAGCCGCCCGAGCGGCGGATTCTTTGCTGCTGAAAGAGGCTGTGTTTGTGTGTGGAGCGGACTTCCTTTTCGTGCTCCTTTGATTTGAACTATCTACAGGCACTGCGAGCTTGGCTCTTGCCTGATTTGTTCCGCTTCCTGGTGGAGGCGGAGTCTGCATAGACGACGTGGGTGATCACGTGACCCGCAGCTCAGTCAAAGCTGCGCTCGAGCCGCCCGAGCGGCGGATTCTCTGCTGCTGAAAGAGGCTGTGTTTGTGTGTTGAGCGGACTTCCTTTTCGTGCTCCTTTGATTTGAACTATCTACAGGCACTGCAAGCTTGGCTCTTGCCTGATTTGTTCCGCTTCCTGGTGGAGGCGGAGTCTGCATAGACCACGTGGGTGATCACGTGACCCGCAGCTCAGTCAAATCTGCGCTCGAGCCGCCCGAGCGGCGGATTCTCTGCTGCTGAAAGAGGCTGTGTTTGTGTGTGGAGCAGACTTCCTTTTCGTGCTCCTTTGATTTGAACTATCTACAGGCACTGCGAGCTTGGCTCTTGCCTGATTTGTTCCGCTTCCTGGTGGAGGCGGAGTCTGCATAGACCACGTGGGTGATCAAGTGACCCGCAGCTCAGTCAAAGCTGCGCTCGAGCCGCCCGAGCGGCGGATTCTCTGCTGCTGAAAGAGGCTGTGTTTGTGTGTGGAGAGGACTTCCTTTCGTGCTCCTTTGATTTGAACTATCTACAGGCACTGCGAGCTTGGCTCTTGCCTGATTTGTTCCGCTTCCTGGTGGAGGCGGAGTCTGCATAGACCACGTGGGTGATCACGTGACCCGCAGCTCAGTCAAAGCTGCGCTCGAGCCGCCCGAGCGGCGGATTCTCTGCTGCTGAAAGAGGCTGTGTTTGTGTGTGAAGCGGACTTCCTTTTCGTGCTCCTTTGATTTGAACTATCTACAGGCACTGCGAGCTTGGCTCTTGCCTGATTTGTTCCGCTTCCTGGTGGAGGCGGAGTCTGCATAGACCACGTGGGTGATCACGTGACCCGCAGCTCAGTCAAAGCTGCGCTCGAGCCGCCCGAGCGGTGGATTTTATGCTGCTGAAAGAGGCTGTGTTTGTGTGTCGAGCGGACTTCCTTTTCGTGCTCCTTTGATTTGAACTATCTACAGGCACTGCGAGCTTGGCTCTTGCCTGATTCGTTCCGCTTCCTGGTGGAGGCGGAGTCTGCATAGACCACGTGGGTGATCAGGTGACACGCAGCTCAGTCAAAGCTGCGCTCGAGCCGCCCGAGCAGCGGATTCTCTGCTGCTGAAAGAGGCTGTGTTTGTGTGTGGAGCGGACTTCCTTTTCGTGCTCCTTTGATTTGAACTATCTACAGGCACTGCGAGCTTTGTTCTTGCCTGATTTTTTCCGCTTCCTGGTGGAGGCGGAATCTGCATAGACCACGTGGGTGATCACGTGACCCGAAGCTCAGTCAAAGCTGCGCTCGAGCCGCTCGAGCGGCGGATTCTCTGCTGCTGAAAGAGGCTGTGTTTGTGTGTGGAGCGGACTTCCTTTTCGTGCTCCTTTGATTTGAACTATCTACAGGCACTGCGAGCTTGGCTCTTGCCTGATTTGTTCCGCTTCCTGGTGGAGGCGGAGTCTGCATAGACCACGTGGGTGATCACGTGACCCGCAGCTCAGTCAAAGCTGCGCTCGAGCCGCCCGAGCGGCGGATTCTCTGCTGCTGAAAGAGGCTGTGTTTGTGTGTGGAGCGGACTTCCTTTTCGTGCTCCTTTGATTTGAACTATCTACAGGCACTGCGAGCTTGGCTCTTGCCTGATTTGTTCCGCTTCCTGGTGGAGGCGGAGTCTGCATAGACCACGTGGGTGATCACGTGACCCGCAACTCAGTCAAAGCTGCGCACGAGCCGCCCGAGCGGCGGATTCTCTGCTGCTGAAAGAGGCTGTGTTTGTGTGTGGAGCGGACTTCCTTTTCGTGCTCCTTTGATTTGAACTATCTACAGGCACTGCGAGCTTGGCTCTTGCCTGATTTGTTCCGCTTCCTGGTGGAGGCGGAGTCTGCATAGACCACGTGGGTGATCACGTGACCCGCAGCTCAGTCAAAGCTGCGCTCGAGCCGCCCGAGCGGCGGATTCTCTGCTGCTGAAAGAGGCTGTGCTTGTGTGTGGAGCGGACTTCCTTTTCGTGCTCCTTTGATTTGAACTATCTACATGCACTGCGAGCTTGGCTCTTGCCTGATTTGTTCCGCTTCCTGGTGGAGGCGGAGTCTGCATAGACCACGTGGGTGATCACGTGACCCGCAGCTCAGTCAAAGCTGCGCTCGAGCCGCCCGAGCGGCGGATTCTCTGCTGCTGAAAGAGGCTGTGTTTGTGTGTGGAGCGGACTTCCTTTTCGTGCTCCTTTGATTTGAACTATCTACAGGCACTGCGAGCTTGGCTCTTGCCTGATTTGTTCCGCTTCCTGGTGGAGGCGGAGTCTGCATAGACCACGTGGGTGATCACGTGACCCGCAGCTCAGTCAAAGCTGCGCTCGAGCCGCTCGAGCGGCGGATTCTCTGCTGCTGAAAGAGGCTGTGTTTGTGTGTGGAGCGGACTTCCTTTTCGTGCTCCTTTGATTTGAACTATCTACAGGCACTGCGAGCTTGGCTCTTGCCTGATTTGTTCCGCTTCCTGGTGGAGGCGGAGTCTGCATAGACCACGTGGGTGATCACGTGACCCGCAGCTCAGTCAAAGCTGCGCTCGAGCCGCCCGAGCGGCGGATTCTCTGCTGCTGAAAGAGGCTGTGTTTGTGTGTGGAGCGGACTTCCTTTTCGTGCTCCTTTGATTTTAACTATCTACAGGCACTGCGAGCTTGGCTCTTGCCTGATTTGTTCCGCTTCCTGGTGGAGGCGGAGTCTGCATAGACCACGTGGGTGATCACGTGACCCGCAGCTCAGTCAAAGCTGCGCTCGAACCGCCCGAGCGGCAGATTCTCTGCTGCTGAAAGAGGCTGTGTTTGTGTGTGGAGCGGACTTCCTTTTCGTGCTCCTTTGATTTGAACTATCTACAGGCACTGCGAGCTTGGCTCTTGCCTGATTTGTTCCGCTTCCTGGTGGAGGCGGAGTCTGCATAGACCACGTGGGTGATCACGTGACCCGCAGCTCAGTCAAAGCTGCGCTCGAGCCGCCCGAGCGGCGGATTCTCTGCTGCTGAAAGAGGCTGTGTTTGTGTGTGGAGCGGACTTCCTTTTCGTGCTCCTTTGATTTGAACTATCTACAGGCACTGCGAGCTTGGCTCTTGCCTGATTTGTTCCGCTTCCTGGTGGAGGCGGAGTCTGCATAGACCACGTGGGTGATCACGTGACCCGCAGCTCAGTCAAATCTGCGCTCGAGCCGCCCGAGCGGCGGATTCTCTGCTGCTGAAAGAGGCTGTGTTTGTGTGTGGAGCGGACTTCCTTTTCGTGCTCCTTTGATTTGAACTATCTACAGGCACTGCGAGCTTGGCTCTTGCCTGATTTTTTCCGCTTCCTGGTGGAGGCGGAGTCTGCATAGACCACCTGGGTGATCACGTGACCCGCAGCTCAGTCAAATCTGCGCTCGAGCCACCCGAGCGGCGGATTCTCTGCTGCTGAAAGAGGCTGTGTTTGTGTGTGGAGCGGACTTCCTTTTCGTGCTCCTTTGATTTGAACTATCTACAGGCACTGCGAGCTTGGCTCTTGCCTGATTTGTTCCGCTTCCTGGTGGAGGCGGAGTCTGCATAGACCACGTGGGTGATCACGTGACCCGCAGCTCAGTCAAAGCTGCGCTCGAGCCGCCCGAGCGGCGGATTGTCTGCTGCTGAAAGAGGCTGTGTTTGTGTGTGGAGCGGACTTCCTTTTCGTGCTCCTTTGATTTAAACTATCTACAGGCACTGCGAGCTTGGCTCTTGCCTGATTTGTTCCGCTTCCTGGTGGAGGCGGAGTCTGCATAGACCACGTGGGTGATCACGTGACCCGCAGCTCAGTCAAAGCTGCGCTCGAGCCGCCCGAGCGGCGGATTCTCTGCTGCTGAAAGAGGCTGTGTTTGTGTGTGGAGCGGACTTCCTTTTCGTGCTCCTTTGATTTGAACTATCTACAGGCACTGCGAGCTTGGCTCTTGCCTGATTTGTTCCGCTTCCTGGTGGAGGCGGAGTCTGCATAGACCACGTGGGTGATCACGTGACCCGCAGCTCAGTCAAAGCTGCGCTCGAGCCGCCCGAGCGGCGGATTCTCTGCTGCTATAAGAGGCTGTGTTTGTGTGTGGAGCGGACTTCCTTTTCGTGCTCCTTTGATTTGAACTATCTACAGGCACTGCGAGCTTGGCTCTTGCCTGATTTGTTCCACTTCCTGGTGGAGGCGGAGTCTGCATAGACCACGTGGGTGATCACGTGACCCGCAGCTCAGTCAAATCTGCGCTCGAGCCGCCCAAGCGGCGGATTCTCTGCTGCTGAAAGAGGCTGTGTTTGTGTGTGGAGCGGACTTCCTTTTCGTGCTCCTTTGATTTGAACTATCTACAGGCATTGCGAGCTTGGCTCTTGCCTGATTTGTTCCGCTTCCTGGTGGAGGCGGAGTCTGCATAGACCACGTGGGTGATCACGTGACTCTCAGCTCAGTCAAAGCTGCGCTCGAGCCGCCCGAGCGGCGGATTCTCTGCTGCTGAAAGAGGCTGTGTTTGTGTGTGGAGCGGACTTCCTTTTCGTGCTCCTTTGATTTGAACTATCTACAGGCACTGCGAGCTTGGCTCTTGCCTGATTTGTTCCGCTTCCTGGTGGAGGCGGAGTCTGCATAGACCACGTGGGTGATCACGTGACCCGCAGCTCAGTCAAAGCTGCGCTCAAGCCGCCCGAGCGGCGGATTCTCTGCTGCTGAAAGAGGCTGTGTTTGTGTGTCGAGCGGACTTCCTTTTCGTGCTCCTTTGATTTGAACTATCTACAGGCACTGCGAGCTTGGCTCTTGCCTGATTTGTTCCGCTTCCTGGTGGAGGCGGAGTCTGCATAGACCACGTGGGTGATCACGTGACCCGCAGCTCAGTCAAAGCTGCGCTCGAGCCGCCCGAGCGGCGGATTCTCTGCTGCTGAAAGAGGCTGTGTTTGTGTGTGGAGCGGACTTCCTTTTCGTGCTCCTTTGATTTGAACTATCTACAGGCACTGCGAGCTTTGTTCTTGCCTGATTTGTTCCGCTTCCTGGTGGAGGCGGAGTCTGCATAGACCACGTGGGTGATCACGTGACCCGAAGCTCAGTCAAAGCTGCGCTCGAGCCGCTCGAGCGGCGGATTCTCTGCTGCTGAAAGAGGCTGTGTTTGTGTGTGGAGCGGACTTCCTTTTCGTGCTCCTTTGATTTGAACTATCTACAGGCACTGCGAGCTTGGCTCTTGCCTGATTTGTTCCGCTTCCTGGTGGAGGCGGAGTCTGCATAGACCACGTGGGTGATCACGTGACCCGCAGCTCAGTCAAAGCTGCGCTCGAGCCGCCCGAGCGGCGGATTCTCTGCTGCTGAAAGAGGCTGTGTTTGTGTGTGGAGCGGACTTCCTTTTCGTGCTCCTTTGATTTGAACTATCTACAGGCACTGCGAGCTTGGCTCTTGCCTGATTTGTTCCGCTTCCTGGTGGAGGCGGAGTCTGCATAGACCACGTGGGTGATCACGTGACCCGCAGCTCAGTCAAAGCTGCGCTCGAGCCGCCCGAGCGGCGGATTCTCTGCTGCTGAAAGAGACTGTGTTTGTGTGTGGAGCGCACTTCCTTTTCGTGCTCCTTTGATTTGAACTATCTACAGGCACTGCGAGCTTGGCTCTTGCCTGATTTGTTCCGCTTCCTGGTGGAGGTGGAGTCTGCATAGACCACGTGGGTGATCACGTGACCCGCAGCTCAGTCAAAGCTGCGCTCGAGCCGCCCGAGCGGCGGATTCTCTGCTGCTGAAAGAGGCTGTGTTTGTGTGTGGAGCGGACTTCCTTTTCGTGCTCCTTTGATTTGAACTATCTACAGGCACTGCGAGCTTTGTTCTTGCCTGATTTGTTCCGCTTCCTGGTGGAGGCGGAGTCTGCATAGACCACGTGGGTGATCACGTGACTCGAAGCTCAGTCAAAGCTGCGCTCGAGCCGCTCGAGCGGCGGATTCTCTGCTGCTGAAAGAGGCTGTGTTTGTGTGTGGAGCGGACTTCCTTTTCGTGCTCCTTTGATTTGAACTATCTACAGGCACTGCGAGCTTGGCTCTTGCCTGATTTGTTCCGCTTCCTGGTGGAGGCGGAGTCTGCATAGACCACGTGGGTGATCACGTGACCCGCAGCTCAGTCAAAGCTGCGCTCGAGCCGCCCGAGCGGCGGATTCTCTGCTGCTGAAAGAGGCTGTGTTTGTGTGTGGAGCGGACTTCCTTTTCGTGCTCCTTTGATTTGAACTATCTACAGGCACTGCGAGCTTGGCTCTTGCCTGATTTGTTCCGCTTCCTGGTGGAGGCGGAGTCTGCATAGACCACGTGGGTGATCACGTGACCCGCAGCTCAGTCAAATCTGCGCTCGAGCCGCCCAAGCGGCGGATTCTCTGCTGCTGAAAGAGGCTGTGTTTGTGTGTGGAGCGGACTTCCTTTTCGTGCTCCTTTGATTTGAACTATCTACAGGCACTGCGAGCTTGTCTCTTGCCTGATTTGTTCCGCTTCCTGGTGGAGGCTGAGTCTGCATAGACCACGTGGGTGATCACGTGACCCTCAGCTCAGTCAAAGCTGCGCTCGAGCCGCCCGAGCGGCGGATTCTCTGCTGCTGAAAGAGGCTGTGTTTGTGTGTTGAGCGGACTTCCTTTTCGTGCTCCTTTGATTTGAACTATCTACAGGCACTGCGAGCTTGGCTCTTGCCTGATTTGTTCCGCTTCCTGGTGGAGGCGGAGTCTGCATAGACCACGTGGGTGATCACGTGACCCGCAGCTCAGTCAAAGCTGCGCTCGAGCCGCCCGAGCGGCGGATTCTCTGCTGCTGAAAGAGGCTGTGTTTTTGTGTGGAGCGGACTTCCTTTTCGTGCTCCTTTGATTTGAACTATCTACAGGCACTGCGAGCTTGGCTCTTGTCTGATTTGTTCCGCTTCCTGGTGGAGGCGGAGTCTGCATAGACCACGTGGGTGATCACGTGACCCGCAGCTCAGTCAAAGCTGCGCTCGAGCCGCCCGAGCGGCGGATTCTCTGCTGCTGAAAGAGGCTGTGTTTGTGTGTGGAGCGGACTTCCTTTTCGTGCTCCTTTGATTTGAACTATCTACAGGCACTGCGAGCTTGGCTCTTGCCTGATTTGTTCCGCTTCCTGGTGGAGGCGGAGTCTGCATAGACCACGTGGGTGATCACGTGACCCGCAGCTCAGTCAAAGCTGCGATCGAGCCGCCCGAGCGGCGGATTCTCTGCTGCTGAAAGAGGCTGTGTTTGTGTGTGGAGCGGACTTCCTTTTCGTGCTCCTTTGATTTGAACTATCTACAGGCACTGCGAGCTTTGTTCTTGCCTGATTTGTTCCGCTTCCTGGTGGAGGCGGAGTCTGCATAGACCACGTGGGTGATCACGTGACCCGCAGCTCAGTCAAAGCTGCGCTCGAGCCGCCCGAGCGGTGGATTTTCTGCTGCTGAAAGAGGCTGTGTTTGTGTGTCGAGCGGACTTCCTTTTCGTGCTCCTTTGATTTGAACTATCTACAGGCACTGCGAGCTTGGCTCTTGCCTGATTTGTTCCGCTTCCTGGTGGAGGCGGAGTCTGCATAGACCACGTGGGTGATCACGTGACCCGCAGCTCAGTCAAAGCTGCGCTCGAGCCGCCCGAGCGGCGGATTCTCTGCTGCTGAAAGAGGCTGTGTTTGTGTGTGGAGCGGACTTCCTTTTCGTGCTCCTTTGATTTGAACTATCTACAGGCACTGCGAGCTTTGTTCTTGCCTGATTTGTTCCGCTTCCTGGTGGAGGCGGAGTCTGCATAGACCACGTGGGTGATCACGTGACCCGAAGCTCAGTCAAAGCTGCGCTCGAGCCGCTCGAGCGGCGGATTCTCTGCTGCTGAAAGAGGCTGTGTTTGTGTGTGGAGCGGACTTCCTTTTCGTGCTCCTTTGATTTGAACTATCTACAGGCACTGCGAGCTTGGCTCTTGCCTGATTTGTTCCGCTTCCTGGTGGAGGCGGAGTCTGCATAGACCACGTGGGTGATCACGTGACCCGCAGCTCAGTCAAAGCTGCGCTCGAGTCGCCCGAGCGGCGGATTCTCTGCTGCTGAAAGAGGCTGTGTTTGTGTGTGGAGCGGACTTCCTTTTCGTGCTCCTTTGATTTGAACTATCTACAGGCACTGCGAGCTTGGCTCTTGCCTGATTTGTTCCGCTTCCTGGTGGAGGCGGAGTCTGCATAGACCACGTGGGTGATCACTTGACCCTCAGCTCAGTCAAAGCTGCGCTCGAGCCGCCCGAGCGGCGGATTCTCTGCTGCTGAAAGAGGCTGTGTTTGTGTGTGGAGCGGACTTCCTTTTCGTGCTCCTTTGATTTGAACTATCTACAGGCACTGCGAGCTTGGCTCTTGCCTGATTTGTTCCGCTTCCTGGTGGAGGCGGAGTCTGCATAGACCACGTGGGTGATCACGTGACCCGCAGCTCAGTCAAAGCTGCGCTCGAGCCGCCCGAGCGGCGGATTCTCTGCTGCTGAAAGAGGCTGTGTTTTTGTGTGGAGCGGACTTCCTTTTCGTGCTCCTTTGATTTGAACTATCTACAGGCACTGCAAGCTTGGCTCTTGCCTGATTTGTTCCGCTTCCTGGTGGAGGCGGAGTCTGCATAGACCACGTGGGTGATCACGTGACCCGCAGCTCAGTCAAAGCTGCGCTCGAGCCGCCCGAGCGGCAGATTCTCTGCTGCTGAAAGAGGCTGTGTTTGTGTGAGGAGCAGACTTCCTTTTCATGCTCCTTTGATTTGAACTATCTACAGGCACTGCGAGCTTGGCTCTTGCCTGATTTGTTCCGCTTCCTGGTGGAGGCGGAGTCTGCATAGACCACGTGGGTGATTACGTGACCCGCAGCTCAGTCAAAGCTGCGCTCGAGCCGCCCGAGCGGCGGATTCTCTGCTGCTGAAAGAGGCTGTGTTTGTGTGTAGAGCGGACTTCCTTTTCGTGCTCCTTTAATTTGAACTATCTACAGGCACTGCAAGCTTGGCTCTTGCCTGATTTGTTACGCTTCCTGGTGGAGGCGGAGTCTGCATAGACCACGTGGGTGATCACGTGACCCGCAGCTCAGTCAAATCTGTGCTCGAGCCGCCCGAGCGGCGGATTCTCTGCTGCTGAAAGAGGCTGTGTTTGTGTGTGGAGCGGACTTCCTTTTCGTGCTCCTTTGATTTGAACTATCTACAGGCACTGCGAGCTTGGCTCTTGCCTCATTTGTTCCGCTTCCTGGTGGAGGCGGAGTCTGCATAGACCACGTGGGTGATCACGTGACCCGCAGCTCAGTCAAATCTGTGCTCGAGCCGCCCGAGCGGCGGATTCTCTGCTGCTGAAAGAGGCTGTGTTTGTGTGTGGAGCGGACTTCCTTTTCGTGCTCCTTTGATTTGAACTATCTACAGGCACTGCGAGCTTGGCTCTTGCCTGATTTTTTCCGCTTCCTGGTGGAGGCGGAGTCTGCATAGACCACGTGGGTGATCACGTGACCCACAGCTCAGTCAAAGCTGCGCGCGAGCCGCCCGAGCGGCGGATTCTCTGCTGCTGAAAGAGGCTGTGTTTGTGTGTGGAGCGGACTTCCTTTTCGTGCTCCTTTGATTTGAACTATCTACAGGCACTGCGAGCTTGGCTCTTGCCTGATTTGTTCCGCTTCCTGGTGGAGGCGGAGTCTGCATAGACCACGTGGGTGATCACGTGACCCGCAGCTCAGTCAAAGCTGCGCTCGAGCCGCCCGAGCGGCGGATTCTCTGCTGCTGAAAGAGGCTGTGTTTGTGTGTGGAGCAGACTTCCTTTTCGTGCTCCTTTGATTTGAACTATCTACAGGCACCGCGAGCTTGGCTCTTGCCTGATTTGTTCCGCTTCCTGGTGGAGGCGGAGTCTGCATAGACCACGTGGGTGATCACGTGACCCGCAGCTCAGTCAAAGCTGCGCTCGAGCCGCCCGAGCGGCGGATTCTCTGCTGCTGAAAGAGGCTGTGTTTGTGTGTGGAGCGGACTTCCTTTTCGTGCTCCTTTGATTTGAACTATCTACAGGCACTGCGAGCTTGGCTCTTGCCTGATTTGTTCCGCTTCCTGGTGGAGGCGGAGTCTGCATAGACCACGTGGGTGATCACGTGACCCGCAGCTCAGTCAAAGCTGCGCTCGAGCCGCCCGAGCGGCGGATTCTCTGCTGCTGAAAGAGGCTGTGTTTGTGTGTGGAGCGGACTTCCTTTTCGTGCTCCTTTGATTTGAACTATCTACAGGCACCGCGAGCTTGGCTCTTGCCTGATTTGTTCCGCTTCCTGGTGGAGGCGGAGTCTGCATAGACCACGTGGGTGATCACGTGACCCGCAGCTCAGTCAAAGCTGCGCTCGAGCCACCCTTGCGGCGTTAAGCCTGTGAGGGGTAAAGGGCGCTGGCTGTTGTGCGGCTGTTGGGAGCTGGCGGGGCTGAAGTTGTGAAAAATTGCGCAGAGGCCAAATAAGGGTATAGTGTCTGTAATTATTTTCTGGAGTACCTATAAAGCAGACAATCCGTATAGTATTTTATCATTACTTTTAAACAGATTGTTTTACATACATGTATGGGATTGCTCTTATTCTTTTATCAGCATTTGTCATTTTAGTACTGCAGCGTGTTAAGGTATTCCTCTTTTAGTATTGAGATTATTATATGGTCATACAAGTGATTGAGTAGGGCAGTAATCATAAAGTTTGGTAACCCTCCTGGGTTCCCATAATGGGAGTCACACTCAGAAGTATGGGAAGTATCCCAGAGGAATATATAGTTCAGGGGGGTAGAGTCCCACCGCAGGTGGTGATTTCTCTTCCACATCCTTCTCAAGTGACCCAAATAGTTAACAAGGGCTCTGTTACCTCTATGGTAGTAGACACTTTGGTAGTCCCCCAGGGAATTTCCATTCCTCCGGGTATAGAGGGCCCTGGGGATATTGGACCGGAGCAAACTAATCAAGTGGATTCAATGGCAGAGGTGGTGGGAGTCATAAATCGGGCTTTTCTAAACATTGAATCTAAAGTGAACTCTTTGGCAGATGAACCATTGGTGGTGGAGCGAGATTTAGTATCAGATATTTCTATATTAGCCCCACTGTTGACTCGTGAGTTTTCTAGGAAAGGCCAAGGCCCAAGAGACCCTATAAGAAAGATTTCAACAACATCAGTCCCTATAACTAAAGAATGGGGTTATAAGGAGAAATTGTCACAGTACCAGTTTAGCCAAAAGCAAGAGAGGGAAACTGCTTGTGGGGATGAGGCCACCTCGCAAAAAATTCAGGTTAGCGAAGGTATCAAACTTGGGGATGATGACTCTATAGTGGGGGACCCTGTGATCGAGGATGGAGCAACAGAGGCTGAGGAGATAAAAAAAAAGTCTCCCAACAGGATCAGCTACCCCCAGTAGATGAGTTATCATTCCCAGTTCTTTCTAGAATTATGGACTCCATGGACAGAGGCTACGACACATTGAACTATGAAATCCGGGAGCTTAGGAAATCAATGAAGGAAGTATTGAGTAAAGTGCATTTATTGGAAGGCTTTATAATGGCAACCTCAGTCTTCAAAACCCCAAGCCCGAAAAAGGTGGTTAGTGAAGGGACTGTGTTTGTAAAAGGCGAGAGAATGGGAGTTAAAAATATGAAAACACAGGGGGAGAATGCTGAGTTAAAGGGAGAAAGTCTTTTGGTGGTACCTGAGGTATCCGGAATAGTCCTCCCATCGGTATCAATGTTGGGGAAGGAACAGGTTCAGGATAAGAAGATGTTGAGTAGTAGCCCAAAGGTAAAAAAAACAAGTTGTCCTAACAAGCTAAACTTACAGGAAAAAAAATCCAAAAACTGTAAGCTTCCACCCTCACAACAGAATAAAGGATCACGGAAATTCCTCCGTAATCTAAGGTTGGCAGTGGACAAACACATGCAGATTGACAGAGGCATACTAGATCAGAGAAAGAAAGACTTTTTTATAAACAGGAAAGGGGGTAAAGTTAAGGAACTAACAAGGTTCAAGGAAGTTGATAGGGATTCATCTGTGTTGGAAAATGTACAGGAGGGGGATAATCCTTCTTTTGATCTAAGTAATATAGCTGTCTATCCAGTAGATATGGAAGAGGAAGAGATTGAGAAGTTTAAGGATCCAGAAGCCCCAAAAAATATTGAATTAGGAGCTGGTAGAGGAGCTGGTAAGTGTTGTAATTTGGAGGAAAGACTTTTGGCTCCACCACATATAATAGCTGGAAGGGGATTGGTGAATCCCCTGGTGGAATTCCCGGAAAAAGGAACACCAACGGCACCTAAATTATATGCAATGTTTGCAAAACCTGTGGTGGTGAAGGCGGACTTGGGGAAGTTGCCTCCACCCAGGGTTTCCTCAACAGCGCCATTACCGACCCCAAGATTAATGGAGGAAGTAGGTTTTGGGATTCCAAAGAGTAAGTTTTGGGATTCATTGAAGGGGATGGGGGAAAGTACGGGGCAAATAAAATCGCCCAAAAAATGGAATTCGAGGCAAGCGGCCAATTTGGAAAAAATGATACCAGATAATGGTGAGCTATGTATTTTCTTGAATCGGTTGTTCAAAAGTTCAAATAGATATCCCTTAAATAGACATTATATCCTGGATTTGATGCAGGAAATCCCAAACCTGAAATTGATATCGTCAGGGGACATTAAGACGGTAGAATTTGTCTACGATGATTGTCTAGATACTGTAAGACTTCATTTAAGGTCACACCTAATAAGGGAAATAATAATGGGGGAAAGAGAGCGTTTCTTAGCCCTAGGTTTTGAAGTTACAGACACAGGGCCCTCAATATTGTCAACTCTGGCTCCCATTTATCAGGCAAGAAGGGTATGATACAAGATGAAAGAGAACGATACAACAAGGAGATTTATAGTTCCAGAGGGTATACACAAGCCCCTATTGGCAGAGGGGTAAATCAAGGAAGGGAGGAAAAGCGTTTCCAACATACATGATGGTCTAATTGGTCATTAATTACATGGAATTCGAGAGGGTTCAAGAACATCATGAATAACCATGAACTTTTCTCGAATTTTGATATAATCTGTTTGCAGGAAACTTTTTTGCTAGACACACCTATGATAGATGGATTTAATACAGTCTACGTTAAGGCCCGACGGGGAGTAAAGGGTAGGCCATTTGGTGGACTACTAACAGCAGTTAAACGTTCTTTGGGACTTTCCATGCAGGTAATTGACGTAGACAGGTCGGACATCCTGATTGTACTCTTAGAATGGCAGGAAGATGGCGAGAGTTTCGCAAGCAAATGTTTTTTGGTAAATGTTTACTTCAGTCCCCTAACAGACAAACTGGAAGAAGCCTTGACAGCAATTTCTTTTACATTAATGGGTGAATTCCCGGACGATGGGGCCTCAGTGATAATCGTTGGAGACTTTAATGCAGAATGCTTAGAAGAGAATTGGTATTTAGAGAACAATAGAAAGTTTGTCTGTAAGGAATCCCGGGAGAGAGGAAAGAGGATTATCCAGGAATTTGAGGTGTGGAACCTTAGCATTATTAATGGTAATATGCAGATGGATATTCCGCCAGCTTTTACATGGCAGAATGGGTTGTGGAAATCAACAATAGACTACATTTTCACTTCCCATGATCTAGCCATAAGAGGAGTATCCCTGGAAGTAAAATCTCTGATATGGAGTGATCATTCCCTTTTGGAATTTAAATTGTTCAGTCCGACAAAACACGTTGAAACTGACATTGTGGGAGTGGAAATAAATTCAGGAAAGAATGAAGTTAAGTGGATTCCTAGGATTGCATCAGCATTCTTGTCTGAAATTGCAAATTTACCAGTAAATAAGATGGCCCGTCTATGTACAGCGGAGGGATTCCCTACGATTGTGAGGGAGTTGTTAGGTAGGTTAACAACAGATAGAGGCTTAACCCAGATGGTGGCAAGGAGGAAGGGTTCCCACTCTTTTGATGTAGAAGTCCAGGTACATAAAAAGGAACTACACCGAGAGGTGAGGTATCTCAAGAAATCTGCACCTCCAGGCTATATGGAAAAGGTGCGGATTCTAAAACAATCGCACAGGAACTGGGTAAAAGGTAGAAAGTTTTTGCTATACATTAAGGATGCCGAGAGAATGCTGGCTTGTATGCTAGGGAATAGGCCAGGAATATTTTGGGACCTAATTAAACCAAAAGGTACACAAGATTATCTTCAGGCACATGCGGTCAGTAACATTGGTTGGGTGAAACATTTCACTGATTTGTACAGGGTGGAAGGTTTGGACCAATCAGTTACCTGGGTAGAGGTGGATTGGAAGGGTGCCCTAGAATGGGACTTGGAGGATATAAAGAATCTGATAAAGAAAAGCAAGTCCTCGAATGCACCGGGACCAGACGGTCTTTCTAATCTGACCTACAAAGGTAACTTAGTAGTATGGTCACAGGTACTGTCTGCCTTATTTTCGGATATTCTGGCTAACAATTCGTTCCCCTCTACCTGGTCAGCAGCAACCTTAATCCTGATCTTTAAAGGCGGGGATAGGTCTTCTCCACTTTATTATAGACCTATATCCTTGTTGGATGCCTCAAACAAAATATTTGCGAAAATGCTGCTGAAAGCTTTGCAAAAATGGGCGGTGCAATCTGATTCCCTCGATGCTTTTCAGTCAGGTTTTCGGCAAGAGCTGAGTACATCCACTAATTGTATGGTGTTAGATTTATTAGCACACCAAGCAAAGGTCCAAGCACAGCCAGTATTTTTCGCCTTTTTAGATATTAGTAAAGCGTTTGACATGGTTAACAGGGCTTTCTTGTGGAAAAAACTATATGATAGGGGGTGTCCGGTAGCTCTGTTGAGTATTTTGGTGGCTCTACATACAAATACAAGGATTAGAGTAAGGCTGGATGAATTAGGGAATTATTCCCCCTGGATTCAGACAAATAGGGGTTTAAGACAGGGTTGTGTTTTGGCACCCTTTCTCTTTTGCCTGTATTTACTGGGAATAGGAGGCTGTATTGAACTTGTAAAAACTTTCCCTCCAAGATTGGGTGCTATGGTTGTCCAATACTTGCTTTATGCAGACGACATTGTTATATGTGACCTCACAGTTATTGGGCTCCAAAGAGCATTAGTAGCCGTGGAGGGATTTCTAGAGAAACTAGACTTATCATTAAACACTGCAAAATCAAAGGTTCTGGTGTTTAAGGGGGGTAGGAAAAGCTGTAAAATAATGCCTTGGTACCTGAAAAATGGTAAATTAGAAGTTGTAAATACATTTGTATACTTAGGGCTGGTAATTTATGACAAGCTCTCAGGTCCTGAATTACAGGAAGACTTAAGGGTAACATTTGTAGGGGCAGGTGTACAACTCCGAATTTTCGATGGGAAATTCGGTAGATACTCTCTTTTACCAGACCTAAAGCTATACAAACAACAGTTAATCCCAAAATTAATTTATGGGGCTCAAACTCGGAGTCAGCTGATTAACTGGTCACAACTAGAGGGGGCATTATGGAAAGGCCTACTTCAACTCCCGCAGTCAGTTCCTTTAGCAGGGATTCTGTTTGAATTAGGTTTGTTACCTATAAAGACTATGGTGGACTGGGGTAAGCTTCAGTTGCTGGTAAAAATACTGAACCCTCCAGGGGCGTCAATATATGAACAGTTAAACCTGGTAAGAGTTCAGGGTAGCTGTAGGATTCTTGGGGACTGGGTTTTGAATTGTCAATTGATGCTTCAACAGGCAAATATTTCAATGGAGGAATTGGAGCTGACACCGAAGGTCGCCAAGTTAAGATGGTGTAGATATGTATGGTCTAACCTGAGATCTGACATAATGGAGTATAAATGCTTTGGGGATCACTTTCTTTGGTCATGTAAAAGTTTTAATACTCCAGCTCCTTACCTTGAAAAACACCCGTCGAGATCCTTTAGGACACAAGTGTTAAGATTAAGGTTGAATTTGTTACAAACAAAAGAAGTATTGGGCCGCCGTGCGGAAATTCCACAAGAACAGAGATTATGCCGGCATTGTAACAAAAATATTGAGACGCTAAAACACTTGTGTGTGACCTGCCCTAAGCTGGAGGACTTGCGGTCTTGTTTTTCAGCAGGCTTGGTTTTCTCCTCCGAGAAGGAATTATGGAGGAGGATATTGAACTGTAATGAATTAAGCTTGACCATACATGTTTTTGAATTTTTAAGGAAAGCTGCAGTAATTTTATAAATGTTGGATATATGTATATTGGATTGTGTATTTTTGTATATGTGTTAAAAGTACTGTGGTACTGTAGAACACAATAAAATAAATAAATAAAATAAATAAATAAGTAATGGTAAGTAAGGATGCTGAGCATGAGATGGGGAGCCCATGTAATGGTAAGTAAGGATTCATGAGATGGGGAGCCCATGTAATGCTATGTAACGATGCTGGGCATGAGATGGGGAGCCCATGTAATGGTAAGAAACGATGCTGAGCATGAGATGGGGAGCCCATGTAATGGTAAGTAAGGATGCAGGAGATGGGGAGCCCATGTAATGGTAAGCAAGGATGCTGAGCCTGAGATGGGGAGCCCATGTAATGGTAAGAAACAATGCTGAGCATGAGATGGGGAGCCCATGTAATGGTAAGTAAGGATGCATGAGATGGGGAGCCCATGTAATGGTAAGTAAGGATGCTGAGTATGAGATGGGGGCCCATGTAATGGTAAGTAAGGATGCTGAGCATGAAGTAAGGATGCTGAGCATGAGATGGGGAGCCCATGTAATGGTAAGTAAGGATGCTGAGCATGAAGGAAGGATGCTGAGCATGAGATGGGGGCCCATTTAATGGTAAGTAAGGATGCTGAGCATGAAGTAAGGATGCTGAGCATGAGATGGGGTGCCCATGTAATGGTATGTAAGGATGCTGAGCATGAAGGAAGGATGCTGAGCATGAGATGGGGAGCCCATGTAATGGTAAGTAAGGATACTGAGCATGAGATGGGGAGCCCATGTAATGGTAAGCAATGATGCTGAGCATGAGATGGGGGGCCCATGCAATGGTAAGTAAGGATGCTGAGCATGAGATGGGGAGCCCATGTAATGGTAAGTAAGGATGCATGAGATGGGGAGGCCATGTGATGCTGAGCATAAGATGGTGAGCCCATGTAATGGTAAGTAAGGATGCTGAGCATGAGATGGGGGGGCCCATGTAATGGTAAGTAAGGGTGCTTGGCATGAGATGCGGAGCCCATGCAATGGTAAGTAAGGATGCTGAGCATGAGATGGGGGGCCCATGTAATGGTAAGTAATGATGCTGAGCATGAGAAGGGGAGCCCATGTAATGGTAAGTAAGGATGATGAGCATGAGATGGGGAGCCCATGTAATGGTAAGTAAGGGTGCTTGGCATGAGATGCGGAGCCCATGTAATGGTAAGTAAGGATGCTGAGCATGAGATGGGGAGCCCATGTAATGGTAAGTAAGGATGCATGAGATGGGGAGGCCATGTGATGCTGAGCATAAGATGGTGAGCCCATGTAATGGTAAGTAAGGATGCTGAGCATGAGATGGGGGGGCCCATGTAATGGTAAGTAAGGGTGCTTGGCATGAGATGCGGAGCCCATGCAATGGTAAGTAAGGATGCTGAGCATGAGATGGGGGGCCCATGTAATGGTAAGTAATGATGCTGAGCATGAGATGGGGAGCCCATGTAATGGTAAGTAAGGATGCTGAGCATGAGATGGGGAGCCCATGTAATGGTAAGTAAGGATGCATAAGATGGGGAGGCCATGTGATGCTGAGCATGAGATGGGGAGCCCATGTAATGGTAAATAAGGATGCTGAGCATGAGATGGGGAGCCCATGTAATGATAGTTAAGGATGCTTGGCATGAGATGGGGAGCCCATGTAATGGTAAGTAAGGATGCTTGGCATGAGATGGGGAGCCCATGTAATGATAAGTAAGGATGCTGAGCATGAGATGGGGGCCCATGTAATGGTAAGTAAGGATGCTGAGCATGAGATGGAAGCCCATGTAATGGTAAGTAAGGATGCTGGGCATGAGATGGAAGCCCATGTAATGGTAAGTAATGATGCTGAGCATGAGATGGGGAGCCCATGTAATGATAAGTAAGGATGCTTGGCATGAGATGGGGAGCCCATGTAATGGTAAGTAAGGATGCTGAGCATGAGATGGGGAGCCCATGTAATGGTAAGAAACAATGCTGAGCATGAGATGGGGAGCCCATGTAATGGTAAGTAAGGATGCTGAGCATGAGTTTGGGAGCCGATGTAATGATAGTTAAGAATGCTGAGCATGAGATGGGGAGCCCATGTAATGGTAAGTAAGGATGCATGAGATGGGGAGCCCATGTGATGCTGAGCATGAGATGGGGAGCCCATGCAAAGGTAAGTAAGGATGCCGAGAATGAGATGGGGAGCCCATGTAATGATAGTTAAGGATGCTGAGCATGAGATGGGGAGCCCATGTGATGGTAAGTAAGGATGCATGAGATGGGGAGCCCACGTGATGCTGAGTATGAGATGGGGAGCCCATGTAATGGTAAGTAAGGATGCTGAGCATGAGATGGGGAGCCCATGTAATGGTAAGTAAGGATGCTTTGCATGAGTTGGGGAGCCCATGTAATGGTAAGTAAGGATGCTGAGCATGAGATGGGGAGCCCATGTAATGGTAAGAAACAATGCTGATTATGAGATGGGGAGCCCATGTAATGGTAAGTAAAGATGCTGAGCATGAGATGGGTGGCCCATATAAAGGAAAATAAGGATGCTGAGCATGAGATGGGGGCCCATGTAATGGTTAGTAAGGATGCTGAGCATGAGATGGGGGCCCATGTAATGGTAAGTAAGGATGCATGAGATGGGGGGCCCATGTAATGGTAAGTAAGGATGCATGAGATGGGGAGCCCATGTAATGCTATGTAACGATGCTGGGCATGAGATGGGAAGCCCGTGTAATGGTAAGTAAGGATGCTGAGCATGAGATGGGGAGCCCATGTAATGGTAAATAAGGATGCTGAGCATGAGATGGGGAGCCCATGTAATGATAGTTAAGGATGCTGAGCATGAGATGGGGAGCCCATGTAATGGTAAGTAAGGATGCTGAGCATGAGATGGGGAGCCCATGTAATGATAGTTAAGGATGCTTGGCATGAGATGGGGAGCCCATGTAATGGTATGTAAGGATGCTTGGCATGAGATGGGGAGCCCATGTAATGATAAGTAAGGATGCTGAGCATGAGATGGGGGCCCATGTAATGGTAAGTAAGGATGCTGAGCATGAGATGGAAGCCCATGTAATGGTAAGTAAGGATGCTGGGCATGAGATGGAAGCCCATGTAATGGTAAGTAATGATGCTGAGCATGAGATGGGGAGCCCATGTAATGATAAGTAAGGATGCTTGGCATGAGATGGGGAGCCCATGTAATGGTAAGTAAGGATGCTGAGCATGAGATGGGGAGCCCATGTAATGGTAAGTAAGGATGCTGAGCATGAGTTTGGGAGCCCATGTAATGATAGTTAAGAATGCTGAGCATGAGATGGGGAGCCCATGTAATGGTAAGTAAGGATGCATGAGATGGGGAGCCCATGTGATGCTGAGCATGAGATGGGGAGCCCATGCAAAGGTAAGTAAGGATGCCGAGCATGAGATGGGGAGCCCATGTAATGATAGTTAAGAACGCTGAGCATGAGATGGGGAGCCCATGTAATGGTAAGTAAGGATGCATGAGATGGGGAGCCCATGTGATGCTGAGTATGAGATGGGGAGCCCATATAATGGTAAGTAAGGATGCTGAGCATGAGATGGGGAGCCCATGTAATGGTAAGTAAGGATGCTTTGCATGAGTTGGGGAGCCCATGTAATGGTAAGTAAGGATGCTGAGCATGAGATGGGGAGCCCATGTAATGGTAAGACACAATGCTGATCATGAGATGGGGAGCCCATGTAATGGTAAGTAAAGATGCTGAGCATGAGATGGGTGGCCCATATAAAGGAAAATAAGGATGCTGAGCATGAGATGGGGGCCCATGTAATGGTTAGTAAGGATGCTGAGCATGAGATGGGGGCCCATGTAATGGTAAGTAAGGATGCATGAGATGGGGGGCCCATGTAATGGTAAGTAAGGATGCATGAGATGGGGAGCCCATGTGATGCTGAGCATGAGATGGGGAGCCCATGTAATGGTAAGTAAGGATGCATGAGATGGGGAGCCCATGTGATGCTGAGCATGAGATGGGGAGCCCATGTAATGGTAAGTAAGGATGCTGAGCATGAGATGGGGGCCCATGTAATGGTAAGTAAGGATGCTGAGCATGGGATGGGGGCCCATGTAATGGTAAGTAAGGATGCTGAGCATGAAGTAAGGATGCTGAGCATGAGATGGGGAGCCCATGTAATGGTAAGTAAGGATGCTGAGCATGAAGTAAGGATGCTGAGCATGAGATGGGGAACCCAGGTAATGGTAAGTAAGGATGCTGGGCATGAGATGGGGAGCCCATGTAATGGTAAGTGGGGATGCTGAGCATGAGATGGGGAGCCTGTGTAATGATAAATAAGGATGCTGACCATGTAATGATGAGTAAGGATGCTGCGCATGAGATGGGGAGCCCATGTAATGGTAAGTAAGGATGCTGAGCATGAGATGGGGAGCCCATGTAATGGTAAGTAAGGATGCTGAGCATGAGATGGGGAGCCCATGTAATGGTAAGTAAGGATGCTTGGCATGAATTGGGGAGCCCATGTAATGGTAAGAAACAATGCTGAGCATGAGATGGGGAGCCCATGTAATGGTAAGTAAGGATGCATGAGATGGGGGGCCCATGTGATGCTGAGCATGAAATGGGGAGCCCATATAAGTAAGGAGGCTGACCACGTAATGATGAATAAGGATGCTGAGCATGAGATGGGGGCCCATGTAATGGTATGCAAGGATGCTGAGCATGAGATGGGGGGCCCATGTAATGGTAAGTAAGGATGCATGAGATGGGGAGCCCATGTGATGCTGAGCATGACATGGGAAGCCCATGTAATGGTAAGTAAGGATGCTGAGCATGAGATGGGGAGCCCATGTAATGGCAAGTAAGGATGCTGAGCATGAGATGGGGAGCCCATGTAATGGTAAGTAAGGATGCTGCGCATGAGATGGGGGGTCCATGTAATGGTAAGTACTGATGCATGAGATGGGGAGCCCATGTAATGGTAAGTAAGGATGCTGAGCATGAGATGGGGAGCCCATGTGATGCTGAGCATGAGATGGGGAGCCCATGTAATGGTAAGTAAGGATGCTGAGCATGAGATGGGGGGCCCATGTAAAGGTAAGCAAGGATGCTGAGCATGAGATGGGGGCCTATGTAATGGTAAGTAAGGATGCTGAGCATGAAGTAAGGGTGCTGAGCATGAGATGGGGAGCCCATGTAATGGTAAGTAAGGATGCTGAGAATGAAGTAAGGATGCTGAGCATGAGATGGGGATCCCATGTAATGGTAAGTAAGGATGCTGAGCATGAGATGGGGAGCCCATGTAATGTTAAGTAAGGATGCTGGGCATGAGATGGGGAGCCCATGTAATGGTAAGTAAGGATGCTGAGCATGACATGGGGAGCCTGTGTAATGATAAATAAGGATGCTGACCATGTAATGATGAGTATGGATGCTATGCATGAGATGAGGAGCCCATGTAATGGCAAGTAAGGATGCTGAGCATGAGATGGGGAGCCCATGTAATGGTAAGTAAGGATGCTGCGCATGAGATGGGGGGTCCATGTAATGGTAAGTAAGGATGCATGAGATGGGGAGCCCATGTAATGGTAAGTAAGGATGCATGAGATGGGGAGCCCATGTGATGCTGAGCATGAGATGGGGAGCCCATGTAATGGTAAGTAAGGATGCTGAGCATGAGATGGGGGGCCCATGTAAAGGTAAGTAAGGATGCTGAGCATGAGATGGGGGCCTATGTAATGGTAAGTAAGGATGCTGAGCATGAAGTAAGGGTGCTGAGCATGAGATGGGGAGCCCATGTAATGGTAAGTAAGGATGCTGAGCATGAAATGGGGATCCCATGTAATGGTAAGTAAGGATGCTGAGCATGAGATGGGGAGCCCATGTAATGGTAAGTAAGGATGCTGGGCATGAGATGGGGAGCCCATGTAATGGTAAGTAAGGATGCTGAGCATGACATGGGGAGCCTGTGTAATGATAAATAAGGATGCTGACCATGTAACGATGAGTATGGATGCTGTGCATGAGATGGGGAGCCCATGTAATGGTAAGTAAGGATGCTGAGCATGAGATGGGGAGCCTGTGTAATGATAAATAAGGATGCTGACCATGTAATGATGAGTAAGGATGCTGCACATGAGATGGGGAGCCTGTGTAATGGTAAGTAAGTATGCATGAGATGGGGAGACCATGTAATGCTATTTAACGATGCTGGGCATGAGATGGGGAGCCCATGTAATGGTAAGTAAGGATGCATGAGATGGGGAGCCCATGTAATGGTAAGATGCTGAGCATGAGATGGGGAGCCCATGTAATGGTAAGTAAGGATGCTGAGCATGAGATGGGGAGCCCATGTGATGATAAGTAATGATGCTGAGCATGAGATGGGGAGCCCATGTGATGATAAGTAATGATGCTGAGCATGAGATGGGGAGCCCATGTGATGATAAGTAATGATGCTGAGCATGAGATGGGGAGCCCATGTAATGGTAAGTAAGGATGCTGAGCATGTGATCGGGAGCCCATGTAATGGTAAGAAACAATGCTGAGCATGAGATGAGGAGCCCATGTAATGGTAAGTAAGGATGCTGAGCATGAGATGGGGAGCCCATGTAATGGTAAGTAAGGATGATGAGCATGAAGTAAGGATGCTGAACATGAGATGGGGAGCCCATGTAATGATAAGAAAGGATGCTGAGCATGAGATGGGGAGCCCATGTAATGGTAAGTAAGGATGCTGAGCATGCGATAGGGAGCCCATGTAATGGTAAGAAACAATGCTGGGCATGAGATGGGGAGCCCATGTAATGGTAAGTAAGGATGCTGAACATGAGATGGGGAGCCCATGTAATGGTAAGTAAGGGTGCTGAGCATGAAGTGAGGATGCTGAGCATGAGATGGGGAGCCCGTGTAATGGCAAGTAAGGATGCTGAGTATGAGATGGGGAGCCCATGTAATGATAAGTAAGGATGCTGAGCATGAGATGGGGAGCCTATGTAATGGTAAGTAAGGATGCATGAGATGGGGAGCCCATGTAATGATAAGTAATGATGCTGAGCATGAGATCAGGAGCCCATGTGATGATAAGTAATGATGCTGAGCATGAGATGGGGAGCCCATGTAATGGTAAGTAAGGATGCTGAGCATGAGATGAGGAGCCCATGTGATGATAAGTAATGATGCTGAGCATGAGATGGGGAGCCCATGTAATGGTAAGTAAGGATGCATGAGATGGGGAGCCCATGTAATGCTATGTAACGATGCTGGGCATGAGATGGGGAGCCCATGTAATGGTAAGAAACAATGCTGAGCATGAGATGGGGAGCCCATGTAATGGTAAGTAAGGATGCAGGAGATGGGGAGCCCATGTAATGGTAAGTAAGGATGCTGAGCCTGAGATGGGGAGCCCATGTAATGGTAAGTAAGGATGCATGAGATGGGGAGGCCATGTGATGCTGAGCATAAGATGGTGAGCCCATGTAATGGTAAGTAAGGATGCTGAGCATGAGATGGGGGGGCCCATGTAATGGTAAGTAAGGGTGCTTGGCATGAGATGCGGAGCCCATGCAATGGTAAGTAAGGATGCTGAGCATGAGATGGGGGGCCCATGTAATGGTAAGTAATGATGCTGAGCATGAGAAGGGGAGCCCATGTAATGGTAAGTAAGGATGATGAGCATGAGATGGGGAGCCCATGTAATGGTAAGTAAGGGTGCTTGGCATGAGATGCGGAGCCCATGTAATGGTAAGTAAGGATGCTGAGCATGAGATGGGGAGCCCATGTAATGGTAAGTAAGGATGCATGAGATGGGGAGGCCATGTGATGCTGAGCATAAGATGGTGAGCCCATGTAATGGTAAGTAAGGATGCTGAGCATGAGATGGGGGGCCCATGTAATGGTAAGTAAGGGTGCTTGGCATGAGATGCGGAGCCCATGCAATGGTAAGTAAGGATGCTGAGCATGAGATGGGGGGCCCATGTAATGGTAAGTAATGATGCTGAGCATGAGATGGGGAGCCCATGTAATGGTAAGTAAGGATGCTGAGCATGAGATGGGGAGCCCATGTAATGGTAAGTAAGGATGCATAAGATGGGGAGGCCATGTGATGCTGAGCATGAGATGGGGAGCCCATGTAATGGTAAATAAGGATGCTGAGCATGAGATGGGGAGCCCATGTAATGATAGTTAAGGATGCTTGGCATGAGATGGGGAGCCCATGTAATGGTAAGTAAGGATGCTTGGCATGAGATGGGGAGCCCATGTAATGATAAGTAAGGATGCTGAGCATGAGATGGGGGCCCATGTAATGGTAAGTAAGGATGCTGAGCATGAGATGGAAGCCCATGTAATGGTAAGTAAGGATGCTGGGCATGAGATGGAAGCCCATGTAATGGTAAGTAATGATGCTGAGCATGAGATGGGAGCCCATGTAATGATAAGTAAGGATGCTTGGCATGAGATGGGGAGCCCATGTAATGGTAAGTAAGGATGCTGAGCATGAGATGGGGAGCCCATGTAATGGTAAGAAACAATGCTGAGCATGAGATGGGGAGCCCATGTAATGGTAAGTAAGGATGCTGAGCATGAGTTTGGGAGCCGATGTAATGATAGTTAAGAATGCTGAGCATGAGATGGGGAGCCCATGTAATGGTAAGTAAGGATGCATGAGATGGGGAGCCCATGTGATGCTGAGCATGAGATGGGGAGCCCATGCAAAGGTAAGTAAGGATGCCGAGAATGAGATGGGGAGCCCATGTAATGATAGTTAAGGATGCTGAGCATGAGATGGGGAGCCCATGTGATGGTAAGTAAGGATGCATGAGATGGGGAGCCCACGTGATGCTGAGTATGAGATGGGGAGCCCATGTAATGGTAAGTAAGGATGCTGAGCATGAGATGGGGAGCCCATGTAATGGTAAGTAAGGATGCTTTGCATGAGTTGGGGAGCCCATGTAATGGTAAGTAAGGATGCTGAGCATGAAATGGGGAGCCCATGTAATGGTAAGAAACAATGCTGATTATGAGATGGGGAGCCCATGTAATGGTAAGTAAAGATGCTGAGCATGAGATGAGTGGCCCATATAAAGGAAAATAAGGATGCTGAGCATGAGATGGGGGCCCATGTAATGGTTAGTAAGGATGCTGAGCATGAGATGGGGGCCCATGTAATGGTAAGTAAGGATGCATGAGATGGGGGGCCCATGTAATGGTAAGTAAGGATGCATGAGATGGGGAGCCCATGTAATGCTATGTAACGATGCTGGGCATGAGATGGGAAGCCCATGTAATAGTAAGTAAGGATGCTGAGCATGAGATGGGGAGCCCATGTAATGGTAAATAAGGATGCTGAGCATGAGATGGGGAGCCCATGTAATGATAGTTAAGGATGCTGAGCATGAGATGGGGAGCCCATGTAATGGTAAGTAAGGATGCTGAGCATGAGATGGGGAGCCCATGTAATGATAGTTAAGGATGCTTGGCATGAGATGGGGAGCCCATGTAATGGTATGTAAGGATGCTTGGCATGAGATGGGGAGCCCATGTAATGATAAGTAAGGATGCTGAGCATGAGATGGGGGCCCATGTAATGGTAAGTAAGGATGCTGAGCATGAGATGGAAGCCCATGTAATGGTAAGTAAGGATGCTGGGCATGAGATGGAAGCCCATGTAATGGTAAGTAATGATGCTGAGCATGAGATGGGGAGCCCATGTAATGATAAGTAAGGATGCTTGGCATGAGATGGGGAGCCCATGTAATGGTAAGTAAGGATGCTGAGCATGAGATGGGGAGCCCATGTAATGGTAAGTAAGGATGCTGAGCATGAGTTTGGGAGCCCATGTAATGATAGTTAAGAATGCTGAGCATGAGATGGGGAGCCCATGTAATGGTAAGTAAGGATGCATGAGATGGGGAGCCCATGTGATGCTGAGCATGAGATGGGGAGCCCATGCAAAGGTAAGTAAGGATGCCGAGCATGAGATGGGGAGCCCATGTAATGATAGTTAAGAATGCTGAGCATGAGATGGGGAGCCCATGTAATGGTAAGTAAGGATGCATGAGATGGGGAGCCCATGTGATGCTGAGTATGAGATGGGGAGCCCATATAATGGTAAGTAAGGATGCTGAGCATGAGATGGGGAGCCCATGTAATGGTAAGTAAGGATGCTTTGCATGAGTTGGGGAGCCCATGTAATGGTAAGTAAGGATGCTGAGCATGAGATGGGGAGCCCATGTAATGGTAAGACACAATGCTGATCATGAGATGGGGAGCCCATGTAATGGTAAGTAAAGATGCTGAGCATGAGATGGGTGGCCCATATAAAGGAAAATAAGGATGCTGAGCATGAGATGGGGGCCCATGTAATGGTTAGTAAGGATGCTGAGCATGAGATGGGGGCCCATGTAATGGTAAGTAAGGATGCATGAGATGGGGGGCCCATGTAATGGTAAGTAAGGATGCATGAGATGGGGAGCCCATGTGATGCTGAGCATGAGATGGGGAGCCCATGTAATGGTAAGTAAGGATGCATGAGATGGGGAGCCCATGTGATGCTGAGCATGAGATGGGGAGCCCATGTAATGGTAAGTAAGGATGCTGAGCATGAGATGGGGGCCCATGTAATGGTAAGTAAGGATGCTGAGCATGAGATGGGGCCCCATGTAATGGTAAGTAAGGATGCTGAGCATGAAGTAAGGATGCTGAGCATGAGATGGGGAGCCCATGTAATGGTAAGTAAGGATGCTGAGCATGAAGTAAGGATGCTGAGCATGAGATGGGGAACCCAGGTAATGGTAAGTAAGGATGCTGGGCATGAGATGGGGAGCCCATGTAATGGTAAGTGAGGATGCTGAGCATGAGATGGGGAGCCTGTGTAATGATAAATAAGGATGCTGACCATGTAATGATGAGTAAGGATGCTGCGCATGAGATGGGGAGCCCATGTAATGGTAAGTAAGGATGCTGAGCATGACATGGGGAGCCCATGTAATGGTAAGTAAGGATGCTGAGCATGAGATGGGGAGCCCATGTAATGGTAAGTAAGGATGCTTGGCATGAATTGGGGAGCCCATGTAATGGTAAGAAACAATGCTGAGCATGAGTTGGGGAGCCCATGTAATGGTAAGTAAGGATGCATGAGATGGGGGGCCCATGTGATGCTGAGCATGAAATGGGGAGCCCATATAAGTAAGGAGGCTGACCACGTAATGATGAATAAGGATGCTGAGCATGAGATGGGGGCCCATGTAATGGTATGCAAGGATGCTGAGCATGAGATGGGGGGCCCATGTAATGGTAAGTAAGGATGCATGAGATGGGGAGCCCATGTGATGCTGAGCATGACATGGGAAGCCCATGTAATGGTAAGTAAGGATGCTGAGCATGAGATGGGGAGCCCATGTAATGGCAAGTAAGGATGCTGAGCATGAGATGGGGAGCCCATGTAATGGTAAGTAAGGATGCTGCGCATGAGATGGGGGGTCCATGTAATGGTAAGTACTGATGCATGAGATGGGGAGCCCATGTAATGGTAAGTAAGGATGCTGAGCATGAGATGGGGAGCCCATGTGATGCTGAGCATGAGATGGGGAGCCCATGTAATGGTAAGTAAGGATGCTGAGCATGAGATGGGGGGCCCATGTAAAGGTAAGCAAGGATGCTGAGCATGAGATGGGGGCCTATGTAATGGTAAGTAAGGATGCTGAGCATGAAGTAAGGGTGCTGAGCATGAGATGGGGAGCCCATGTAATGGTAAGTAAGGATGCTGAGAATGAAGTAAGGATGCTGAGCATGAGATGGGGATCCCATGTAATGGTAAGTAAGGATGCTGAGCATGAGATGGGGAGCCCATGTAATGTTAAGTAAGGTTGCTGGGCATGAGATGGGGAGCCCATGTAATGGTAAGTAAGGATGCTGAGCATGACATGGGGAGCCTGTGTAATGATAAATAAGGATGCTGACCATGTAATGATGAGTATGGATGCTATGCATGAGATGAGGAGCCCATGTAATGGCAAGTAAGGATGCTGAGCATGAGATGGGGAGCCCATGTAATGGTAAGTAAGGATGCTGCGCATGAGATGGGGGGTCCATGTAATGGTAAGTAAGGATGCATGAGATGGGGAGCCCATGTAATGGTAAGTAAGGATGCATGAGATGGGGAGCCCATGTGATGCTGAGCATGAGATGGGGAGCCCATGTAATGGTAAGTAAGGATGCTGAGCATGAGATGGGGGGCCCATGTAAAGGTAAGTAAGGATGCTGAGCATGAGATGGGGGCCTATGTAATGGTAAGTAAGGATGCTGAGCATGAAGTAAGGGTGCTGAGCATGAGATGGGGAGCCCATGTAATGGTAAGTAAGGATGCTGAGCATGAGATGGGGATCCCATGTAATGGTAAGTAAGGATGCTGAGCATGAGATGGGGAGCCCATGTAATGGTAAGTAAGGATGCTGGGCATGAGATGGGGAGCCCATGTAATGGTAAGTAAGGATGCTGAGCATGACATGGGGAGCCTGTGTAATGATAAATAAGGATGCTGACCATGTAACGATGAGTATGGATGCTGTGCATGAGATGGGGAGCCCATGTAATGGTAAGTAAGGATGCTGAGCATGAGATGGGGAGCCTGTGTAATGATAAATAAGGATGCTGACCATGTAATGATGAGTAAGGATGCTGCACATGAGATGGGGAGCCTGTGTAATGGTAAGTAAGTATGCATGAGATGGGGAGACCATGTAATGCTATGTAACGATGCTGGGCATGAGATGGGGAGCCCATGTAATGGTAAGTAAGGATGCATGAGATGGGGAGCCCATGTAATGGTAAGATGCTGAGCATGAGATGGGGAGCCCATGTAATGGTAAGTAAGGATGCTGAGCATGAGATGGGGAGCCCATGTGATGATAAGTAATGATGCTGAGCATGAGATGGGGAGCCCATGTGATGATAAGTAATGATGCTGAGCATGAGATGGGGAGCCCATGTGATGATAAGTAATGATGCTGAGCATGAGATGGGGAGCCCATGTAATGGTAAGTAAGGATGCTGAGCATGTGATCGGGAGCCCATGTAATGGTAAGAAACAATGCTGAGCATGAGATGAGGAGCCCATGTAATGGTAAGTAAGGATGCTGAGCATGAGATGGGGAGCCCATGTAATGGTAAGTAAGGATGATGAGCATGAAGTAAGGATGCTGAACATGAGATGGGGAGCCCATGTAATGATAAGAAAGGATGCTGAGCATGAGATGGGGAGCCCATGTAATGGTAACTAAGGATGCTGAGCATGCGATAGGGAGCCCATGTAATGGTAAGAAACAATGCTGGGCATGAGATGGGGAGCCCATGTAATGGTAAGTAAGGATGCTGAACATGAGATGGGGAGCCCATGTAATGGTAAGTAAGGGTGCTGAGCATGAAGTGAGGATGCTGAGCATGAGATGGGGAGCCCGTGTAATGGCAAGTAAGGATGCTGAGTATGAGATGGGGAGCCCATGTAATGATAAGTAAGGATGCTGAGCATGAGATGGGGAGCCTATGTAATGGTAAGTAAGGATGCATGAGATGGGGAGCCCATGTAATGATAAGTAATGATGCTGAGCATGAGATCAGGAGCCCATGTGATGATAAGTAATGATGCTGAGCATGAGATGGGGAGCCCATGTAATGATAAGTAAGGATGCTTGGCATGAGATGGGGAGCCCATGTAATGGTAAGTAAGGATGCTGAGCATGAGATGGGGAGCCCATGTAATGGTAAGAAACAATGCTGAGCATGAGATGGGGAGCCCATGTAATGGTAAGTAAGGATGCTGAGCATGAGTTTGGGAGCCGATGTAATGATAGTTAAGAATGCTGAGCATGAGATGGGGAGCCCATGTAATGGTAAGTAAGGATGCATGAGATGGGGAGCCCATGTGATGCTGAGCATGAGATGGGGAGCCCATGCAAAGGTAAGTAAGGATGCCGAGAATGAGATGGGGAGCCCATGTAATGATAGTTAAGGATGCTGAGCATGAGATGGGGAGCCCATGTGATGGTAAGTAAGGATGCATGAGATGGGGAGCCCACGTGATGCTGAGTATGAGATGGGGAGCCCATGTAATGGTAAGTAAGGATGCTGAGCATGAGATGGGGAGCCCATGTAATGGTAAGTAAGGATGCTTTGCATGAGTTGGGGAGCCCATGTAATGGTAAGTAAGGATGCTGAGCATGAGATGGGGAGCCCATGTAATGGTAAGAAACAATGCTGATTATGAGATGGGGAGCCCATGTAATGGTAAGTAAAGATGCTGAGCATGAGATGGGTGGCCCATATAAAGGAAAATAAGGATGCTGAGCATGAGATGGGGGCCCATGTAATGGTTAGTAAGGATACTGAGCATGAGATGGGGGCCCATGTAATGGTAAGTAAGGATGCATGAGATGGGGGCCCATGTAATGGTAAGTAAGGATGCATGAGATGGGGAGCCCATGTAATGCTATGTAACGATGCTGGGCATGAGATGGGAAGCCCGTGTAATGGTAAGTAAGGATGCTGAGCATGAGATGGGGAGCCCATGTAATGGTAAATAAGGATGCTGAGCATGAGATGGGGAGCCCATGTAATGATAGTTAAGGATGCTGAGCATGAGATGGGGAGCCCATGTAATGGTAAGTAAGGATGCTGAGCATGAGATGGGGAGCCCATGTAATGATAGTTAAGGATGCTTGGCATGAGATGGGGAGCCCATGTAATGGTATGTAAGGATGCTTGGCATGAGATGGGGAGCCCATGTAATGATAAGTAAGGATGCTGAGCATGAGATGGGGGCCCATGTAATGGTAAGTAAGGATGCTGAGCATGAGATGGAAGCCCATGTAATGGTAAGTAAGG
This sequence comes from Ambystoma mexicanum, assembly GCF_040938575.1. Classification (NCBI taxonomy): domain Eukaryota; kingdom Metazoa; phylum Chordata; class Amphibia; order Caudata; family Ambystomatidae; genus Ambystoma; species Ambystoma mexicanum. Next base: position 59,040,607 of record NC_090931.1, on the reverse strand, counting down.
ATGCTGGGCATGAGATGGAAGCCCATGTAATGGTAAGTAATGATGCTGAGCATGAGATGGGGAGCCCATGTAATGATAAGTAAGGATGCTTGGCATGAGATGGGGAGCCCATGTAATGGTAAGTAAGGATGCTGAGCATGAGATGGGGAGCCCATGTAATGGTAAGTAAGGATGCTGAGCATGAGTTTGGGAGCCCATGTAATGATAGTTAAGAATGCTGAGCATGAGATGGGGAGCCCATTTAATGGTAAGTAAGGATGCATGAGATGGGGAGCCCATGTGATGCTGAGCATGAGATGGGGAGCCCATGCAAAGGTAAGTAAGGATGCCGAGCATGAGATGGGGAGCCCATGTAATGATAGTTAAGAATGCTGAGCATGAGATGGGGAGCCCATGTAATGGTAAGTAAGGATGCATGAGATGGGGAGCCCATGTGATGCTGAGCATGAGATGGGGAGCCCATGCAAAGGTAAGTAAGGATGCCGAGAATGAGATGGGGAGCCCATGTAATGATAGTTAAGGATGCTGAGCATGAGATGGGGAGCCCATGTGATGGTAAGTAAGGATGCATGAGATGGGGAGCCCACGTGATGCTGAGTATGAGATGGGGAGCCCATGTAATGGTAAGTAAGGATGCTGAGCATGAGATGGGGAGCCCATGTAATGGTAAGTAAGGATGCTTTGCATGAGTTGGGGAGCCCATGTAATGGTAAGTAAGGATGCTGAGCATGCGATGGGGAGCCCATGTAATGGTAAGAAACAATGCTGATTATGAGATGGGGAGCCCATGTAATGGTAAGTAAAGATGCTGAGCATGAGATGGGTGGCCCATATAAAGGAAAATAAGGATGCTGAGCATGAGATGGGGGCCCATGTAATGGTTAGTAAGGATACTGAGCATGAGATGGGGGCCCATGTAATGGTAAGTAAGGATGCATGAGATGGGGGCCCATGTAATGGTAAGTAAGGATGCATGAGATGGGGAGCCCATGTAATGCTATGTAACGATGCTGGGCATGAGATGGGAAGCCCGTGTAATGGTAAGTAAGGATGCTGAGCATGAGATGGGGAGCCCATGTAATGGTAAATAAGGATGCTGAGCATGAGATGGGGAGCCCATGTAATGATAGTTAAGGATGCTGAGCATGAGATGGGGAGCCCATGTAATGGTAAGTAAGGATGCTGAGCATGAGATGGGGAGCCCATGTAATGATAGTTAAGGATGCTTGGCATGAGATGGGGAGCCCATGTAATGGTATGTAAGGATGCTTGGCATGAGATGGGGAGCCCATGTAATGATAAGTAAGGATGCTGAGCATGAGATGGGGGCCCATGTAATGGTAAGTAAGGATGCTGAGCATGAGATGGAAGCCCATGTAATGGTAAGTAAGGATGCTGGGCATGAGATGGAAGCCCATGTAATGGTAAGTAATGATGCTGAGCATGAGATGGGGAGCCCATGTAATGATAAGTAAGGATGCTTGGCATGAGATGGGGAGCCCATGTAATGGTAAGTAAGGATGCTGAGCATGAGATGGGGAGCCCATGTAATGGTAAGTAAGGATGCTGAGCATGAGTTTGGGAGCCCATGTAATGATAGTTAAGAATGCTGAGCATGAGATGGGGAGCCCATGTAATGGTAAGTAAGGATGCATGAGATGGGGAGCCCATGTGATGCTGAGCATGAGATGGGGAGCCCATGCAAAGGTAAGTAAGGATGCCGAGCATGAGATGGGGAGCCCATGTAATGATAGTTAAGAATGCTGAGCATGAGATGGGGAGCCCATGTAATGGTAAGTAAGGATGCATGAGATGGGGAGCCCATGTGATGCTGAGTATGAGATGGGGAGCCCATATAATGGTAAGTAAGGATGCTGAGCATGAGATGGGGAGCCCATGTAATGGTAAGTAAGGATGCTTTGCATGAGTTGGGGAGCCCATGTAATGGTAAGTAAGGATGCTGAGCATGAGATGGGGAGCCCATGTAATGGTAAGACACAATGCTGATCATGAGATGGGGAGCCCATGTAATGGTAAGTAAAGATGCTGAGCATGAGATGGGTGGCCCATATAAAGGAAAATAAGGATGCTGAGCATGAGATGGGGGCCCATGTAATGGTTAGTAAGGATGCTGAGCATGAGATGGGGGCCCATGTAATGGTAAGTAAGGATGCATGAGATGGGGGGCCCATGTAATGGTAAGTAAGGATGCATGAGATGGGGAGCCCATGTGATGCTGAGCATGAGATGGGGAGCCCATGTAATGGTAAGTAAGGATGCATGAGATGGGGAGCCCATGTGATGCTGAGCATGAGATGGGGAGCCCATGTAATGGTAAGTAAGGATGCTGAGCATGAGATGGGGGCCCATGTAATGGTAAGTAAGGATGCTGAGCATGAGATGGGGGCCCATGTAATGGTAAGTAAGGATGCTGAGCATGAAGTAAGGATGCTGAGCATGAGATGGGGAGCCCATGTAATGGTAAGTAAGGATGCTGAGCATGAAGTAAGGATGCTGAGCATGAGATGGGGAACCCAGGTAATGGTAAGTAAGGATGCTGGGCATGAGATGGGGAGCCCATGTAATGGTAAGTGAGGATGCTGAGCATGAGATGGGGAGCCTGTGTAATGATAAATAAGGATGCTGACCATGTAATGATGAGTAAGGATGCTGCGCATGAGATGGGGAGCCCATGTAATGGTAAGTAAGGATGCTGAGCATGAGATGGGGAGCCCATGTAATGGTAAGTAAGGATGCTGAGCATGAGATGGGGAGCCCATGTAATGGTAAGTAAGGATGCTTGGCATGAATTGGGGAGCCCATGTAATGGTAAGAAACAATGCTGAGCATGAGATGGGGAGCCCATGTAATGGTAAGTAAGGATGCATGAGATGGGGGGCCCATGTGATGCTGAGCATGAAATGGGGAGCCCATATAAGTAAGGAGGCTGACCACGTAATGATGAATAAGGATGCTGAGCATGAGATGGGGGCCCATGTAATGGTATGCAAGGATGCTGAGCATGAGATGGGGGGCCCATGTAATGGTAAGTAAGGATGCATGAGATGGGGAGCCCATGTGATGCTGAGCATGACATGGGAAGCCCATGTAATGGTAAGTAAGGATGCTGAGCATGAGATGGGGAGCCCATGTAATGGCAAGTAAGGATGCTGAGCATGAGATGGGGAGCCCATGTAATGGTAAGTAAGGATGCTGCGCATGAGATGGGGGGTCCATGTAATGGTAAGTACTGATGCATGAGATGGGGAGCCCATGTAATGGTAAGTAAGGATGCTGAGCATGAGATGGGGAGCCCATGTGATGCTGAGCATGAGATGGGGAGCCCATGTAATGGTAAGTAAGGATGCTGAGCATGAGATGGGGGGCCCATGTAAAGGTAAGCAAGGATGCTGAGCATGAGATGGGGGCCTATGTAATGGTAAGTAAGGATGCTGAGCATGAAGTAAGGGTGCTGAGCATGAGATGGGGAGCCCATGTAATGGTAAGTAAGGATGCTGAGAATGAAGTAAGGATGCTGAGCATGAGATGGGGATCCCATGTAATGGTAAGTAAGGATGCTGAGCATGAGATGGGGAGCCCATGTAATGTTAAGTAAGGATGCTGGGCATGAGATTGGGAGCCCATGTAATGGTAAGTAAGGATGCTGAGCATGACATGGGGAGCCTGTGTAATGATAAATAAGGATGCTGACCATGTAATGATGAGTATGGATGCTATGCATGAGATGAGGAGCCCATGTAATGGCAAGTAAGGATGCTGAGCATGAGATGGGGAGCCCATGTAATGGTAAGTAAGGATGCTGCGCATGAGATGGGGGGTCCATGTAATGGTAAGTAAGGATGCATGAGATGGGGAGCCCATGTAATGGTAAGTAAGGATGCATGAGATGGGGAGCCCATGTGATGCTGAGCATGAGATGGGGAGCCCATGTAATGGTAAGTAAGGATGCTGAGCATGAGATGGGGGGCCCATGTAAAGGTAAGTAAGGATGCTGAGCATGAGATGGGGGCCTATGTAATGGTAAGTAAGGATGCTGAGCATGAAGTAAGGGTGCTGAGCATGAGATGGGGAGCCCATGTAATGGTAAGTAAGGATGCTGAGCATGAGATGGGGATCCCATGTAATGGTAAGTAAGGATGCTGAGCATGAGATGGGGAGCCCATGTAATGGTAAGTAAGGATGCTGGACATGAGATGGGGAGCCCATGTAATGGTAAGTAAGGATGCTGAGCATGACATGGGGAGCCTGTGTAATGATAAATAAGGATGCTGACCATGTAACGATGAGTATGGATGCTGTGCATGAGATGGGGAGCCCATGTAATGGTAAGTAAGGATGCTGAGCATGAGATGGGGAGCCTGTGTAATGATAAATAAGGATGCTGACCATGTAATGATGAGTAAGGATGCTGCACATGAGATGGGGAGCCTGTGTAATGGTAAGTAAGTATGCATGAGATGGGGAGACCATGTAATGCTATGTAACGATGCTGGGCATGAGATGGGGAGCCCATGTAATGGTAAGTAAGGATGCATGAGATGGGGAGCCCATGTAATGGTAAGATGCTGAGCATGAGATGGGGAGCCCATGTAATGGTAAGTAAGGATGCTGAGCATGAGATGGGGAGCCCATGTGATGATAAGTAATGATGCTGAGCATGAGATGGGGAGCCCATGTAATGGTAAGTAAGGATGCTGAGCATGTGATCGGGAGCCCATGTAATGGTAAGAAACAATGCTGAGCATGAGATGAGGAGCCCATGTAATGGTAAGTAAGGATGCTGAGCATGAGATGGGGAGCCCATGTAATGGTAAGTAAGGATGATGAGCATGAAGTAAGGATGCTGAACATGAGATAGGGAGCCCATGTAATGATAAGAAAGGATGCTGAGCATGAGATGGGGAGCCCATGTAATGGTAAGTAAGGATGCTGAGCATGCGATAGGGAGCCCATGTAATGGTAAGAAACAATGCTGGGCATGAGATGGGGAGCCCATGTAATGGTAAGTAAGGATGCTGAACATGAGATGGGGAGCCCATGTAATGGTAAGTAAGGGTGCTGAGCATGAAGTGAGGATGCTGAGCATGAGATGGGGAGCCCGTGTAATGGCAAGTAAGGATGCTGAGTATGAGATGGGGAGCCCATGTAATGATAAGTAAGGATGCTGAGCATGAGATGGGGAGCCTATGTAATGGTAAGTAAGGATGCATGAGATGGGGAGCCCATGTAATGATAAGTAATGATGCTGAGCATGAGATCAGGAGCCCATGTGATGATAAGTAATGATGCTGAGCATGAGATGGGGAGCCCATGTGATAATAAGTAATGATGCTGAGCACGAGATGGGGAGCCCATGTAATGGTAAGTAAGGATGCTGAGCATGAGATGGGGAGCCCATGTAATGGTAAGTAAGGATGCATGAGATGGGGAGCCCATGTAATGCTATGTAACGATGCTGGGCATGAGATGGGGAGCCCATGTAATGGTAAGAAACAATGCTGAGCATGAGATGGGGAGCCCATGTAATGGTAAGTAAGGATGCAGGAGATGGGGAGCCCATGTAATGGTAAGTAAGGATGCTGAGCCTGAGATGGGGAGCCCATGTAATGGTAAGTAAGGATGCATGAGATGGGGAGGCCATGTGATGCTGAGCATAAGATGGTGAGCCCATGTAATGGTAAGTAAGGATGCTGAGCATGAGATAGGGGGGCCCATGTAATGGTAAGTAAGGGTGCTTGGCATGAGATGCGGAGCCCATGCAATGGTAAGTAAGGATGCTGAGCATGAGATGGGGGGCCCATGTAATGGTAAGTAATGATGCTGAGCATGAGAAGGGGAGCCCATGTAATGGTAAGTAAGGATGATGAGCATGAGATGGGGAGCCCATGTAATGGTAAGTAAGGGTGCTTGGCATGAGATGCGGAGCCCATGTAATGGTAAGTAAGGATGCTGAGCATGAGATGGGGAGCCCATGTAATGGTAAGTAAGGATGCATGAGATGGGGAGGCCATGTGATGCTGAGCATAAGATGGTGAGCCCATGTAATGGTAAGTAAGGATGCTGAGCATGAGATGGGGGGGCCCATGTAATGGTAAGTAAGGGTGCTTGGCATGAGATGCGGAGCCCATGCAATGGTAAGTAAGGATGCTGAGCATGAGATGGGGGGCCCATGTAATGGTAAGTAATGATGCTGAGCATGAGATGGGGAGCCCATGTAATGGTAAGTAAGGATGCTGAGCATGAGATGGGGAGCCCATGTAATGGTAAGTAAGGATGCATAAGATGGGGAGGCCATGTGATGCTGAGCATGAGATGGGGAGCCCATGTAATGGTAAATAAGGATGCTGAGCATGAGATGGGGAGCCCATGTAATGATAGTTAAGGATGCTTGGCATGAGATGGGGAGCCCATGTAATGGTAAGTAAGGATGCTTGGCATGAGATGGGGAGCCCATGTAATGATAAGTAAGGATGCTGAGCATGAGATGGGGGCCCATGTAATGGTAAGTAAGGATGCTGAGCATGAGATGGAAGCCCATGTAATGGTAAGTAAGGATGCTGGGCATGAGATGGAAGCCCATGTAATGGTAAGTAATGATGCTGAGCATGAGATGGGGAGCCCATGTAATGATAAGTAAGGATGCTTGGCATGAGATGGGGAGCCCATGTAATGGTAAGTAAGGATGCTGAGCATGAGATGGGGAGCCCATGTAATGGTAAGAAACAATGCTGAGCATGAGATGGGGAGCCCATGTAATGGTAAGTAAGGATGCTGAGCATGAGTTTGGGAGCCGATGTAATGATAGTTAAGAATGCTGAGCATGAGATGGGGAGCCCATGTAATGGTAAGTAAGGATGCATGAGATGGGGAGCCCATGTGATGCTGAGCATGAGATGGGGAGCCCATGCAAAGGTAAGTAAGGATGCCGAGAATGAGATGGGGAGCCCATGTAATGATAGTTAAGGATGCTGAGCATGAGATGGGGAGCCCATGTGATGGTAAGTAAGGATGCATGAGATGGGGAGCCCACGTGATGCTGAGTATGAGATGGGGAGCCCATGTAATGGTAAGTAAGGATGCTGAGCATGAGATGGGGAGCCCATGTAATGGTAAGTAAGGATGCTTTGCATGAGTTGGGGAGCCCATGTAATGGTAAGTAAGGATGCTGAGCATGAGATGGGGAGCCCATGTAATGGTAAGAAACAATGCTGATTATGAGATGGGGAGCCCATGTAATGGTAAGTAAAGATGCTGAGCATGAGATGAGTTGCCCATATAAAGGAAAATAAGGATGCTGAGCATGAGATGGGGGCCCATGTAATGGTTAGTAAGGATGCTGAGCATGAGATGGGGCCCATGTAATGGTAAGTAAGGATGCATGAGATGGGGGGCCCATGTAATGGTAAGTAAGGATGCATGAGATGGGGAGCCCATGTAATGCTATGTAACGATGCTGGGCATGAGATGGGAAGCCCATGTAATGGTAAGTAAGGATGCTGAGCATGAGATGGGGAGCCCATGTAATGGTAAATAAGGATGCTGAGCATGAGATGGGGAGCCCATGTAATGATAGTTAAGGATGCTGAGCATGAGATGGGGAGCCCATGTAATGGTAAGTAAGGATGCTGAGCATGAGATGGGGAGCCCATGTAATGATAGTTAAGGATGCTTGGCATGAGATGGGGAGCCCATGTAATGGTATGTAAGGATGCTTGGCATGAGATGGGGAGCCCATGTAATGATAAGTAAGGATGCTGAGCATGAGATGGGGGCCCATGTAATGGTAAGTAAGGATGCTGAGCATGAGATGGAAGCCCATGTAATGGTAAGTAAGGATGCTGGGCATGAGATGGAAGCCCATGTAATGGTAAGTAATGATGCTGAGCATGAGATGGGGAGCCCATGTAATGATAAGTAAGGATGCTTGGCATGAGATGGGGAGCCCATGTAATGGTAAGTTAGGATGCTGAGCATGAGATGGGGAGCCCATGTAATGGTAAGTAAGGATGCTGAGCATGAGTTTGGGAGCCCATGTAATGATAGTTAAGAATGCTGAGCATGAGATGGGGAGCCCATGTAATGGTAAGTAAGGATGCATGAGATGGGGAGCCCATGTGATGCTGAGCATGAGATGGGGAGCCCATGCAAAGGTAAGTAAAGATGCCGAGCATGAGATGGGGAGCCCATGTAATGATAGTTAAGAATGCTGAGCATGAGATGGGGAGCCCATGTAATGGTAAGTAAGGATGCATGAGATGGGGAGCCCATGTGATGCTGAGTATGAGATGGGGAGCCCATATAATGGTAAGTAAGGATGCTGAGCATGAGATGGGGAGCCCATGTAATGGTAAGTAAGGATGCTTTGCATGAGTTGGGGAGCCCATGTAATGGTAAGTAAGGATGCTGAGCATGAGATGGGGAGCCCATGTAATGGTAAGACACAATGCTGATCATGAGATGGGGAGCCCATGTAATGGTAAGTAAAGATGCTGAGCATGAGATGGGTGGCCCATATAAAGGAAAATAAGGATGCTGAGCATGAGATGGGGGCCCATGTAATGGTTAGTAAGGATGCTGAGCATGAGATGGGGGCCCATGTAATGGTAAGTAAGGATGCATGAGATGGGGGGCCCATGTAATGGTAAGTAAGGATGCATGAGATGGGGAGCCCATGTGATGCTGAGCATGAGATGGGGAGCCCATGTAATGGTAAGTAAGGATGCATGAGATGGGGAGCCCATGTGATGCTGAGCATGAGATGGGGAGCCCATGTAATGGTAAGTAAGGATGCTGAGCATGAGATGGGGGCCCATGTAATGGTAAGTAAGGATGCTGAGCATGAGATGGGGGCCCATGTAATGGTAAGTAAGGATGCTGAGCATGAAGTAAGGATGCTGAGCATGAGATGGGGAGCCCATGTAATGGTAAGTAAGGATGCTGAGCATGAAGTAAGGATGCTGAGCATGAGATGGGGAACCCAGGTAATGGTAAGTAAGGATGCTGGGCATGAGATGGGGAGCCCATGTAATGGTAAGTGAGGATGCTGAGCATGAGATGGGGAGCCTGTGTAATGATAAATAAGGATGCTGACCATGTAATGATGAGTAAGGATGCTGCGCATGAGATGGGGAGCCCATGTAATGGTAAGTAAGGATGCTGAGCATGAGATGGGGAGCCCATGTAATGGTAAGTAAGGATGCTGCGCATGAGATGGGGGGTCCATGTAATGGTAAGTAAGGATGCATGAGATGGGGAGCCCATGTAATGGTAAGTAAGGATGCATGAGATGGGGAGCCCATGTGATGCTGAGCATGAGATGGGGAGCCCATGTAATGGTATGTAAGGATGCTTGGCATGAGATGGGGAGCCCATGTAATGATAAGTAAGGATGCTGAGCATGAGATGGGGGCCCATTTAATGGTAAGTAAGGATGCTGAGCATGAGATGGAAGCCCATGTAATGGTAAGTAAGGATGCTGGGCATGAGATGGAAGCCCATGTAATGGTAAGTAATGATGCTGAGCATGAGATGGGGAGCCCATGTAATGATAAGTAAGGATGCTTGGCATGAGATGGGGAGCCCATGTAATGGTAAGTAAGGATGCTGAGCATGAGATGGGGAGCCCATGTAATGGTAAGTAAGGATGCTGAGCATGAGTTTGGGAGCCCATGTAATGATAGTTAAGAATGCTGAGCATGAGATGGGGAGCCCATGTAATGGTAAGTAAGGATGCATGAGATGGGGAGCCCATGTGATGCTGAGCATGAGATGGGGAGCCCATGCAAAGGTAAGTAAGGATGCCGAGCATGAGATGGGGAGCCCATGTAATGATAGTTAAGGATGCTGAGCATGAGATGGGGAGCCCATGTAATGGTAAGTAAGGATGCATGAGATGGGGAGCCCATGTGATGCTGAGTATGAGATGGGGAGCCCATATAATGGTAAGTAAGGATGCTGAGCATGAGATGGGGAGCCCATGTAATGGTAAGTAAGGATGCTGAGAATGAAGTAAGGATGCTGAGCATGAGATGGGGATCCCATGTAATGGTAAGTAAGGATGCTGAGCATGAGATGGGGAGCCCATGTAATGTTAAGTAAGGATGCTGGGCATGAGATGGGGAGCCCATGTAATGGTAAGTAAGGATGCTGAGCATGACATGGGGAGCCTGTGTAATGATAAATAAGGATGCTGACCATGTAATGATGAGTATGGATGCTATGCATGAGATGAGGAGCCCATGTAATGGCAAGTAAGGATGCTGAGCATGAGATGGGGAGCCCATGTAATGGTAAGTAAGGATGCTGCGCATGAGATGGGGGGTCCATGTAATGGTAAGTAAGGATGCATGAGATGGGGAGCCCATGTAATGGTAAGTAAGGATGCATGAGATGGGGAGCCCATGTGATGCTGAGCATGAGATGGGGAGCCCATGTAATGGTAAGTAAGGATGCTGAGCATGAGATGGGGGGCCCATGTAAAGGTAAGTAAGGATGCTGAGCATGAGATGGGGGCCTATGTAATGGTAAGTAAGGATGCTGAGCATGAAGTAAGGCTGCTGAGCATGAGATGGGGAGCCCATGTAATGGTAAGTAAGGATGCTGAGCATGAGATGGGGATCCCATGTAATGGTAAGTAAGGATGCTGAGCATGAGATGGGGAGCCCATGTAATGGTAAGTAAGGATGCTGGGCATGAGATGGGGAGCCCATGTAATGGTAAGTAAGGATGCTGAGCATGACATGGGGAGCCTGTGTAATGATAAATAAGGATGCTGACCATGTAACGATGAGTATGGATGCTGTGCATGAGATGGGGAGCCCATGTAATGGTAAGTAAGGATGCTGAGCATGAGATGGGGAGCCTGTGTAATGATAAATAAGGATGCTGACCATGTAATGATGAGTAAGGATGCTGCACATGAGATGGGGAGCCTGTGTAATGGTAAGTAAGTATGCATGAGATGGGGAGACCATGTAATGCTATGTAACGATGCTGGGCATGAGATGGGGAGCCCATGTAATGGTAAGTAAGGATGCATGAGATGGGGAGCCCATGTAATGGTAAGATGCTGAGCATGAGATGGGGAGCCCATGTAATGGTAAGTAAGGATGCTGAGCATGAGATGGGGAGCCCATGTGATGATAAGTAATGATGCTGAGCATGAGATGGGGAGCCCATGTGATGATAAGTAATGATGCTGAGCATGAGATGGGGAGCCCATGTGATGATAAGTAATGATGCTGAGCATGAGATGGGGAGCCCATGTAATGGTAAGTAAGGATGCTGAGCATGTGATCGGGAGCCCATGTAATGGTAAGAAACAATGCTGAGCATGAGATGAGGAGCCCATGTAATGGGAAGTAAGGATGCTGAGCATGAGATGGGGAGCCCATGTAATGGTAAGTAAGGATGATGAGCATGAAGTAAGGATGCTGAACATGAGATGGGGAGCCCATGTAATGATAAGAAAGGATGCTGAGCATGAGATGGGGAGCCCATGTAATGGTAAGTAAGGATGCTGAGCATGCGATAGGGAGCCCATGTAATGGTAAGAAACAATGCTGGGCATGAGATGGGGAGCCCATGTAATGGTAAGTAAGGATGCTGAACATGAGATGGGGAGCCCATGTAATGGTAAGTAAGGGTGCTGAGCATGAAGTGAGGATGCTGAGCGTGAGATGGGGAGCCCGTGTAATGGCAAGTAAGGATGCTGAGTATGAGATGGGGAGCCCATGTAATGATAAGTAAGGATGCTGAGCATGAGATTGGGAGCCTATGTAATGGTAAGTAAGGATGCATGAGATGGGGAGCCCATGTAATGATAAGTAATGATGCTGAGCATGAGATCAGGAGCCCATGTGATGATAAGTAATGATGCTGAGCATGAGATGGGGAGCCCATGTGATAATAAGTAATGATGCTGAGCATGAGATGGGGAGCCCATGTAATGGTAAGTAAGGATGCTGAGCATGAGATGGGGAGCCCATGTAATGGTAAGTAAGGATGCATGAGATGGGGAGCCCATGTAATGCTATGTAACGATGCTGGGCATGAGATGGGGAGCCCATGTAATGGTAAGAAACAATGCTGAGCATGAGATGGGGAGCCCATGTAATGGTAAGTAAGGATGCAGGAGATGGGGAGCCCATGTAATGGTAAGTAAGGATGCTGAGCCTGAGATGGGGAGCCCATGTAATGGTAAGTAAGGATGCATGAGATGGGGAGGCCATGTGATGCTGAGCATAAGATGGTGAGCCCATGTAATGGTAAGTAAGGATGCTGAGCATGAGATGGGGGGGCCCATGTAATGGTAAGTAAGGGTGCTTGGCATGAGATGCGGAGCCCATGCAATGGTAAGTAAGGATGCTGAGCATGAGATGGGGGGCCCATGTAATGGTAAGTAATGATGCTGAGCATGAGAAGGGGAGCCCATGTAATGGTAAGTAAGGATGATGAGCATGAGATGGGGAGCCCATGTAATGGTAAGTAAGGGTGCTTGGCATGAGATGCGGAGCCCATGTAATGGTAAGTAAGGATGCTGAGCATGAGATGGGGAGCCCATGTAATGGTAAGTAAGGATGCATGAGATGGGGAGGCCATGTGATGCTGAGCATAAGATGGTGAGCCCATGTAATGGTAAGTAAGGATGCTGAGCATGAGATGGGGGGGCCCATGTAATGGTAAGTAAGGGTGCTTGGCATGAGATGCGGAGCCCATGCAATGGTAAGTAAGGATGCTGAGCATGAGATGGGGGGCCCATGTAATGGTAAGTAATGATGCTGAGCATGAGATGGGGAGCCCATGTAATGGTAAGTAAGGATGCTGAGCATGAGATGGGGAGGCCATGTAATGGTAAGTAAGGATGCATAAGATGGGGAGGCCATGTGATGCTGAGCATGAGATGGGGAGCCCATGTAATGGTAAATAAGGATGCTGAGCATGAGATGGGGAGCCCATGTAATGATAGTTAAGGATGCTTGGCATGAGATGGGGAGCCCATGTAATGGTAAGTAAGGATGCTTGGCATGAGATGGGGAGCCCATGTAATGATAAGTAAGGATGCTGAGCATGAGATGGGGGCCCATGTAATGGTAAGTAAGGATGCTGAGCATGAGATGGAAGCCCATGTAATGGTAAGTAAGGATGCTGGGCATGAGATGGAAGCCCATGTAATGGTAAGTAATGATGCTGAGCATGAGATGGGGAGCCCATGTAATGATAAGTAAGGATGCTTGGCATGAGATGGGGAGCCCATGTAATGGTAAGTAAGGATGCTGAGCATGAGATGGGGAGCCCATGTAATGGTAAGAAACAATGCTGAGCATGAGATGGGGAGCCCATGTAATGGTAAGTAAGGATGCTGAGCATGAGTTTGGGAGCCGATGTAATGATAGTTAAGAATGCTGAGCATGAGATGGGGAGCCCATGTAATGGTAAGTAAGGATGCATGAGATGGGGAGCCCATGTGATGCTGAGCATGAGATGGGGAGCCCATGCAAAGGTAAGTAAGGATGCCGAGAATGAGATGGGGAGCCCATGTAATGATAGTTAAGGATGCTGAGCATGAGATGGGGAGCCCATGTGATGGTAAGTAAGGATGCATGAGATGGGGAGCCCACGTGATGCTGAGTATGAGATGGGGAGCCCATGTAATGGTAAGTAAGGATGCTGAGCATGAGATGGGGAGCCCATGTAATGGTAAGTAAGGATGCTTTGCATGAGTTGGGGAGCCCATGTAATGGTAAGTAAGGATGCTGAGCATGAGATGGGGAGCCCATGTAATGGTAAGAAACAATGCTGATTATGAGATGGGGAGCCCATGTAATGGTAAGTAAAGATGCTGAGCATGAGATGAGTTGCCCATATAAAGGAAAATAAGGATGCTGAGCATGAGATGGGGGCCCATGTAATGGTTAGTAAGGATGCTGAGCATGAGATGGGGGCCCATGTAATGGTAAGTAAGGATGCATGAGATGGGGGGCCCATGTAATGGTAAGTAAGGATGCATGAGATGGGGAGCCCATGTAATGCTATGTAACGATGCTGGGCATGAGATGGGAAGCCCATGTAATGGTAAGTAAGGATGCTGAGCATGAGATGGGGAGCCCATGTAATGGTAAATAAGGATGCTGAGCATGAGATGGGGAGCCCATGTAATGATAGTTAAGGATGCTGAGCATGAGATGGGGAGCCCATGTAATGGTAAGTAAGGATGCTGAGCATGAGATGGGGAGCCCATGTAATGATAGTTAAGGATGCTTGGCATGAGATGGGGAGCCCATGTAATGGTATGTAAGGATGCTTGGCATGAGATGGGGAGTCCATGTAATGATAAGTAAGGATGCTGAGCATGAGATGGGGGCCCATGTAATGGTAAGTAAGGATGCTGAGCATGAGATGGAAGCCCATGTAATGGTAAGTAAGGATGCTGGGCATGAGATGGAAGCCCATGTAATGGTAAGTAATGATGCTGAGCATGAGATGGGGAGCCCATGTAATGATAAGTAAGGATGCTTGGCATGAGATGGGGAGCCCATGTAATGGTAAGTAAGGATGCTGAGCATGAGATGGGGAGCCCATGTAATGGTAAGTAAGGATGCTGAGCATGAGTTTGGGAGCCCATGTAATGATAGTTAAGAATGCTGAGCATGAGATGGGGAGCCCATGTAATGGTAAGTAAGGATGCATGAGATGGGGAGCCCATGTGATGCTGAGCATGAGATGGGGAGCCCATGCAAAGGTAAGTAAGGATGCCGAGCATGAGATGGGGAGCCCATGTAATGATAGTTAAGAATGCTGAGCATGAGATGGGGAGCCCATGTAATGGTAAGTAAGGATGCATGAGATGGGGAGCCCATGTGATGCTGAGTATGAGATGGGGAGCCCATATAATGGTAAGTAAGGATGCTGAGCATGAGATGGGGAGCCCATGTAATGGTAAGTAAGGATGCTTTGCATGAGTTGGGGAGCCCATGTAATGGTAAGTAAGGATGCTGAGCATGAGATGGGGAGCCCATGTAATGGTAAGACACAATGCTGATCATGAGATGGGGAGCCCATGTAATGGTAAGTAAAGATGCTGAGCATGAGATGGGTGGCCCATATAAAGGAAAATAAGGATGCTGAGCATGAGATGGGGGCCCATGTAATGGTTAGTAAGGATGCTGAGCATGAGATGGGGGCCCATGTAATGGTAAGTAAGGATGCATGAGATGGGGGGCCCATGTAATGGTAAGTAAGGATGCATGAGATGGGGAGCCCATGTGATGCTGAGCATGAGATGGGGAGCCAATGTAATGGTAAGTAAGGATGCATGAGATGGGGAGCCCATGTGATGCTGAGCATGAGATGGGGAGCCCATGTAATGGTAAGTAAGGATGCTGAGCATGAGATGGGGGCCCATGTAATGGTAAGTAAGGATGCTGAGCATGAGATGGGGGCCCATGTAATGGTAAGTAAGGATGCTGAGCATGAAGTAAGGATGCTGAGCATGAGATGGGTAGCCCATGTAATGGTAAGTAAGGATGCTGAGCATGAAGTAAGGATGCTGAGCATGAGATGGGGAACCCAGGTAATGGTAAGTAAGGATGCTGGGCATGAGATGGGGAGCCCATGTAATGGTAAGTGAGGATGCTGAGCATGAGATGGGGAGCCTGTGTAATGATAAATAAGGATGCTGACCATGTAATGATGAGTAAGGATGCTGCGCATGAGATGGGGAGCCCATGTAATGGTAAGTAAGGATGCTGAGCATGAGATGGGGAGCCCATGTAATGGTAAGTAAGGATGCTGAGCATGAGATGGGGAGCCCATGTAATGGTAAGTAAGGATGCTTGGCATGAATTGGGGAGCCCATGTAATGGTAAGAAACAATGCTGAGCATGAGATGGGGAGCCCATGTAATGGTAAGTAAGGATGCATGAGATGGGGGGCCCATGTGATGCTGAGCATGAAATGGGGAGCCCATATAAGTAAGGAGGCTGACCACGTAATGATGAATAAGGATGCTGAGCATGAGATGGGGGCCCATGTAATGGTATGCAAGGATGCTGAGCATGAGATGGGGGGCCCATGTAATGGTAAGTAAGGATGCATGAGATGGGGAGCCCATGTGATGCTGAGCATGACATGGGAAGCCCATGTAATGGTAAGTAAGGATGCTGAGCATGAGATGGGGAGCCCATGTAATGGCAAGTAAGGATGCTGAGCATGAGATGGGGAGCCCATGTAATGGTAAGTAAGGATGCTGCGCATGAGATGGGGGGTCCATGTAATGGTAAGTACTGATGCATGAGATGGGGAGCCCATGTAATGGTAAGTAAGGATGCTGAGCATGAGATGGGGAGCCCATGTGATGCTGAGCATGAGATGGGGAGCCCATGTAATGGTAAGTAAGGATGCTGAGCATGAGATGGGGGGCCCATGTAAAGGTAAGCAAGGATGCTGAGCATGAGATGGGGGCCTATGTAATGGTAAGTAAGGATGCTGAGCATGAAGTAAGGGTGCTGAGCATGAGATGGGGAGCCCATGTAATGGTAAGTAAGGATGCTGAGAATGAAGTAAGGATGCTGAGCATGAGATGGGGATCCCATGTAATGGTAAGTAAGGATGCTGAGCATGAGATGGGGAGCCCATGTAATGTTAAGTAAGGATGCTGGGCATGAGATGGGGAGCCCATGTAATGGTAAGTAAGGATGCTGAGCATGACATGGGGAGCCTGTGTAATGATAAATAAGGATGCTGACCATGTAATGATGAGTATGGATGCTATGCATGAGATGAGGAGCCCATGTAATGGCAAGTAAGGATGCTGAGCATGAGATGGGGAGCCCATGTAATGGTAAGTAAGGATGCTGCGCATGAGATGGGGGGTCCATGTAATGGTAAGTAAGGATGCATGAGATGGGGAGCCCATGTAATGGTAAGTAAGGATGCATGAGATGGGGAGCCCATGTGATGCTGAGCATGAGATGGGGAGCCCATGTAATGGTAAGTAAGGATGCTGAGCATGAGATGGGGGGCCCATGTAAAGGTAAGTAAGGATGCTGAGCATGAGATGGGGAGCCCATGTAATGGTAAGTAAGGATGCTGAGCATGACATGGGGAGCCTGTGTAATGATAAATAAGGATGCTGACCATGTAACGATGAGTATGGATGCTGTGCATGAGATGGGGAGCCCATGTAATGGTAAGTAAGGATGCTGAGCATGAAGTAAGGGTGCTGAGCATGAGATGGGGAGCCCATGTAATGGTAAGTAAGGATGCTGAGCATGAGATGGGGATCCCATGTAATGGTAAGTAAGGATGCTGAGCATGAGATGGGGAGCCCATGTAATGGTAAGTAAGGATGCTGGGCATGAGATGGGGAGCCCATGTAATGGTAAGTAAGGATGCTGAGCATGACATGGGGAGCCTGTGTAATGATAAATAAGGATGCTGACCATGTAACGATGAGTATGGATGCTGTGCATGAGATGGGGAGCCCATGTAATGGTAAGTAAGGATGCTGAGCATGAGATGGGGAGCCTGTGTAATGATAAATAAGGATGCTGACCATGTAATGATGAGTAAGGATGCTGCACATGAGATGGGGAGCCTGTGTAATGGTAAGTAAGTATGCATGAGATGGGGAGACCATGTAATGCTATGTAACGATGCTGGGCATGAGATGGGGAGCCCATGTAATGGTAAGTAAGGATGCATGAGATGGGGAGCCCATGTAATGGTAAGATGCTGAGCATGAGATGGGGAGCCCATGTAATGGTAAGTAAGGATGCTGAGCATGAGATGGGGAGCCCATGTGATGATAAGTAATGATGCTGAGCATGAGATGGGGAGCCCATGTGATAAGTAATGATGCTGAGCATGAGATGGGGAGCCCATGTGATGATAAGTAATGATGCTGAGCATGAGATGGGGAGCCCATGTAATGGGAAGTAAGGATGCTGAGCATGTGATCGGGAGCCCATGTAATGGTAAGAAACAATGCTGAGCATGAGATGAGGAGCCCATGTAATGGTAAGTAAGGATGCTGAGCATGAGATGGGGAGCCCATGTAATGGTAAGTAAGGATGATGAGCATGAAGTAAGGATGCTGAACATGAGATGGGGAGCCCATGTAATGATAAGAAAGGATGCTGAGCATGAGATGGGGAGCCCATGTAATGGTAAGTAAGGATGCTGAGCATGCGATAGGGAGCCCATGTAATGGTAAGAAACAATGCTGGGCATGAGATGGGGAGCCCATGTAATGGTAAGTAAGGATGCTGAACATGAGATGGGGAGCCCATGTAATGGTAAGTAAGGGTGCTGAGCATGAAGTGAGGATGCTGAGCATGAGATGGGGAGCCCGTGTAATGGCAAGTAAGGATGCTGAGTATGAGATGGGGAGCCCATGTAATGATAAGTAAGGATGCTGAGCATGAGATGGGGAGCCTATGTAATGGTAAGTAAGGATGCATGAGATGGGGAGCCCATGTAATGATAAGTAATGATGCTGAGCATGAGATCAGGAGCCCATGTGATGATAAGTAATGATGCTGAGCATGAGATGGGGAGCCCATGTGATAATAAGTAATGATGCTGAGCATGAGATGGGGAGCCCATGTAATGGTAAGTAAGGATGCTGAGCATGAGATGGGGAGCCCATGTAATGGTAAGTAAGGATGCATGAGATGGGGAGCCCATGTAATGCTATGTAACGATGCTGGGCATGAGATGGGGAGCCCATGTAATGGTAAGAAACAATGCTGAGCATGAGATGGGGAGCCCATGTAATGGTAAGTAAGGATGCAGGAGATGGGGAGCCCATGTAATGGTAAGTAAGGATGCTGAGCCTGAGATGGGGAGCCCATGTAATGGTAAGTAAGGATGCATGAGATGGGGAGGCCATGTGATGCTGAGCATAAGATGGTGAGCCCATGTAATGGTAAGTAAGGATGCTGAGCATGAGATGGGGGGGCCCATGTAATGGTAAGTAAGGGTGCTTGGCATGAGATGCGGAGCCCATGCAATGGTAAGTAAGGATGCTGAGCATGAGATGGGGGGCCCATGTAATGGTAAGTAATGATGCTGAGCATGAGAAGGGGAGCCCATGTAATGGGAAGTAAGGATGCTGAGCATGTGATCGGGAGCCCATGTAATGGTAAGAAACAATGCTGAGCATGAGATGAGGAGCCCATGTAATGGTAAGTAAGGATGCTGAGCATGAGATGGGGAGCCCATGTAATGGTAAGTAAGGATGATGAGCATGAAGTAAGGATGCTGAACATGAGATGGGGAGCCCATGTAATGATAAGAAAGGATGCTGAGCATGAGATGGGGAGCCCATGTAATGGTAAGTAAGGATGCTGAGCATGCGATAGGGAGCCCATGTAATGGTAAGAAACAATGCTGGGCATGAGATGGGGAGCCCATGTAATGGTAAGTAAGGATGCTGAACATGAGATGGGGAGCCCATGTAATGGTAAGTAAGGGTGCTGAGCATGAAGTGAGGATGCTGAGCATGAGATGGGGAGCCCGTGTAATGGCAAGTAAGGATGCTGAGTATGAGATGGGGAGCCCATGTAATGATAAGTAAGGATGCTGAGCATGAGATGGGGAGCCTATGTAATGGTAAGTAAGGATGCATGAGATGGGGAGCCCATGTAATGATAAGTAATGATGCTGAGCATGAGATCAGGAGCCCATGTGATGATAAGTAATGATGCTGAGCATGAGATGGGGAGCCCATGTGATAATAAGTAATGATGCTGAGCATGAGATGGGGAGCCCATGTAATGGTAAGTAAGGATGCTGAGCATGAGATGGGGAGCCCATGTAATGGTAAGTAAGGATGCATGAGATGGGGAGCCCATGTAATGCTATGTAACGATGCTGGGCATGAGATGGGGAGCCCATGTAATGGTAAGAAACAATGCTGAGCATGAGATGGGGAGCCCATGTAATGGTAAGTAAGGATGCAGGAGATGGGGAGCCCATGTAATGGTAAGTAAGGATGCTGAGCCTGAGATGGGGAGCCCATGTAATGGTAAGTAAGGATGCATGAGATGGGGAGGCCATGTGATGCTGAGCATAAGATGGTGAGCCCATGTAATGGTAAGTAAGGATGCTGAGCATGAGATGGGGGGGCCCATGTAATGGTAAGTAAGGGTGCTTGGCATGAGATGCGGAGCCCATGCAATGGTAAGTAAGGATGCTGAGCATGAGATGGGGGGCCCATGTAATGGTAAGTAATGATGCTGAGCATGAGAAGGGGAGCCCATGTAATGGTAAGTAAGGATGATGAGCATGAGATGGGGAGCCCATGTAATGGTAAGTAAGGGTGCTTGGCATGAGATGCGGAGCCCATGTAATGGTAAGTAAGGATGCTGAGCATGAGATGGGGAGCCCATGTAATGGTAAGTAAGGATGCATGAGATGGGGAGGCCATGTGATGCTGAGCATAAGATGGTGAGCCCATGTAATGGTAAGTAAGGATGCTGAGCATGAGATGGGGGGCCCATGTAATGGTAAGTAAGGGTGCTTGGCATGAGATGCGGAGCCCATGCAATGGTAAGTAAGGATGCTGAGCATGAGATGGGGGGCCCATGTAATGGTAAGTAATGATGCTGAGCATGAGATGGGGAGCCCATGTAATGGTAAGTAAGGATGCTGAGCATGAGATGGGGAGCCCATGTAATGGTAAGTAAGGATGCATAAGATGGGGAGGCCATGTGATGCTGAGCATGAGATGGGGAGCCCATGTAATGGTAAATAAGGATGCTGAGCATGAGATGGGGAGCCCATGTAATGATAGTTAAGGATGCTTGGCATGAGATGGGGAGCCCATGTAATGGTAAGTAAGGATGCTTGGCATGAGATGGGGAGCCCATGTAATGATAAGTAAGGATGCTGAGCATGAGATGGGGGCCCATGTAATGGTAAGTAAGGATGCTGAGCATGAGATGGAAGCCCATGTAATGGTAAGTAAGGATGCTGGGCATGAGATGGAAGCCCATGTAATGGTAAGTAATGATGCTGAGCATGAGATGGGGAGCCCATGTAATGATAAGTAAGGATGCTTGGCATGAGATGGGGAGCCCATGTAATGGTAAGTAAGGATGCTGAGCATGAGATGGGGAGCCCATGTAATGGTAAGAAACAATGCTGAGCATGAGATGGGGAGCCCATGTAATGGTAAGTAAGGATGCTGAGAATGAGTTTGGGAGCCGATGTAATGATAGTTAAGAATGCTGAGCATGAGATGGGGAGCCCATGTAATGGTAAGTAAGGATGCATGAGATGGGGAGCCCATGTGATGCTGAGCATGAGATGGGGAGCCCATGCAAAGGTAAGTAAGGATGCCGAGAATGAGATGGGGAGCCCATGTAATGATAGTTAAGGATGCTGAGCATGAGATGGGGAGCCCATGTGATGGTAAGTAAGGATGCATGAGATGGGGAGCCCACGTGATGCTGAGTATGAGATGGGGAGCCCATGTAATGGTAAGTAAGGATGCTGAGCATGAGATGGGGAGCCCATGTAATGGTAAGTAAGGATGCTTTGCATGAGTTGGGGAGCCCATGTAATGGTAAGTAAGGATGCTGAGCATGAGATGGGGAGCCCATGTAATGGTAAGAAACAATGCTGATCATGAGATGGGGAGCCCATGTAATGGTAAGTAAAGATGCTGAGCATGAGATGGGTGGCCCATATAAAGGAAAATAAGGATGCTGAGCATGAGATGGGGGCCCATGTAATGGTTAGTAAGGATGCTGAGCATGAGATGGGGGCCCATGTAATGGTAAGTAAGGATGCATGAGATGGGGGGCCCATGTAATGGTAAGTAAGGATGCATGAGATGGGGAGCCCATGTAATGCTATGTAACGATGCTGGGCATGAGATGGGAAGCCCATGTAATGGTAAGTAAGGATGCTGAGCATGAGATGGGGAGCCCATGTAATGGTAAATAAGGATGCTGAGCATGAGATGGGGAGCCCATGTAATGATAGTTAAGGATGCTGAGCATGAGATGGGGAGCCCATGTAATGGTAAGTAAGGATGCTGAGCATGAGATGGGGAGCCCATGTAATGATAGTTAAGGATGCTTGGCATGAGATGGGGAGCCCATGTAATGGTATGTAAGGATGCTTGGCATGAGATGGGGAGCCCATGTAATGATAAGTAAGGATGCTGAGCATGAGATGGGGGCCCATGTAATGGTAAGTAAGGATGCTGAGCATGAGATGGAAGCCCATGTAATGGTAAGTAAGGATGCTGGGCATGAGATGGAAGCCCATGTAATGGTAAGTAATGATGCTGAGCATGAGATGGGGAGCCCATGTAATGATAAGTAAGGATGCTTGGCATGAGATGGGGAGCCCATGTAATGGTAAGTAAGGATGCTGAGCATGAGATGGGGAGCCCATGTAATGGTAAGTAAGGATGCTGAGCATGAGTTTGGGAGCCCATGTAATGATAGTTAAGAATGCTGAGCATGAGATGGGGAGCCCATGTAATGGTAAGTAAGGATGCATGAGATGGGGAGCCCATGTGATGCTGAGCATGAGATGGGGAGCCCATGCAAAGGTAAGTAAGGATGCCGAGCATGAGATGGGGAGCCCATGTAATGATAGTTAAGGATGCTGAGCATGAGATGGGGAGCCCATGTAATGGTAAGTAAGGATGCATGAGATGGGGAGCCCATGTGATGCTGAGTATGAGATGGGGAGCCCATATAATGGTAAGTAAGGATGCTGAGCATGAGATGGGGAGCCCATGTAATGGTAAGTAAGGATGCTTTGCATGAGTTGGGGAGCCCATGTAATGGTAAGTAAGGATGCTGAGCATGAGATGGGGAGCCCATGTAATGGTAAGACACAATGCTGATCATGAGATGGGGAGCCCATGTAATGGTAAGTAAAGATGCTGAGCATGAGATGGGTGGCCCATATAAAGGAAAATAAGGATGCTGAGCATGAGATGGGGGCCCATGTAATGGTTAGTAAGGATGCTGAGCATGAGATGGGGGCCCATGTAATGGTAAGTAAGGATGCATGAGATGGGGGGCCCATGTAATGGTAAGTAAGGATGCATGAGATGGGGAGCCCATGTGATGCTGAGCATGAGATGGGGAGCCCATGTAATGGTAAATAAGGATGCATGAGATGGGGAGCCCATGTGATGCTGAGCATGAGATGGGGAGCCCATGTAATGGTAAGTAAGGATGCTGAGCATGAGATGGGGGCCCATGTAATGGTAAGTAAGGATGCTGAGCATGAGATGGGGGCCCATGTAATGGTAAGTAAGGATGCTGAGCATGAAGTAAGGATGCTGAGCATGAGATGGGGAGCCCATGTAATGGTAAGTAAGGATGCTGAGCATGAAGTAAGGATGCTGAGCATGAGATGGGGAACCCAGGTAATGGTAAGTAAGGATGCTGGGCATGAGATGGGGAGCCCATGTAATGGTAAGTGAGGATGCTGAGCATGAGATGGGGAGCCTGTGTAATGATAAATAAGGATGCTGACCATGTAATGATGAGTAAGGATGCTGCGCATGAGATGGGGAGCCCATGTAATGGTAAGTAAGGATGCTGAGCATGAGATGGGGAGCCCATGTAATGGTAAGTAAGGATGCTGAGCATGAGATGGGGAGCCCATGTAATGGTAAGTAAGGATGCTTGGCATGAATTGGGGAGCCCATGTAATGGTAAGAAACAATGCTGAGCATGAGATGGGGAGCCCATATAATGGTAAGTAAGGATGCATGAG
Organism: Ambystoma mexicanum; assembly: GCF_040938575.1. Lineage (NCBI taxonomy): Eukaryota > Metazoa > Chordata > Amphibia > Caudata > Ambystomatidae > Ambystoma > Ambystoma mexicanum. The sequence goes on along the minus strand of NC_090931.1, from coordinate 59,016,832 downwards.
ATGGGGGGCACATGTGATGCTGAGCATGAAATGGGGAGCCCATATAAGTAAGGAGGCTGACCACGTAATGATGAATAAGGATGCTGAGCATGAGATGGGGGCCCATGTAATGGTATGCAAGGATGCTGAGCATGAGATGGGGGGCCCATGTAATGGTAAGTAAGGATGCATGAGATGGGGAGCCCATGTGATGCTGAGCATGACATGGGAAGCCCATGTAATGGTAAGTAAGGATGCTGAGCATGAGATGGGGAGCCCATGTAATGGCAAGTAAGGATGCTGAGCATGAGATGGGGAGCCCATGTAATGGTAAGTAAGGATGCTGCGCATGAGATGGGGGGTCCATGTAATGGTAAGTACTGATGCATGAGATGGGGAGCCCATGTAATGGTAAGTAAGGATGCTGAGCATGAGATGGGGAGCCCATGTGATGCTGAGCATGAGATGGGGAGCCCATGTAATGGTAAGTAAGGATGCTGAGCATGAGATGGGGGGCCCATGTAAAGGTAAGCAAGGATGCTGAGCATGAGATGGGGGCCTATGTAATGGTAAGTAAGGATGCTGAGCATGAAGTAAGGGTGCTGAGCATGAGATGGGGAGCCCATGTAATGGTAAGTAAGGATGCTGAGAATGAAGTAAGGATGCTGAGCATGAGATGGGGATCCCATGTAATGGTAAGTAAGGATGCTGAGCATGAGATGGGGAGCCCATGTAATGTTAAGTAAGGATGCTGGGCATGAGATGGGGAGCCCATGTAATGGTAAGTAAGGATGCTGAGCATGACATGGGGAGCCTGTGTAATGATAAATAAGGATGCTGACCATGTAATGATGAGTATGGATGCTATGCATGAGATGAGGAGCCCATGTAATGGCAAGTAAGGATGCTGAGCATGAGATGGGGAGCCCATGTAATGGTAAGTAAGGATGCTGCGCATGAGATGGGGGGTCCATGTAATGGTAAGTAAGGATGCATGAGATGGGGAGCCCATGTAATGGTAAGTAAGGATGCATGAGATGGGGAGCCCATGTGATGCTGAGCATGAGATGGGGAGCCCATGTAATGGTAAGTAAGGATGCTGAGCATGAGATGGGGGCCCATGTAAAGGTAAGTAAGGATGCTGAGCATGAGATGGGGGCCTATGTAATGGTAAGTAAGGATGCTGAGCATGAAGTAAGGGTGCTGAGCATGAGATGGGGAGCCCATGTAATGGTAAGTAAGGATGCTGAGCATGAGATGGGGATCCCATGTAATGGTAAGTAAGGATGCTGAGCATGAGATGGGGAGCCCATGTAATGGTAAGTAAGGATGCTGGGCATGAGATGGGGAGCCCATGTAATGGTAAGTAAGGATGCTGAGCATGACATGGGGAGCCTGTGTAATGATAAATAAGGATGCTGACCATGTAACGATGAGTATGGATGCTGTGCATGAGATGGGGAGCCCATGTAATGGTAAGTAAGGATGCTGAGCATGAGATGGGGAGCCTGTGTAATGATAAATAAGGATGCTGACCATGTAATGATGAGTAAGGATGCTGCACATGAGATGGGGAGCCTGTGTAATGGTAAGTAAGTATGCATGAGATGGGGAGACCATGTAATGCTATGTAACGATGCTGGGCATGAGATGGGGAGCCCATGTAATGGTAAGTAAGGATGCATGAGATGGGGAGCCCATGTAATGGTAAGATGCTGAGCATGAGATGGGGAGCCCATGTAATGGTAAGTAAGGATGCTGAGCATGAGATGGGGAGCCCATGTGATGATAAGTAATGATGCTGAGCATGAGATGGGGAGCCCATGTGATGATAAGTAATGATGCTGAGCATGAGATGGGGAGCCCATGTGATGATAAGAAATGATGCTGAGCATGAGATGGGGAGCCCATGTAATGGTAAGTAAGGATGCTGAGCATGTGATCGGGAGCCCATGTAATGGTAAGAAACAATGCTGAGCATGAGATGAGGAGCCCATGTAATGGTAAGTAAGGATGCTGAGCATGAGATGGGGAGCCCATGTAATGGTAAGTAAGGATGATGAGCATGAAGTAAGGATGCTGAACATGAGATGGGGAGCCCATGTAATGATAAGAAAGGATGCTGAGCATGAGATGGGGAGCCCATGTAATGGTAAGTAAGGATGCTGAGCATGCGATAGGGAGCCCGTGTAATGGTAAGAAACAATGCTGGGCATGAGATGGGGAGCCCATGTAATGGTAAGTAAGGATGCTGAACATGAGATGGGGAGCCCATGTAATGGTAAGTAAGGGTGCTGAGCATGAAGTGAGGATGCTGAGCATGAGATGGGGAGCCCGTGTAATGGCAAGTAAGGATGCTGAGTATGAGATGGGGAGCCCATGTAATGATAAGTAAGGATGCTGAGCATGAGATGGGGAGCCTATGTAATGGTAAGTAAGGATGCATGAGATGGGGAGCCCATGTAATGATAAGTAATGATGCTGAGCATGAGATCAGGAGCCCATGTGATGATAAGTAATGATGCTGAGCATGAGATGGGGAGCCCATGTGATAATAAGTAATGATGCTGAGCATGAGATGGGGAGCCCATGTAATGGTAAGTAAGGATGCTGAGCATGAGATGGGGAGCCCATGTAATGGTAAGTAAGGATGCATGAGATGGGGAGCCCATGTAATGCTATGTAACGATGCTGGGCATGAGATGGGGAGCCCATGTAATGGTAAGAAACAATGCTGAGCATGAGATGGGGAGCCCATGTAATGGTAAGTAAGGATGCAGGAGATGGGGAGCCCATGTAATGGTAAGTAAGGATGCTGAGCCTGAGATGGGGAGCCCATGTAATGGTAAGAAACAATGCTGAGCATGAGATGGGGAGCCCATGTAATGGTAAGTAAGGATGCATGAGACGGGGAGACCATGTAATGGTAAGTAAGGATGCTGAGCATGAGGTGGGGGCCCATGTAATGGTAAGTAAGGATGCTGAGCATGAAGTAAGGATGCTGAGCATGAGATGGGGAGCCCATGTAATGGTAAGTAAGGATGCTGAGCATGAGATGGGGATCCCATGTAAGGGTAAGTAAGGATGCTGAGCATGAAGGAAGGATGCTGAGCATGAGATGGGGGCCCATGTAATGGTAAGTAAGGATGCTGAGCATGAAGTAAGGATGCTGAGCATGAGATGGGGAGCCCATGTAATGGTATGTAAGGATGCTGAGCATGAAGGAAGGATGCTGAGCATGAGATGGGGAGCCCATGTAATGGTAAGTAAGGATGCTGAGCATGAGATGGGGAGCCCATGTAATGGTAAGCAATGATGCTGAGCATGAGATGGGGGGCCCATGTAATGGTAAGTAAGGATGCTGAGCATGAGATGGGGAGCCCATGTAATGGTAAGTAAGGATGCATGAGATGGGGAGGCCATGTGATGCTGAGTATGAGATGGTGAGCCCATGTAATGGTAAGTAAGGGTGCTTGGCATGAGATGCGGAGCCCATGCAATGGTAAGTAAGGATGCTGAGTATGAGATGGGGGACCCATGTAATGGTAAGTAAGGGTGCTTGGCATGAGATGGGGAGCCCATGTAATGGTAAGTAAGGATGCTGAGCATGAGATGGGGAGCCCATGTAATGGTAAGTAATGATGCTGAGCATGAGATGGGGAGCCCATGTAATGGTAAGTAAGGATGCTGAGCATGAGATCGGAAGCCCATGTAATGGTAAGTAAGGATGCATGAGATGGGGAGGCCATGTGATGCTGAGCATGAGATGGGGAGCCCATGTAATGGTAAATAAGGATGCTGAGCATGAGATGGGGAGCCCATGTAATGATAGTTAAGGATGCTGAGCATGAGATGGGGAGCCCATGTAATGGCAAGTAATGATGCTGAGCATGAGATGGCGAGCCCATGTAATGGTAAGTAAGGATGCTGAGCATGAGATGGGGAGCCCATGTAATGGTAAGTAAGGATTCATGAGATGGGGAGCCCATGTGATGCTGAGCATGAGGTGGGGAGCCCATGTAATGGTAAGTAAGGATGCTGAGCATGAGATGGGGGGCCCATGTAAAGGTAAGTAAGGATGCTGAGCATGAGATGGGGAGCCCATGTAATGGTAAGTAAGGATGCTGAGCATGAGATGGGGAGCCCATGTAATGGTAAGTAATGATGCTAAGCATGAGATGGGGAGCCCATGTAATGGTAGGAAAGGGTGCTTGGCATGAGATGGGGAGCGCATGTAATGGTAAGTAAGGATGCTGAGCATGAAATGGGGGGGCCCATGTACTGGTAAGTAAGGGTGCTTGGCATGAGATGGGGAGCCCATGTAATGATGAGTAAGGATGTTGAGCATGAGATGGGGAGCCCATGTAATGATAAGTAAGGATGCTGAGCATGAGATGGGGAGCCCATGTAATGGTAAGTAATGATGCTCAGCATGAGATGGGGAGCCCATGTAATGGTAAGTAAGGATGCTGAGCATGAGATGGGGGCCCATGTAATGGTAAGTAAGGGTGCTTGGCATGAGATGGGGAGCCCATGTAATGGTAAGTAAGGATGCTGAGCATGAGATGGGGGGCCCATGTACTGGTAAGTAAGGGTGCTTGGCATGAGATGGGGAGCCCATGTAATGATAAGTAAGGATGCTGAGCATGAGATGGGGAGCCCATGTAATGATAAGTAAGGATGCTGAGCATGAGCTGGGGAGCCCATGTAATGATAAGTAAGGATGCTGAGCATGAGATGGGGAGCCCATGTAATGATAAGTAAGGATGCTGAACATGAGATGGGGGAGCCCATGTAATGATAAGTAAGGATGCTGAGCATGAGATGGGGGGGCCCATGTAATGGTAAGTAAGGGTGCTTGGCATGAGATGGGGAGCCCATGTAATGATAAGTAAGGATGCTGAGCATGAGATGGGGGGCCCATGTAATCGTAAGTAAGGGTGCTTGGCATGAGATGGGGAGCTCATGTAATGATAAGTAAGGATGCTGAGCATGAGATGGGAGCCCATGTAATGGTAAGAAAACATACTGAGCATGTGATGGGGAGCCCATGTAATGGTAAGTAAGGATGCTGAGCATAAAGTAAGGATGCTGAGCATGAGATGGGGAGCCCATGTAATGGTAAGTAAGGATGCTGTGCATGAAGGAAGGATGCTGAGCATGAGATGGGGAGCCCATGTAATGGTAAGAAACAATGCTGAGCATGAGATGGGGAGCCCATGTAATGGTAAGTAAGGATGCTGAACATGAGATGGGGAGCCCATTTAATGGTAAGCAATGATGCTGAGCATGAGATGGGGAGCCCATGTAATGGTAAGTAAGGATGCTGAGCATGAGATGGGGAGCCCATGTAATGGTAAGTAAGGATGCATGAGATGGGGAGGCCATGTGATGCTGAGCATGAGATGGGGAGCCCATGTAATGGTAAGTAAGGATGCTGAGTATGAGATGGGGAACCCATGTAATGGTAAGTAAGGATGCTGAGCATGAGATGGGGATCCCATGTAAGGGTAAGTAAGGATGCTGAGCATGAGATGGGGAGCCCATGTAATGGTAAGTAAGGATGCATGAGATGGGGAGCCCATGTGATGCTGAGCATGAGATGGGGAGCCCATGTAATGGTAAGTAAGGATGCTGAGCATGAGATGGGGGGCCCATGTAAAGGTAAGTAATGATGCTGAGCATGAGATGGGGAGCCCATGTAATGGTAAGTAATGATGCTAAGCATGAGATGGGGAGCCCATGTAATGGTAGGAAAGGGTGCTTGGCATGAGATGGGGAGCCCATGTAATGGTAAGTAAGGATGCTGAGCATGAGATGGGGGGCCCATGTAATGGTAAGTAAGGGTGCTTGGCATGAGATGGGGAGCCCATGTAATGGTAAGTAAGGATGCTGAGCATGAGATGGGGGGCCCATGTAATGGTAAGTAAGGGTGCTTGGCATGAGATGGGGAGCCCATGTAATGGTAAGTAAGGATGCTGAGCATGAGATGGGGAGCCCATGTAATGGTAAGTAATGATGCTGAGCATGAGATGGGGAGCCCATGTAATGGTAAGTAAGGATGCTGAGCATGAGATGGGGAGCCCATGTAATGGTAAGTAATGATGCATGAGATGGGGAGGCCATGTGATGCTGAGCATGAGATGGGGAGCCCATGTAATGGTAAGTAAGGATGCTGAGCATGAGATGGGGAGCCCATGTAATGATAGTTAAGGATGCTGAGCATGAGATGGGGAGCCCATGTAATGGTAAGTAAGGATACTGAGCATGAGATGGGGAGCCCATGCAATGATAGTTAAGGATGCTGAGCATGAGATGGGGAGCCCATGTAATGGTAAGTAAGGGTGCTTGGCATGAGATGGGGAGCCCATGTAATGGTAAGTAAGGATGCTGAGCATGAGATGGGGGGCATGTAATGGTAAGTAAGGGTGCTTGGCATGAGATGGGGAGCCCATGTAATGGTAAGTAAGGATGCTGAGCATGAGATGGGGAGCCCATGTAATGGTAAGTAAGGATGCTGAGCATGAGATGGGGATCCCATGTAAGGGTAAGTAAGGATGCTGAGCATGAGATGGGGAGCCCATGTAATGGTAAGGATGCATGAGATGGGGAGCCCATGTGATGCTGAGCATGAGATGGGGAGCCCATGTAATGGTAAGTAAGGATGCTGAGAATGAGATGGGGGCCCATGTAAAGGTAAGTAATGATGCTGAGCATGAGATGGGGAGCCCATGTAATGGTAAGTAATGATGCTAAGCATGAGATGGGGAGCCCATGTAATGGTAGGAAAGGGTGCTTGGCATGAGATGAGGAGCCCATGTAATGGTAAGTAAGGATGCTGAGCATGAGATGGGGGGCATGTAATGGTAAGTAAGGATGCTGAGCATGAGATGGGGGGCCCATGTACTGGTAAGTAAGGGTGCTTGGCATGAGATGTGGAGCCCATGTAATGATAAGTAAGGATGCTGAGCATGAGATGGGGAGCCCATGTAATGACAAGTAAGGATGCTGAGCATGAGATTGGGAGCCCATGTAATGATAAATAAGGATGCTGAGCATGAGATGGGGAGCCCATGTAATGATAAGTAAGGATGCTGAGCATGAGATGGGGGGCCCATGCAATGGTAACTAAGGATGCTGAGCATGAGATGGGGGGGCATGTAATGGTAAGTAAGGGTGCTTGGCATGAGATGGGGAGCCCATGTAATGGTAAGAAAACATGCTGAGCATGAGATGGGGAGCCCATGTAATGGTAAGAAAAAATGCTGAGCATGAGATGGGGAGCCCATGTAATGGTAAGTAAGGATGCTGAGCATGAAGTAAGGATGCTGAGCATGAGATGGGGAGCCCATGTAATGGTAAGTAAGGATGCTGACCATGAAGGAAGGATGCTGAGCATGAGATGGGGAGCCCATGTAATGGCAAGTAAGGATGCTGAGCATGAGATGGGGAGCCCATGTAATGGTAAGCAATGCTGCTGAGCATGAGATGGGGAGCCCATGTAATGGTAAGTAAGGATGCTGAGCATGAGATGGGGGGCCCATGTAATGGTAAGTAAGGGTGCTTGGCATGAGATGGGGAGCCCATGTAATGGTAAGTAAGGATGCTGAGCATGAGATGGGGGGCCCAGGTAATGGTAAGTAAGAGTGCTTGGCATGAGGTGGGGAGCCCATGTAATGTAAGTAAGGATGCATGAGATGGGGAGGCCATGTGATGCTGAGCATGAGATGGGGAGCCCATGTAATGGTAAGTAAGGATTCATGAGATGGGGAGCCCATGTGATGCTGAGCATGAGGTGGGGAGCCCATGTATTGGTAAGTAAGGATGCTGAGCATGAGATGGGGGGCCCATGTAAAGGTAGGTAAGGATGCTGAGCATGAGATGGGGAGCCCATGTAATGGTAAGTAATGATGCTGAGCATGAGATGGGGAGCCCATGTAATGGTAAGTAATGATGCTAAGCATGAGATGGGGAGCCCATGTAATGGTAGGAAAGGGTGCTTGGCATGAGATGGGGAGCGCACGTAATGGTAAGTAAGGATGCTGAGCATGAAATGGGGGGGCCCATGTACTGGTAAGTAAGGGTGCTTGGCATGAGATGGGGAGCCCATGTAATGATGAGTAAGGATGTTGAGCATGAGATGGGGAGCCCATGTAATGATAAGTAAGGATGCTGAGCATGAGATGGGGAGCCCATGTAATGGTAAGTAATGATGCTGAGCATGAGATGGGGAGCCCATGTAATGGTAAGTAAGGATGCTGAGCATGAGATGGGGGCCCATGTAATGGTAAGTAAGGGTGCTTGGCATGAGATGGGGAGCCCATGTAATGGTAAGTAAGGATGCTGAGCATGAGATGGGGGTCCCATGTACTGGTAAGTAAGGGTGCTTGGCATGAGATGGGGAGCCCATGTAATGATAAGTAAGGATGCTGAGCATGAGATGGGGAGCCCATGTAATGATAAGTAAGGATGCTGAGCATGAGATGGGGAGCCCATGTAATGATAAGTAAGGATGCTGAGCATGAGATGGGGAGCCCATGTAATGACAAGTAAGGATGCTGAGCATGAGATGGGGAGCCCATGTAATGATAAGTAAGGATGCTTAGCATGAGATGGGGGGGCCCATGCAATGGTAAGTAAGGATGCTGAGCATGAGATTGGGGGGGGCATGTAATGGTAAGTAAGGGTGCTTGGCATGAGATGGGGAGCCCATGTAATGATAAGTAAGGATGCTGAGCATGAGATGGGAGCCCATGTAATGGTAAGAAAAAATACTGAGCATGAGATGGGGAGCCCATGTAATGGTAAGTAAGGATGCTGAGCATGAAGTAAGGATGCTGAGCATGAGATGGGGAGCCCATGTAATGGTAAGTAAGGATGCTGAGCATGAAGGAAGGATGCTGAGCATGAGATGGGGAGCCCATGTAATGGTAAGAAACAATGCTGAGCATGAGATGGGGAGCCTATGTAATGGTAAGTAAGGATGCTGAACATGAGATGGGGAGCCCATTTAATGGTAAGCAATGATGCTGAGCATGAGATGGGGAGCCCATGTAATGGTAAGTAAGGATGCTGAGCATGAGATGGGGAGCCCATGTAATGGTACGTAAGGATGCATGAGATGGGGAGGCCATGTGATGCTGAGCATGAGATGGGGAGCCCATGTAATGGTAAGTAAGGATGCTGAGTATGAGATGGGGAACCCATGTAATGGTAAGTAAGGATGCTGAGCATGAGATGGGGATCCCATGTAAGGGTAAGTAAGGATGCTGAGCATGAGATGGGGAGCACATGTAATGGTAAGTAAGGATGCATGAGATGGGGAGCCCATGTGATGCTGGGCATGAGATGGGGAGCCCATGTAATGGTAAGTAAGGATGCTGAGCATGAGATGGGGGGCCCATGTAAAGGTAAGTAATGATGCTGAGCATGAGAAGGGGAGCCCATGTAATGGTAAGTAATGATGCTAAGCATGAGATGGGGAGCCCATGTAATGGTAGGAAAGGGTGCTTGGCATGAGATGGGGAGCCCATGTAATGGTAAGTAAGGATGCTGAGCATGAGATGGGGGGCCCATGTAATGGTAAGTAAGGGTGCTTGGAATGAGATGGGGAGCCCATGTAATGGTAAGTAAGGATGCTGAGCATGAGATGGGGGGGCCCATGTAATGGTAAGTAAGGGTGCTTGGCATGAGATGGGGAGCCCATGTAATGGTAAGTAAGGATGCTGAGCATGAGATGGGGAGCCCATGTAATGGTAAGTAATGATGCTGAGCATGAGATGGGGAGCCCATGTAATGGTAAGTAAGGATGCTGGGCATGAGATGGGGAGCCCATGTAATGGTAAGTAATGATGCATGAGATGGGGAGGCCATGTGATGCTGAGCATGAGATGGGGAGCCCATGTAATGGTAAGTAAGGATGCTGAGCATGAGATGGGGAGCCCATGTAATGATAGTTAAGGATGCTGAGCAGGAGATGGGGAGCCCATGTAATGGTAAGTAAGGATGCTGAGCATGAGATGGGGAGCCCATGCAATGATAGTTAAGGATGCTGAGCATGAGATGGGGAGCCCATGTAATGGTAAGTAAGGGTGCTTGGCATGAGATGGGGAGCCCATGTAATGGTAAGTAAGGATGCTGAGCATGAGATGGGGGGGCATGTAATGGTAAGTAAGGGTGCTTGGCATGAGATGGGGAGCCCATGTAATGGTAAGTAAGGATGCTGAGCATGAGATGGGGAGCCCATGTAATGGTAAGTAAGGATGCTGAGCATGAGATGGGGATCCCATGTAAGGGTAAGTAAGGATGCTGAGCATGAGATGGGGAGCCCATGTAATGGTAAGGATGCATGAGATGGGGAGCCCATGTGATGCTGAGCATGAGATGGGGAGCCCATGTAATGGTAAGTAAGGATGCTGAGCATGAGATGGGGGCCCATGTAAAGGTAAGTAATGATGCTGAGCATGAGATGGGGAGCCCATGTAATGGTAAGTAATGATGCTAAGCATGAGATGGGGAGCCCATGTAATGGTAGGAAAGGGTGCTTGGCATGAGATGGAAGCCCATGTAATGGTAAGTAAGGATGCTGGGCATGAGATGGAAGCCCATGTAATGGTAAGTAATGATGCTGAGCATGAGATGGGGAGCCCATGTAATGATAAGTAAGGATGCTTGGCATGAGATGGGGAGCCCATGTAATGGTAAGTAAGGATGCTGAGCATGAGATGGGGAGCCCATGTAATGGTAAGAAACAATGCTGAGCATGAGATGGGGAGCCCATGTAATGGTAAGTAAGGATGCTGAGCATGAGTTTGGGAGCCCATGTAATGATAGTTAAGAATGCTTAGCATGAGATGGGGAGCCCATGTAATGGTAAGTAAGGATGCATGAGATGGGGAGCCCATGTGATGCTGAGCATGAGATGGGGAGCCCATGCAAAGGTAAGTAAGGATGCCGAGAATGAGATGGGGAGCCCATGTAATGATAGTTAAGGATGCTGAGCATGAGATGGGGAGCCCATGTAATGGTAAGTAAGGATGCATGAGATGGGGAGCCCATGTGATGCTGAGTATGAGATGGGGAGCCCATGTAATGGTAAGTAAGGATGCTGAGCATGAGATGGGGAGCCCATGTAATGGTAAGTAAGGATGCTTTGCATGAGTTGGGGAGCCCATGTAATGGTAAGTAAGGATGCTGAGCATGAGATGGGGAGCCCATGTAATGGTAAGAAACAATGCTGATCATGAAATGGGGAGCCCATGTAATGGTAAGTAAAGATGCTGAGCATGAGATGGGTGGCCCATATAAAGGAAAATAAGGATGCTGAGCATGAGATGGGGGCCCATGTAATGGTTAGTAAGGATGCTGAGCATGAGATGGGGGCCCCTGTAATGGTAAGTAAGGATGCATGAGATGGGGGGCCCATGTAATGGTAAGTAAGGATGCATGAGATGGGGAGCCCATGTAATGCTATGTAACGATGCTGGGCATGAGATGGGAAGCCCATGTAATGGTAAGTAAGGATGCTGAGCATGAGATGGGGAGCCCATGTAATGGTAAATAAGGATGCTGAGCATGAGATGGGGAGCCCATGTAATGATAGTTAAGGATGCTGAGCATGCGATGGGGAGCCCATGTAATGGTAAGTAAGGATGCTGAGCATGAGATGGGGAGCCCATGTAATGATAGTTAAGGATGCTTGGCATGAGATGGGGAGCCCATGTAATGGTAAGTAAGGATGCTTGGCATGAGATGGGGAGCCCATGTAATGATAAGTAAGGATGCTGAGCATGAGATGGGGGCCCATGTAATGGTAAGTAAGGATGCTGAGCATGAGATGGAAGCCCATGTAATGGTAAGTAAGGATGCTGGGCATGAGATGGAAGCCCATGTAATGGTAAGTAATGATGCTGAACATGAGATGGGGAGCCCATGTAATGATAAGTAAGGATGCTTGGCATGAGATGGGGAGCCCATGTAATGGTAAGTAAGGATGCTGAGCATGAGATGGGGAGCCCATGTAATGGTAAGAAACAATGCTGAGCATGAGATGGGGAGCCCATGTAATGGTAAGTAAGGATGCTGAGCATGAGTTTGGGAGCCCATGTAATGATAGTTAAGAATGCTGAGCATGAGATGGGGAGCCCATGTAATGGTAAGTAAGGATGCATGAGATGGGGAGCCCATGTGATGCTGAGCATGAGATAGGGAGCCCATGCAAAGGTAAGTAAGGATGCCGAGCATGAGATGGGGAGCCCATGTAATGATAGTTAAGGATGCTGAGCATGAGATGGGGAGCCCATGTAATGGTAAGTAAGGATGCATGAGATGGGGAGCCCATGTGATGCTGAGTATGAGATGGGGAGCCCATATAATGGTAAGTAAGGATGCTGAGCATGAGATGGGGAGCCCATGTAATGGTAAGTAAGGATTCTTTGCATGAGTTGGGGAGCCCATGTAATGGTAAGTAAGGATGCTGAGCATGAGATGGGGAGCCCATGTAATGGTAAGACACAATGCTGATCATGAGATGGGGAGCCCATGTAATGGTAAGTAAAGATGCTGAGCATGAGATGGGTGGCCCATATAAAGGAAAATAAGGATGCTGAGCATGAGATGGGGGCCCATGTAATGGTAGTAAGGATGCTGAGCATGAGATGGGGGCCCATGTAATGGTAAGTAAGGATGCATGAGATGGGGAGCCCATGTGATGCTGAGCATGAGATGGGGAGCCCATGTAATGGTAAGTAAGGATGCATGAGATGGGGAGCCCATGTGATGCTGAGCATGAGATGGGGAGCCCATGTAATGGTAAGTAAGGATGCTGAGCATGAGATGGGGGGCCAATGTAAAGTTAAGTAAGGATGCTGAGCATGAGATTGGGGGCCCATGTAATGGTAAGTAAGGATGCTGAGCATGAGATGGGGGCCCATGTAATGGTAAGTAAGGATGCTGAGCATGAAGTAAGGATGCTGAGCATGAGATGGGGAGCCCATGTAATGGTAAGTAAGGATGCTGAGCATGAAGTAAGGATGCTGAGCATGAGATGGGGAACCCAGGTAATGGTAAGTAAGGATGCTGGGCATGAGATGGGGAGCCTGTGTAATGATAAATAAGGATGCTGACCATGTAATGATGAGTAAGGATGCTGCGCATGAGATGGGGAGCCCATGTAATGGTAAGTGAGGATGCTGAGCATGAGATGGGGAGCCTGTGTAATGATAAATAAGGATGCTGACCATGTAATGATGAGTAAGGATGCTGCGCATGAGATGGGGAGCCCATGTAATGGTAAGTAAGGATGCTGACCATGAGATGGGGAGCCCATGTAATGGTAAGTAAGGATGCTGAGCATGAGATGGGGAGCCCATGTAATGGTAAGTAAGGATGCTTGGCATGAATTGGGGAGCCCATGTAATGGTAAGAAACAATGCTGAGCATGAGATGGGGAGCCCATGTAATGGTAAGTAAGGATGCATGAGATGGGGGGCCCATGTGATGCTGAGCATGAGATGGGGAGCCCATATAAGTAAGGATGCTGACCACGTAATGATGAGTAAGGATGCTGAGCATGAGATGGGGGGCCCATGTAATGGTATGCAAGGATGCTGAGCATGAGATGGGGGGCCCATGTAATGGTAAGTAAGGATGCATGAGATGGGGAGCCCATGTGATGCTGAGCATGACATGGGAAGCCCATGTAATGGTAAGTAAGGATGCTGAGCATGAGATGGGGAGCCCATGTAATGGCAAGTAAGGATGCTGAGCATGAGATGGGGAGCCCATGTAATGGTAAGTAAGGATGCTGCGCATGAGATGGGGGGTCCATGTAATGGTAAGTAAGGATGCATGAGATGGGGAGCCCATGTAATTGTAAGTAAGGATGCATGAGATGGGGAGCCCATGTGATGCTGAGCATGAGATGGGGAGCCCATGTAATGGTAAGTAAGGATGCTGAGCATGAGATGGGGGGGCCCATGTAAAGGTAAGTAAGGATGCTGAGCATGAGATGGGGGCCTATGTAATGGTAAGTAAGGATGCTGAGCATGAAGTAAGGGTGCTGAGCATGAGATGGGGAGCCCATGTAATGGTAAGTAAGGATGCTGAGAATGAAGTAAGGATGCTGAGCATGAGATGGGGATCCCATGTAATGGTGAGTAAGGATGCTGAGCATGAGATGGTGAGCCCATGTAATGGTAAGTAAGGATGCTGGGCATGAGATGGGGAGCCCATGTAATGGTAAGTAAGGATGCTGAGCATGACATGGGGAGCCTGTGTAATGATAAATAAGGATGCTGACCATGTAATGATGAGTATGGATGCTATGCATGAGATGGGGAGCCCATGTAATGGCAAGTAAGGATGCTGAGCATGAGATGGGGAGCCCATGTAATGGTAAGTAAGGATGCATGAGATGGGGAGCCCATGTGATGCTGAGCATGAGATGGGGAGCCCATGTAATGGTAAGTAAGGATGCTGAGCATGAGATGGGGGGCCCATGTAAAGGTAAGTAAGGATGCTGAGCATGAGATGGGGGCCTATGTAATGGTAAGTAAGGATGCTGAGCATGACGTAAGGGTGCTGAGCATGAGATGGGGAGCCCATGTAATGGTAAGTAAGGATGCTGAGAATGAAGTAAGGATGCTGAGCATGAGATGGGGATCCCATGTAATGGTAAGTAAGGATGCTGAGCATGAGATGGGGAGCCCATGTAATGGTAAGTAAGGATGCTGGGCATGAGATGGGGAGCCCATGTAATGGTAAGTAAGGATGCTGAGCATGACATGGGGAGCCTGTGTAATGATAAATAAGGATGCTGACCATGTAATGATGAGTATGGATGCTGTGCATGAGATGGGGAGCCCATGTAATGGTAAGTAAGGATGCTGAGCATGAGATGGGGAGCCTGTGTAATGATAAATAAGGATGCTGACCATGTAATGATGAGTAAGGATGCTGCACATGAGATGGGGAGCCCGTGTAATGGTAAGTAAGTATGCATGAGATGGGGAGACCATGTAATGCTATGTAACGATGCTGGGCATGAGATGGGGAGCCCATGTAATGGTAAGTAAGGATGCATGAGATGGGGAGCCCATGTAATGGTAAGATGCTGAGCATGAGATGGGGAGCCCATGTAATGGTAAGTAAGGATGCTGAGCATGAGATGGGGAGCCCATGTGATGATAAGTAATGATGCTGAGCATGAGATGGGGAGCCCATGAGATGATAAGTAATGATGCTGAGCATGAGATGGGGAGCCCGTGTGATGATAAGTAATGATGCTGAGCATGAGATGGGGAGCCCATGTAATGGTAAGTAAGGATGCTGAGCATGTGATCGGGAGCCCATGTAATGGTAAGAAACAATGCTGAGCATGAGATGGGGAGCCCATGTAATGGTAAGTAATGATGCTGAGCATGAGATGGCGAGCCCATGTGATGATAAGTAATGATGCTGAGCATGAGATGGGGAGCCCATGTGATGATAAGTAATGATGCTGAGCATGAGATGGGGAGCCCATGTAATTGTAAGTAAGGATGCTAAGCATGAGATGGGGAGCCCATGCAATGGTAAGTAATGATGCTGAGCATGAGATGGGGAGCCCATGTAATGGTAAGTAAGGATGCTGAGCATGAGATGGGGAGCCCATGTAATGGTAAGTAATGATGCTGAGCATGAAGTAAGGATGCTGAGCATGAGATGGGGAGCCCATGTAATGGCAAGTAAGGATGCTGAGCATGAGATGGGGAGCCCATGTAATGGTAAGCAATGATGCTGAGCATGAGATGGGGAGCCCATGTAATGGTAAGTAAGGATGCTGAGCATGAGATGGGGGGCCCATGTAATGGTAAGTAAGGGTGCTTGGCATGAGATGGGGAGCCCATGTAATGGTAAGTAAGGATGCTGAGCATGAGATGGGGGGCCCATGTAATGGTATGTAAGAGTGCTTGGCATGAGATGGGGAGCCCATGTAATGTAAGTAAGGATGCATGAGATGGGGGGCCATGTGATGCTGAGCATGAGATGGGGAGCCCATGTAATGGTAAGTAAGGATTCATGAGATGGGGAGCCCATGTGATGCTGAGCATGAGGTGGGGAGCCCATGTAATGGTAAGTAAGGATGCTGAGCATGAGATGGGGGGCCCATGTAAAGGTAAGTACGGATGCTGAGCATGAGATGGGGAGCCCATGTAATGGTAGGAAAGGGTGCTTGGCATGAGATGGGGAGCCCATGTAATGATGAGTAAGGATGTTGAGCATGAGATGGGGAGCCCATGTAATGATAAGTAAGGATGCTGAGCCTGAGATGGGGAGCCCATGTAATGGTAAGTAATGATGATGAGCATGAGATGGGGAGCCCATGTAATGGTAAGTAAGGATGCTGAGCATGAGATGGGGGCCCATGTAATGGTAAGTAAGGGTGCTTGGCATGAGATGGGGAGCCCATGTAATGGTAAGTAAGGATGCTGAGCATGAGATGGGGGGCCCATGTACTGGTAAGTAAGGGTGCTTGGCATGAGATGGGGAGCCCATGTAATGATAAGTAAGGATGCTGAGCATGAGATGGGGAGCCCATGTAATGATAAGTAAGGATGCTGAGCATGAGATGGGGAGCCCATGTAATGATAAGTAAGGATGCTGAGCATGAGATGGGGAGACCATGTAATGATAAGTAAGGATGCTGAGCATGAGATGGGGGGGCCCATGCTATGGTAAGTAATGATGCTGAGCATGAGATGGGGGGGCCCATGTAATGGTAAGTAAGGGTGCTTGGCATGAGATGGGGAGCCCATGTAATGATAAGTAAGGATGCTGAGCATGAGATGGGAGCCCATGTAATGGTAAGAAAAAATACTGAGCATGAGATGGGGAGCCCATGTAATGGTAAGTAAGGATGCTGAGCATGAAGTAAGGATGCTGAGCATGAGATGGGGAGCCCATGTAATGGTAAGTAGGGATGCTGAGCATGAAGGAAGGATGCTGAGCATGAGATGGGGAGCCCATGTAATGGTAAGAAACAATGCTGAGCATGAGATGGGGAGCCCATGTAATGGTAAGTAAGGATGCTGAACATGAGATGGGGAGCCCATTTAATGGTAAGCAATGATGCTGAGCATGAGATGGGGAGCCCATGTAATGGTAAGTAAGGATGCTGAGCATGAGATGGGGAGCCCATGTAATGGTAAGTAAGGATGCATGAGATGGGGAGGCCATGTGATGCTGAGCATGAGATGGGGAGCCCATGTAATGGTAAGTAAGGATGCTGAGTATGAGATGGGGAACCCATGTAATGGTAAGTAAGGATGCAGAGCATGAGATGGGGATCCCATGTAAGGGTAAGTAAGGATGCTGAGCATGAGATGGGGAGCCCATGTAATGGTAAGTAAGGATGCATGAGATGGGGAGCCCATGTGATGCTGAGCATGAGATGGGGAGCCCATGTAATGGTAAGTAAGGATGCTGAGCATGAGATGGGGGGCCCATGTAAAGGTAAGTAATGATGCTGAGCATGAGATGGGGAGCCCATGTAATGGTAAGTAATGATGCTAAGCATGAGATGGGGAGCCCGTGTAATGGTAGGAAAGGGTGCTTGGCATGAGATGGGGAGCCCATGTAATTGTAAGTAAGGATGCTGAGCATGAGATGGGGGGCCCATGTAATGGTAAGTAAGGGTGCTTGGCATGAGATGGGGAGCCCATGTAATGGTAAGTAAGGATGCTGAGCATGAGATGGGGGGGCCCATGTAATGGTAAGTAAGGGTGCTTGGCATGAGATGGGGAGCCCATGTAATGGTAAGTAAGGATGCTGAGCATGAGATGGGGAGCCCATGTAATGGTAAGTAATGATGCTGAGCATGAGATGGGGAGCCCATGTAATGGTAAGTAAGGATGCTGAGCATGAGATGGGGAGCCCATGTAATGGTAAGTAAGGATGCTGAGCATGAGATGGGGGGCCCATGTAATGGTAAGTAAGGGTGCTTGGCATGAGATGGGGAGCCCATGTAATGGTAAGTAAGGATGCTGAGCATGAGATGGGGGGCCCATGTAATGGTATGTAAGAGTGCTTGGCATGAGATGGGGAGCCCATGTAATGTAAGTAAGGATGCATGAGATGGGGGGCCATGTGATGCTGAGCATGAGATGGGGAGCCCATGTAATGGTAAGTAAGGATTCATGAGATGGGGAGCCCATGTGATGCTGAGCATGAGGTGGGGAGCCCATGTAATGGTAAGTAAGGATGCTGAGCATGAGATGGGGGGCCCATGTAAAGGTAAGTACGGATGCTGAGCATGAGATGGGGAGCCCATGTAATGGTAGGAAAGGGTGCTTGGCATGAGATGGGGAGCCCATGTAATGATGAGTAAGGATGTTGAGCATGAGATGGGGAGCCCATGTAATGATAAGTAAGGATGCTGAGCCTGAGATGGGGAGCCCATGTAATGGTAAGTAATGATGCTGAGCATGAGATGGGGAGCCCATGTAATGGTAAGTAAGGATGCTGAGCATGAGATGGGGGCCCATGTAATGGTAAGTAAGGGTGCTTGGCATGAGATGGGGAGCCCATGTAATGGTAAGTAAGGATGCTGAGCATGAGATGGGGGGCCCATGTACTGGTAAGTAAGGGTGCTTGGCATGAGATGGGGAGCCCATGTAATGATAAGTAAGGATGCTGAGCATGAGATGGGGAGCCCATGTAATGATAAGTAAGGATGCTGAGCATGAGATGGGGAGCCCATGTAATGATAAGTAAGGATGCTGAGCATGAGATGGGGAGACCATGTAATGATAAGTAAGGATGCTGAGCATGAGATGGGGGGGCCCATGCTATGGTAAGTAATGATGCTGAGCATGAGATGGGGGGGCCCATGTAATGGTAAGTAAGGGTGCTTGGCATGAGATGGGGAGCCCATGTAATGATAAGTAAGGATGCTGAGCATGAGATGGGAGCCCATGTAATGGTAAGAAAAAATACTGAGCATGAGATGGGGAGCCCATGTAATGGTAAGTAAGGATGCTGAGCATGAAGTAAGGATGCTGAGCATGAGATGGGGAGCCCATGTAATGGTAAGTAAGGATGCTGAGCATGAAGGAAGGATGCTGAGCATGAGATGGGGAGCCCATGTAATGGTAAGAAACAATGCTGAGCATGAGATGGGGAGCCCATGTAATGGTAAGTAAGGATGCTGAACATGAGATGGGGAGCCCATTTAATGGTAAGCAATGATGCTGAGCATGAGATGGGGAGCCCATGTAATGGTAAGTAAGGATGCTGAGCATGAGATGGGGAGCCCATGTAATGGTAAGTAAGGATGCATGAGATGGGGAGGCCATGTGATGCTGAGCATGAGATGGGGAGCCCATGTAATGGTAAGTAAGGATGCTGAGTATGAGATGGGGAACCCATGTAATGGTAAGTAAGGATGCAGAGCATGAGATGGGGATCCCATGTAAGGGTAAGTAAGGATGCTGAGCATGAGATGGGGAGCCCATGTAATGGTAAGTAAGGATGCATGAGATGGGGAGCCCATGTGATGCTGAGCATGAGATGGGGAGCCCATGTAATGGTAAGTAAGGATGCTGAGCATGAGATGGGGGGCCCATGTAAAGGTAAGTAATGATGCTGAGCATGAGATGGGGAGCCCATGTAATGGTAAGTAATGATGCTAAGCATGAGATGGGGAGCCCGTGTAATGGTAGGAAAGGGTGGTTGGCATGAGATGGGGAGCCCATGTAATTGTAAGTAAGGATGCTGAGCATGAGATGGGGGGCCCATGTAATGGTAAGTAAGGGTGCTTGGCATGAGATGGGGAGCCCATGTAATGGTAAGTAAGGATGCTGAGCATGAGATGGGGGGGCCCATGTAATGGTAAGTAAGGGTGCTTGGCATGAGATGGGGAGCCCATGTAATGGTAAGTAAGGATGCTGAGCATGAGATGGGGAGCCCATGTAATGGTAAGTAATGATGCTGAGCATGAGATGGGGAGCCCATGTAATGGTAAGTAAGGATGCTGAGCATGAGATGGGGAGCCCATGTAATGGTAAGTAATGATGCATGAGATGGGGAGGCCATGTGATGCTGAGCATGAGATGGGGAGCCCATGTAATGGTAAGTAAGGATGCTGAGCATGAGAGGGGGAGCCCATGTAATGATAGTTAAGGATGCTGTGCAGGAGATGGGGAGCCCATGTAATGGTAAGTAAGGATGCTGAGCATGAGATGGGGAGCCCATGCAATGATAGTTAAGGATGCTGAGCATGAGATGGGGAGCCCATGTAATGGTAAGTAAGGGTGCTTGGCATGAGATGGGGAGCCCATGTAATGGTAAGTAAGGATGCTGAGCATGAGATGGAGGGGCATGTAATGGTAAGTAAGGGTGCTTGGCATGAGATGGGGAGCCCATGTAATGGTAAGTAAGGATGCTGAGCATGAGATGGGGAGCCCATGTAATGGTAAGTAAGGATGCTGAGCATGAGATGGGGATCCCATGTAAGGGTAAGTAAGGATGCTGAGCATGAGATGGGGAGCCCATGTAATGGTAAGGATGCATGAGATGGGGAGCCCATGTGATGCTGAGCATGAGATGGGGAGCCCATGTAATGGTAAGTAAGGATGCTGAGCATGAGATGGGGGCCCATGTAAAGGTAAGTAATGATGCTGAGCATGAGATGGGGGGCCCATGTAATGGTAAGTAATGATGCTAAGCATGAGATGGGGAGCTCATGTAATGGTAGGAAAGGGTGCTTGGCATGAGATGGGGAGCCCATGTAATGGTAAGTAAGGATGCTGAGCATGAGATGGGGGGGCATGTAATGGTAAGTAAGGATGCTGAGCATGAGATGGGGGGGGCCCATGTACTGGTAAGTAAGGGTGCTTGGCATGAGATGTGGAGCCCATGTAATGATAAGTAAGGATGCTGAGCATGAGATGGGGAGCCCATATTGACAAGTAAGGATGCTGAGCATGAGATGGGGAGCCCATGTAATGATAGGTAAGGATGCTGAGCATGAGATGGGGAGCCCATGTAATGATAAGTAAGGATGCTGAGCATGAGATGGGGGGCCCATGCAATGGTAAGAAAACATGCTGAGCATGAGATGGGGGGGCATGTAATGGTAAGAAAAAATGCTGAGCATGAGATGGGGAGCCCATGTAATGGTAACTAAGGATGCTGAGCATGAAGTAAGGATGCTGAGCATGAGATGGGGAGCCCATGTAATGGTACGTAAGGAGGCTGACCATGAAGGAAGGATGCTGAGCATGAGATGGGGAGCCCATGTAATGGTAAGAAACAATGCTGAGCATGAGATGGGGGCCCATGTAATGGTAAGTAAGGATGCTGAGCATGAGATGGGGAGCCCATGTAATGATAGGTAAGGATGCTGAGCATGAGATGGGGAGCCCATGTAATGATAAGTAAGGATGCTGAGCATGAGATGGGGGGCCCATGCAATGGTAAGAAAACATGCTGAGCATGAGATGGGGGGGCATGTAATGGTAAGAAAAAATGCTGAGCATGAGATGGGGAGCCCATGTAATGGTAACTAAGGATGCTGAGCATGAAGTAAGGATGCTGAGCATGAGATGGGGAGCCCATGTAATGGTACGTAAGGAGGCTGACCATGAAGGAAGGATGCTGAGCATGAGATGGGGAGCCCATGTAATGGTAAGAAACAATGCTGAGCATGAGATGGGGAGCCCATGTAATGGTAAGTAAGGATGCTGAGCATGAGATGGGGGGCCCATGTAATGGTAAGTAAGGGTGCTTGGCATGAGATGGGGAGCCCATGTAATGGTAAGGATGCTGAGCATGAGATGGGGGGCCCATGTAATGGTAAGTAAGAGTGCTTGGCATGAGATGGGGAGCCCATGTAATGTAAGTAAGGATGCATGAGATGGGGAGGCCATGTGATGCTGAGCATGAGATGGGGAGCCCATGTAATGGTAAGTAAGGATGCTGAGCATGAGATGGGGGGCCCATGTAAAGGTAAGTAAGGATGCTGAGCATGAGATGGGGAGCCCATGTAATGGTAAGTAATGATGCTGAGCATAAGATGGGGAGCCCATGTAATGGTAAGTAATGATGCTGAGCATGAGATGGGGAGCCCATGTAATGATAGGTAAGGGTGCTTGGCATCTGATGGGGAGCCCATGGAATGGTAAATAAGGATGCTGAGCATGAGATGGGGGGCATGTAATTGTAAGTAAGGATGCTGAGCATGAGATGGGGGGGCATGTAATGGTAAGTAAGGGTCCTTGGCATGAGATAGGGAGCCCATGTAATGGTAAGTAAGGATGCTGAGCATGAGATGGGGGGGCATGTAATGGTAAGTAAGGATGCTGAGCATGAGATGGGGGGGGCCCATGTACTGGTAAGTAAGGGTGCTTGGCATGAGATGTGGAGCCCATGTAATGATAAGTAAGGATGCTGAGCATGAGATGGGGAGCCCATATTGACAAGTAAGGATGCTGAGCATGAGATGGGGAGCCCATGTAATGATAAATAAGGATGCTGAGCATGAGATGGGGGGGCATGTAATGGTAAGTTAGGGTGTTTGGCATGAGATGGAGAGCCCATGTAATGATAAGTAAGGATGCTGAGCATGAGATTGGGAGCCCATGTAATGGCAAGTAAGGATGCTGAGCATGAGATGGGGAGCCCATGTAATGATAAGTAAGGATGCTGAGGATGAGATGGGGAGCCCATGTAATGATAAGTAAGGATGCTGAGCATGAGATGGGGGGCCCATGTAATGGTAAGTAAGGGTGTTTGGCATGAGATGGGGAGCCCATGTAATGATAAGTAAGGATGCTGAGCATGAGATTGGGAGCCCATGTAATGGCAAGTAAGGATGCTGAGCATGAGATGGGGAGCCCATGTAATGATAAGTAAGGATGCTGAGGATGAGATGGGGAGCCCATGTAATGATAAGTAAGGATGCTGAGCATGAGATGGGGGGCCCATGTAATGGTAAGTTAGGGTGTTTGGCATGAGATGGAGAGCCCATGTAATGATAAGTAAGGATGCTGAGCATGAGATTGGGAGCCCATGTAATGGCAAGTAAGGATGCTGAGCATGAGATGGGGAGCCCATGTAATGATAAGTAAGGATGCTGAGGATGAGATGGGGAGCCCATGTAATGATAAGTAAGGATGCTGAGCATGAGATGGGGGGCCCATGTAATGGTAAGTAAGGGTGTTTGGCATGAGATGGGGAGCCCATGTAATGGTAAGTAAGGATGCTGAGCATGAGATGGAATCCCATGTAATGGTAAGTAAGGATGCTGAGCATGAGATGGGGGGCCATGTGATGGTAAGTAAGGATGCTTGGCATGAGATGGGGAGCCCATGTAATGGCAAGTAAGGATGCTGAGCATGAGATGGTGGCCCATGTACTGGTAAATAAGGATGCTTGGCATGAGATGGGGAGCCCATGTAATGGCAAGTAAGGATGCTGAGCATGAGATGGGGGCCCATGTAATGGTAAGTAAGGATGCATGAGATGGGGGGCCCATGTAATGGTAAGTAAGGATGCATGAGATGGGGAGCCCATGTGATGCTGAGCATGAGATGGGGAGCCCATGTAATGGTAAGTAAAGATGCATGAGATGGGGAGCCCATGTGATGCTGAGCATGAGATGGGGTGCCCATGTAATTGTAAGTAAGGATGCTGAGCATGAGATGGGGGGCCCATGTAAAGGTAAGTAAGGACGCTGAGCATGAGATTGGGGGCCCATGTAACGGTAAGTAAGGATGCTGAGCATGAGAGGGGGGCCCATGTAATGGTAAGTAAGGATGCTGAGCATGAAGTAAGGATGCTGAGCATGAGATGGGGAGCCCATGTAATGATAAGTAAGGATGCTGAGCATGAGATGGGGAGCCCATGTAATGATAAGTAAGGATGCTGAGCATGAGATGGGGGGGCATGTAATGGTAAGTAAGGGTGCTTGGCATGAGATGGGGAGCACATGTAATGATAAGTAAGGATGCTGAGCATGAGATGGGGAGCCCATGTAATGGTAAGTAAGGATGCTGAGCATGAGATGCAGAGCCCATGTAATGATAAGTAAGGATGCTGAGCATGAGATGGGGGGCCCATGTAATGGTAAGTAAGGGTGTTTGGCATGAGATGGGGAGCCCATGTAATGGTAAGTAAGGATGCTGAGCATGAGATGGAATCCCATGTAATGGTAAGTAAGGATGCTGAGCATGAGATGGGGGGGCATGTGATGGTAAGTAAGGATGCTTGGCATGAGATGGGGAGCCCATGTAATGGCAAGTAAGGATGCTGAGCATGAGATGGCGGCCCATGTAATGGTAAGTAAGGATGCTGAGCATGAGGTAAGGATGCTGAGCATGAGTTGGGAGCCCATGTAATGGTCAGTAAGGATGCTTGGCATGAGATGGGGCCTATGTAATGGTAAGTAAGGATGCTGAGGATGAGATGGGGGGCACATGTAATGGTAAGTAAGGATGCATGAGATGGGGGGCCCATGTAATGGTAAGTAAGGATGCATGAGATGGGGAGCCCATGTGATGCTGAGCATGAGATGGGGAGCCCATGTAATGGTAAGTAAAGATGCATGAGATGGGGAGCCCATGTGATGCTGAGCATGAGATGGGGGGCCCATGTAATGGTAAGTAAGGATGCTGAGCATGAAGTAAGGATGCTGAGCATGAGATGGGGAGTCCATGTGATGGTAGGTAAGGGTGCTTGGCATCTGATGGGGAGCCCATGTAATGGTAAGTAAGGATGCTGAGCATGAGATGGGGGGCATGTAATTGTAAGTAAGGATGCTGAGCATGAGATGGGGGCCCATGTAATGGTAAGTAAGGGTGCTTGGGATGAGATGGGGAGCCCATGTAATGGTAAGTAAGGATGCTGAGCATGAGATGGGGGGGGCATGTAATGGTAAGTAAGGGTCCTTGGCATGAGATGGGGAGCCCATGTAATGATAAGTAAGGATGCTGAGCATGATATGGGGAGCCCTTGTAATGATAAGTAAGGATGCTGAGCATGAGATGGGGAGCCCATGTAATGATAAGTAAGGATGCTGAGCATGAGATGGGGAGCCCATGTAATGATAAGTAAGGATGCTGAGCATGAGATGGGGGGGGGGCCCATGTAATGGTAAGTAAGGGTGCTTGGCATGAGATGGGGAGCCCATGTAATGATAAGTAAGGATGCTGAGCATGAGATGGGGAGCCCATGTAATGGTAAGTAAGGATGCTGAGCATGAGATGGGGAGCCCATGTAATGATAAGTAAGGATGCTGAGCATGAGATGGGGAGCCCATGTAATGATAAGTAAGGATGCTGAGCATGAGATGGGGGGCCCATATAATGGTAAGTAAGGGTGTTTGGCATGAGATGGGGAGCCCATGTAATGGTAAGTAAGGATGATGAGCATGAGATGGAATCCCATGTAATGGTAAGTAAGGATGCTGAGCATGAGATGGGGGGGACCATGTGATGGTAAGTAAGGATGCTTGGCATGAGATGGGGAGCCCATGTAATGGCAAGTAAGGATGCTGAGCATGAGATGGGGGCCCATGTAATGGTAAGTAAGGATGCTGAGCATGAGGTAACGATGCTGAGCATGAGATGGGAGCCCATGTAATGGTAAGTAAGGATGCTTGGCATGAGATGGGGCCCATGTAATGGTAAGTAAGGATGCTGAGTATGAGATGGGGGGCACATGTAATGGTAAGTAAGGATGCATGACATGGGGGGCCCTTGTAATGGTAAGTAAGGATGCATGAGATGGGGAGCCCATGTGATGCTGAGCATGAGATGGGGAGCCCATGTAATGGTAAGTAAAGATGCATGAGATGGGGAGCCCATGTGATGCTGAGCATGAGATGGGGTGCCCATGTAATTGTAAGTAAGGATGCTGAGCATGAGATGGGGGGCCCATGTAAAGGTAAGTAAGGATGCTGAGCATGAGATTGGGGGCCCATGTAATGGTAAGTAAGGATGCTGAGCATGAGATGGGGGCCCATGTAATGGTAAGTAAGGATGCTGAGCATGAAGTAAGGATGCTGAGCATGAGATGGGGAGCCCATGTAATGGTAAGTAAGGATGCTGAGCATGAGATGGGGGCCCATGTAATGGTAAGTAAGGATGCTGAGCATGAAGTAAGGATGCTGAGCATGAGATGGGGAGCCCATGTAATGGTAAGTAAGGATGCTGAGCATGAGATGGGGAGCCTGTGTAATGATAAATGAGGATGCTGACCATGTAATGATGAGTAAGGATGCTGAGCATGTGATGGGGAGCTCATGTAAAGGTAAGTAAGGATGCTGAGCATGAGAGCGGGATCCCATGTAAAGGTAACTGAGGATGCTGAGCTTGAGATGGGGAGCCTGTTTAATGATAAATAAGGATGCTGAGCATGAGATGGGGAGCCCATATAATGCTATATAACGATGCTGGGCATGAGATGGGGAGCCCATGTAATGGTAAGTAAGGATGCTGAGCATGAAATGGGGAGCCCATGTGATGATAAGTAATGATGCGGAGCATGAGATGGGGAGCCCATGTGATGATAAGTAATGATGCTGAGCATGAGATGGGGAGCCCATGTGATGATAAGTAATGATGCTGATCATGAGATGGGGAGCCCATATAATGGTAAGTAAGGATGCATGAGATGGGGAGCCCATGTAATGCTATGTAACGATGCTGGGCATGAGATGGGGAGCCCATGTAATGGTAAGTAAGGATGCTGAGCATGAGATGGGGAGCCCATGTAATGGTAAGTAAGGATGCGTGAGATGGGGAGCCCATGTAATGGTAAGTAAGGATCCATGAGATGGGGAGCCCATGTAATGCTATGTAACGATGTTGGGCATGAGATGGGGAGCCCATGTAATGGTAAGAAACAATGCTGAGCATGATATGGGGAGCCCATGTAATGGTAAGTAAGGATGCAGGAGATGGGGAGCCCATGTAATGGTAAGTAAGGATGCTGAGCCTGAAATGGGGAGCCCATGTAATGGTAAGAAACAATGCTGAGCATGAGATGGGGAGCCCATGTAATGGTAAGTAAGTATGCATGAGATGGGGAGCCCATGTAATGGTAAGTAAGGATGCTGAGCATGAGATGGGGGCCCATGTAATGGTAAGTAAGGATGCTGAGCATGAAGTAAGGATGCTGAGCATGAGATGGGGAGCCCATGTAATGGTAAGTAAGGATGCTGAGCATGAAGGAAGGATGCTGAGCATGAGATGGGGGCCCATGTAATGGTAAGTAAGGATGCTGAGCATGAAGTAAGGATGCTGAGCATGAGATGGGGAGCCCATGTAATGGTATGTAAGGATGCTGAACATGAAGGAAGGATGCTGAGCATGAGATGGGGAGCCCATGTAATGGTAAGTAAGGATGCTGAGCATGAGATGGGGAGCCCATGTAATGGTAAGCAATCATGCTGAGCATGAGATGGGGGGCCCATGTAATGGTAAGTAAGGATGCTGAGCATGAGATGGGGAGCCCATGTAATGGTAAGTAAGGATGCATGAGATGGGGAGGTCATGTGATGCTGAGCATGAGATGGTGAGCCCATGCAATGGTAAGTAAGGATGCTGAGCATGAGATGGGGGGCCATGTAATGGTAAGTAAGGGTGCTTGGCATGAGATGGGGGGCCCATGTAATGGTAAGTAAGGGTGCTTGGCATGAGATGGGGAGCCCATGTAATGGTAAGTAAGGATGCTGAGCATGAGATGGGGAGCCCATGTAATGGTAAGTAATGATGCTGAGCATGAGATGGGGAGCCCATGTAATGGTAAGTAAGGATGCTGAGCATGAGATGGGGAGCCCATGTAATGGTAAGTAAGGATACATGAGATGGGGAGGCCATGTGATGCTGAGCATGAGATGGAGAGCCCATGTAATGGTAAATAAGGATGCTGAGCATGAGATGGGGAGCCCATGTAATGATAGTTAAGGATGCTGAGCATGAGTTGGGGAGCCCATGTAATGGTAAGTAAGGATGCTGAGCATGAGATGGGGAGCCCATGTAAAGGTAAGTAAGGCTGCTTGGCATGAGATGGGGAGCCCATGTAATGATAAGTAAGGATGCTGAGCATGAGATGTGGGGCATGTAATGGTAAGTAAGGGTGCTTGGCATGAGATGGGGAGCCCATGTAATGGTAAGTAAGGATGCTGAGCATGAGATGGGGAGCCCATGTAATGGTAAGTAAGGATGCTGAGCATGAGATGGGGTGCCCATGTAATGGTAAGTAAGGATGCTGAGCATGAGATATGGGGGCATGTAATGGTAAGTAAGGATGCTGAGCATGAGATGGGGAGCCCATGTAATGGTAAGTAAGGATTCATGAGATGGGGAGCTCATGTGATGCTGAGCATGAGATGGGGAGCCCATGTAATGGTAAGTAAGGATGCTGAGCATGAGATGGGGGGCCCATGTAAAGGTAAGTAAGGATGCTGAGCATGAGATGGGGAGCCCATGTAATGGTAAGTAATGATGCTGAGCATGAGATGGGGAGCCCATGTAATGGTAAGTAATGATGCTAAGCATGAGATGGGGAGCCCATGTAATGGTAGGAAAGGGTGCTTGGCATGAGATGGGGAGCGCATGGAATGGTAAGTAAGGATGCTGAGCATGAGATGGGGGGCATGTAATGGTAAGTAAGGATGCTGAGCATGAGATGGGGGCCCATGTAATGGTAAGTAAGGGTGCTTGGCATGAGATGGGGAGCCCATGTAATGGTAAGTAAGGATGCTGAGAATGAGATGGGGGCCCATGTACTGGTAAGTAAGGGTGCTTGGCATGAGATGGGGAGCCCATGTAATGATAAGTAAGGATGCTGAGCATGAGATGGGGAGCCCATGTAATGATAAGTAAGGATGCTGAGCATGAGTTGGGGAGCCCATGTAATGATAAGTAAGGATGCTGAGCATGAGATGGGGAGCCCAAGTAATGATAAGTAAGGATGCTGAGCATGAGATGGGGGGCCCATGCAATGGTAAGTAAGGATGCTGAGCATGAGATGGGGGGGCCCATGTAATGGTGGTAAGTAAGGGTGCTTGGCCTGAGATGGAGAGCCCATGTAATGGTAAGAAACAATGCTGAGCATGAGATGGGGAGCCCAGGTAATGGTAAGTAAGGATGCTGAGCATGAGATGGGGAGCCCATGTAATGATAAGCAAGGATGCTGAGCATGAGATGGGGAGCCTATGTAATGGTAAGTAAGGATGCATGAGATGGGGAGCCCATGTGATGATAAGTAATGATGCTGAGCATGAGATGGGGAGCCCATGTAATGGTAAGTAAGGATGCTGAGCATGAGATGGGGAGCCCATGTAATGGTAAGAAACAATGCTGAGCATGAGATGGGGAGCCCATGTAATGGTAAGTAAGTATGCTGAACATGAGATGGGGAGCCCATGTAATGGTAAGTAAGGATGCTGAGCATGAAGTGAGGATGCTGAGCATGAGATGGGCAGCCCATGTAATGGCAAGTAAGGATGCTGAGTATGAGATGGGGAGCCCATGTAATGATAAGTAAGGATGCTGAGCATGAGATGGGGAGCCTATGTAATGGTTAGTAAGGATGCATGAGATGGGGAGCCCATGTAATGATAAGTAATGATGCTGAGCATGAGATCAGGAGCCCATGTGATGATAAGTAATGATGCTGAGCCTGAGATGGGGAGCCCATGTGATGATAAGTAATGATGCTGAGCATGGGATGGGGAGCCCATGTAATGGTAAGTAAGGATGCATGAGATGGGGAGCCCATGTAATGCTATGTAACTATGCTGGGCATGAGATGGGGAGCCCATGTAATGGTAAGAAACAATGCTGAGCATGAGATGGGGAGCCCATGTAATGGTAAGTAAGGATGCAGGAGATGGGGAGCCCATGTAATGGTAAGTAAGGATGCTGAGCCTGAGATGGGGAGCCCATGTAATGGTAAGAAACAATGCCGAGCATGAGATGGGGAGCCCATGTAATGGTAAGTAAGGATGCATGAGATGGGGAGCCCATGTAATGTTAAGTAAGGATGCTGAGCATGAGATGGGGGCCCATGTAATGGTAAGTAAGGATGCTGAGCATGAAGTAAGGATGCTGAGCATGAGATGGGGAGCCCATGTAATGGTAAGTAAGGATGCTGAGCATGAAGGAAGGATGCTGAGCATGAGATGGGGGCCCATGTAATGGTAAGTAAGGATGCTCAGCATGAAGTGAGGATGCTGAGCATGAGATGGGGAGCCCATGTAATGGTATGTAAGGATGCTGAGCATGAAGGAAGGATGCTGAGCATGAGATGGGGAGCCCATGTAATGGTAAGTAAGGATGTTGAGCATGAGATGGGGAGCCCATGTAATGGTAAGCAATGATGCTGAGCATGATATGGGGGGCCCATGTAATGGTAAGTAAGGATGCTGAGCATGAGATGGGGAGCCCATGTAATGGTAAGTAAGGATGCATGAGATGGGGAGGCCATGTGATGCTGAGCATGAGATGGTGAGCCCATGTAATGGTAAGTAAGGGTGCTTGGCATGAGATGCGGAGCCCATGCAATGGTAAGTAAGGATGCTGAGCATGAGATGGGGGCCCATGTAATGGTAAGTAAGGGTGCTTGGCATGAGATGGGGAGCCCATGTAATGGTAAGTAAGGATGCTGAGCATGAGATGGGGAGCCCATGTAATGGTAAGTAATGATGCTGAGCATGAGATGGGGAGCCCATGTAATGGTAAGTAAGGATGCTGAGCATGAGATGGGAAGCCCATGTAATGGTAAGTAAGGATGCATGAGATGGGGAGGCCATGTGATGCTGAGCATGTGATGGGGAGCCCATGTAATGATAGTTAAGGATGCTGAGCATGAGATGGGGAGCCCATGTAATGGCAAGTAATGATGCTGAGCATGAGATGGCGAGCCCATGTAATGGTAAGTAAGGATGCTGAGCATGAGATGGGGAGCCCATGCAATGGTAAGTAAGGATTCATGAGATGGGGAGCCCATGTGATGCTGAGCATGAGATGGGGAGCCCATGTAATGGTAAGTAATGATGCTGAGCATGAGATGGGGAGCCCATGTAATGGTATGTAATGATGCTAAGCATGAGATGGGGAGCCCATGTAATGGTAGGAAAGGGTGCTTGGCATGAGATGGGGAGCGCATGTAATGGTAAGTAAGGATGCTGAGCATGAGATGGGGGGGCCCATGTACTGGTAAGTAAGGGTGCTTGGCATGAGATGGGGAGCCCATGTAATGATAAGTAAGGATGCTGAGCATGAGATGGGGAGCCCATGTAATGATAAGTAAGGATGCTGAGCATGAGATGGGGAGCCCATGTAATGGTAAGTAATGATGCTGAGCATGAGATGGGGAGCCCATGTAATGGTAAGTAAGGATGCTGAGCATGAGATGGGGGCCCATGTAATGGTAAGTAAGGTTGCTTGGCTGAGATGGGGAGCCCATGTAATGGTAAGTAAGGATGCTGAGCATGAGATGGGGGCCCATGTACTGGTAAGTAAGGGTGCTTGGCATGAGATGGGGAGCCCATGTAATCATAAGTAAGGATGCTGAGCATGAGATGGGGAGCCCATGTAATGATAAGTAAGGATGCTGAGAATGAGATGGGGAGCCCATGTAATGATAAGTAAGGATGCTGAGTATGAGATGGGGAGCCCATGTAATGATAAGTAAGGATGCTGAGCATGAGATGGGGGGGCCATGCAATGGTAAGTAAGGATGCTGAGCATGAGATGGGGGCCCATGTAATGGTAAGTAAGGGTGCTTGGCATGAGATGGGGAGCCCATGTAATGATAAGTAAGGATGCTGAGCATGAGATGG
The DNA here is from genome assembly GCF_040938575.1 of Ambystoma mexicanum. Taxonomy (NCBI): domain Eukaryota; kingdom Metazoa; phylum Chordata; class Amphibia; order Caudata; family Ambystomatidae; genus Ambystoma; species Ambystoma mexicanum. The sequence continues at coordinate 58,985,022 of NC_090931.1, read as the reverse complement.
GAGCCCATGTAATGGTAAGAAAAAATGCTGAGCATGAGATGGGGAGCCCATGTAATGGTAAGTAAGGATGCTGAGCATGAAGTGAGGATGCTGAGCATGAGATGGGGAGCCCATGTAATGGTATGTAAGGATGCTGAGCATGAAGGAAGGATGCTGAGCATGAGATGGGGAGCCCATGTAATGGTAAGTAAGGATGCTGAGCATGAGATGGGGATCCCATGTAATGGTAAGCAATGATGCTGAGCATGATATGGGGGGCCCATGTAATGGTAAGTAAGGATGCTGAGCATGAGATGGGGAGCCCATGTAATGGTAAGTAAGGATGCATGAGATGGGGAGGCCATGTGATGCTGAGCATGAGATGGTGAGCCCATGTAATGGTAAGTAAGGGTGCTTGGCATGAGATGCGGAGCCCATGCAATGGTAAGTAAGGATGCTGAGCATGAGATGGGGGCCCATGTAATGGTAAGTAAGGGTGCTTGGCATGAGATGGGGAGCCCATGTAATGGTAAGTAAGGATGCTGAGCATGAGATGGGGAGCCCATGTAATGGTAAGTAATGATGCTGAGCATGAGATGGGGAGCCCATGTAATGGTAAGTAAGGATGCTGAGCATGAGATGGGAAGCCCATGTAATGGTAAGTAAGGATGCATGAGATGGGGAGGCCATGTGATGCTGAGCATGAGATGGGGGAGCCCATGTAATGATAAATAAGGATGCTGAGCATGAGATGGGGAGCCCATGTAATGATAGTTAAGGATGCTGAGCATGAGATGGGGAGCCCATGTAATGGCAAGTAATGATGCTGAGCATGAGATGGCGAGCCCATGTAATGTTAAGTAAGGATGCTGAGCATGAGATGGGGAGCCCATGCAATGGTAAGTAAGGATTCATGAGATGGGGAGCCCATGTGATGCTGAGCATGAGATGGGGAGCCCATGTAATGGTAAGTAATGATGCTGAGCATGAGATGGGGAGCCCATGTAATGGTAAGTAATGATGCTAAGCATGAGATGGGGAGCCCATGTAATGGTAGGAAAGGGTGCTTGGCATGAGATGGGGAGCGCATGTAATGGTAAGTAAGGATGCTGAGCATGAGATGGGGGGCTCATGTACTGGTAAGTAAGGGTGCTTGGCATGAGATGGGGAGCCCATGTAATGATAAGTAAGGATGCTGAGCATGAGATGGGGAGCCCATGTAATGATAAGTAAGGTTGCTGAGCATGAGATGGGGAGCCCATGTAATGGTAAGTAATGATGCTGAGCATGAGATGGGGAGCCCATGTAATGGTAAGTAAGGATGCTGAGCATGAGATGGGGGACCATGTAATGGTAAGTAAGGTTGCTTGGCTGAGATGGGGAGCCCATGTAATGGTAAGTAAGGATGCTGAGCATGAGATGGGGGCCCATGTACTGGTAAGTAAGGGTGCTTGGCATGAGATGGGGAGCCCATGTAATCATAAGTAAGGATGCTGAGCATGAGATGGGGAGCCCATGTAATGATAAGTAAGGATGCTGAGAATGAGATGGGGAGCCCATGTAATGATAAGTAAGGATGCTGAGCATGAGATGGGGAGCCCATGTAATGATAAGTAAGGATGCTGAGCATGAGATGGGGGGCCATGCAATGGTAAGTAAGGATGCTGAGCATGAGATGGGGGGCCCATGTAATGGTAAGTAAGGGTGCTTGGCATGAGATGGGGAGCCCATGTAATGGTAAGTAAGGATGCTGAGAATGAGATGGGGGGCCCATGTACTGGTAAGTAAGGGTGCTTGGCATGAGATGGGGAGCCCATGTAATGATAAGTAAGGATGCTGAGCATGAGATGGGGAGCCCATGTAATGATAAGTAAGGATGCTGAGCATGAGTTGGGGAGCCCATGTAATGATATGTAAGGATGCTGAGCATGAGATGGGGAGCCCAAGTAATGATAAGTAAGGATGCTGAGCATGAGATGGGGGGCCCATGCAATGGTAAGTAAGGATGCTGAGCATGAGATGGGGGGGCCCATGTAATGGTGGTAAGTAAGGGTGCTTGGCATGAGATGGAGAGCCCATGTAATGGTAAGAAACAATGCTGAGCATGAGATGGGGAGCCCAGGTAATGGTAAGTAAGGATGCTGAGCATGAGATGGGGAGCCCATGTAATGATAAGCAAGGATGCTGAGCATGAGATGGGGAGCCTATCTAATGGTAAGTAAGGATGCATGAGATGGGGAGCCCATGTGATGATAAGTAATGATGGTGAGCATGAGATTGGGAGCCCATGTAATGGTAAGTAAGAATGCTGAGCATGAGATGGGGAGCCCATGTAATGGTAAGAAACAATGCTGAGCATGAGATGGCGAGCCCATGTAATGGTAAGTAAGTATGCTGAACATGAGATGGGGAGCCCATGTAATGGTAAGTAAGGATGCTGAGCATGAAGTGAGGATGCTGAGCATGAGATGGGGAGCCCATGTAATGGCAAGTATGAGATGGGGAGCCCATGTAATGATAAGTAAGGATGCTGAGCATGAGATGGGGAGCCTATGTAATGGTTAGTAAGGATGCATGAGATGGGGAGCCCATGTAATGATAAGTAATGATGCTGAGCATGAGATCAGGAGCCCATGTGATGATAAGTAATGATGCTGAGCATGAGATGGGGAGCCCATGTGATGATAAGTAATGATGCTGAGCATGAGATGTGGAGCCCATGTAATGGTAAGTAAGGATGCTAAGCATGAGATGGGGAGCCCATGTAATGGTAAGTAAGGATGCATGAGATGGGGAGCCCATGTAATGCTATGTAACCATGCTGGGCATGAGATGGGGAGCCCATGTAATGGTAAGAAACAATGCTGAGCATGAGATGGGGAGCCCATGTAATGGTAAGTAAGGATGCAGGAGATGGGGAGCCCATGTAATGGTAAGTAAGGATGCTGAGCCTGAGATGGGGAGCCCATGTAATGGTAAGAAACAATGCCGAGCATGAGATGGGGAGCCCATGTAATGGTAAGTAAGGATGCATGAGATGGGGAGCCCATGTAATGTTAAGTAAGGATGCTGAGCATGAGATGGGGGCCCATGTAATGGTAAGTAAGGATGCTGAGCATGAAGTAAGGATGCTGAGCATGAGATGGGGAGCCCATGTAATGGTAAGTAAGGATGCTGAGCATGAAGTGAGGATGCTGAGCATGAGATGGGGAGCCCATGTAATGGTATGTAAGGATGCTGAGCATGAAGGAAGGATGCTGAGCATGAGATGGGGAGCCCATGTAATGGTAAGTAAGGATGCTGAGCATGAGATGGGGAGCCCATGTAATGGTAAGCAATGATGCTGAGCATGATATGGGGGGCCCATGTAATGGTAAGTAAGGATGCTGAGCATGAGATGGGGAGCCCATGTAATGGTAAGTAAGGATGCATGAGATGGGGAGGCCATGTGATGCTGAGCATGAGATGGTGAGCCCATGTAATGGTAAGTAAGGGTGCTTGGCATGAGATGCGGAGCCCATGCAATGGTAAGTAAGGATGCTGAGCATGAGATGGGGGCCCATGTAATGGTAAGTAAGGGTGCTTGGCATGAGATGGGGAGCCCATGTAATGGTAAGTAAGGATGCTGAGCATGAGATGGGGAGCCCATGTAATGGTAAGTAATGATGCTGAGCATGAGATGGGGAGCCCATGTAATGGTAAGTAAGGATGCTGAGCATGAGATGGGAAGCCCATGTAATGGTAAGTAAGGATCAATGAGATGGGGAGGCCATGTGATGCTGAGCATGAGATGGGGAGCCCATGTAATGATAAATAAGGATGCTGAGCATGAGATGGGGAGCCCATGTAATGATAGTTAAGGATGCTGAGCATGAGATGGGGAGCCCATGTAATGGCAAGTAATGATGCTGAGCATGAGATGGCGAGCCCATGTATTGGTAAGTAAGGATGCTGAGCATGAGATGGGGAGCCCATGCAATGGTAAGTAAGGATTCATGAGATGGGGAGCCCATGTGATGCTGAGCATGAGATGGGGAGCCCATGTAATGGTAAGTAATGATGCTGAGCATGAGATGGGGAGCCCATGTAATGGTAAGTAATGATGCTAAGCATGAGATGGGGAGCCCATGTAATGGTAGGAAAGGGTGCTTGGCATGAGATGGGGAGCGCATGTAATGGTAAGTAAGGATGCTGAGCATGAGATGGGGGGGCCCATGTACTGGTAAGTAAGGGTGCTTGGCATGAGATGGGGAGCCCATGTAATGATAAGTAAGGATGCTGAGCATGAGATGGGGAGCCCATGTAATGATAGGTAAGGATGCTGAGCATGAGATGGGGAGCCCATGTAATGGTAAGTAATGATGCTGAGCATGAGATGGGGAGCCCATGTAATGGTAAGTAAGGATGCTGAGCATGAGATGGGGGCCCATGTAATGGTAAGTAAGGTTGCTTGGCTGAGATGGGGAGCCCATGTAATGGTAAGTAAGGATGCTGAGCATGAGATGGGGGCCCATGTACTGGTAAGTAAGGGTGCTTGGCATGAGATGGGGAGCCCATGTAATCATAAGTAAGGATGCTGAGCATGAGATGGGGAGCCCATGTAATGATAAGTAAGGATGCTGAGAATGAGATGGGGAGCCCATGTAATGATAAGTAAGGATGCTGAGCATGAGATGGGGAGCCCATGTAATGATAAGTAAGGATGCTGAGCATGAGATGGGGGGGCCATGCAATGGTAAGTAAGGATGCTGAGCATGAGATGGGGGGCCCATGTAATGGTAAGTAAGGGTGCTTGGCATGAGATGGGGAGCCCATGTAATGATAAGTAAGGATGCTGAGCATGAGATGGGAGCCCATGTAATGGTAAGAAAAAATGCTGAGCATGAGATGGGGAGCCCATGTAATGGTAAGTAAGGATGCTGAGCATGAAGTAAGGATGCTGAGCATGAGATGGGGGCCCATGTAATGGTAAGTAAGGATGCTGAGCATGAAGGAAGGATGCTGAGCATGAGATGGGGAGCCCATGTAATGGTCAGAAACAATGCTGAGCATGAGATGGGGAGCCCATGTAATGGTAAGTAAGGATGCTGAGCATGAGATGGGGAGCCCATGTAATGGTAAGCAATGATGCTGAGCATGAGATGGGGAGCCCATGTAATGGTAAGTAAGGATGCTGAGCATGAGATGGGGAGCCCATGTAATGGTAAGTAAGGATGCATGAGATGGGGAGGCCATGTGATGCTGAGCATGAGATGGGGAGCCCATGTAATGGTAAGTAAGGATGCTGAGCATGAAATGGGGAGCCCATGTAATGGTATGTAAGGATGCTGAGCATGAAGGAAGGATGCTGAGCATGAGATGGGGAGCCCATGTAACGGTAAGCAATGATGCTGAGCATGAGATGGGGGGCCCATGTAATGGTAAGTAAGGATGCTGAGCATGAGATGGGGAGCCCATGTAATGGTAAGTAAGGATGCATGAGATGGGGAGGCCATGTGATGCTGAGCATGAGATGGTGAGCCCATGTAATGGTAAGTAAGGGTGCTTGGCATGAGATGCGGAGCCCATGCAATGGTAAGTAAGGATGCTGAGCATGAGATGGGGGCCCATGTAATGGTAAGTAAGGGTGCTTGGCATGAGATGGGGAGCCCATGTAATGGTAAGTAAGGATACTGAGCATGAGATGGGGAGCCCATGTAATGGTAAGTAATGATGCTGAGCATGAGATGGGGAGCTCATGTAATGGTAAGTAAGGATGCTGAGCATGAGATGGGAAGCCCATGTAATGGTAAGTAAGGATGCATAAGATGGGGAGGCCATGCGATGCTCAGCATGAGATGGGGAGCCCATGTAATGATAAATAAGGATGCTGAGCATGAGATGGGGAGCCCATGTAATGATAGTTAGGGATGCTGAGCATGAGATGGGGAGCCCATGTAATGGCAAGTAATGATGCTGAGCATGAGATGGCGAGCCCATGTAATGGTAAGTAAGGATACTGAGCATGAGATGGGGAGCCCATGTAATGGTAAGTAAGGATTCATGAGATGGGGAGCCCATGTAATGGTAAGTAATGATGCTAAGCATGAGATGGGGAGCCCATGTAATGGTAGGAAAGGGTGCTTGGCATGAGATGGGGAGCGCATGTAATGGTAAGTAAGGATGCTGAGCATGAGATGGGGGGCCCTTGTACTGGTAAGTAAGGGTGCTTGGCATGAGACGGGGAGCCCATGTAATGATAAGTAAGGATGCTGAGCATGAGATGGGGAGCCCATGTAATGATAAGTAAGGATGCTGAGCATGAGATGGGGGGCCCATGTACTGGTAAGTAAGGATGCTGAGCATGAGATGGGGGGGCCCATGTAATGGTAAGTAAGGGTGCTTGGCATGAGATGGGGAGCCCATGTAATGATAAGTAAGGATGCTGAGCATGAGATGGGAGCCCATGTAATGGTAAGAAAAAATGCTGAGCATGAGATGGGGAGCCCATGTAATGGTAAGTAAGGATGCTGAGCATGAAGTAAGGATGCTGAGCATGAGATGGGGAGCCCATGTAATGGTAAGTAAGGATGCTGAGCATGAAGGAAGGATGCTGAGCATGAGATGGGGAGCGCATGTAATGGTAAGAAACAATGCTGAGCATGAGATGGGGAGCCCATGTAATGGTAAGTAAGGATGCTGAGCATGAGATGGGGAGCCCATGTAATGGTAAGCAATGATGCTGAGCATGAGATGGGGAGCCCATGTAATGGTAAGTAAGGATGCTGAGCATGAGATGGGGAGCCCATGTAATGGTAAGTAAGGATGCATGAGATGGGGAGGCCATGTGATGCTGAGCATGAGATGGGGAGCCCATGTAATGGTAAGTAAGGATGCTGAGCATGAGATGGGGAGCCCATGTAATGGTATGTAAGGATGCTGAGCATGAAGGAAGGATGCTGAGCATGAGATGGGGAGCCCATGTAATGGTAAGTAAGGATGCTGAGCATGAGATCGGGAGCCCATGTAATGGTAAGCAATGATGCTGAGCATGAGATGGGGGGCCCATGTAATGGTAAGTAAGGATGCTGTGCATGAGATGGGGAGCCCATGTAATGGTAAGTAAGGATGCATGAGATGGGGAGGCCATGTGATGCTGAGAATGAGATGATGAGCCCATGTAATGGTAAGTAAGGGTGCTTGGCATGAGATGCGGAGCCCATGCAATGGTAAGTAAGGATGCTGAGCATGAGATGGGGGCCCATGTAATGGTAAGTAAGGGTGCTTGGCATGAGATGGGGAGCCCATGTAATGGTAAGTAAGGATGCTGAGCATGAGATGGGGAGCCCATGTAATGGTAAGTAATGATGCTGAGCATGAGATGGGGAGCCCATGTAATGGTAAGTAAGGATGCTGAGCATGAGATGGGAAGCCCATGTAATGGTAAGTAAGGATGCATGAGAGGGGGAGGCCATGTGATGCTCAGCATGAGATGGGGAGCCCATGTAATGATAAATAAGGATGCTGAGCATGAGATGGGGAGCCCATGTAATGATAGTTAAGGATGCTGAGCATGAGATGGGGAGCCCATGTAATGGCAAGTAATGATGCTGAGCATGAGATGGCGAGCCCATGTAATGGTAAGTAAGGATGCTGAGCATGAGATGGGGAGCCCATGTAATGGTAAGTAAGGATTCATGAGATGGGGAGCCCATGTGATGCTGAGCATGAGATGGGGAGCCCATGTAATGGTAAGTAATGATGCTGAGCATGAGATGGGGAGCCCATGTAATGGTAAGTAATGATGCTAAGCATGAGATGGGGAGCCCATGTAATGGTAGGAAAGGGTGCTTGGCATGAGATGGGGAGCGCATGTAATGGTAAGTAAGGATGCTGAGCATGAGATGGGGGGGCCCATGTACTGGTAAGTAAGGGTGCTTGGCATGAGATGGGGAGCCCATGTAATGATAAGTAAGGATGCTGAGCATGAGATGGGGAGCCCATGTAATGATAAGTAAGGATGCTGAGCATGAGATGGGGAGCCCAGGTAATAGTAAGTAATGATGCTGAGCATGAGATGGGGAGCCCATGTAATGGTGAGTAAGGATGCTGAGCATGAGATGGGGGCCCATGTAATGGTAAGTAAGGTTGCTTGGCTCAGATGGGGAGCCCATGTAATGGTAAGTAAGGATGCTGAGCATGAGATGGGGGGCCCATGTACTGGTAAGTAAGGGTGCTTGGCATGAGATGGGGAGCCCATGTAATGATAAGTAAGGATGCTGAGCATGAGATGGGGAGCCCATGTAATGATAAGTAAGGATGCTGAGAATGAGATGGGGAGCCCATGTAATGATAAGTAAGGATGCTGAGCATGAGATGGGGAGCCCATGTAATGATGAGTAAGGATGCTGAGCATGAGATGGGGGGCCCATGCAATGGTAAGTAAGGATGCTGAGCGTGAGATGGGGGGGCCCATGTAATGGAAAGTAAGGGTGCTTGGCATGAGATGGGGAGCCCATGTAATGATAAGTAAGGATGTTGAGCATGAGATGGGAGCCCATGTAATGGTAAGAAAAAATGCTGAGCATGAGATGGGGAGCCCATGTAATGGTAAGTAAGGATGCTGAGCATGAAGTAAGGATGCTGAGCATGAGATGGGGAGCCCATGTAATGGTAAGTAAGGATGCTGAGCATGAAGGAAGGATGCTGAGCATGAGATGGGGAGCCCAGGTAATGGTAAGAAACAATGCTGAGCATGAGATGGGGAGCCCATGTAATGGTAAGTAAGGATGCTGAGCATGAGATGGGGAGCCCATGTAATGGTAAGCAATGATGCTGAGCATGAGATGGGGAGCCCATGTAATGGTAAGTAAGGATAGATGAGATGGGGAGTGTTAGGCAGAAACCTGTGCAGTTCCCTTGGGGAACACTGCAAAAGATTTAAGACTACAGGTAGAGCGGTAAACCCCTTTGGTAGCAGTCTGTACCACCCAGATTTACCTGGTAGCTGTGGCTGAGCAGTCAGACTTCTCTCAAGAAGAGTTAGGCAGTATGTAAAGTATACACAATATGTACCAAAACACAATAGCACAAGCAAACACTGACCAGAGCTTGGTTTCAAAAGTATATAGTTATTTATTTAAAATACACATAAGTTAAAAACACTCTAGCAAAAATATAGTAAAAGCACTTCAACACAGTTATAATGAAAGTAGATTCAATCCTTTCTCCTATCTAGACAACTCTAAGTAAACACCACTTAATTAAAACAGAGGTGAGTGCTTAACGTTAGATGACACTCTAGTAGTTTCCAAGAAAGGGAGAGAAAAAGCAGAAATGGGTTAGACACACCACTCTAAGGTCCAGAGCACTTGCAATAGGCTTAAAGAAGAATAAAGTCACAGGTGAGCAAAAGTCACTAGGCAGGGCCCACTCTTAGAGTAGCCGGAGCGAAAATGTGCCCAAGATCACACTGTTAGTTAGAGATTCAAAGTCTTGCAAAGAGTCAAAAAGAGGTTAGAGTGGCTCAGAAAGTTTAGCCAAAGTGTCCCAGGCACTCCCAGGTTCGAAAGCCGGGGACTAAATCTACCCCGTACAGTCGGTAGCAAGGGAAGCCAGGCAGAACACAGTACCTTAAGCGGAAAGGATCCTCCAGCGGTGGCAGTTGTTCCAGGCAGTGGCAGCAGGGCTCGACGTCGGTCAGGGGAGAAGAAGTTCTCGCTGAAGAGCAGAAGAAGAGGGTCGTTGCACTGCCCGGGAAGAAACCAGCCGCGGAGTCCTCCGGTTAAAGGGTTGGTGCCGACTTTCGCGGTATGGGGGTAAAGTGTGGTATTCCGGTTGCCGGGGTGCTTGGCACAGGCAAGGCGGCCACGAGATACCTCAAAGAACGGAAAGAAGGCGAAAACTGGTTGTCCCCACCAGTCAAGGGAAGGAGCCACTCCGTTAAGAGTTCTCCTCGGTCGTCGGGAAAAAGTGGTGAGACGGTTCAGCAGGGCTCCACCGGGTGGTGTCGTCGAAGCAGGTCGGCTCAGCTCTTCCCTCGTCGGATTCTTGGTCCTGTGGCGACTTCTGAAGTCCCAGTCCCCAAAGCCCTGCTTTTATGCAGCAAACCCCCATTCACCCAGCCTAGCTGTCACTCAACCATGCTAAGTGGTGAGCCGGGCGGCTCACCACTTGGGCCAATCAGGACGGAGTGCGACTTGAGTTACCAAGGTAACTCAGTCCAGGGTGCCTAAATCCCCCTCCACCCCTCCTAAGTACCCCAGACAGAGTGGCACCACTTTGGAGGGCTTCTGTGGAGAAGCCCGCCAAAAGTGGAACAAAGGGCTCCACTTTGGGTCAGAGTTACAGAGGCGAACACCAACGCCATTTTAGAATCAAGTTTTGGCAAAAAGTCCCAACCGGAGTTATAAAAATAAATATATAAACCGGTGGTATGTTTAAGGCTACCGTAAATAAATAATTAAATGTGTTAGCCTAAAACAATGGGAAATCCCATAGGGGAATATTCGCGGTCGAATATAAAAAGTAGTTTCCACTGCCACCAGCCAAAACTCGATCAGGGGGGACGGAGACGTGCCCCCTCGACTAACAGACCCTGGGGCAATCGAATTGCCCCAGCCAGTACGTCCACAATATGATGGTTTGTACTGGTTCTGTTCAGGATTCAAGACTAGCAAAGTCTTTGGTGACTTTACATGCCCTGAGAGACAGTAGTCAGTCCCAGGGTATGGAGTCTATGTTGGGGAGTCCCTAGGACACCCCTGGGTCACGGCACAGAGGGTGCTGTGTGACCCACATCACAAAAATACATGAGGCCCTATGGAGTAAAAGACCCCATAGCTCATTCAACACAAGGTTTAACCAAGAAAACACACTTCAACATGTCCAAGAGTGAGGGTAAAAGAGTCTCACTCTTGGCAGGAGAAAAAAATTAAACCCCAGAAATCCAGCAAAGCTGCTGGGGGACTCACTAGGCAGGGAAATTCAGCCTAAACAGAGAATTCTCCCTAACACTCGCCCCCCCCAGACTAAGGGACAGGAGGATTTAATCCACTCCTGGATGAACCTCATACCTCTAGTCGATGATATACATCCTAGAGAGTCCATCAGCATTTTGATGGTGACACCCTGACCTGTGCTCAATGGTGAAATCAAACCCTTGCAGGCAGATTGACCATCTCAATAGTTTTGGATTTTCCCCTTTCATTTGCATTAACCATCTCAAGGGTTGGTGGTCAGTCTGAATAACAAAAGTAGAACCATACAAGTATGGCCTAAACTTCTTCAGTGCCCACACAATAGCAAAGCATTCTCTTTCGATAGTTGCCCACCTTGTCTCAGGATCCTTCAGTTTCCTACTGATGAAGCAAATGGGGTGCTCCCTACCCTTCTCATCCAGTTGGCTTAGAACTGCACCTATACCTACATTGGAAGCATCAGTTTGTACAATGAAAGGTTGGTGGTAGTCAGGAGCTCTCAATACTGGAGCCTGGCAAAGAGCTCTCTTCAGTTTTTCAAAGGCCTGATTGCACTCCTCATTCCATTTCACCTTTTTAGGGAATTTGGGAGAGGAGATTACATTCAGTGGAGAAGCTATGGTCCCATAGTTCTCAATGAAATTCCTGTAATACCCAGTGAGGCCTAGAAAAGCTCTCACTTGGGTTTGAGTAGTTGGTGTTGTCCAATTTTGCACAGCTTCAATCTTGCTGGGCAAAGGCCTTATTTCTCCACCTCCTACCTCATGTCCAAGGTAGACCACTTTACTTTGACCAATCTGGCACTTACTGGCTTTGATTGTCAAATGGGCCTGTTTCAGAGCCTGCAACACATGGCCTAGGTGGTTCACATGTTCTTCCCAGGAGTGGCTGAAGACTGCAATGTCATCCAAGTATGCCATGCAGAAATCTTCCATCCCAGCCAGAACTTGGTTCACCATCCTTTGGAATGTGGCAGGTGCGTTTTTCAGTCCAAAAGGCATGACCTTAAACTGGTACAAGCCAACTGGGGTTGAAAATGCAGTTTTCTCCTTGGCATGGTCTGTCAGGGCTATTTGCCAATAGCCTGACGTCAGGTCAAATGTGCTGAGGTACTTGGCTGCACCAAGTTTATCCACCAACTCATCTGTCCTGGGCAAAGGGTGGGCATCAGTCTTGGTGACTGCATTTAGAGCTCTATAGTCCACACAGAATCTCAAGTCTTTGGATCCTGCCTTTGGTACTAACACAACTGGGCTAGACCATGGACTAGTAGAGGGTTCTATTACCCCGAGATCAAGCATCTTCTTGACCTCTCCTTTGATGTGGGCTCTGATATGTTCTGACATTCTGTATCCTCTGCTTTTGACTGGCAGACAGTCACCAGTGAGTATCTCATGCTGGCCCCAAGGGGTCAAGCCTGGTGACAGTGAGAACAGGGAGGCAAACTGATTTAACATAGATTTGCACTCCTCTTGTTGCTCAGGTGTCAGGTCTGAAGAGAGATTGACTCCTTCAACTTTTTCATCTAAAGGTACACCTCTGAGGAGATCAGGGAGAGATTCACTCTCTTCCTCCTCTGCAGCTGAAGCTAGGAGCAAGGCTCCTACATCAGGTCTGGAGATGTAGGCTTTTAGTCGGTTGGTGTGGAAGACTCTAGGAGCTTCCCTGGGTCTGCCCAGATCCACCAGATAGTTGACCTCTCCAAGTTTTCCCACAACCTTGAAGGGTCCCATCCATTTGTCTTGCAAGGCCCTCTGCCTTGTTGGGAGCATAACTAGAACAAGCTGGTCTTGAGTAAACTCAACCATGTTAGCCTTCTGGTCGTGCCAATGTTTGACCAGGGCTTGACCAGCTTTCAAGTTGTCACTTGCTTCTGCCATCATGTGTGACATTCTCCTCCGGAGACCTATCACATAGTCAGTCACTCTGACTGGCTTGAGGGGAGGAGCACCTTCCAACCCCTCCTTAATCAGGGCCAATGGACCTCTGACTGGATGGCCATAGAGAAGCTCAAAGGGAGAATAACCTACTCCCTCCTGAGGGACTTCTCTATAAGCAAAGAGAAGGCATGGCAGTAGAAGGTCCCACTTTTTCTTAAGGGGTTCTTCCAAAGCACCTATCATGCTCTTCATGGTTCTGTTAAACCTTTCAACCAACCCGTTTGTCTGAGGGTGGTAGGCGGTTGAGAACTTGTAGGTAACTCCACAGGTTTTCCACATGGCCTTCATGTAGTGGGACATAAAGTTTGACCCCCTGTCAGAGATTACCTCCTTAGGAAACCCAACCCTGGTAAAAATACCAAGGAGGGCCTTAGCCACAGCCGGAGCTGTAACAGTCCTCATAGGAATGGCCTCCGGGTACCTAGTAGCATGGTCTACTACAACAAGGATAAACCTGTTGCCTGAGGAGGTTGGAGGATCAAGGGGACCAACAATGTCAATCCCTACCCTCTCAAATGGGACTCCCACAACTGGGAGAGGCACTAAAGGTGCCACATTCTTGGAACCGACCTTACCAGAAGTCTGGCAGGTATGGCAGCTCTTACAATATCTATCTACTTCGGCCCCCATCTTTGGCCAATAAAAGTAGAGTGAGAGCCTTTCCTTGGTCTTCTTGAAACTCAAGTGGCCAGCCAAAGGTATCTCATGGGCTAGTTGTAAGAACTGTTGTCTGTTTTCCTGTGGGACTACAAGGCGTTTGTAGTCTCCAGGTTCAGACTCAGTGGGTTCACTGTAGAAGAGGCCACCTTCCCAGTGCAACCTATACTTCCCAGGCTCTTGCCCATCAGCTTGAGAAGCTGCTTGGTGGCGGAGACCCTCCAGAGTTGGACATTCTCTTTGCCCCTTACGAAAAGCTGCCCTGCTAGGCCCACCTTCTGCCAGTAAAGACTGCAGCTCAGGATGGTCCTCAGGGTCCAAATCTCCAATAAGGTTGGGGCCTCCTTCTAGCTCTTCCTCAGAGTCTAGCTCAACCACACAGGGTTGTACCTCCCTCTCAGCCTCAGCTGGAGGTGGAGTTACAGGTGTAACTTTGGACAACCTAGGGGAAGTCCTTGTTGGAAGCACTGGAGTGCTTGCTGCTGGCTTTTTCCTAGGAGTCTTGGGTTGCCCCTTTGCTCCTGATCTGGTAGTTACTGCAGTAAGTTGCTCCAGTGGTAGAGGAGTGATTTCTGTCATCATCTCCTGAGATAACCCTCTCAGGGTTTTCTCCCTTGCAGGTTTTGTGAGTTCCTGAAACCTTTTGCTAGGAGGTCTGGGGGTATGAGATACAACTCCAAGAGCTTTGAGGTCATTACCCAACAGAACCCTACCTGGCACTTCACATTGTACACTGACAGGTATTTTTACAGCCATATCATTACATTGGATGAGAACTGGTAACTGGGGACACATCTGCACAGGCCCACCAGCTAACTTGGTGAGGCATTTGGGTGCCTTAGCAACATCCTCTGCCTTGAAAAATGATTCATCCACCACAGTTATGCTGGCTCCAGTGTCCCTAATGGCAGGAGTCTCCTGACCATTCACCTGGACACTGTCCTTATAATACTCTTTAGTATTATCTGGGATAGAGTTATAGACATCTAAATTCTGTTGCTCCCACAACCCCAGAGAGACTAAAGAAACACTAGCTGAGACTCCAGTGGGTTCATCAGCTAGTAATAGAAAGTTTCCACTTGCCATGGGTACTTCCTCTTCGGGAGCGAAGGCTAAGGAGGCAAGCTGGACCCCTGAAGGTTTACCCTTACATCTGGGATCTCCTTTCACATGGTCAGTAGCCTTACAAACAAAGCATGAGCCAAAGGCTCGCTGGAATGGAGGCTTGTTCTGACCCCCTTCTGGTCTGGGACCAGAAGGTACACTAGCCTGATTTGGTTTCCCTTGTGGCTTACCCTTATAGTTTTGTTTGGGGCCCTCTTTGGAATTTGTAGTATTAGAATTCTCTTTGGAGTCCTTCTTAGACTGTTTTTCCCCATCCTTCTTCTGAGTTACCCCAGAATCCTTGTGAGTGGCCCTGTTGGCAACCCACAAGTCAGCAGCCTTAGCTAGCTTCCGGGAATCCAATTCCCTGGAATCAGCCAAGTGTTGTCTGAGCTCAGGAGAGCAGGCATCATAAATAGTCTCCAACATAAACAAATTCTTCATACCTTCATAAGTGTTCACCTTGTAACCCTTAATCCATCCCTCTAAGTTTTTCAAACATTCATTCACCCAGGTAGCCCAAGGGGTACCATCATGCTTTTTGAGGCTCCTAAACCTCTTAAGATACTGGGAAGGGGTCTTCCCAAACCTAGCTATCAAAGCTAGTTTCACACATTCATAGTCCTTCCTATCCTCCTCCCCCATCTCCATTACCACATCAGTTGCAACAGGGGGAAGCCTAGAGAACAACCAGGTGAGTAAGTCATTTCCTGTGATGTTCTGGAGCCCATGATTATATTCAAACAGAGACAACCAATCCAACACATCCAACTTAGGCTCATACATACCAACCAATTCTTTAGGCATCCGGGGTCTTTTAGGACTGGAACTTCTAGAGGAGCCAGAGAGAGAAACATTCTCAACAGATAATTTCTTCATTTCTAAGTCATACTTGAGCTCCATTTCCCTTAGCCTTAGTTCTTTGTCAGTTTGAGCATTAAGTTTCTTATACTCCAATTCTAGCTTCATTTTCTCCAGTTCAAAGTACTGAGGACTAAATGTGGGACCTGGTAAAGGTCCAGTAGGTACAGCAGGTAGAGCAGGCAGAGGCCTAGGGGGGACAGTTACAACAGCCTCACCCTCCTCTTCTGACTCTTCCTCAGAAACATCAACATTTTGCTCCATGTTAACTTCAACACTGTCATCTACAGTCGCTGGAGTGGTAGGTTCCTCTGAACCATCACCCAGACTTTGGTTAGCTAACAATCTTTCAATCAGCTCCATTTTCTTGCCCTTAGTCAGGAGATCCTTATGTTTACAGAGCACTCTTAAACAATCAGCAGTTTTGGCTGCAAGGGACTCTTGACTATAGCTTTCTATAACTGACATGTTAGAGGTTTTACTTTTTCAGTGCTAAGCTTTGTGGTTAGTTGCACTAAGGTATCTAAAGCACAATAAAATGTATACTCAATACAAATCCCACCGCTGTACACCAGTGTTAGGCAGTATGTAAAGTATACACAATATGTACCAAAACACAATAGCACAAGCAAACACTGACCAGAGCTTGGTTTCAAAAGTATATAGTTATTTATTTAAAATACACATAAGTTAAAAACACTCTAGCAAAAATATAGTAAAAGCACTTCAACACAGTTATAATGAAAGTAGATTCAATCCTTTCTCCTATCTAGACAACTCTAAGTAAACACCACTTAATTAAAACAGAGGTGAGTGCTTAACGTTAGATGACACTCTAGTAGTTTCCAAGAAAGGGAGAGAAAAAGCAGAAATGGGTTAGACACACCACTCTAAGGTCCAGAGCACTTGCAATAGGCTTAAAGAAGAATAAAGTCACAGGTGAGCAAAAGTCACTAGGCAGGGCCCACTCTTAGAGTAGCCGGAGCGAAAATGTGCCCAAGATCACACTGTTAGTTAGAGATTCAAAGTCTTGCAAAGAGTCAAAAAGAGGTTAGAGTGGCTCAGAAAGTTTAGCCAAAGTGTCCCAGGCACTCCCAGGTTCGAAAGCCGGGGACTAAATCTACCCCGTACAGTCGGTAGCAAGGGAAGCCAGGCAGAACACAGTACCTTAAGCGGAAAGGATCCTCCAGCGGTGGCAGTTGTTCCAGGCAGTGGCAGCAGGGCTCGACGTCGGTCAGGGGAGAAGAAGTTCTCGCTGAAGAGCAGAAGAAGAGGGTCGTTGCACTGCCCGGGAAGAAACCAGCCGCGGAGTCCTCCGGTTAAAGGGTTGGTGCCGACTTTCGCGGTATGGGGGTAAAGTGTGGTATTCCGGTTGCCGGGGTGCTTGGCACAGGCAAGGCGGCCACGAGATACCTCAAAGAACGGAAAGAAGGCGAAAACTGGTTGTCCCCACCAGTCAAGGGAAGGAGCCACTCCGTTAAGAGTTCTCCTCGGTCGTCGGGAAAAAGTGGTGAGACGGTTCAGCAGGGCTCCACCGGGTGGTGTCGTCGAAGCAGGTCGGCTCAGCTCTTCCCTCGTCGGATTCTTGGTCCTGTGGCGACTTCTGAAGTCCCAGTCCCCAAAGCCCTGCTTTTATGCAGCAAACCCCCATTCACCCAGCCTAGCTGTCACTCAACCATGCTAAGTGGTGAGCCGGGCGGCTCACCACTTGGGCCAATCAGGACGGAGTGCGACTTGAGTTACCAAGGTAACTCAGTCCAGGGTGCCTAAATCCCCCTCCACCCCTCCTAAGTACCCCAGACAGAGTGGCACCACTTTGGAGGGCTTCTGTGGAGAAGCCCGCCAAAAGTGGAACAAAGGGCTCCACTTTGGGTCAGAGTTACAGAGGCGAACACCAACGCCATTTTAGAATCAAGTTTTGGCAAAAAGTCCCAACCGGAGTTATAAAAATAAATATATAAACCGGTGGTATGTTTAAGGCTACCGTAAATAAATAATTAAATGTGTTAGCCTAAAACAATGGGAAATCCCATAGGGGAATATTCGCGGTCGAATATAAAAAGTAGTTTCCACTGCCACCAGCCAAAACTCGATCAGGGGGGACGGAGACGTGCCCCCTCGACTAACAGACCCTGGGGCAATCGAATTGCCCCAGCCAGTACGTCCACAATATGATGGTTTGTACTGGTTCTGTTCAGGATTCAAGACTAGCAAAGTCTTTGGTGACTTTACATGCCCTGAGAGACAGTAGTCAGTCCCAGGGTATGGAGTCTATGTTGGGGAGTCCCTAGGACACCCCTGGGTCACGGCACAGAGGGTGCTGTGTGACCCACATCACAAAAATACATGAGGCCCTATGGAGTAAAAGACCCCATAGCTCATTCAACACAAGGTTTAACCAAGAAAACACACTTCAACATGTCCAAGAGTGAGGGTAAAAGAGTCTCACTCTTGGCAGGAGAAAAAAATTAAACCCCAGAAATCCAGCAAAGCTGCTGGGGGACTCACTAGGCAGGGAAATTCAGCCTAAACAGAGAATTCTCCCTAACAGGGAGGCCATGTGATGCTGAGCATGAGATGGGGACCCCATGTGATGGTAAGTAAGGATGCTGAGCATGAGATGGGGAACCCATGTAATGGTAAGTAAGGATGCTGAGCATGAGATGGGGATCCCATGTAAGGGTAAGTAAGGATGCTGAGCATGAGATGGGGAGCCCATGTAATGGTAAGTAAGGATGCATGAGATGGGGAGCCCATTTGATGCTGAGCATGAGATGGGGAGCCCATGTAATGGTAAGCAATGATGCTGAGCATGAGATGGGGAGCCCATGTAATGGTAAGTAAGGATGCTGAGCATGAGATGGGGAGCCCATGTAATGGTAAGTAAGGATGCATGAGATGGGGAGGCCATGTGATGCTGAGCATGAGATGGGGAGCCCATGTAATGGTAAGTAAGGATGCTGAGCATGAAATGGGGAGCCCATGTAATGGTATGTAAGGATGCTGAGCATGAAGGAAGGATGCTGAGCATGAGATGGGGAGCCCATGTAATGGTAAGCAATGATGCTGAGCATGAGATGGGGGGCCCATGTAATGGTAAGTAAGGATGCTGAGCATGAGATGGGGAGCCCATGTAATGGTAAGTAAGGATGCATGAGATGGGGAGGCCATGTGATGCTGAGCATGAGATGGTGAGCCCATGTAATGGTAAGTAAGGGTGCTTGGCATGAGATGCGGAGCCCATGCAATGGTAAGTAAGGATGCTGAGCATGAGATGGGGGCCCATGTAATGGTAAGTAAGGGTGCTTGGCATGAGATGGGGAGCCCATGTAATGGTAAGTAAGGATGCTGAGCATGAGATGGGGAGCCCATGTAATGGTAAGTAATGATGCTGAGCATGAGATGGGGAGCCCATGTAATGGTAAGTAAGGATGCTGAGCATGAGATGGGAAGCCCATGTAATGGTAAGTAAGGATGCTGAGCATGAGATGGGAAGCCCATGTAATGGTAAGTAAGGATGCATGAGATGGGGAGCCCATGTAATGATAAATAAGGATGCTGAGCATGAGATGGGGAGCCCATGTAATGATAGTTAGGGATGCTGAGCATGAGATGGGGAGCCCATGTAATGGCAAGTAATGATGCTGAGCATGAGATGGCGAGCCCATGTAATGGTAAGTAAGGATGCTGAGCATGAGATGGGGAGCCCATGTAATGGTAAGTAAGGATTCATGAGATGGGGAGCCCATGTGATGCTGAGCATGAGATGGGGAGCCCATGTAATGGTAAGTAATGATGCTGAGCATGAGATGGGGAGCCCATGTAATGGTAAGTAATGATGCTAAGCATGAGATGGGGAGCCCATGTAATGGTAGGAAAGGGTGCTTGGCATGAGATGGGGAGCGCATGTAATGGTAAGTAAGGATGCTGAGCATGAGATGGGGGCCCATGTACTGGTAAGTAAGGGTGCTTGGCATGAGACGGGGAGCCCATGTAATGATAAGTAAGGATGCTGAGCATGAGATGGGGAGCCCATGTAATGATAAGTAAGGATGCTGAGCATGAGATGGGGAGCCCATGTAATAGTAAGTAATGATGCTGAGCATGAGATGGGGGGCCCATGTACTGGTAAGTAAGGATGCTGAGCATGAGATGGGGGGGCCCATGTAATGGTAAGTAAGGGTGCTTGGCATGAGATGGGGAGCCCATGTAATGATAAGTAAGGATGCTGAGCATGAGATGGGAGCCCATGTAATGGTAAGAAAAAATGCTGAGCATGAGATGGGGAGCCCATGTAATGGTAAGTAAGGATGCTGAGCATGAAGTAAGGATGCTGAGCATGAGATGGGGAGCCCATGTAATGGTAAGTAAGGATGCTGAGCATGAAGGAAGGATGCTGAGCATGAGATGGGGAGCCCATGTAATGGTAAGAAACAATGCTGAGCATGAGATGGGGAGCCCATGTAATGGTAAGTAAGGATGCTGAGCATGAGATGGGGAGCCCATGTAATGGTAAGCAATGATGCTGAGCATGAGATGGGGAGCCCATGTAATGGTAAGTAAGGATGCTGAGCATGAGATGGGGAGCCCATGTAATGGTAAGTAAGGATGCATGAGATGGGGAGGCCATGTGATGCTGAGCATGAGATGGGGAGCCCATGTAATGGTAAGTAAGGATGCTGAGCATGAGATGGGGAGCCCATGTAATGGTATGTAAGGATGCTGAGCATGAAGGAAGGATGCTGAGCATGAGATGGGGAGCCCATGTAATGGTAAGTAAGGATGCTGAGCATGAGATCGGGAGCCCATGTAATGGTAAGCAATGATGCTGAGCATGAGATGGGGGGCCCATGTAATGGTAAGTAAGGATGCTGAGCATGAGATGGGGAGCCCATGTAATGGTAAGTAAGGATGCATGAGATGGGGAGGCCATGTGATGCTGAGAATGAGATGGTGAGCCCATGTAATGGTAAGTAAGGGTGCTTGGCATGAGATGCGGAGCCCATGCAATGGTAAGTAAGGATGCTGAGCATGAGATGGGGGCCCATGTAATGGTAAGTAAGGGTGCTTGGCATGAGATGGGGAGCCCATGTAATGGTAAGTAATGATGCTGAGCATGAGATGGGGAGCCCATGTAATGGTAAGTAAGGATGCTGAGCATGAGATGGGAAGCCCATGTAATGGTAAGTAAGGATGCATGAGATGGGGAGGCCATGTGATGCTCAGCATGAGATGGGGAGCCCATGTAATGATAAATAAGGATGCTGAGCATGAGATGGGGAGCCCATGTAATGATAGTTAAGGATGCTGAGCATGAGATGGGGAGCCCATGTAATGGCAAGTAATGATGCTGAGCATGAGATGGCGAGCCCATGTAATGGTAAGTAAGGATGCTGAGCATGAGATGGGGAGCCCATGTAATGGTAAGTAAGGATTCATGAGATGGGGAGCCCATGTGATGCTGAGCATGAGATGGGGAGCCCATGTAATGGTAAGTAATGATGCTGAGCATGAGATGGGGAGCCCATGTAATGGTAAGTAATGATGCTAAGCATGAGATGGGGAGCCCATGTAATGGTAGGAAAGGGTGCTTGGCATGAGATGGGGAGCGCATGTAATGGTAAGTAAGGATGCTGAGCATGAGATGGGGGGGCCCATGTACTGGTAAGTAAGGGTGCTTGGCATGAGATGGGGAGCCCATGTAATGATAAGTAAGGATGCTGAGCATGAGATGGGGAGCCCATGTAATGATAAGTAAGGATGCTGAGCATGAGATGGGGAGCCCATGTAATAGTAAGTAATGATGCTGAGCATGAGATGGGGAGCCCATGTAATGGTAAGTAAGGATGCTGAGCATGAGATGGGGGCCCATGTAATGGTAAGTAAGGTTGCTTGGCTCAGATGGGGAGCCCATGTAATGGTAAGTAAGGATGCTGAGCATGAGATGGGGGGGCCCATGTACTGGTAAGTAAGGGTGCTTGGCATGAGATGGGGAGCCCATGTAATGATAAGTAAGGATGCTGAGCATGAGATGGGGAGCCCATGTAATGATAAGTAAGGATGCTGAGAATGAGATGGGGAGCCCATGTAATGATAAGTAAGGATGCTGAGCATGAGATGGGGAGCCCATGTAATGATGAGTAAGGATGCTGAGCATGAGATGGGAGCCCATGTAATGGTAAGAAAAAATGCTGAGCATGAGATGGGGAGCCCATGTAATGGTAAGTAAGGATGCTGAGCATGAAGTAAGGATGCTGAGCATGAGGTGGGGAGCCCATGTAATGGTAAGTAAGGATGCTGAGCATGAAGGAAGGATGCTGAGCATGAGATGGGGAGCCCATGTAATGGTAAGAAACAATGCTGAGCATGAGATGGGGAGCCCATGTAATGGTAAGTAAGGATGCTGAGCATGAGATGGGGAGCCCATGTAATGGTAAGCAATGATGCTGAGCATGAGATGGGGGGGCCCATGTAATGGAAAGTAAGGGTGATTGGCATGAGATGGGGAGCCCATGTAATGATAAGTAAGGATGCTGAGCATGAGATGGGAGCCCATGTAATGGTAAGAAAAAATGCTGAGCATGAGATGGGGAGCCCATGTAATGGTAAGTAAGGATGCTGAGCATGAAGTAAGGATGCTGAGCATGAGGTGGGGAGCCCATGTAATGGTAAGTAAGGATGCTGAGCATGAAGGAAGGATGCTGAGCATGAGATGGGGAGCCCATGTAATGGTAAGAAACAATGCTGAGCATGAGATGGGGAGCCCATGTAATGGTAAGTAAGGATGCTGAGCATGAGATGGGGAGCCCATGTAATGGTAAGCAATGATGCTGAGCATGAGATGGGGAGCCCATGTAATGGTAAGTAAGGATGCATGAGATGGGGAGGCCATGTGATGCTGAGCATGAGATGGGGAGCCCATGTGATGGTAAGTAAGGATGCTGAGCATGAAATGGGGAACCCATGTAATGGTAAGTAAGGATGCTGAGCATGAGATGGGGATCCCATGTAAGGGTAAGTAAGGATGCTGAGCATGAGATGGGGAGCCCATGTAATGGTAAGTAAGGATGCATGAGATGGGGAGCCCATTTGATGCTGAGCATGAGATGGGGAGCCCATGTAATGGTAAGTAAGGATGCTGAGCATGTGATGGGGGGCCCATGTAAAGGTAAGTAATGATGCTGAGCATGAAATGGGGAGCCCATGTAATGGTAAGTAATGATGCTAAGCATGAGATGGGGAGCCCATGTAATGGTAGGAAAGGGTGCTTGGCATGAGATGGGGAGCCCATGTAATGGTAAGTAAGGATGCTGAGCATGAGATGGGGGGCCCATGTAATGGTAAGTAAGGGTGCTTGGCATGAGATGGGAAGCCTATGTAATGGTAAGTAAGGATGCTGAGCATGAGATGGGGAGCCCATGTAATGGTAAGTAATGATGCTGAGCATGAGATGGGGAGCCCATGTAATGGTAAGTAAGGATGCTGAGCATGAGATGGGGAGCCCATGTAATGGTAAGTAATGATGCATGAGATGGGGAGGCCATGTGATGCTGAGCATGAGATGGGGAGCCCATGTAATGGTAAGTAAGGATCCTGAGCATGAGATGGGGAGCCCATGTAATGATAGTTAAGGATGCTGAGCATGAGATGGGGAGCCCATGTAATGGTAAGTAAGGATGCTGAGCATGGGATGGGGAGCCCATGTGATTCTGATCATGAGATGGGGAGCCCATGTAATGGTAAGTAAGGATGCTGAGCATGAGATGGGGGCCCATGTAAAGGTAAGTAATGATGCTGAGCATGAGATGGGGAGCCCATGTAATGGTAAGTAATGATGCTAAGCATGAGATGGGGAGCCCATGTAATGGTAGGAAAGGGTGCTTGGCATGAGATGGGGAGCCCATGTAATGGTAAGTAAGGATGCTGAGCATGAGATGGGGGGCATGTAATGGTAAGTAAGGATGCTGAGCATGAGATGGGGGCCCATGTAATGGTAAGTAAGGGTGCTTGGCATGAGATGGGGAGCCCATGTAATGGTAAGTAAGGATGCTGAGCATGAGATGGGGGGCCCATGTACTGGTAAGTAAGGGAGCTTGGCATGAGATCTGGAGCCCATGTAATGATAAGTAAGGATGCTGAGCATGAGATGGGGAGCCCATGTAATGACAAGTAAGGATGCTGAGCATAAGATGGGGAGCCCATGTCATGATAAGTAAGGATGCTGAGCATGAGATGGGTAGCCCATGTAATGATAAGTAAGGATGCTGAGCATAAGATGGGGAGCCCATGTAATGATAAGTAAGGATGCTGAGCATGAGATGGGGAGCCCATGCAATGGTAAGTAAGGATGCTGAGCATGAGATGGGGAGGCATGTAATGGTAAGTAAGGGTGCTTGGCATGAGATGGGGAGCCCATGTAATGATAAGTAAGGATGCTGAGCATGAGATGGGGAGCCCATGTAATGGTAAGAAAACATGCTGAGCATGAGATGGGGAGCCCATGTAATGGTAAGAAAAAATGCTGAGCATGAGATGGGGAGCCCATGTAATGGTAAGTAAGGATGCTGAGCATGAAGTAAGGATGCTGAGCATGAGATGGGGAGCCTATGTAATGGTAAGTAAGGATGCTGACCATGAAGGAAGGATGCTGAGCATGAGATGGGGAGCCCATGTAATGGTAAGAAACAATGCTGAGCATGAGATGGGGAGCCCATGTAATGGCAAGTAAGGATGCTGAGCATGAGATGGGGAGCCCATGTAATGGTAAGCAATGATGCTGAGCATGAGATGGGGAGCCCATGTAATGGTAAGTAAGGATGCTGAGAATGAGATGGGGAGCCCATGTAATGGTAAGTAAGGATGCTGAGCATGAGATGGGGGGCCCATGTAATGGTAAGTAAGGGTGCTTGGCATGAGATGGGGGGCCCATGTAAAGGTAAGTAATGATGCTGAGCATGAGATGGGGAGCCCATGTAATGGTAAGTAATGATGCTAAGCATGAGCTGGGGAGCCCATGTAATGGTAGGAAAGGGTGCTTGGCATGAGATGGGGAGCCCATGTAATGGTAAGTAAGGATGCTGAGCATGAGATGGGGGGCCCATGTAAAGGTAAGTAATGATGCTGAGCATGAGATGGGGAGCCCATGTAATGGTAAGTAATGATGCTAAGCATGAGATGGGGAGCCCATGTAATGGTAGGAAAGGGTGCTTGGCATGAGATGGGGAGCCCATGTAATGGTAAGTAAGGATGCTGAGCATGAGATGGGGGGCCCATGTAATGGTAAGTAAGGGTGCTTGGCATGAGATGGGAAGCCTATGTAATGGTAAGTAAGGATGCTGAGCATGAGATGGGGAGCCCATGTAATGGTAAGTAATGATGCTGAGCATGAGATGGGGAGCCCATGTAATGGTAAGTAAGGATGCTGAGCATGAGATGGGGAGCCCATGTAATGGTAAGTAATGATGCATGAGATGGGGAGGCCATGTGATGCTGAGCATGAGATGGGGAGCCCATGTAATGGTAAGTAAGGATGCTGAGCATGAGATGGGGAGCCCATGTAATGATAGTTAAGGATGCTGAGCATGAGATGGGGAGCCCATGTAATGGTAAGTAAGGATGCTGAGCATGAGATGGGGAGCCCATGCAATGATAGTTAAGGATGTTGAGCATGAGATGGGGAGCCCATGTAATGGTAAGTAAGGGTGCTTGGCATGAGATGGGGAGCCCATGTAATGGTAAGTAAGGATGCTGAGCATGAGATGGGGGGCATGTAATGGTAAGTAAGGGTGCTTGGCATGAGATGGGGAGCCCATGTAATGGTAAGTAAGGATGCTGAGCATGAGATGGGGAGCCCATGTAATGGTAAGTAAGGATGCTGAGCATCAGATGGGGATCCCATGTAAGGGTAAGTAAGGCTGCTGAGCATGAGATGGGGAGCCCATGTAATGGTAAGTAAGGATGCATGGGATGGGGAGCCCATGTGATGCTGAGCATGAGATGGGGAGCCCATGTAATGGTAAGTAAGGATGCTGAGCATGAGATGGGGGCCCATGTAAAGGTAAGTAATGATGCTGAGCATGAGATGGGTAGCCCATGTAATGGTAAGTAATGATGCTAAGCATGAGATGGGGAGCCCATGTAATGGTAGGAAAGGGTGCTTGGCATGAGATGGGGAGCCCATGTAATGGTAAGTAAGGATGCTGAGCATGAGATGGGGGGGCATGTAATGGTAAGTAAGGATGCTGAGCATGAGATGGGGGCCCATGTAATGGTAAGTAAGGGTGCTTGGCATGAGATGGGGAGCCCATGTAATGGTAAGTAAGGATGCTGAGCATGAGATGGGGGGCCCATGTACTGGTAAGTAAGGGAGCTTGGCATGAGATGTGGAGCCGATGTAATGATAAGTAAGGATGCTGAGCATGAGATGGGGAGCCCATGTAATGACAAGTAAGGATGCTGAGCATGAGATGGGGAGCCCATGTCATGATAAGTAAGGATGCTGAGCATGGGATGGGGAGCCCATGTAATGATAAGTAAGGATGCTGAGCATGAGATGGGGGGGCCCATGCAATGGTAAGTAAGGATGCTGAGCATGAGATGGGGGGGGCATGTAATGGTAAGTAAGGGTGCTTGGCATGAGATGGGGAGCCCATGTAATGATAAGTAAGGATGCTGAGCATGAGATGGGGAGCCCATGTAATGGTAAGAAAACATGCTGAGCATGAGATGGGGAGCCCATGTAATGGTAAGAAAAAATGCTGAGCATGAGATGGGGAGCCCATGTAATGGTAAGTAAGGATGCTGAGCATGAAGTAAGGATGCTGAGCATGAGATGGGGAGCCCATGTAATGGTAAGTAAGGATGCTGACCATGAAGGAAGGATGCTAAGCATGAGATGGGGAGCCCATGTAATGGTAAGAAACAATGCTGAGCATGAGATGGGGAGCCCATGTAATGGCAAGTAAGGATGCTGAGCATGAGATGGGGAGCCCATGTAATGGTAAGCAATGATGCTGAGCATGAGATGGGGAGCCCATGTAATGGTAAGTAAGGATGCTGAGCATGAGATGGGGAGCCCATGTAATGGTAAGTAAGGATGCTGAGCATGAGATGGGGGGCCCATGTAATGGTAAGTAAGGGTGCTTGGCATGAGATGGGGAGCCCATGTAATGGTAAGTAAGGATGCTGAACATGAGATGGGGGGGCCCATGTGCTGGTAAGTAAGGGTGCTTGGCATGAGATGGGGAGCCCATTTAATGATAAGTAACGATGCTGAGCATGAGATGGGGAGCCCATGTAATGATAAGTAAGGATGCTGAGCATGAGATGGGCAGCCCATGTAATGGTAAGTAAGGATGCTGAGCATGAGATGGGGGCCCATGTAATGGTAAGTAAGGTTGCTTGGCTGAGATGGGGAGCCCATGTAATGGTAAGTAAGGATGCTGAGCATGAGATGGGGGGGGCATGTACTGGTAAGTAAGGGTGCTTGGCATGAGATGGGGAGCCCATGTAATTATAAGTAAGGATGCTGAGCATGAGATGGGGAGCCCATGTAATGATAAGTAAGGATGCTGAGAATGAGATGGGGAGCCCATGTAATGATAAGTAAGGATGTTGAGCATGAGATGGGGAGCCCATGTAATGATAAGTAAGGATGCTGAGCATGAGATGAGGGGGCCCATGCAATGGTAAGTAAGGATTCTGAGCATGAGATGGGGGGCCCATGTAATGGTAAGTAAGGGTGCTTGGCATGAGATGGGGAGCCCATGTAATGATAAGTAAGGATGCTGAGCATGAGATGGGAGCCCATGTAATGGTAAGAAAAAATGCTGAGCATGAGATGGGGAGCCCATGTAATGGTAAGTAAGGATGCTGAGCATGAAGTAAGGGTGCTGAGCATGAGATGGGGAGCCCATGTAATGGTAAGAAACAATGCTGAGCATGAGATGGGGAGCCCATGTAATGGTAAGTAAGGATGCTGAGCATGAGATGGGGAGCCCATGTAATGGTAAGCAATGATGCTGAGCATGAGATGGGGAGCCCATGTAATGGTAAGTAAGGATGCTGAGCATGAGATGGGGAGCCCATGTAATGGTAAGTAAGGATGCATGAGATGGGGAGGCCATGTGATGCTGAGCATGAGATGGGGAGCCCATGTAATGGTAAGTAAGGATGCTGAGCATGAGATGGGGAACCCATATAATGGTAAGTAAGGATGCTGAGCATGAGATGGGGATCCCATGTAAGGGTAAGTAAGGATGCTGAGCATGAGATGGGGAGCCCATGTAATGGTAAGTAAGGATGCATGAGATGGGGAGCCCATTTGATGCTGAGCATGAGATGGGGAGCCCATGTAATGGTAAGTAAGGATGCTGAGCATGAGATGGGGGGCCCATGTAAAGGTAAGTAATGATGCTGAGCATGAGATGGGGAGCCCATGTAATGGTAAGTAATGATGCTAAGCATGAGATGGGGAGCCCATGTAATGGTAGGAAAGGGTGCTTGGCATGAGATGGGGAGCCCATGTAATGGTAAGTAAGGATGCTGAGCATGAGATGGGGGGCCCATGTAATGGTAAGTAAGGTTGCTTGGCATGAGATGGGGAGCCTATGTAATGGTAAGTAAGGATGCTGAGCATGAGATGGGGAGCCCATGTAATGGTAGGTAATGATGCTGAGCATGAGATGGGGAGCCCATGTAATGGTAAGTAAGGATGCTGAGCATGAGAATGGGAGCCCATGTAATGGTAAGTAATGATGCATGAGATGGGGAGGCCATGTGATGCTGAGCATGAGATGGGGAGCCCATGTAATGGTAAGTAAGGATGCTGAGCATGAGATGGGGAGCCCATGTAATGATAGTTAAGGATGCTGAGCATGAGATGGGGAGCCCATGTAATGGTAAGTAAGGATGCTGAGCATGAGATGCGGGGGCCCGTGTACTGGTAAGTAAGGGTGCTTGGCATGAGATGTGGAGCCCATGTAATGATAAGTAAGGATGCTGAGCATGAGATGGGGAGCCCATGTAATGACAAGTAAGGATGCTGAGCATGAGATGGGGAGCCCATGTAATGATAAGTAAGGATGCTGAGCATGAGATGGGGAGCCCATGTAATGATAAGTAAGGATGCTGAGCATGAGATGGGGTGGCCCATGCAATGGTAAGTAAGGATGCTGAGCATGAGATGGGGGGCATGTAATGGTAAGCAAGGGTGCTTGGCATGAGATGGGGAGCCCATGTAATGATAAGTAAGGATGCTGAGCATGAGATGGGGGCCCATGTAATGGTAAGTAAGGGTGCTTGGCATGAGATGGGGAGCCCATGTAATGGTAAGTAAGGATGCTGAGCATGAGATGGGGAGCCCATGTAATGGTAAGTAATGATGCTGAGCATGAGATGGGGAGCCCATGTAATGGTAAGTAAGGATGCTGAGCATGAGATGGGAAGCCCATGTAATGGTAAGTAAGGATGCATGAGATGGGGAGGCCATGTGATGCTCAGCATGAGATGGGGAGCCCATGTAATGATAAATAAGGATGCTGAGCATGAGATGGGGAGCCCATGTAATGATAGTTAGGGATGCTGATCATGAGATGGGGAGCCCATGTAATGGCAAGTAATGATGCTGAGCATGAGATGGCGAGCCCATGTAATGGTAAGTAAGGATGCTGAGCATGAGATGGGGAGCCCATGTAATGGTAAGTAAGGATTCATGAGATGGGGAGCCCATGTGATGCTGAGCATGAGATGGGGAGCCCATGTAATGGTAAGTAATGATGCTGAGCATGAGATGGGGAGCCCATGTAATGGTAAGTAATGATGCTAAGCATGAGATGGGGAGCCCATGTAATGGTAGGAAAGGGTGCTTGGCATGAGATGGGGAGCGCATGTAATGGTAAGTAAGGATGCTGAGCATGAGATGGGGGCCCATGTACTGGTAAGTAAGGGTGCTTGGCATGAGACGGGGAGCCCATGTAATGATAAGTAAGGATGCTGAGCATGAGATGGGGAGCCCATGTAATGATAAGTAAGGATGCTGAGCATGAGATGGGGAGCCCATGTAATAGTAAGTAATGATGCTGAGCATGAGATGGGGGGCCCATGTACTGGTAAGTAAGGATGCTGAGCATGAGATGGGGGGGCCCATGTAATGGTAAGTAAGGGTGCTTGGCATGAGATGGGGAGCCCATGTAATGATAAGTAAGGATGCTGAGCATGAGATGGGAGCCCATGTAATGGTAAGAAAAAATGCTGAGCATGAGATGGGGAGCCCATGTAATGGTAAGTAAGGATGCTGAGCATGAAGTAAGGATGCTGAGCATGAGATGGGGAGCCCATGTAATGGTAAGTAAGGATGCTGAGCATGAAGGAAGGATGCTGAGCATGAGATGGGGAGCCCATGTAATGGTAAGAAACAATGCTGAGCATGAGATGGGGAGCCCATGTAATGGTAAGTAAGGATGCTGAGCATGAGATGGGGAGCCCATGTAATGGTAAGCAATGATGCTGAGCATGAGATGGGGAGCCCATGTAATGGTAAGTAAGGATGCTGAGCATGAGATGGGGAGCCCATGTAATGGTAAGTAAGGATGCATGAGATGGGGAGGCCATGTGATGCTGAGCATGAGATGGGGAGCCCATGTAATGGTAAGTAAGGATGCTGAGCATGAGATGGGGAGCCCATGTAATGGTATGTAAGGATGCTGAGCATGAAGGAAGGATGCTGAGCATGAGATGGGGAGCCCATGTAATGGTAAGTAAGGATGCTGAGCATGAGATCGGGAGCCCATGTAATGGTAAGCAATGATGCTGAGCATGAGATGGGGGGCCCATGTAATGGTAAGTAAGGATGCTGAGCATGAGATGGGGAGCCCATGTAATGGTAAGTAAGGATGCATGAGATGGGGAGGCCATGTGATGCTGAGAATGAGATGGTGAGCCCATGTAATGGTAAGTAAGGGTGCTTGGCATGAGATGCGGAGCCCATGCAATGGTAAGTAAGGATGCTGAGCATGAGATGGGGGCCCATGTAATGGTAAGTAAGGGTGCTTGGCATGAGATGGGGAGCCCATGTAATGGTAAGTAAGGATGCTGAGCATGAGATGGGGAGCCCATGTAATGGTAAGTAATGATGCTGAGCATGAGATGGGGAGCCCATGTAATGGTAAGTAAGGATGCTGAGCATGAGATGGGAAGCCCATGTAATGGTAAGTAAGGATGCATGAGATGGGGAGGCCATGTGATGCTCAGCATGAGATGGGGAGCCCATGTAATGATAAATAAGGATGCTGAGCATGAGATGGGGAGCCCATGTAATGATAGTTAAGGATGCTGAGCATGAGATGGGGAGCCCATGTAATGGCAAGTAATGATGCTGAGCATGAGATGGCGAGCCCATGTAATGGTAAGTAAGGATGCTGAGCATGAGATGGGGAGCCCATGTAATGGTAAGTAAGGATTCATGAGATGGGGAGCCCATGTGATGCTGAGCATGAGATGGGGAGCCCATGTAATGGTAAGTAATGATGCTGAGCATGAGATGGGGAGCCCATGTAATGGTAAGTAATGATGCTAAGCATGAGATGGGGAGCCCATGTAATGGTAGGAAAGGGTGCTTGGCATGAGATGGGGAGCGCATGTAATGGTAAGTAAGGATGCTGAGCATGAGATGGGGGGCCCATGTACTGGTAAGTAAGGGTGCTTGGCATGAGATGGGGAGCCTATGTAATGATAAGTAAGGATGCTGAGCATGAGATGGGGAGCCCATGTAATGATAAGTAAGGATGCTGAGCATGAGATGGGGAGCCCATGTAATAGTAAGTAATGATGCTGAGCATGAGATGGGGAGCCCATGTAATGGTAAGTAAGGATGCTGAGCATGAGATGGGGGCCCATGTAATGGTAAGTAAGGTTTCTTGGCTCAGATGGGGAGCCCATGTAATGGTAAGTAAGGATGCTGAGCATGAGATGGGGGGGCCCATGTACTGGTAAGTAAGGGTGCTTGGCATGAGATGGGGAGCCCATGTAATGATAAGTAAGGATGCTGAGCATGAGATGGGGAGCCCATGTAATGATAAGTAAGGATGCTGAGAATGAGATGGGGAGCCCATGTAATGATAAGTAAGGATGCTGAGCATGAGATGGGGAGCCCATGTAATGATGAGTAAGGATGCTGAGCATGAGATGGGGGGCCCATGCAATGGTAAGTAAGGATGCTGAGCATGAGATGGGGGGGCCCATGTAATGGAAAGTAAGGGTGATTGGCATGAGATGGGGAGCCCATGTAATGATAAGTAAGGATGCTGAGCATGAGATGGGAGCCCATGTAATGGTAAGAAAAAATGCTGAGCATGAGATGGGGAGCCCATGTAATGGTAAGTAAGGATGCTGAGCATGAAGTAAGGATGCTGAGCATGAGGTGGGGAGCCCATGTAATGGTAAGTAAGGATGCTGAGCATGAAGGAAGGATGCTGAGCATGAGATGGGGAGCCCATGTAATGGTAAGAAACAATGCTGAGCATGAGATGGGGAGCCCATGTAATGGTAAGTAAGGATGCTGAGCATGAGATGGGGAGCCCATGTAATGGTAAGCAATGATGCTGAGCATGAGATGGGGAGCCCATGTAATGGTAAGTAAGGATGCATGAGATGGGGAGGCCATGTGATGCTGAGCATGAGATGGGGAGCCCATGTGATGGTAAGTAAGGATGCTGAGCATGAGATGGGGAACCCATGTAATGGTAAGTAAGGATGCTGAGCATGAGATGGGGATCCCATGTAAGGGTAAGTAAGGATGCTGAGCATGAGATGGGGAGCCCATGTAATGGTAAGGAAGGATGCATGAGATGGGGAGCCCATTTGATGCTGAGCATGAGATGGGGAGCCCATGTAATGGTAAGTAAGGATGCTGAGCATGTGATGGGGGGCCCATGTAAAGGTAAGTAATGATGCTGAGCATGAAATGGGGAGCCCATGTAATGGTAAGTAATGATGCTAAGCATGAGATGGGGAGCCCATGTAATGGTAGGAAAGGGTGCTTGGCATGAGATGGGGAGCCCATGTAATGGTAAGTAAGGATGCAGAGCATGAGATGGGGGGCCCATGTAATGGTAAGTAAGGGTGCTTGGCATGAGATGGGAAGCCTATGTAATGGTAAGTAAGGATGCTGAGCATGAGATGGGGAGCCCATGTAATGGTAAGTAATGATGCTGAGCATGAGATGGGGAGCCCATGTAATGGTAAGTAAGGATGCTGAGCATGAGATGGGGAGCCCATGTAATGGTAAGTAATGATGCATGAGATGGGGAGGCCATGTGATGCTGAGCATGAGATGGGGAGCCCATGTAATGGTAAGTAAGGATCCTGAGCATGAGATGGGGAGCCCATGTAATGATAGTTAAGGATGCTGAGCATGAGATGGGGAGCCCATGTAATGGTAAGTAAGGATGCTGAGCATGGGATGGGGAGCCCATGTGATTCTGAGCATGAGATGGGGAGCCCATGTAATGGTAAGTAAGGATGCTGAGCATGAGATGGGGGCCCATGTAAAGGTAAGTAATGATGCTGAGCATGAGATGGGGAGCCCATGTAATGGTAAGTAATGATGCTAAGCATGAGATGGGGAGCCCATGTAATGGTAGGAAAGGGTGCTTGGCATGAGATGGGGAGCCCATGTAATGGTAAGTAAGGATGCTGAGCATGAGATGGGGGGCATGTAATGGTAAGTAAGGATGCTGAGCATGAGATGGGGGCCCATGTAATGGTAAGTAAGGGTGCTTGGCATGAGATGGGGAGCCCATGTAATGGTAAGTAAGGATGCTGAGCATGAGATGGGGGGCCCATGTACTGGTAAGTAAGGGAGCTTGGCATGAGATCTGGAGCCCATGTAATGATAAGTAAGGATGCTGAGCATGAGATGGGGAGCCCATGTAATGACAAGTAAGGATGCTGAGCATAAGATGGGGAGCCCATGTCATGATAAGTAAGGATGCTGAGCATGAGATGGGGAGCCCATGTAATGATAAGTAAGGATGCTGAGCATAAGATGGGGAGCCCATGTAATGATAAGTAAGGATGCTGAGCATGAGATGGGGAGCCCATGCAATGGTAAGTAAGGATGCTGAGCATGAGATGGGGAGGCATGTAATGGTAAGTAAGGGTGCTTGGCATGAGATGGGGAGCCCATGTAATGATAAGTAAGGATGCTGAGCATGAGATGGGGAGCCCATGTAATGGTAAGAAAACATGCTGAGCATGAGATGGGGAGCCCATGTAATGGTAAGAAAAAATGCTGAGCATGAGATGGGGAGCCCATGTAATGGTAAGTAAGGATGCTGAGCATGAAGTAAGGATGCTGAGCATGAGATGGGGAGCCTATGTAATGGTAAGTAAGGATGCTGACCATGAAGGAAGGATGCTGAGCATGAGATGGGGAGCCCATGTAATGGTAAGAAACAATGCTGAGCATGAGATGGGGAGCCCATGTAATGGCAAGTAAGGATGCTGAGCATGAGATGGGGAGCCCATGTAATGGTAAGCAATGATGCTGAGCATGAGATGGGGAGCCCATGTAATGGTAAGTAAGGATGCTGAGAATGAGATGGGGAGCCCATGTAATGGTAAGTAAGGATGCTGAGCATGAGATGGGGGGCCCATGTAATGGTAAGTAAGGGTGCTTGGCATGAGATGGGGGGCCCATGTAAAGGTAAGTAATGATGCTGAGCATGAGATGGGGAGCCCATGTAATGGTAAGTAATGATGCTAAGCATGAGATGGGGAGCCCATGTAATGATAAGTAAGGATGCTGAGCATGAGATGGGGAGCCCATGTAATGATAAGTAAGGATGCTGAGCCCATGTAATGATAAGTAAGGATGCTGAGCATGAGATGGGGGGGGGGGGCCCATGTAATGGTAAGTAAGGGTGCTTGGCATGAGATGGGGAGCCCATGTAATGATAAGTAAGGATGCTGAGCATGAGATGGGGAGCCCATGTAATGGTAAGTAAGGATGCTGAGCATGAGATGGGGAGCCCATGTAATGATAAGTAAGGATGCTGAGCATGAGATGGGGAGCCCATGTAATGATAAGTAAGGATGCTGAGCATGAGATGGGGGGCCCATATAATGGTAAGTAAGGGTGTTTGGCATGAGATGGGGAGCCCATGTAATGGTAAGTAAGGATGATGAGCATGAGATGGAATCCCATGTAATGGTAAGTAAGGATGCTGAGCATGAGATGGGGGGGACCATGTGATGGTAAGTAAGGATGCTTGGCATGAGATGGGGAGCCCATGTAATGGCAAGTAAGGATGCTGAGCATGAGATGGGGGCCCATGTAATGGTAAGTAAGGATGCTGAGCATGAGGTAACGATGCTGAGCATGAGATGGGAGCCCATGTAATGGTAAGTAAGGATGCTTGGCATGAGATGGGGCCCATGTAATGGTAAGTAAGGATGCTGAGTATGAGATGGGGGGCACATGTAATGGTAAGTAAGGATGCATGACATGGGGGGCCCTTGTAATGGTAAGTAAGGATGCATGAGATGGGGAGCCCATGTGATGCTGAGCATGAGATGGGGAGCCCATGTAATGGTAAGTAAAGATGCATGAGATGGGGAGCCCATGTGATGCTGAGCATGAGATGGGGTGCCCATGTAATTGTAAGTAAGGATGCTGAGCATGAGATGGGGGGCCCATGTAAAGGTAAGTAAGGATGCTGAGCATGAGATTGGGGGCCCATGTAATGGTAAGTAAGGATGCTGAGCATGAGATGGGGGCCCATGTAATGGTAAGTAAGGATGCTGAGCATGAAGTAAGGATGCTGAGCATGAGATGGGGAGCCCATGTAATGGTAAGTAAGGATGCTGAGCATGAGATGGGGGCCCATGTAATGGTAAGTAAGGATGCTGAGCATGAAGTAAGGATGCTGAGCATGAGATGGGGAGCCCATGTAATGGTAAGTAAGGATGCTGAGCATGAGATGGGGAGCCTGTGTAATGATAAATGAGGATGCTGACCATGTAATGATGAGTAAGGATGCTGAGCATGTGATGGGGAGCTCATGTAAAGGTAAGTAAGGATGCTGAGCATGAGAGCGGGATCCCATGTAAAGGTAAGTGAGGATGCTGAGCTTGAGATGGGGAGCCTGTTTAATGATAAATAAGGATGCTGAGCATGAGATGGGGAGCCCATATAATGCTATATAACGATGCTGGGCATGAGATGGGGAGCCCATGTAATGGTAAGTAAGGATGCTGAGCATGAAATGGGGAGCCCATGTGATGATAAGTAATGATGCGGAGCATGAGATGGGGAGCCCATGTGATGATAAGTAATGATGCTGAGCATGAGATGGGGAGCCCATGTGATGATAAGTAATGATGCTGATCATGAGATGGGGAGCCCATATAATGGTAAGTAAGGATGCATGAGATGGGGAGCCCATGTAATGCTATGTAACGATGCTGGGCATGAGATGGGGAGCCCATGTAATGGTAAGTAAGGATGCTGAGCATGAGATGGGGAGCCCATGTAATGGTAAGTAAGGATGCGTGAGATGGGGAGCCCATGTAATGGTAAGTAAGGATCCATGAGATGGGGAGCCCATGTAATGCTATGTAACGATGTTGGGCATGAGATGGGGAGCCCATGTAATGGTAAGAAACAATGCTGAGCATGATATGGGGAGCCCATGTAATGGTAAGTAAGGATGCAGGAGATGGGGAGCCCATGTAATGGTAAGTAAGGATGCTGAGCCTGAAATGGGGAGCCCATGTAATGGTAAGAAACAATGCTGAGCATGAGATGGGGAGCCCATGTAATGGTAAGTAAGTATGCATGAGATGGGGAGCCCATGTAATGGTAAGTAAGGATGCTGAGCATGAGATGGGGGCCCATGTAATGGTAAGTAAGGATGCTGAGCATGAAGTAAGGATGCTGAGCATGAGATGGGGAGCCCATGTAATGGTAAGTAAGGATGCTGAGCATGAAGGAAGGATGCTGAGCATGAGATGGGGGCCCATGTAATGGTAAGTAAGGATGCTGAGCATGAAGTAAGGATGCTGAGCATGAGATGGGGAGCCCATGTAATGGTATGTAAGGATGCTGAACATGAAGGAAGGATGCTGAGCATGAGATGGGGAGCCCATGTAATGGTAAGTAAGGATGCTGAGCATGAGATGGGGAGCCCATGTAATGGTAAGCAATCATGCTGAGCATGAGATGGGGGGCCCATGTAATGGTAAGTAAGGATGCTGAGCATGAGATGGGGAGCCCATGTAATGGTAAGTAAGGATGCATGAGATGGGGAGGTCATGTGATGCTGAGCATGAGATGGTGAGCCCATGCAATGGTAAGTAAGGATGCTGAGCATGAGATGGGGGGGCCATGTAATGGTAAGTAAGGGTGCTTGGCATGAGATGGGGGGCCCATGTAATGGTAAGTAAGGGTGCTTGGCATGAGATGGGGAGCCCATGTAATGGTAAGTAAGGATGCTGAGCATGAGATGGGGAGCCCATGTAATGGTAAGTAATGATGCTGAGCATGAGATGGGGAGCCCATGTAATGGTAAGTAAGGATGCTGAGCATGAGATGGGGAGCCCATGTAATGGTAAGTAAGGATACATGAGATGGGGAGGCCATGTGATGCTGAGCATGAGATGGAGAGCCCATGTAATGGTAAATAAGGATGCTGAGCATGAGATGGGGAGCCCATGTAATGATAGTTAAGGATGCTGAGCATGAGTTGGGGAGCCCATGTAATGGTAAGTAAGGATGCTGAGCATGAGATGGGGAGCCCATGTAAAGGTAAGTAAGGCTGCTTGGCATGAGATGGGGAGCCCATGTAATGATAAGTAAGGATGCTGAGCATGAGATGTGGGGCATGTAATGGTAAGTAAGGGTGCTTGGCATGAGATGGGGAGCCCATGTAATGGTAAGTAAGGATGCTGAGCATGAGATGGGGAGCCCATGTAATGGTAAGTAAGGATGCTGAGCATGAGATGGGGTGCCCATGTAATGGTAAGTAAGGATGCTGAGCATGAGATATGGGGGCATGTAATGGTAAGTAAGGATGCTGAGCATGAGATGGGGAGCCCATGTAATGGTAAGTAAGGATTCATGAGATGGGGAGCTCATGTGATGCTGAGCATGAGATGGGGAGCCCATGTAATGGTAAGTAAGGATGCTGAGCATGAGATGGGGGGCCCATGTAAAGGTAAGTAAGGATGCTGAGCATGAGATGGGGAGCCCATGTAATGGTAAGTAATGATGCTGAGCATGAGATGGGGAGCCCATGTAATGGTAAGTAATGATGCTAAGCATGAGATGGGGAGCCCATGTAATGGTAGGAAAGGGTGCTTGGCATGAGATGGGGAGCGCATGGAA
The DNA here is from genome assembly GCF_040938575.1 of Ambystoma mexicanum. NCBI lineage: Eukaryota > Metazoa > Chordata > Amphibia > Caudata > Ambystomatidae > Ambystoma > Ambystoma mexicanum. The sequence goes on along the minus strand of NC_090931.1, from coordinate 58,947,139 downwards.
TGGTAAGTAAGGATGCTGAGCATGAGATGGGGGGCATGTAATGGTAAGTAAGGATGCTGAGCATGAGATGGGGGCCCATGTAATGGTAAGTAAGGGTGCTTGGCATGAGATGGGGAGCCCATGTAATGGTAAGTAAGGATGCTGAGAATGAGATGGGGGCCCATGTACTGGTAAGTAAGGGTGCTTGGCATGAGATGGGGAGCCCATGTAATGATAAGTAAGGATGCTGAGCATGAGATGGGGAGCCCATGTAATGATAAGTAAGGATGCTGAGCATGAGTTGGGGAGCCCATGTAATGATAAGTAAGGATGCTGAGCATGAGATGGGGAGCCCAAGTAATGATAAGTAAGGATGCTGAGCATGAGATGGGGGGCCCATGCAATGGTAAGTAAGGATGCTGAGCATGAGATGGGGGGGCCCATGTAATGGTGGTAAGTAAGGGTGCTTGGCCTGAGATGGAGAGCCCATGTAATGGTAAGAAACAATGCTGAGCATGAGATGGGGAGCCCAGGTAATGGTAAGTAAGGATGCTGAGCATGAGATGGGGAGCCCATGTAATGATAAGCAAGGATGCTGAGCATGAGATGGGGAGCCTATGTAATGGTAAGTAAGGATGCATGAGATGGGGAGCCCATGTGATGATAAGTAATGATGCTGAGCATGAGATGGGGAGCCCATGTAATGGTAAGTAAGGATGCTGAGCATGAGATGGGGAGCCCATGTAATGGTAAGAAACAATGCTGAGCATGAGATGGGGAGCCCATGTAATGGTAAGTAAGTATGCTGAACATGAGATGGGGAGCCCATGTAATGGTAAGTAAGGATGCTGAGCATGAAGTGAGGATGCTGAGCATGAGATGGGCAGCCCATGTAATGGCAAGTAAGGATGCTGAGTATGAGATGGGGAGCCCATGTAATGATAAGTAAGGATGCTGAGCATGAGATGGGGAGCCTATGTAATGGTTAGTAAGGATGCATGAGATGGGGAGCCCATGTAATGATAAGTAATGATGCTGAGCATGAGATCAGGAGCCCATGTGATGATAAGTAATGATGCTGAGCCTGAGATGGGGAGCCCATGTGATGATAAGTAATGATGCTGAGCATGGGATGGGGAGCCCATGTAATGGTAAGTAAGGATGCATGAGATGGGGAGCCCATGTAATGCTATGTAACTATGCTGGGCATGAGATGGGGAGCCCATGTAATGGTAAGAAACAATGCTGAGCATGAGATGGGGAGCCCATGTAATGGTAAGTAAGGATGCAGGAGATGGGGAGCCCATGTAATGGTAAGTAAGGATGCTGAGCCTGAGATGGGGAGCCCATGTAATGGTAAGAAACAATGCCGAGCATGAGATGGGGAGCCCATGTAATGGTAAGTAAGGATGCATGAGATGGGGAGCCCATGTAATGTTAAGTAAGGATGCTGAGCATGAGATGGGGGCCCATGTAATGGTAAGTAAGGATGCTGAGCATGAAGTAAGGATGCTGAGCATGAGATGGGGAGCCCATGTAATGGTAAGTAAGGATGCTGAGCATGAAGGAAGGATGCTGAGCATGAGATGGGGGCCCATGTAATGGTAAGTAAGGATGCTCAGCATGAAGTGAGGATGCTGAGCATGAGATGGGGAGCCCATGTAATGGTATGTAAGGATGCTGAGCATGAAGGAAGGATGCTGAGCATGAGATGGGGAGCCCATGTAATGGTAAGTAAGGATGTTGAGCATGAGATGGGGAGCCCATGTAATGGTAAGCAATGATGCTGAGCATGATATGGGGGGCCCATGTAATGGTAAGTAAGGATGCTGAGCATGAGATGGGGAGCCCATGTAATGGTAAGTAAGGATGCATGAGATGGGGAGGCCATGTGATGCTGAGCATGAGATGGTGAGCCCATGTAATGGTAAGTAAGGGTGCTTGGCATGAGATGCGGAGCCCATGCAATGGTAAGTAAGGATGCTGAGCATGAGATGGGGGCCCATGTAATGGTAAGTAAGGGTGCTTGGCATGAGATGGGGAGCCCATGTAATGGTAAGTAAGGATGCTGAGCATGAGATGGGGAGCCCATGTAATGGTAAGTAATGATGCTGAGCATGAGATGGGGAGCCCATGTAATGGTAAGTAAGGATGCTGAGCATGAGATGGGAAGCCCATGTAATGGTAAGTAAGGATGCATGAGATGGGGAGGCCATGTGATGCTGAGCATGTGATGGGGAGCCCATGTAATGATAGTTAAGGATGCTGAGCATGAGATGGGGAGCCCATGTAATGGCAAGTAATGATGCTGAGCATGAGATGGCGAGCCCATGTAATGGTAAGTAAGGATGCTGAGCATGAGATGGGGAGCCCATGCAATGGTAAGTAAGGATTCATGAGATGGGGAGCCCATGTGATGCTGAGCATGAGATGGGGAGCCCATGTAATGGTAAGTAATGATGCTGAGCATGAGATGGGGAGCCCATGTAATGGTATGTAATGATGCTAAGCATGAGATGGGGAGCCCATGTAATGGTAGGAAAGGGTGCTTGGCATGAGATGGGGAGCGCATGTAATGGTAAGTAAGGATGCTGAGCATGAGATGGGGGGGCCCATGTACTGGTAAGTAAGGGTGCTTGGCATGAGATGGGGAGCCCATGTAATGATAAGTAAGGATGCTGAGCATGAGATGGGGAGCCCATGTAATGATAAGTAAGGATGCTGAGCATGAGATGGGGAGCCCATGTAATGGTAAGTAATGATGCTGAGCATGAGATGGGGAGCCCATGTAATGGTAAGTAAGGATGCTGAGCATGAGATGGGGGCCCATGTAATGGTAAGTAAGGTTGCTTGGCTGAGATGGGGAGCCCATGTAATGGTAAGTAAGGATGCTGAGCATGAGATGGGGGCCCATGTACTGGTAAGTAAGGTTGCTTGGCATGAGATGGGGAGCCCATGTAATCATAAGTAAGGATGCTGAGCATGAGATGGGGAGCCCATGTAATGATAAGTAAGGATGCTGAGAATGAGATGGGGAGCCCATGTAATGATAAGTAAGGATGCTGAGTATGAGATGGGGAGCCCATGTAATGATAAGTAAGGATGCTGAGCATGAGATGGGGGGGCCATGCAATGGTAAGTAAGGATGCTGAGCATGAGATGGGGGCCCATGTAATGGTAAGTAAGGGTGCTTGGCATGAGATGGGGAGCCCATGTAATGATAAGTAAGGATGCTGAGCATGAGATGGGAGCCCATGTAATGGTAAGAAAAAATGCTGAGCATGAGATGGGGAGCCCATGTAATGGTAAGTAAGGATGCTGAGCATGAAGTGAGGATGCTGAGCATGAGATGGGGAGCCCATGTAATGGTATGTAAGGATGCTGAGCATGAAGGAAGGATGCTGAGCATGAGATGGGGAGCCCATGTAATGGTAAGTAAGGATGCTGAGCATGAGATGGGGAGCCCATGTAATGGTAAGCAATGATGCTGAGCATGATATGGGGGGCCCATGTAATGGTAAGTAAGGATGCTGAGCATGAGATGGGGAGCCCATGTAATGGTAAGTAAGGATGCATGAGATGGGGAGGCCATGTGATGCTGAGCATGAGATGGTGAGCCCATGTAATGGTAAGTAAGGGTGCTTGGCATGAGATGCGGAGCCCATGCAATGGTAAGTAAGGATGCTGAGCATGAGATGGGGGCCCATGTAATGGTAAGTAAGGGTGCTTGGCATGAGATGGGGAGCCCATGTAATGGTAAGTAAGGATGCTGAGCATGAGATGGGGAGCCCATGTAATGGTAAGTAATGATGCTGAGCATGAGATGGGGAGCCCATGTAATGGTAAGTAAGGATGCTGAGCATGAGATGGGAAGCCCATGTAATGGTAAGTAAGGATGCATGAGATGGGGAGGCCATGTGATGCTGAGCATGAGATGGGGGAGCCCATGTAATGATAAATAAGGATGCTGAGCATGAGATGGGGAGCCCATGTAATGATAGTTAAGGATGCTGAGCATGAGATGGGGAGCCCATGTAATGGCAAGTAATGATGCTGAGCATGAGATGGCGAGCCCATGTAATGGTAAGTAAGGATGCTGAGCATGAGATGGGGAGCCCATGCAATGGTAAGTAAGGATTCATGAGATGGGGAGCCCATGTGATGCTGAGCATGAGATGGGGAGCCCATGTAATGGTAAGTAATGATGCTGAGCATGAGATGGGGAGCCCATGTAATGGTAAGTAATGATGCTAAGCATGAGATGGGGAGCCCATGTAATGGTAGGAAAGGGTGCTTGGCATGAGATGGGGAGCGCATGTAATGGTAAGTAAGGATGCTGAGCATGAGATGGGGGGCTCATGTACTGGTAAGTAAGGGTGCTTGGCATGAGATGGGGAGCCCATGTAATGATAAGTAAGGATGCTGAGCATGAGATGGGGAGCCCATGTAATGATAAGTAAGGTTGCTGAGCATGAGATGGGGAGCCCATGTAATGGTAAGTAATGATGCTGAGCATGAGATGGGGAGCCCATGTAATGGTAAGTAAGGATGCTGAGCATGAGATGGGGGACCATGTAATGGTAAGTAAGGTTGCTTGGCTGAGATGGGGAGCCCATGTAATGGTAAGTAAGGATGCTGAGCATGAGATGGGGGCCCATGTACTGGTAAGTAAGGGTGCTTGGCATGAGATGGGGAGCCCATGTAATCATAAGTAAGGATGCTGAGCATGAGATGGGGAGCCCATGTAATGATAAGTAAGGATGCTGAGAATGAGATGGGGAGCCCATGTAATGATAAGTAAGGATGCTGAGCATGAGATGGGGAGCCCATGTAATGATAAGTAAGGATGCTGAGCATGAGATGGGGGGCCATGCAATGGTAAGTAAGGATGCTGAGCATGAGATGGGGGGCCCATGTAATGGTAAGTAAGGGTGCTTGGCATGAGATGGGGAGCCCATGTAATGGTAAGTAAGGATGCTGAGAATGAGATGGGGGGCCCATGTACTGGTAAGTAAGGGTGCTTGGCATGAGATGGGGAGCCCATGTAATGATAAGTAAGGATGCTGAGCATGAGATGGGGAGCCCATGTAATGATAAGTAAGGATGCTGAGCATGAGTTGGGGAGCCCATGTAATGATATGTAAGGATGCTGAGCATGAGATGGGGAGCCCAAGTAATGATAAGTAAGGATGCTGAGCATGAGATGGGGGGCCCATGCAATGGTAAGTAAGGATGCTGAGCATGAGATGGGGGGGCCCATGTAATGGTGGTAAGTAAGGGTGCTTGGCATGAGATGGAGAGCCCATGTAATGGTAAGAAACAATGCTGAGCATGAGATGGGGAGCCCAGGTAATGGTAAGTAAGGATGCTGAGCATGAGATGGGGAGCCCATGTAATGATAAGCAAGGATGCTGAGCATGAGATGGGGAGCCTATCTAATGGTAAGTAAGGATGCATGAGATGGGGAGCCCATGTGATGATAAGTAATGATGGTGAGCATGAGATTGGGAGCCCATGTAATGGTAAGTAAGAATGCTGAGCATGAGATGGGGAGCCCATGTAATGGTAAGAAACAATGCTGAGCATGAGATGGCGAGCCCATGTAATGGTAAGTAAGTATGCTGAACATGAGATGGGGAGCCCATGTAATGGTAAGTAAGGATGCTGAGCATGAAGTGAGGATGCTGAGCATGAGATGGGGAGCCCATGTAATGGCAAGTATGAGATGGGGAGCCCATGTAATGATAAGTAAGGATGCTGAGCATGAGATGGGGAGCCTATGTAATGGTTAGTAAGGATGCATGAGATGGGGAGCCCATGTAATGATAAGTAATGATGCTTAGCATGAGATCAGGAGCCCATGTGATGATAAGTAATGATGCTGAGCATGAGATGGGGAGCCCATGTGATGATAAGTAATGATGCTGAGCATGAGATGTGGAGCCCATGTAATGGTAAGTAAGGATGCTAAGCATGAGATGGGGAGCCCATGTAATGGTAAGTAAGGATGCATGAGATGGGGAGCCCATGTAATGCTATGTAACCATGCTGGGCATGAGATGGGGAGCCCATGTAATGGTAAGAAACAATGCTGAGCATGAGATGGGGAGCCCATGTAATGGTAAGTAAGGATGCAGGAGATGGGGAGCCCATGTAATGGTAAGTAAGGATGCTGAGCCTGAGATGGGGAGCCCATGTAATGGTAAGAAACAATGCCGAGCATGAGATGGGGAGCCCATGTAATGGTAAGTAAGGATGCATGAGATGGGGAGCCCATGTAATGTTAAGTAAGGATGCTGAGCATGAGATGGGGGCCCATGTAATGGTAAGTAAGGATGCTGAGCATGAAGTAAGGATGCTGAGCATGAGATGGGGAGCCCATGTAATGGTAAGTAAGGATGCTGAGCATGAAGTGAGGATGCTGAGCATGAGATGGGGAGCCCATGTAATGGTATGTAAGGATGCTGAGCATGAAGGAAGGATGCTGAGCATGAGATGGGGAGCCCATGTAATGGTAAGTAAGGATGCTGAGCATGAGATGGGGAGCCCATGTAATGGTAAGCAATGATGCTGAGCATGATATGGGGGGCCCATGTAATGGTAAGTAAGGATGCTGAGCATGAGATGGGGAGCCCATGTAATGGTAAGTAAGGATGCATGAGATGGGGAGGCCATGTGATGCTGAGCATGAGATGGTGAGCCCATGTAATGGTAAGTAAGGGTGCTTGGCATGAGATGCGGAGCCCATGCAATGGTAAGTAAGGATGCTGAGCATGAGATGGGGGCCCATGTAATGGTAAGTAAGGGTGCTTGGCATGAGATGGGGAGCCCATGTAATGGTAAGTAAGGATGCTGAGCATGAGATGGGGAGCCCATGTAATGGTAAGTAATGATGCTGAGCATGAGATGGGGAGCCCATGTAATGGTAAGTAAGGATGCTGAGCATGAGATGGGAAGCCCATGTAATGGTAAGTAAGGATCAATGAGATGGGGAGGCCATGTGATGCTGAGCATGAGATGGGGAGCCCATGTAATGATAAATAAGGATGCTGAGCATGAGATGGGGAGCCCATGTAATGATAGTTAAGGATGCTGAGCATGAGATGGGGAGCCCATGTAATGGCAAGTAATGATGCTGAGCATGAGATGGCGAGCCCATGTATTGGTAAGTAAGGATGCTGAGCATGAGATGGGGAGCCCATGCAATGGTAAGTAAGGATTCATGAGATGGGGAGCCCATGTGATGCTGAGCATGAGATGGGGAGCCCATGTAATGGTAAGTAATGATGCTGAGCATGAGATGGGGAGCCCATGTAATGGTAAGTAATGATGCTAAGCATGAGATGGGGAGCCCATGTAATGGTAGGAAAGGGTGCTTGGCATGAGATGGGGAGCGCATGTAATGGTAAGTAAGGATGCTGAGCATGAGATGGGGGGGGCCCATGTACTGGTAAGTAAGGGTGCTTGGCATGAGATGGGGAGCCCATGTAATGATAAGTAAGGATGCTGAGCATGAGATGGGGAGCCCATGTAATGATAGGTAAGGATGCTGAGCATGAGATGGGGAGCCCATGTAATGGTAAGTAATGATGCTGAGCATGAGATGGGGAGCCCATGTAATGGTAAGTAAGGATGCTGAGCATGAGATGGGGGCCCATGTAATGGTAAGTAAGGTTGCTTGGCTGAGATGGGGAGCCCATGTAATGGTAAGTAAGGATGCTGAGCATGAGATGGGGGCCCATGTACTGGTAAGTAAGGGTGCTTGGCATGAGATGGGGAGCCCATGTAATCATAAGTAAGGATGCTGAGCATGAGATGGGGAGCCCATGTAATGATAAGTAAGGATGCTGAGAATGAGATGGGGAGCCCATGTAATGATAAGTAAGGATGCTGAGCATGAGATGGGGAGCCCATGTAATGATAAGTAAGGATGCTGAGCATGAGATGGGGGGGCCATGCAATGGTAAGTAAGGATGCTGAGCATGAGATGGGGGGCCCATGTAATGGTAAGTAAGGGTGCTTGGCATGAGATGGGGAGCCCATGTAATGATAAGTAAGGATGCTGAGCATGAGATGGGAGCCCATGTAATGGTAAGAAAAAATGCTGAGCATGAGATGGGGAGCCCATGTAATGGTAAGTAAGGATGCTGAGCATGAAGTAAGGATGCTGAGCATGAGATGGGGGCCCATGTAATGGTAAGTAAGGATGCTGAGCATGAAGGAAGGATGCTGAGCATGAGATGGGGAGCCCATGTAATGGTCAGAAACAATGCTGAGCATGAGATGGGGAGCCCATGTAATGGTAAGTAAGGATGCTGAGCATGAGATGGGGAGCCCATGTAATGGTAAGCAATGATGCTGAGCATGAGATGGGGAGCCCATGTAATGGTAAGTAAGGATGCTGAGCATGAGATGGGGAGCCCATGTAATGGTAAGTAAGGATGCATGAGATGGGGAGGCCATGTGATGCTGAGCATGAGATGGGGAGCCCATGTAATGGTAAGTAAGGATGCTGAGCATGAAATGGGGAGCCCATGTAATGGTATGTAAGGATGCTGAGCATGAAGGAAGGATGCTGAGCATGAGATGGGGAGCCCATGTAACGGTAAGCAATGATGCTGAGCATGAGATGGGGGGCCCATGTAATGGTAAGTAAGGATGCTGAGCATGAGATGGGGAGCCCATGTAATGGTAAGTAAGGATGCATGAGATGGGGAGGCCATGTGATGCTGAGCATGAGATGGTGAGCCCATGTAATGGTAAGTAAGGGTGCTTGGCATGAGATGCGGAGCCCATGCAATGGTAAGTAAGGATGCTGAGCATGAGATGGGGGCCCATGTAATGGTAAGTAAGGGTGCTTGGCATGAGATGGGGAGCCCATGTAATGGTAAGTAAGGATACTGAGCATGAGATGGGGAGCCCATGTAATGGTAAGTAATGATGCTGAGCATGAGATGGGGAGCTCATGTAATGGTAAGTAAGGATGCTGAGCATGAGATGGGAAGCCCATGTAATGGTAAGTAAGGATGCATAAGATGGGGAGGCCATGCGATGCTCAGCATGAGATGGGGAGCCCATGTAATGATAAATAAGGATGCTGAGCATGAGATGGGGAGCCCATGTAATGATAGTTAGGGATGCTGAGCATGAGATGGGGAGCCCATGTAATGGCAAGTAATGATGCTGAGCATGAGATGGCGAGCCCATGTAATGGTAAGTAAGGATACTGAGCATGAGATGGGGAGCCCATGTAATGGTAAGTAATGATGCTAAGCATGAGATGGGGAGCCCATGTAATGGTAGGAAAGGGTGCTTGGCATGAGATGGGGAGCGCATGTAATGGTAAGTAAGGATGCTGAGCATGAGATGGGGGGCCCTTGTACTGGTAAGTAAGGGTGCTTGGCATGAGACGGGGAGCCCATGTAATGATAAGTAAGGATGCTGAGCATGAGATGGGGAGCCCATGTAATGATAAGTAAGGATGCTGAGCATGAGATGGGGAGCCCATGTAATAGTAAGTAATGATGCTGAGCATGAGATGGGGGGCCCATGTACTGGTAAGTAAGGATGCTGAGCATGAGATGGGGGGGCCCATGTAATGGTAAGTAAGGGTGCTTGGCATGAGATGGGGAGCCCATGTAATGATAAGTAAGGATGCTGAGCATGAGATGGGAGCCCATGTAATGGTAAGAAAAAATGCTGAGCATGAGATGGGGAGCCCATGTAATGGTAAGTAAGGATGCTGAGCATGAAGTAAGGATGCTGAGCATGAGATGGGGAGCCCATGTAATGGTAAGTAAGGATGCTGAGCATGAAGGAAGGATGCTGAGCATGAGATGGGGAGCGCATGTAATGGTAAGAAACAATGCTGAGCATGAGATGGGGAGCCCATGTAATGGTAAGTAAGGATGCTGAGCATGAGATGGGGAGCCCATGTAATGGTAAGCAATGATGCTGAGCATGAGATGGGGAGCCCATGTAATGGTAAGTAAGGATGCTGAGCATGAGATGGGGAGCCCATGTAATGGTAAGTAAGGATGCATGAGATGGGGAGGCCATGTGATGCTGAGCATGAGATGGGGAGCCCATGTAATGGTAAGTAAGGATGCTGAGCATGAGATGGGGAGCCCATGTAATGGTATGTAAGGATGCTGAGCATGAAGGAAGGATGCTGAGCATGAGATGGGGAGCCCATGTAATGGTAAGTAAGGATGCTGAGCATGAGATCGGGAGCCCATGTAATGGTAAGCAATGATGCTGAGCATGAGATGGGGGGCCCATGTAATGGTAAGTAAGGATGCTGTGCATGAGATGGGGAGCCCATGTAATGGTAAGTAAGGATGCATGAGATGGGGAGGCCATGTGATGCTGAGAATGAGATGATGAGCCCATGTAATGGTAAGTAAGGGTGCTTGGCATGAGATGCGGAGCCCATGCAATGGTAAGTAAGGATGCTGAGCATGAGATGGGGGCCCATGTAATGGTAAGTAAGGGTGCTTGGCATGAGATGGGGAGCCCATGTAATGGTAAGTAAGGATGCTGAGCATGAGATGGGGAGCCCATGTAATGGTAAGTAATGATGCTGAGCATGAGATGGGGAGCCCATGTAATGGTAAGTAAGGATGCTGAGCATGAGATGGGAAGCCCATGTAATGGTAAGTAAGGATGCATGAGATGGGGAGGCCATGTGATGCTCAGCATGAGATGGGGAGCCCATGTAATGATAAATAAGGATGCTGAGCATGAGATGGGGAGCCCATGTAATGATAGTTAAGGATGCTGAGCATGAGATGGGGAGCCCATGTAATGGCAAGTAATGATGCTGAGCATGAGATGGCGAGCCCATGTAATGGTAAGTAAGGATGCTGAGCATGAGATGGGGAGCCCATGTAATGGTAAGTAAGGATTCATGAGATGGGGAGCCCATGTGATGCTGAGCATGAGATGGGGAGCCCATGTAATGGTAAGTAATGATGCTGAGCATGAGATGGGGAGCCCATGTAATGGTAAGTAATGATGCTAAGCATGAGATGGGGAGCCCATGTAATGGTAGGAAAGGGTGCTTGGCATGAGATGGGGAGCGCATGTAATGGTAAGTAAGGATGCTGAGCATGAGATGGGGGGGCCCATGTACTGGTAAGTAAGGGTGCTTGGCATGAGATGGGGAGCCCATGTAATGATAAGTAAGGATGCTGAGCATGAGATGGGGAGCCCATGTAATGATAAGTAAGGATGCTGAGCATGAGATGGGGAGCCCAGGTAATAGTAAGTAATGATGCTGAGCATGAGATGGGGAGCCCATGTAATGGTGAGTAAGGATGCTGAGCATGAGATGGGGGCCCATGTAATGGTAAGTAAGGTTGCTTGGCTCAGATGGGGAGCCCATGTAATGGTAAGTAAGGATGCTGAGCATGAGATGGGGGGCCCATGTACTGGTAAGTAAGGGTGCTTGGCATGAGATGGGGAGCCCATGTAATGATAAGTAAGGATGCTGAGCATGAGATGGGGAGCCCATGTAATGATAAGTAAGGATGCTGAGAATGAGATGGGGAGCCCATGTAATGATAAGTAAGGATGCTGAGCATGAGATGGGGAGCCCATGTAATGATGAGTAAGGATGCTGAGCATGAGATGGGGGGCCCATGCAATGGTAAGTAAGGATGCTGAGCATGAGATGGGGGGGCCCATGTAATGGAAAGTAAGGGTGCTTGGCATGAGATGGGGAGCCCATGTAATGATAAGTAAGGATGTTGAGCATGAGATGGGAGCCCATGTAATGGTAAGAAAAAATGCTGAGCATGAGATGGGGAGCCCATGTAATGGTAAGTAAGGATGCTGAGCATGAAGTAAGGATGCTGAGCATGAGATGGGGAGCCCATGTAATGGTAAGTAAGGATGCTGAGCATGAAGGAAGGATGCTGAGCATGAGATGGGGAGCCCAGGTAATGGTAAGAAACAATGCTGAGCATGAGATGGGGAGCCCATGTAATGGTAAGTAAGGATGCTGAGCATGAGATGGGGAGCCCATGTAATGGTAAGCAATGATGCTGAGCATGAGATGGGGAGCCCATGTAATGGTAAGTAAGGATAGATGAGATGGGGAGGCCATGTGATGCTGAGCATGAGATGGGGACCCCATGTGATGGTAAGTAAGGATGCTGAGCATGAGATGGGGAACCCATGTAATGGTAAGTAAGGATGCTGAGCATGAGATGGGGATCCCATGTAAGGGTAAGTAAGGATGCTGAGCATGAGATGGGGAGCCCATGTAATGGTAAGTAAGGATGCATGAGATGGGGAGCCCATTTGATGCTGAGCATGAGATGGGGAGCCCATGTAATGGTAAGCAATGATGCTGAGCATGAGATGGGGAGCCCATGTAATGGTAAGTAAGGATGCTGAGCATGAGATGGGGAGCCCATGTAATGGTAAGTAAGGATGCATGAGATGGGGAGGCCATGTGATGCTGAGCATGAGATGGGGAGCCCATGTAATGGTAAGTAAGGATGCTGAGCATGAAATGGGGAGCCCATGTAATGGTATGTAAGGATGCTGAGCATGAAGGAAGGATGCTGAGCATGAGATGGGGAGCCCATGTAATGGTAAGCAATGATGCTGAGCATGAGATGGGGGGCCCATGTAATGGTAAGTAAGGATGCTGAGCATGAGATGGGGAGCCCATGTAATGGTAAGTAAGGATGCATGAGATGGGGAGGCCATGTGATGCTGAGCATGAGATGGTGAGCCCATGTAATGGTAAGTAAGGGTGCTTGGCATGAGATGCGGAGCCCATGCAATGGTAAGTAAGGATGCTGAGCATGAGATGGGGGCCCATGTAATGGTAAGTAAGGGTGCTTGGCATGAGATGGGGAGCCCATGTAATGGTAAGTAAGGATGCTGAGCATGAGATGGGGAGCCCATGTAATGGTAAGTAATGATGCTGAGCATGAGATGGGGAGCCCATGTAATGGTAAGTAAGGATGCTGAGCATGAGATGGGAAGCCCATGTAATGGTAAGTAAGGATGCATGAGATGGGGAGGCCATGTGATGCTCAGCATGAGATGGGGAGCCCATGTAATGATAAATAAGGATGCTGAGCATGAGATGGGGAGCCCATGTAATGATAGTTAGGGATGCTGAGCATGAGATGGGGAGCCCATGTAATGGCAAGTAATGATGCTGAGCATGAGATGGCGAGCCCATGTAATGGTAAGTAAGGATGCTGAGCATGAGATGGGGAGCCCATGTAATGGTAAGTAAGGATTCATGAGATGGGGAGCCCATGTGATGCTGAGCATGAGATGGGGAGCCCATGTAATGGTAAGTAATGATGCTGAGCATGAGATGGGGAGCCCATGTAATGGTAAGTAATGATGCTAAGCATGAGATGGGGAGCCCATGTAATGGTAGGAAAGGGTGCTTGGCATGAGATGGGGAGCGCATGTAATGGTAAGTAAGGATGCTGAGCATGAGATGGGGGCCCATGTACTGGTAAGTAAGGGTGCTTGGCATGAGACGGGGAGCCCATGTAATGATAAGTAAGGATGCTGAGCATGAGATGGGGAGCCCATGTAATGATAAGTAAGGATGCTGAGCATGAGATGGGGAGCCCATGTAATAGTAAGTAATGATGCTGAGCATGAGATGGGGGGCCCATGTACTGGTAAGTAAGGATGCTGAGCATGAGATGGGGGGCCCATGTAATGGTAAGTAAGGGTGCTTGGCATGAGATGGGGAGCCCATGTAATGATAAGTAAGGATGCTGAGCATGAGATGGGAGCCCATGTAATGGTAAGAAAAAATGCTGAGCATGAGATGGGGAGCCCATGTAATGGTAAGTAAGGATGCTGAGCATGAAGTAAGGATGCTGAGCATGAGATGGGGAGCCCATGTAATGGTAAGTAAGGATGCTGAGCATGAAGGAAGGATGCTGAGCATGAGATGGGGAGCCCATGTAATGGTAAGAAACAATGCTGAGCATGAGATGGGGAGCCCATGTAATGGTAAGTAAGGATGCTGAGCATGAGATGGGGAGCCCATGTAATGGTAAGCAATGATGCTGAGCATGAGATGGGGAGCCCATGTAATGGTAAGTAAGGATGCTGAGCATGAGATGGGGAGCCCATGTAATGGTAAGTAAGGATGCATGAGATGGGGAGGCCATGTGATGCTGAGCATGAGATGGGGAGCCCATGTAATGGTAAGTAAGGATGCTGAGCATGAGATGGGGAGCCCATGTAATGGTATGTAAGGATGCTGAGCATGAAGGAAGGATGCTGAGCATGAGATGGGGAGCCCATGTAATGGTAAGTAAGGATGCTGAGCATGAGATCGGGAGCCCATGTAATGGTAAGCAATGATGCTGAGCATGAGATGGGGGGCCCATGTAATGGTAAGTAAGGATGCTGAGCATGAGATGGGGAGCCCATGTAATGGTAAGTAAGGATGCATGAGATGGGGAGGCCATGTGATGCTGAGAATGAGATGGTGAGCCCATGTAATGGTAAGTAAGGGTGCTTGGCATGAGATGCGGAGCCCATGCAATGGTAAGTAAGGATGCTGAGCATGAGATGGGGGCCCATGTAATGGTAAGTAAGGGTGCTTGGCATGAGATGGGGAGCCCATGTAATGGTAAGTAAGGATGCTGAGCATGAGATGGGGAGCCCATGTAATGGTAAGTAATGATGCTGAGCATGAGATGGGGAGCCCATGTAATGGTAAGTAAGGATGCTGAGCATGAGATGGGAAGCCCATGTAATGGTAAGTAAGGATGCATGAGATGGGGAGGCCATGTGATGCTCAGCATGAGATGGGGAGCCCATGTAATGATAAATAAGGATGCTGAGCATGAGATGGGGAGCCCATGTAATGATAGTTAAGGATGCTGAGCATGAGATGGGGAGCCCATGTAATGGCAAGTAATGATGCTGAGCATGAGATGGCGAGCCCATGTAATGGTAAGTAAGGATGCTGAGCATGAGATGGGGAGCCCATGTAATGGTAAGTAAGGATTCATGAGATGGGGAGCCCATGTGATGCTGAGCATGAGATGGGGAGCCCATGTAATGGTAAGTAATGATGCTGAGCATGAGATGGGGAGCCCATGTAATGGTAAGTAATGATGCTAAGCATGAGATGGGGAGCCCATGTAATGGTAGGAAAGGGTGCTTGGCATGAGATGGGGAGCGCATGTAATGGTAAGTAAGGATGCTGAGCATGAGATGGGGGGCCCATGTACTGGTAAGTAAGGGTGCTTGGCATGAGATGGGGAGCCCATGTAATGATAAGTAAGGATGCTGAGCATGAGATGGGGAGCCCATGTAATGATAAGTAAGGATGCTGAGCATGAGATGGGGAGCCCATGTAATAGTAAGTAATGATGCTGAGCATGAGATGGGGAGCCCATGTAATGGTAAGTAAGGATGCTGAGCATGAGATGGGGGCCCATGTAATGGTAAGTAAGGTTGCTTGGCTCAGATGGGGAGCCCATGTAATGGTAAGTAAGGATGCTGAGCATGAGATGGGGGGGCCCATGTACTGGTAAGTAAGGGTGCTTGGCATGAGATGGGGAGCCCATGTAATGATAAGTAAGGATGCTGAGCATGAGATGGGGAGCCCATGTAATGATAAGTAAGGATGCTGAGAATGAGATGGGGAGCCCATGTAATGATGAGTAAGGATGCTGAGCATGAGATGGGGAGCCCATGTAATGATGAGTAAGGATGCTGAGCATGAGATGGGGGGCCCATGCAATGGTAAGTAAGGATGCTGAGCATGAGATGGGGGGGCCCATGTAATGGAAAGTAAGGGTGATTGGCATGAGATGGGGAGCCCATGTAATGATAAGTAAGGATGCTGAGCATGAGATGGGAGCCCATGTAATGGTAAGAAAAAATGCTGAGCATGAGATGGGGAGCCCATGTAATGGTAAGTAAGGATGCTGAGCATGAAGTAAGGATGCTGAGCATGAGGTGGGGAGCCCATGTAATGGTAAGTAAGGATGCTGAGCATGAAGGAAGGATGCTGAGCATGAGATGGGGAGCCCATGTAATGGTAAGAAACAATGCTGAGCATGAGATGGGGAGCCCATGTAATGGTAAGTAAGGATGCTGAGCATGAGATGGGGAGCCCATGTAATGGTAAGCAATGATGCTGAGCATGAGATGGGGAGCCCATGTAATGGTAAGTAAGGATGCATGAGATGGGGAGGCCATGTGATGCTGAGCATGAGATGGGGAGCCCATGTGATGGTAAGTAAGGATGCTGAGCATGAAATGGGGAACCCATGTAATGGTAAGTAAGGATGCTGAGCATGAGATGGGGATCCCATGTAAGGGTAAGTAAGGATGCTGAGCATGAGATGGGGAGCCCATGTAATGGTAAGTAAGGATGCATGAGATGGGGAGCCCATTTGATGCTGAGCATGAGATGGGGAGCCCATGTAATGGTAAGTAAGGATGCTGAGCATGTGATGGGGGGCCCATGTAAAGGTAAGTAATGATGCTGAGCATGAAATGGGGAGCCCATGTAATGGTAAGTAATGATGCTAAGCATGAGATGGGGAGCCCATGTAATGGTAGGAAAGGGTGCTTGGCATGAGATGGGGAGCCCATGTAATGGTAAGTAAGGATGCTGAGCATGAGATGGGGGGCCCATGTAATGGTAAGTAAGGGTGCTTGGCATGAGATGGGAAGCCTATGTAATGGTAAGTAAGGATGCTGAGCATGAGATGGGGAGCCCATGTAATGGTAAGTAATGATGCTGAGCATGAGATGGGGAGCCCATGTAATGGTAAGTAAGGATGCTGAGCATGAGATGGGGAGCCCATGTAATGGTAAGTAATGATGCATGAGATGGGGAGGCCATGTGATGCTGAGCATGAGATGGGGAGCCCATGTAATGGTAAGTAAGGATCCTGAGCATGAGATGGGGAGCCCATGTAATGATAGTTAAGGATGCTGAGCATGAGATGGGGAGCCCATGTAATGGTAAGTAAGGATGCTGAGCATGGGATGGGGAGCCCATGTGATTCTGATCATGAGATGGGGAGCCCATGTAATGGTAAGTAAGGATGCTGAGCATGAGATGGGGGTCCATGTAAAGGTAAGTAATGATGCTGAGCATGAGATGGGGAGCCCATGTAATGGTAAGTAATGATGCTAAGCATGAGATGGGGAGCCCATGTAATGGTAGGAAAGGGTGCTTGGCATGAGATGGGGAGCCCATGTAATGGTAAGTAAGGATGCTGAGCATGAGATGGGGGGCATGTAATGGTAAGCAAGGATGCTGAGCATGAGATGGGGGCCCATGTAATGGTAAGTAAGGGTGCTTGGCATGAGATGGGGAGCCCATGTAATGGTAAGTAAGGATGCTGAGCATGAGATGGGGGGCCCATGTACTGGTAAGTAAGGGAGCTTGGCATGAGATCTGGAGCCCATGTAATGATAAGTAAGGATGCTGAGCATGAGATGGGGAGCCCATGTAATGACAAGTAAGGATGCTGAGCATAAGATGGGGAGCCCATGTCATGATAAGTAAGGATGCTGAGCATGAGATGGGTAGCCCATGTAATGATAAGTAAGGATGCTGAGCATAAGATGGGGAGCCCATGTAATGATAAGTAAGGATGCTGAGCATGAGATGGGGAGCCCATGCAATGGTAAGTAAGGATGCTGAGCATGAGATGGGGAGGCATGTAATGGTAAGTAAGGGTGCTTGGCATGAGATGGGGAGCCCATGTAATGATAAGTAAGGATGCTGAGCATGAGATGGGGAGCCCATGTAATGGTAAGAAAACATGCTGAGCATGAGATGGGGAGCCCATGTAATGGTAAGAAAAAATGCTGAGCATGAGATGGGGAGCCCATGTAATGGTAAGTAAGGATGCTGAGCATGAAGTAAGGATGCTGAGCATGAGATGGGGAGCCTATGTAATGGTAAGTAAGGTTGCTGACCATGAAGGAAGGATGCTGAGCATGAGATGGGGAGCCCATGTAATGGTAAGAAACAATGCTGAGCATGAGATGGGGAGCCCATGTAATGGCAAGTAAGGATGCTGAGCATGAGATGGGGAGCCCATGTAATGGTAAGCAATGATGCTGAGCATGAGATGGGGAGCCCATGTAATGGTAAGTAAGGATGCTGAGAATGAGATGGGGAGCCCATGTAATGGTAAGTAAGGATGCTGAGCATGAGATGGGGGGCCCATGTAATGGTAAGTAAGGGTGCTTGGCATGAGATGGGGGGCCCATGTAAAGGTAAGTAATGATGCTGAGCATGAGATGGGGAGCCCATGTAATGGTAAGTAATGATGCTAAGCATGAGCTGGGGAGCCCATGTAATGGTAGGAAAGGGTGCTTGGCATGAGATGGGGAGCCCATGTAATGGTAAGTAAGGATGCTGAGCATGAGATGGGGGGCCCATGTAAAGGTAAGTAATGATGCTGAGCATGAGATGGGGAGCCCATGTAATGGTAAGTAATGATGCTAAGCATGAGATGGGGAGCCCATGTAATGGTAGGAAATGGTGCTTGGCATGAGATGGGGAGCCCATGTAATGGTAAGTAAGGATGCTGAGCATGAGATGGGGGGCCCATGTAATGGTAAGTAAGGGTGCTTGGCATGAGATGGGAAGCCTATGTAATGGTAAGTAAGGATGCTGAGCATGAGATGGGGAGCCCATGTAATGGTAAGTAATGATGCTGAGCATGAGATGGGGAGCCCATGTAATGGTAAGTAAGGATGCTGAGCATGAGATGGGGAGCCCATGTAATGGTAAGTAATGATGCATGAGATGGGGAGGCCATGTGATGCTGAGCATGAGATGGGGAGCCCATGTAATGGTAAGTAAGGATGCTGAGCATGAGATGGGGAGCCCATGTAATGATAGTTAAGGATGCTGAGCATGAGATGGGGAGCCCATGTAATGGTAAGTAAGGATGCTGAGCATGAGATGGGGAGCCCATGCAATGATAGTTAAGGATGTTGAGCATGAGATGGGGAGCCCATGTAATGGTAAGTAAGGGTGCTTGGCATGAGATGGGGAGCCCATGTAATGGTAAGTAAGGATGCTGAGCATGAGATGGGGGGGCATGTAATGGTAAGTAAGGGTGCTTGGCATGAGATGGGGAGCCCATGTAATGGTAAGTAAGGATGCTGAGCATGAGATGGGGAGCCCATGTAATGGTAAGTAAGGATGCTGAGCATCAGATGGGGATCCCATGTAAGGGTAAGTAAGGCTGCTGAGCATGAGATGGGGAGCCCATGTAATGGTAAGTAAGGATGCATGGGATGGGGAGCCCATGTGATGCTGAGCATGAGATGGGGAGCCCATGTAATGGTAAGTAAGGATGCTGAGCATGAGATGGGGGCCCATGTAAAGGTAAGTAATGATGCTGAGCATGAGATGGGTAGCCCATGTAATGGTAAGTAATGATGCTGAGCATGAGATGGGGAGCCCATGTAATGGTAGGAAAGGGTGCTTGGCATGAGATGGGGAGCCCATGTAATGGTAAGTAAGGATGCTGAGCATGAGATGGGGGGGCATGTAATGGTAAGTAAGGATGCTGAGCATGAGATGGGGGCCCATGTAATGGTAAGTAAGGGTGCTTGGCATGAGATGGGGAGCCCATGTAATGGTATGTAAGGATGCTGAGCATGAAGGAAGGATGCTGAGCATGAGATGGGGAGCCCATGTAATGGTAAGTAAGGATGCTGAGCATGAGATCGGGAGCCCATGTAATGGTAAGCAATGATGCTGAGCATGAGATGGGGGGCCCATGTAATGGTAAGTAAGGATGCTGTGCATGAGATGGGGAGCCCATGTAATGGTAAGTAAGGATGCATGAGATGGGGAGGCCATGTGATGCTGAGAATGAGATGATGAGCCCATGTAATGGTAAGTAAGGGTGCTTGGCATGAGATGCGGAGCCCATGCAATGGTAAGTAAGGATGCTGAGCATGAGATGGGGGCCCATGTAATGGTAAGTAAGGGTGCTTGGCATGAGATGGGGAGCCCATGTAATGGTAAGTAAGGATGCTGAGCATGAGATGGGGAGCCCATGTAATGGTAAGTAATGATGCTGAGCATGAGATGGGGAGCCCATGTAATGGTAAGTAAGGATGCTGAGCATGAGATGGGAAGCCCATGTAATGGTAAGTAAGGATGCATGAGATGGGGAGGCCATGTGATGCTCAGCATGAGATGGGGAGCCCATGTAATGATAAATAAGGATGCTGAGCATGAGATGGGGAGCCCATGTAATGATAGTTAAGGATGCTGAGCATGAGATGGGGAGCCCATGTAATGGCAAGTAATGATGCTGAGCATGAGATGGCGAGCCCATGTAATGGTAAGTAAGGATGCTGAGCATGAGATGGGGAGCCCATGTAATGGTAAGTAAGGATTCATGAGATGGGGAGCCCATGTGATGCTGAGCATGAGATGGGGAGCCCATGTAATGGTAAGTAATGATGCTGAGCATGAGATGGGGAGCCCATGTAATGGTAAGTAATGATGCTAAGCATGAGATGGGGAGCCCATGTAATGGTAGGAAAGGGTGCTTGGCATGAGATGGGGAGCGCATGTAATGGTAAGTAAGGATGCTGAGCATGAGATGGGGGGGCCCATGTACTGGTAAGTAAGGGTGCTTGGCATGAGATGGGGAGCCCATGTAATGATAAGTAAGGATGCTGAGCATGAGATGGGGAGCCCATGTAATGATAAGTAAGGATGCTGAGCATGAGATGGGGAGCCCAGGTAATAGTAAGTAATGATGCTGAGCATGAGATGGGGAGCCCATGTAATGGTGAGTAAGGATGATGAGCATGAGATGGGGGCCCATGTAATGGTAAGTAAGGTTGCTTGGCTCAGATGGGGAGCCCATGTAATGGTAAGTAAGGATGCTGAGCATGAGATGGGGGGCCCATGTACTGGTAAGTAAGGGTGCTTGGCATGAGATGGGGAGCCCATGTAATGATAAGTAAGGATGCTGAGCATGAGATGGGGAGCCCATGTAATGATAAGTAAGGATGCTGAGAATGAGATGGGGAGCCCATGTAATGATAAGTAAGGATGCTGAGCATGAGATGGGGAGCCCATGTAATGATGAGTAAGGATGCTGAGCATGAGATGGGGGGCCCATGCAATGGTAAGTAAGGATGCTGAGCATGAGATGGGGGGGCCCATGTAATGGAAAGTAAGGGTGCTTGGCATGAGATGGGGAGCCCATGTAATGATAAGTAAGGATGTTGAGCATGAGATGGGAGCCCATGTAATGGTAAGAAAAAATGCTGAGCATGAGATGGGGAGCCCATGTAATGGTAAGTAAGGATGCTGAGCATGAAGTAAGGATGCTGAGCATGAGATGGGGAGCCCATGTAATGGTAAGTAAGGATGCTGAGCATGAAGGAAGGATGCTGAGCATGAGATGGGGAGCCCAGGTAATGGTAAGAAACAATGCTGAGCATGAGATGGGGAGCCCATGTAATGGTAAGTAAGGATGCTGAGCATGAGATGGGGAGCCCATGTAATGGTAAGCAATGATGCTGAGCATGAGATGGGGAGCCCATGTAATGGTAAGTAAGGATAGATGAGATGGGGAGGCCATGTGATGCTGAGCATGAGATGGGGACCCCATGTGATGGTAAGTAAGGATGCTGAGCATGAGATGGGGAACCCATGTAATGGTAAGTAAGGATGCTGAGCATGAGATGGGGATCCCATGTAAGGGTAAGTAAGGATGCTGAGCATGAGATGGGGAGCCCATGTAATGGTAAGTAAGGATGCATGAGATGGGGAGCCCATTTGATGCTGAGCATGAGATGGGGAGCCCATGTAATGGTAAGCAATGATGCTGAGCATGAGATGGGGAGCCCATGTAATGGTAAGTAAGGATGCTGAGCATGAGATGGGGAGCCCATGTAATGGTAAGTAAGGATGCATGAGATGGGGAGGCCATGTGATGCTGAGCATGAGATGGGGAGCCCATGTAATGGTAAGTAAGGATGCTGAGCATGAAATGGGGAGCCCATGTAATGGTATGTAAGGATGCTGAGCATGAAGGAAGGATGCTGAGCATGAGATGGGGAGCCCATGTAATGGTAAGCAATGATGCTGAGCATGAGATGGGGGGCCCATGTAATGGTAAGTAAGGATGCTGAGCATGAGATGGGGAGCCCATGTAATGGTAAGTAAGGATGCATGAGATGGGGAGGCCATGTGATGCTGAGCATGAGATGGTGAGCCCATGTAATGGTAAGTAAGGGTGCTTGGCATGAGATGCGGAGCCCATGCAATGGTAAGTAAGGATGCTGAGCATGAGATGGGGGCCCATGTAATGGTAAGTAAGGGTGCTTGGCATGAGATGGGGAGCCCATGTAATGGTAAGTAAGGATGCTGAGCATGAGATGGGGAGCCCATGTAATGGTAAGTAATGATGCTGAGCATGAGATGGGGAGCCCATGTAATGGTAAGTAAGGATGCTGAGCATGAGATGGGAAGCCCATGTAATGGTAAGTAAGGATGCATGAGATGGGGAGGCCATGTGATGCTCAGCATGAGATGGGGAGCCCATGTAATGATAAATAAGGATGCTGAGCATGAGATGGGGAGCCCATGTAATGATAGTTAGGGATGCTGAGCATGAGATGGGGAGCCCATGTAATGGCAAGTAATGATGCTGAGCATGAGATGGCGAGCCCATGTAATGGTAAGTAAGGATGCTGAGCATGAGATGGGGAGCCCATGTAATGGTAAGTAAGGATTCATGAGATGGGGAGCCCATGTGATGCTGAGCATGAGATGGGGAGCCCATGTAATGGTAAGTAATGATGCTGAGCATGAGATGGGGAGCCCATGTAATGGTAAGTAATGATGCTAAGCATGAGATGGGGAGCCCATGTAATGGTAGGAAAGGGTGCTTGGCATGAGATGGGGAGCGCATGTAATGGTAAGTAAGGATGCTGAGCATGAGATGGGGGCCCATGTACTGGTAAGTAAGGGTGCTTGGCATGAGACGGGGAGCCCATGTAATGATAAGTAAGGATGCTGAGCATGAGATGGGGAGCCCATGTAATGATAAGTAAGGATGCTGAGCATGAGATGGGGAGCCCATGTAATAGTAAGTAATGATGCTGAGCATGAGATGGGGGGCCCATGTACTGGTAAGTAAGGATGCTGAGCATGAGATGGGGGGGCCCATGTAATGGTAAGTAAGGGTGCTTGGCATGAGATGGGGAGCCCATGTAATGATAAGTAAGGATGCTGAGCATGAGATGGGAGCCCATGTAATGGTAAGAAAAAATGCTGAGCATGAGATGGGGAGCCCATGTAATGGTAAGTAAGGATGCTGAGCATGAAGTAAGGATGCTGAGCATGAGATGGGGAGCCCATGTAATGGTAAGTAAGGATGCTGAGCATGAAGGAAGGATGCTGAGCATGAGATGGGGAGCCCATGTAATGGTAAGAAACAATGCTGAGCATGAGATGGGGAGCCCATGTAATGGTAAGTAAGGATGCTGAGCATGAGATGGGGAGCCCATGTAATGGTAAGCAATGATGCTGAGCATGAGATGGGGAGCCCATGTAATGGTAAGCAATGATGCTGAGCATGAGATGGGGAGCCCATGTAATGGTAAGTAAGGATGCATGAGATGGGGAGGCCATGTGATGCTGAGCATGAGATGGGGAGCCCATGTAATGGTAAGTAAGGATGCTGAGCATGAGATGGGGAGCCCATGTAATGGTATGTAAGGATGCTGAGCATGAAGGAAGGATGCTGAGCATGAGATGGGGAGCCCATGTAATGGTAAGTAAGGATGCTGAGCATGAGATCGGGAGCCCATGTAATGGTAAGCAATGATGCTGAGCATGAGATGGGGGGCCCATGTAATGGTAAGTAAGGATGCTGAGCATGAGATGGGGAGCCCATGTAATGGTAAGTAAGGATGCATGAGATGGGGAGGCCATGTGATGCTGAGAATGAGATGGTGAGCCCATGTAATGGTAAGTAAGGGTGCTTGGCATGAGATGCGGAGCCCATGCAATGGTAAGTAAGGATGCTGAGCATGAGATGGGGGCCCATGTAATGGTAAGTAAGGGTGCTTGGCATGAGATGGGGAGCCCATGTAATGGTAAGTAAGGATGCTGAGCATGAGATGGGGAGCCCATGTAATGGTAAGTAATGATGCTGAGCATGAGATGGGGAGCCCATGTAATGGTAAGTAAGGATGCTGAGCATGAGATGGGAAGCCCATGTAATGGTAAGTAAGGATGCATGAGATGGGGAGGCCATGTGATGCTCAGCATGAGATGGGGAGCCCATGTAATGATAAATAAGGATGCTGAGCATGAGATGGGGAGCCCATGTAATGATAGTTAAGGATGCTGAGCATGAGATGGGGAGCCCATGTAATGGCAAGTAATGATGCTGAGCATGAGATGGCGAGCCCATGTAATGGTAAGTAAGGATGCTGAGCATGAGATGGGGAGCCCATGTAATGGTAAGTAAGGATTCATGAGATGGGGAGCCCATGTGATGCTGAGCATGAGATGGGGAGCCCATGTAATGGTAAGTAATGATGCTGAGCATGAGATGGGGAGCCCATGTAATGGTAAGTAATGATGCTAAGCATGAGATGGGGAGCCCATGTAATGGTAGGAAAGGGTGCTTGGCATGAGATGGGGAGCGCATGTAATGGTAAGTAAGGATGCTGAGCATGAGATGGGGGGGCCCATGTACTGGTAAGTAAGGGTGCTTGGCATGAGATGGGGAGCCCATGTAATGATAAGTAAGGATGCTGAGCATGAGATGGGGAGCCCATGTAATGATAAGTAAGGATGCTGAGCATGAGATGGGGAGCCCATGTAATAGTAAGTAATGATGCTGAGCATGAGATGGGGAGCCCATGTAATGGTAAGTAAGGATGCTGAGCATGAGATGGGGGCCCATGTAATGGTAAGTAAGGTTGCTTGGCTCAGATGGGGAGCCCATGTAATGGTAAGTAAGGATGCTGAGCATGAGATGGGGGGGCCCATGTACTGGTAAGTAAGGGTGCTTGGCATGAGATGGGGAGCCCATGTAATGATAAGTAAGGATGCTGAGCATGAGATGGGGAGCCCATGTAATGATAAGTAAGGATGCTGAGAATGAGATGGGGAGCCCATGTAATGATGAGTAAGGATGCTGAGCATGAGATGGGGAGCCCATGTAATGATGAGTAAGGATGCTGAGCATGAGATGGGGGGCCCATGCAATGGTAAGTAAGGATGCTGAGCATGAGATGGGGGGGCCCATGTAATGGAAAGTAAGGGTGATTGGCATGAGATGGGGAGCCCATGTAATGATAAGTAAGGATGCTGAGCATGAGATGGGAGCCGATGTAATGGTAAGAAAAAATGCTGAGCATGAGATGGGGAGCCCATGTAATGGTAAGTAAGGATGCTGAGCATGAAGTAAGGATGCTGAGCATGAGGTGGGGAGCCCATGTAATGGTAAGTAAGGATGCTGAGCATGAAGGAAGGATGCTGAGCATGAGATGGGGAGCCCATGTAATGGTAAGAAACAATGCTGAGCATGAGATGGGGAGCCCATGTAATGGTAAGTAAGGATGCTGAGCATGAGATGGGGAGCCCATGTAATGGTAAGCAATGATGCTGAGCATGAGATGGGGAGCCCATGTAATGGTAAGTAAGGATGCATGAGATGGGGAGGCCATGTGATGCTGAGCATGAGATGGGGAGCCCATGTGATGGTAAGTAAGGATGCTGAGCATGAAATGGGGAACCCATGTAATGGTAAGTAAGGATGCTGAGCATGAGATGGGGATCCCATGTAAGGGTAAGTAAGGATGCTGAGCATGAGATGGGGAGCCCATGTAATGGTAAGTAAGGATGCATGAGATGGGGAGCCCATTTGATGCTGAGCATGAGATGGGGAGCCCATGTAATGGTAAGTAAGGATGCTGAGCATGTGATGGGGGGCCCATGTAAAGGTAAGTAATGATGCTGAGCATGAAATGGGGAGCCCATGTAATGGTAAGTAATGATGCTAAGCATGAGATGGGGAGCCCATGTAATGGTAGGAAAGGGTGCTTGGCATGAGATGGGGAGCCCATGTAATGGTAAGTAAGGATGCTGAGCATGAGATGGGGGGCCCATGTAATGGTAAGTAAGGGTGCTTGGCATGAGATGGGAAGCCTATGTAATGGTAAGTAAGGATGCTGAGCATGAGATGGGGAGCCCATGTAATGGTAAGTAATGATGCTGAGCATGAGATGGGGAGCCCATGTAATGGTAAGTAAGGATGCTGAGCATGAGATGGGGAGCCCATGTAATGGTAAGTAATGATGCATGAGATGGGGAGGCCATGTGATGCTGAGCATGAGATGGGGAGCCCATGTAATGGTAAGTAAGGATCCTGAGCATGAGATGGGGAGCCCATGTAATGATAGTTAAGGATGCTGAGCATGAGATGGGGAGCCCATGTAATGGTAAGTAAGGATGCTGAGCATGGGATGGGGAGCCCATGTGATTCTGATCATGAGATGGGGAGCCCATGTAATGGTAAGTAAGGATGCTGAGCATGAGATGGGGGTCCATGTAAAGGTAAGTAATGATGCTGAGCATGAGATGGGGAGCCCATGTAATGGTAAGTAATGATGCTAAGCATGAGATGGGGAGCCCATGTAATGGTAGGAAAGGGTGCTTGGCATGAGATGGGGAGCCCATGTAATGGTAAGTAAGGATGCTGAGCATGAGATGGGGGGCATGTAATGGTAAGTAAGGATGCTGAGCATGAGATGGGGGCCCATGTAATGGTAAGTAAGGGTGCTTGGCATGAGATGGGGAGCCCATGTAATGGTAAGTAAGGATGCTGAGCATGAGATGGGGGGCCCATGTACTGGTAAGTAAGGGAGCTTGGCATGAGATCTGGAGCCCATGTAATGATAAGTAAGGATGCTGAGCATGAGATGGGGAGCCCATGTAATGACAAGTAAGGATGCTGAGCATAAGATGGGGAGCCCATGTCATGATAAGTAAGGATGCTGAGCATGAGATGGGTAGCCCATGTAATGATAAGTAAGGATGCTGAGCATAAGATGGGGAGCCCATGTAATGATAAGTAAGGATGCTGAGCATGAGATGGGGAGCCCATGCAATGGTAAGTAAGGATGCTGAGCATGAGATGGGGAGGCATGTAATGGTAAGTAAGGGTGCTTGGCATGAGATGGGGAGCCCATGTAATGATAAGTAAGGATGCTGAGCATGAGATGGGGAGCCCATGTAATGGTAAGAAAACATGCTGAGCATGAGATGGGGAGCCCATGTAATGGTAAGAAAAAATGCTGAGCATGAGATGGGGAGCCCATGTAATGGTAAGTAAGGATGCTGAGCATGAAGTAAGGATGCTGAGCATGAGATGGGGAGCCTATGTAATGGTAAGTAAGGATGCTGACCATGAAGGAAGGATGCTGAGCATGAGATGGGGAGCCCATGTAATGGTAAGAAACAATGCTGAGCATGAGATGGGGAGCCCATGTAATGGCAAGTAAGGATGCTGAGCATGAGATGGGGAGCCCATGTAATGGTAAGCAATGATGCTGAGCATGAGATGGGGAGCCCATGTAATGGTAAGTAAGGATGCTGAGAATGAGATGGGGAGCCCATGTAATGGTAAGTAAGGATGCTGAGCATGAGATGGGGGGCCCATGTAATGGTAAGTAAGGGTGCTTGGCATGAGATGGGGGGCCCATGTAAAGGTAAGTAATGATGCTGAGCATGAGATGGGGAGCCCATGTAATGGTAAGTAATGATGCTAAGCATGAGCTGGGGAGCCCATGTAATGGTAGGAAAGGGTGCTTGGCATGAGATGGGGAGCCCATGTAATGGTAAGTAAGGATGCTGAGCATGAGATGGGGGGCCCATGTAAAGGTAAGTAATGATGCTGAGCATGAG
Source organism: Ambystoma mexicanum (assembly GCF_040938575.1). NCBI lineage: Eukaryota > Metazoa > Chordata > Amphibia > Caudata > Ambystomatidae > Ambystoma > Ambystoma mexicanum. Next base: position 58,919,205 of record NC_090931.1, on the reverse strand, counting down.
ATGGGGAGCCCATGTAATGGTAAGTAATGATGCTAAGCATGAGATGGGGAGCCCATGTAATGGTAGGAAAGGGTGCTTGGCATGAGATGGGGAGCCCATGTAATGGTAAGTAAGGATGCTGAGCATGAGATGGGGGGCCCATGTAATGGTAAGTAAGGGTGCTTGGCATGAGATGGGAAGCCTATGTAATGGTAAGTAAGGATGCTGAGCATGAGATGGGGAGCCCATGTAATGGTAAGTAATGATGCTGAGCATGAGATGGGGAGCCCATGTAATGGTAAGTAAGGATGCTGAGCATGAGATGGGGAGCCCATGTAATGGTAAGTAATGATGCATGAGATGGGGAGGCCATGTGATGCTGAGCATGAGATGGGGAGCCCATGTAATGGTAAGTAAGGATGCTGAGCATGAGATGGGGAGCCCATGTAATGATAGTTAAGGATGCTGAGCATGAGATGGGGAGCCCATGTAATGGTAAGTAAGGATGCTGAGCATGAGATGGGGAGCCCATGCAATGATAGTTAAGGATGTTGAGCATGAGATGGGGAGCCCATGTAATGGTAAGTAAGGGTGCTTGGCATGAGATGGGGAGCCCATGTAATGGTAAGTAAGGATGCTGAGCATGAGATGGGGGGGCATGTAATGGTAAGTAAGGGTGCTTGGCATGAGATGGGGAGCCCATGTAATGGTAAGTAAGGATGCTGAGCATGAGATGGGGAGCCCATGTAATGGTAAGTAAGGATGCTGAGCATCAGATGGGGATCCCATGTAAGGGTAAGTAAGGCTGCTGAGCATGAGATGGGGAGCCCATGTAATGGTAAGTAAGGATGCATGGGATGGGGAGCCCATGTGATGCTGAGCATGAGATGGGGAGCCCATGTAATGGTAAGTAAGGATGCTGAGCATGAGATGGGGGCCCATGTAAAGGTAAGTAATGATGCTGAGCATGAGATGGGTAGCCCATGTAATGGTAAGTAATGATGCTAAGCATGAGATGGGGAGCCCATGTAATGGTAGGAAAGGGTGCTTGGCATGAGATGGGGAGCCCATGTAATGGTAAGTAAGGATGCTGAGCATGAGATGGGGGGGCATGTAATGGTAAGTAAGGATGCTGAGCATGAGATGGGGGCCCATGTAATGGTAAGTAAGGGTGCTTGGCATGAGATGGGGAGCCCATGTAATGGTAAGTAAGGATGCTGAGCATGAGATGGGGGGGCCCATGTACTGGTAAGTAAGGGAGCTTGGCATGAGATGTGGAGCCGATGTAATGATAAGTAAGGATGCTGAGCATGAGATGGGGAGCCCATGTAATGACAAGTAAGGATGCTGAGCATGAGATGGGGAGCCCATGTCATGATAAGTAAGGATGCTGAGCATGGGATGGGGAGCCCATGTAATGATAAGTAAGGATGCTGAGCATGAGATGGGGGGGCCCATGCAATGGTAAGTAAGGATGCTGAGCATGAGATGGGGGGGGCATTTAATGGTAAGTAAGGGTGCTTGGCATGAGATGGGGAGCCCATGTAATGATAAGTAAGGATGCTGAGCATGAGATGGGGAGCCCATGTAATGGTAAGAAAACATGCTGAGCATGAGATGGGGAGCCCATGTAATGGTAAGAAAAAATGCTGAGCATGAGATGGGGAGCCCATGTAATGGTAAGTAAGGATGCTGAGCATGAAGTAAGGATGCTGAGCATGAGATGGGGAGCCCATGTAATGGTAAGTAAGGATGCTGACCATGAAGGAAGGATGCTAAGCATGAGATGGGGAGCCCATGTAATGGTAAGAAACAATGCTGAGCATGAGATGGGGAGCCCATGTAATGGCAAGTAAGGATGCTGAGCATGAGATGGGGAGCCCATGTAATGGTAAGCAATGATGCTGAGCATGAGATGGGGAGCCCATGTAATGGTAAGTAAGGATGCTGAGCATGAGATGGGGAGCCCATGTAATGGTAAGTAAGGATGCTGAGCATGAGATGGGGGGCCCATGTAATGGTAAGTAAGGGTGCTTGGCATGAGATGGGGAGCCCATGTAATGGTAAGTAAGGATGCTGAGCATGAGATGGGGGGGCCCATGTGCTGGTAAGTAAGGGTGCTTGGCATGAGATGGGGAGCCCATTTAATGATAAGTAACGATGCTGAGCATGAGATGGGGAGCCCATGTAATGATAAGTAAGGATGCTGAGCATGAGATGGGCAGCCCATGTAATGGTAAGTAAGGATGCTGAGCATGAGATGGGGGCCCATGTAATGGTAAGTAAGGTTGCTTGGCTGAGATGGGGAGCCCATGTAATGGTAAGTAAGGATGCTGAGCATGAGATGGGGGGGGCATGTACTGGTAAGTAAGGGTGCTTGGCATGAGATGGGGAGCCCATGTAATTATAAGTAAGGATGCTGAGCATGAGATGGGGAGCCCATGTAATGATAAGTAAGGATGCTGAGAATGAGATGGGGAGCCCATGTAATGATAAGTAAGGATGTTGAGCATGAGATGGGGAGCCCATGTAATGATAAGTAAGGATGCTGAGCATGAGATGAGGGGGCCCATGCAATGGTAAGTAAGGATTCTGAGCATGAGATGGGGGGCCCATGTAATGGTAAGTAAGGGTGCTTGGCATGAGATGGGGAGCCCATGTAATGATAAGTAAGGATGCTGAGCATGAGATGGGAGCCCATGTAATGGTAAGAAAAAATGCTGAGCATGAGATGGGGAGCCCATGTAATGGTAAGTAAGGATGCTGAGCATGAAGTAAGGGTGCTGAGCATGAGAGCCCATGTAATGGTAAGAAACAATGCTGAGCATGAGATGGGGAGCCCATGTAATGGTAAGTAAGGATGCTGAGCATGAGATGGGGAGCCCATGTAATGGTAAGCAATGATGCTGAGCATGAGATGGGGAGCCCATGTAATGGTAAGTAAGGATGCTGAGCATGAGATGGGGAGCCCATGTAATGGTAAGTAAGGATGCATGAGATGGGGAGGCCATGTGATGCTGAGCATGAGATGGGGAGCCCATGTAATGGTAAGTAAGGATGCTGAGCATGAGATGGGGAACCCATATAATGGTAAGTAAGGATGCTGAGCATGAGATGGGGATCCCATGTAAGGGTAAGTAAGGATGCTGAGCATGAGATGGGGAGCCCATGTAATGGTAAGTAAGGATGCATGAGATGGGGAGCCCATTTGATGCTGAGCATGAGATGGGGAGCCCATGTAATGGTAAGTAAGGATGCTGAGCATGAGATGGGGGGCCCATGTAAAGGTAAGTAATGATGCTGAGCATGAGATGGGGAGCCCATGTAATGGTAAGTAATGATGCTAAGCATGAGATGGGGAGCCCATGTAATGGTAGGAAAGGGTGCTTGGCATGAGATGGGGAGCCCATGTAATGGTAAGTAAGGATGCTGAGCATGAGATGGGGGGCCCATGTAATGGTAAGTAAGGTTGCTTGGCATGAGATGGGGAGCCTATGTAATGGTAAGAAAAGGATGCTGAGCATGAGATGGGAAGCCCATGTAATGGTAGGTAATGATGCTGAGCATGAGATGGGGAGCCCATGTAATGGTAAGTAAGGATGCTGAGCATGAGAATGGGAGCCCATGTAATGGTAAGTAATGATGCATGAGATGGGGAGGCCATGTGATGCTGAGCATGAGATGGGGAGCCCATGTAATGGTAAGTAAGGATGCTGAGCATGAGATGGGGAGCCCATGTAATGATAGTTAAGGATGCTGAGCATGAGATGGGGAGCCCATGTAATGGTAAGTAAGGATGCTGAGCATGAGATGGGGAGCCCATGCAATGATAGTTAAGGATGCTGAGCATGAGATGGGGAGCCCATGTAATGGTAAGTAAGGGTGCTTGGCATGAAATGGGGAGCCCATGTAATGGTAAGTAAGGATGCTGAGCATGAGATGCGGGGGCCCGTGTACTGGTAAGTAAGGGTGCTTGGCATGAGATGTGGAGCCCATGTAATGATAAGTAAGGATGCTGAGCATGAGATGGGGAGCCCATGTAATGACAAGTAAGGATGCTGAGCATGAGATGGGGAGCCCATGTAATGATAAGTAAGGATGCTGAGCATGAGATGGGGAGCCCATGTAATGATAAGTAAGGATGCTGAGCATGAGATGGGGTGGCCCATGCAATGGTAAGTAAGGATGCTGAGCATGAGATGGGGGGCATGTAATGGTAAGCAAGGGTGCTTGGCATGAGATGGGGAGCCCATGTAATGATAAGTAAGGATGCTGAGCATGAGATGGGGGCCCATGTAATGGTAAGTAAGGGTGCTTGGCATGAGATGGGGAGCCCATGTAATGGTAAGTAAGGATGCTGAGCATGAGATGGGGAGCCCATGTAATGGTAAGTAATGATGCTGAGCATGAGATGGGGAGCCCATGTAATGGTAAGTAAGGATGCTGAGCATGAGATGGGAAGCCCATGTAATGGTAAGTAAGGATGCATGAGATGGGGAGGCCATGTGATGCTCAGCATGAGATGGGGAGCCCATGTAATGATAAATAAGGATGCTGAGCATGAGATGGGGAGCCCATGTAATGATAGTTAGGGATGCTGAGCATGAGATGGGGAGCCCATGTAATGGCAAGTAATGATGCTGAGCATGAGATGGCGAGCCCATGTAATGGTAAGTAAGGATGCTGAGCATGAGATGGGGAGCCCATGTAATGGTAAGTAAGGATTCATGAGATGGGGAGCCCATGTGATGCTGAGCATGAGATGGGGAGCCCATGTAATGGTAAGTAATGATGCTGAGCATGAGATGGGGAGCCCATGTAATGGTAAGTAATGATGCTAAGCATGAGATGGGGAGCCCATGTAATGGTAGGAAAGGGTGCTTGGCATGAGATGGGGAGCGCATGTAATGGTAAGTAAGGATGCTGAGCATGAGATGGGGGCCCATGTACTGGTAAGTAAGGGTGCTTGGCATGAGACGGGGAGCCCATGTAATGATAAGTAAGGATGCTGAGCATGAGATGGGGAGCCCATGTAATGATAAGTAAGGATGCTGAGCATGAGATGGGGAGCCCATGTAATAGTAAGTAATGATGCTGAGCATGAGATGGGGGGCCCATGTACTGGTAAGTAAGGATGCTGAGCATGAGATGGGGGGGCCCATGTAATGGTAAGTAAGGGTGCTTGGCATGAGATGGGGAGCCCATGTAATGATAAGTAAGGATGCTGAGCATGAGATGGGAGCCCATGTAATGGTAAGAAAAAATGCTGAGCATGAGATGGGGAGCCCATGTAATGGTAAGTAAGGATGCTGAGCATGAAGTAAGGATGCTGAGCATGAGATGGGGAGCCCATGTAATGGTAAGTAAGGATGCTGAGCATGAAGGAAGGATGCTGAGCATGAGATGGGGAGCCCATGTAATGGTAAGAAACAATGCTGAGCATGAGATGGGGAGCCCATGTAATGGTAAGTAAGGATGCTGAGCATGAGATGGGGAGCCCATGTAATGGTAAGCAATGATGCTGAGCATGAGATGGGGAGCCCATGTAATGGTAAGTAAGGATGCTGAGCATGAGATGGGGAGCCCATGTAATGGTAAGTAAGGATGCATGAGATGGGGAGGCCATGTGATGCTGAGCATGAGATGGGGAGCCCATGTAATGGTAAGTAAGGATGCTGAGCATGAGATGGGGAGCCCATGTAATGGTATGTAAGGATGCTGAGCATGAAGGAAGGATGCTGAGCATGAGATGGGGAGCCCATGTAATGGTAAGTAAGGATGCTGAGCATGAGATCGGGAGCCCATGTAATGGTAAGCAATGATGCTGAGCATGAGATGGGGGGCCCATGTAATGGTAAGTAAGGATGCTGTGCATGAGATGGGGAGCCCATGTAATGGTAAGTAAGGATGCATGAGATGGGGAGGCCATGTGATGCTGAGAATGAGATGATGAGCCCATGTAATGGTAAGTAAGGGTGCTTGGCATGAGATGCGGAGCCCATGCAATGGTAAGTAAGGATGCTGAGCATGAGATGGGGGCCCATGTAATGGTAAGTAAGGGTGCTTGGCATGAGATGGGGAGCCCATGTAATGGTAAGTAATGATGCTAAGCATGAGCTGGGGAGCCCATGTAATGGTAGGAAAGGGTGCTTGGCATGAGATGGGGAGCCCATGTAATGGTAAGTAAGGATGCTGAGCATGAGATGGGGGGCCCATGTAAAGGTAAGTAATGATGCTGAGCATGAGATGGGGAGCCCATGTAATGGTAAGTAATGATGCTAAGCATGAGATGGGGAGCCCATGTAATGGTAGGAAATGGTGCTTGGCATGAGATGGGGAGCCCATGTAATGGTAAGTAAGGATGCTGAGCATGAGATGGGGGGCCCATGTAATGGTAAGTAAGGGTGCTTGGCATGAGATGGGAAGCCTATGTAATGGTAAGTAAGGATGCTGAGCATGAGATGGGGAGCCCATGTAATGGTAAGTAATGATGCTGAGCATGAGATGGGGAGCCCATGTAATGGTAAGTAAGGATGCTGAGCATGAGATGGGGAGCCCATGTAATGGTAAGTAATGATGCATGAGATGGGGAGGCCATGTGATGCTGAGCATGAGATGGGGAGCCCATGTAATGGTAAGTAAGGATGCTGAGCATGAGATGGGGAGCCCATGTAATGATAGTTAAGGATGCTGAGCATGAGATGGGGAGCCCATGTAATGGTAAGTAAGGATGCTGAGCATGAGATGGGGAGCCCATGCAATGATAGTTAAGGATGTTGAGCATGAGATGGGGAGCCCATGTAATGGTAAGTAAGGGTGCTTGGCATGAGATGGGGAGCCCATGTAATGGTAAGTAAGGATGCTGAGCATGAGATGGGGGGGCATGTAATGGTAAGTAAGGGTGCTTGGCATGAGATGGGGAGCCCATGTAATGGTAAGTAAGGATGCTGAGCATGAGATGGGGAGCCCATGTAATGGTAAGTAAGGATGCTGAGCATCAGATGGGGATCCCATGTAAGGGTAAGTAAGGCTGCTGAGCATGAGATGGGGAGCCCATGTAATGGTAAGTAAGGATGCATGGGATGGGGAGCCCATGTGATGCTGAGCATGAGATGGGGAGCCCATGTAATGGTAAGTAAGGATGCTGAGCATGAGATGGGGGCCCATGTAAAGGTAAGTAATGATGCTGAGCATGAGATGGGTAGCCCATGTAATGGTAAGTAATGATGCTGAGCATGAGATGGGGAGCCCATGTAATGGTAGGAAAGGGTGCTTGGCATGAGATGGGGAGCCCATGTAATGGTAAGTAAGGATGCTGAGCATGAGATGGGGGGGCATGTAATGGTAAGTAAGGATGCTGAGCATGAGATGGGGGCCCATGTAATGGTAAGTAAGGGTGCTTGGCATGAGATGGGGAGCCCATGTAATGGTATGTAAGGATGCTGAGCATGAAGGAAGGATGCTGAGCATGAGATGGGGAGCCCATGTAATGGTAAGTAAGGATGCTGAGCATGAGATCGGGAGCCCATGTAATGGTAAGCAATGATGCTGAGCATGAGATGGGGGGCCCATGTAATGGTAAGTAAGGATGCTGTGCATGAGATGGGGAGCCCATGTAATGGTAAGTAAGGATGCATGAGATGGGGAGGCCATGTGATGCTGAGAATGAGATGATGAGCCCATGTAATGGTAAGTAAGGGTGCTTGGCATGAGATGCGGAGCCCATGCAATGGTAAGTAAGGATGCTGAGCATGAGATGGGGGCCCATGTAATGGTAAGTAAGGGTGCTTGGCATGAGATGGGGAGCCCATGTAATGGTAAGTAAGGATGCTGAGCATGAGATGGGGAGCCCATGTAATGGTAAGTAATGATGCTGAGCATGAGATGGGGAGCCCATGTAATGGTAAGTAAGGATGCTGAGCATGAGATGGGAAGCCCATGTAATGGTAAGTAAGGATGCATGAGATGGGGAGGCCATGTGATGCTCAGCATGAGATGGGGAGCCCATGTAATGATAAATAAGGATGCTGAGCATGAGATGGGGAGCCCATGTAATGATAGTTAAGGATGCTGAGCATGAGATGGGGAGCCCATGTAATGGCAAGTAATGATGCTGAGCATGAGATGGCGAGCCCATGTAATGGTAAGTAAGGATGCTGAGCATGAGATGGGGAGCCCATGTAATGGTAAGTAAGGATTCATGAGATGGGGAGCCCATGTGATGCTGAGCATGAGATGGGGAGCCCATGTAATGGTAAGTAATGATGCTGAGCATGAGATGGGGAGCCCATGTAATGGTAAGTAATGATGCTAAGCATGAGATGGGGAGCCCATGTAATGGTAGGAAAGGGTGCTTGGCATGAGATGGGGAGCGCATGTAATGGTAAGTAAGGATGCTGAGCATGAGATGGGGGGGCCCATGTACTGGTAAGTAAGGGTGCTTGGCATGAGATGGGGAGCCCATGTAATGATAAGTAAGGATGCTGAGCATGAGATGGGGAGCCCATGTAATGATAAGTAAGGATGCTGAGCATGAGATGGGGAGCCCAGGTAATAGTAAGTAATGATGCTGAGCATGAGATGGGGAGCCCATGTAATGGTGAGTAAGGATGATGAGCATGAGATGGGGGCCCATGTAATGGTAAGTAAGGTTGCTTGGCTCAGATGGGGAGCCCATGTAATGGTAAGTAAGGATGCTGAGCATGAGATGGGGGGCCCATGTACTGGTAAGTAAGGGTGCTTGGCATGAGATGGGGAGCCCATGTAATGATAAGTAAGGATGCTGAGCATGAGATGGGGAGCCCATGTAATGATAAGTAAGGATGCTGAGAATGAGATGGGGAGCCCATGTAATGATAAGTAAGGATGCTGAGCATGAGATGGGGAGCCCATGTAATGATGAGTAAGGATGCTGAGCATGAGATGGGGGGCCCATGCAATGGTAAGTAAGGATGCTGAGCATGAGATGGGGGGGCCCATGTAATGGAAAGTAAGGGTGCTTGGCATGAGATGGGGAGCCCATGTAATGATAAGTAAGGATGTTGAGCATGAGATGGGAGCCCATGTAATGGTAAGAAAAAATGCTGAGCATGAGATGGGGAGCCCATGTAATGGTAAGTAAGGATGCTGAGCATGAAGTAAGGATGCTGAGCATGAGATGGGGAGCCCATGTAATGGTAAGTAAGGATGCTGAGCATGAAGGAAGGATGCTGAGCATGAGATGGGGAGCCCAGGTAATGGTAAGAAACAATGCTGAGCATGAGATGGGGAGCCCATGTAATGGTAAGTAAGGATGCTGAGCATGAGATGGGGAGCCCATGTAATGGTAAGCAATGATGCTGAGCATGAGATGGGGAGCCCATGTAATGGTAAGTAAGGATAGATGAGATGGGGAGGCCATGTGATGCTGAGCATGAGATGGGGACCCCATGTGATGGTAAGTAAGGATGCTGAGCATGAGATGGGGAACCCATGTAATGGTAAGTAAGGATGCTGAGCATGAGATGGGGATCCCATGTAAGGGTAAGTAAGGATGCTGAGCATGAGATGGGGAGCCCATGTAATGGTAAGTAAGGATGCATGAGATGGGGAGCCCATTTGATGCTGAGCATGAGATGGGGAGCCCATGTAATGGTAAGCAATGATGCTGAGCATGAGATGGGGAGCCCATGTAATGGTAAGTAAGGATGCTGAGCATGAGATGGGGAGCCCATGTAATGGTAAGTAAGGATGCATGAGATGGGGAGGCCATGTGATGCTGAGCATGAGATGGGGAGCCCATGTAATGGTAAGTAAGGATGCTGAGCATGAAATGGGGAGCCCATGTAATGGTATGTAAGGATGCTGAGCATGAAGGAAGGATGCTGAGCATGAGATGGGGAGCCCATGTAATGGTAAGCAATGATGCTGAGCATGAGATGGGGGGCCCATGTAATGGTAAGTAAGGATGCTGAGCATGAGATGGGGAGCCCATGTAATGGTAAGTAAGGATGCATGAGATGGGGAGGCCATGTGATGCTGAGCATGAGATGGTGAGCCCATGTAATGGTAAGTAAGGGTGCTTGGCATGAGATGCGGAGCCCATGCAATGGTAAGTAAGGATGCTGAGCATGAGATGGGGGCCCATGTAATGGTAAGTAAGGGTGCTTGGCATGAGATGGGGAGCCCATGTAATGGTAAGTAAGGATGCTGAGCATGAGATGGGGAGCCCATGTAATGGTAAGTAATGATGCTGAGCATGAGATGGGGAGCCCATGTAATGGTAAGTAAGGATGCTGAGCATGAGATGGGAAGCCCATGTAATGGTAAGTAAGGATGCATGAGATGGGGAGGCCATGTGATGCTCAGCATGAGATGGGGAGCCCATGTAATGATAAATAAGGATGCTGAGCATGAGATGGGGAGCCCATGTAATGATAGTTAGGGATGCTGAGCATGAGATGGGGAGCCCATGTAATGGCAAGTAATGATGCTGAGCATGAGATGGCGAGCCCATGTAATGGTAAGTAAGGATGCTGAGCATGAGATGGGGAGCCCATGTAATGGTAAGTAAGGATTCATGAGATGGGGAGCCCATGTGATGCTGAGCATGAGATGGGGAGCCCATGTAATGGTAAGTAATGATGCTGAGCATGAGATGGGGAGCCCATGTAATGGTAAGTAATGATGCTAAGCATGAGATGGGGAGCCCATGTAATGGTAGGAAAGGGTGCTTGGCATGAGATGGGGAGCGCATGTAATGGTAAGTAAGGATGCTGAGCATGAGATGGGGGCCCATGTACTGGTAAGTAAGGGTGCTTGGCATGAGACGGGGAGCCCATGTAATGATAAGTAAGGATGCTGAGCATGAGATGGGGAGCCCATGTAATGATAAGTAAGGATGCTGAGCATGAGATGGGGAGCCCATGTAATAGTAAGTAATGATGCTGAGCATGAGATGGGGGGCCCATGTACTGGTAAGTAAGGATGCTGAGCATGAGATGGGGGGGCCCATGTAATGGTAAGTAAGGGTGCTTGGCATGAGATGGGGAGCCCATGTAATGATAAGTAAGGATGCTGAGCATGAGATGGGAGCCCATGTAATGGTAAGAAAAAATGCTGAGCATGAGATGGGGAGCCCATGTAATGGTAAGTAAGGATGCTGAGCATGAAGTAAGGATGCTGAGCATGAGATGGGGAGCCCATGTAATGGTAAGTAAGGATGCTGAGCATGAAGGAAGGATGCTGAGCATGAGATGGGGAGCCCATGTAATGGTAAGAAACAATGCTGAGCATGAGATGGGGAGCCCATGTAATGGTAAGTAAGGATGCTGAGCATGAGATGGGGAGCCCATGTAATGGTAAGCAATGATGCTGAGCATGAGATGGGGAGCCCATGTAATGGTAAGTAAGGATGCTGAGCATGAGATGGGGAGCCCATGTAATGGTAAGTAAGGATGCATGAGATGGGGAGGCCATGTGATGCTGAGCATGAGATGGGGAGCCCATGTAATGGTAAGTAAGGATGCTGAGCATGAGATGGGGAGCCCATGTAATGGTATGTAAGGATGCTGAGCATGAAGGAAGGATGCTGAGCATGAGATGGGGAGCCCATGTAATGGTAAGTAAGGATGCTGAGCATGAGATCGGGAGCCCATGTAATGGTAAGCAATGATGCTGAGCATGAGATGGGGGGCCCATGTAATGGTAAGTAAGGATGCTGAGCATGAGATGGGGAGCCCATGTAATGGTAAGTAAGGATGCATGAGATGGGGAGGCCATGTGATGCTGAGAATGAGATGGTGAGCCCATGTAATGGTAAGTAAGGGTGCTTGGCATGAGATGCGGAGCCCATGCAATGGTAAGTAAGGATGCTGAGCATGAGATGGGGGCCCATGTAATGGTAAGTAAGGGTGCTTGGCATGAGATGGGGAGCCCATGTAATGGTAAGTAAGGATGCTGAGCATGAGATGGGGAGCCCATGTAATGGTAAGTAATGATGCTGAGCATGAGATGGGGAGCCCATGTAATGGTAAGTAAGGATGCTGAGCATGAGATGGGAAGCCCATGTAATGGTAAGTAAGGATGCATGAGATGGGGAGGCCATGTGATGCTCAGCATGAGATGGGGAGCCCATGTAATGATAAATAAGGATGCTGAGCATGAGATGGGGAGCCCATGTAATGATAGTTAAGGATGCTGAGCATGAGATGGGGAGCCCATGTAATGGCAAGTAATGATGCTGAGCATGAGATGGCGAGCCCATGTAATGGTAAGTAAGGATGCTGAGCATGAGATGGGGAGCCCATGTAATGGTAAGTAAGGATTCATGAGATGGGGAGCCCATGTGATGCTGAGCATGAGATGGGGAGCCCATGTAATGGTAAGTAATGATGCTGAGCATGAGATGGGGAGCCCATGTAATGGTAAGTAATGATGCTAAGCATGAGATGGGGAGCCCATGTAATGGTAGGAAAGGGTGCTTGGCATGAGATGGGGAGCGCATGTAATGGTAAGTAAGGATGCTGAGCATGAGATGGGGGGGCCCATGTACTGGTAAGTAAGGGTGCTTGGCATGAGATGGGGAGCCCATGTAATGATAAGTAAGGATGCTGAGCATGAGATGGGGAGCCCATGTAATGATAAGTAAGGATGCTGAGCATGAGATGGGGAGCCCATGTAATAGTAAGTAATGATGCTGAGCATGAGATGGGGAGCCCATGTAATGGTAAGTAAGGATGCTGAGCATGAGATGGGGGCCCATGTAATGGTAAGTAAGGTTGCTTGGCTCAGATGGGGAGCCCATGTAATGGTAAGTAAGGATGCTGAGCATGAGATGGGGGGGCCCATGTACTGGTAAGTAAGGGTGCTTGGCATGAGATGGGGAGCCCATGTAATGATAAGTAAGGATGCTGAGCATGAGATGGGGAGCCCATGTAATGATAAGTAAGGATGCTGAGAATGAGATGGGGAGCCCATGTAATGATGAGTAAGGATGCTGAGCATGAGATGGGGAGCCCATGTAATGATGAGTAAGGATGCTGAGCATGAGATGGGGGGCCCATGCAATGGTAAGTAAGGATGCTGAGCATGAGATGGGGGGGCCCATGTAATGGAAAGTAAGGGTGATTGGCATGAGATGGGGAGCCCATGTAATGATAAGTAAGGATGCTGAGCATGAGATGGGAGCCCATGTAATGGTAAGAAAAAATGCTGAGCATGAGATGGGGAGCCCATGTAATGGTAAGTAAGGATGCTGAGCATGAAGTAAGGATGCTGAGCATGAGGTGGGGAGCCCATGTAATGGTAAGTAAGGATGCTGAGCATGAAGGAAGGATGCTGAGCATGAGATGGGGAGCCCATGTAATGGTAAGAAACAATGCTGAGCATGAGATGGGGAGCCCATGTAATGGTAAGTAAGGATGCTGAGCATGAGATGGGGAGCCCATGTAATGGTAAGCAATGATGCTGAGCATGAGATGGGGAGCCCATGTAATGGTAAGTAAGGATGCATGAGATGGGGAGGCCATGTGATGCTGAGCATGAGATGGGGAGCCCATGTGATGGTAAGTAAGGATGCTGAGCATGAAATGGGGAACCCATGTAATGGTAAGTAAGGATGCTGAGCATGAGATGGGGATCCCATGTAAGGGTAAGTAAGGATGCTGAGCATGAGATGGGGAGCCCATGTAATGGTAAGTAAGGATGCATGAGATGGGGAGCCCATTTGATGCTGAGCATGAGATGGGGAGCCCATGTAATGGTAAGTAAGGATGCTGAGCATGTGATGGGGGGCCCATGTAAAGGTAAGTAATGATGCTGAGCATGAAATGGGGAGCCCATGTAATGGTAAGTAATGATGCTAAGCATGAGATGGGGAGCCCATGTAATGGTAGGAAAGGGTGCTTGGCATGAGATGGGGAGCCCATGTAATGGTAAGTAAGGATGCTGAGCATGAGATGGGGGGCCCATGTAATGGTAAGTAAGGGTGCTTGGCATGAGATGGGAAGCCTATGTAATGGTAAGTAAGGATGCTGAGCATGAGATGGGGAGCCCATGTAATGGTAAGTAATGATGCTGAGCATGAGATGGGGAGCCCATGTAATGGTAAGTAAGGATGCTGAGCATGAGATGGGGAGCCCATGTAATGGTAAGTAATGATGCATGAGATGGGGAGGCCATGTGATGCTGAGCATGAGATGGGGAGCCCATGTAATGGTAAGTAAGGATCCTGAGCATGAGATGGGGAGCCCATGTAATGATAGTTAAGGATGCTGAGCATGAGATGGGGAGCCCATGTAATGGTAAGTAAGGATGCTGAGCATGGGATGGGGAGCCCATGTGATTCTGATCATGAGATGGGGAGCCCATGTAATGGTAAGTAAGGATGCTGAGCATGAGATGGGGGTCCATGTAAAGGTAAGTAATGATGCTGAGCATGAGATGGGGAGCCCATGTAATGGTAAGTAATGATGCTAAGCATGAGATGGGGAGCCCATGTAATGGTAGGAAAGGGTGCTTGGCATGAGATGGGGAGCCCATGTAATGGTAAGTAAGGATGCTGAGCATGAGATGGGGGGCATGTAATGGTAAGTAAGGATGCTGAGCATGAGATGGGGGCCCATGTAATGGTAAGTAAGGGTGCTTGGCATGAGATGGGGAGCCCATGTAATGGTAAGTAAGGATGCTGAGCATGAGATGGGGGGCCCATGTACTGGTAAGTAAGGGAGCTTGGCATGAGATCTGGAGCCCATGTAATGATAAGTAAGGATGCTGAGCATGAGATGGGGAGCCCATGTAATGACAAGTAAGGATGCTGAGCATAAGATGGGGAGCCCATGTCATGATAAGTAAGGATGCTGAGCATGAGATGGGTAGCCCATGTAATGATAAGTAAGGATGCTGAGCATAAGATGGGGAGCCCATGTAATGATAAGTAAGGATGCTGAGCATGAGATGGGGAGCCCATGCAATGGTAAGTAAGGATGCTGAGCATGAGATGGGGAGGCATGTAATGGTAAGTAAGGGTGCTTGGCATGAGATGGGGAGCCCATGTAATGATAAGTAAGGATGCTGAGCATGAGATGGGGAGCCCATGTAATGGTAAGAAAACATGCTGAGCATGAGATGGGGAGCCCATGTAATGGTAAGAAAAAATGCTGAGCATGAGATGGGGAGCCCATGTAATGGTAAGTAAGGATGCTGAGCATGAAGTAAGGATGCTGAGCATGAGATGGGGAGCCTATGTAATGGTAAGTAAGGATGCTGACCATGAAGGAAGGATGCTGAGCATGAGATGGGGAGCCCATGTAATGGTAAGAAACAATGCTGAGCATGAGATGGGGAGCCCATGTAATGGCAAGTAAGGATGCTGAGCATGAGATGGGGAGCCCATGTAATGGTAAGCAATGATGCTGAGCATGAGATGGGGAGCCCATGTAATGGTAAGTAAGGATGCTGAGAATGAGATGGGGAGCCCATGTAATGGTAAGTAAGGATGCTGAGCATGAGATGGGGGGCCCATGTAATGGTAAGTAAGGGTGCTTGGCATGAGATGGGGGGCCCATGTAAAGGTAAGTAATGATGCTGAGCATGAGATGGGGAGCCCATGTAATGGTAAGTAATGATGCTAAGCATGAGCTGGGGAGCCCATGTAATGGTAGGAAAGGGTGCTTGGCATGAGATGGGGAGCCCATGTAATGGTAAGTAAGGATGCTGAGCATGAGATGGGGGGCCCATGTAAAGGTAAGTAATGATGCTGAGCATGAGATGGGGAGCCCATGTAATGGTAAGTAATGATGCTAAGCATGAGATGGGGAGCCCATGTAATGGTAGGAAAGGGTGCTTGGCATGAGATGGGGAGCCCATGTAATGGTAAGTAAGGATGCTGAGCATGAGATGGGGGGCCCATGTAATGGTAAGTAAGGGTGCTTGGCATGAGATGGGAAGCCTATGTAATGGTAAGTAAGGATGCTGAGCATGAGATGGGGAGCCCATGTAATGGTAAGTAATGATGCTGAGCATGAGATGGGGAGCCCATGTAATGGTAAGTAAGGATGCTGAGCATGAGATGGGGAGCCCATGTAATGGTAAGTAATGATGCATGAGATGGGGAGGCCATGTGATGCTGAGCATGAGATGTGGAGCCCATGTAATGGTAAGTAAGGATGCTGAGCATGAGATGGGGAGCCCATGTAATGATAGTTAAGGATGCTGAGCATGAGATGGGGAGCCCATGTAATGGTAAGTAAGGATGCTGAGCATGAGATGGGGAGCCCATGCAATGATAGTTAAGGATGTTGAGCATGAGATGGGGAGCCCATGTAATGGTAAGTAAGGGTGCTTGGCATGAGATGGGGAGCCCATGTAATGGTAAGTAAGGATGCTGAGCATGAGATGGGGGGGCATGTAATGGTAAGTAAGGGTGCTTGGCATGAGATGGGGAGCCCATGTAATGGTAAGTAAGGATGCTGAGCATGAGATGGGGAGCCCATGTAATGGTAAGTAAGGATGCTGAGCATCAGATGGGGATCCCATGTAAGGGTAAGTAAGGCTGCTGAGCATGAGATGGGGAGCCCATGTAATGGTAAGTAAGGATGCATGGGATGGGGAGCCCATGTGATGCTGAGCATGAGATGGGGAGCCCATGTAATGGTAAGTAAGGATGCTGAGCATGAGATGGGGGCCCATGTAAAGGTAAGTAATGATGCTGAGCATGAGATGGGTAGCCCATGTAATGGTAAGTAATGATGCTAAGCATGAGATGGGGAGCCCATGTAATGGTAGGAAAGGGTGCTTGGCATGAGATGGGGAGCCCATGTAATGGTAAGTAAGGATGCTGAGCATGAGATGGGGGGGCATGTAATGGTAAGTAAGGATGCTGAGCATGAGATGGGGGCCCATGTAATGGTAAGTAAGGGTGCTTGGCATGAGATGGGGAGCCCATGTAATGGTAAGTAAGGATGCTGAGCATGAGATGGGGGGGCCCATGTACTGGTAAGTAAGGGAGCTTGGCATGAGATGTGGAGCCGATGTAATGATAAGTAAGGATGCTGAGCATGAGATGGGGAGCCCATGTAATGACAAGTAAGGATGCTGAGCATGAGATGGGGAGCCCATGTCATGATAAGTAAGGATGCTGAGCATGGGATGGGGAGCCCATGTAATGATAAGTAAGGATGCTGAGCATGAGATGGGGGGGCCCATGCAATGGTAAGTAAGGATGCTGAGCATGAGATGGGGGGGGCATTTAATGGTAAGTAAGGGTGCTTGGCATGAGATGGGGAGCCCATGTAATGATAAGTAAGGATGCTGAGCATGAGATGGGGAGCCCATGTAATGGTAAGAAAACATGCTGAGCATGAGATGGGGAGCCCATGTAATGGTAAGAAAAAATGCTGAGCATGAGATGGGGAGCCCATGTAATGGTAAGTAAGGATGCTGAGCATGAAGTAAGGATGCTGAGCATGAGATGGGGAGCCCATGTAATGGTAAGTAAGGATGCTGACCATGAAGGAAGGATGCTAAGCATGAGATGGGGAGCCCATGTAATGGTAAGAAACAATGCTGAGCATGAGATGGGGAGCCCATGTAATGGCAAGTAAGGATGCTGAGCATGAGATGGGGAGCCCATGTAATGGTAAGCAATGATGCTGAGCATGAGATGGGGAGCCCATGTAATGGTAAGTAAGGATGCTGAGCATGAGATGGGGAGCCCATGTAATGGTAAGTAAGGATGCTGAGCATGAGATGGGGGGCCCATGTAATGGTAAGTAAGGGTGCTTGGCATGAGATGGGGAGCCCATGTAATGGTAAGTAAGGATGCTGAGCATGAGATGGGGGGGCCCATGTGCTGGTAAGTAAGGGTGCTTGGCATGAGATGGGGAGCCCATTTAATGATAAGTAACGATGCTGAGCATGAGATGGGGAGCCCATGTAATGATAAGTAAGGATGCTGAGCATGAGATGGGCAGCCCATGTAATGGTAAGTAAGGATGCTGAGCATGAGATGGGGGCCCATGTAATGGTAAGTAAGGTTGCTTGGCTGAGATGGGGAGCCCATGTAATGGTAAGTAAGGATGCTGAGCATGAGATGGGGGGGGCATGTACTGGTAAGTAAGGGTGCTTGGCATGAGATGGGGAGCCCATGTAATTATAAGTAAGGATGCTGAGCATGAGATGGGGAGCCCATGTAATGATAAGTAAGGATGCTGAGAATGAGATGGGGAGCCCATGTAATGATAAGTAAGGATGTTGAGCATGAGATGGGGAGCCCATGTAATGATAAGTAAGGATGCTGAGCATGAGATGAGGGGGCCCATGCAATGGTAAGTAAGGATTCTGAGCATGAGATGGGGGGCCCATGTAATGGTAAGTAAGGGTGCTTGGCATGAGATGGGGAGCCCATGTAATGATAAGTAAGGATGCTGAGCATGAGATGGGAGCCCATGTAATGGTAAGAAAAAATGCTGAGCATGAGATGGGGAGCCCATGTAATGGTAAGTAAGGATGCTGAGCATGAAGTAAGGGTGCTGAGCATGAGAGCCCATGTAATGGTAAGAAACAATGCTGAGCATGAGATGGGGAGCCCATGTAATGGTAAGTAAGGATGCTGAGCATGAGATGGGGAGCCCATGTAATGGTAAGCAATGATGCTGAGCATGAGATGGGGAGCCCATGTAATGGTAAGTAAGGATGCTGAGCATGAGATGGGGAGCCCATGTAATGGTAAGTAAGGATGCATGAGATGGGGAGGCCATGTGATGCTGAGCATGAGATGGGGAGCCCATGTAATGGTAAGTAAGGATGCTGAGCATGAGATGGGGAACCCATATAATGGTAAGTAAGGATGCTGAGCATGAGATGGGGATCCCATGTAAGGGTAAGTAAGGATGCTGAGCATGAGATGGGGAGCCCATGTAATGGTAAGTAAGGATGCATGAGATGGGGAGCCCATTTGATGCTGAGCATGAGATGGGGAGCCCATGTAATGGTAAGTAAGGATGCTGAGCATGAGATGGGGGGCCCATGTAAAGGTAAGTAATGATGCTGAGCATGAGATGGGGAGCCCATGTAATGGTAAGTAATGATGCTAAGCATGAGATGGGGAGCCCATGTAATGGTAGGAAAGGGTGCTTGGCATGAGATGGGGAGCCCATGTAATGGTAAGTAAGGATGCTGAGCATGAGATGGGGGGCCCATGTAATGGTAAGTAAGGTTGCTTGGCATGAGATGGGGAGCCTATGTAATGGTAAGTAAGGATGCTGAGCATGAGATGGGGAGCCCATGTAATGGTAGGTAATGATGCTGAGCATGAGATGGGGAGCCCATGTAATGGTAAGTAAGGATGCTGAGCATGAGAATGGGAGCCCATGTAATGGTAAGTAATGATGCATGAGATGGGGAGGCCATGTGATGCTGAGCATGAGATGGGGAGCCCATGTAATGGTAAGTAAGGATGCTGAGCATGAGATGGGGAGCCCATGTAATGATAGTTAAGGATGCTGAGCATGAGATGGGGAGCCCATGTAATGGTAAGTAAGGATGCTGAGCATGAGATGGGGAGCCCATGCAATGATAGTTAAGGATGCTGAGCATGAGATGGGGAGCCCATGTAATGGTAAGTAAGGGTGCTTGGCATGAAATGGGGAGCCCATGTAATGGTAAGTAAGGATGCTGAGCATGAGATGCGGGGGCCCGTGTACTGGTAAGTAAGGGTGCTTGGCATGAGATGTGGAGCCCATGTAATGATAAGTAAGGATGCTGAGCATGAGATGGGGAGCCCATGTAATGACAAGTAAGGATGCTGAGCATGAGATGGGGAGCCCATGTAATGATAAGTAAGGATGCTGAGCATGAGATGGGGAGCCCATGTAATGATAAGTAAGGATGCTGAGCATGAGATGGGGTGGCCCATGCAATGGTAAGTAAGGATGCTGAGCATGAGATGGGGGGCATGTAATGGTAAGCAAGGGTGCTTGGCATGAGATGGGGAGCCCATGTAATGATAAGTAAGGATGCTGAGCATGAGATGGGGGCCCATGTAATGGTAAGTAAGGGTGCTTGGCATGAGATGGGGAGCCCATGTAATGGTAAGTAAGGATGCTGAGCATGAGATGGGGAGCCCATGTAATGGTAAGTAATGATGCTGAGCATGAGATGGGGAGCCCATGTAATGGTAAGTAAGGATGCTGAGCATGAGATGGGAAGCCCATGTAATGGTAAGTAAGGATGCATGAGATGGGGAGGCCATGTGATGCTCAGCATGAGATGGGGAGCCCATGTAATGATAAATAAGGATGCTGAGCATGAGATGGGGAGCCCATGTAATGATAGTTAGGGATGCTGAGCATGAGATGGGGAGCCCATGTAATGGCAAGTAATGATGCTGAGCATGAGATGGCGAGCCCATGTAATGGTAAGTAAGGATGCTGAGCATGAGATGGGGAGCCCATGTAATGGTAAGTAAGGATTCATGAGATGGGGAGCCCATGTGATGCTGAGCATGAGATGGGGAGCCCATGTAATGGTAAGTAATGATGCTGAGCATGAGATGGGGAGCCCATGTAATGGTAAGTAATGATGCTAAGCATGAGATGGGGAGCCCATGTAATGGTAGGAAAGGGTGCTTGGCATGAGATGGGGAGCGCATGTAATGGTAAGTAAGGATGCTGAGCATGAGATGGGGGCCCATGTACTGGTAAGTAAGGGTGCTTGGCATGAGACGGGGAGCCCATGTAATGATAAGTAAGGATGCTGAGCATGAGATGGGGAGCCCATGTAATGATAAGTAAGGATGCTGAGCATGAGATGGGGAGCCCATGTAATAGTAAGTAATGATGCTGAGCATGAGATGGGGGGCCCATGTACTGGTAAGTAAGGATGCTGAGCATGAGATGGGGGGGCCCATGTAATGGTAAGTAAGGGTGCTTGGCATGAGATGGGGAGCCCATGTAATGATAAGTAAGGATGCTGAGCATGAGATGGGAGCCCATGTAATGGTAAGAAAAAATGCTGAGCATGAGATGGGGAGCCCATGTAATGGTAAGTAAGGATGCTGAGCATGAAGTAAGGATGCTGAGCATGAGATGGGGAGCCCATGTAATGGTAAGTAAGGATGCTGAGCATGAAGGAAGGATGCTGAGCATGAGATGGGGAGCCCATGTAATGGTAAGAAACAATGCTGAGCATGAGATGGGGAGCCCATGTAATGGTAAGTAAGGATGCTGAGCATGAGATGGGGAGCCCATGTAATGGTAAGCAATGATGCTGAGCATGAGATGGGGAGCCCATGTAATGGTAAGTAAGGATGCTGAGCATGAGATGGGGAGCCCATGTAATGGTAAGTAAGGATGCATGAGATGGGGAGGCCATGTGATGCTGAGCATGAGATGGGGAGCCCATGTAATGGTAAGTAAGGATGCTGAGCATGAGATGGGGAGCCCATGTAATGGTATGTAAGGATGCTGAGCATGAAGGAAGGATGCTGAGCATGAGATGGGGAGCCCATGTAATGGTAAGTAAGGATGCTGAGCATGAGATCGGGAGCCCATGTAATGGTAAGCAATGATGCTGAGCATGAGATGGGGGGCCCATGTAATGGTAAGTAAGGATGCTGTGCATGAGATGGGGAGCCCATGTAATGGTAAGTAAGGATGCATGAGATGGGGAGGCCATGTGATGCTGAGAATGAGATGATGAGCCCATGTAATGGTAAGTAAGGGTGCTTGGCATGAGATGCGGAGCCCATGCAATGGTAAGTAAGGATGCTGAGCATGAGATGGGGGCCCATGTAATGGTAAGTAAGGGTGCTTGGCATGAGATGGGGAGCCCATGTAATGGTAAGTAAGGATGCTGAGCATGAGATGGGGAGCCCATGTAATGGTAAGTAATGATGCTGAGCATGAGATGGGGAGCCCATGTAATGGTAAGTAAGGATGCTGAGCATGAGATGGGAAGCCCATGTAATGGTAAGTAAGGATGCATGAGATGGGGAGGCCATGTGATGCTCAGCATGAGATGGGGAGCCCATGTAATGATAAATAAGGATGCTGAGCATGAGATGGGGAGCCCATGTAATGATAGTTAAGGATGCTGAGCATGAGATGGGGAGCCCATGTAATGGCAAGTAATGATGCTGAGCATGAGATGGCGAGCCCATGTAATGGTAAGTAAGGATGCTGAGCATGAGATGGGGAGCCCATGTAATGGTAAGTAAGGATTCATGAGATGGGGAGCCCATGTGATGCTGAGCATGAGATGGGGAGCCCATGTAATGGTAAGTAATGATGCTGAGCATGAGATGGGGAGCCCATGTAATGGTAAGTAATGATGCTAAGCATGAGATGGGGAGCCCATGTAATGGTAGGAAAGGGTGCTTGGCATGAGATGGGGAGCGCATGTAATGGTAAGTAAGGATGCTGAGCATGAGATGGGGGGGCCCATGTACTGGTAAGTAAGGGTGCTTGGCATGAGATGGGGAGCCCATGTAATGATAAGTAAGGATGCTGAGCATGAGATGGGGAGCCCATGTAATGATAAGTAAGGATGCTGAGCATGAGATGGGGAGCCCAGGTAATAGTAAGTAATGATGCTGAGCATGAGATGGGGAGCCCATGTAATGGTGAGTAAGGATGCTGAGCATGAGATGGGGGCCCATGTAATGGTAAGTAAGGTTGCTTGGCTCAGATGGGGAGCCCATGTAATGGTAAGTAAGGATGCTGAGCATGAGATGGGGGGCCCATGTACTGGTAAGTAAGGGTGCTTGGCATGAGATGGGGAGCCCATGTAATGATAAGTAAGGATGCTGAGCATGAGATGGGGAGCCCATGTAATGATAAGTAAGGATGCTGAGAATGAGATGGGGAGCCCATGTAATGATAAGTAAGGATGCTGAGCATGAGATGGGGAGCCCATGTAATGATGAGTAAGGATGCTGAGCATGAGATGGGGGGCCCATGCAATGGTAAGTAAGGATGCTGAGCATGAGATGGGGGGGCCCATGTAATGGAAAGTAAGGGTGCTTGGCATGAGATGGGGAGCCCATGTAATGATAAGTAAGGATGTTGAGCATGAGATGGGAGCCCATGTAATGGTAAGAAAAAATGCTGAGCATGAGATGGGGAGCCCATGTAATGGTAAGTAAGGATGCTGAGCATGAAGTAAGGATGCTGAGCATGAGATGGGGAGCCCATGTAATGGTAAGTAAGGATGCTGAGCATGAAGGAAGGATGCTGAGCATGAGATGGGGAGCCCAGGTAATGGTAAGAAACAATGCTGAGCATGAGATGGGGAGCCCATGTAATGGTAAGTAAGGATGCTGAGCATGAGATGGGGAGCCCATGTAATGGTAAGCAATGATGCTGAGCATGAGATGGGGAGCCCATGTAATGGTAAGTAAGGATAGATGAGATGGGGAGGCCATGTGATGCTGAGCATGAGATGGGGACCCCATGTGATGGTAAGTAAGGATGCTGAGCATGAGATGGGGAACCCATGTAATGGTAAGTAAGGATGCTGAGCATGAGATGGGGATCCCATGTAAGGGTAAGTAAGGATGCTGAGCATGAGATGGGGAGCCCATGTAATGGTAAGTAAGGATGCATGAGATGGGGAGCCCATTTGATGCTGAGCATGAGATGGGGAGCCCATGTAATGGTAAGCAATGATGCTGAGCATGAGATGGGGAGCCCATGTAATGGTAAGTAAGGATGCTGAGCATGAGATGGGGAGCCCATGTAATGGTAAGTAAGGATGCATGAGATGGGGAGGCCATGTGATGCTGAGCATGAGATGGGGAGCCCATGTAATGGTAAGTAAGGATGCTGAGCATGAAATGGGGAGCCCATGTAATGGTATGTAAGGATGCTGAGCATGAAGGAAGGATGCTGAGCATGAGATGGGGAGCCCATGTAATGGTAAGCAATGATGCTGAGCATGAGATGGGGGGCCCATGTAATGGTAAGTAAGGATGCTGAGCATGAGATGGGGAGCCCATGTAATGGTAAGTAAGGATGCATGAGATGGGGAGGCCATGTGATGCTGAGCATGAGATGGTGAGCCCATGTAATGGTAAGTAAGGGTGCTTGGCATGAGATGCGGAGCCCATGCAATGGTAAGTAAGGATGCTGAGCATGAGATGGGGGCCCATGTAATGGTAAGTAAGGGTGCTTGGCATGAGATGGGGAGCCCATGTAATGGTAAGTAAGGATGCTGAGCATGAGATGGGGAGCCCATGTAATGGTAAGTAATGATGCTGAGCATGAGATGGGGAGCCCATGTAATGGTAAGTAAGGATGCTGAGCATGAGATGGGAAGCCCATGTAATGGTAAGTAAGGATGCATGAGATGGGGAGGCCATGTGATGCTCAGCATGAGATGGGGAGCCCATGTAATGATAAATAAGGATGCTGAGCATGAGATGGGGAGCCCATGTAATGATAGTTAGGGATGCTGAGCATGAGATGGGGAGCCCATGTAATGGCAAGTAATGATGCTGAGCATGAGATGGCGAGCCCATGTAATGGTAAGTAAGGATGCTGAGCATGAGATGGGGAGCCCATGTAATGGTAAGTAAGGATTCATGAGATGGGGAGCCCATGTGATGCTGAGCATGAGATGGGGAGCCCATGTAATGGTAAGTAATGATGCTGAGCATGAGATGGGGAGCCCATGTAATGGTAAGTAATGATGCTAAGCATGAGATGGGGAGCCCATGTAATGGTAGGAAAGGGTGCTTGGCATGAGATGGGGAGCGCATGTAATGGTAAGTAAGGATGCTGAGCATGAGATGGGGGCCCATGTACTGGTAAGTAAGGGTGCTTGGCATGAGACGGGGAGCCCATGTAATGATAAGTAAGGATGCTGAGCATGAGATGGGGAGCCCATGTAATGATAAGTAAGGATGCTGAGCATGAGATGGGGAGCCCATGTAATAGTAAGTAATGATGCTGAGCATGAGATGGGGGGCCCATGTACTGGTAAGTAAGGATGCTGAGCATGAGATGGGGGGGCCCATGTAATGGTAAGTAAGGGTGCTTGGCATGAGATGGGGAGCCCATGTAATGATAAGTAAGGATGCTGAGCATGAGATGGGAGCCCATGTAATGGTAAGAAAAAATGCTGAGCATGAGATGGGGAGCCCATGTAATGGTAAGTAAGGATGCTGAGCATGAAGTAAGGATGCTGAGCATGAGATGGGGAGCCCATGTAATGGTAAGTAAGGATGCTGAGCATGAAGGAAGGATGCTGAGCATGAGATGGGGAGCCCATGTAATGGTAAGAAACAATGCTGAGCATGAGATGGGGAGCCCATGTAATGGTAAGTAAGGATGCTGAGCATGAGATGGGGAGCCCATGTAATGGTAAGCAATGATGCTGAGCATGAGATGGGGAGCCCATGTAATGGTAAGTAAGGATGCTGAGCATGAGATGGGGAGCCCATGTAATGGTAAGTAAGGATGCATGAGATGGGGAGGCCATGTGATGCTGAGCATGAGATGGGGAGCCCATGTAATGGTAAGTAAGGATGCTGAGCATGAGATGGGGAGCCCATGTAATGGTATGTAAGGATGCTGAGCATGAAGGAAGGATGCTGAGCATGAGATGGGGAGCCCATGTAATGGTAAGTAAGGATGCTGAGCATGAGATCGGGAGCCCATGTAATGGTAAGCAATGATGCTGAGCATGAGATGGGGGGCCCATGTAATGGTAAGTAAGGATGCTGAGCATGAGATGGGGAGCCCATGTAATGGTAAGTAAGGATGCATGAGATGGGGAGGCCATGTGATGCTGAGAATGAGATGGTGAGCCCATGTAATGGTAAGTAAGGGTGCTTGGCATGAGATGCGGAGCCCATGCAATGGTAAGTAAGGATGCTGAGCATGAGATGGGGGCCCATGTAATGGTAAGTAAGGGTGCTTGGCATGAGATGGGGAGCCCATGTAATGGTAAGTAAGGATGCTGAGCATGAGATGGGGAGCCCATGTAATGGTAAGTAATGATGCTGAGCATGAGATGGGGAGCCCATGTAATGGTAAGTAAGGATGCTGAGCATGAGATGGGAAGCCCATGTAATGGTAAGTAAGGATGCATGAGATTGGGAGGCCATGTGATGCTCAGCATGAGATGGGGAGCCCATGTAATGATAAATAAGGATGCTGAGCATGAGATGGGGATCCCATGTAATGATAGTTAAGGATGCTGAGCATGAGATGGGGAGCCCATGTAATGGCAAGTAATGATGCTGAGCATGAGATGGCGAGCCCATGTAATGGTAAGTAAGGATGCTGAGCATGAGATGGGGAGCCCATGTAATGGTAAGTAAGGATTCATGAGATGGGGAGCCCATGTGATGCTGAGCATGAGATGGGGAGCCCATGTAATGGTAAGTAATGATGCTGAGCATGAGATGGGGAGCCCATGTAATGGTAAGTAATGATGCTAAGCATGAGATGGGGAGCCCATGTAATGGTAGGAAAGGGTGCTTGGCATGAGATGGGGAGCGCATGTAATGGTAAGTAAGGATGCTGAGCATGAGATGGGGGGGCCCATGTACTGGTAAGTAAGGGTGCTTGGCATGAGATGGGGAGCCCATGTAATGATAAGTAAGGATGCTGAGCATGAGATGGGGAGCCCATGTAATGATAAGTAAGGATGCTGAGCATGAGATGGGGAGCCCATGTAATAGTAAGTAATGATGCTGAGCATGAGATGGGGAGCCCATGTAATGGTAAGTAAGGATGCTGAGCATGAGATGGGGGCCCATGTAATGGTAAGTAAGGTTGCTTGGCTCAGATGGGGAGCCCATGTAATGGTAAGTAAGGATGCTGAGCATGAGATGGGGGGGCCCATGTACTGGTAAGTAAGGGTGCTTGGCATGAGATGGGGAGCCCATGTAATGATAAGTAAGGATGCTGAGCATGAGATGGGGAGCCCATGTAATGATAAGTAAGGATGCTGAGAATGAGATGGGGAGCCCATGTAATGATAAGTAAGGATGCTGAGCATGAGATGGGGAGCCCATGTAATGATGAGTAAGGATGCTGAGCATGAGATGGGGGGCCCATGCAATGGTAAGTAAGGATGCTGAGCATGAGATGGGGGGGCCCATGTAATGGAAAGTAAGGGTGATTGGCATGAGATGGGGAGCCCATGTAATGATAAGTAAGGATGCTGAGCATGAGATGGGAGCCCATGTAATGGTAAGAAAAAATGCTGAGCATGAGATGGGGAGCCCATGTAATGGTAAGTAAGGATGCTGAGCATGAAGTAAGGATGCTGAGCATGAGGTGGGGAGCCCATGTAATGGTAAGTAAGGATGCTGAGCATGAAGGAAGGATGCTGAGCATGAGATGGGGAGCCCATGTAATGGTAAGAAACAATGCTGAGCATGAGATGGGGAGCCCATGTAATGGTAAGTAAGGATGCTGAGCATGAGATGGGGAGCCCATGTAATGGTAAGCAATGATGCTGAGCATGAGATGGGGAGCCCATGTAATGGTAAGTAAGGATGCATGAGATGGGGAGGCCATGTGATGCTGAGCATGAGATGGGGAGCCCATGTGATGGTAAGTAAGGATGCTGAGCATGAAATGGGGAACCCATGTAATGGTAAGTAAGGATGCTGAGCATGAGATGGGGATCCCATGTAAGGGTAAGTAAGGATGCTGAGCATGAGATGGGGAGCCCATGTAATGGTAAGTAAGGATGCATGAGATGGGGAGCCCATTTGATGCTGAGCATGAGATGGGGAGCCCATGTAATGGTAAGTAAGGATGCTGAGCATGTGATGGGGGGCCCATGTAAAGGTAAGTAATGATGCTGAGCATGAAATGGGGAGCCCATGTAATGGTAAGTAATGATGCTAAGCATGAGATGGGGAGCCCATGTAATGGTAGGAAAGGGTGCTTGGCATGAGATGGGGAGCCCATGTAATGGTAAGTAAGGATGCTGAGCATGAGATGGGGGGCCCATGTAATGGTAAGTAAGGGTGCTTGGCATGAGATGGGAAGCCTATGTAATGGTAAGTAAGGATGCTGAGCATGAGATGGGGAGCCCATGTAATGGTAAGTAATGATGCTGAGCATGAGATGGGGAGCCCATGTAATGGTAAGTAAGGATGCTGAGCATGAGATGGGGAGCCCATGTAATGGTAAGTAATGATGCATGAGATGGGGAGCCCATGTGATGCTGAGCATGAGATGGGGAGCCCATGTAATGGTAAGTAAGGATCCTGAGCATGAGATGGGGAGCCCATGTAATGATAGTTAAGGATGCTGAGCATGAGATGGGGAGCCCATGTAATGGTAAGTAAGGATGCTGAGCATGGGATGGGGAGCCCATGTGATTCTGATCATGAGATGGGGAGCCCATGTAATGGTAAGTAAGGATGCTGAGCATGAGATGGGGGCCCATGTAAAGGTAAGTAATGATGCTGAGCATGAGATGGGGAGCCCATGTAATGGTAAGTAATGATGCTAAGCATGAGATGGGGAGCCCATGTAATGGTAGGAAAGGGTGCTTGGCATGAGATGGGGAGCCCATGTAATGGTAAGTAAGGATGCTGAGCATGAGATGGGGGGCATGTAATGGTAAGTAAGGATGCTGAGCATGAGATGGGGGCCCATGTAATGGTAAGTAAGGGTGCTTGGCATGAGATGGGGAGCCCATGTAATGGTAAGTAAGGATGCTGAGCATGAGATGGGGGGCCCATGTACTGGTAAGTAAGGGAGCTTGGCATGAGATCTGGAGCCCATGTAATGATAAGTAAGGATGCTGAGCATGAGATGGGGAGCCCATGTAATGACAAGTAAGGATGCTGAGCATAAGATGGGGAGCCCATGTCATGATAAGTAAGGATGCTGAGCATGAGATGGGTAGCCCATGTAATGATAAGTAAGGATGCTGAGCATAAGATGGGGAGCCCATGTAATGATAAGTAAGGATGCTGAGCATGAGATGGGGAGCCCATGCAATGGTAAGTAAGGATGCTGAGCATGAGATGGGGAGGCATGTAATGGTAAGTAAGGGTGCTTGGCATGAGATGGGGAGCCCATGTAATGATAAGTAAGGATGCTGAGCATGAGATGGGGAGCCCATGTAATGGTAAGAAAACATGCTGAGCATGAGATGGGGAGCCCATGTAATGGTAAGAAAAAATGCTGAGCATGAGATGGGGAGCCCATGTAATGGTAAGTAAGGATGCTGAGCATGAAGTAAGGATGCTGAGCATGAGATGGGGAGCCTATGTAATGGTAAGTAAGGATGCTGACCATGAAGGAAGGATGCTGAGCATGAGATGGGGAGCCCATGTAATGGTAAGAAACAATGCTGAGCATGAGATGGGGAGCCCATGTAATGGCAAGTAAGGATGCTGAGCATGAGATGGGGAGCCCATGTAATGGTAAGCAATGATGCTGAGCATGAGATGGGGAGCCCATGTAATGGTAAGTAAGGATGCTGAGAATGAGATGGGGAGCCCATGTAATGGTAAGTAAGGATGCTGAGCATGAGATGGGGGGCCCATGTAATGGTAAGTAAGGGTGCTTGGCATGAGATGGGGGGCCCATGTAAAGGTAAGTAATGATGCTGAGCATGAGATGGGGAGCCCATGTAATGGTAAGTAATGATGCTAAGCATGAGCTGGGGAGCCCATGTAATGGTAGGAAAGGGTGCTTGGCATGAGATGGGGAGCCCATGTAATGGTAAGTAAGGATGCTGAGCATGAGATGGGGGGCCCATGTAAAGGTAAGTAATGATGCTGAGCATGAGATGGGGAGCCCATGTAATGGTAAGTAATGATGCTAAGCATGAGATGGGGAGCCCATGTAATGGTAGGAAAGGGTGCTTGGCATGAGATGGGGAGCCCATGTAATGGTAAGTAAGGATGCTGAGCATGAGATGGGGGGCCCATGTAATGGTAAGTAAGGGTGCTTGGCATGAGATGGGAAGCCTATGTAATGGTAAGTAAGGATGCTGAGCATGAGATGGGGAGCCCATGTAATGGTAAGTAATGATGCTGAGCATGAGATGGGGAGCCCATGTAATGGTAAGTAAGGATGCTGAGCATGAGATGGGGAGCCCATGTAATGGTAAGTAATGATGCATGAGATGGGGAGGCCATGTGATGCTGAGCATGAGATGGGGAGCCCATGTAATGGTAAGTAAGGATGCTGAGCATGAGATGGGGAGCCCATGTAATGATAGTTAAGGATGCTGAGCATGAGATGGGGAGCCCATGTAATGGTAAGTAAGGATGCTGAGCATGAGATGGGGAGCCCATGCAATGATAGTTAAGGATGTTGAGCATGAGATGGGGAGCCCATGTAATGGTAAGTAAGGGTGCTTGGCATGAGATGGGGAGCCCATGTAATGGTAAGTAAGGATGCTGAGCATGAGATGGGGGGGCATGTAATGGTAAGTAAGGGTGCTTGGCATGAGATGGGGAGCCCATGTAATGGTAAGTAAGGATGCTGAGCATGAGATGGGGAGCCCATGTAATGGTAAGTAAGGATGCTGAGCATCAGATGGGGATCCCATGTAAGGGTAAGTAAGGCTGCTGAGCATGAGATGGGGAGCCCATGTAATGGTAAGTAAGGATGCATGGGATGGGGAGCCCATGTGATGCTGAGCATGAGATGGGGAGCCCATGTAATGGTAAGTAAGGATGCTGAGCATGAGATGGGGGCCCATGTAAAGGTAAGTAATGATGCTGAGCATGAGATGGGTAGCCCATGTAATGGTAAGTAATGATGCTAAGCATGAGATGGGGAGCCCATGTAATGGTAGGAAAGGGTGCTTGGCATGAGATGGGGAGCCCATGTAATGGTAAGTAAGGATGCTGAGCATGAGATGGGGGGGCATGTAATGGTAAGTAAGGATGCTGAGCATGAGATGGGGGCCCATGTAATGGTAAGTAAGGGTGCTTGGCATGAGATGGGGAGCCCATGTAATGGTAAGTAAGGATGCTGAGCATGAGATGGGGGGGCCCATGTACTGGTAAGTAAGGGAGCTTGGCATGAGATGTGGAGCCGATGTAATGATAAGTAAGGATGCTGAGCATGAGATGGGGAGCCCATGTAATGACAAGTAAGGATGCTG
Source organism: Ambystoma mexicanum (assembly GCF_040938575.1). Lineage (NCBI taxonomy): Eukaryota > Metazoa > Chordata > Amphibia > Caudata > Ambystomatidae > Ambystoma > Ambystoma mexicanum. Next base: position 58,888,149 of record NC_090931.1, on the reverse strand, counting down.
AGCATGAGATGGGGAGCCCATGTCATGATAAGTAAGGATGCTGAGCATGGGATGGGGAGCCCATGTAATGATAAGTAAGGATGCTGAGCATGAGATGGGGGGGCCCATGCAATGGTAAGTAAGGATGCTGAGCATGAGATGGGGGGGGCATTTAATGGTAAGTAAGGGTGCTTGGCATGAGATGGGGAGCCCATGTAATGATAAGTAAGGATGCTGAGCATGAGATGGGGAGCCCATGTAATGGTAAGAAAACATGCTGAGCATGAGATGGGGAGCCCATGTAATGGTAAGAAAAAATGCTGAGCATGAGATGGGGAGCCCATGTAATGGTAAGTAAGGATGCTGAGCATGAAGTAAGGATGCTGAGCATGAGATGGGGAGCCCATGTAATGGTAAGTAAGGATGCTGACCATGAAGGCAGGATGCTAAGCATGAGATGGGGAGCCCATGTAATGGTAAGAAACAATGCTGAGCATGAGATGGGGAGCCCATGTAATGGCAAGTAAGGATGCTGAGCATGAGATGGGGAGCCCATGTAATGGTAAGCAATGATGCTGAGCATGAGATGGGGAGCCCATGTAATGGTAAGTAAGGATGCTGAGCATGAGATGGGGAGCCCATGTAATGGTAAGTAAGGATGCTGAGCATGAGATGGGGGGCCCATGTAATGGTAAGTAAGGGTGCTTGGCATGAGATGGGGAGCCCATGTAATGGTAAGTAAGGATGCTGAGCATGAGATGGGGGGGCCCATGTGCTGGTAAGTAAGGTGCTTGGCATGAGATGGGGAGCCCATTTAATGATAAGTAACAATGCTGAGCATGAGATGGGGAGCCCATGTAATGATAAGTAAGGATGCTGAGCATGAGATGGGCAGCCCATGTAATGGTAAGTAAGGATGCTGAGCATGAGATGGGGGCCCATGTAATGGTAAGTAAGGTTGCTTGGCTGAGATGGGGAGCCCATGTAATGGTAAGTAAGGATGCTGAGCATGAGATGGGGGGGGCATGTACTGGTAAGTAAGGGTGCTTGGCATGAGATGGGGAGCCCATGTAATTATAAGTAAGGATGCTGAGCATGAGATGGGGAGCCCATGTAATGATAAGTAAGGATGCTGAGAATGAGATGGGGAGCCCATGTAATGATAAGTAAGGATGTTGAGCATGAGATGGGGAGCCCATGTAATGATAAGTAAGGATGCTGAGCATGAGATGAGGGGGCCCATGCAATGGTAAGTAAGGATTCTGAGCATGAGATGGGGGGCCCATGTAATGGTAAGTAAGGGTGCTTGGCATGAGATGGGGAGCCCATGTAATGATAAGTAAGGATGCTGAGCATGAGATGGGAGCCCATGTAATGGTAAGAAAAAATGCTGAGCATGAGATGGGGAGCCCATGTAATGGTAAGTAAGGATGCTGAGCATGAAGTAAGGGTGCTGAGCATGAGATGGGGAGCCCATGTAATGGTAAGAAACAATGCTGAGCATGAGATGGGGAGCCCATGTAATGGTAAGTAAGGATGCTGAGCATGAGATGGGGAGCCCATGTAATGGTAAGCAATGATGCTGAGCATGAGATGGGGAGCCCATGTAATGGTAAGTAAGGATGCTGAGCATGAGATGGGGAGCCCATGTAATGGTAAGTAAGGATGCATGAGATGGGGAGGCCATGTGATGCTGAGCATGAGATGGGGAGCCCATGTAATGGTAAGTAAGGATGCTGAGCATGAGATGGGGAACCCATATAATGGTAAGTAAGGATGCTGAGCATGAGATGGGGATCCCATGTAAGGGTAAGTAAGGATGCTGAGCATGAGATGGGGAGCCCATGTAATGGTAAGTAAGGATGCATGAGATGGGGAGCCCATTTGATGCTGAGCATGAGATGGGGAGCCCATGTAATGGTAAGTAAGGATGCTGAGCATGAGATGGGGGGCCCATGTAAAGGTAAGTAATGATGCTGAGCATGAGATGGGGAGCCCATGTAATGGTAAGTAATGATGCTAAGCATGAGATGGGGAGCCCATGTAATGGTAGGAAAGGGTGCTTGGCATGAGATGGGGAGCCCATGTAATGGTAAGTAAGGATGCTGAGCATGAGATGGGGGGCCCATGTAATGGTAAGTAAGGTTGCTTGGCATGAGATGGGGAGCCTATGTAATGGTAAGTAAGGATGCTGAGCATGAGATGGGGAGCCCATGTAATGGTAGGTAATGATGCTGAGCATGAGATGGGGAGCCCATGTAATGGTAAGTAAGGATGCTGAGCATGAGAATGGGAGCCCATGTAATGGTAAGTAATGATGCATGAGATGGGGAGGCCATGTGATGCTGAGCATGAGATGGGGAGCCCATGTAATGGTAAGTAAGGATGCTGAGCATGAGATGGGGAGCCCATGTAATGATAGTTAAGGATGCTGAGCATGAGATGGGGAGCCCATGTAATGGTAAGTAAGGATGCTGAGCATGAGATGGGGAGCCCATGCAATGATAGTTAAGGATGCTGAGCATGAGATGGGGAGCCCATGTAATGGTAAGTAAGGGTGCTTGGCATGAAATGGGGAGCCCATGTAATGGTAAGTAAGGATGCTGAGCATGAGATGCGGGGGCCCGTGTACTGGTAAGTAAGGGTGCTTGGCATGAGATGTGGAGCCCATGTAATGATAAGTAAGGATGCTGAGCATGAGATGGGGAGCCCATGTAATGACAAGTAAGGATGCTGAGCATGAGATGGGGAGCCCATGTAATGATAAGTAAGGATGCTGAGCATGAGATGGGGAGCCCATGTAATGATAAGTAAGGATGCTGAGCATGAGATGGGGTGGCCCATGCAATGGTAAGTAAGGATGCTGAGCATGAGATGGGGGGCATGTAATGGTAAGCAAGGGTGCTTGGCATGAGATGGGGAGCCCATGTAATGATAAGTAAGGATGCTGAGCATGAGATGGGGGCCCATGTAATGGTAAGTAAGGGTGCTTGGCATGAGATGGGGAGCCCATGTAATGGTAAGTAAGGATGCTGAGCATGAGATGGGGAGCCCATGTAATGGTAAGTAATGATGCTGAGCATGAGATGGGGAGCCCATGTAATGGTAAGTAAGGATGCTGAGCATGAGATGGGAAGCCCATGTAATGGTAAGTAAGGATGCATGAGATGGGGAGGCCATGTGATGCTCAGCATGAGATGGGGAGCCCATGTAATGATAAATAAGGATGCTGAGCATGAGATGGGGAGCCCATGTAATGATAGTTAGGGATGCTGAGCATGAGATGGGGAGCCCATGTAATGGCAAGTAATGATGCTGAGCATGAGATGGCGAGCCCATGTAATGGTAAGTAAGGATGCTGAGCATGAGATGGGGAGCCCATGTAATGGTAAGTAAGGATTCATGAGATGGGGAGCCCATGTGATGCTGAGCATGAGATGGGGAGCCCATGTAATGGTAAGTAATGATGCTGAGCATGAGATGGGGAGCCCATGTAATGGTAAGTAATGATGCTAAGCATGAGATGGGGAGCCCATGTAATGGTAGGAAAGGGTGCTTGGCATGAGATGGGGAGCGCATGTAATGGTAAGTAAGGATGCTGAGCATGAGATGGGGGCCCATGTACTGGTAAGTAAGGGTGCTTGGCATGAGACGGGGAGCCCATGTAATGATAAGTAAGGATGCTGAGCATGAGATGGGGAGCCCATGTAATGATAAGTAAGGATGCTGAGCATGAGATGGGGAGCCCATGTAATAGTAAGTAATGATGCTGAGCATGAGATGGGGGGCCCATGTACTGGTAAGTAAGGATGCTGAGCATGAGATGGGGGGGCCCATGTAATGGTAAGTAAGGGTGCTTGGCATGAGATGGGGAGCCCATGTAATGATAAGTAAGGATGCTGAGCATGAGATGGGAGCCCATGTAATGGTAAGAAAAAATGCTGAGCATGAGATGGGGAGCCCATGTAATGGTAAGTAAGGATGCTGAGCATGAAGTAAGGATGCTGAGCATGAGATGGGGAGCCCATGTAATGGTAAGTAAGGATGCTGAGCATGAAGGAAGGATGCTGAGCATGAGATGGGGAGCCCATGTAATGGTAAGAAACAATGCTGAGCATGAGATGGGGAGCCCATGTAATGGTAAGTAAGGATGCTGAGCATGAGATGGGGAGCCCATGTAATGGTAAGCAATGATGCTGAGCATGAGATGGGGAGCCCATGTAATGGTAAGTAAGGATGCTGAGCATGAGATGGGGAGCCCATGTAATGGTAAGTAAGGATGCATGAGATGGGGAGGCCATGTGATGCTGAGCATGAGATGGGAAGCCCATGTAATGGTAAGTAAGGATGCTGAGCATGAGATGGGGAGCCCATGTAATGGTATGTAAGGATGCTGAGCATGAAGGAAGGATGCTGAGCATGAGATGGGGAGCCCATGTAATGGTAAGTAAGGATGCTGAGCATGAGATCGGGAGCCCATGTAATGGTAAGCAATGATGCTGAGCATGAGATGGGGGGCCCATGTAATGGTAAGTAAGGATGCTGAGCATGAGATGGGGAGCCCATGTAATGGTAAGTAAGGATGCATGAGATGGGGAGGCCATGTGATGCTGAGAATGAGATGGTGAGCCCATGTAATGGTAAGTAAGGGTGCTTGGCATGAGATGCGGAGCCCATGCAATGGTAAGTAAGGATGCTGAGCATGAGATGGGGGCCCATGTAATGGTAAGTAAGGGTGCTTGGCATGAGATGGGGAGCCCATGTAATGGTAAGTAAGGATGCTGAGCATGAGATGGGGAGCCCATGTAATGGTAAGTAATGATGCTGAGCATGAGATGGGGAGCCCATGTAATGGTAAGTAAGGATGCATGAGATGGGGAGGCCATGTGATGCTCAGCATGAGATGGGGAGCCCATGTAATGATAAATAAGGATGCTGAGCATGAGATGGGGAGCCCATGTAATGATAGTTAAGGATGCTGAGCATGAGATGGGGAGCCCATGTAATGGCAAGTAATGATGCTGAGCATGAGATGGCGAGCCCATGTAATGGTAAGTAAGGATGCTGAGCATGAGATGGGGAGCCCATGTAATGGTAAGTAAGGATTCATGAGATGGGGAGCCCATGTGATGCTGAGCATGAGATGGGGAGCCCATGTAATGGTAAGTAATGATGCTGAGCATGAGATGGGGAGCCCATGTAATGGTAAGTAATGATGCTAAGCATGAGATGGGGAGCCCATGTAATGGTAGGAAAGGGTGCTTGGCATGAGATGGGGAGCGCATGTAATGGTAAGTAAGGATGCTGAGCATGAGATGGGGGGCCCATGTACTGGTAAGTAAGGGTGCTTGGCATGAGATGGGGAGCCTATGTAATGATAAGTAAGGATGCTGAGCATGAGATGGGGAGCCCATGTAATGATAAGTAAGGATGCTGAGCATGAGATGGGGAGCCCATGTAATAGTAAGTAATGATGCTGAGCATGAGATGGGGAGCCCATGTAATGGTAAGTAAGGATGCTGAGCATGAGATGGGGGCCCATGTAATGGTAAGTAAGGTTTCTTGGCTCAGATGGGGAGCCCATGTAATGGTAAGTAAGGATGCTGAGCATGAGATGGGGGGGCCCATGTACTGGTAAGTAAGGGTGCTTGGCATGAGATGGGGAGCCCATGTAATGATAAGTAAGGATGCTGAGCATGAGATGGGGAGCCCATGTAATGATAAGTAAGGATGCTGAGAATGAGATGGGGAGCCCATGTAATGATAAGTAAGGATGCTGAGCATGAGATGGGGAGCCCATGTAATGATGAGTAAGGATGCTGAGCATGAGATGGGGGGCCCATGCAATGGTAAGTAAGGATGCTGAGCATGAGATGGGGGGGCCCATGTAATGGAAAGTAAGGGTGATTGGCATGAGATGGGGAGCCCATGTAATGATAAGTAAGGATGCTGAGCATGAGATGGGAGCCCATGTAATGGTAAGAAAAAATGCTGAGCATGAGATGGGGAGCCCATGTAATGGTAAGTAAGGATGCTGAGCATGAAGTAAGGATGCTGAGCATGAGGTGGGGAGCCCATGTAATGGTAAGTAAGGATGCTGAGCATGAAGGAAGGATGCTGAGCATGAGATGGGGAGCCCATGTAATGGTAAGAAACAATGCTGAGCATGAGATGGGGAGCCCATGTAATGGTAAGTAAGGATGCTGAGCATGAGATGGGGAGCCCATGTAATGGTAAGCAATGATGCTGAGCATGAGATGGGGAGCCCATGTAATGGTAAGTAAGGATGCATGAGATGGGGAGGCCATGTGATGCTGAGCATGAGATGGGGAGCCCATGTGATGGTAAGTAAGGATGCTGAGCATGAGATGGGGAACCCATGTAATGGTAAGTAAGGATGCTGAGCATGAGATGGGGATCCCATGTAAGGGTAAGTAAGGATGCTGAGCATGAGATGGGGAGCCCATGTAATGGTAAGGAAGGATGCATGAGATGGGGAGCCCATTTGATGCTGAGCATGAGATGGGGAGCCCATGTAATGGTAAGTAAGGATGCTGAGCATGTGATGGGGGGCCCATGTAAAGGTAAGTAATGATGCTGAGCATGAAATGGGGAGCCCATGTAATGGTAAGTAATGATGCTAAGCATGAGATGGGGAGCCCATGTAATGGTAGGAAAGGGTGCTTGGCATGAGATGGGGAGCCCATGTAATGGTAAGTAAGGATGCAGAGCATGAGATGGGGGGCCCATGTAATGGTAAGTAAGGGTGCTTGGCATGAGATGGGAAGCCTATGTAATGGTAAGTAAGGATGCTGAGCATGAGATGGGGAGCCCATGTAATGGTAAGTAATGATGCTGAGCATGAGATGGGGAGCCCATGTAATGGTAAGTAAGGATGCTGAGCATGAGATGGGGAGCCCATGTAATGGTAAGTAATGATGCATGAGATGGGGAGGCCATGTGATGCTGAGCATGAGATGGGGAGCCCATGTAATGGTAAGTAAGGATCCTGAGCATGAGATGGGGAGCCCATGTAATGATAGTTAAGGATGCTGAGCATGAGATGGGGAGCCCATGTAATGGTAAGTAAGGATGCTGAGCATGGGATGGGGAGCCCATGTGATTCTGAGCATGAGATGGGGAGCCCATGTAATGGTAAGTAAGGATGCTGAGCATGAGATGGGGGCCCATGTAAAGGTAAGTAATGATGCTGAGCATGAGATGGGGAGCCCATGTAATGGTAAGTAATGATGCTAAGCATGAGATGGGGAGCCCATGTAATGGTAGGAAAGGGTGCTTGGCATGAGATGGGGAGCCCATGTAATGGTAAGTAAGGATGCTGAGCATGAGATGGGGGGCATGTAATGGTAAGTAAGGATGCTGAGCATGAGATGGGGGCCCATGTAATGGTAAGTAAGGGTGCTTGGCATGAGATGGGGAGCCCATGTAATGGTAAGTAAGGATGCTGAGCATGAGATGGGGGGCCCATGTACTGGTAAGTAAGGGAGCTTGGCATGAGATCTGGAGCCCATGTAATGATAAGTAAGGATGCTGAGCATGAGATGGGGAGCCCATGTAATGACAAGTAAGGATGCTGAGCATAAGATGGGGAGCCCATGTCATGATAAGTAAGGATGCTGAGCATGAGATGGGGAGCCCATGTAATGATAAGTAAGGATGCTGAGCATAAGATGGGGAGCCCATGTAATGATAAGTAAGGATGCTGAGCATGAGATGGGGAGCCCATGCAATGGTAAGTAAGGATGCTGAGCATGAGATGGGGAGGCATGTAATGGTAAGTAAGGGTGCTTGGCATGAGATGGGGAGCCCATGTAATGATAAGTAAGGATGCTGAGCATGAGATGGGGAGCCCATGTAATGGTAAGAAAACATGCTGAGCATGAGATGGGGAGCCCATGTAATGGTAAGAAAAAATGCTGAGCATGAGATGGGGAGCCCATGTAATGGTAAGTAAGGATGCTGAGCATGAAGTAAGGATGCTGAGCATGAGATGGGGAGCCTATGTAATGGTAAGTAAGGATGCTGACCATGAAGGAAGGATGCTGAGCATGAGATGGGGAGCCCATGTAATGGTAAGAAACAATGCTGAGCATGAGATGGGGAGCCCATGTAATGGCAAGTAAGGATGCTGAGCATGAGATGGGGAGCCCATGTAATGGTAAGCAATGATGCTGAGCATGAGATGGGGAGCCCATGTAATGGTAAGTAAGGATGCTGAGAATGAGATGGGGAGCCCATGTAATGGTAAGTAAGGATGCTGAGCATGAGATGGGGGGCCCATGTAATGGTAAGTAAGGGTGCTTGGCATGAGATGGGGGGCCCATGTAAAGGTAAGTAATGATGCTGAGCATGAGATGGGGAGCCCATGTAATGGTAAGTAATGATGCTAAGCATGAGCTGGGGAGCCCATGTAATGGTAGGAAAGGGTGATTGGCATGAGATGGGGAGCCCATGTAATGGTAAGTAAGGATGCTGAGCATGAGATGGGGGGCCCATGTAAAGGTAAGTAATGATGCTGAGCATGAGATGGGGAGCCTATGTAATGGTAAGTAAGGATGCTGAGCATGAGATGGGGAGCCCATGTAATGGTAAGTAATGATGCTGAGCATGAGATGGGGAGCCCATGTAATGGTAAGTAATGATGCTGAGCATGAGATGGGGAGCCCATGTAATGGTAAGTAATGATGCTAAGCATGAGCTGGGGAGCCCATGTAATGGTAGGAAAGGGTGCTTGGCATGAGATGGGGAGCCCATGTAATGGTAAGTAAGGATGCTGAGCATGAGATGGGGGGCCCATGTAAAGGTAAGTAATGATGCTGAGCATGAGATGGGAAGCCTATGTAATGGTAAGTAAGGATGCTGAGCATGAGATGGGGAGCCCATGTAATGGTAAGTAATGATGCTGAGCATGAGATGGGGAGCCCATGTAATGGTAAGTAAGGATGCTGAGCATGAGATGGGGAGCCCATGTAATGGTAAGTAATGATGCATGAGATGGGGAGGCCATGTGATGCTGAGCATGAGATGGGGAGCCCATGTAATGGTAAGTAAGGATGCTGAGCATGAGATGGGGAGCCCATGTAAAGGTAAGTAATGATGCTGAGCATGAGATGGGGAGCCCATGTAATGGTAGGAAAGGGTGCTTGGCATGAGATGGGGAGCCCATGTAATGGTAAGTAAGGATGCTGAGCATGAGATGGGGGGCCCATGTAATGGTAAGTAAGGGTGCTTGGCATGAGATGGGAAGCCTATGTAATGGTAAGTAAGGATGCTGAGCATGAGATGGGGAGCCCATGTAATGGTAAGTAATGATGTTGAGCATGAGATGGGGAGCCCATGTAATGGTAAGTAAGGATGCTGAGCATGAGATGGGGAGCCCATGTAATGGTAAGTAATGATGCATGAGATGGGGAGGCCATGTGATGCTGAGCATGAGATGGGGAGCCCATGTAATGGTAAGTAAGGATGCTGAGCATGAGATGGGGAGCCCATGTAATGATAGTTAAGGATGCTGAGCATGAGATGGGGAGCCCATATAATGGTAAGTAAGGATGCTGAGCATGAGATGGGGAGCCCATGCAATGATAGTTAAGGATGTTGAGCATGAGATGGGGAGCCCATGTAATGGTAAGTAAGGGTGCTTGGCATGAGATGGGGAGCCCATGTAATGGTAAGTAAGGATGCTGAGCATGAGATGGGGGGGCATGTAATGGTAAGTAAGGGTGCTTGGCATGAGGTGGGGAGCCCATGTAATGGTAAGTAAGGATGCTGAGCATCAGATGGGGATCCCATGTAAGGGTAAGTAAGGCTGCTGAGCATGAGATGGGGAGCCCATGTAATGGTAAGTAAGGATGCATGGGATGGGGAGCCCATGTGATGCTGAGCATGAGATGGGGAGCCCATGTAATGGTAAGTAAGGATGCTGAGCATGAGATGGGGGCCCATGTAAAGGTAAGTAATGATGCTGAGCATGAGATGGGGAGCCCATGTAATGGTAAGTAATGATGCTAAGCATGAGATGGGGAGCCCATGTAATGGTAGGAAAGGGTGCTTGGCATGAGATGGGGAGCCCATGTAATGGTAAGTAAGGATGCTGAGCATGAGATGGGGGGGCATGTAATGGTAAGTAAGGATGCTGAGCATGAGATGGGGGCCCATGTAATGGTAAGTAAGGGTGCTTGGCATGAGATGGGGAGCCCATGTAATGGTAAGTAAGGATGCTGAGCATGAGATGGGGGGGCCCATGTACTGGTAAGTAAGGGAGCTTGGCATGAGATGTGGAGCCGATGTAATGATAAGTAAGGATGCTGAGCATGAGATGGGGAGCCCATGTAATGACAAGTAAGGATGCTGAGCATGAGATGGGGAGCCCATGTCATGATAAGTAAGGATGCTGAGCATGGGATGGGGAGCCCATGTAATGATAAGTAAGGATGCTGAGCATGAGATGGGGGGGCCCATGCAATGGTAAGTAAGGATGCTGAGCATGAGATGGGGGGGCATGTGATGGTAAGTAAGGGTGCTTGGCATGAGATGGGGAGCCCATGTAATGATAAGTAAGGATGCTGAGCATGAGATGGGGAGCCCATGTAATGGTAAGAAAACATGCTGAGCATGAGATGGGGAGCCCATGTAATGGTAAGAAAAAATGCTGAGCATGAGATGGGGAGCCCATGTAATGGTAAGTAAGGATGCTGAGCATGAAGTAAGGATGCTGAGCATGAGATGGGGAGCCCATGTAATGGTAAGTAAGGATGCTGACCATGAAGGAAGGATGCTAAGCATGAGATGGGGAGCCCATGTAATGGTAAGAAACAATGCTGAGCATGAGATGGGGAGCCCATGTAATGGCAAGTAAGGATGCTGAGCATGAGATGGGGAGCCCATGTAATGGTAAGCAATGATGCTGAGCATGAGATGGGGAGCCCATGTAATGGTAAGTAAGGATGCTGAGCATGAGATGGGGAGCCCATGTAATGGTAAGTAAGGATGCTGAGCATGAGATGGGGGGCCCATGTAATGGTAAGTAAGGGTGCTTGGCATGAGATGGGGAGCCCATGTAATGGTAAGTAAGGGTGCTTGGCATGAGATGGGGAGCCCATGTAATGGTAAGTAATGATGCATGAGATGGGGAGGCCATGTGATGCTGAGCATGAGATGGGGAGCCCATGTAATGGTAAGTAAGGATGCTGAGCATGAGATGGGGAGCCCATGTAAAGGTAAGTAATGATGCTGAGCATGAGATGGGGAGCCCATGTAATGGTAGGAAAGGGTGCTTGGCATGAGATGGGGAGCCCATGTAATGGTAAGTAAGGATGCTGAGCATGAGATGGGGGGCCCATGTAATGGTAAGTAAGGGTGCTTGGCATGAGATGGGAAGCCTATGTAATGGTAAGTAAGGATGCTGAGCATGAGATGGGGAGCCCATGTAATGGTAAGTAATGATGTTGAGCATGAGATGGGGAGCCCATGTAATGGTAAGTAAGGATGCTGAGCATGAGATGGGGAGCCCATGTAATGGTAAGTAATGATGCATGAGATGGGGAGGCCATGTGATGCTGAGCATGAGATGGGGAGCCCATGTAATGGTAAGTAAGGATGCTGAGCATGAGATGGGGAGCCCATGTAATGATAGTTAAGGATGCTGAGCATGAGATGGGGAGCCCATATAATGGTAAGTAAGGATGCTGAGCATGAGATGGGGAGCCCATGCAATGATAGTTAAGGATGTTGAGCATGAGATGGGGAGCCCATGTAATGGTAAGTAAGGGTGCTTGGCATGAGATGGGGAGCCCATGTAATGGTAAGTAAGGATGCTGAGCATGAGATGGGGGGGCATGTAATGGTAAGTAAGGGTGCTTGGCATGAGGTGGGGAGCCCATGTAATGGTAAGTAAGGATGCTGAGCATCAGATGGGGATCCCATGTAAGGGTAAGTAAGGCTGCTGAGCATGAGATGGGGAGCCCATGTAATGGTAAGTAAGGATGCATGGGATGGGGAGCCCATGTGATGCTGAGCATGAGATGGGGAGCCCATGTAATGGTAAGTAAGGATGCTGAGCATGAGATGGGGGCCCATGTAAAGGTAAGTAATGATGCTGAGCATGAGATGGGGAGCCCATGTAATGGTAAGTAATGATGCTAAGCATGAGATGGGGAGCCCATGTAATGGTAGGAAAGGGTGCTTGGCATGAGATGGGGAGCCCATGTAATGGTAAGTAAGGATGCTGAGCATGAGATGGGGGGGCATGTAATGGTAAGTAAGGATGCTGAGCATGAGATGGGGGCCCATGTAATGGTAAGTAAGGGTGCTTGGCATGAGATGGGGAGCCCATGTAATGGTAAGTAAGGATGCTGAGCATGAGATGGGGGGGCCCATGTACTGGTAAGTAAGGGAGCTTGGCATGAGATGTGGAGCCGATGTAATGATAAGTAAGGATGCTGAGCATGAGATGGGGAGCCCATGTAATGACAAGTAAGGATGCTGAGCATGAGATGGGGAGCCCATGTCATGATAAGTAAGGATGCTGAGCATGGGATGGGGAGCCCATGTAATGATAAGTAAGGATGCTGAGCATGAGATGGGGGGGCCCATGCAATGGTAAGTAAGGATGCTGAGCATGAGATGGGGGGGCATGTGATGGTAAGTAAGGGTGCTTGGCATGAGATGGGGAGCCCATGTAATGATAAGTAAGGATGCTGAGCATGAGATGGGGAGCCCATGTAATGGTAAGAAAACATGCTGAGCATGAGATGGGGAGCCCATGTAATGGTAAGAAAAAATGCTGAGCATGAGATGGGGAGCCCATGTAATGGTAAGTAAGGATGCTGAGCATGAAGTAAGGATGCTGAGCATGAGATGGGGAGCCCATGTAATGGTAAGTAAGGATGCTGACCATGAAGGAAGGATGCTAAGCATGAGATGGGGAGCCCATGTAATGGTAAGAAACAATGCTGAGCATGAGATGGGGAGCCCATGTAATGGCAAGTAAGGATGCTGAGCATGAGATGGGGAGCCCATGTAATGGTAAGCAATGATGCTGAGCATGAGATGGGGAGCCCATGTAATGGTAAGTAAGGATGCTGAGCATGAGATGGGGAGCCCATGTAATGGTAAGTAAGGATGCTGAGCATGAGATGGGGGGCCCATGTAATGGTAAGTAAGGGTGCTTGGCATGAGATGGGGAGCCCATGTAATGGTAAGTAAGGATGCTGAGCATGAGATGGGGGGGCCCATGTGCTGGTAAGTAAGGGTGCTTGGCATGAGATGGGGAGCCCATTTAATGATAAGTAACGATGCTGAGCATGAGATGGGGAGCCCATGTAATGATAAGTAAGGATGCTGAGCATGAGATGGGCAGCCCATGTAATGGTAAGTAAGGATGCTGAGCATGAGATGGGGGCCCATGTAATGGTAAGTAAGGTTGCTTGGCTGAGATGGGGAGCCCATGTAATGGTAAGTAAGGATGCTGAGCATGAGATGGGGGGGCCCATGTACTGGTAAGTAAGGGTGCTTGGCATGAGATGGGGAGCCCATGTAATTATAAGTAAGGATGCTGAGCATGAGATGGGGAGCCCATGTAATGATAAGTAAGGATGCTGAGAATGAGATGGGGAGCCCATGTAATGATAAGTAAGGATGTTGAGCATGAGATGGGGAGCCCATGTAATGATAAGTAAGGATGCTGAGCATGAGATGGGGGGGCCCATGCAATGGTAAGTAAGGATGCTGAGCATGAGATGGGGGGCCCATGTAATGGTAAGTAAGGGTGCTTGGCATGAGATGGGGAGCCCATGTAATGATAAGTAAGGATGCTGAGCATGAGATGGGAGCCCATGTAATGGTAAGAAAAAATGCTGAGCATGAGATGGGGAGCCCATGTAATGGTAAGTAAGGATGCTGAGCATGAAGTAAGGGTGCTGAGCATGAGATGGGGAGCCCATGTAATGGTAAGAAACAATGCTGAGCATGAGATGGGGAGCCCATGTAATGGTAAGTAAGGATGCTGAGCATGAGATGGGGAGCCCATGTAATGGTAAGCAATGATGCTGAGCATGAGATGGGGAGCCCATGTAATGGTAAGTAAGGATGCTGAGCATGAGATGGGGAGCCCATGTAATGGTAAGTAAGGATGCATGAGATGGGGAGGCCATGTGATGCTGAGCATGAGATGGGGAGCCCATGTAATGGTAAGTAAGGATGCTGAGCATGAGATGGGGAACCCATATAATGGTAAGTAAGGATGCTGAGCATGAGATGGGGATCCCATGTAAGGGTAAGTAAGGATGCTGAGCATGAGATGGGGAGCCCATGTAATGGTAAGTAAGGATGCATGAGATGGGGAGCCCATTTGATGCTGAGCATGAGATGGGGAGCCCATGTAATGGTAAGTAAGGATGCTGAGCATGAGATGGGGGGCCCATGTAAAGGTAAGTAATGATGCTGAGCATGAGATGGGGAGCCCATGTAATGGTAAGTAATGATGCTAAGCATGAGATGGGGAGCCCATGTAATGGTAGGAAAGGGTGCTTGGCATGAGATGGGGAGCCCATGTAATGGTAAGTAAGGATGCTGAGCATGAGATGGGGGGCCCATGTAATGGTAAGTAAGGTTGCTTGGCATGAGATGGGGAGCCTATGTAATGGTAAGTAAGGATGCTGAGCATGAGATGGGGAGCCCATGTAATGGTAGGTAATGATGCTAAGCATGAGATGGGGAGCCCATGTAATGGTAAGTAAGGATGCTGAGCATGAGAATGGGAGCCCATGTAATGGTAAGTAATGATGCATGAGATGGGGAGGCCATGTGATGCTGAGCATGAGATGGGGAGCCCATGTAATGGTAAGTAAGGATGCTGAGCATGAGATGGGGAGCCCATGTAATGATAGTTAAGGATGCTGAGCATGAGATGGGGAGCCCATGTAATGGTAAGTAAGGATGCTGAGCATGAGATGGGGAGCCCATGCAATGATAGTTAAGGATGCTGAGCATGAGATGGGGAGCCCATGTAATGGTAAGTAAGGGTGCTTGGCATGAAATGGGGAGCCCATGTAATGGTAAGTAAGGATGCTGAGCATGAGATGCGGGGGCCCGTGTACTGGTAAGTAAGGGTGCTTGGCATGAGATGTGGAGCCCATGTAATGATAAGTAAGGATGCTGAGCATGAGATGGGGAGCCCATGTAATGACAAGTAAGGATGCTGAGCATGAGATGGGGAGCCCATGTAATGATAAGTAAGGATGCTGAGCATGAGATGGGGAGCCCATGTAATGATAAGTAAGGATGCTGAGCATGAGATGGGGTGGCCCATGCAATGGTAAGTAAGGATGCTGAGCATGAGATGGGGGGCATGTAATGGTAAGCAAGGGTGCTTGGCATGAGATGGGGAGCCCATGTAATGATAAGTAAGGATGCTGAGCATGAGATGGGGAGCCCATGTAATGGTAAGAAAACATGCTGAGCATGAGATGGGGAGCCCATGTAATGGTAAGAAAAAATGCTGAGCATGAGATGGGGAGCCCATGTAATGGTAAGTAAGGATGCTGAGCATGAAGTAAGGATGCTGAGCATGAGATGGGGAGCCCATGTAATGGTAAGTAAGGATGCTGACCATGAAGGACGGATGCTGAGCATGAGATGGGGAGCCCATGTAATGGTAAGAAACAATGCTGAACATGAGATGGGGAGCCCATGTAATGGCAAGTAAGGATGCTGAGCATGAGATGGGGAGCCCATGTAATGGTAAGCAATGATGCTGAGCATGAGATGGGGAGCCCATGTAATGGTAAGTAAGGATGCTGAGCATGAGATGGGGAGCCCATGTAATGGTAAGTAAGGATGCTGAGCATGAGATGGGGGGCCCATGTAATGGTAAGTAAGGGTGCTTGGCATGAGATGGGGAGCCCATGTAATGGTAAGTAAGGATGCTGAGCATGAGATGGGGGGGCCCATGTAATGGTAATAAGGGTGCTTGGCATAAGATGGGGAGCCCATGTAATGTAAGTAAGGATGCATGAGATGGGGAGGCCATGTGATGCTGAGCATGAGATGGGGAGCCCATGTAATGGAAAGTTAGGATGCTGAGCATGAGATGGGGGGCCCATGTAAAGGTAAGTAAGGATGCTGAGCATGAGATGGGGAGCCCATGTAATGGTAAGTAATGATGCTGAGCATAAGATGGGGAGCCCATGTAATGGTAAGTAATGATGCTGAGCATGAGATGGGGAGCCCATGTAATGGTAGGTAAGGGCGCTTGGCATCTGATGGGGTGCCCATGTAATGGTAAGTAAGGATGCTGAGCATGAGATGGGGGGGCATGTAATTGTAAGTAAGGATGCTGAGCATGAGATGGGGGCCCATGTAATGGTAAGAAAGGGTGCTTGGGATGAGATGGGGAGCCCATGTAATGGTAAGTAAGGATGCTGAGCATGAGATGGGGGGCCATGTAATGGTAAGTAAGGGTCCTTGGCATGAGATGGGGAGCCCATGTAATGATAAGTAAGGATGCTGAGCATGAGATGGGGAGCCCATGTAATGATAAGTAAGGATGCTGAGCATGAGATGGGGAGCCCATGTAATGATAAGTAAGGATGCTGAGCATGAGATGGGGGGCATGTAATGGTAAGTTAGGGTGTTTGGCATGAGATGGAGAGCCCATGTAATGATAAGTAAGGATGCTGAGCCTGAGATGGGGAGCCCATGTAATGGCAAGTAAGGATGCTGAGCATGAGATGGGGAGCCCATGTAATGATAAGTAAGGATGCTGAGCATGAGATGGGGAGCCCATGTAATGATAAGTAAGGATGCTGAGCATGAGATGGGGGGCCCATGTAATGGTAAGTAAGGGTGTTTGGCATGAGATGGGGAGCCCATGTAATGGTAAGTAAGGATGCTGAGCATGAGATGGAATCCAATGTAATGGTAAGTAAGGATGCTGAGCATGAGATGGGGGGCCATGTGATGGTAAGTAAGGATGCTTGGCATGAGATGGGGAGCCCATGTAATGGCAAGTAAGGATGCTGAGCATGAGATGTTGGCCCATGTAATGGTAAATAAGGATGCTTGGCATGAGATGGGGAGCTCATGTAATGGCAAGCAAGGGTGCTGAGCATGAGATGGGGGCCCATGTAATGGTAAGTAAGGATGCTGAGCATGAGGTAAGGATGCTGAGCATGAGATGGGAGCCCATGTAATGGTAAGTAAGGATGCTTGGCATGAGATGGGGCCCATGTAATGGTAAGTAAGGATGCTGAGCATGAGATGGGGGGCATGTGTCATGGGAAGTAAGGATGCATGAGATGGGGGGCCCATGTAATGGTAAGTAAGGATGCATGAGATGGGGAGCCCATGTGATGCTGAGCATGAGATGGGGAGCCCATGTAATGGTAAATAAAGATGCATGAGATGGGGAGCCCATGTGATGCTGAGCATGAGATGCGGTGCCCATGTAATTGTAAGTAAGGATGCTGAGCATGAGATGGGGGGCCCATGTAAAGGTAAGTAAGGATGCTGAGCATGAGATTGGGGGCCCATGTAATGGTAAGTAAGGATGCTGAGCATGAGATGGGGGCCCATGTAATGGTAAGTAAGGATGCTGAGCATGAAGTAAGGATGCTGAGCATGAGATGGGGAGCCCATGTAATGGTAGGTAAGGGTGCTTGGCATCTGATGGGGAGCCCATGTAATGGTAAGTAAGGATGCTGAGCATGAGATGGAGGGGGCATGTAATTGTAAGTAAGGATGCTGAGCATGAGATGGGGGCCCATGTAATGGTAAGTAAGGGTGCTTGGGATGAGATGGGAGCCCATGTAATGGTAAGTAAGGATGCTGAGCATGAGATGGGGGGGCCATGTAATGGTAAGTAAGGGTCCTTGGCATGAGATGGGGAGCCCATGTAATGATAAGTAAGGATGCTGAGCATGAGATGGGGAGCCCTTGTAATGATAAGTAAGGATGCTGAGCATGAGATGGGGAGCCCATGTAATGATAAGTAAGGATGCTGAGCATGAGATGGGGAGCCCATGTAATGATAAGTAAGGATGCTGAGCATGAGATGGGGGGGGCCCATGTAATGGTAAGTATGGGTGCTTGGCATGAGATGGGGAGCCCATGTAATGATAAGTAAGGATGCTGAGCATGAGATGGGGAGCCCATGTAATGGTAAGTAAGGATGCTGAGCATGAGATGGGGAGCCCATGTAATGATAAGTAAGGATGCTGAGCATGAGATGGGGAGCCCATGTAATGATAAGTAAGGATGCTGAGCATGAGATGCTGGGCCCATGTAATGGTAAGTAAGGGTGTTTGGCATGAGATGGGGAGCCCATGTAATGGTAAGTAAGGATGCTGAGCATGAGATGGAATCCCATGTAATGGTAAGTAAGGATGCTGAGCATGAGATGGGGGGGCCATGTGATGGTAAGTAAGGATGCTGGGCATGAGATGGGGAGCCCATGTAATGGCAAGTAAGTATGCTGAGCATGAGATGGGGGCCCATGTAATGGTAAGTAAGGATGCTGAGCATGAGGTAAGGATGCTGAGCATGAGATGGGAGCCCATGTAATGGTAAGTAAGGATGCTTGGCATGAGATGGGGCCCATGTAATGGTAAGTAAGGATGCTGAGGATGAGATGGGGGCCACATGTAATGGTAAGTAAGGATGCATGAGATGGGGAGCCCATGTGATGCTGAGCATGAGATGGGGAGCCCATGTAATGGTAAGTAAAGATGCATGAGATGGGGAGCCCATGTGATGCTGAGCATGAGATGGGGTGCCCATGTAATTGTAAGTAAGGATGCTGAGCATGAGATGGGGGCCCATGTAAAGGTAAGTAAGGATGCTGAGCATTTGATTGGGGGCCCATGTAATGGTAAGTAAGGATGCTGAGCATGAGATAGGGGCCCATGTAATGGTAAGTAAGGATACTGAGCATGAAGTAAGGATGCTGAGCATGAGATGGGGAGCCCATGTAATGGTAAGTAAGGATGCTGGGCATGAGATGGGGAGCCCATGTAATGGTAAGTAAGGATGCTGAGCATGACATGGGGAGCCTGTGTAATGATAAATGAGGATGCTGACCATGTAATGATGAGTAAGGATGCTGAGCATGTGATGGGGAGCCCATGTAAAGGTAAGTAAGGATGCTGAGCATGAGAGCGGGAGCCCATGTAAAGGTAAGTGAGGATGCTGAGCATGAGATGGGGAGCCTGTTTAATGATAAATAAGGATGCTGAGCATGAGATGGGGAGCCCATATAATGCTATATAACGATGCTGGGCATGAGATGGGGAGCCCATGTAATGGTAAGTAAGGATGCTGAGCATGAGATGGGGAGCCCATGCAATGATAGTTAAGGATGTTGAGCATGAGATGGGGAGCCCATGTAATGGTAAGTAAGGGTGCTTGGCATGAGATGGGGAGCCCATGTAATGGTAAGTAAGGATGTTGAGCATGAGATGGGGGGGCATGTAATGGTAAGTAAGGGTGCTTGGCATGAGATGGGGAGCCCATGTAATGGTAAGTAAGGATGCTGAGCATGAGATGGGGAGCCCATGTAATGGTAAGTAAGGATGCTGAGCATCAGATGGGGATCCCATGTAAGGGTAAGTAAGGCTGCTGAGCATGAGATGGGGAGCCCATGTAATGGTAAGTAAGGATGCATGGGATGGGGAGCCCATGTGATGCTGAGCATGAGATGGGGAGCCCATGTAATGGTAAGTAAGGATGCTGAGCATGAGATGGGGGCCCATGTAAAGGTAAGTAATGATGCTGAGCATGAGATGGGGAGCCCATGTAATGGTAAGTAATGATGCTAAGCATGAGATGGGGAGCCCATGTAATGGTAGGAAAGGGTACTTGGCATGAGATGGGGAGCCCATGTAATGGTAAGTAAGGATGCTGAGCATGAGATGAGGGGGCATGTAATGGTAAGTAAGGATGCTGAGCATGAGATGGGGGCCCATGTAATGGTAAGTAAGGGTGCTTGGCATGAGATGGGGAGCCCATGTAATGGTAAGTAAGGATGCTGAGCATGAGATGGGGGGGCCCATGTACTGGTAAGTAAGGGAGCTTGGCATGAGATGTGGACCCGATGTAATGATAAGTAAGGATGCTGAGCATGAGATGGGGAGCCCATGTAATGACAAGTAAGGATGCTGAGCATGAGATGGGGAGCCCATGTCATGATAAGTAAGGATGCTGAGCATGGGATGGGGAGCCCATGTAATGATAAGTAAGGATGCTGAGCATGAGATGGGGGGGCCCATGCAATAGTAAGTAAGGATGCTGAGCATGAGATGGGGGGGCATGTAATGGTAAGTAAGGGTGCTTGGCATGAGATGGGGAGCCCATGTAATGATAAGTAAGGATGCTGAGCATGAGATGGGGAGCCCATGTAATGGTAAGAAAACATGCTGAGCATGAGATGGGGAGCCCATGTAATGGTAAGAAAAAATGCTGAGCATGAGATGGGGAGCCCATGTAATGGTAAGTAAGGATGCTGAGCATGAAGTAAGGATGCTGAGCATGAGATGGGGAGCCCATGTAATGTTAAGTAAGGATGCTGACCATGAAGGAAGGATGCTGAGCATGAGATGGGGAGCCCATGTAATGGTAAGAAACAATGCTGAGCATGAGATGGGGAGCCCGTGTAATGGCAAGTAAGGATGCTGAGCATGAGATGGGGAGCCCATGTAATGGTAAGCAATGATGCTGAGCATGAGATGGGGAGCCCATGTAATGGTAAGTAAGGATGCTGAGCATGAGATGGGGAGCCCATGTAATGGTAAGTAAGGATGCTGAGCATGAGATGGGGGGCCCATGTAATGGTAAGTAAGGGTGCTTGGCATGAGATGGGGAGCCAATGTAATGGTAAGTAAGGATGCTGAGCATGAGATGGGGGGGCCCATGTGCTGGTAAGTAAGGGTGCTTGGCATGAGATGGGGAGCCCATTTAATGATAAGTAACGATGCTGAGCATGAGATGGGGAGCCCATGTAATGATAAGTAAGGATGCTGAGCATGAGATGGGGAGCCCATGTAATGGTAAGTAAGGATGCTGAGCATGAGATGGGGGCCCATGTAATGGTAAGTAAGGTTGCTTGGCTGAGATGGGGAGCCCATGTAATGGTAAGTAAGGATGCTGAGCATGAGATGGGGGGGGGCCATGTACTGGTAAGTAAGGGTGCTTGGCATGAGATGGGGAGCCCATGTAATGATAAGTAAGGATGCTGAGCATGAGATGGGGAGCCCATGTAATGATAAGTAAGGATGCTGAGAATGAGATGGGGAGCCCATGTAATGATAAGTAAGGATGCTGAGCATGAGATGGGGAGCCCATGTAATGATAAGTAAGGATGCTGAGCATGAGATGGGGGGGCCCATGCAATGGTAAGTAAGGATGCTGAGCATGAGATGGGGGGCCCATGTAATGGTAAGTAAGGGTGCTTGGCATGAGATGGGGAGCCCATGTAATGATAAGTAAGGATGCTGAGCATGAGATGGGAGCCCATGTAATGGTAAGAAAAAATGCTGAGCATGAGATGGGGAGCCCATGTAATGGTAAGTAAGGATGCTGAGCATGAAGTAAGGGTGCTGAGCATGAGATGGGGAGCCCATGTAATGGTAAGAAACAATGCTGAGCATGAGATGGGGAGCCCATGTAATGGTAAGTAAGGATGCTGAGCATGAGATGGGGAGCCCATGTAATGGTAAGCAATGATGCTGAGCATGAGATGGGGAGCCCATGTAATGGTAAGTAAGGATGCTGAGCATGAGATGGGGAGCCCATGTAATGGTAAGTAAGGATGCATGAGATGGGGAGGCCATGTGATGCTGAGCATGAGATGGGGAGCCCATGTAATGGTAAGTAAGGATGCTGAGCATGAGATGGGGAACCCATATAATGGTAAGTAAGGATGCTGAGCATGAGATGGGGATCCCATGTAAGGGTAAGTAAGGATGCTGAGCATGAGATGGGGAGCCCATGTAATGGTAAGTAAGGATGCATGAGATGGGGAGCCCATTTGATGCTGAGCATGAGATGGGGAGCCCATGTAATGGTAAGTAAGGATGGTGAGCATGAGATGGGGGGCCCATGTAAAGGTAAGTAATGATGCTGAGCATGAGATGGGGAGCCCATGTAATGGTAAGTAATGATGCTAAGCATGAGATGGGGAGCCCATGTAATGGTAGGAAAGGGTGCTTGGCATGAGATGGGGAGCCCATGTAATGGTAAGTAAGGATGCTGAGCATGAGATGGGGGGCCCATGTAATGGTAAGTAAGGGTGCTTGGCATGAGATGGGGAGCCTATGTAATGGTAAGTAAGGATGCTGAGCATGAGATGGGGAGCCCATGTAATGGTAGGTAATGATGCTGAGCATGAGATGGGGAGCCCATGTAATGGTAAGTAAGGATGCTGAGCATGAGAATGGGAGCCCATGTAATGGTAAGTAATGATGCATGAGATGGGGAGGCCATGTGATGCTGAGCATGAGATGGGGAGCCCATGTAATGGTAAGTAAGGATGCTGAGCATGAGATGGGGAGCCCATGTAATGATAGTTAAGGATGCTGAGCATGAGATGGGGGGCCCATGTAATGGTAAGTAAGGGTGCTTGGCATGAGATGGGGAGCCTATGTAATGGTAAGTAAGGATGCTGAGCATGAGATGGGGAGCCCATGTAATGGTAGGTAATGATGCTGAGCATGAGATGGGGAGCCCATGTAATGGTAAGTAAGGATGCTGAGCATGAGAATGGGAGCCCATGTAATGGTAAGTAATGATGCATGAGATGGGGAGGCAATGTGATGCTGAGCATGAGATGGGGAGCCCATGTAATGGTAAGTAAGGATGCTGAGCATGAGATGGGGAGCCCATGTAATGATAGTTAAGGATGCTGAGCATGAGATGGGGAGCCCATGTAATGGTAAGTAAGGATGCTGAGCATGAGATGGGGAGCCCATGCAATGATAGTTAAGGATCATGAGCATGAGATGGGGAGCCCATGTAATGGTAAGTAAGGGTGCTTGGCATGAAATGGGAGCCCATGTAATGGTAAGTAAGGATGCTGAGCATGAGATGGGGGGGCCCGTGTACTGGTAAGTAAGGGTGCTTGGCATGAGATGTGGAGCCCATGTAATGATAAGTAAGGATGCTGAGCATGAGATGGGGAGCCCATGTAATGACAAGTAAGGATGCTGAGCAAGAGATGGGGAGCCCATGTAATGATAAGTAAGGATGCTGAGCATGAGATGGGGAGCCCATGTAATGATAAGTAAGGATGCTGAGCATGAGATGGGGGGGCCCATGCAATGGTAAGTAAGGATGCTGAGCATGAGATGGGGGGCATGTAATGGTAAGCAAGGGTGCTTGGCATGAGATGGGGAGCCCATGTAATGATAAGTAAGGATGCTGAGCATGAGATGGGGAGCCCATGTAATGGTAAGAAAACATGCTGAGCATGAGATGGGGAGCCCATGTAATGGTAAGAAAAAATGCTGAGCATGAGATGGGGAGCCCATGTAATGGTAAGTAAGGATGCTGAGCATGAAGTAAGGACGCTGAGCATGAGATGGGGAGCCCATGTAATGGTAAGTAAGGATGCTGACCATGAAGGACGGATGCTGAGCATGAGATGGGGAGCCCATGTAATGGTAAGAAACAATGCTGAGCATGAGATGGGGAGCGCATTTAATGGCAAGTAAGGATGCTGAGCATGAGATGGGGAGCCCATGTAATGGTAAGCAATGATGCTGAGCATGAGATGGGGAGCCCATGTAATGGTATGTAAGGATGCTGAGCATGAGATGGGGAGCCCATGTAATGGTAAGTAAGGATGCTGAGCATGAGATGGGGGGGCCCATGTAATGGTAAGTAAGGGTGCTTGGCATGAGATGGGGAGCCCATGTAATGGTAAGTAAGGATGCTGAGCATGAGATGGGGGGGCCCATGTAATGGTAATAAGGGTGCTTGGCATAAAATGGGGAGCCCATGTAATGTAAGTAAGGATGCATGATATGGGGAGGCCATGTGATGCTGAGCATGAGATGGGGAGCCCATGTAATGGAAAGTTAGGATGCTGAGCATGAGATGGGGGGCCCATGTAAAGGTAAGTAAGGATGCTGAGCATGAGATGGGGAGCCCATGTAATGGTAAGTAATGATGCTGAGCATAAGATGGGGAGCCCATGTAATGGTAAGTAATGATGCTGAGCATGAGATGGGGAGCCCATGTAATGGTAGGTAAGGGTGCTTGGCATCTGATGGGGTGCCCATGTAATGGTAAGTAAGGATGCTGAGCATGAGATGGGGGGGCATGTAATTGTAAGTAAGGATGCTGAGCATGAGATGGGGGCCCATGTAATGGTAAGAAAGGGTGCTTGGGATGAGATGGGGAGCCCATGTAATGGTAAGTAAGGATGCTGAGCATGAGATGGGGGGCCATGTAATGGTAAGTAAGGGTCCTTGGCATGAGATGGGGAGCCCATGTAATGATAAGTAAGGATGCTGAGCATGAGATGGGGAGCCCATGTAATGATAAGTAAGGATGCTGAGCATGAGATGGGGAGCCCATGTAATGATAAGTAAGGATGCTGAGCATGAGATGGGGGGCATGTAATGGTAAGTTAGGGTGTTTGGCATGAGATGGAGAGCCCATGTAATGATAAGTAAGGATGCTGAGCATGAGATGGGGAGCCCATGTAATGGCAAGTAAGGATGCTGAGCATGAGATGGGGAGCCCATGTAATGATAAGTAAGGATGCTGAGCATGAGATGGGGGCCCATGTAATGGTAAGTAAGGATGCTGAGCATGAGGTAAGGATGCTGAGCATGAGATGGGAGCCCATGTAATGGTAAGTAAGGATGCTTGGCATGAGATGGGGCCCATGTAATGGTAAGTAAGGATGCTGAGCATGAGATGGGGAGCCCATGTAATGGTAAATAAGGATGCTTGGCATGAGATGGGGAGCTCATGTAATGGCAAGCAAGGGTGCTGAGCATGAGATGGGGGCCCATGTAATGGTAAGTAAGGATGCTGAGCATGAGGTAAGGATGCTGAGCATGAGATGGGAGCCCATGTAATGGTAAGTAAGGATGCTTGGCATGAGATGGGGCCCATGTAATGGTAAGTAAGGATGCTGAGCATGAGATGGGGGGCACATGTCATGGGAAGTAAGGATGCATGAGATGGGGGGCCCATGTAATGGTAA
Organism: Ambystoma mexicanum; assembly: GCF_040938575.1. NCBI lineage: Eukaryota > Metazoa > Chordata > Amphibia > Caudata > Ambystomatidae > Ambystoma > Ambystoma mexicanum. Next base: position 58,862,942 of record NC_090931.1, on the reverse strand, counting down.
GTAATGATGCTAAGCATGAGATGGGGAGCCCATGTAATGGTAGGAAAGGGTGCTTGGCATGAGATGGGGAGCCCATGTAATGGTAAGTAAGGATGCTGAGCATGAGATGGGGGGCCCATGTAATGGTAAGTAAGGGTGCTTGGCATGAGATGGGGAGCCTATGTAATGGTAAGTAAGGATGCTGAGCATGAGATGGGGAGCCCATGTAATGGTAGGTAATGATGCTGAGCATGAGATGGGGAGCCCATGTAATGGTAAGTAAGGATGCTGAGCATGAGAATGGGAGCCCAGGTAATGGTAAGTAATGATGCATGAGATGGGGAGGCCATGTGATGCTGAGCATGAGATGGGGAGCCCATGTAATGGTAAGTAAGGATGCTGAGCATGAGATGGGGAGCCCATGTAATGATAGTTAAGGATGCTGAGCATGAGATGGGGGGCCCATGTAATGGTAAGTAAGGGTGCTTGGCATGAGATGGGGAGCCTATGTAATGGTAAGTAAGGATGCTGAGCATGAGATGGGGAGCCCATGTAATGGTAGGTAATGATGCTGAGCATGAGATGGGGAGCCCATGTAATGGTAAGTAAGGATGCTGAGCATGAGAATGGGAGCCCATGTAATGGTAAGTAATGATGCATGAGATGGGGAGGCCATGTGATGCTGAGCATGAGATGGGGAGCCCATGTAATGGTAAGTAAGGATGCTGAGCATGAGATGGGGAGCCCATGTAATGATAGTTAAGGATGCTGAGCATGAGATGGGGAGCCCATGTAATGGTAAGTAAGGATGCTGAGCATGAGATGGGGAGCCCATGCAATGATAGTTAAGGATGCTGAGCATGAGATGGGGAGCCCATGTAATGGTAAGTAAGGGTGCTTGGCATGAAATGGGAGCCCATGTAATGGTAAGTAAGGATGCTGAGCATGAGATGGGGGGGCCCGTGTACTGGTAAGTAAGGGTGCTTGGCATGAGATGTGGAGCCCATGTAATGATAAGTAAGGATGCTGAGCATGAGATGGGGAGCCCATGTAATGACAAGTAAGGATGCTGAGCAAGAGATGGGGAGCCCATGTAATGATAAGTAAGGATGCTGAGCATGAGATGGGGAGCCCATGTAATGATAAGTAAGGATGCTGAGCATGAGATGGGGGGGCCCATGCAATGGTAAGTAAGGATGCTGAGCATGAGATGGGGGGCATGTAATGGTAAGCAAGGGTGCTTGGCATGAGATGGGGAGCCCATGTAATGATAAGTAAGGATGCTGAGCATGAGATGGGGAGCCCATGTAATGGTAAGAAAACATGCTGAGCATGAGATGGGGAGCCCATGTAATGGTAAGAAAAAATGCTGAGCATGAGATGGGGAGCCCATGTAATGGTAAGTAAGGATGCTGACCATGAAGGACGGATGCTGAGCATGAGATGGGGAGCCCATGTAATGGTAAGAAACAATGCTGAGCATGAGATGGGGAGCGCATTTAATGGCAAGTAAGGATGCTGAGCATGAGATGGGGAGCCCATGTAATGGTAAGCAATGATGCTGAGCATGAGATGGGGAGCCCATGTAATGGTATGTAAGGATGCTGAGCATGAGATGGGGAGCCCATGTAATGGTAAGTAAGGATGCTGAGCATGAGATGGGGGCCCATGTAATGGTAAGTAAGGATGCATGAGATGGGGAGGCCATGTGATGCTGAGCATGAGATGGGGAGCCCATGTAATGGTAAGTAATGATGCTGAGCATGAGATGGGGAGCCCATGTAATGGTAAGTAATGATGCTAAGCATGAGATGGGGAGCCCATGTAATGGTAGGAAAGGGTGCTTGGCATGAGATGGGGAGCGCATGTAATGGTAAGTAAGGATGCTGAGCATGAGATGGGGGCCCATGTACTGGTAAGTAAGGGTGCTTGGCATGAGACGGGGAGCCCATGTAATGATAAGTAAGGATGCTGAGCATGAGATGGGGAGCCCATGTAATGATAAGTAAGGATGCTGAGCATGAGATGGGGAGCCCATGTAATAGTAAGTAATGATGCTGAGCATGAGATGGGGGGCCCATGTACTGGTAAGTAAGGATGCTGAGCATGAGATGGGGGGGCCCATGTAATGGTAAGTAAGGGTGCTTGGCATGAGATGGGGAGCCCATGTAATGATAAGTAAGGATGCTGAGCATGAGATGGGAGCCCATGTAATGGTAAGAAAAAATGCTGAGCATGAGATGGGGAGCCCATGTAATGGTAAGTAAGGATGCTGAGCATGAAGTAAGGATGCTGAGCATGAGATGGGGAGCCCATGTAATGGTAAGTAAGGATGCTGAGCATGAAGGAAGGATGCTGAGCATGAGATGGGGAGCCCATGTAATGGTAAGAAACAATGCTGAGCATGAGATGGGGAGCCCATGTAATGGTAAGTAAGGATGCTGAGCATGAGATGGGGAGCCCATGTAATGGTAAGCAATGATGCTGAGCATGAGATGGGGAGCCCATGTAATGGTAAGTAAGGATGCTGAGCATGAGATGGGGAGCCCATGTAATGGTAAGTAAGGATGCATGAGATGGGGAGGCCATGTGATGCTGAGCATGAGATGGGGAGCCCATGTAATGGTAAGTAAGGATGCTGAGCATGAGATGGGGAGCCCATGTAATGGTATGTAAGGATGCTGAGCATGAAGGAAGGATGCTGAGCATGAGATGGGGAGCCCATGTAATGGTAAGTAAGGATGCTGAGCATGAGATCGGGAGCCCATGTAATGGTAAGCAATGATGCTGAGCATGAGATGGGGGGCCCATGTAATGGTAAGTAAGGATGCTGAGCATGAGATGGGGAGCCCATGTAATGGTAAGTAAGGATGCATGAGATGGGGAGGCCATGTGATGCTGAGAATGAGATGGTGAGCCCATGTAATGGTAAGTAAGGGTGCTTGGCATGAGATGCGGAGCCCATGCAATGGTAAGTAAGGATGCTGAGCATGAGATGGGGGCCCATGTAATGGTAAGTAAGGGTGCTTGGCATGAGATGGGGAGCCCATGTAATGGTAAGTAAGGATGCTGAGCATGAGATGGGGAGCCCATGTAATGGTAAGTAATGATGCTGAGCATGAGATGGGGAGCCCATGTAATGGTAAGTAAGGATGCTGAGCATGAGATGGGAAGCCCATGTAATGGTAAGTAAGGATGCATGAGATGGGGAGGCCATGTGATGCTCAGCATGAGATGGGGAGCCCATGTAATGATAAATAAGGATGCTGAGCATGAGATGGGGAGCCCATGTAATGATAGTTAAGGATGCTGAGCATGAGATGGGGAGCCCATGTAATGGCAAGTAATGATGCTGAGCATGAGATGGCGAGCCCATGTAATGGTAAGTAAGGATGCTGAGCATGAGATGGGGAGCCCATGTAATGGTAAGTAAGGATTCATGAGATGGGGAGCCCATGTGATGCTGAGCATGAGATGGGGAGCCCATGTAATGGTAAGTAATGATGCTGAGCATGAGATGGGGAGCCCATGTAATGGTAAGTAATGATGCTAAGCATGAGATGGGGAGCCCATGTAATGGTAGGAAAGGGTGCTTGGCATGAGATGGGGAGCGCATGTAATGGTAAGTAAGGATGCTGAGCATGAGATGGGGGGCCCATGTACTGGTAAGTAAGGGTGCTTGGCATGAGATGGGGAGCCTATGTAATGATAAGTAAGGATGCTGAGCATGAGATGGGGAGCCCATGTAATGATAAGTAAGGATGCTGAGCATGAGATGGGGAGCCCATGTAATAGTAAGTAATGATGCTGAGCATGAGATGGGGAGCCCATGTAATGGTAAGTAAGGATGCTGAGCATGAGATGGGGGCCCATGTAATGGTAAGTAAGGTTTCTTGGCTCAGATGGGGAGCCCATGTAATGGTAAGTAAGGATGCTGAGCATGAGATGGGGGGGCCCATGTACTGGTAAGTAAGGGTGCTTGGCATGAGATGGGGAGCCCATGTAATGATAAGTAAGGATGCTGAGCATGAGATGGGGAGCCCATGTAATGATAAGTAAGGATGCTGAGAATGAGATGGGGAGCCCATGTAATGATAAGTAAGGATGCTGAGCATGAGATGGGGAGCCCATGTAATGATGAGTAAGGATGCTGAGCATGAGATGGGGGGCCCATGCAATGGTAAGTAAGGATGCTGAGCATGAGATGGGGAGCCCATGTAATGGTAAGTAAGGATGCATGAGATGGGGAGGCCATGTGATGCTGAGCATGAGATGGGGAGCCCATGTGATGGTAAGTAAGGATGCTGAGCATGAAATGGGGAACCCATGTAATGGTAAGTAAGGATGCTGAGCATGAGATGGGGATCCCATGTAAGGGTAAGTAAGGATGCTGAGCATGAGATGGGGAGCCCATGTAATGGTAAGTAAGGATGCATGAGATGGGGAGCCCATTTGATGCTGAGCATGAGATGGGGAGCCCATGTAATGGTAAGTAAGGATGCTGAGCATGTGATGGGGGGCCCATGTAAAGGTAAGTAATGATGCTGAGCATGAAATGGGGAGCCCATGTAATGGTAAGTAATGATGCTAAGCATGAGATGGGGAGCCCATGTAATGGTAGGAAAGGGTGCTTGGCATGAGATGGGGAGCCCATGTAATGGTAAGTAAGGATGCTGAGCATGAGATGGGGGGCCCATGTAATGGTAAGTAAGGGTGCTTGGCATGAGATGGGAAGCCTATGTAATGGTAAGTAAGGATGCTGAGCATGAGATGGGGAGCCCATGTAATGGTAAGTAATGATGCTGAGCATGAGATGGGGAGCCCATGTAATGGTAAGTAAGGATCCTGAGCATGAGATGGGGAGCCCATGTAATGGTAAGTAATGATGCATGAGATGGGGAGGCCATGTGATGCTGAGCATGAGATGGGGAGCCCATGTAATGGTAAGTAAGGATCCTGAGCATGAGATGGGGAGCCCATGTAATGATAGTTAAGGATGCTGAGCATGAGATGGGGAGCCCATGTAATGGTAAGTAAGGATGCTGAGCATGGGATGGGGAGCCCATGTGATTCTGATCATGAGATGGGGAGCCCATGTAATGGTAAGTAAGGATGCTGAGCATGAGATGGGGGCCCATGTAAAGGTAAGTAATGATGCTGAGCATGAGATGGGGAGCCCATGTAATGGTAAGTAATGATGCTAAGCATGAGATGGGGAGCCCATGTAATGGTAGGAAAGGGTGCTTGGCATGAGATGGGGAGCCCATGTAATGGTAAGTAAGGATGCTGAGCATGAGATGGGGGGCATGTAATGGTAAGTAAGGATGCTGAGCATGAGATGGGGGCCCATGTAATGGTAAGTAAGGGTGCTTGGCATGAGATGGGGAGCCCATGTAATGGTAAGTAAGGATGCTGAGCATGAGATGGGGGGCCCATGTACTGGTAAGTAAGGGAGCTTGGCATGAGATCTGGAGCCCATGTAATGATAAGTAAGGATGCTGAGCATGAGATGGGGAGCCCATGTAATGACAAGTAAGGATGCTGAGCATAAGATGGGGAGCCCATGTCATGATAAGTAAGGATGCTGAGCATGAGATGGGTAGCCCATGTAATGATAAGTAAGGATGCTGAGCATAAGATGGGGAGCCCATGTAATGATAAGTAAGGATGCTGAGCATGAGATGGGGAGCCCATGCAATGGTAAGTAAGGATGCTGAGCATGAGATGGGGAGGCATGTAATGGTAAGTAAGGGTGCTTGGCATGAGATGGGGAGCCCATGTAATGATAAGTAAGGATGCTGAGCATGAGATGGGGAGCCCATGTAATGGTAAGAAAACATGCTGAGCATGAGATGGGGAGCCCATGTAATGGTAAGAAAAAATGCTGAGCATGAGATGGGGAGCCCATGTAATGGTAAGTAAGGATGCTGAGCATGAAGTAAGGATGCTGAGCATGAGATGGGGAGCCTATGTAATGGTAAGTAAGGATGCTGACCATGAAGGAAGGATGCTGAGCATGAGATGGGGAGCCCATGTAATGGTAAGAAACAATGCTGAGCATGAGATGGGGAGCCCATGTAATGGCAAGTAAGGATGCTGAGCATGAGATGGGGAGCCCATGTAATGGTAAGCAATGATGCTGAGCATGAGATGGGGAGCCCATGTAATGGTAAGTAAGGATGCTGAGAATGAGATGGGGAGCCCATGTAATGGTAAGTAAGGATGCTGAGCATGAGATGGGGGGCCCATGTAATGGTAAGTAAGGGTGCTTGGCATGAGATGGGGGGCCCATGTAAAGGTAAGTAATGATGCTGAGCATGAGATGGGGAGCCCATGTAATGGTAAGTAATGATGCTAAGCATGAGCTGGGGAGCCCATGTAATGGTAGGAAAGGGTGCTTGGCATGAGATGGGGAGCCCATGTAATGGTAAGTAAGGATGCTGAGCATGAGATGGGGGGCCCATGTAAAGGTAAGTAATGATGCTGAGCATGAGATGGGGAGCCCATGTAATGGTAAGTAATGATGCTAAGCATGAGATGGGGAGCCCATGTAATGGTAGGAAAGGGTGCTTGGCATGAGATGGGGAGCCCATGTAATGGTAAGTAAGGATGCTGAGCATGAGATGGGGGGCCCATGTAATGGTAAGTAAGGGTGCTTGGCATGAGATGGGAAGCCTATGTAATGGTAAGTAAGGATGCTGAGCATGAGATGGGGAGCCCATGTAATGGTAAGTAATGATGCTGAGCATGAGATGGGGAGCCCATGTAATGGTAAGTAAGGATGCTGAGCATGAGATGGGGAGCCCATGTAATGGTAAGTAATGATGCATGAGATGGGGAGGCCATGTGATGCTGAGCATGAGATGGGGAGCCCATGTAATGGTAAGTAAGGATGCTGAGCATGAGATGGGGAGCCCATGTAATGATAGTTAAGGATGCTGAGCATGAGATGGGGAGCCCATGTAATGGTAAGTAAGGATGCTGAGCATGAGATGGGGAGCCCATGCAATGATAGTTAAGGATGTTGAGCATGAGATGGGGAGCCCATGTAATGGTAAGTAAGGGTGCTTGGCATGAGATGGGGAGCCCATGTAATGGTAAGTAAGGATGCTGAGCATGAGATGGGGGGGCATGTAATGGTAAGTAAGGGTGCTTGGCATGAGATGGGGAGCCCATGTAATGGTAAGTAAGGATGCTGAGCATGAGATGGGGAGCCCATGTAATGGTAAGTAAGGATGCTGAGCATCAGATGGGGATCCCATGTAAGGGTAAGTAAGGCTGCTGAGCATGAGATGGGGAGCCCATGTAATGGTAAGTAAGGATGCATGGGATGGGGAGCCCATGTGATGCTGAGCATGAGATGGGGAGCCCATGTAATGGTAAGTAAGGATGCTGAGCATGAGATGGGGGCCCATGTAAAGGTAAGTAATGATGCTGAGCATGAGATGGGTAGCCCATGTAATGGTAAGTAATGATGCTAAGCATGAGATGGGGAGCCCATGTAATGGTAGGAAAGGGTGCTTGGCATGAGATGGGGAGCCCATGTAATGGTAAGTAAGGATGCTGAGCATGAGATGGGGGGGCATGTAATGGTAAGTAAGGATGCTGAGCATGAGATGGGGGCCCATGTAATGGTAAGTAAGGGTGCTTGGCATGAGATGGGGAGCCCATGTAATGGTAAGTAAGGATGCTGAGCATGAGATGGGGGGGCCCATGTACTGGTAAGTAAGGGAGCTTGGCATGAGATGTGGAGCCGATGTAATGATAAGTAAGGATGCTGAGCATGAGATGGGGAGCCCATGTAATGACAAGTAAGGATGCTGAGCATGAGATGGGGAGCCCATGTCATGATAAGTAAGGATGCTGAGCATGGGATGGGGAGCCCATGTAATGATAAGTAAGGATGCTGAGCATGAGATGGGGGGGCCCATGCAATGGTAAGTAAGGATGCTGAGCATGAGATGGGGGGGGCATGTAATGGTAAGTAAGGGTGCTTGGCATGAGATGGGGAGCCCATGTAATGATAAGTAAGGATGCTGAGCATGAGATGGGGAGCCCATGTAATGGTAAGAAAACATGCTGAGCATGAGATGGGGAGCCCATGTAATGGTAAGAAAAAATGCTGAGCATGAGATGGGGAGCCCTTGTAATGGTAAGTAAGGATGCTGAGCATGAAGTAAGGATGCTGAGCATGAGATGGGGAGCCCATGTAATGGTAAGTAAGGATGCTGACCATGAAGGAAGGATGCTAAGCATGAGATGGGGAGCCCATGTAATGGTAAGAAACAATGCTGAGCATGAGATGGGGAGCCCATGTAATGGCAAGTAAGGATGCTGAGCATGAGATGGGGAGCCCATGTAATGGTAAGCAATGATGCTGAGCATGAGATGGGGAGCCCATGTAATGGTAAGTAAGGATGCTGAGCATGAGATGGGGAGCCCATGTAATGGTAAGTAAGGATGCTGAGCATGAGATGGGGGGCCCATGTAATGGTAAGTAAGGGTGCTTGGCATGAGATGGGGAGCCCATGTAATGGTAAGTAAGGATGCTGAGCATGAGATGGGGGGGCCCATGTGCTGGTAAGTAAGGGTGCTTGGCATGAGATGGGGAGCCCATTTAATGATAAGTAACGATGCTGAGCATGAGATGGGGAGCCCATGTAATGATAAGTAAGGATGCTGAGCATGAGATGGGCAGCCCATGTAATGGTAAGTAAGGATGCTGAGCATGAGATGGGGGCCCATGTAATGGTAAGTAAGGTTGCTTGGCTGAGATGGGGAGCCCATGTAATGGTAAGTAAGGATGCTGAGCATGAGATGGGGGGGGCATGTACTGGTAAGTAAGGGTGCTTGGCATGAGATGGGGAGCCCATGTAATTATAAGTAAGGATGCTGAGCATGAGATGGGGAGCCCATGTAATGATAAGTAAGGATGCTGAGAATGAGATGGGGAGCCCATGTAATGATAAGTAAGGATGTTGAGCATGAGATGGGGAGCCCATGTAATGATAAGTAAGGATGCTGAGCATGAGATGAGGGGGCCCATGCAATGGTAAGTAAGGATTCTGAGCATGAGATGGGGGGCCCATGTAATGGTAAGTAAGGGTGCTTGGCATGAGATGGGGAGCCCATGTAATGATAAGTAAGGATGCTGAGCATGAGATGGGAGCCCATGTAATGGTAAGAAAAAATGCTGAGCATGAGATGGGGAGCCCATGTAATGGTAAGTAAGGATGCTGAGCATGAAGTAAGGGTGCTGAGCATGAGATGGGGAGCCCATGTAATGGTAAGAAACAATGCTGAGCATGAGATGGGGAGCCCATGTAATGGTAAGTAAGGATGCTGAGCATGAGATGGGGAGCCCATGTAATGGTAAGCAATGATGCTGAGCATGAGATGGGGAGCCCATGTAATGGTAAGTAAGGATGCTGAGCATGAGATGGGGAGCCCATGTAATGGTAAGTAAGGATGCATGAGATGGGGAGGCCATGTGATGCTGAGCATGAGATGGGGAGCCCATGTAATGGTAAGTAAGGATGCTGAGCATGAGATGGGGAACCCATATAATGGTAAGTAAGGATGCTGAGCATGAGATGGGGATCCCATGTAAGGGTAAGTAAGGATGCTGAGCATGAGATGGGGAGCCCATGTAATGGTAAGTAAGGATGCATGAGATGGGGAGCCCATTTGATGCTGAGCATGAGATGGGGAGCCCATGTAATGGTAAGTAAGGATGCTGAGCATGAGATGGGGGGCCCATGTAAAGGTAAGTAATGATGCTGAGCATGAGATGGGGAGCCCATGTAATGGTAAGTAATGATGCTAAGCATGAGATGGGGAGCCCATGTAATGGTAGGAAAGGGTGCTTGGCATGAGATGGGGAGCCCATGTAATGGTAAGTAAGGATGCTGAGCATGAGATGGGGGGCCCATGTAATGGTAAGTAAGGTTGCTTGGCATGAGATGGGGAGCCTATGTAATGGTAAGTAAGGATGCTGAGCATGAGATGGGGAGCCCATGTAATGGTAGGTAATGATGCTGAGCATGAGATGGGGAGCCCATGTAATGGTAAGTAAGGATGCTGAGCATGAGAATGGGAGCCCATGTAATGGTAAGTAATGATGCATGAGATGGGGAGGCCATGTGATGCTGAGCATGAGATGGGGAGCCCATGTAATGGTAAGTAAGGATGCTGAGCATGAGATGGGGAGCCCATGTAATGATAGTTAAGGATGCTGAGCATGAGATGGGGAGCCCATGTAATGGTAAGTAAGGATGCTGAGCATGAGATGGGGAGCCCATGCAATGATAGTTAAGGATGCTGAGCATGAGATGGGGAGCCCATGTAATGGTAAGTAAGGGTGCTTGGCATGAAATGGGGAGCCCATGTAATGGTAAGTAAGGATGCTGAGCATGAGATGCGGGGGCCCGTGTACTGGTAAGTAAGGGTGCTTGGCATGAGATGTGGAGCCCATGTAATGATAAGTAAGGATGCTGAGCATGAGATGGGGAGCCCATGTAATGACAAGTAAGGATGCTGAGCATGAGATGGGGAGCCCATGTAATGATAAGTAAGGATGCTGAGCATGAGATGGGGAGCCCATGTAATGATAAGTAAGGATGCTGAGCATGAGATGGGGTGGCCCATGCAATGGTAAGTAAGGATGCTGAGCATGAGATGGGGGGCATGTAATGGTAAGCAAGGGTGCTTGGCATGAGATGGGGAGCCCATGTAATGATAAGTAAGGATGCTGAGCATGAGATGGGGGCCCATGTAATGGTAAGTAAGGGTGCTTGGCATGAGATGGGGAGCCCATGTAATGGTAAGTAAGGATGCTGAGCATGAGATGGGGAGCCCATGTAATGGTAAGTAATGATGCTGAGCATGAGATGGGGAGCCCATGTAATGGTAAGTAAGGATGCTGAGCATGAGATGGGAAGCCCATGTAATGGTAAGTAAGGATGCATGAGATGGGGAGGCCATGTGATGCTCAGCATGAGATGGGGAGCCCATGTAATGATAAATAAGGATGCTGAGCATGAGATGGGGAGCCCATGTAATGATAGTTAGGGATGCTGAGCATGAGATGGGGAGCCCATGTAATGGCAAGTAATGATGCTGAGCATGAGATGGCGAGCCCATGTAATGGTAAGTAAGGATGCTGAGCATGAGATGGGGAGCCCATGTAATGGTAAGTAAGGATTCATGAGATGGGGAGCCCATGTGATGCTGAGCATGAGATGGGGAGCCCATGTAATGGTAAGTAATGATGCTGAGCATGAGATGGGGAGCCCATGTAATGGTAAGTAATGATGCTAAGCATGAGATGGGGAGCCCATGTAATGGTAGGAAAGGGTGCTTGGCATGAGATGGGGAGCGCATGTAATGGTAAGTAAGGATGCTGAGCATGAGATGGGGGCCCATGTACTGGTAAGTAAGGGTGCTTGGCATGAGACGGGGAGCCCATGTAATGATAAGTAAGGATGCTGAGCATGAGATGGGGAGCCCATGTAATGATAAGTAAGGATGCTGAGCATGAGATGGGGAGCCCATGTAATAGTAAGTAATGATGCTGAGCATGAGATGGGGGGCCCATGTACTGGTAAGTAAGGATGCTGAGCATGAGATGGGGGGGCCCATGTAATGGTAAGTAAGGGTGCTTGGCATGAGATGGGGAGCCCATGTAATGATAAGTAAGGATGCTGAGCATGAGATGGGAGCCCATGTAATGGTAAGAAAAAATGCTGAGCATGAGATGGGGAGCCCATGTAATGGTAAGTAAGGATGCTGAGCATGAAGTAAGGATGCTGAGCATGAGATGGGGAGCCCATGTAATGGTAAGTAAGGATGCTGAGCATGAAGGAAGGATGCTGAGCATGAGATGGGGAGCCCATGTAATGGTAAGAAACAATGCTGAGCATGAGATGGGGAGCCCATGTAATGGTAAGTAAGGATGCTGAGCATGAGATGGGGAGCCCATGTAATGGTAAGCAATGATGCTGAGCATGAGATGGGGAGCCCATGTAATGGTAAGTAAGGATGCTGAGCATGAGATGGGGAGCCCATGTAATGGTAAGTAAGGATGCATGAGATGGGGAGGCCATGTGATGCTGAGCATGAGATGGGGAGCCCATGTAATGGTAAGTAAGGATGCTGAGCATGAGATGGGGAGCCCATGTAATGGTATGTAAGGATGCTGAGCATGAAGGAAGGATGCTGAGCATGAGATGGGGAGCCCATGTAATGGTAAGTAAGGATGCTGAGCATGAGATCGGGAGCCCATGTAATGGTAAGCAATGATGCTGAGCATGAGATGGGGGGCCCATGTAATGGTAAGTAAGGATGCTGAGCATGAGATGGGGAGCCCATGTAATGGTAAGTAAGGATGCATGAGATGGGGAGGCCATGTGATGCTGAGAATGAGATGGTGAGCCCATGTAATGGTAAGTAAGGGTGCTTGGCATGAGATGCGGAGCCCATGCAATGGTAAGTAAGGATGCTGAGCATGAGATGGGGGCCCATGTAATGGTAAGTAAGGGTGCTTGGCATGAGATGGGGAGCCCATGTAATGGTAAGTAAGGATGCTGAGCATGAGATGGGGAGCCCATGTAATGGTAAGTAATGATGCTGAGCATGAGATGGGGAGCCCATGTAATGGTAAGTAAGGATGCTGAGCATGAGATGGGAAGCCCATGTAATGGTAAGTAAGGATGCATGAGATGGGGAGGCCATGTGATGCTCAGCATGAGATGGGGAGCCCATGTAATGATAAATAAGGATGCTGAGCATGAGATGGGGAGCCCATGTAATGATAGTTAAGGATGCTGAGCATGAGATGGGGAGCCCATGTAATGGCAAGTAATGATGCTGAGCATGAGATGGCGAGCCCATGTAATGGTAAGTAAGGATGCTGAGCATGAGATGGGGAGCCCATGTAATGGTAAGTAAGGATTCATGAGATGGGGAGCCCATGTGATGCTGAGCATGAGATGGGGAGCCCATGTAATGGTAAGTAATGATGCTGAGCATGAGATGGGGAGCCCATGTAATGGTAAGTAATGATGCTAAGCATGAGATGGGGAGCCCATGTAATGGTAGGAAAGGGTGCTTGGCATGAGATGGGGAGCGCATGTAATGGTAAGTAAGGATGCTGAGCATGAGATGGGGGGCCCATGTACTGGTAAGTAAGGGTGCTTGGCATGAGATGGGGAGCCTATGTAATGATAAGTAAGGATGCTGAGCATGAGATGGGGAGCCCATGTAATGATAAGTAAGGATGCTGAGCATGAGATGGGGAGCCCATGTAATAGTAAGTAATGATGCTGAGCATGAGATGGGGAGCCCATGTAATGGTAAGTAAGGATGCTGAGCATGAGATGGGGGCCCATGTAATGGTAAGTAAGGTTTCTTGGCTCAGATGGGGAGCCCATGTAATGGTAAGTAAGGATGCTGAGCATGAGATGGGGGGGCCCATGTACTGGTAAGTAAGGGTGCTTGGCATGAGATGGGGAGCCCATGTAATGATAAGTAAGGATGCTGAGCATGAGATGGGGAGCCCATGTAATGATAAGTAAGGATGCTGAGAATGAGATGGGGAGCCCATGTAATGATAAGTAAGGATGCTGAGCATGAGATGGGGAGCCCATGTAATGATGAGTAAGGATGCTGAGCATGAGATGGGGGGCCCATGCAATGGTAAGTAAGGATGCTGAGCATGAGATGGGGGGGCCCATGTAATGGAAAGTAAGGGTGATTGGCATGAGATGGGGAGCCCATGTAATGATAAGTAAGGATGCTGAGCATGAGATGGGAGCCCATGTAATGGTAAGAAAAAATGCTGAGCATGAGATGGGGAGCCCATGTAATGGTAAGTAAGGATGCTGAGCATGAAGTAAGGATGCTGAGCATGAGGTGGGGAGCCCATGTAATGGTAAGTAAGGATGCTGAGCATGAAGGAAGGATGCTGAGCATGAGATGGGGAGCCCATGTAATGGTAAGAAACAATGCTGAGCATGAGATGGGGAGCCCATGTAATGGTAAGTAAGGATGCTGAGCATGAGATGGGGAGCCCATGTAATGGTAAGCAATGATGCTGAGCATGAGATGGGGAGCCCATGTAATGGTAAGTAAGGATGCATGAGATGGGGAGGCCATGTGATGCTGAGCATGAGATGGGGAGCCCATGTGATGGTAAGTAAGGATGCTGAGCATGAGATGGGGAACCCATGTAATGGTAAGTAAGGATGCTGAGCATGAGATGGGGATCCCATGTAAGGGTAAGTAAGGATGCTGAGCATGAGATGGGGAGCCCATGTAATGGTAAGGAAGGATGCATGAGATGGGGAGCCCATTTGATGCTGAGCATGAGATGGGGAGCCCATGTAATGGCAAGTAAGGATGCTGAGCATGAGATGGGGAGCCCATGTAATGGTAAGCAATGATGCTGAGCATGAGATGGGGAGCCCATGTAATGGTAAGTAAGGATGCTGAGAATGAGATGGGGAGCCCATGTAATGGTAAGTAAGGATGCTGAGCATGAGATGGGGGGCCCATGTAATGGTAAGTAAGGGTGCTTGGCATGAGATGGGGGGCCCATGTAAAGGTAAGTAATGATGCTGAGCATGAGATGGGGAGCCCATGTAATGGTAAGTAATGATGCTAAGCATGAGCTGGGGAGCCCATGTAATGGTAGGAAAGGGTGCTTGGCATGAGATGGGGAGCCCATGTAATGGTAAGTAAGGATGCTGAGCATGAGATGGGGGGCCCATGTAAAGGTAAGTAATGATGCTGAGCATGAGATGGGGAGCCCATGTAATGGTAAGTAATGATGCTAAGCATGAGATGGGGAGCCCATGTAATGGTAGGAAAGGGTGCTTGGCATGAGATGGGGAGCCCATGTAATGGTAAGTAAGGATGCTGAGCATGAGATGGGGGGCCCATGTAATGGTAAGTAAGGGTGCTTGGCATGAGATGGGAAGCCTATGTAATGGTAAGTAAGGATGCTGAGCATGAGATGGGGAGCCCATGTAATGGTAAGTAATGATGCTGAGCATGAGATGGGGAGCCCATGTAATGGTAAGTAAGGATGCTGAGCATGAGATGGGGAGCCCATGTAATGGTAAGTAATGATGCATGAGATGGGGAGGCCATGTGATGCTGAGCATGAGATGGGGAGCCCATGTAATGGTAAGTAAGGATGCTGAGCATGAGATGGGGAGCCCATGTAATGATAGTTAAGGATGCTGAGCATGAGATGGGGAGCCCATGTAATGGTAAGTAAGGATGCTGAGCATGAGATGGGGAGCCCATGCAATGATAGTTAAGGATGTTGAGCATGAGATGGGGAGCCCATGTAATGGTAAGTAAGGGTGCTTGGCATGAGATGGGGAGCCCATGTAATGGTAAGTAAGGATGCTGAGCATGAGATGGGGGGGCATGTAATGGTAAGTAAGGGTGCTTGGCATGAGATGGGGAGCCCATGTAATGGTAAGTAAGGATGCTGAGCATGAGATGGGGAGCCCATGTAATGGTAAGTAAGGATGCTGAGCATCAGATGGGGATCCCATGTAAGGGTAAGTAAGGCTGCTGAGCATGAGATGGGGAGCCCATGTAATGGTAAGTAAGTATGCATGGGATGGGGAGCCCATGTGATGCTGAGCATGAGATGGGGAGCCCATGTAATGGTAAGTAAGGATGCTGAGCATGAGATGGGGGCCCATGTAAAGGTAAGTAATGATGCTGAGCATGAGATGGGTAGCCCATGTAATGGTAAGTAATGATGCTAAGCATGAGATGGGGAGCCCATGTAATGGTAGGAAAGGGTGCTTGGCATGAGATGGGGAGCCCATGTAATGGTAAGTAAGGATGCTGAGCATGAGATGGGGGGGCATGTAATGGTAAGTAAGGATGCTGAGCATGAGATGGGGGCCCATGTAATGGTAAGTAAGGGTGCTTGGCATGAGATGGGGAGCCCATGTAATGGTAAGTAAGGATGCTGAGCATGAGATGGGGGGGCCCATGTACTGGTAAGTAAGGGAGCTTGGCATGAGATGTGGAGCCGATGTAATGATAAGTAAGGATGCTGAGCATGAGATGGGGAGCCCATGTAATGACAAGTAAGGATGCTGAGCATGAGATGGGGAGCCCATGTAATGATAAGTAAGGATGCTGAGCATGGGATGGGGAGCCCATGTAATGATAAGTAAGGATGCTGAGCATGAGATGGGGGGGCCCATGCAATGGTAAGTAAGGATGCTGAGCATGAGATGGGGGGGGCATGTAATGGTAAGTAAGGGTGCTTGGCATGAGATGGGGAGCCCATGTAATGATAAGTAAGGATGCTGAGCATGAGATGGGGAGCCCATGTAATGGTAAGAAAACATGCTGAGCATGAGATGGGGAGCCCATGTAATGGTAAGAAAAAATGCTGAGCATGAGATGGGGAGCCCATGTAATGGTAAGTAAGGATGCTGAGCATGAAGTAAGGATGCTGAGCATGAGATGGGGAGCCCATGTAATGGTAAGTAAGGATGCTGACCATGAAGGAAGGATGCTAAGCATGAGATGGGGAGCCCATGTAATGGTAAGAAACAATGCTGAGCATGAGATGGGGAGCCCATGTAATGGCAAGTAAGGATGCTGAGCATGCGATGGGGAGCCCATGTAATGGTAAGCAATGATGCTGAGCATGAGATGGGGAGCCCATGTAATGGTAAGTAAGGATGCTGAGCATGAGATGGGGAGCCCATGTAATGGTAAGTAAGGATGCTGAGCATGAGATGGGGGGCCCATGTAATGGTAAGTAAGGGTGCTTGGCATGAGATGGGGAGCCCATGTAATGGTAAGTAAGGATGCTGAGCATGAGATGGGGGGGCCCATGTGCTGGTAAGTAAGGGTGCTTGGCATGAGATGGGGAGCCCATTTAATGATAAGTAACGATGCTGAGCATGAGATGGGGAGCCCATGTAATGATAAGTAAGGATGCTGAGCATGAGATGGGCAGCCCATGTAATGGTAAGTAAGGATGCTGAGCATGAGATGGGGGCCCATGTAATGGTAAGTAAGGTTGCTTGGCTGAGATGGGGAGCCCATGTAATGGTAAGTAAGGATGCTGAGCATGAGATGGGGGGGGCATGTACTGGTAAGTAAGGGTGCTTGGCATGAGATGGGGAGCCCATGTAATTATAAGTAAGGATGCTGAGCATGAGATGGGGAGCCCATGTAATGATAAGTAAGGATGCTGAGAATGAGATGGGGAGCCCATGTAATGATAAGTAAGGATGTTGAGCATGAGATGGGGAGCCCATGTAATGATAAGTAAGGATGCTGAGCATGAGATGAGGGGGCCCATGCAATGGTAAGTAAGGATTCTGAGCATGAGATGGGGGGCCCATGTAATGGTAAGTAAGGGTGCTTGGCATGAGATGGGGAGCCCATGTAATGATAAGTAAGGATGCTGAGCATGAGATGGGAGCCCATGTAATGGTAAGAAAAAATGCTGAGCATGAGATGGGGAGCCCATGTAATGGTAAGTAAGGATGCTGAGCATGAAGTAAGGGTGCTGAGCATGAGATGGGGAGCCCATGTAATGGTAAGAAACAATGCTGAGCATGAGATGGGGAGCCCATGTAATGGTAAGTAAGGATGCTGAGCATGAGATGGGGAGCCCATGTAATGGTAAGCAATGATGCTGAGCATGAGATGGGGAGCCCATGTAATGGTAAGTAAGGATGCTGAGCATGAGATGGGGAGCCCATGTAATGGTAAGTAAGGATGCATGAGATGGGGAGGCCATGTGATGCTGAGCATGAGATGGGGAGCCCATGTAATGGTAAGTAAGGATGCTGAGCATGAGATGGGGAACCCATATAATGGTAAGTAAGGATGCTGAGCATGAGATGGGGATCCCATGTAAGGGTAAGTAAGGATGCTGAGCATGAGATGGGGAGCCCATGTAATGGTAAGTAAGGATGCATGAGATGGGGAGCCCATTTGATGCTGAGCATGAGATGGGGAGCCCATGTAATGGTAAGTAAGGATGCTGAGCATGAGATGGGGGGCCCATGTAAAGGTAAGTAATGATGCTGAGCATGAGATGGGGAGCCCATGTAATGGTAAGTAATGATGCTAAGCATGAGATGGGGAGCCCATGTAATGGTAGGAAAGGGTGCTTGGCATGAGATGGGGAGCCCATGTAATGGTAAGTAAGGATGCTGAGCATGAGATGGGGGGCCCATGTAATGGTAAGTAAGGTTGCTTGACATGAGATGGGGAGCCTATGTAATGGTAAGTAAGGATGCTGAGCATGAGATGGGGAGCCCATGTAATGGTAGGTAATGATGCTGAGCATGAGATGGGGAGCCCATGTAATGGTAAGTAAGGATGCTGAGCATGAGAATGGGAGCCCATGTAATGGTAAGTAATGATGCATGAGATGGGGAGGCCATGTGATGCTGAGCATGAGATGGGGAGCCCATGTAATGGTAAGTAAGGATGCTGAGCATGAGATGGGGAGCCCATGTAATGATAGTTAAGGATGCTGAGCATGAGATGGGGAGCCCATGTAATGGTAAGTAAGGATGCTGAGCATGAGATGGGGAGCCCATGCAATGATAGTTAAGGATGCTGAGCATGAGATGGGGAGCCCATGTAATGGTAAGTAAGGGTGCTTGGCATGAAATGGGGAGCCCATGTAATGGTAAGTAAGGATGCTGAGCATGAGATGCGGGGGCCCGTGTACTGGTAAGTAAGGGTGCTTGGCATGAGATGTGGAGCCCATGTAATGATAAGTAAGGATGCTGAGCATGAGATGGGGAGCCCATGTAATGACAAGTAAGGATGCTGAGCATGAGATGGGGAGCCCATGTAATGATAAGTAAGGATGCTGAGCATGAGATGGGGAGCCCATGTAATGATAAGTAAGGATGCTGAGCATGAGATGGGGTGGCCCATGCAATGGTAAGTAAGGATGCTGAGCATGAGATGGGGGGCATGTAATGGTAAGCAAGGGTGCTTGGCATGAGATGGGGAGCCCATGTAATGATAAGTAAGGATGCTGAGCATGAGATGGGGGCCCATGTAATGGTAAGTAAGGGTGCTTGGCATGAGATGGGGAGCCCATGTAATGGTAAGTAAGGATGCTGAGCATGAGATGGGGAGCCCATGTAATGGTAAGTAATGATGCTGAGCATGAGATGGGGAGCCCATGTAATGGTAAGTAAGGATGCTGAGCATGAGATGGGAAGCCCATGTAATGGTAAGTAAGGATGCATGAGATGGGGAGGCCATGTGATGCTCAGCATGAGATGGGGAGCCCATGTAATGATAAATAAGGATGCTGAGCATGAGATGGGGAGCCCATGTAATGATAGTTAGGGATGCTGAGCATGAGATGGGGAGCCCATGTAATGGCAAGTAATGATGCTGAGCATGAGATGGCGAGCCCATGTAATGGTAAGTAAGGATGCTGAGCATGAGATGGGGAGCCCATGTAATGGTAAGTAAGGATTCATGAGATGGGGAGCCCATGTGATGCTGAGCATGAGATGGGGAGCCCATGTAATGGTAAGTAATGATGCTGAGCATGAGATGGGGAGCCCATGTAATGGTAAGTAATGATGCTAAGCATGAGATGGGGAGCCCATGTAATGGTAGGAAAGGGTGCTTGGCATGAGATGGGGAGCGCATGTAATGGTAAGTAAGGATGCTGAGCATGAGATGGGGGCCCATGTACTGGTAAGTAAGGGTGCTTGGCATGAGACGGGGAGCCCATGTAATGATAAGTAAGGATGCTGAGCATGAGATGGGGAGCCCATGTAATGATAAGTAAGGATGCTGAGCATGAGATGGGGAGCCCATGTAATAGTAAGTAATGATGCTGAGCATGAGATGGGGGGCCCATGTACTGGTAAGTAAGGATGCTGAGCATGAGATGGGGGGGCCCATGTAATGGTAAGTAAGGGTGCTTGGCATGAGATGGGGAGCCCATGTAATGATAAGTAAGGATGCTGAGCATGAGATGGGAGCCCATGTAATGGTAAGAAAAAATGCTGAGCATGAGATGGGGAGCCCATGTAATGGTAAGTAAGGATGCTGAGCATGAAGTAAGGATGCTGAGCATGAGATGGGGAGCCCATGTAATGGTAAGTAAGGATGCTGAGCATGAAGGAAGGATGCTGAGCATGAGATGGGGAGCCCATGTAATGGTAAGAAACAATGCTGAGCATGAGATGGGGAGCCCATGTAATGGTAAGTAAGGATGCTGAGCATGAGATGGGGAGCCCATGTAATGGTAAGCAATGATGCTGAGCATGAGATGGGGAGCCCATGTAATGGTAAGTAAGGATGCTGAGCATGAGATGGGGAGCCCATGTAATGGTAAGTAAGGATGCATGAGATGGGGAGGCCATGTGATGCTGAGCATGAGATGGGGAGCCCATGTAATGGTAAGTAAGGATGCTGAGCATGAGATGGGGAGCCCATGTAATGGTATGTAAGGATGCTGAGCATGAAGGAAGGATGCTGAGCATGAGATGGGGAGCCCATGTAATGGTAAGTAAGGATGCTGAGCATGAGATCGGGAGCCCATGTAATGGTAAGCAATGATGCTGAGCATGAGATGGGGGGCCCATGTAATGGTAAGTAAGGATGCTGAGCATGAGATGGGGAGCCCATGTAATGGTAAGTAAGGATGCATGAGATGGGGAGGCCATGTGATGCTGAGAATGAGATGGTGAGCCCATGTAATGGTAAGTAAGGGTGCTTGGCATGAGATGCGGAGCCCATGCAATGGTAAGTAAGGATGCTGAGCATGAGATGGGGGCCCATGTAATGGTAAGTAAGGGTGCTTGGCATGAGATGGGGAGCCCATGTAATGGTAAGTAAGGATGCTGAGCATGAGATGGGGAGCCCATGTAATGGTAAGTAATGATGCTGAGCATGAGATGGGGAGCCCATGTAATGGTAAGTAAGGATGCTGAGCATGAGATGGGAAGCCCATGTAATGGTAAGTAAGGATGCATGAGATGGGGAGGCCATGTGATGCTCAGCATGAGATGGGGAGCCCATGTAATGATAAATAAGGATGCTGAGCATGAGATGGGGAGCCCATGTAATGATAGTTAAGGATGCTGAGCATGAGATGGGGAGCCCATGTAATGGCAAGTAATGATGCTGAGCATGAGATGGCGAGCCCATGTAATGGTAAGTAAGGATGCTGAGCATGAGATGGGGAGCCCATGTAATGGTAAGTAAGGATTCATGAGATGGGGAGCCCATGTGATGCTGAGCATGAGATGGGGAGCCCATGTAATGGTAAGTAATGATGCTGAGCATGAGATGGGGAGCCCATGTAATGGTAAGTAATGATGCTAAGCATGAGATGGGGAGCCCATGTAATGGTAGGAAAGGGTGCTTGGCATGAGATGGGGAGCGCATGTAATGGTAAGTAAGGATGCTGAGCATGAGATGGGGGGCCCATGTACTGGTAAGTAAGGGTGCTTGGCATGAGATGGGGAGCCTATGTAATGATAAGTAAGGATGCTGAGCATGAGATGGGGAGCCCATGTAATGATAAGTAAGGATGCTGAGCATGAGATGGGGAGCCCATGTAATAGTAAGTAATGATGCTGAGCATGAGATGGGGAGCCCATGTAATGGTAAGTAAGGATGCTGAGCATGAGATGGGGGCCCATGTAATGGTAAGTAAGGTTTCTTGGCTCAGATGGGGAGCCCATGTAATGGTAAGTAAGGATGCTGAGCATGAGATGGGGGGGCCCATGTACTGGTAAGTAAGGGTGCTTGGCATGAGATGGGGAGCCCATGTAATGATAAGTAAGGATGCTGAGCATGAGATGGGGAGCCCATGTAATGATAAGTAAGGATGCTGAGAATGAGATGGGGAGCCCATGTAATGATAAGTAAGGATGCTGAGCATGAGATGGGGAGCCCATGTAATGATGAGTAAGGATGCTGAGCATGAGATGGGGGGCCCATGCAATGGTAAGTAAGGATGCTGAGCATGAGATGGGGGGGCCCATGTAATGGAAAGTAAGGGTGATTGGCATGAGATGGGGAGCCCATGTAATGATAAGTAAGGATGCTGAGCATGAGATGGGAGCCCATGTAATGGTAAGAAAAAATGCTGAGCATGAGATGGGGAGCCCATGTAATGGTAAGTAAGGATGCTGAGCATGAAGTAAGGATGCTGAGCATGAGGTGGGGAGCCCATGTAATGGTAAGTAAGGATGCTGAGCATGAAGGAAGGATGCTGAGCATGAGATGGGGAGCCCATGTAATGGTAAGAAACAATGCTGAGCATGAGATGGGGAGCCCATGTAATGGTAAGTAAGGATGCTGAGCATGAGATGGGGAGCCCATGTAATGGTAAGCAATGATGCTGAGCATGAGATGGGGAGCCCATGTAATGGTAAGTAAGGATGCATGAGATGGGGAGGCCATGTGATGCTGAGCATGAGATGGGGAGCCCATGTGATGGTAAGTAAGGATGCTGAGCATGAGATGGGGAACCCATGTAATGGTAAGTAAGGATGCTGAGCATGAGATGGGGATCCCATGTAAGGGTAAGTAAGGATGCTGAGCATGAGATGGGGAGCCCATGTAATGGTAAGGAAGGATGCATGAGATGGGGAGCCCATTTGATGCTGAGCATGAGATGGGGAGCCCATGTAATGGTAAGTAAGGATGCTGAGCATGTGATGGGGGGCCCATGTAAAGGTAAGTAATGATGCTGAGCATGAAATGGGGAGCCCATGTAATGGTAAGTAATGATGCTAAGCATGAGATGGGGAGCCCATGTAATGGTAGGAAAGGGTGCTTGGCATGAGATGGGGAGCCCATGTAATGGTAAGTAAGGATGCAGAGCATGAGATGGGGGGCCCATGTAATGGTAAGTAAGGGTGCTTGGCATGAGATGGGAAGCCTATGTAATGGTAAGTAAGGATGCTGAGCATGAGATGGGGAGCCCATGTAATGGTAAGTAATGATGCTGAGCATGAGATGGGGAGCCCATGTAATGGTAAGTAAGGATGCTGAGCATGAGATGGGGAGCCCATGTAATGGTAAGTAATGATGCATGAGATGGGGAGGCCATGTGATGCTGAGCATGAGATGGGGAGCCCATGTAATGGTAAGTAAGGATCCTGAGCATGAGATGGGGAGCCCATGTAATGATAGTTAAGGATGCTGAGCATGAGATGGGGAGCCCATGTAATGGTAAGTAAGGATGCTGAGCATGGGATGGGGAGCCCATGTGATTCTGAGCATGAGATGGGGAGCCCATGTAATGGTAAGTAAGGATGCTGAGCATGAGATGGGGGCCCATGTAAAGGTAAGTAATGATGCTGAGCATGAGATGGGGAGCCCATGTAATGGTAAGTAATGATGCTAAGCATGAGATGGGGAGCCCATGTAATGGTAGGAAAGGGTGCTTGGCATGAGATGGGGAGCCCATGTAATGGTAAGTAAGGATGCTGAGCATGAGATGGGGGGCATGTAATGGTAAGTAAGGATGCTGAGCATGAGATAGGGGCCCATGTAATGGTAAGTAAGGGTGCTTGGCATGAGATGGGGAGCCCATGTAATGGTAAGTAAGGATGCTGAGCATGAGATGGGGGGCCCATGTACTGGTAAGTAAGGGAGCTTGGCATGAGATCTGGAGCCCATGTAATGATAAGTAAGGATGCTGAGCATGAGATGGGGAGCCCATGTAATGACAAGTAAGGATGCTGAGCATAAGATGGGGAGCCCATGTCATGATAAGTAAGGATGCTGAGCATGAGATGGGGAGCCCATGTAATGATAAGTAAGGATGCTGAGCATAAGATGGGGAGCCCATGTAATGATAAGTAAGGATGCTGAGCATGAGATGGGGAGCCCATGCAATGGTAAGTAAGGATGCTGAGCATGAGATGGGGAGGCATGTAATGGTAAGTAAGGGTGCTTGGCATGAGATGGGGAGCCCATGTAATGATAAGTAAGGATGCTGAGCATGAGATGGGGAGCCCATGTAATGGTAAGAAAACATGCTGAGCATGAGATGGGGAGCCCATGTAATGGTAAGAAAAAATGCTGAGCATGAGATGGGGAGCCCATGTAATGGTAAGTAAGGATGCTGAGCATGAAGTAAGGATGCTGAGCATGAGATGGGGAGCCTATGTAATGGTAAGTAAGGATGCTGACCATGAAGGAAGGATGCTGAGCATGAGATGGGGAGCCCATGTAATGGTAAGAAACAATGCTGAGCATGAGATGGGGAGCCCATGTAATGGCAAGTAAGGATGCTGAGCATGAGATGGGGAGCCCATGTAATGGTAAGCAATGATGCTGAGCATGAGATGGGGAGCCCATGTAATGGTAAGTAAGGATGCTGAGAATGAGATGGGGAGCCCATGTAATGGTAAGTAAGGATGCTGAGCATGAGATGGGGGGCCCATGTAATGGTAAGTAAGGGTGCTTGGCATGAGATGGGGGGCCCATGTAAAGGTAAGTAATGATGCTGAGCATGAGATGGGGAGCCCATGTAATGGTAAGTAATGATGCTAAGCATGAGCTGGGGAGCCCATGTAATGGTAGGAAAGGGTGATTGGCATGAGATGGGGAGCCCATGTAATGGTAAGTAAGGATGCTGAGCATGAGATGGGGGGCCCATGTAAAGGTAAGTAATGATGCTGAGCATGAGATGGGGAGCCTATGTAATGGTAAGTAAGGATGCTGAGCATGAGATGGGGAGCCCATGTAATGGTAAGTAATGATGCTGAGCATGAGATGGGGAGCCCATGTAATGGTAAGTAATGATGCTGAGCATGAGATGGGGAGCCCATGTAATGGTAAGTAATGATGCTAAGCATGAGCTGGGGAGCCCATGTAATGGTAGGAAAGGGTGCTTGGCATGAGATGGGGAGCCCATGTAATGGTAAGTAAGGATGCTGAGCATGAGATGGGGGGCCCATGTAAAGGTAAGTAATGATGCTGAGCATGAGATGGGAAGCCTATGTAATGGTAAGTAAGGATGCTGAGCATGAGATGGGGAGCCCATGTAATGGTAAGTAATGATGCTGAGCATGAGATGGGGAGCCCATGTAATGGTAAGTAAGGATGCTGAGCATGAGATGGGGAGCCCATGTAAAGGTAAGTAATGATGCTGAGCATGAGATGGGGAGCCCATGTAATGGTAGGAAAGGGTGCTTGGCATGAGATGGGGAGCCCATGTAATGGTAAGTAAGGATGCTGAGCATGAGATGGGGGGCCCATGTAATGGTAAGTAAGGGTGCTTGGCATGAGATGGGAAGCCTATGTAATGGTAAGTAAGGATGCTGAGCATGAGATGGGGAGCCCATGTAATGGTAAGTAATGATGCTGAGCATGAGATGGGGAGCCCATGTAATGGTAAGTAAGGATGCTGAGCATGAGATGGGGAGCCCATGTAATGGTAAGTAATGATGCATGAGATGGGGAGGCCATGTGATGCTGAGCATGAGATGGGGAGCCCATGTAATGGTAAGTAAGGATGCTGAGCATGAGATGGGGAGCCCATGTAATGATAGTTAAGGATGCTGAGCATGAGATGGGGAGCCCATGTAATGGTAAGTAAGGATGCTGAGCATGAGATGGGGAGCCCATGCAATGATAGTTAAGGATGTTGAGCATGAGATGGGGAGCCCATGTAATGGTAAGTAAGGGTGCTTGGCATGAGATGGGGAGCCCATGTAATGGTAAGTAAGGATGCTGAGCATGAGATGGGGGGGCATGTAATGGTAAGTAAGGGTGCTTGGCATGAGGTGGGGAGCCCATGTAATGGTAAGTAAGGATGCTGAGCATCAGATGGGGATCCCATGTAAGGGTAAGTAAGGCTGCTGAGCATGAGATGGGGAGCCCATGTAATGGTAAGTAAGGATGCATGGGATGGGGAGCCCATGTGATGCTGAGCATGAGATGGGGAGCCCATGTAATGGTAAGTAAGGATGCTGAGCATGAGATGGGGGCCCATGTAAAGGTAAGTAATGATGCTGAGCATGAGATGGGGAGCCCATGTAATGGTAAGTAATGATGCTAAGCATGAGATGGGGAGCCCATGTAATGGTAGGAAAGGGTGCTTGGCATGAGATGGGGAGCCCATGTAATGGTAAGTAAGGATGCTGAGCATGAGATGGGGGGGCATGTAATGGTAAGTAAGGATGCTGAGCATGAGATGGGGGCCCATGTAATGGTAAGTAAGGGTGCTTGGCATGAGATGGGGAGCCCATGTAATGGTAAGTAAGGATGCTGAGCATGAGATGGGGGGGCCCATGTACTGGTAAGTAAGGGAGCTTGGCATGAGATGTGGAGCCGATGTAATGATAAGTAAGGATGCTGAGCATGAGATGGGGAGCCCATGTAATGACAAGTAAGGATGCTGAGCATGAGATGGGGAGCCCATGTCATGATAAGTAAGGATGCTGAGCATGGGATGGGGAGCCCATGTAATGATAAGTAAGGATGCTGAGCATGAGATGGGGGGGCCCATGCAATGGTAAGTAAGGATGCTGAGCATGAGATGGGGGGGGCATGTGATGGTAAGTAAGGGTGCTTGGCATGAGATGGGGAGCCCATGTAATGATAAGTAAGGATGCTGAGCATGAGATGGGGAGCCCATGTAATGGTAAGAAAACATGCTGAGCATGAGATGGGGAGCCCATGTAATGGTAAGAAAAAATGCTGAGCATGAGATGGGGAGCCCATGTAATGGTAAGTAAGGATGCTGAGCATGAAGTAAGGATGCTGAGCATGAGATGGGGAGCCCATGTAATGGTAAGTAAGGATGCTGACCATGAAGGAAGGATGCTAAGCATGAGATGGGGAGCCCATGTAATGGTAAGAAACAATGCTGAGCATGAGATGGGGAGCCCATGTAATGGCAAGTAAGGATGCTGAGCATGAGATGGGGAGCCCATGTAATGGTAAGCAATGATGCTGAGCATGAGATGGGGAGCCCATGTAATGGTAAGTAAGGATGCTGAGCATGAGATGGGGAGCCCATGTAATGGTAAGTAAGGATGCTGAGCATGAGATGGGGGGCCCATGTAATGGTAAGTAAGGGTGCTTGGCATGAGATGGGGAGCCCATGTAATGGTAAGTAAGGATGCTGAGCATGAGATGGGGGGGCCCATGTGCTGGTAAGTAAGGGTGCTTGGCATGAGATGGGGAGCCCATTTAATGATAAGTAACGATGCTGAGCATGAGATGGGGAGCCCATGTAATGATAAGTAAGGATGCTGAGCATGAGATGGGCAGCCCATGTAATGGTAAGTAAGGATGCTGAGCATGAGATGGGGGCCCATGTAATGGTAAGTAAGGTTGCTTGGCTGAGATGGGGAGCCCATGTAATGGTAAGTAAGGATGCTGAGCATGAGATGGGGGGGCCCATGTACTGGTAAGTAAGGGTGCTTGGCATGAGATGGGGAGCCCATGTAATTATAAGTAAGGATGCTGAGCATGAGATGGGGAGCCCATGTAATGATAAGTAAGGATGCTGAGAATGAGATGGGGAGCCCATGTAATGATAAGTAAGGATGTTGAGCATGAGATGGGGAGCCCATGTAATGATAAGTAAGGATGCTGAGCATGAGATGGGGGGGCCCATGCAATGGTAAGTAAGGATGCTGAGCATGAGATGGGGGGCCCATGTAATGGTAAGTAAGGGTGCTTGGCATGAGATGGGGAGCCCATGTAATGATAAGTAAGGATGCTGAGCATGAGATGGGAGCCCATGTAATGGTAAGAAAAAATGCTGAGCATGAGATGGGGAGCCCATGTAATGGTAAGTAAGGATGCTGAGCATGAAGTAAGGGTGCTGAGCATGAGATGGGGAGCCCATGTAATGGTAAGAAACAATGCTGAGCATGAGATGGGGAGCCCATGTAATGGTAAGTAAGGATGCTGAGCATGAGATGGGGAGCCCATGTAATGGTAAGCAATGATGCTGAGCATGAGATGGGGAGCCCATGTAATGGTAAGTAAGGATGCTGAGCATGAGATGGGGAGCCCATGTAATGGTAAGTAAGGATGCATGAGATGGGGAGGCCATGTGATGCTGAGCATGAGATGGGGAGCCCATGTAATGGTAAGTAAGGATGCTGAGCATGAGATGGGGAACCCATATAATGGTAAGTAAGGATGCTGAGCATGAGATGGGGATCCCATGTAAGGGTAAGTAAGGATGCTGAGCATGAGATGGGGAGCCCATGTAATGGTAAGTAAGGATGCATGAGATGGGGAGCCCATTTGATGCTGAGCATGAGATGGGGAGCCCATGTAATGGTAAGTAAGGATGCTGAGCATGAGATGGGGGGCCCATGTAAAGGTAAGTAATGATGCTGAGCATGAGATGGGGAGCCCATGTAATGGTAAGTAATGATGCTAAGCATGAGATGGGGAGCCCATGTAATGGTAGGAAAGGGTGCTTGGCATGAGATGGGGAGCCCATGTAATGGTAAGTAAGGATGCTGAGCATGAGATGGGGGGCCCATGTAATGGTAAGTAAGGTTGCTTGGCATGAGATGGGGAGCCTATGTAATGGTAAGTAAGGATGCTGAGCATGAGATGGGGAGCCCATGTAATGGTAGGTAATGATGCTGAGCATGAGATGGGGAGCCCATGTAATGGTAAGTAAGGATGCTGAGCATGAGAATGGGAGCCCATGTAATGGTAAGTAATGATGCATGAGATGGGGAGGCCATGTGATGCTGAGCATGAGATGGGGAGCCCATGTAATGGTAAGTAAGGATGCTGAGCATGAGATGGGGAGCCCATGTAATGATAGTTAAGGATGCTGAGCATGAGATGGGGAGCCCATGTAATGGTAAGTAAGGATGCTGAGCATGAGATGGGGAGCCCATGCAATGATAGTTAAGGATGCTGAGCATGAGATGGGGAGCCCATGTAATGGTAAGTAAGGGTGCTTGGCATGAAATGGGGAGCCCATGTAATGGTAAGTAAGGATGCTGAGCATGAGATGCGGGGGCCCGTGTACTGGTAAGTAAGGGTGCTTGGCATGAGATGTGGAGCCCATGTAATGATAAGTAAGGATGCTGAGCATGAGATGGGGAGCCCATGTAATGACAAGTAAGGATGCTGAGCATGAGATGGGGAGCCCATGTAATGATAAGTAAGGATGCTGAGCATGAGATGGGGAGCCCATGTAATGATAAGTAAGGATGCTGAGCATGAGATGGGGTGGCCCATGCAATGGTAAGTAAGGATGCTGAGCATGAGATGGGGGGCATGTAATGGTAAGCAAGGGTGCTTGGCATGAGATGGGGAGCCCATGTAATGATAAGTAAGGATGCTGAGCATGAGATGGGGAGCCCATGTAATGGTAAGAAAACATGCTGAGCATGAGATGGGGAGCCCATGTAATGGTAAGAAAAAATGCTGAGCATGAGATGGGGAGCCCATGTAATGGTAAGTAAGGATGCTGAGCATGAAGTAAGGATGCTGAGCATGAGATGGGGAGCCCATGTAATGGTAAGTAAGGATGCTGACCATGAAGGACGGATGCTGAGCATGAGATGGGGAGCCCATGTAATGGTAAGAAACAATGCTGAACATGAGATGGGGAGCCCATGTAATGGCAAGTAAGGATGCTGAGCATGAGATGGGGAGCCCATGTAATGGTAAGCAATGATGCTGAGCATGAGATGGGGAGCCCATGTAATGGTAAGTAAGGATGCTGAGCATGAGCTGGGGAGCCCATGTAATGGTAAGTAAGGATGCTGAGCATGAGATGGGGGGCCCATGTAATGGTAAGTAAGGGTGCTTGGCATGAGATGGGGAGCCCATGTAATGGTAAGTAAGGATGCTGAGCATGAGATGGGGGGGCCCATGTAATGGTATAAAGGGTGCTTGGCATAAGATGGGGAGCCCATGTAATGTAAGTAAGGATGCATGAGATGGGGAGGCCATGTGATGCTGAGCATGAGATGGGGAGCCCATGTAATGGAAAGTTAGGATGCTGAGCATGAGATGGGGGGCCCATGTAAAGGCAAGTAAGGATGCTGAGCATGAGATGGGGAGCCCATGTAATGGTAAGTAATGATGCTGAGCATAAGATGGGGAGCCCATGTAATGGTAAGTAATGATGCTGAGCATGAGATGGGGAGCCCATGTAATGGTAGGTAAGGGCGCTTGGCATCTGATGGGGTGCCCATGTAATGGTAAGTAAGGATGCTGAGCATGAGATGGGGGGGCATGTAATTGTAAGTAAGGATGCTGAGCATGAGATGGGGGCCCATGTAATGGTAAGAAAGGGTGCTTGGGATGAGATGGGGAGCCCATGTAATGGTAAGTAAGGATGCTGAGCATGAGATGGGGGGCCATGTAATGGTAAGTAAGGGTCCTTGGCATGAGATGGGGAGCCCATGTAATGATAAGTAAGGATGCTGAGCATGAGATGGGGAGCCCATGTAATGATAAGTAAGGATGCTGAGCATGAGATGGGGAGCCCATGTAATGATAAGTAAGGATGCTGAGCATGAGATGGGGGGCATGTAATGGTAAGTTAGGGTGTTTGGCATGAGATGGAGAGCCCATGTAATGATAAGTAAGGATGCTGAGCCTGAGATGGGGAGCCCATGTAATGGCAAGTAAGGATGCTGAGCATGAGATGGGGAGCCCATGTAATGATAAGTAAGGATGCTGAGCATGAGATGGGGAGCCCATGTAATGATAAGTATGGATGCTGAGCATGAGATGGGGGGCCCATGTAATGGTAAGTAAGGGTGTTTGGCATGAGATGGGGAGCCCATGTAATGGTAAGTAAGGATGCTGAGCATGAGATGGAATCCAATGTAATGGTAAGTAAGGATGCTGAGCATGAGATGGGGGGCCATGTGATGGTAAGTAAGGATGCTTGGCATGAGATGGGGAGCCCATGTAATGGCAAGTAAGGATGCTGAGCATGAGATGTTGGCCCATGTAATGGTAAATAAGGATGCTTGGCATGAGATGGGGAGCTCATGTAATGGCAAGCAAGGGTGCTGAGCATGAGATGGGGGCCCATGTAATGGTAAGTAAGGATGCTGAGCATGAGGTAAGGATGCTGAGCATGAGATGGGAGCCCATGTAAAGGTAAGTAAGGATGCTTGGCATGAGATGGGGCCCATGTAATGGTAAGTAAGGATGCTGAGCATGAGATGGGGGCATGTGTCATGGGAAGTAAGGATGCATGAGATGGGGGGCCCATGTAATGATAAGTAAGGATGCATGAGATGGGGAGCCCATGTGATGCTGAGCATGAGATGGGGAGCCCATGTAATGGTAAATAAAGATGCATGAGATGGGGAGCCCATGTGATGCTGAGCATGAGATGCGGTGCCCATGTAATTGTAAGTAAGGATGCTGAGCATGAGATGGGGGGCCCATGTAAAGGTAAGTAAGGATGCTGAGCATGAGATTGGGGGCCCATGTAATGGTAAGTAAGGATGCTGAGCATGAGATGGGGGCCCATGTAATGGTAAGTAAGGATGCTGAGCATGAAGTAAGGATGCTGAGCATGAGATGGGGAGCCCATGTAATGGTAGGTAAGGGTGCTTGGCATCTGATGGGGAGCCCATGTAATGGTAAGTAAGGATGCTGAGCATGAGATGGAGGGGGCATGTAATTGTAAGTAAGGATGCTGAGCATGAGATGGGGGCCCATGTAATGGTAAGTAAGGGTGCTTGGGATGAGATGGGAGCCCATGTAATGGTAAGTAAGGATGCTGAGCATGAGATGGGGGGGCCATGTAATGGTAAGTAAGGGTCCTTGGCATGAGATGGGGAGCCCATGTAATGATAAGTAAGGATGCTGAGCATGAGATGGGGAGCCCTTGTAATGATAAGTAAGGATGCTGAGCATGAGATGGGGAGCCCATGTAATGATAAGTAAGGATGCTGAGCATGAGATGGGGAGCCCATGTAATGATAAGTAAGGATGCTGAGCATGAGATGGGGGGGGCCCATGTAATGGTAAGTATGGGTGCTTGGCATGAGATGGGGAGCCCATGTAATGATAAGTAAGGATGCTGAGCATGAGATGGGGAGCCCATGTAATGGTAAGTAAGGATGCTGAGCATGAGATGGGGAGCCCATGTAATGATAAGTAAGGATGCTGAGCATAAGATGGGGAGCCCATGTAATGATAAGTAAGGATGCTGAGCATGAGATGCTGGGCCCATGTAATGGTAAGTAAGGGTGTTTGGCATGAGATGGGGAGCCCATGTAATGGTAAGTAAGGATGCTGAGCATGAGATGGAATCCCATGTAATGGTAAGTAAGGATGCTGAGCATGAGATGGGGGGGCCATGTGATGGTAAGTAAGGATGCTGGGCATGAGATGGGGAGCCCATGTAATGGCAAGTAAGTATGCTGAGCATGAGATGGGGGCCCATGTAATGGTAAGTAAGGATGCTGAGCATGAGGTAAAGATGCTGAGCATGAGATGGGAGCCCATGTAATGGTAAGTAAGGATGCTTGGCATGAGATGGGGCCCATGTAATGGTAAGTAAGGATGCTGAGGATGAGATGGGGGCCACATGTAATGGTAAGTAAGGATGCATGAGATGGGGAGCCCATGTGATGCTGAGCATGAGATGGGGAGCCCATGTAATGGTAAGTAAAGATGCATGAGATGGGGAGCCCATGTGATGCTGAGCATGAGATGGGGTGCCCATGTAATTGTAAGTAAGGATGCTGAGCATGAGATGGGGGCCCATGTAAAGGTAAGTAAGGATGCTGAGCATTTGATTGGGGGCCCATGTAATGGTAAGTAAGGATGCTGAGCATGAGATAGGGGCCCATGTAATGGTAAGTAAGGATACTGAGCATGAAGTAAGGATGCTGAGCATGAGATGGGGAGCCCATGTAATGGTAAGTAAGGATGCTGGGCATGAGATGGGGAGCCCATGTAATGGTAAGTAAGGATGCTGAGCATGACATGGGGAGCCTGTGTAATGATAAATGAGGATGCTGACCATGTAATGATGAGTAAGGATGCTGAGCATGTGATGGGGAGCCCATGTAAAGGTAAGTAAGGATGCTGAGCATGAGAGCGGGAGCCCATGTAAAGGTAAGTGAGGATGCTGAGCATGAGATGGGGAGCCTGTTTAATGATAAATAAGGATGCTGAGCATGAGATGGGGAGCCCATATAATGCTATATAACGATGCTGGGCATGAGATGGGGAGCCCATGTAATGGTAAGTAAGGATGCTGAGCATGAGATGGGGAGCCCATGCAATGATAGTTAAGGATGTTGAGCATGAGATGGGGAGCCCATGTAATGGTAAGTAAGGGTGCTTGGCATGAGATGGGGAGCCCATGTAATGGTAAGTAAGGATGCTGAGCATGAGATGGGGGGGCATGTAATGGTAAGTAAGGGTGCTTGGCATGAGATGGGGAGCCCATGTAATGGTAAGTAAGGATGCTGAGCATGAGATGGGGAGCCCATGTAATGGTAAGTAAGGATGCTGAGCATCAGATGGGGATCCCATGTAAGGGTAAGTAAGGCTGCTGAGCATGAGATGGGGAGCCCATGTAATGGTAAGTAAGGATGCATGGGATGGGGAGCCCATGTGATGCTGAGCATGAGATGGGGAGCCCATGTAATGGTAAGTAAGGATGCTGAGCATGAGATGGGGGCCCATGTAAAGGTAAGTAATGATGCTGAGCATGAGATGGGGAGCCCATGTAATGGTAAGTAATGATGCTAAGCATGAGATGGGGAGCCCATGTAATGGTAGGAAAGGGTACTTGGCATGAGATGGGGAGCCCATGTAATGGTAAGTAAGGATGCTGAGCATGAGATGAGGGGGCATGTAATGGTAAGTAAGGATGCTGAGCATGAGATGGGGGCCCATGTAATGGTAAGTAAGGGTGCTTGGCATGAGATGGGGAGCCCATGTAATGGTAAGTAAGGATGCTGAGCATGAGATGGGGGGGCCCATGTACTGGTAAGTAAGGGAGCTTGGCATGAGATGTGGACCCGATGTAATGATAAGTAAGGATGCTGAGCATGAGATGGGGAGCCCATGTAATGACAAGTAAGGATGCTGAGCATGAGATGGGGAGCCCATGTCATGATAAGTAAGGATGCTGAGCATGGGATGGGGAGCCCATGTAATGATAAGTAAGGATGCTGAGCATGAGATGGGGGGGCCCATGCAATAGTAAGTAAGGATACTGAGCATGAGATGGGGGGGCATGTAATGGTAAGTAAGGGTGCTTGGCATGAGATGGGGAGCCCATGTAATGATAAGTAAGGATGCTGAGCATGAGATGGGGAGCCCATGTAATGGTAAGAAAACATGCTGAGCATGAGATGGGGAGCCCATGTAATGGTAAGAAAAAATGCTGAGCATGAGATGGGGAGCCCATGTAATGGTAAGTAAGGATGCTGAGCATGAAGTAAGGATGCTGAGCATGAGATGGGGAGCCCATGTAATGTTAAGTAAGGATGCTGACCATGAAGGAAGGATGCTGAGCATGAGATGGGGAGCCCATGTAATGGTAAGAAACAATGCTGAGCATGAGATGGGGAGCCCGTGTAATGGCAAGTAAGGATGCTGAGCATGAGATGGGGAGCCCATGTAATGGTAAGCAATGATGCTGAGCATGAGATGGGGAGCCCATGTAATGGTAAGTAAGGATGCTGAGCATGAGATGGGGAGCCCATGTAATGGTAAGTAAGGATGCTGAGCATGAGATGGGGGGCCCATGTAATGGTAAGTAAGGGTGCTTGGCATGAGATGGGGAGCCAATGTAATGGTAAGTAAGGATGCTGAGCATGAGATGGGGGGGCCCATGTGCTGGTAAGTAAGGGTGCTTGGCATGAGATGGGGAGCCCATTTAATGATAAGTAACGATGCTGAGCATGAGATGGGGAGCCCATGTAATGATAAGTAAGGATGCTGAGCATGAGATGGGGAGCCCATGTAATGGTAAGTAAGGATGCTGAGCATGAGATGGGGGCCCATGTAATGGTAAGTAAGGTTGCTTGGCTGAGATGGGGAGCCCATGTAATGGTAAGTAAGGATGCTGAGCATGAGATGGGGGGGGCCCATGTACTGGTAAGTAAGGGTGCTTGGCATGAGATGGGGAGCCCATGTAATGATAAGTAAGGATGCTGAGCATGAGATGGGGAGCCCATGTAATGATAAGTAAGGATGCTGAGAATGAGATGGGGAGCCCATGTAATGATAAGTAAGGATGCTGAGCATGAGATGGGGAGCCCATGTAATGATAAGTAAGGATGCTGAGCATGAGATGGGGGGGCCCATGCAATGGTAAGTAAGGATGCTGAGCATGAGATGGGGGGCCCATGTAATGGTAAGTAAGGGTGCTTGGCATGAGATGGGGAGCCCATGTAATGATAAGTAAGGATGCTGAGCATGAGATGGGAGCCCATGTAATGGTAAGAAAAAATGCTGAGCATGAGATGGGGAGCCCATGTAATGGTAAGTAAGGATGCTGAGCATGAAGTAAGGGTGCTGAGCATGAGATGGGGAGCCCATGTAATGGTAAGAAACAATGCTGAGCATGAGATGGGGAGCCCATGTAATGGTAAGTAAGGATGCTGAGCATGAGATGGGGAGCCCATGTAATGGTAAGCAATGATGCTGAGCATGAGATGGGGAGCCCATGTAATGGTAAGTAAGGATGCTGAGCATGAGATGGGGAGCCCATGTAATGGTAAGTAAGGATGCATGAGATGGGGAGGCCATGTGATGCTGAGCATGAGATGGGGAGCCCATGTAATGGTAAGTAAGGATGCTGAGCATGAGATGGGGAACCCATATAATGGTAAGTAAGGATGCTGAGCATGAGATGGGGATCCCATGTAAGGGTAAGTAAGGATGCTGAGCATGAGATGGGGAGCCCATGTAATGGTAAGTAAGGATGCATGAGATGGGGAGCCCATTTGATGCTGAGCATGAGATGGGGAGCCCATGTAATGGTAAGTAAGGATGGTGAGCATGAGATGGGGGGCCCATGTAAAGGTAAGTAATGATGCTGAGCATGAGATGGGGAGCCCATGTAATGGTAAGTAATGATGCTAAGCATGAGATGGGGAGCCCATGTAATGGTAGGAAAGGGTGCTTGGCATGAGATGGGGAGCCCATGTAATGGTAAGTAAGGATGCTGAGCATGAGATGGGGGGCCCATGTAATGGTAAGTAAGGGTGCTTGGCATGAGATGGGGAGCCTATGTAATGGTAAGTAAGGATGCTGAGCATGAGATGGGGAGCCCATGTAATGGTAGGTAATGATGCTGAGCATGAGATGGGGAGCCCATGTAATGGTAAGTAAGGATGCTGAGCATGAGAATGGGAGCCCATGTAATGGTAAGTAATGATGCATGAGATGGGGAGGCCATGTGATGCTGAGCATGAGATGGGGAGCCCATGTAATGGTAAGTAAGGATGCTGAGCATGAGATGGGGAGCCCATGTAATGATAGTTAAGGATGCTGAGCATGAGATGGGGGGCCCATGTAATGGTAAGTAAGGGTGCTTGGCATGAGATGGGGAGCCTATGTAATGGTAAGTAAGGATGCTGAGCATGAGATGGGGAGCCCATGTAATGGTAGGTAATGATGCTGAGCATGAGATGGGGAGCCCATGTAATGGTAAGTAAGGATGCTGAGCATGAGAATGGGAGCCCATGTAATGGTAAGTAATGATGCATGAGATGGGGAGGCAATGTGATGCTGAGCATGAGATGGGGAGCCCATGTAATGGTAAGTAAGGATGCTGAGCATGAGATGGGGAGCCCATGTAATGATAGTTAAGGATGCTGAGCATGAGATGGGGAGCCCATGTAATGGTAAGTAAGGATGCTGAGCATGAGATGGGGAGCCCATGCAATGATAGTTAAGGATCATGAGCATGAGATGGGGAGCCCATGTAATGGTAAGTAAGGGTGCTTGGCATGAAATGGGAGCCCATGTAATGGTAAGTAAGGATGCTGAGCATGAGATGGGGGGGCCCGTGTACTGGTAAGTAAGGGTGCTTGGCATGAGATGTGGAGCCCATGTAATGATAAGTAAGGATGCTGAGCATGAGATGGGGAGCCCATGTAATGACAAGTAAGGATGCTGAGCAAGAGATGGGGAGCCCATGTAATGATAAGTAAGGATGCTGAGCATGAGATGGGGAGCCCATGTAATGATAAGTAAGGATGCTGAGCATGAGATGGGGGGGCCCATGCAATGGTAAGTAAGGATGCTGAGCATGAGATGGGGGGCATGTAATGGTAAGCAAGGGTGCTTGGCATGAGATGGGGAGCCCATGTAATGATAAGTAAGGATGCTGAGCATGAGATGGGGAGCCCATGTAATGGTAAGAAAACATGCTGAGCATGAGATGGGGAGCCCATGTAATGGTAAGAAAAAATGCTGAGCATGAGATGGGGAGCCCATGTAATGGTAAGTAAGGATGCTGAGCATGAAGTAAGGACGCTGAGCATGAGATGGGGAGCCCATGTAATGGTAAGTAAGGATGCTGACCATGAAGGACGGATGCTGAGCATGAGATGGGGAGCCCATGTAATGGTAAGAAACAATGCTGAGCATGAGATGGGGAGCGCATTTAATGGCAAGTAAGGATGCTGAGCATGAGATGGGGAGCCCATGTAATGGTAAGCAATGATGCTGAGCATGAGATGGGGAGCCCATGTAATGGTATGTAAGGATGCTGAGCATGAGATGGGGAGCCCATGTAATGGTAAGTAAGGATGCTGAGCATGAGATGGGGGGGCCCATGTAATGGTAAGTAAGGGTGCTTGGCATGAGATGGGGAGCCCATGTAATGGTAAGTAAGGATGCTGAGCATGAGATGGGGGGGCCCATGTAATGGTAATAAGGGTGCTTGGCATAAAATGGGGAGCCCATGTAATGTAAGTAAGGATGCATGATATGGGGAGGCCATGTGATGCTGAGCATGAGATGGGGAGCCCATGTAATGGAAAGTTAGGATGCTGAGCATGAGATGGGGGGCCCATGTAAAGGTAAGTAAGGATGCTGAGCATGAGATGGGGAGCCCATGTAATGGTAAGTAATGATGCTGAGCATAAGATGGGGAGCCCATGTAATGGTAAGTAATGATGCTGAGCATGAGATGGGGAGCCCATGTAATGGTAGGTAAGGGTGCTTGGCATCTGATGGGGTGCCCATGTAATGGTAAGTAAGGATGCTGAGCATGAGATGGGGGGGCATGTAATTGTAAGTAAGGATGCTGAGCATGAGATGGGGGCCCATGTAATGGTAAGAAAGGGTGCTTGGGATGAGATGGGGAGCCCATGTAATGGTAAGTAAGGATGCTGAGCATGAGATGGGGGGCCATGTAATGGTAAGTAAGGGTCCTTGGCATGAGATGGGGAGCCCATGTAATGATAAGTAAGGATGCTGAGCATGAGATGGGGAGCCCATGTAATGATAAGTAAGGATGCTGAGCATGAGATGGGGAGCCCATGTAATGATAAGTAAGGATGCTGAGCATGAGATGGGGGGCATGTAATGGTAAGTTAGGGTGTTTGGCATGAGATGGAGAGCCCATGTAATGATAAGTAAGGATGCTGAGCATGAGATGGGGAGCCCATGTAATGGCAAGTAAGGATGCTGAGCATGAGATGGGGAGCCCATGTAATGATAAGTAAGGATGCTGAGCATGAGATGGGGGCCCATGTAATGGTAAGTAAGGATGCTGAGCATGAGGTAAGGATGCTGAGCATGAGATGGGAGCCCATGTAATGGTAAGTAAGGAT
The DNA here is from genome assembly GCF_040938575.1 of Ambystoma mexicanum. Taxonomy (NCBI): domain Eukaryota; kingdom Metazoa; phylum Chordata; class Amphibia; order Caudata; family Ambystomatidae; genus Ambystoma; species Ambystoma mexicanum. Next base: position 58,824,174 of record NC_090931.1, on the reverse strand, counting down.
GCTTGGCATGAGATGGGGCCCATGTAATGGTAAGTAAGGATGCTGAGCATGAGATGGGGAGCCCATGTAATGGTAAATAAGGATGCTTGGCATGAGATGGGGAGCTCATGTAATGGCAAGCAAGGGTGCTGAGCATGAGATGGGGGCCCATGTAATGGTAAGTAAGGATGCTGAGCATGAGGTAAGGATGCTGAGCATGAGATGGGAGCCCATGTAATGGTAAGTAAGGATGCTTGGCATGAGATGGGGCCCATGTAATGGTAAGTAAGGATGCTGAGCATGAGATGGGGGGCACATGTCATGGGAAGTAAGGATGCATGAGATGGGGGGCCCATGTAATGGTAAGTAATGATGCTAAGCATGAGATGGGGAGCCCATGTAATGGTAGGAAAGGGTGCTTGGCATGAGATGGGGAGCCCATGTAATGGTAAGTAAGGATGCTGAGCATGAGATGGGGGGCCCATGTAATGGTAAGTAAGGGTGCTTGGCATGAGATGGGGAGCCTATGTAATGGTAAGTAAGGATGCTGAGCATGAGATGGGGAGCCCATGTAATGGTAGGTAATGATGCTGAGCATGAGATGGGGAGCCCATGTAATGGTAAGTAAGGATGCTGAGCATGAGAATGGGAGCCCATGTAATGGTAAGTAATGATGCATGAGATGGGGAGGCCATGTGATGCTGAGCATGAGATGGGGAGCCCATGTAATGGTAAGTAAGGATGCTGAGCATGAGATGGGGAGCCCATGTAATGATAGTTAAGGATGCTGAGCATGAGATGGGGGGCCCATGTAATGGTAAGTAAGGGTGCTTGGCATGAGATGGGGAGCCTATGTAATGGTAAGTAAGGATGCTGAGCATGAGATGGGGAGCCCATGTAATGGTAGGTAATGATGCTGAGCATGAGATGGGGAGCCCATGTAATGGTAAGTAAGGATGCTGAGCATGAGAATGGGAGCCCATGTAATGGTAAGTAATGATGCATGAGATGGGGAGGCCATGTGATGCTGAGCATGAGATGGGGAGCCCATGTAATGGTAAGTAAGGATGCTGAGCATGAGATGGGGAGCCCATGTAATGATAGTTAAGGATGCTGAGCATGAGATGGGGAGCCCATGTAATGGTAAGTAAGGATGCTGAGCATGAGATGGGGAGCCCATGCAATGATAGTTAAGGATGCTGAGCATGAGATGGGGAGCCCATGTAATGGTAAGTAAGGGTGCTTGGCATGAAATGGGAGCCCATGTAATGGTAAGTAAGGATGCTGAGCATGAGATGGGGGGGCCCGTGTACTGGTAAGTAAGGGTGCTTGGCATGAGATGTGGAGCCCATGTAATGATAAGTAAGGATGCTGAGCATGAGATGGGGAGCCCATGTAATGACAAGTAAGGATGCTGAGCAAGAGATGGGGAGCCCATGTAATGATAAGTAAGGATGCTGAGCATGAGATGGGGAGCCCATGTAATGATAAGTAAGGATGCTGAGCATGAGATGGGGGGGCCCATGCAATGGTAAGTAAGGATGCTGAGCATGAGATGGGGGGCATGTAATGGTAAGCAAGGGTGCTTGGCATGAGATGGGGAGCCCATGTAATGATAAGTAAGGATGCTGAGCATGAGATGGGGAGCCCATGTAATGGTAAGAAAACATGCTGAGCATGAGATGGGGAGCCCATGTAATGGTAAGAAAAAATGCTGAGCATGAGATGGGGAGCCCATGTAATGGTAAGTAAGGATGCTGAGCATGAAGTAAAGATGCTGAGCATGAGATGGGGAGCCCATGTAATGGTAAGTAAGGATGCTGACCATGAAGGACGGATGCTGAGCATGAGATGGGGAGCCCATGTAATGGTAAGAAACAATGCTGAGCATGAGATGGGGAGCGCATTTAATGGCAAGTAAGGATGCTGAGCATGAGATGGGGAGCCCATGTAATGGTAAGCAATGATGCTGAGCATGAGATGGGGAGCCCATGTAATGGTATGTAAGGATGCTGAGCATGAGATGGGGAGCCCATGTAATGGTAAGTAAGGATGCTGAGCATGAGATGGGGGGCCCATGTAATGGTAAGTCAGGGTGCTTGGCATGAGATGGGGAGCCCATGTAATGGTAAGTAAGGATGCTGAGCATGAGATGGGGGGGCCCATGTAATGGTAATAAGGGTGCTTGGCATAAGATGGGGAGCCCATGTAATGTAAGTAAGGATGCATGATATGGGGAGGCCATGTGATGCTGAGCATGAGATGGGGAGCCCATGTAATGGAAAGTTAGGATGCTGAGCATGAGATGGGGGGCCCATGTAAAGGTAAGTAAGGATGCTGAGCATGAGATGGGGAGCCCATGTAATGGTAAGTAATGATGCTGAGCATAAGATGGGGAGCCCATGTAATGGTAAGTAATGATGCTGAGCATGAGATGGGGAGCCCATGTAATGGTAGGTAAGGGTGCTTGGCATCTGATGGGGTGCCCATGTAATGGTAAGTAAGGATGCTGAGCATGAGATGGGGGGGCATGTAATTGTAAGTAAGGATGCTGAGCATGAGATGGGGGCCCATGTAATGGTAAGAAAGGGTGCTTGGGATGAGATGGGGAGCCCATGTAATGGTAAGTAAGGATGCTGAGCATGAGATGGGGGGCCATGTAATGGTAAGTAAGGGTCCTTGGCATGAGATGGGGAGCCCATGTAATGATAAGTAAGGATGCTGAGCATGAGATGGGGAGCCCATGTAATGATAAGTAAGGATGCTGAGCATGAGATGGGGAGCCCATGTAATGATAAGTAAGGATGCTGAGCATGAGATGGGGGGCATGTAATGGTAAGTTAGGGTGTTTGGCATGAGATGGAGAGCCCATGTAATGATAAGTAAGGATGCTGAGCATGAGATGGGGAGCCCATGTAATGGCAAGTAAGGATGCTGAGCATGAGATGGGGAGCCCATGTAATGATAAGTAAGGATGCTGAGCATGAGATGGGGGCCCATGTAATGGTAAGTAAGGATGCTGAGCATGAGGTAAGGATGCTGAGCATGAGATGGGAGCCCATGTAATGGTAAGTAAGGATGCTTGGCATGAGATGGGGCCCATGTAATGGTAAGTAAGGATGCTGAGCATGAGATGGGGAGCCCATGTAATGGTAAATAAGGATGCTTGGCATGAGATGGGGAGCTCATGTAATGGCAAGCAAGGGTGCTGAGCATGAGATGGGGGCCCATGTAATGGTAAGTAAGGATGCTGAGCATGAGGTAAGGATGCTGAGCATGAGATGGGAGCCCATGTAATGGTAAGTAAGGATGCTTGGCATGAGATGGGGCCCATGTAATGGTAAGTAAGGATGCTGAGCATGAGATGGGGGGCACATGTCATGGGAAGTAAGGATGCATGAGATGGGGGGCCCATGTAATGGTAAGTAATGATGCTAAGCATGAGATGGGGAGCCCATGTAATGGTAGGAAAGGGTGCTTGGCATGAGATGGGAAGCCCATGTAATGGTAAGTAAGGATGCTGAGCATGAGATGGGGGGCCCATGTAATGGTAAGTAAGGGTGCTTGGCATGAGATGGGGAGCCTGTGTAATGGTAAGTAAGGATGCTGAGCATGAGATGGGGAGCCCATGTAATGGTAGGTAATGATGCTGAGCATGAGATGGGGAGCCCATGTAATGGTAAGTAAGGATGCTGAGCATGAGAATGGGAGCCCATGTAATGGTAAGTAATGATGCATGAGATGGGGAGGCCATGTGATGCTGAGCATGAGATGGGGAGCCCATGTAATGATAGTTAAGGATGCTGAGCATGAGATGGGGGGCCCATGTAATGGTAAGTAAGGGTGCTTGGCATGAGATGGGGAGCCTATGTAATGGTAAGTAAGGATGCTGAGCATGAGATGGGGAGCCCATGTTATGGTAGGTAATGATGCTGAGCATGAGATGGGGAGCCCATGTAATGGTAAGTAAGGATGCTGAGCATGAGAATGGGAGCCCATGTAATGGTAAGTAATGATGCATGAGATGGGGAGGCCATGTGATGCTGAGCATGAGATGGGGAGCCCATGTAATGGTAAGTAAGGATGCTGAGCATGAGATGGGGAGCCCATGTAATGATAGTTAAGGATGCTGAGCATGAGATGGGGAGCCCATGTAATGGTAAGTAAGGATGCTGAGCATGAGATGGGGAGCCCATGCAATGATAGTTAAGGATGCTGAGCATGAGATGGGGAGCCCATGTAATGGTAAGTAAGGGTGCTTGGCATGAAATGGGAGCCCATGTAATGGTAAGTAAGGATGCTGAGCATGAGATGGGGGGGCCCGTGTACTGGTAAGTAAGGGTGCTTGGCATGAGATGTGGAGCCCATGTAATGATAAGTAAGGATGCTGAGCATGAGATGGGGAGCCCATGTAATGACAAGTAAGGATGCTGAGCAAGAGATGGGGAGCCCATGTAATGATAAGTAAGGATGCTGAGCATGAGATGGGGAGCCCATGTAATGATAAGTAAGGATGCTGAGCATGAGATGGGGGGGCCCATGCAATGGTAAGTAAGGATGCTGAGCATGAGATGGGGGGCATGTAATGGTAAGCAAGGGTGCTTGGCATGAGATGGGGAGCCCATGTAATGATAAGTAAGGATGCTGAGCATGAGATGGGGAGCCCATGTAATGGTAAGAAAACATGCTGAGCATGAGATGGGGAGCCCATGTAATGGTAAGAAAAAATGCTGAGCATGAGCTGGGGAGCCCATGTAATGGTAAGTAAGGATGCTGAGCATGAAGTAAGGATGCTGAGCATGAGATGGGGAGCCCATGTAATGGTAAGTAAGGATGCTGACCATGAAGGACGGATGCTGAGCATGAGATGGGGAGCCCATGTAATGGTAAGAAACAATGCTGAGCATGAGATGGGGAGCGCATTTAATGGCAAGTAAGGATGCTGAGCATGAGATGGGGAGCCCATGTAATGGTAAGCAATGATGCTGAGCATGAGATGGGGAGCCCATGTAATGGTATGTAAGGATGCTGAGCATGAGATGGGGAGCCCATGTAATGGTAAGTAAGGATGCTGAGCATGAGATGGGGGGCCCATGTAATGGTAAGTAAGGGTGCTTGGCATGAGATGGGGAGCCCATGTAATGGTAAGTAAGGATGCTGAGCATGAGATGGGGGGGCCCATGTAATGGTAATAAGGGTGCTTGGCATAAGATGGGGAGCCCATGTAATGTAAGTAAGGATGCATGATATGGGGAGGCCATGTGATGCTGAGCATGAGATGGGGAGCCCATGTAATGGAAAGTTAGGATGCTGAGCATGAGATGGGGGGCCCATGTAAAGGTAAGTAAGGATGCTGAGCATGAGATGGGGAGCCCATGTAATGGTAAGTAATGATGCTGAGCATAAGATGGGGAGCCCATGTAATGGTAAGTAATGATGCTGAGCATGAGATGGGGAGCCCATGTAATGGTAGGTAAGGGTGCTTGGCATCTGATGGGGTGCCCATGTAATGGTAAGTAAGGATGCTGAGCATGAGATGGGGGGGCATGTAATTGTAAGTAAGGATGCTGAGCATGAGATGGGGGCCCATGTAATGGTAAGAAAGGGTTCTTGGGATGAGATGGGGAGCCCATGTAATGGTAAGTAAGGATGCTGAGCATGAGATGGGGGGCCATGTAATGGTAAGTAAGGGTTCTTGGCATGAGATGGGGAGCCCATGTAATGATAAGTAAGGATGCTGAGCATGAGATGGGGAGCCCATGTAATGATAAGTAAGGATGCTGAGCATGAGATGGGGAGCCCATGTAATGATAAGTAAGGATGCTGAGCATGAGATGGGGGGCATGTAATGGTAAGTTAGGGTGTTTGGCATGAGATGGAGAGCCCATGTAATGATAAGTAAGGATGCTGAGCATGAGATGGGGAGCCCATGTAATGGCAAGTAAGGATGCTGAGCATGAGATGGGGAGCCCATGTAATGATAAGTAAGGATGCTGAGCATGAGATGGGGGCCCATGTAATGGTAAGTAAGGATGCTGAGCATGAGGTAAGGATGCTGAGCATGAGATGGGAGCCCATGTAATGGTAAGTAAGGATGCTTGGCATGAGATGGGGCCCATGTAATGGTAAGTAAGGATGCTGAGCATGAGATGGGGAGCCCATGTAATGGTAAATAAGGATGCTTGGCATGAGATGGGGAGCTCATGTAATGGCAAGCAAGGGTGCTGAGCATGAGATGGGGGCCCATGTAATGGTAAGTAAGGATGCTGAGCATGAGGTAAGGATGCTGAGCATGAGATGGGAGCCCATGTAATGGTAAGTAAGGATGCTTGGCATGAGATGGGGCCCATGTAATGGTAAGTAAGGATGCTGAGCATGAGATGGGGGGCACATGTCATGGGAAGTAAGGATGCATGAGATGGGGGGCCCATGTAATGGTAAGTAAGGATGCATGAGATGGGGAGCCCATGTGATGCTGAGCATGAGATGGGGAGCCCATGTAATGGTAAATAAAGATGCATGAGATGGGGAGCCCATGTGATGCTGAGCATGAGATGCGGTGCCCATGTAATTGTAAGTAAGGATGCTGAGCATGAGATGGGGGGCCCATGTAAAGGTAAGTAAGGATGTTGAGCATGAGATTGGGGGCCCATGTAATGGTAAGTAAGGATGCTGAGCATGAGATGGGGGCCCATGTAATGGTAAGTAAGGATGCTGAGCATGAAGTAAGGATGCTGAGCATGAGATGGGGAGCCCATGTAATGGTAGGTAAGGGTGCTTGGCATCTGATGGGGAGCCCATGTAATGGTAAGTAAGGATGCTGAGCATGAGATGGAGGGGGCATGTAATTGTAAGTAAGGATGCTGAGCATGAGATGGGGGCCCATGTAATGGTAAGTAAGGGTGCTTGGGATGAGATGGGAGCCCATGTAATGGTAAGTAAGGATGCTGAGCATGAGATGGGGGGGGCATGTAATGGTAAGTAAGGGTCCTTGGCATGAGATGGGGAGCCCATGTAATGATAAGTAAGGATGCTGAGCATGAGATGGGGAGCCCTTGTAATGATAAGTAAGGATGCTGAGCATGAGATGGGGAGCCCATGTAATGATAAGTAAGGATGCTGAGCATGAGATGGGGAGCCCATGTAATGATAAGTAAGGATGCTGAGCATGAGATGCTGGGCCCATGTAATGGTAAGTAAGGGTGTTTGGCATGAGATGGGGAGCCCATGTAATGGTAAGTAAGGATGCTGAGCATGAGATGGAATCCCATGTAATGGTAAGTAAGGATGCTGAGCATGAGATGGGGGGGCCATGTGATGGTAAGTAAGGATGCTGGGCATGAGATGGGGAGCCCATGTAATGGCAAGTAAGGATGCTGAGCATGAGATGGGGGCCCATGTAATGGTAAGTAAGGATGCTGAGCATGGGGTAAGGATGCTGAGCATGAGATGGGAGCCCATGTAATGGTAAGTAAGGATGCTTGGCATGAGATGGGGCCCATGTAATGGTAAGTAAGGATGCTGAGGATGAGATGGGGGGCACATGTAATGGTAAGTAAGGATGCATGAGATGGGGAGCCCATGTGATGCTGAGCATGAGATGGGGAGCCCATGTAATGGTAAGTAAAGATGCATGAGATGGGGAGCCCATGTGATGCTGAGCATGAGATGGGGTGCCCATGTAATTGTAAGTAAGGATGCTGAGCATGAGATGGGGGCCCATGTAAAGGTAAGTAAGGATGCTGAGCATTTGATTGGGGGCCCATGTAATGGTAAGTAAGGATGCTGAGCATGAGATAGGGGCCCATGTAATGGTAAGTAAGGATACTGAGCATGAAGGAAGGATGCTGAGCATGAGATGGGGAGCCCATGTAATGGTAAGTAAGGATGCTGGGCATGAGATGGGGAGCCCATGTAATGGTAAGTAAGGATGCTGAGCATGACATGGGGAGCCTGTGTAATGATAAATGAGGATGCTGACCATGTAATGATGAGTACGGATGCTGAGCATGTGATGGGGAGCCCATGTAAAGGTAAGTAAGGATGCTGAGCATGAGAGCGGGAGCCCATGTAAAGGTAAGTGAGGATGCTGAGCATGAGATGGGGAGCCTGTTTAATGATAAATAAGGATGCTGAGCATGAGATGGGGAGCCCATATAATGCTATATAACGATGCTGGGCATGAGATGGGGAGCCCATGTAATGGTAAGTAAGGAGGCTGAGCATGAAATGGGGAGCCCATGTGATGATAAGTAATGATGCTGAGCATGAGCTGGGGAGCCCATATAATGGTAAGTAAGGATGCATGAGATGGGAAGCCCATGTAATGCTATGTAACGATGCTGGGCATGAGATGGGGAGCCCATGTAATGGTAAGTAAGGATGCTGAGCATGAGATGGGGAGCCCATGTAATGGTAAGTAAGGATGCGTGAGATGGGGAGCCCATGTTATGGTAAGTAAGGATCCATGAGATGGGGAGCCCATGTAATGCTATGTAACGATGTTGGGCATGAGATGGGGAGCCCATGTAATGGTAAGAAACAATGCTGAGCATGATATGGGGAGCCCATGTAATGGTAAGTAAGGATGCATGAGATGGGGAGCCCATGTAATGGTAAGTAAGGATGCTGAGCATGAGATGGGGAGCCCATGTAATGGTAAGAAACAATGCTGAGCATGAGATGGGGAGCCCATGTAATTGTAAGTAAGGATGCTGAGCATGAAGTAAGGATGCTGAGCATGAGATGGGGAGCCCATGTAATGGTAAGTAAGGATGCTGAGCATGAAGTAAGGATGCTGAGCATGAGATGGGGAGCCCATGTAATGGTAAGTAAGGATGCATGAGATGGGGAGGTCATGTGATGCTGAGCATGAGATGGGGAGCCCATGTAATGGTAAGTAAGGATGCTGAGCATGAGATGGGGAGCCCATGTAATGATAGTTAAGGATGCTGAGCATGAGATGGGGAGCCCATGTAATGGTAAGTAAGGATGCTGAGCATGAGATGGGGAGCCCATGTAATGATAGGGAAGGATGCTGAGCATGAGATGGGGAGCCCATGTAATGATAGGGAAGGATGCTGAGCATGAGATGGGGAGCCCATGTAATGATAGTTAAGGATGCTGAGTATGAGATGGGGAGCCCATGTAATGATAGTTAAGGATGCTGAGCATGAGATGGGGAGCCCATGTAATGATAGGGAAGGATGCTAAGCATGAGATGGGGAGCCTATGTAATGGAAAGCAAGGGTGCTTGGCATGAGATGGGGAGCTCATGTAATGGTACGCAAGGATGCTGAGCATGAGACGGGGAGCCCATGTAATGGTAAGTAAGGATGCTGAGCATGAGATGGGGAGCCCATGTAATGGTAAGTAATGATGCTGAGCATGAGATGGGGAGCCCATGTAATGGTAAAAAACAATGGTGAGCATGAGATGGGGAGCCCATGTAATGGTAAGTAAGGATGCATGAGATGGGGAGCCCATGTAATGGTAAGTAAGGATGCTGAGCATGAGATGGGGGCCCATGTAATGGTAAGTAAGGATGCTGAGCATGAGATGGGGAGCCCATGTAATGGTAAGTAAGGATGCTGAGCATGAAGGAAGGATGCTGAGCATGAGATGGAGCCCATGTAATGGTAAGTAAGGATGCTGAACATGAAGTAAGGATGCTGAGCACGAGATGGGGAGCCCATGTCATGGTATGTAAGGATGCTGAGCATGAAGGAAGGATGCTGAGCATGAGATGGGGAGCCCATGTAATGGTAAGTAAGGATGCTGAGCACGAGATGGGGAGCCCATGTAATGGTAAGCAATGATGCTGAGCATGAGATGGGGGGCCCATGTAATGGTAAGTAAGGATGCTGAGCATGAGATGGGGAGCCTATGTAATGGTAAGTAAGGATGCATGAGATGGGGAGGCCATGTGATGCTGAGCATGAGATGGGGAGCCCATGTAATGGTAAGTAAGGATGCTGAGCATGAGATGGGGGGGCCATGTAATGGTAAGTAAGGGTGTTTGGCATGAGATGCAGAGCCCATGCAATGGTAAGTAAGGATGCTGAGAATGACATGGGGGGGCATGTAATGGTAAATAAGGGTGCTTGGCATGAGATGGGGAGCCCATGTAATGGTAAGTAAGGATGCTGAGCATGAGATGGGGAGCCCATGTAATGGTAAGTAATGATGCTGAGCATGAGATGGGGAGCCCATGTAATGGTAAGTAAGGATGCTGAGCATGAGATGGGGAGCCCATGTAATGGTAAGTAAGGATGCATGAGATGGGGAGGCCATGTGATGCTGAGCATGAGATGGGGAGCCCATGTAATGGTAAGTAAGGATGCTAAGCATGAGATGGGGAGCCCATGTAATGATAGTTAAGGATGCTGAGCATGAGATGGGGAGCCCATGTAATGGTAAGTAAGGATGCTGAGCATGAGATGGGGAGCCCATGTAAAGGTAAGTAAGGGTGCTTGGCATGAGATGGGGAGCCCGTGTAATGGTAAGTAAGGATGCTGAGCATGAGATGGGGGGGTATGTAATGGTAAGTAAGGGTGCTTGGCATGAGATGGGGAGCACGTGTGATGGTAAGTAAGGATGCTGAGCATGAGATGGGGAGCCCATGTAATGGTAAGTAAGGATGCTGAGCATGAGATGGGGGTGCATGTAATGGTAAGTAAGGGTGCTTGGCATGAGATTTGGAGCCCATGTAATGGTAAGTAAGGATGCTGAGCATGAGATGGGGAGCCCATTTAATGGTAAGTAATGATGCTGAGCATGAGATGGGGAGCCCATGTAATGGTAAGTAAGGATGCTGAGCATGAGATGGGAGCCCATGTAATGGTAAGTAAGGATGCATGAGATGGGCAGCCGATGTGATGCTGAGCATGAGATGGGGAGCCCATGTAATGGTAAGTAAGGATGCTGAGCATGAGATGGGGGGCATGAAATGGTAAGTAAGGGTGCTTGGCATGAAATGGGGAGCCCGTGTAATGGTAAGTAAGGATGCTGAGCATGAGATGGGGAGCCCATGTAATGGTAAGTAATGATGCTGAGCATGAGATGGGGAGCCCATGTAATGGTAAGTAATGATGCTGAGCATGAGATGGGGGGGCATGTAATGGTAGGAAAGGGTGCTTGGCATGAGATGGGGAGCCAATGTAATGGTAAGTAAGGATGCTGAGCATGAGATGGGGGGGCATGTAATGGTAAGTAAGGATGCTGAGCATGAGATGGGGGCCCATTTAATGGTAAGTAAGGGTGCTTGTCATGAGATGGGGAGCCCATGTAATGGTAAGTAAGGATGCTGAGCATGAGATGGGGGGCCCATGTACTGGTAAGTAAGGGTGCTTGGCATGAGATGGGGAGCCCATGTAATGATAAGTAAGGATGCTGAACATGAGATGGGGAGCCCATGTAATGATAAGTAAGGATGCTGAGCATGAGATGGGGAGCCCATGTAATGATAAGTAAGGATGCTGAGCATGAGATTGGGAGCCCATGTAATGATAGGTAAGGATGCTGAGCATGAGATGGGGGGGGCCCATGTAATGGTAAGTAAGGAAGCTGAGCATGAGATGGGGGGGCCCATGTGATGATAAGTAATGATGCGGAGCATGAGATGGGGAGCCCATGTGATGAAAAGTAATGATGCTGAGCATGAGATGGGGAGCCCATGTGATGATAAGTAATGATGCTGAGCATGAGATGGGGAGCCCATATAATGGTAAGTAAGGATGCATGAGATGGGGAGCCCATGTAATGCTATGTAACGATGCTGGGCATGAGATGGGGAGCCCATGTAATGGTAAGTAAGGATGCTGAGCATGAGATGGGGAGCCCATGTAATGGTAAGTAAGGATGCATGAGATGGGGAGCCCATGTTATGGTAAGTAAGGATCCATGAGATGGGGAGCCCATGTAATGCTATGTAACGATGTTGGGCATGAGATGGGGAGCCCATGTAATGGTAAGAAACAATGCTGAGCATGATATGGGGAGCCCATGTAATGGTAAGTAAGGATGCATGAGATGGGGAGCCCATGTAATGGTAAGTAAGGATGCTGAGCATGAGATGGGGAGCCCATGTAATGGTAAGAAACAATGCTGAGCATGAGATGGGGAGCCCATGTAATGGTAAGTAAGGATGCTGAGCATGAAGTAAGGATGCTGAGCATGAGATGGGGAGCCCATGTAATGGTAAGTAAGGATGCTGAGCATGAAGTAAGGATACTGAGCATGAGATGGGGAGCCCATGTAATGGTAAGTAAGGATGCTGAGCATGAAGTAAGGATGCTGAGCATGAGATGGGGAGCCCATGTAATGGTAAGTAAGGATGCATGAGATGGGGAGGTCATGTGATGCTGAGCATGAGATGGGGAGCCCATGTAATGGTAAGTAAGGATGCTGAGCATGAGATGGGGAGCCCATGTAATGATAGTTAAGGATGCTGAGCATGAGATGGGGAGCCCATGTAATGGTAAGTAAGGATGCTGAGCATGAGATGGGGAGCCCATGTAATGATAGGGAAGGATGGTGAGCATGAGATGGGGAGCCCATGTAATGATAGGGAAGGATGCTGAGCATGAGATGGGGAGCCCATGTAATGATAGTTAAGGATGCTGAGTATGAGATGGGGAGCCCATGTAATGATAGTTAAGGATGCTGAGCATGAGATGGGGAGCCCATGTAATGATAGGAAAGGATGCTGAGCATGAGATGGGAGCCCATGTAATGGTAAGTAAGGATGCATGAGATGGGCAGCCGATGTGATGCTGAGCATGAGATGGGGAGCCCATGTAATGGTAAGTAAGGATGCTGAGCATGAGATGGGGGGGCATGAAATGGTAAGTAAGGGTGCTTGGCATGAAATGGGGAGCCCGTGTAATGGTAAGTAAGGATGCTGAGCATGAGATGGGGAGCCCATGTAATAGTAAGTAATGATGCTGAGCATGAGATGGGGAGCCCATGTAATGGTAAGTAATGATGCTGAGCATGAGATGGGGGGGCATGTAATGGTAGGAAAGGGTGCTTGGCATGAGATGGGGAGCCAATGTAATGGTAAGTAAGGATGCTGAGCATGAGATGGGGGGGCATGTAATGGTAAGTAAGGATGCTGAGCATGAGATGGGGGCCCATTTAATGGTAAGTAAGGGTGCTTGTCATGAGATGGGGAGCCCATGTAATGGTAAGTAAGGATGCTGAGCATGAGATGGGGGGGCCATGTACTGGTAAGTAAGGGTGCTTGGCATGAGATGGGAAGCCCATGTAATGATAAGTAAGGATGCTGAACATGAGATGGGGAGCCCATGTAATGATAAGTAAGGATGCTGAGCATGAGATGGGGAGCCCATGTAATGATAAGTAAGGATGCTGAGCATGAGATTGGGAGCCCATGTAATGATAGGTAAGGATGCTGAGCATGAGATGGGGGGGGGGCATGTAATGGTAAGTAAGGAAGCTGAGCATGAGATGGGGGGGCCCATGTGATGATAAGTAATGATGCGGAGCATGAGATGGGGAGCCCATGTGATGAAAAGTAATGATGCTGAGCATGAGATGGGGAGCCCATGTGATGATAAGTAATGATGCTGAGCATGAGATGGGGAGCCCATATAATGGTAAGTAAGGATGCATGAGATGGGGAGCCCATGTAATGCTATGTAACGATGCTGGGCATGAGATGGGGAGCCCATGTAATGGTAAGTAAGGATGCTGAGCATGAGATGGGGAGCCCATGTAATGGTAAGTAAGGATGCATGAGATGGGGAGCCCATGTTATGGTAAGTAAGGATCCATGAGATGGGGAGCCCATGTAATGCTATGTAACGATGTTGGGCATGAGATGGGGAGCCCATGTAATGGTAAGAAACAATGCTGAGCATGATATGGGGAGCCCATGTAATGGCAAGTAAGGATGCATGAGATGGGGAGCCCATGTAATGGTAAGTAAGGATGCTGAGCATGAGATGGGGAGCCCATGTAATGGTAAGTAAGGATGCTGAGCATGAAGTAAGGATGCTGAGCATGAGATGGGGAGCCCATGTAATGGTAAGTAAGGATGCTGAGCATGAAGTAAGGATACTGAGCATGAGATGGGGAGCCCATGTAATGGTAAGTAAGGATGCTGAGCATGAAGTAAGGATGCTGAGCATGAGATGGGGAGCCCATGTAATGGTAAGTAAGGATGCATGAGATGGGGAGGTCATGTGATGCTGAGCATGAGATGGGGAGCCCATGTAATGGTAAGTAAGGATGCTGAGCATGAGATGGGGAGCCCATGTAATGATAGTTAAGGATGCTGAGCATGAGATGGGGAGCCCATGTAATGGTAAGTAAGGATGCTGAGCATGAGATGGGGAGCCCATGTAATGATAGGGAAGGATGCTGAGCATGAGATGGGGAGCCCATGTAATGATAGTTAAGGATGCTGAGCATGAGATGGGGAGCCCATGTAATGATAGGGAAGGATGCTGAGCATGAGATGGGGAGCCTATGTAATGGAAAGCAAGGGTGCTTGGCATGAGATGGGGAGCTCATGTAATGGTACGCAAGGATGCTGAGCATGAGATGGGGGGCCCATGTAATGGTAAGTAAGGGTGCTTGGCATGAGATGGGGAGCCCATGTAATGGTAAGTAAGGATGCTGAGCATGAGACGGGGAGCCCATGTAATGGTAAGTAAGGATGCTGAGCATGAGATGGGGAGCCCATGTAATGGTAAGTAATGATGCTGAGCATGAGATGGGGAGCCCATGTAATGGTAAGTAAGGATGCTGAGCATGAAGGAAGGATGCTGAGCATGAGATGGGGGCCCATGTAATGGTAAGAAAGGATGCTGAGCATGAAGTAAGGATGCTGGGCACGAGATAGGGAGCCCATGTCATGGTATGTAAGGATGCTGAGCATGAAGGAAGGATGCTGAGCATGAGATGGGGAGCCCATGTAATGGTAAGTAAGGATGCTGAGCACGAGATGGGGAGCCCATGTAATGGTAAGCAATGATGCTGAGCATGAGATGGGGGGCCCATGTAATGGTAAGTAAGGATGCTGAGCATGAGATGGGGAGCACATGTAATGGTAAGTAAGGATGCATGAGATGGGGAGGCCATGTGATGCTGAGCATGAGATGGGGAGCCCATGTAATGGTAAGTAAGGATGCTGAGCATGAGATGTGGGGCCCATGTAATGGTAAGTAAGGGTGCTTGGCATGAGATGCAGAGCCCATGCAATGGTAAGTAAGGATGCTGAGCATGACATGGGGGGGCATGTAATGGTAAATAAGGGTGCTTGGCATGAGATGGGGAGCCCATGTAATGGTAAGTAAGGATGCTGAGCATGAGATGGGGAGCCCATGTAATGGTAAGTAATGATGCTGAGCATGAGATGGGAAGCCCATGTAATGGTAAGTAAGGATGCTGAGCATGAGATGGGGAGCCCATGTAATGGTAAGTAAGGATGCATGAGATGGGGAGGCCATGTGATGCTGAGCATGAGATGGGGAGCCCATGTAATGGTAAGTAAGGATGCTGAGCAAGTGAATGGGGACCCCATGTAATGATAGTTAAGGATGCTGAGCATGAGATGGGGAGCCCATGTAATGGTAAGTAAGGATGCTGAGCATGAGATGGGGAGCCCATGTAAAGGTAAGTAAGGGTGCTTGGCATGAGATGGGGATCCCGTGTAATGGTAAGTAAGGATGCTGAGCATGAGATGGGGGGGGCATGTAATGGTAAGTAAGGGTGCTTGGCATGAGATGGGGAGCCCGTGTAATGGTAAGGATGCTGAGCATGAGATGGGGAGCCCATGTAATGGTAAGTAATGATGCTGAGCATGAGATGCGGAGCCCATGTAATGGTAAGTAAGGATGCTGAGCATGAGATGGGGGGCATGTAATGGTAAGTAAGGGTGCTTGGCATGAGATGGGGAGCCCATGTAATGGTAAGTAAGGATGCTGAGCATGAGATGGGGAGCCCATTTAATGGTAAGTAATGATGCTGAGCATGAGATGGGGAGCCCATGTAATGGTAAGTAAGGATGCTGAGCATGAGATGGGAGCCCATGTAATGGTAAGTAAGGATGCATGAGATGGGGAGCCCATGTGATGCTGAGCATGAGATGGGGAGCCCATGTAATGGTAAGTAAGGATGCTGAGCATGAGATGGGGGGCCCATGTAAAGGTAAGTAAGGATGCTGAGCATGAGATGGGGAGCCCATGTAATGGTAAGTAATGATGCTGAGCATGAGATGGGGGGGCATATAATGGTAAGTAAGGAAGCTGAGCATGAGATGGGGGGCCCATGTAATGGTAAGTAAGGGTGCTTGGCATGAGATGGGGAGACCATGTAATGATAATTAAGGATGCTGAGCATGAGATGGGGAGCCCATGTAATGGTAAGAAACCATGCTGAGCATGAGATGGGGAGCCCATGTAATGGTAAGTAAGGATGCTGAATATGAAGTAAGGATGCTGAGCATGAGATGGGGAGCCCATGTAATGGTAAGTAAGGATGCTGAGCATGAAGTAAGGGTGCTTGGCATGAGATGGGGAGCCCATGTAATGGTAAGTAAGGATGCTGAGCATGAGACGGGGAGCCCATGTAATGGTAAGTAAGGATGCTGAGCATGAGATGGGGAGCCCATGTAATGGTAAGTAATGATGCTGAGCATGAGATGGGGAGCCCATGTAATGGTAAGAAACAATGGTGAGCATGAGATGGGGAGCCCATGTAATGATAAGTAAGGATGCATGAGATGGGGAGCCCATGTAATGGTAAGTAAGGATGCTGAGCATGAGATGGGGGCCCATGTAATGGTAAGTAAGGATGCTGAGCATGAGATGGGGAGCCCATGTAATGGTAAGTAAGGATGCATGAGATGGGGAGCCCATGTAATGGTAAGTAAGGATGCTGAGCATGAGATGGGGAGCCCATGTAATGGTAAGAAACAATGCTGAGCATGAGATGGGGAGCCCATGTAATGGTAAGTAAGGATGCTGAGCATGAAGTAAGGATGCTGAGCATGAGATGGGGAGCCCATGTAATGGTAAGTAAGGATGCTGAGCATGAAGTAAGGATACTGAGCATGAGATGGGGAGCCCATGTAATGGTAAGTAAGGATGCTGAGCATGAAGTAAGGATGCTGAGCATGAGATGGGGAGCCCATGTAATGGTAAGTAAGGATGCATGAGATGGGGAGGTCATGTGATGCTGAGCATGAGATGGGGAGCCCATGTAATGGTAAGTAAGGATGCTGAGCATGAGATGGGGAGCCCATGTAATGATAGTTAAGGATGCTGAGCATGAGATGGGGAGCCCATGTAATGGTAAGTAAGGATGCTGAGCATGAGATGGGGAGCCCATGTAATGATAGGGAAGGATGGTGAGCATGAGATGGGGAGCCCATGTAATGATAGGGAAGGATGCTGAGCATGAGATGGGGAGCCCATGTAATGATAGTTAAGGATGCTGAGTATGAGATGGGGAGCCCATGTAATGATAGTTAAGGATGCTGAGCATGAGATGGGGAGCCCATGTAATGATAGGGAAGGATGCTGAGCATGAGATGGGAGCCCATGTAATGGTAAGTAAGGATGCATGAGATGGGCAGCCGATGTGATGCTGAGCATGAGATGGGGAGCCCATGTAATGGTAAGTAAGGATGCTGAGCATGAGATGGGGGGGCATGAAATGGTAAGTAAGGGTGCTTGGCATGAAATGGGGAGCCCGTGTAATGGTAAGTAAGGATGCTGAGCATGAGATGGGGAGCCCATGTAATAGTAAGTAATGATGCTGAGCATGAGATGGGGAGCCCATGTAATGGTAAGTAATGATGCTGAGCATGAGATGGGGGGGCATGTAATGGTAGGAAAGGGTGCTTGGCATGAGATGGGGAGCCAATGTAATGGTAAGTAAGGATGCTGAGCATGAGATGGGGGGGCATGTAATGGTAAGTAAGGATGCTGAGCATGAGATGGGGGCCCATTTAATGGTAAGTAAGGGTGCTTGTCATGAGATGGGGAGCCCATGTAATGGTAAGTAAGGATGCTGAGCATGAGATGGGGGGGCCATGTACTGGTAAGTAAGGGTGCTTGGCATGAGATGGGAAGCCCATGTAATGATAAGTAAGGATGCTGAACATGAGATGGGGAGCCCATGTAATGATAAGTAAGGATGCTGAGCATGAGATGGGGAGCCCATGTAATGATAAGTAAGGATGCTGAGCATGAGATTGGGAGCCCATGTAATGATAGGTAAGGATGCTGAGCATGAGATGGGGGGGGGCATGTAATGGTAAGTAAGGAAGCTGAGCATGAGATGGGGGGGCCCATGTGATGATAAGTAATGATGCGGAGCATGAGATGGGGAGCCCATGTGATGAAAAGTAATGATGCTGAGCATGAGATGGGGAGCCCATGTGATGATAAGTAATGATGCTGAGCATGAGATGGGGAGCCCATATAATGGTAAGTAAGGATGCATGAGATGGGGAGCCCATGTAATGCTATGTAACGATGCTGGGCATGAGATGGGGAGCCCATGTAATGGTAAGTAAGGATGCTGAGCATGAGATGGGGAGCCCATGTAATGGTAAGTAAGGATGCATGAGATGGGGAGCCCATGTTATGGTAAGTAAGGATCCATGAGATGGGGAGCCCATGTAATGCTATGTAACGATGTTGGGCATGAGATGGGGAGCCCATGTAATGGTAAGAAACAATGCTGAGCATGATATGGGGAGCCCATGTAATGGCAAGTAAGGATGCATGAGATGGGGAGCCCATGTAATGGTAAGTAAGGATGCTGAGCATGAGATGGGGAGCCCATGTAATGGTAAGTAAGGATGCTGAGCATGAAGTAAGGATGCTGAGCATGAGATGGGGAGCCCATGTAATGGTAAGTAAGGATGCTGAGCATGAAGTAAGGATACTGAGCATGAGATGGGGAGCCCATGTAATGGTAAGTAAGGATGCTGAGCATGAAGTAAGGATGCTGAGCATGAGATGGGGAGCCCATGTAATGGTAAGTAAGGATGCATGAGATGGGGAGGTCATGTGATGCTGAGCATGAGATGGGGAGCCCATGTAATGGTAAGTAAGGATGCTGAGCATGAGATGGGGAGCCCATGTAATGATAGTTAAGGATGCTGAGCATGAGATGGGGAGCCCATGTAATGGTAAGTAAGGATGCTGAGCATGAGATGGGGAGCCCATGTAATGATAGGGAAGGATGCTGAGCATGAGATGGGGAGCCCATGTAATGATAGGGAAGGATGCTGAGCATGAGATGGGGAGCCCATGTAATGATAGTTAAGGATGCTGAGTATGAGATGGGGAGCCCATGTAATGATAGTTAAGGATGCTGAGCATGAGATGGGGAGCCCATGTAATGATAGGGAAGGATGCTGAGCATGAGATGGGGAGCCTATGTAATGGAAAGCAAGGGTGCTTGGCATGAGATGGGGAGCTCATGTAATGGTACGCAAGGATGCTGAGCATGAGATGGGGGGCCCATGTAATGGTAAGTAAGGGTGCTTGGCATGAGATGGGGAGCCCATGTAATGGTAAGTAAGGATGCTGAGCATGAGACGGGGAGCCCATGTAATGGTAAGTAAGGATGCTGAGCATGAGATGGGGAGCCCATGTAATGGTAAGTAATGATGCTGAGCATGAGATGGGGAGCCCATGTAATGGTAAGTAAGGATGCTGAGCATGAAGGAAGGATGCTGAGCATGAGATGGGGGCCCATGTAATGGTAAGAAAGGATGCTGAGCATGAAGTAAGGATGCTGGGCACGAGATAGGGAGCCCATGTCATGGTATGTAAGGATGCTGAGCATGAAGGAAGGATGCTGAGCATGAGATGGGGAGCCCATGTAATGGTAAGTAAGGATGCTGAGCACGAGATGGGGAGCCCATGTAATGGTAAGCAATGATGCTGAGCATGAGATGGGGGGCCCATGTAATGGTAAGTAAGGATGCTGAGCATGAGATGGGGAGCACATGTAATGGTAAGTAAGGATGCATGAGATGGGGAGGCCATGTGATGCTGAGCATGAGATGGGGAGCCCATGTAATGGTAAGTAAGGATGCTGAGCATGAGATGTGGGGCCCATGTAATGGTAAGTAAGGGTGCTTGGCATGAGATGCAGAGCCCATGCAATGGTAAGTAAGGATGCTGAGCATGACATGGGGGGGCATGTAATGGTAAATAAGGGTGCTTGGCATGAGATGGGGAGCCCATGTAATGGTAAGTAAGGATGCTGAGCATGAGATGGGGAGCCCATGTAATGGTAAGTAATGATGCTGAGCATGAGATGGGAAGCCCATGTAATGGTAAGTAAGGATGCTGAGCATGAGATGGGGAGCCCATGTAATGGTAAGTAAGGATGCATGAGATGGGGAGGCCATGTGATGCTGAGCATGAGATGGGGAGCCCATGTAATGGTAAGTAAGGATGCTGAGCAAGTGAATGGGGACCCCATGTAATGATAGTTAAGGATGCTGAGCATGAGATGGGGAGCCCATGTAATGGTAAGTAAGGATGCTGAGCATGAGATGGGGAGCCCATGTAAAGGTAAGTAAGGGTGCTTGGCATGAGATGGGGATCCCGTGTAATGGTAAGTAAGGATGCTGAGCATGAGATGGGGGGGGGCATGTAATGGTAAGTAAGGGTGCTTGGCATGAGATGGGGAGCCCGTGTAATGGTAAGGATGCTGAGCATGAGATGGGGAGCCCATGTAATGGTAAGTAATGATGCTGAGCATGAGATGCGGAGCCCATGTAATGGTAAGTAAGGATGCTGAGCATGAGATGGGGGGCATGTAATGGTAAGTAAGGGTGCTTGGCATGAGATGGGGAGCCCATGTAATGGTAAGTAAGGATGCTGAGCATGAGATGGGGAGCCCATTTAATGGTAAGTAATGATGCTGAGCATGAGATGGGGAGCCCATGTAATGGTAAGTAAGGATGCTGAGCATGAGATGGGAGCCCATGTAATGGTAAGTAAGGATGCATGAGATGGGGAGCCCATGTGATGCTGAGCATGAGATGGGGAGCCCATGTAATGGTAAGTAAGGATGCTGAGCATGAGATGGGGGGCCCATGTAAAGGTAAGTAAGGATGCTGAGCATGAGATGGGGAGCCCATGTAATGGTAAGTAATGATGCTGAGCATGAGATGGGGGGGGCATATAATGGTAAGTAAGGAAGCTGAGCATGAGATGGGGGGCCCATGTAATGGTAAGTAAGGGTGCTTGGCATGAGATGGGGAGACCATGTAATGATAATTAAGGATGCTGAGCATGAGATGGGGAGCCCATGTAATGGTAAGAAACCATGCTGAGCATGAGATGGGGAGCCCATGTAATGGTAAGTAAGGATGCTGAATATGAAGTAAGGATGCTGAGCATGAGATGGGGAGCCCATGTAATGGTAAGTAAGGATGCTGAGCATGAAGTAAGGGTGCTTGGCATGAGATGGGGAGCCCATGTAATGGTAAGTAAGGATGCTGAGCATGAGACGGGGAGCCCATGTAATGGTAAGTAAGGATGCTGAGCATGAGATGGGGAGCCCATGTAATGGTAAGTAATGATGCTGAGCATGAGATGGGGAGCCCATGTAATGGTAAGAAACAATGGTGAGCATGAGATGGGGAGCCCATGTAATGATAAGTAAGGATGCATGAGATGGGGAGCCCATGTAATGGTAAGTAAGGATGCTGAGCATGAGATGGGGGCCCATGTAATGGTAAGTAAGGATGCTGAGCATGAGATGGGGAGCCCATGTAATGGTAAGTAAGGGTGCTGAGCATGAAGGAAGGATGCTGAGCATGAGATGGGGGCCCATGTAATGGTAAGAAAGGATGCTGAGCATGAAGTAAGGATGCTGAGCACAAGATGGGGAGCCCATGTCATGGTATGTAAGGATGCTGAGCATGAAGGAAGGATGCTGAGCATGAGATGGGGAGCCCATGTAATGGTAAGTAAGGATGCTGAGCACGAGATGGGGAGCCCATGTAATGGTAAGCAATGATGCTGAGCATGAGATGGGGGCCCATGTAATGGTAAGTAAGGATGCTGAGCATGAGATGGGGAGCCCATGTAATGGTAAGTAAGGATGCATGAGATGGGGAGGCCATGTGATGCTGAGCATGAGATGGGGAGCCCATGTAATGGTAAGTAAGGATGCTGAGCATGAGATGGGGGGCCCATGTAATGGTAAGTAAGGGTGCTTGGCATGAGATGCAGAGCCCATGCAATGGTAAGTAAGGATGCTGAGCATGACATGGGGGGCATGTAATGGTAAATAAGGGTGCTTGGCATGAGATGGGGAGCCCATGTAATGGTAAGTAAGGATGCTGAGCATGAGATGGGGAGCCCATGTAATGGTAAGTAATGATGCTGAGCATGAGATGGGAAGCCCATGTAATGGTAAGTAAGGATGCTGAGCATGAGATGGGGAGCCCATGTAATGGTAAGTAAGGATGCATGAGATGGGGAGGCCATGTGATGCTGATCATGAGATGGGGAGCCCATGTGATGGTAAGTAAGGATGCTGAGCAAGTGAATGGGGACCCCTTGTAATGATAGTTAAGGATGCTGAGCATGAGATGGGGAGCCCATGTAATGGTAAGTAAGGATGCTGAGCATGAGATGGGGAGCCCATGTAAAGGTAAGTAAGGGTGCTTGGCATGAGATGGGGATCCCGTGTAATGGTAAGTAAGGATGCTGAGCATGAGATGGGGGGGCATGTAATGGTAAGTAAGGGTGCTTGACATGAGATGGGGAGCCCGTGTAATGGTAAGGATGCTGAGCATGAGATGGGGAGCCCATGTAATGGTAAGTAATGATGCTGAGCATGAGATGCGGAGCCCATGTAATGGTAAGTAAGGATGCTGAGCATGAGATGGGGGGCATGTAATGGTAAGTAAGGGTGCTTGGCATGAGATGGGGAGCCCATGTAATGGTAAGTAAGGATGCTGAGCATGAGATGGGGAGCCCATTTAATGGTAAGTAATGATGCTGAGCATGAGATGGGGAGCCCATGTAATGGTAAGTAAGGATGCTGAGCATGAGATGGGAGCCCATGTAATGGTAAGTAAGGATGCATGAGATGGGGAGCCCATGTGATGCTGAGCATGAGATGGGGAGCCCATGTAATGGTAAGTAAGGATGCTGAGCATGAGATGGGGGGCCCATGTAAAGGTAAGTAAGGATGCTGAGCATGAGATGGGGAGCCCATGTAATGGTAAGTAAGGATGCTGAGCATGAAGGAAGGATGCTGAGCATGAGATGGGGGCCCATGTAATGGTAAGAAAGGATGCTGAGCATGAAGTAAGGATGCTGAGCACGGGATGGGGAGCCCATGTCATGGTATGTACGGATGCTGAGCATGAAGGAAGGATGCTGAGCATGAGATGGGGAGCCCATGTAATGGTAAGTAAGGATGCTGAGCACGAGATGGGGAGCCCATGTAATGGTAAGCAATGATGCTGAGCATGAGATGGGGGGCCCATGTAATGGTAAGTAAGGATGCTGAGCATGAGATGGGGAGCCCATGTAATGGTAAGTAAGGATGCATGAGATGGGGAGGCCATGTGATGCTGAGCATGAGATGGGGAGCCCATGTAATGGTAAGTAAGGATGCTGAGCATGAGATGTGGGGCCCATGTAATGGTAAGTAAGGGTGCTTGGCATGAGATGCAGAGCCCATGCAATGGTAAGTAAGGATGCTGAGCATGACATGGGGGGGCATGTAATGGTAAATAAGGGTGCTTGGCATGAGATGGGGAGCCCATGTAATGGTAAGTAAGGATGCTGAGCATGAGATGGGGAGCCCATGTAATGGTAAGTAATGATGCTGAGCATGAGATGGGAAGCCCATGTAATGGTAAGTAAGGATGCTGAGCATGAGATGGGGAGCCCATGTAATGGTAAGTAAGGATGCATGAGATGGGGAGGCCATGTGATGCTGAGCATGATATGGGGAGCCCATGTAATGGTAAGTAAGGATGCTGAGCAAGTGAATGGGGACCCCATGTAATGATAGTTAAGGATGCTGAGCATGAGATGGGGAGCCCATGTAATGGTAAGTAAGGATGCTGAGCATGAGATGGGGAGCCCATGTAAAGGTAAGTAAGGGTGCTTGGCATGAGATGGGGATCCCGTGTAATGGTAAGTAAGGATGCTGAGCATGAGATGGGGGGGGCATGTAATGGTAAGTAAGGGTGCTTGGCATGAGATGGGGAGCCCGTGTAATGGTAAGGATGCTGAGCATGAGATGGGGAGCCCATGTAATGGTAAGTAATGATGCTGAGCATGAGATGCGGAGCCCATGTAATGGTAAGTAAGGATGCTGAGCATGAGATGGGGGGCATGTAATGGTAAGTAAGGGTGCTTGGCATGAGATGGGGAGCCCATGTAATGGTAAGTAAGGATGCTGAGCATGAGATGGGGAGCCCATTTAATGGTAAGTAATGATGCTGAGCATGAGATGGGGAGCCCATGTAATGGTAAGTAAGGATGCTGAGCATGAGATGGGAGCCCATGTAATGGTAAGTAAGGATGCATGAGATGGGGAGCCCATGTGATGCTGAGCATGAGATGGGGAGCCCATGTAATGGTAAGTAAGGATGCTGAGCATGAGATGGGGGGCCCATGTAAAGGTAAGTAAGGATGCTGAGCATGAGATGGGGAGCCCATGTAATGGTAAGTAATGATGCTGAGCATGAGATGGGGGGCATATAATGGTAAGTAAGGAAGCTGAGCATGAGATGGGGGGCCCATGTAATGGTAAGTAAGGGTGCTTGGCATGAGATGGGGAGCCCATGTAATGATAAGTAAGGATGCTGAGCATGAGATGGGGAGCCCATGTAATGGTAAGAAACCATGCTGAGCATGAGATGGGGAGCCCATGTAATGGTAAGTAAGGATGCTGAATATGAAGTAAGGATGCTGAGCATGAGATGGGGAGCCCATGTAATGGTAAGTAAGGATGCTGAGCATGAAGTAAGGGTGCTTGGCATGAGATGGGGAGCCCATGTAATGGTAAGTAAGGATGCTGAGCATGAGACGGGGAGCCCATGTAATGGTAAGTAAGGATGCTGAGCATGAGATGGGGAGCCCATGTAATGGTAAGTAATGATGCTGAGCATGAGATGGGGAGCCCATGTAATGGTAAGAAACAATGGTGAGCATGAGATGGGGAGCCCATGTAATGATAAGTAAGGATGCATGAGATGGGGAGCCCATGTAATGGTAAGTAAGGATGCTGAGCATGAGATGGGGGCCCATGTAATGGTAAGTAAGGATGCTGAGCATGAGATGGGGAGCCCATGTAATGGTAAGTAAGGGTGCTGAGCATGAAGGAAGGATGCTGAGCATGAGATGGGGGCCCATGTAATGGTAAGAAAGGATGCTGAGCATGAAGTAAGGATGCTGAGCACGAGATGGGGAGCCCATGTCATGGTATGTAAGGATGCTGAGCATGAAGGAAGGATGCTGAGCATGAGATGGGGAGCCCATGTAATGGTAAGTAAGGATGCTGAGCACGAGATGGGGAGCCCATGTAATGGTAAGCAATGATGCTGAGCATGAGATGGGGGCCCATGTAATGGTAAGTAAGGATGCTGAGCATGAGATGGGGAGCCCATGTAATGGTAAGTAAGGATGCATGAGA
The DNA here is from genome assembly GCF_040938575.1 of Ambystoma mexicanum. Lineage (NCBI taxonomy): Eukaryota > Metazoa > Chordata > Amphibia > Caudata > Ambystomatidae > Ambystoma > Ambystoma mexicanum. Next base: position 58,798,524 of record NC_090931.1, on the reverse strand, counting down.
TGGGGAGGCCATGTGATGCTGAGCATGAGATGGGGAGCCCATGTAATGGTAAGTAAGGATGCTGAGCATGAGATGGGGGGCCCATGTAATGGTAAGTAAGGGTGCTTGGCATGAGATGCAGAGCCCATGCAATGGTAAGTAAGGATGCTGAGCATAACATGGGGGGGCATGTAATGGTAAATAAGGGTGCTTGGCATGAGATGGGGAGCCCATGTAATGGTAAGTAAGGATGCTGAGCATGAGATGGGGAGCCCATGTAATGGTAAGTAATGATGCTGAGCATGAGATGGGAAGCCCATGTAATGGTAAGTAAGGATGCTGAGCATGAGATGGGGAGCCCATGTAATGGTAAGTAAGGATGCATGAGATGGGGAGGCCATGTGATGCTGAGCATGAGATGGGGAGCCCATGTAATGGTAAGTAAGGATGCTGAGCAAGTGAATGGGGACCCCTTGTAATGATAGTTAAGGATGCTGAGCATGAGATGGGGAGCCCATGTAATGGTAAGTAAGGATGCTGAGCATGAGATGGGGAGCCCATGTAAAGGTAAGTAAGGGTGCTTGGCATGAGATGGGGATCCCATGTAATGGTAAGTAAGGATGCTGAGCATGAGATGGGGGGGCATGTAATGGTAAGTAAGGGTGCTTGACATGAGATGGGGAGCCCGTGTAATGGTAAAGATGCTGAGCATGAGATGGGGAGCCCATGTAATGGTAAGTAATGATGCTGAGCATGAGATGCGGAGCCCATGTAATGGTAAGTAAGGATGCTGAGCATGAGATGGGGGGCATGTAATGGTAAGTAAGGGTGCTTGGCATGAGATGGGGAGCCCATGTAATGGTAAGTAAGGATGCTGAGCATGAGATGGGAGCCCATTTAATGGTAAGTAATGATGCTGAGCATGAGATGGGGAGCCCATGTAATGGTAAGTAAGGATGCTGAGCATGAGATGGGAGCCCATGTAATGGTAAGTAAGGATGCATGAGATGGGGAGCCCATGTGATGCTGAGCATGAGATGGGGAGCCCATGTAATGGTAAGTAAGGATGCTGAGCATGAGATGGGGGCCCATGTAAAGGTAAGTAAGGATGCTGAGCATGAGATGGGGAGCCCATGTAATGGTAAGTAATGATGCTGAGCATGAGATGGGGAGCCCATGTAATGGTAAGTAATGATGCTAAGCATGAGATGGGGAGCCCATGTAATGGTAGGAAAGGGTGCTTGGCATGAGATGGGGAGCCAATGTAATGGTAAGTAAGGATGCTGAGCATGAGATGGGGGGCATGTAATGGTAAGTAAGGATGCTGAGCATGAGATGGGGGCCCATTTAATGGTAAGTAAGGGTGCTTGTCATGAGATGGGGAGCCCATGTCATGGTAAATAAGGATGCTGAGCATGAGATGGGGGGCCCATGTACTGGTAAGTAAGGGTGCTTGGCATGAGATGGGGAGCCCATGTAATGATAAGTAGGGATGCTGAACATGAGATGGGGAGCCCATGTAATGATAAGTAAGGATGCTGAGCATGAGATTGGGAGCCCATGTAATGATAGGTAAGGATGCTGAGCATGAGATGGGGGGCCCATATAATGGTAAGTAAGGAAGCTGAGCATGAGATGGGGGGCCCATGTAATGGTAAGTAAGGGTGCTTGGCATGAGATGGGGAGCCCATGTAATGATAAGTAAGGATGCTGAGCATGAGATGGGGAGCCCATGTAATGGTAAGAAACCATGCTGAGCATGAGATGGGGAGCCCATGTAATGGTACGTAAGGATGCTGAATATGAAGTAAGGATGCTGAGCATGAGATGGGGAGCCCATGTAATGGTAAGTAAGGATGCTGAGCATGAAGGAAGGATGCTGAGCATGAGATGGGGAGCCCATGTAATGGTAAGAAACAATGCTGAGCATGAGATGGGGAGCCCATGTAATGGTAAGTAAGGATGCATGAGATGGGGAGGCCATGTGATGCTGAGCATGAGATGAGGAGCCCATGTAATGGTAAGTAAGGATGCTTGGCATGAGATGGGGAGCACATGTAATGGTAAGTAAGGATGCTGAGCATGAGATGGGGGGCCCATGTAATGGTAAGTAAGGGTGCTTGGCATGAGATGGGGAGGCAATGTAATGGTAAGTAATGATGCTGAGCATGAGATGGGGAGCCCATGTAATGGTAAGTAATGATGCTGAGCATGAGATGGGGAGCCCATGTAATGGTAAGTAAGGATGCTGAGCATGCGATGGGGAGCCCATGTAATGGTAAGTAAGGATGCCTGAGATGGGGAGGCCATGTGATGCTGAGCATGAGATGAGGAGCCCATGTAATGGTAAGTAAGGATGCTTGGCATGAGATGGGGAGCACATGTAATGGTAAGTAAGGATGCTGAGCATGAGATGGGGGGCCCATGTAATGGTAAGTAAGGGTGCTTGGCATGAGATGGGGGGCCCATGTAATGGTAAGTAAGGGTGCTTGGCATGAGATGGGGAGGCAATGTAATGGTAAGTAATGATGCTGAGCATGAGATGGGGAGCCCATGTAATGGTAAGTAATGATGCTGAGCATGAGATGGGGAGCCCATGTAATGGTAAGTAAGGATGCTGAGCATGCGATGGGGAGCCCATGTAATGGTAAGTAAGGATGCCTGAGATGGGGAGGCCATGTGATGCTGAGCATGAGATGAGGAGCCCATGTAATGGTAAGTAAGGATGCTTGGCATGAGATGGGGAGCACATGTAATGGTAAGTAAGGATGCTGAGCATGAGATGGGGGGCCCATGTAATGGTAAGTAAGGGTGCTTGGCATGAGATGGGGAGGCAATGTAATGGTAAGTAATGATGCTGAGCATGAGATGGGGAGCCCATGTAATGGTAAGTAATGATGCTGAGCATGAGATGGGGAGCCCATGTAAGGGTAAGTAAGGATGCTGAGCATGCGATGGGGAGCCCATGTAATGGTAAGTAAGGATGCATGAGATGGGGAGCCCATGTAATGGTAAGTAAGGATGCTGAGCATGAGATGGGGAGCCCATGCAATGATAGTTAAGGATGCTGAGCATGAGATGGGGATCCCATGTAATGGTAAGTAAGGATGCTGAGCATGAGATGGGGAGCCCATGTAATGATAGTTAAGGATGCTGAGCATGAGATGGGGAGCCCATGTAATGGTAAGTAAGGGTGCTTGGTATGAGATGGGGAGCCCATGTAATGGTAAGTAAGAATGCTGAGCATGAAGTACGGATGCTGAGCATGAGATGGGGAGGCAATGTAATGATAAGTAATGATGCTGAGCATGAGATGGGGAGCCCATGTAATGGTAAGTAATGATGCTGAGCATGAGATGGGGAGCCCATGTAATGGTAAGTAAGGATGCTGAGCATGCGATGGGGAGCCCATGTAATGGTAAGTAAGGATGCCTGAGATGGTGGAGGCCATGTGATGCTGAGCATGAGATGGGGAGCCCATGTAATGGTAAGTAAGGATGCTGAGCATGAGATGGGGAGCCCATGCAATGATAGTTAAGGATGCTGAGCATGAGATGGGGATCCCATGTAATGGTAAGTAAGGATGCTGAGCATGAGTTGGGGAGCCCATGTAATGATAGTTAAGGATGCTGAGCATGAGATGGGGAGCCCATGTAATGGTAAGTAAGGGTGCTTGGTATGAGATGGGGAGCCCATGTAATGGTAAGTAAGGATGCTGAGCATGAGATGGGGAGCCCATGTAATGGTAAGTAAGGATGCTGAGCATGAGATGGGGAGCCCATGTAATGGTAAGTAAGGATGCTGGGCATGAGATGGGGAGCCCATGTAATGGTAAATAAGGATGCTGAGCGTGACATGGGGATCCTGTGTAATGATAAATAAGGATGCCTACCATGTAATGATGAGTATGGATGCTGTGCATGAGATGGGGTGCCCATGTAATGGTAAGTAAGGATGCTGGACATGAGATGGGGAGCCCATGTAATGGTAAGTAAGGATGCTGAGCATGAGATGGGGAGCCTGTGTAATGATAAATAAGGATGCTGACGATGTAATGATGAGTAAGGATGCTGCACATGAGATGGGGAGCCCGTGTAATGGTAAGTAAGGATGCATGAGATGGGGAGCCCATGTAATGCTATGTAACGATGCTGGGCATGAGATGGGGAGCCCATGTAATGGTAAGTAAGGATGTTGAGCATGAGATGGGGAGCCCGTGTAATGGTAAGTAAGGATGCATGAGATGGGGAGCCCATGTAATGGTAAGATGCTGAGCATGAGATGGGGAGCCCGTGTGATGATAAGTAATGATGCTGAGCATGAGATGGGGAGCCCATATAATGGTAAGTAAGGATGCATGAGATGGGGAGCCCATGTAATGTTATGTAACGATGCTGGGCATGAGATGGGGAGCCCATGTAATGGTAAGTAAGGATGCTGAGCATGAGATGGGGAGCCCATGTAATGGTAAGTAAGGATGCGTGAGATGGAGAGCCCTTGTTATGGTAAGTAAGGATCCATGAGATGGGGAGCCCATGTAATGCTATGTAACGATGTTGGGCATGAGATGGGGAGCCCATGTAATGGTAAGAAACAATGCTGAGCATGATATGGGGAGCCCATGTAATGGTAAGTAAGGATGCATGAGATGGGGAGCCCATGTAATGGTAAGTAAGGATGCTGAGCATGAGATGGGGAGCCCATGTAATGGTAAGAAACAATGCTGAGCATGAGATGGGGAGCCCATGTAATGGTAAGTAAGGATGCTGAGCATGAGATGGGGAGCCCATGTAATGGTAAGTAAGGACGCTGAGCATGAAGTAAGGATGCTGAGCATGAGATGGGGAGCCCATGTAATGGTACGTAAGGATGCATGAGATGGGGAGGTCATGTGATGCTGAGCATGAGATGGGGAGCCCATGTAATGGTAAGTAAGGATGCTGAGCATGAGATGGGGAGCCCATGTAATGATAGTTAAGGATGCTGAGCATGAGATGGGGAGCCCATGTAATGATAGGGAAGGATGCTGAGCATGAGATGGGGAGCCCATGTAATGATAGGGAAGGATGCTGAGCATGAGATGGGGAGCCCATGTAATGATAGTTAAGGATGCTGAGTATGAGATGGGGAGCCCATGTAATGATAGTTAAGGATGCTGAGCATGAGATGGGGAGCCCATGTAATGATAGGGAAGGATGCTGAGCATGAGATGGGGAGCCTATGTAATGGAAAGCAAGGGTCCTTGGCATGAGAATGGGAGCTCATGTAATGGTACGCAAGGATGCTGAGCATGAGATGGGGGGCCCATGTAATGGTAAGTAAGGGTGCTTGGCATGAGATGGGGAGCCCATGTAATGGTAAGTAAGGATGCTGAGCATGAGACGGGGAGCCCATGTAATGGTAAGTAAGGATGCTGAGCATGAGATGGGGAACCCATGTAATGGTAAGTAATGATGCTGAGCATGAGATGGGGAGCCCATGTAATGGTAAGAAACAATGGTGAGCATGAGATGGGGGGCCCATGTAATGGTAAGTAAGGGTGCTTGGCATGAGATGGGGAGCCCATGTAATGATAAGTAAGGATGCTGAGCATGAGATGGGGAGCCCATGTAATGGTAAGAAACCATGCTGAGCATGAGATGGGGAGCCCATGTAATGGTACGTAAGGATGCTGAATATGAAGTAAGGATGCTGAGCATGAGATGGGGAGCCCATGTAATGGTAAGTAAGGATGCTGAGCATGAAGGAAGGATGCTGAGCATGAGATGGGGAGCCCATGTAATGGTAAGAAACAATGCTGAGCATGAGATGGGGAGCCCATGTAATGGTGAGTAAGGATGCATGAGATGGGGAGGCCATGTGATGCTGAGCATGAGATGAGGAGCCCATGTAATGGTAAGTAAGGATGCTTGGCATGAGATGGGGAGCACATGTAATGGTAAGTAAGGATGCTGAGCATGAGATGGGGGGCCCATGTAATGGTAAGTAAGGGTGCTTGGCATGAGATGGGGAGGCAATGTAATGGTAAGTAATGATGCTGAGCATGAGATGGGGAGCCCATGTAATGGTAAGTAATGATGCTGAGCATGAGATGGGGAGCCCATGTAATGGTAAGTAAGGATGCTGAGCATGCGATGGGGAGCCCATGTAATGGTAAGTAAGGATGCCTGAGATGGGGAGGCCATGTGATGCTGAGCATGAGATGAGGAGCCCATGTAATGGTAAGTAAGGATGCTTGGCATGAGATGGGGAGCACATGTAATGGTAAGTAAGGATGCTGAGCATGAGATGGGGGGCCCATGTAATGGTAAGTAAGGGTGCTTGGCATGAGATGGGGGGCCCATGTAATGGTAAGTAAGGGTGCTTGGCATGAGATGGGGAGGCAATGTAATGGTAAGTAATGATGCTGAGCATGAGATGGGGAGCTCATGTAATGGTAAGTAATGATGCTGAGCATGAGATGGGGAGCCCATGTAATGGTAAGTAAGGATGCTGAGCATGCGATGGGGAGCCCATGTAATGGTAAGTAAGGATGCCTGAGATGGGGAGGCCATGTGATGCTGAGCATGAGATGAGGAGCCTATGTAATGGTAAGTAAGGATGCTTGGCATGAGATGGGGAGCACATGTAATGGTAAGTAAGGATGCTGAGCATGAGATGGGGGGCCCATGTAATGGTAAGTAAGGGTGCTTGGCATGAGATGGGGAGGCAATGTAATGGTAAGTAATGATGCTGAGCATGAGATGGGGAGCCCATGTAATGGTAAGTAATGATGCTGAGCATGAGATGGGGAGCCCATGTAATGGTAAGTAAGGATGCTGAGCATGCGATGGGGAGCCCATGTAATGGTAAGTAAGGATGCATGAGATGGGGAGCCCATGTAATGGTAAGTAAGGATGCTGAGCATGAGATGGGGAGCCCATGCAATGATAGTTAAGGATGCTGAGCATGAGATGGGGATCCCATGTAATGGTAAGTAAGGATGCTGAGCATGAGATGGGGAGCCCATGTAATGATAGTTAAGGATGCTGAGCATGAGATGGGGAGCCCATGTAATGGTAAGTAAGGGTGCTTGGTATGAGATGGGGAGCCCATGTAATGGTAAGTAAGAATGCTGAGCATGAAGTACGGATGCTGAGCATGAGATGGGGAGGCAATGTAATGGTAAGTAATGATGCTGAGCATGAGATGGGGAGCCCATGTAATGGTAAGTAATGATGCTGAGCATGAGATGGGGAGCCCATGTAATGGTAAGTAAGGATGCTGAGCATGCGATGGGGAGCCCATGTAATGGTAAGTAAGGATGCCTGAGATGGTGGAGGCCATGTGATGCTGAGCATGAGATGGGGAGCCCATGTAATGGTAAGTAAGGATGCTGAGCATGAGATGGGGAGCCCATGCAATGATAGTTAAGGATGCTGAGCATGAGATGGGGATCCCATGTAATGGTAAGTAAGGATGCTGAGCATGAGTTGGGGAGCCCATGTAATGATAGTTAAGGATGCTGAGCATGAGATGGGGAGCCCATGTAATGGTAAGTAAGGGTGCTTGGTATGAGATGGGGAGCCCATGTAATGGTAAGTAAGGATGCTGAGCATGAGATGGGGAGCCCATGTAATGGTAAGTAAGGATGCTGAGCATGAGATGGGGAGCCCATGTAATGGTAAGTAAGGATGCTGGGCATGAGATGGGGAGCCCATGTAATGGTAAATAAGGATGCTGAGCGTGACATGGGGAGCCTGTGTAATGATAAATAAGGATGCCTACCATGTAATGATGAGTATGGATGCTGTGCATGAGATGGGGTGCCCATGTAATGGTAAGTAAGGATGCTGGACATGAGATGGGGAGCCCATGTAATGGTAAGTAAGGATGCTGAGCATGAGATGGGGAGCCTGTGTAATGATAAATAAGGATGCTGACGATGTAATGATGAGTAAGGATGCTGCACATGAGATGGGGAGCCCGTGTAATGGTAAGTAAGGATGCATGAGATGGGGAGCCCATGTAATGCTATGTAACGATGCTGGGCATGAGATGGGGAGCCCATGTAATGGTAAGTAAGGATGTTGAGCATGAGATGGGGAGCCCGTGTAATGGTAAGTAAGGATGCATGAGATGGGGAGCCCATGTAATGGTAAGATGCTGAGCATGAGATGGGGAGCCCGTGTGATGATAAGTAATGATGCTGAGCATGAGATGGGGAGCCCATATAATGGTAAGTAAGGATGCATGAGATGGGGAGCCCATGTAATGTTATGTAACGATGCTGGGCATGAGATGGGGAGCCCATGTAATGGTAAGTAAGGATGCTGAGCATGAGATGGGGAGCCCATGTAATGGTAAGTAAGGATGCGTGAGATGGAGAGCCCTTGTTATGGTAAGTAAGGATCCATGAGATGGGGAGCCCATGTAATGCTATGTAACGATGTTGGGCATGAGATGGGGAGCCCATGTAATGGTAAGAAACAATGCTGAGCATGATATGGGGAGCCCATGTAATGGTAAGTAAGGATGCATGAGATGGGGAGCCCATGTAATGGTAAGTAAGGATGCTGAGCATGAGATGGGGAGCCCATGTAATGGTAAGAAACAATGCTGAGCATGAGATGGGGAGCCCATGTAATGGTAAGTAAGGATGCTGAGCATGAGATGGGGAGCCCATGTAATGGTAAGTAAGGACGCTGAGCATGAAGTAAGGATGCTGAGCATGAGATGGGGAGCCCATGTAATGGTACGTAAGGATACATGAGATGGGGAGGTCATGTGATGCTGAGCATGAGATGGGGAGCCCATGTAATGGTAAGTAAGGATGCTGAGCATGAGATGGGGAGCCCATGTAATGATAGTTAAGGATGCTGAGCATGAGATGGGGAGCCCATGTAATGATAGGGAAGGATGCTGAGCATGAGATGGGGAGCCCATGTAATGATAGGGAAGGATGCTGAGCATGAGATGGGGAGCCCATGTAATGATAGTTAAGGATGCTGAGTATGAGATGGGGAGCCCATGTAATGATAGTTAAGGATGCTGAGCATGAGATGGGGAGCCCATGTAATGATAGGGAAGGATGCTGAGCATGAGATGGGGAGCCTATGTAATGGAAAGCAAGGGTCCTTGGCATGAGAATGGGAGCTCATGTAATGGTACGCAAGGATGCTGAGCATGAGATGGGGGGCCCATGTAATGGTAAGTAAGGGTGCTTGGCATGAGATGGGGAGCCCATGTAATGGTAAGTAAGGATGCTGAGCATGAGACGGGATGCCCATGTAATGGTAAGTAAGGATGCTGAGCATGAGATGGGGAACCCATGTAATGGTAAGTAATGATGCTGAGCATGAGATGGGGAGCCCATGTAATGGTAAGAAACAATGGTGAGCATGAGATGGGGAGCCCATGTAATGGTAAGTAAGGATGCATGAGATGGGGAGCCCATGTAATGGTAAGTAAGGATGCTGAGCATGAGATGGGGGCCCATGTAATGGTAAGTAAGGATGCTGAGCATGAGAAGGGGAGCCCATGTAATGGTAAGTAAGGATGCTGAGCATGAAGGAAGGATGCCGAGCATGAGATGGGGGCCCATGTAATGGTAAGTAAGGATGCTGAGCATGAAGTAAGGATGCTGAGCACGAGATGGGGAGCCCATGTCATGGTATGTAAGGATGCTGAGCATGAAGGAAGGATGCTGAGCATGAGATGGGGAGCCCATGTAATGGTAAGTAAGGATGCTGAGCACGAGATGGGGAGCCCATGTAATGGTAAGCAATGATGCTGAGCATGAGATGGGGGGCCCATGTAATGGTAAGTAAGGATGCTGAGCATGAGATGGGGAGCCCATGTAATGGTAAGTAAGGATGCATGAGATGGGGAGGCCATGTGATGCTGAGCATGAGATGGGGAGCCCATGTAATGGTAAGTAAGGATGCTGAGCATGAGATGGGAGGCCCATGTAATGGTAAGTAAGGGTGCTTGGCATGAGATGCAGAGCCCATGCAATGGTAAGTAAGGATGCTGAGCATGACATGGGGGGGGCATGTAATGGTAAATAAGGGTGCTTGGCATGAGATGGGGAGCCCATGTAATGGTAAGTAAGGATGCTGAGCATGAGATGGGGAGCCCATGTAATGGTAAGTAATAATGCTGAGCATGAGATGGGAAGCCCATGTAATGGTAAGTAAGGATGCTGAGCATGAGATGGGGATCCCATGTAATGGTAAGTAAGGATGCATGAGATGGGGAGGCCATGTGATGCTGAGCATGAGATGGGGAGGCCATGTAATGGTAAGTAAGGATGCAGAGCAAGTGAATGGGGACCCCATGTAATGATAGTTAAGGATGCTGAGCATGAGATGGGGAGCCCATGTAATGGTAAGTAAGGAAGCTGAGCATGAGATGGGGAGCCCATGTAAAGGTAAGTAAGGGTGCTTGGCATGAGATGGGGATCCCGTGTAATGGTAAGTAAGGATGCTGAGCATGAGATGGGGGGGCATGTAATGGTAAGTAAGGGTGCTTGGCATGAGATGGGGAGCCCGTGTAATGGTAAGGATGCTGAGCATGAGATGGGGAGCCCATGTAATGGTAAGTAATGATGCTGAGCATGAGATGCGGAGCCCATGTAATGGTAAGTAAGGATGCTGAGCATGAGATGGGGGGCATGTAATGGTAAGTAAGGGTGCTTGGCATGAGATGGGGAGCCCATGTAATGGTAAGTAAGGATGCTGAGCATGAGATGGGGAGCCCATTTAATGGTAAGTAATGATGCTGAGCATGAGATGGGGAGCCCATGTAATGGTAAGTAAGGATGCTGACCATGAGATGGGAGCCCATGTAATGGTAAGTAAGGATGCATGAGATGGGGAGCCCATGTGATGCTGAGCATGAGATGGGGAGCCCATGTAATGGTAAGTAAGGATGCTGAGCATGAGATGGGGGGCCCATGTAAAGGTAAGTAAGGATGCTGAGCATGAGATGGGGAGCTCATGTAATGGTAAGTAATGATGCTGAGCATGAGATGGGGAGCCCATGTAATGGTAAGTAATGATGCTAAGCATGAGATGGGGAGCCCATGTAATGGTAGGAAAGGGTGCTTGGCATGAGATGGGGAGCCAATGTAATGGTAAGTAAGGATGCTGAGCATGAGATGGGGGCATGTAATGGTAAGTATGGATGCTGAGCATGAGATGGGGGGCCCATGTACTGGTAAGTAAGGGTGCTTGGCATGAGATGGGGAGCCCATGTAATGATAAGTAAGGATGCTGAACATGAGATGGGGAGCCCATGTAATGATAAGTAAGGATGCTGAGCATGAGGTGGGGAGCCCATGTAATGATAAGTAAGGATGCTGAGCATGAGATTGGGAGCCCATGTAATAATAGGTAAGGATTCTGAGCATGAGATGGGGGGGGCATGTAATGGTAAGTAAGGGTGCTTGGCATGAGATGGGGAGCCCATGTAATGATAAGTAAGGATGCTGAGCATGAGATGGGGAGCCCATGTAATGGTAAGAAACCATGCTGAGCATGAGATGGGGAGGCCATGTAATGGTAAGTAAGGATGCTGAGCATGAAGTAAGGATGCTGAGCATGAGATGGGGAGCCCATGTAATGGTAAGTATGGATGCTGAGCATGAAGGAAGGATGCTGAGCATGAGATGGGGAGCCCATGTAATGGTAAGAAACAATGCTGAGCATGAGATGGGGAGCCCATGTAATGGTAAGTAAGGATGCTGAGCATGAGATGGGGAGCCCATGTAATGGTAAGCAATGATGCTGAGCATGAGATGGGGAGCCCATGTAATGGTAAGTAAGGATGCTGAGCATGAGATGGGGAGCCCATGTAATGGTAAGTAAGGATGCATGAGATGGGGAGGCCATGTGATGCTGAGCATGAGATGAGGAGCCCATGTAATGGTAAGTAAGGATGCTTGGCATGAGATGGGGAGCACATGTAATGGTAAGTAAGGATGCTGAGCATGAGATGGGGGGCCCATGTAATGGTAAGTAAGGGTGCTTGGCATGAGATGGGGAGGCCATGTAAGGGTAAGTAATGATGCTGAGCATGAGATGGGGAGCCCATGTAATGGTAAGTAATGATGCTGAGCATGAGATGGGGAGCCCATGTAATGGTAAGTAAGGATGCTGAGCATGCGATGGGGAGCCCATGTAATGGTAAGTAAGGATGCCTGAGATGGGGAGGCCATGTGATGCTGAGCATGAGATGGGGAGCCCATGTAATGGTAAGTAAGGATGCTGAGCATGAGATGGGGAGCCCATGTAATGATAGTTAAGGATGCTGAGCATGAGATGGGGATCCCATGTAATGGTAAGTAAGGATGCTGAGCATGAGATGGGGAGCCCATGTAATGATAGTTAAGGATGCTGAGCATGAGATGGGGAGCCCATGTAATGGTAAGTAAGGGTGCTTGGTATGAGATGGGGAGCCCATGTAATGGTAAGTAAGGATGCTGGGCATGAGATGGGGAGCCCATGTAATGGTAAGTAAGGATGCTGAGCATGAGATGGGGAGCCCATGTAATGGTAAGTAAGGATGCTGGGCATGAGATGGGGAGCCCATGTAATGGTAAGTAAGGATGCTGAGCGTGACATGGGGAGCCTGTGTAATGATAAATAAGGATGCTGACCATGTAATGATGAGTATGGATGCTGTGCATGAGATGGGGTGCCCATGTAATGGTAAGTAAGGATGCTGGACATGAGATGGGGAGCCCATGTAATGGTAAGTAAGGATGCTGAGCATGAGATGGGGAGCCTGTGTAATGATAAATAAGGATGCTGACCATGTAATGATGAGTAAGGATGCTGCACATGAGATGGGGAGCCCGTGTAATGGTAAGTAAGGATGCATGAGATGGGGAGCCCATGTAATGCTATGTAACGATGCTGGGCATGAGATGGGGAACCCATGTAATGGTAAGAAACAATGCTGAGCATGAGATGGGGAGCCCATGTAATGGTAAGTAAGGATGCTGAGCATGAAGTAAGGATGCTGAGCATGAGATGGGGAGCCCATGTAATGGTAAGTAAGGATGCTGAGCATGAGATGGGGAGCCCATGTAATGGTAAGTAAGGATGCATGAGATGGGGAGCCCATGTAATGCTATGTAACGATGCTGGGCATGAGATGGGAAGCCCATGTAATGGTAAGTAAGGATGCTGAGCATGAGATGGGGAGCCCATGTGATGATAAGTAATGATGCTGAGCATGAGATGGGGAGCACATGTGATGATAAGTAATGATGCTGAGCATGAGATGGGGAGCCCATGTGATGATAAGTAATGATGATGAGCATGAGATGGGGAGCCCATGTAATGGTAGGTAAGGATGCTGAGCATGAGATGGGGAGCCCATGTAATGGTAAGTAAGGATGCTGAGCATGAGATGGGGAGCCCATTTAATGATAAGTAAGGATGCTGAGCATGAGATGGGGAGCCTATGTAATGATAAGTAAGGATGCATGAGATGGGGAGCCCATGTGATGATAAGTAATGATGCTGAGCATGAGATGGGGAGCCCATGTAATGGTAAGTAAGGATGCTGAGCATGAGATGGGGAGCCCATGTAATGGTAAGAAACAATGCTGAGCATGAGATGGGGAGCCCATGTAATGGTAAGTAAGGATGCTGAACATGAGATGGGGAGCCCATGTAATGGTAAGTAAGGATGCTGAGCATGAAGTAAGGATGCTGAACATGAGATGGGGAGCCCATGTAATGATAAGTAAGGATGCTGAGCATGAGATGGGGAGCCTATGTAATGGTAAGGATGCATGAGATGGGGAGCCCATGTAATGATAAGTAATGATGCTGAGCATGAGATGGGGAGCCCATGTGATAAGTAATGATGCTGAGCATGAGATGGGGAGCCCATGTGATGATAAGTAATGATGCTGAGCATGAGATGGGGAGCCCATGTGATGATAAGTAATGATGCTGAGAATGAGATGGGGAGCCCATGTAATGGTAAGTAAGGATGCATGAGATGGGGAGCCCATGTAATGCTATGTAACGATGCTGGGCATGAGATGGGGAGCCCATGTAATGGTAAGAAACAATGCTGAGCATGAGATGGGGAGCCCATGTAATGGTAAGTAAGGATGCAGGAGATGGGGAGCCCATGTAATGGTAAGTAAGGATGCTGAGCATGAGATGGGGAGCCCATGTAATGGTAAGAAACAATGCTGAGCATGAGATGGGGAGCCCATGTAATGGTAAGTAAGGATGCATGAGATGGGGAGCCCATGTAATGGTAAGTAAGGATGCTGAGCATGAGATAGGGACCCATGTAATGGTAAGTAAGGATGCTGAGCACGAAGTAAGGATACTGAGCATGAGATGGGGAGCCCATGTAATGGTAAGTAAGGATGCAGAGCATGAAGGAAGGATGCTGAGCATGAGATGGGGGCCCATGTAATGGTAAGTAAGGATGCTGAGCATGAAGTAAGGATGCTGAGCATGAGATGGGGAGCCCATGTAATGGTAAGTAAGGATGCATGAGATGGGGAGCCCATGTAATGGTAAGTAAGGATGCTGAGCATGAGATGGGGGCCCATGTAATGGTAAGTAAGGATGCTGAGCATGAAGTAAGGATGCTGAGCATGAGATGTGGAGCGCATGTAATGGTATGTAAGGATGCTGAGCATGAAGGAAGGATGCTGAGCATGAGATGGGGAGCCCATGTAATGGTAAGTAAGGATGCTGAGCATGAGATGGGGAGCCCATGTAAGGGTAAGCAATGATGCTGAGCATGAGATGGGGGGCCCATGTAATGGTAAGTAAGGATGCTGAGCATGAGATGGGGAGCCCATGTAATGGTAAGTAAGGATGCATGAGATGGGGAGCCCATGTAATGCTATGTAACGATGCTGGGCATGAGATGGGGAGCCCATGTAATGGTAAGAAACAATGCTGAGCATGAGATCGGGAGCCCATGTAATGGTAAGTAAGGATGCAGGTGATGGGGAGCCCATGTAATGGTAAGTAAGGATGCTGAGCATGAGATGGGGAGCCCATGTAATGGTAAGAAACAATGCTGAGCATGAGATGGGGAGCCCATGTAATGGTAAGTAAGGATGCATGAGATGGGGAGCCCATGTAATGGTAAGTAAGGATGCTGAGCATGAGATGGGGACCCATGTAATGGTAAGTAAGGATGCTGAGCATGAAGTAAGGATGCTGAGCTTGAGATGGGGAGCCCATGTAATCGTAAGTAAGGATGCTGAGCATGAAGGAAGGATGCTGAGCATGAGATGTGGAGCGCATGTAATGGTATGTAAGGATGCTGAGCATGAAGGAAGGATGCTGAGCATGAGATGGGGAGCCCATGTAATGGTAAGTAAGGATGCTGAGCATGAAGTAAGGATGCTGAGCATGAGATGGGGAGCCCATGTAATGGTAAGTAACGGTGCTTGGGATGAGATGGGAGCCCATGTAATGGTAAGTAAGGATGCTGAGCATGAGATGGGGGGGTCATGTAATGGTAAGTAACGGTGCTTGGGATGAGATGGGAGCCCATGTAATTGTAAGTAAGGATGCTGAGCATGAGATGGGGGGGCCATGTAATGGTAAGTAAGGGTCCTTGGCATGAGATGGGGAGCCCATGTAATGATAAGTAAGGATGCTGAGCATGAGATGGGGAGCCCTTGTAATGATAAGTAAGGATGCTGAGCATGAGATGGGGAGCCCATGTAATGATAGGTAAGGATGCTGAGCATGAGATGGGGAGCCTATGTAATGATAAGTAAGGATGCTGAGCATGAGATGGGGGGCATGTAATGGTAAGTAAGGGTGCTTGGCATGAGATGGGGAGCCCGTCTAATGGTAAGGATGCTGAGCATGAGATGGGGAGCCCATGTAATGGTAAGTAATGATGCTGAGCATGAGATGCGGAGCCCATGTAATGGTAAGTAACGATGCTGAGCATGAGATGGGGGGGCATGTAATGGTAAGTAAGGGTGCTTGGCATGAGATTGGGAGCCCATGTAATGGTAAGTAAGGATGCTGAGCATGAGATGGGGAGCCCATTTAATGGTAAGTAATGATGCTGAGCATGAGATGGGGAGCCCATGTAATGGTAAGTAAGGATGCTGAGCATGAGATGGGAGCCCATGTAATGGTAAGTAAGGATGCATGAGATGGGGAGCCTATGTGATGCTGAGCATGAGATGGGGAGCCCATGTAATGGTAAGTAAGGATGCTGAGCATGAGATGGGGGGCCCATGTAAAGGTAAGTAAGGATGCTGAGCATGAGATGGGGAGCCCATGTAATGGTAAGTAATGATGCTGAGCATGAGATGGGGAGCCCATGTAATGGTAAGTAATGATGCTAAGCATGAGATGGGGAGCCCATGTAATGGTAGGAAAGGGTGCTTGGCATGAGATGGGGAGCCCATGTAATGGTAAGTAAAGATGCATGAGATGGGGAGCCCATGTGATGCTGAGCATGAGATGGGGTGCCCATGTAATTGTAAGTAAGGATGCTGAGCATGAGATGGGGGGCCCATGTAAAGGTAAGTAAGGATGCTGAGCATGAGATTGGGGGCCCATGTAATGGTAAGTAAGGATGCTGAGCATGAGATGGGGGCCCATGTAATGGTAAGTAAGGATGCTGAGCATGAAGTAAGGATGCTGAGCATGAGATGGGGAGCCCATGTAATGGTAGGTAAGGGTGCTTGGCATCTGATGGGGAGCCCATGTAATGGTAAGTAAGGATGCTGAGCATGAGATGGGGGGCATGTAATTGTAAGTAAGGATGCTGAGCATGAGATGGGGGCCCATGTAATGGTAAGTAACGGTGCTTGGGATGAGATGGGAGCCCATGTAATGGTAAGTAAGGATGCTGAGCATGAGATGGGGGGCCATGTAATGGTAAGTAAGGGTCCTTGGCATGAGATGGGGAGCCCATGTAATGATAAGTAAGGATGCTGAGCATGAGATGGGAGCCCTTGTAATGATAAGTAAGGATGCTGAGCATGAGATGGGGAGCCCATGTAATGATAAGTAAGGATGCTGAGCATGAGATGGGGAGCCTATGTAATGATAAGTAAGGATGCTGAGCATGAGATGGGGGGCATGTAATGGTAAGTAAGGGTGCTTGGCATGAGATGGGGAGCCCGTCTAATGGTAAGGATGCTGAGCATGAGATGGGGAGCCCATGTAATGGTAAGTAATGATGCTGAGCATGAGATGCGGAGCCCATGTAATGGTAAGTAACGATGCTGAGCATGAGATGGGGGGCATGTAATGGTAAGTAAGGGTGCTTGGCATGAGATTGGGAGCCCATGTAATGGTAAGTAAGGATGCTGAGCATGAGATGGGGAGCCCAATTAATGGTAAGTAATGATGCTGAGCATGAGATGGGGAGCCCATGTAATGGTAAGTAAGGATGCTGAGCATGAGATGGGAGCCCATGTAATGGTAAGTAAGGATGCATGAGATGGGGAGCCTATGTGATGCTGAGCATGAGATGGGGAGCCCATGTAATGGTAAGTAAGGATGCTGAGCATGAGATGGGGGGCCCATGTAAAGGTAAGTAAGGATGCTGAGCATGAGATGGGGAGCCCATGTAATGGTAAGTAATGATGCTGAGCATGAGATGGGGAGCCCATGTAATGGTAAGTAAGGATGCATGAGATGGGGAGCCCATGTAATGCTATGTAACGATGCTGGGCATGAGATGGGGAGCCCATGTAATGGTAAGAAACAATGCTGAGCATGAGATCGGGAGCCCATGTAATGGTAAGTAAGGATGCAGGTGATGGGGAGCCCATGTAATGGTAAGTAAGGATGCTGAGCATGAGATGGGGAGCCCATGTAATGGTAAGAAACAATGCTGAGCATGAGATGGGGAGCCCATGTAATGGTAAGTAAGGATGCATGAGATGGGGAGCCCATGTAATGGTAAGTAAGGATGCTGAGCATGAGATGGGGACCCATGTAATGGTAAGTAAGGATGCTGAGCATGAAGTAAGGATGCTGAGCTTGAGATGGGGAGCCCATGTAATCGTAAGTAAGGATGCTGAGCATGAAGGAAGGATGCTGAGCATGAGATGTGGAGCGCATGTAATGGTATGTAAGGATGCTGAGCATGAAGGAAGGATGCTGAGCATGAGATGGGGAGCCCATGTAATGGTAAGTAAGGATGCTGAGCATGAAGTAAGGATGCTGAGCATGAGATGGGGAGCCCATGTAATGGTAAGTAACGGTGCTTGGGATGAGATGGGAGCCCATGTAATGGTAAGTAAGGATGCTGAGCATGAGATGGGGGGGTCATGTAATGGTAAGTAACGGTGCTTGGGATGAGATGGGAGCCCATGTAATGGTAAGTAAGGATGCTGAGCATGAGATGGGGGGGCCATGTAATGGTAAGTAAGGGTCCTTGGCATGAGATGGGGAGCCCATGTAATGATAAGTAAGGATGCTGAGCATGAGATGGGGAGCCCTTGTAATGATAAGTAAGGATGCTGAGCATGAGATGGGGAGCCCATGTAATGATAGGTAAGGATGCTGAGCATGAGATGGGGAGCCTATGTAATGATAAGTAAGGATGCTGAGCATGAGATGGGGGGCATGTAATGGTAAGTAAGGGTGCTTGGCATGAGATGGGGAGCCCGTCTAATGGTAAGGATGCTGAGCATGAGATGGGGAGCCCATGTAATGGTAAGTAATGATGCTGAGCATGAGATGCGGAGCCCATGTAATGGTAAGTAACGATGCTGAGCATGAGATGGGGGGGCATGTAATGGTAAGTAAGGGTGCTTGGCATGAGATTGGGAGCCCATGTAATGGTAAGTAAGGATGCTGAGCATGAGATGGGGAGCCCATTTAATGGTAAGTAATGATGCTGAGCATGAGATGGGGAGCCCATGTAATGGTAAGTAAGGATGCTGAGCATGAGATGGGAGCCCATGTAATGGTAAGTAAGGATGCATGAGATGGGGAGCCTATGTGATGCTGAGCATGAGATGGGGAGCCCATGTAATGGTAAGTAAGGATGCTGAGCATGAGATGGGGGGCCCATGTAAAGGTAAGTAAGGATGCTGAGCATGAGATGGGGAGCCCATGTAATGGTAAGTAATGATGCTGAGCATGAGATGGGGAGCCCATGTAATGGTAAGTAATGATGCTAAGCATGAGATGGGGAGCCCATGTAATGGTAGGAAAGGGTGCTTGGCATGAGATGGGGAGCCCATGTAATGGTAAGTAAAGATGCATGAGATGGGGAGCCCATGTGATGCTGAGCATGAGATGGGGTGCCCATGTAATTGTAAGTAAGGATGCTGAGCATGAGATGGGGGGCCCATGTAAAGGTAAGTAAGGATGCTGAGCATGAGATTGGGGGCCCATGTAATGGTAAGTAAGGATGCTGAGCATGAGATGGGGGCCCATGTAATGGTAAGTAAGGATGCTGAGCATGAAGTAAGGATGCTGAGCATGAGATGGGGAGCCCATGTAATGGTAGGTAAGGGTGCTTGGCATCTGATGGGGAGCCCATGTAATGGTAAGTAAGGATGCTGAGCATGAGATGGGGGGCATGTAATTGTAAGTAAGGATGCTGAGCATGAGATGGGGGCCCATGTAATGGTAAGTAACGGTGCTTGGGATGAGATGGGAGCCCATGTAATGGTAAGTAAGGATGCTGAGCATGAGATGGGGGGCCATGTAATGGTAAGTAAGGGTCCTTGGCATGAGATGGGGAGCCCATGTAATGATAAGTAAGGATGCTGAGCATGAGATGGGAGCCCTTGTAATGATAAGTAAGGATGCTGAGCATGAGATGGGGAGCCCATGTAATGATAAGTAAGGATGCTGAGCATGAGATGGGGAGCCTATGTAATGATAAGTAAGGATGCTGAGCATGAGATGGGGGGCATGTAATGGTAAGTAAGGGTGCTTGGCATGAGATGGGGAGCCCGTCTAATGGTAAGGATGCTGAGCATGAGATGGGGAGCCCATGTAATGGTAAGTAATGATGCTGAGCATGAGATGCGGAGCCCATGTAATGGTAAGTAACGATGCTGAGCATGAGATGGGGGGCATGTAATGGTAAGTAAGGGTGCTTGGCATGAGATTGGGAGCCCATGTAATGGTAAGTAAGGATGCTGAGCATGAGATGGGGAGCCCAATTAATGGTAAGTAATGATGCTGAGCATGAGATGGGGAGCCCATGTAATGGTAAGTAAGGATGCTGAGCATGAGATGGGAGCCCATGTAATGGTAAGTAAGGATGCATGAGATGGGGAGCCTATGTGATGCTGAGCATGAGATGGGGAGCCCATGTAATGGTAAGTAAGGATGCTGAGCATGAGATGGGGGGCCCATGTAAAGGTAAGTAAGGATGCTGAGCATGAGATGGGGAGCCCATGTAATGGTAAGTAATGATGCTGAGCATGAGATGGGGAGCCCATGTAATGGTAAGTAATGATGCTAAGCATGAGATGGGGAGCCCATGTAATGGTAGGAAAGGGTGCTTGGCATGAGATGGGGAGCCAATGTAATGGTAAGTCAGGATGCTGAGCATGAGATGGGGGGCATGTAATGGTAAGTAAGGATGCTGAGCATGAGATGGGGGCCAATTTAATGGTAAGTAAGGGTGCTTGTCATGAGATGGGGAGCCCATGTAATGGTAGGTAAGGGTGCTTGGCATCTGATGGGGAGCCCATGTAATGGTAAGTAAGGATGCTGAGCATGAGATGGGGGGCATGTAATTGTAAGTAAGGATGCTGAGCATGAGATGGGGGCCCATGTAATGGTAAGTAACGGTGCTTGGGATGAGATGGGAGCCCATGTAATGGTAAGTAAGGATGCTGAGCATGAGATGGGGGCCCATGTAATGGTAAGTAAGGATGCTGAGCATGAAGTAAGGATGCTGAGCATGAGATGTGGAGCGCATGTAATGGTATGTAAGGATGCTGAGCATGAAGGAAGGATGCTGAGCATGAGATGGGGAGCCCATGTAATGGTAAGTAAGGATGCTGAGCATGAGATGGGGAGCCCATGTAAGGGTAAGCAATGATGCTGAGCATGAGATGGGGGGCCCATGTAATGGTAAGTAAGGATGCTGAGCATGAGATGGGGAGCCCATGTAATGGTAAGTAAGGATGCATGAGATGGGGAGCCCATGTAATGCTATGTAACGATGCTGGGCATGAGATGGGGAGCCCATGTAATGGTAAGAAACAATGCTGAGCATGAGATCGGGAGCCCATGTAATGGTAAGTAAGGATGCAGGTGATGGGGAGCCCATGTAATGGTAAGTAAGGATGCTGAGCATGAGATGGGGAGCCCATGTAATGGTAAGAAACAATGCTGAGCATGAGATGGGGAGCCCATGTAATGGTAAGTAAGGATGCATGAGATGGGGAGCCCATGTAATGGTAAGTAAGGATGCTGAGCATGAGATGGGGACCCATGTAATGGTAAGTAAGGATGCTGAGCATGAAGTAAGGATGCTGAGCTTGAGATGGGGAGCCCATGTAATCGTAAGTAAGGATGCTGAGCATGAAGGAAGGATGCTGAGCATGAGATGTGGAGCGCATGTAATGGTATGTAAGGATGCTGAGCATGAAGGAAGGATGCTGAGCATGAGATGGGGAGCCCATGTAATGGTAAGTAAGGATGCTGAGCATGAAGTAAGGATGCTGAGCATGAGATGGGGAGCCCATGTAATGGTAAGTAACGGTGCTTGGGATGAGATGGGAGCCCATGTAATGGTAAGTAAGGATGCTGAGCATGAGATGGGGGGGTCATGTAATGGTAAGTAACGGTGCTTGGGATGAGATGGGAGCCCATGTAATGGTAAGTAAGGATGCTGAGCATGAGATGGGGGGGCCATGTAATGGTAAGTAAGGGTCCTTGGCATGAGATGGGGAGCCCATGTAATGATAAGTAAGGATGCTGAGCATGAGATGGGGAGCCCTTGTAATGATAAGTAAGGATGCTGAGCATGAGATGGGGAGCCCATGTAATGATAGGTAAGGATGCTGAGCATGAGATGGGGAGCCTATGTAATGATAAGTAAGGATGCTGAGCATGAGATGGGGGGCATGTAATGGTAAGTAAGGGTGCTTGGCATGAGATGGGGAGCCCGTCTAATGGTAAGGATGCTGAGCATGAGATGGGGAGCCCATGTAATGGTAAGTAATGATGCTGAGCATGAGATGCGGAGCCCATGTAATGGTAAGTAACGATGCTGAGCATGAGATGGGGGGGCATGTAATGGTAAGTAAGGGTGCTTGGCATGAGATTGGGAGCCCATGTAATGGTAAGTAAGGATGCTGAGCATGAGATGGGGAGCCCATTTAATGGTAAGTAATGATGCTGAGCATGAGATGGGGAGCCCATGTAATGGTAAGTAAGGATGCTGAGCATGAGATGGGAGCCCATGTAATGGTAAGTAAGGATGCATGAGATGGGGAGCCTATGTGATGCTGAGCATGAGATGGGGAGCCCATGTAATGGTAAGTAAGGATGCTGAGCATGAGATGGGGGGCCCATGTAAAGGTAAGTAAGGATGCTGAGCATGAGATGGGGAGCCCATGTAATGGTAAGTAATGATGCTGAGCATGAGATGGGGAGCCCATGTAATGGTAAGTAATGATGCTAAGCATGAGATGGGGAGCCCATGTAATGGTAGGAAAGGGTGCTTGGCATGAGATGGGGAGCCCATGTAATGGTAAGTAAAGATGCATGAGATGGGGAGCCCATGTGATGCTGAGCATGAGATGGGGTGCCCATGTAATTGTAAGTAAGGATGCTGAGCATGAGATGGGGGGCCCATGTAAAGGTAAGTAAGGATGCTGAGCATGAGATTGGGGGCCCATGTAATGGTAAGTAAGGATGCTGAGCATGAGATGGGGGCCCATGTAATGGTAAGTAAGGATGCTGAGCATGAAGTAAGGATGCTGAGCATGAGATGGGGAGCCCATGTAATGGTAGGTAAGGGTGCTTGGCATCTGATGGGGAGCCCATGTAATGGTAAGTAAGGATGCTGAGCATGAGATGGGGGGCATGTAATTGTAAGTAAGGATGCTGAGCATGAGATGGGGGCCCATGTAATGGTAAGTAACGGTGCTTGGGATGAGATGGGAGCCCATGTAATGGTAAGTAAGGATGCTGAGCATGAGATGGGGGGCCATGTAATGGTAAGTAAGGGTCCTTGGCATGAGATGGGGAGCCCATGTAATGATAAGTAAGGATGCTGAGCATGAGATGGGAGCCCTTGTAATGATAAGTAAGGATGCTGAGCATGAGATGGGGAGCCCATGTAATGATAAGTAAGGATGCTGAGCATGAGATGGGGAGCCTATGTAATGATAAGTAAGGATGCTGAGCATGAGATGGGGGGCATGTAATGGTAAGTAAGGGTGCTTGGCATGAGATGGGGAGCCCGTCTAATGGTAAGGATGCTGAGCATGAGATGGGGAGCCCATGTAATGGTAAGTAATGATGCTGAGCATGAGATGCGGAGCCCATGTAATGGTAAGTAACGATGCTGAGCATGAGATGGGGGGCATGTAATGGTAAGTAAGGGTGCTTGGCATGAGATTGGGAGCCCATGTAATGGTAAGTAAGGATGCTGAGCATGAGATGGGGAGCCCAATTAATGGTAAGTAATGATGCTGAGCATGAGATGGGGAGCCCATGTAATGGTAAGTAAGGATGCTGAGCATGAGATGGGAGCCCATGTAATGGTAAGTAAGGATGCATGAGATGGGGAGCCTATGTGATGCTGAGCATGAGATGGGGAGCCCATGTAATGGTAAGTAAGGATGCTGAGCATGAGATGGGGGGCCCATGTAAAGGTAAGTAAGGATGCTGAGCATGAGATGGGGAGCCCATGTAATGGTAAGTAATGATGCTGAGCATGAGATGGGGAGCCCATGTAATGGTAAGTAATGATGCTAAGCATGAGATGGGGAGCCCATGTAATGGTAGGAAAGGGTGCTTGGCATGAGATGGGGAGCCAATGTAATGGTAAGTCAGGATGCTGAGCATGAGATGGGGGGCATGTAATGGTAAGTAAGGATGCTGAGCATGAGATGGGGGCCAATTTAATGGTAAGTAAGGGTGCTTGTCATGAGATGGGGAGCCCATGTAATGGTAAGTAAGGATGCTGAGCATGAGATGGGGGGCCCATGTACTGGTAAGTAAGGGTGCTTGGCATGAGATGGGGAGCCCATGTAATGATAAGTAAGGATGCTGAACATGAGATGGGGAGCCCATGTAATGATAAGTAAGGATGCTGAGCATGAGATTGGGAGCCCATGTAATGATAGGTAAGGATGCTGAGCATGAGATGGGGGGGCCCATGTAATGGTAAGTAAGGAAGCTGAGCATGAGATGGGGGGGCCCATGTAATGGTAAGTAAGGGTGCTTGGCATGAGATGGGGAGCCCATGTAATGATAAGTAAGGATGCTGAGCATGAGATGGGGAGCCCATGTAATGGTAAGAAACCATGCTGAGCATGAGATGGGGAGCCCATGTAATGGTAAGTAAGGATGCTGAGCATGAAGTAAGGATGCTGAGCATGAGATGGGGAGCCCATTTAATGGTAAGTAAGGATGCTGAGCATGAAGGAAGGATGCTGAGCATGAGATGGGGAGCCCATGTAATGGTAAGAAACAATGCTGAGCATGAGATGGGGAGCCCATGTAATGGTAAGTAAGGATGCTGAGCATGAGATGGGGAGCCCATGTAATGGTAAGCAATGATGCTGAGCATGAGATGGGGAGCCCATGTAATGGTAAGTAAGGATGCTGAGCATGAGATGGGGAGCCCATGTAATGGAAAGCAAGGGTGCTTGGCATGAGATGGGGAGCCCATGTAATGGTAAGTAAGGATGCTGAGCATGAGACGGGGAGCCCATGTAATGGTAAGTAAGGATGCTGAGCATGAGATGGGGAACCCATGTAATGGTAAGTAATGATGCTGAGCATGAGATGGGGAGCCCATGTAATGGTAAGAAACAATGGTGAGCATGAGATGGGGGGCCCATGTAATGGTAAGTAAGGGTGCTTGGCATGAGATGGGGAGCCCATGTAATGATAAGTAAGGATGCTGAGCATGAGATGGGGAGCCCATGTAATGGTAAGAAACCATGCTGAGCATGAGATGGGGAGCCCATGTAATGGTACGTAAGGATGCTGAATATGAAGTAAGGATGCTGAGCATGAGATGGGGAGCCCATGTAATGGTAAGTAAGGATGCTGAGCATGAAGGAAGGATACTGAGCATGAGATGGGGAGCCCATGTAATGGTAAGAAACAATGCTGAGCATGAGATGGGGAGCCCATGTAATGGTAAGTAAGGATGCATGAGATGGGGAGGCCATGTGATGCTGAGCATGAGATGAGGAGCCCATGTAATGGTAAGTAAGGATGCTTGGCATGAGATGGGGAGCACATGTAATGGTAAGTAAGGATGCTGAGCATGAGATGGGGGGCCCATGTAATGGTAAGTAAGGGTGCTTGGCATGAGATGGGGAGGCAATGTAATGGTAAGTAATGATGCTGAGCATGAGATGGGGAGCCCATGTAATGGTAAGTAATGATGCTGAGCATGAGATGGGGAGCCCATGTAATGGTAAGTAAGGATGCTGAGCATGCGATGGGGAGCCCATGTAATGGTAAGTAAGGATGCCTGAGATGGGGAGGCCATGTGATGCTGAGCATGAGATGAGGAGCCCATGTAATGGTAAGTAAGGATGCTTGGCATGAGATGGGGAGCACATGTAATGGTAAGTAAGGATGCTGAGCATGAGATGGGGGGCCCATGTAATGGTAAGTAAGGGTGCTTGGCATGAGATGGGGGGCCCATGTAATGGTAAGTAAGGGTGCTTGGCATGAGATGGGGAGGCAATGTAATGGTAAGTAATGATGCTGAGCATGAGATGGGGAGCTCATGTAATGGTAAGTAATGATGCTGAGCATGAGATGGGGAGCCCATGTAATGGTAAGTAAGGATGCTGAGCATGCGATGGGGAGCCCATGTAATGGTAAGTAAGGATGCCTGAGATGGGGAGGCCATGTGATGCTGAGCATGAGATGAGGAGCCCATGTAATGGTAAGTAAGGATGCTTGGCATGAGATGGGGAGCACATGTAATGGTAAGTAAGGATGCTGAGCATGAGATGGGGGGCCCATGTAATGGTAAGTAAGGGTGCTTGGCATGAGATGGGGAGGCAATGTAATGGTAAGTAATGATGCTGAGCATGAGATGGGGAGCCCATGTAATGGTAAGTAATGATGCTGAGCATGAGATGGGGAGCCCATGTAATGGTAAGTAAGGATGCTGAGCATGCGATGGGGAGCCCATGTAATGGTAAGTAAGGATGCATGAGATGGGGACCCCATGTAATGGTAAGTAAGGATGCTGAGCATGAGATGGGGAGCCCATGCAATGATAGTTAAGGATGCTGAGCATGAGATGGGGATCCCATGTAATGGTAAGTAAGGATGCTGAGCATGAGATGGGGAGCCCATGTAATGATAGTTAAGGATGCTGAGCATGAGATGGGGAGCCCATGTAATGGTAAGTAAGGGTGCTTGGTATGAGATGGGGAGCCCATGTAATGGTAAGTAAGAATGCTGAGCATGAAGTACGGATGCTGAGCATGAGATGGGGAGGCAATGTAATGGTAAGTAATGATGCTGAGCATGAGATGGGGAGCCCATGTAATGGTAAGTAATGATGCTGAGCATGAGATGGGGAGCCCATGTAATGGTAAGTAAGGATGCTGAGCATGCGATGGGGAGCCCATGTAATGGTAAGTAAGGATGCCTGAGATGGTGGAGGCCATGTGATGCTGAGCATGAGATGGGGAGCCCATGTAATGGTAAGTAAGGATGCTGAGCATGAGATGGGGAGCCCATGCAATGATAGTTAAGGATGCTGAGCATGAGATGGGGATCCCATGTAATGGTAAGTAAGGATGCTGAGCATGAGTTGGGGAGCCCATGTAATGATAGTTAAGGATGCTGAGCATGAGATGGGGAGCCCATGTAATGGTAAGTAAGGGTGCTTGGTATGAGATGGGGAGCCCATGTAATGGTAAGTAAGGATGCTGAGCATGAGATGGGGAGCCCATGTAATGGTAAGTAAGGATGCTGAGCATGAGATGGGGAGCCCATGTTATGGTAAGTAAGGATGCTGGGCATGAGATGGGGAGCCCATGTAATGGTAAATAAGGATGCTGAGCGTGACATGGGGAGCCTGTGTAATGATAAATAAGGATGCCTACCATGTAATGATGAGTATGGATGCTGTGCATGAGATGGGGTGCCCATGTAATGGTAAGTAAGGATGCTGGACATGAGATGGGGAGCCCATGTAATGGTAAGTAAGGATGCTGAGCATGAGATGGGGAGCCTGTGTAATGATAAATAAGGATGCTGACGATGTAATGATGAGTAAGGATGCTGCACATGAGATGGGGAGCCCGTGTAATGGTAAGTAAGGATGCATGAGATGGGGAGCCCATGTAATGCTATGTAACGATGCTGGGCATGAGATGGGGAGCCCATGTAATGGTAAGTAAGGATGTTGAGCATGAGATGGGGAGCCCGTGTAATGGTAAGTAAGGATTCATGAGATGGGGAGCCCATGTAATGGTAAGATGCTGAGCATGAGATGGGGAGCCCGTGTGATGATAAGTAATGATGCTGAGCATGAGATGGGGAGCCCATATAATGGTAAGTAAGGATGCATGAGATGGGGAGCCCATGTAATGTTATGTAACGATGCTGGGCATGAGATGGGGAGCCCATGTAATGGTAAGTAAGGATGCTGAGCATGAGATGGGGAGCCCATGTAATGGTAAGTAAGGATGCGTGAGATGGAGAGCCCTTGTTATGGTAAGTAAGGATCCATGAGATGGGGAGCCCATGTAATGCTATGTAACAATGTTGGGCATGAGATGGGGAGCCCATGTAATGGTAAGAAACAATGCTGAGCATGATATGGGGAGCCCATGTAATGGTAAGTAAGGATGCATGAGATGGGGAGCCCATGTAATGGTAAGTAAGGATGCTGAGCATGAGATGGGGAGCCCATGTAATGGTAAGAAACAATGCTGAGCATGAGATGGGGAGCCCATGTAATGGTAAGTAAGGATGCTGAGCATGAGATGGGGAGCCCATGTAATGGTAAGTAAGGACGCTGAGCATGAAGTAAGGATGCTGAGCATGAGATGGGGAGCCCATGTAATGGTACGTAAGGATGCATGAGATGGGGAGGTCATGTGATGCTGAGCATGAGATGGGGAGCCCATGTAATGGTAAGTAAGGATGCTGAGCATGAGATGGGGAGCCCATGTAATGATAGTTAAGGATGCTGAGCATGAGATGGGGAGCCCATGTAATGATAGGGAAGGATGCTGAGCATGAGATGGGGAGCCCATGTAATGATAGGGAAGGATGCTGAGCATGAGATGGGGAGCCCATGTAATGATAGTTAAGGATGCTGAGTATGAGATGGGGAGCCCATGTAATGATAGTTAAGGATGCTGAGCATGAGATGGGGAGCCCATGTAATGATAGGGAAGGATGCTGAGCATGAGATGGGGAGCCTATGTAATGGAAAGCAAGGGTCCTTGGCATGAGAATGGGAGCTCATGTAATGGTACGCAAGGATGCTGAGCATGAGATGGGGGGCCCATGTAATGGTAAGTAAGGGTGCTTGGCATGAGATGGGGAGCCCATGTAATGGTAAGTAAGGATGCTGAGCATGAGACGGGGAGCCCATGTAATGGTAAGTAAGGATGCTGAGCATGAGATGGGGAACCCATGTAATGGTAAGTAATGATGCTGAGCATGAGATGGGGAGCCCATGTAATGGTAAGAAACAATGGTGAGCATGAGATGGGGAGCCCATGTAATGGTAAGTAAGGATGCATGAGATGGGGAGCCCATGTAATGGTAAGTAAGGATGCTGAGCATGAGATGGGGGCCCATGTAATGGTAAGTAAGGATGCTGAGCATGAGAAGGGGAGCCCATGTAATGGTAAGTAAGGATGCTGAGCATGAAGGAAGGATGCCGAGCATGAGATGGGGGCCCATGTAATGGTAAGTAAGGATGCTGAGCATGAAGTAAGGATGCTGAGCACGAGATGGGGAGCCCATGTCATGGTATGTAAGGATGCTGAGCATGAAGGAAGGATGCTGAGCATGAGATGGGGAGCCCATGTAATGGTAAGTAAGGATGCTGAGCACGAGATGGGGAGCCCATGTAATGGTAAGCAATGATGCTGAGCATGAGATGGGGGGCCCATGTAATGGTAAGTAAGGATGCTGAGCATGAGATGGGGAGCCCATGTAATGGTAAGTAAGGATGCATGAGATGGGGAGGCCATGTGATGCTGAGCATGAGATGGGGAGCCCATGTAATGGTAAGTAAGGATGCTGAGCATGAGATGGGAGGCCCATGTAATGGTAAGTAAGGGTGCTTGGCATGAGATGCAGAGCCCATGCAATGGTAAGTAAGGATGCTGAGCATGACATGGGGGGGGCATGTAATGGTAAATAAGGGTGCTTGGCATGAGATGGGGAGCCCATGTAATGGTAAGTAAGGATGCTGAGCATGAGATGGGGAGCCCATGTAATGGTAAGTAATAATGCTGAACATGAGATGGGAAGCCCATGTAATGGTAAGTAAGGATGCTGAGCATGAGATGGGGATCCCATGTAATGGTAAGTAAGGATGCATGAGATGGGGAGGCCATGTGATGCTGAGCATGAGATGGGGAGCCCATGTAATGGTAAGTAAGGATGCAGAGCAAGTGAATGGGGACCCCATGTAATGATAGTTAAGGATGCTGAGCATGAGATGGGGAGCCCATGTAATGGTAAGTAAGGAAGCTGAGCATGAGATGGGGAGCCCATGTAAAGGTAAGTAAGGGTGCTTGGCATGAGATGGGGATCCCGTGTAATGGTAAGTAAGGATGCTGAGCATGAGATGGGGGGGCATGTAATGGTAAGTAAGGGTGCTTGGCATGAGATGGGGAGCCCGTGTAATGGTAAGGATGCTGAGCATGAGATGGGGAGCCCATGTAATGGTAAGTAATGATGCTGAGCATGAGATGTGGAGCCCATGTAATGGTAAGTAAGGATGCTGAGCATGAGATGGGGGGCATGTAATGGTAAGTAAGGGTGCTTGGCATGAGATGGGGAGCCCATGTAATGGTAAGTAAGGATGCTGAGCATGAGATGGGGAGCCCATTTAATGGTAAGTAATGATGCTGAGCATGAGATGGGGAGCCCATGTAATGGTAAGTAAGGATGCTGACCATGAGATGGGAGCCCATGTAATGGTAAGTAAGGATGCATGAGATGGGGAGCCCATGTGATGCTGAGCATGAGATGGGGAGCCCATGTAATGGTAAGTAAGGATGCTGAGCATGAGATGGGGGGCCCATGTAAAGGTAAGTAAGGATGCTGAGCATGAGATGGGGAGCTCATGTAATGGTAAGTAATGATGCTGAGCATGAGATGGGGAGCCCATGTAATGGTAAGTAATGATGCTAAGCATGAGATGGGGAGCCCATGTAATGGTAGGAAAGGGTGCTTGGCATGAGATGGGGAGCCAATGTAATGGTAAGTAAGGATGCTGAGCATGAGATGGGGGCATGTAATGGTAAGTATGGATGCTGAGCATGAGATGGGGGGCCCATGTACTGGTAAGTAAGGGTGCTTGGCATGAGATGGGGAGCCCATGTAATGATAAGTAAGGATGCTGAACATGAGATGGGGAGCCCATGTAATGATAAGTAAGGATGCTGAGCATGAGGTGGGGAGCCCATGTAATGATAAGTAAGGATGCTGAGCATGAGATTGGGAGCCCATGTAATAATAGGTAAGGATTCTGAGCATGAGATGGGGGGGCCCATGTAATGGTAAGTAAGGAAGCTGAGCATGAGATGGGGGGGCCATGTAATGGTAAGTAAGGGTGCTTGGCATGAGATGGGGAGCCCATGTAATGATAAGTAAGGATGCTGAGCATGAGATGGGGAGCCCATGTAATGGTAAGAAACCATGCTGAGCATGAGATGGGGAGGCCATGTAATGGTAAGTAAGGATGCTGAGCATGAAGTAAGGATGCTGAGCATGAGATGGGGAGCCCATGTAATGGTAAGTATGGATGCTGAGCATGAAGGAAGGATGCTGAGCATGAGATGGGGAGCCCATGTAATGGTAAGAAACAATGCTGAGCATGAGATGGGGAGCCCATGTAATGGTAAGTAAGGATGCTGAGCATGAGATGGGGAGCCCATGTAATGGTAAGCAATGATGCTGAGCATGAGATGGGGAGCCCATGTAATGGTAAGTAAGGATGCTGAGCATGAGATGGGGAGCCCATGTAATGGTAAGTAAGGATGCATGAGATGGGGAGGCCATGTGATGCTGAGCATGAGATGAGGAGCCCATGTAATGGTAAGTAAGGATGCTTGGCATGAGATGGGGAGCACATGTAATGGTAAGTAAGGATGCTGAGCATGAGATGGGGGGCCCATGTAATGGTAAGTAAGGGTGCTTGGCATGAGATGGGGAGGCCATGTAATGGTAAGTAATGATGCTGAGCATGAGATGGGGAGCCCATGTAATGGTAAGTAATGATGCTGAGCATGAGATGGGGAGCCCATGTAATGGTAAGTAAGGATGCTGAGCATGCGATGGGGAGCCCATGTAATGGTAAGTAAGGATGCCTGAGATGGGGAGGCCATGTGATGCTGAGCATGAGATGGGGAGCCCATGTAATGGTAAGTAAGGATGCTGAGCATGAGATGGGGAGCCCATGTAATGATAGTTAAGGATGCTGAGCATGAGATGGGGATCCCATGTAATGGTAAGTAAGGATGCTGAGCATGAGATGGGGAGCCCATGTAATGATAGTTAAGGATGCTGAGCATGAGATGGGGAGCCCATGTAATGGTAAGTAAGGGTGCTTGGTATGAGATGGGGAGCCCATGTAATGGTAAGTAAGGATGCTGGGCATGAGATGGGGAGCCCATGTAATGGTAAGTAAGGATGCTGAGCATGAGATGGGGAGCCCATGTAATGGTAAGTAAGGATGCTGGGCATGAGATGGGGAGCCCATGTAATGGTAAGTAAGGATGCTGAGCGTGACATGGGGAGCCTGTGTAATGATAAATAAGGATGCTGACCATGTAATGATGAGTATGGATGCTGTGCATGAGATGGGGTGCCCATGTAATGGTAAGTAAGGATGCTGGACATGAGATGGGGAGCCCATGTAATGGTAAGTAAGGATGCTGAGCATGAGATGGGGAGCCTGTGTAATGATAAATAAGGATGCTGACCATGTAATGATGAGTAAGGATGCTGCACATGAGATGGGGAGCCCGTGTAATGGTAAGTAAGGATGCATGAGATGGGGAGCCCATGTAATGCTATGTAACGATGCTGGGCATGAGATGGGGAACCCATGTAATGGTAAGAAACAATGCTGAGCATGAGATGGGGAGCCCATGTAATGGTAAGTAAGGATGCTGAGCATGAAGTAAGGATGCTGAGCATGAGATGGGGAGCCCATGTAATGGTAAGTAAGGATGCTGAGCATGAGATGGGGAGCCCATGTAATGGTAAGTAAGGATGCATGAGATGGGGAGCCCATGTAATGCTATGTAACGATGCTGGGCATGAGATGGGAAGCCCATGTAATGGGAAGTAAGGATGCTGAGCATGAGATGGGGAGCCCATGTGATGATAAGTAATGATGCTGAGCATGAGATGGGGAGCACATGTGATGATAAGTAATGATGCTGAGCTTGAGATGGGGAGCCCATGTGATGATAAGTAATGATGATGAGCATGAGATGGGGAGCCCATGTAATGGTAGGTAAGGATGCTGAGCATGAGATGGGGAGCCCATGTAATGGTAAGTAAGGATGCTGAGCATGAGATGGGGAGCCCATTTAATGATAAGTAAGGATGCTGAGCATGAGATGGGGGGCCTATGTAATGATAAGTAAGGATGCATGAGATGGGGAGCCCATGTGATGATAAGTAATGATGCTGAGCATGAGATGGGGAGCCCATGTAATGGTAAGTAAGGATGCTGAGCATGAGATGGGGAGCCCATGTAATGGTAAGAAACAATGCTGAGCATGAGATGGGGAGCCCATGTAATGGTAAGTAAGGATGCTGAACATGAGATGGGGAGCCCATGTAATGGTAAGTAAGGATGCTGAGCATGAAGTAAGGATGCTGAACATGAGATGGGGAGCCCATGTAATGATAAGTAAGGATGCTGAGCATGAGATGGGGAGCCTATGTAATGGTAAGGATGCATGAGATGGGGAGCCCATGTAATGATAAGTAATGATGCTGAGCATGAGATGGGGAGCCCATGTGATAAGTAATGATGCTGAGCATGAGATGGGGAGCCCATGTGATGATAAGTAATGATGCTGAGCATGAGATGGGGAGCCCATGTGATGATAAGTAATGATGCTGAGAATGAGATGGGGAGCCCATGTAATGGTAAGTAAGGATGCATGAGATGGGGAGCCCATGTAATGCTATGTAACGATGCTGGGCATGAGATGGGGAGCCCATGTAATGGTAAGAAACAATGCTGAGCATGAGATGGGGAGCCCATGTAATGGTAAGTAAGGATGCAGGAGATGGGGAGCCCATGTAATGGTAAGTAAGGATGCTGAGCATGAGATGGGGAGCCCATGTAATGGTAAGAAACAATGCTGAGCATGAGATGGGGAGCCCATGTAATGGTAAGTAAGGATGCATGAGATGGGGAGCCCATGTAATGGTAAGTAAGGATGCTGAGCATGAGATAGGGACCCATGTAATGGTAAGTAAGGATGCTGAGCACGAAGTAAGGATACTGAGCATGAGATGGGGAGCCCATGTAATGGTAAGTAAGGATGCAGAGCATGAAGGAAGGATGCTGAGCATGAGATGGGGGCCCATGTAATGGTAAGTAAGGATGCTGAGCATGAAGTAAGGATGCTGAGCATGAGATGGGGAGCCCATGTAATGGTAAGTAAGGATGCATGAGATGGGGAGCCCATGTAATGGTAAGTAAGGATGCTGAGCATGAGATGGGGGCCCATGTAATGGTAAGTAAGGATGCTGAGCATGAAGTAAGGATGCTGAGCATGAGATGTGGAGCGCATGTAATGGTATGTAAGGATGCTGAGCATGAAGGAAGGATGCTGAGCATGAGATGGGGAGCCCATGTAATGGTAAGTAAGGATGCTGAGCATGAGATGGGGAGCCCATGTAAGGGTAAGCAATGATGCTGAGCATGAGATGGGGGGCCCATGTAATGGTAAGTAAGGATGCTGAGCATGAGATGGGGAGCCCATGTAATGGTAAGTAAGGATGCATGAGATGGGGAGCCCATGTAATGCTATGTAACGATGCTGGGCATGAGATGGGGAGCCCATGTAATGGTAAGAAACAATGCTGAGCATGAGATCGGGAGCCCATGTAATGGTAAGTAAGGATGCAGGTGATGGGGAGCCCATGTAATGGTAAGTAAGGATGCTGAGCATGAGATGGGGAGCCCATGTAATGGTAAGAAACAATGCTGAGCATGAGATGGGGAGCCCATGTAATGGTAAGTAAGGATGCATGAGATGGGGAGCCCATGTAATGGTAAGTAAGGATGCTGAGCATGAGATGGGGACCCATGTAATGGTAAGTAAGGATGCTGAGCATGAAGTAAGGATGCTGAGCTTGAGATGGGGAGCCCATGTAATCGTAAGTAAGGATGCTGAGCATGAAGGAAGGATGCTGAGCATGAGATGTGGAGCGCATGTAATGGTATGTAAGGATGCTGAGCATGAAGGAAGGATGCTGAGCATGAGATGGGGAGCCCATGTAATGGTAAGTAAGGATGCTGAGCATGAAGTAAGGATGCTGAGCATGAGATGGGGAGCCCATGTAATGGTAAGTAACGGTGCTTGGGATGAGATGGGAGCCCATGTAATGGTAAGTAAGGATGCTGAGCATGAGATGGGGGGGTCATGTAATGGTAAGTAACGGTGCTTGGGATGAGATGGGAGCCCATGTAATGGTAAGTAAGGATGCTGAGCATGAGATGGGGGGGCCATGTAATGGTAAGTAAGGGTCCTTGGCATGAGATGGGGAGCCCATGTAATGATAAGTAAGGATGCTGAGCATGAGATGGGGAGCCCTTGTAATGATAAGTAAGGATGCTGAGCATGAGATGGGGAGCCCATGTAATGATAGGTAAGGATGCTGAGCATGAGATGGGGAGCCTATGTAATGATAAGTAAGGATGCTGAGCATGAGATGGGGGGCATGTAATGGTAAGTAAGGGTGCTTGGCATGAGATGGGGAGCCCGTCTAATGGTAAGGATGCTGAGCATGAGATGGGGAGCCCATGTAATGGTAAGTAATGATGCTGAGCATGAGATGCGGAGCCCATGTAATGGTAAGTAACGATGCTGAGCATGAGATGGGGGGGCATGTAATGGTAAGTAAGGGTGCTTGGCATGAGATTGGGAGCCCATGTAATGGTAAGTAAGGATGCATGAGATGGGGAGCCTATGTGATGCTGAGCATGAGATGGGGAGCCCATGTAATGGTAAGTAAGGATGCTGAGCATGAGATGGGGGGCCCATGTAAAGGTAAGTAAGGATGCTGAGCATGAGATGGGGAGCCCATGTAATGGTAAGTAATGATGCTGAGCATGAGATGGGGAGCCCATGTAATGGTAAGTAATGATGCTAAGCATGAGATGGGGAGCCCATGTAATGGTAGGAAAGGGTGCTTGGCATGAGATGGGGAGCCCATGTAATGGTAAGTAAAGATGCATGAGATGGGGAGCCCATGTGATGCTGAGCATGAGATGGGGTGCCCATGTAATTGTAAGTAAGGATGCTGAGCATGAGATGGGGGGCCCATGTAAAGGTAAGTAAGGATGCTGAGCATGAGATTGGGGGCCCATGTAATGGTAAGTAAGGATGCTGAGCATGAGATGGGGGCCCATGTAATGGTAAGTAAGGATGCTGAGCATGAAGTAAGGATGCTGAGCATGAGATGGGGAGCCCATGTAATGGTAGGTAAGGGTGCTTGGCATCTGATGGGGAGCCCATGTAATGGTAAGTAAGGATGCTGAGCATGAGATGGGGGGCATGTAATTGTAAGTAAGGATGCTGAGCATGAGATGGGGGCCCATGTAATGGTAAGTAACAGTGCTTGGGATGAGATGGGAGCCCATGTAATGGTAAGTAAGGATGCTGAGCATGAGATGGGGGGGCCATGTAATGGTAAGTAAGGGTCCTTGGCATGAGATGGGGAGCCCATGTAATGATAAGTAAGGATGCTGAGCATGAGATGGGAGCCCTTGTAATGATAAGTAAGGATGCTGAGCATGAGATGGGGAGCCCATGTAATGATAAGTAAGGATGCTGAGCATGAGATGGGGAGCCTATGTAATGATAAGTAAGGATGCTGAGCATGAGATGGGGGGCATGTAATGGTAAGTAAGGGTGCTTGGCATGAGATGGGGAGCCCGTCTAATGGTAAGGATGCTGAGCATGAGATGGGGAGCCCATGTAATGGTAAGTAATGATGCTGAGCATGAGATGCGGAGCCCATGTAATGGTAAGTAACGATGCTGAGCATGAGATGGGGGGCATGTAATGGTAAGTAAGGGTGCTTGGCATGAGATTGGGAGCCCATGTAATGGTAAGTAAGGATGCTGAGCATGAGATGGGGAGCCCAATTAATGGTAAGTAATGATGCTGAGCATGAGATGGGGAGCCCATGTAATGGTAAGTAAGGATGCTGAGCATGAGATGGGAGCCCATGTAATGGTAAGTAAGGATGCATGAGATGGGGAGCCTATGTGATGCTGAGCATGAGATGGGGAGCCCATGTAATGGTAAGTAAGGATGCTGAGCATGAGATGGGGGGCCCATGTAAAGGTAAGTAAGGATGCTGAGCATGAGATGGGGAGCCCATGTAATGGTAAGTAATGATGCTGAGCATGAGATGGGGAGCCCATGTAATGGTAAGTAATGATGCTAAGCATGAGATGGGGAGCCCATGTAATGGTAGGAAAGGGTGCTTGGCATGAGATGGGGAGCCAATGTAATGGTAAGTCAGGATGCTGAGCATGAGATGGGGGGCATGTAATGGTAAGTAAGGATGCTGAGCATGAGATGGGGGCCAATTTAATGGTAAGTAAGGGTGCTTGTCATGAGATGGGGAGCCCATGTAATGGTAAGTAAGGATGCTGAGCATGAGATGGGGGGCCCATGTACTGGTAAGTAAGGGTGCTTGGCATGAGATGGGGAGCCCATGTAATGATAAGTAAGGATGCTGAACATGAGATGGGGAGCCCATGTAATGATAAGTAAGGATGCTGAGCATGAGATTGGGAGCCCATGTAATGATAGGTAAGGATGCTGAGCATGAGATGGGGGGGCCCATGTAATGGTAAGTAAGGAAGCTGAGCATGAGATGGGGGGGCCCATGTAATGGTAAGTAAGGGTGCTTGGCATGAGATGGGGAGCCCATGTAATGATAAGTAAGGATGCTGAGCATGAGATGGGGAGCCCATGTAATGGTAAGAAACCATGCTGAGCATGAGATGGGGAGCCCATGTAATGGTAAGTAAGGATGCTGAGCATGAAGTAAGGATGCTGAGCATGAGATGGGGAGCCCATTTAATGGTAAGTAAGGATGCTGAGCATGAAGGAAGGATGCTGAGCATGAGATGGGGAGCCCATGTAATGGTAAGAAACAATGCTGAGCATGAGATGGGGAGCCCATGTAATGGTAAGTAAGGATGCTGAGCATGAGATGGGGAGCCCATGTAATGGTAAGCAATGATGCTGAGCATGAGATGGGGAGCCCATGTAATGGTAAGTAAGGATGCTGAGCATGAGATGGGGAGCCCATGTAATGGTAAGTAAGGATGCATGAGATGGGGAGGCCATGTGATGCTGAGCATGAGACGAGGAGCCCATGTAATGGTAAGTAAGGATGCTGAGCATGAGATGGGGGGCCCATGTAATGGTAAGTAAGGGTGTTTGGCATGGGATGGGGAGCCCATGTAATGGTAAGTAAGGATGCTGAGCATGAGATGGAATCCCATGTAATGGTAAGTAAGGATGCTGAGCATGAGATGGGGGGGCCATGTGATGGTAAATAAGGATGCTGGGCATGAGATGGGGAGCCCATGTAATGGCAAGTAAGGATGCTGAGCATGAGATGGGGGCCCATGTAATGGTAAGTAAGGATGCTGAGCATGAGGTAAGGATGCTGAGCATGAGATGGGAGCCCATGTAATGGTAAGTTAGGATGCTTGGCATGAGATAGGGCCCATGCTTGGCATGAGATAGGGCCCATGTAATGGTAAGTAAGGATGCTGAGGATGAGATGGGGGGCACATGTAATGGTAAGTAAGGATGCATGAGATGGGGAGCCCATGTGATGCTGAGCATGAGATGGGGAGCCCATGTAATGGTAAGTAAAGATGCATGAGATGGGGAGCCCATGTGATGCTGAGCATGAGATGGGGTGCCCATGTAATTGTAAGTAAGGATGCTGAGCATGAGATGGGGAGCCCATGTAAAGGTAAGTAAGGATGCTGAGCATTTGATTGGGGGCCCATGTAATGGTAAGTAAGGATGCTGAGCATGAGATGGGGGCCCATGTAATGGAAAGTAAGGATGCTGAGCATGAAGTAAGGATGCTGAGCATGAGATGGGGAGCCCATGTAATGGTAAGTTAGGATGCTGGGCATGAGATGGGGAGCCCATGTAATGGTAAGTAAGGATGCTGAGCATGAGATGGGGAGCCTGTGTAATGATAAATGAGGATGCTGACCATGTAATGATGAGTAAGGATGCTGAGCATGTGATGGGGAGCCCATGTAAAGGTAAGTAAGGATGCTGAGCATGAGAGCGGGAGCCCATGTAAAGGTAAGTGAGGATGCTGAGCATGAGATGGGGAGCCTGTTTAATGATAAATAAGGATGCTGAGCATGAGATGGGGAGCCCATATAATGCTATATAACGATGCTGGGCATGAGATGGGGAGCCCATGTAATGGTAAGTAAGGATGCTGAGCATGAAATGGGGAGCCCATGTGATGATAAGTAATGATGCGGAGCATGAGATGGGGAGCCCATGTGATGAAAAGTAATGATGCTGAGCATGAGATGGGGAGCCCATGTGATGATAAGTAATGATGCTGAGCATGAGATGGGGAGCCCATATAATGGTAAGTAAGGATGCATGAGATGGGGAGCCCATGTAATGCTATGTAACGATGCTGGGCATGCGATGGGGAGCCCATGTAATGGTAAGTAAGGATGCTGAGCATGAGATGGGGAGCCCATGCAATGGTAAGTAAGGATGCGTGAGATGGGGAGCCCATGTAATGGTAAGTAAGGATGCGTGAGATGGGGAGCCCATGTAATGGTAAGTAAGGATGCATGAGATGGGGAGCCCATGTAATGCTAAGAAACAA
The DNA here is from genome assembly GCF_040938575.1 of Ambystoma mexicanum. NCBI lineage: Eukaryota > Metazoa > Chordata > Amphibia > Caudata > Ambystomatidae > Ambystoma > Ambystoma mexicanum. The sequence continues at coordinate 58,759,042 of NC_090931.1, read as the reverse complement.
TGCTGAGCATGAGATGGGGAGCCCATGTAATGGTAAGTAAGGATGCTGAGCATGAAGTAAGGATGCTGAGCATGAGATGGGGAGCCCATGTAATGGTAAGTAAGGATGCTGAGCATGAAGTAAGGATGCTGAGCATGAGATGGGGAGCCCATGTAATGGTAAGTAAGGATGCTGAGCATGAGGTAAGGATGCTGAGCATGAGGTGGGGAGCCCATGTAATGGTAAGTAAGGATGCATGAGATGGGGAGGTCATGTGATGCTGAGCATGAGATGGGGAGCCCATGTAATGGTAAGTAAGGATGCTGAGCATGAGATGGGGAGCCCATGTAATGATAGTTAAGGATGCTGAGCATGAGATGGGGAGCCCATGTAATGGTAAGTAAGGATGCTGAGCATGAGATTGGGAGCCCATGTAATGATAGGGAAGGATGCTGAGCATGAGATGGGGAGCCCATGTAATGATAGGGAAGGATGCTGAGCATGAGATGGGGAGCCCATGTAATGATAGTTAAGGATGCTGAGTATGAGATGGGGAGCCCATGTAATGATAGTTAAGGATGCTGAGCATGAGATGGGGAGCCCATGTAATGATAGGGAAGGATGCTGAGCATGAGATGAGGAGCCTATGTAATGGAAAGCAAGGGTGCTTGGCATGAGATGGGGAGCTCATGTAATGGTACGCAAGGATGCTGAGCATGAGATGGGGGGTCCATGTAATGGTAAGTAAGGGTGCTTGGCATGAGATGGGGAGTCCATGTAATGGTAAGTAAGGATGCTGAGCATGAGACGGGGAGCCCATGTAATGGTAAGTAAGGATGCTGAGCATGAGATGGGGAGCCCATGTAATGGTAAGTAATGATGCTGAGCATGAGATGGGGAGCCCATGTAATGGTAAGAAACAATGGTGAGCATGAGATGGGGAGCCCATGTAATGGTAAGTAAGGATGCATGAGATGGGGAGCCCATGTAATGGTAAGTAAGGATGCTGAGCATGAGATGGGGGCCCATGTAATGGTAAGTAAGGATGCTGAGCATGAGATGGGGAGCCCATGTAATGGTAAGTAAGGATGCTGAGCATGAAGGAAGGATGCTGAGCATGAGATGGGAGCCCATGTAATGGTAAGTAAGGATGCATGAGATGGGGAGCCCATGTGATGCTGAGCATGAGATGGGGAGCCCATGTAATGGTAAGTAAGGATGCTGAGCATGAGATGGGGGGCCCATGTAAAGGTAAGTAAGGATGCTGAGCATGAGATGGGGAGCCCATGTAATGGTAAGTAATGATGCTGAGCATGAGATGGGGAGCCCATGTATCAACTATGCCTGACGCTGTGGGCGTATCGACAGGGTTTTCCGCTCTGTTGTTCACCCCACTCGAACCCAGAGAGTCTTCCAATTCCCCTTCCTCCTCACCTGATGAAGATGAGAAGTCCAACTTCTTTCCGCGGGATCGACGAGTGAAAGTCCTCCTCTCCTTGTGTAGATAGGGTCGGCCTCGGGAGGAAGCCACCGCGACCCCTTGGGAATGAATCAGCGGTGACCCCCCCCCCGCGGCAGACAAGTGAGGCAAGGGGAAAAGCCTTACGGCACAAAAACCCCTTTGGAGTGTAGAATCCGATGCGGCGGAACGAGAGGAATGCTCCAAGGCCAGCTGGAATAAGGGAGACCCGCAATCCGGCGGGTAGGGCTAAGCTAAGGTGGGGAGAGAGCACGGAGCAGAAGAGATGCCAAGGGGGGGGGAGCCTGAGAGAGAGGGAACTCAAAAGCAAGGCAGGAGAAGAAAGGGGAAGCGAAAATCCAAGCGCCCAAGCAAACAATGAACGGGGCGCGGGCAAGAGAGAGAGAGGAGAAGAACAATGGGAAAAGGGAGGTAAGCAGGGGAAAAATAGGACAGGAGCGGAACACCGCCAAGAGAGAAACTGTAGAGCGTTAGCAACGAAAAGAGGAATCCGAAGTTGAAACGCGCCGAACTGCCGAGCGTAAACAGGGAAGTACCCTCGGCGGCGGCCATGATGGAAAGGACTAGACCGCTAACGGCGCTTGGGAGCACAACGTAGCGGCACAGTAGGACGGCCGCCATGTTTCCACCTCTTCCATAACCGCCAGGAACCTGCGGTTGTGACAGTATGCCCCCCTCGAAGTCGGGTTCCCCCCGGCTTGCTGGGATGTAATCTGTGAAACTGACGTAGTAAACGGGGAGCATGTACATGGGTCCGAGGTTCCCAGGTATCCTCAGATGAAGGATAGTCTTTCCAATGAATAAGATATTCGAGGCGACCTCTGCGGTAACGAGAATCTTGGATGTGGGAGACCTCGTATTCCTCAGAGGTGGGAGCAGGCAAAGTGTGGAGTTTGGGGGTATTCTGTCTTCTGTTCCCTGATACGAAGGGACGTTATTGGGAGGTGTGAAAGGTCAGATGGATACGACTAAGAGTCTTAGGTAGTCTAAGGCGATAAGCTACTGGATTGATCCTGGATAGAACTTCAAAGGGACCAATAAACCGGGGAGATAGCTTAGAAGGACGTACCCAGCGGGGCAAAAACTTGGTGGATAACATGACCTTGGATCCTCTGTTCCAATCCGGTACAGGTCTCCGGTGTTTATCAGCTTGTAGTTTGTTACGGGTGTTGGCCTTTAGAAGACTTTGGTTGGCAGTGTTATGGGCTTCCTTTAATCTAGACAGAGAGGTTTCTAAGGATGGTATGGGCGTCTCAGTCCAGAAGGTGGGTACTATAGATTTGGGATGGTACCCATACGTACAAAAGAAAGGGCTGATCCCAAGTGCGCTGTGTACAGAATTGTTATACGCGAACTCAGCTGTTGGTAAGAGAGAAACCCAGTTATCCTGTTGTTGGTTAATGAAACACCTCAAATACTGCTCAAGGGTTCCGTTTAACCTTTCCGTCTGTCCGTTAGTCTGTGGGTGGAACCCAGAAGACAGAGCCCTTTCGATACCCAGCAGTCTGCATAAGGCAGTCCAGAATTTTGAGGTGTATTGACTCCCACGGTCAGACACGATCTTTTTGGGGAGACCATGCAACCTGAAGATATCTTTCATGAAGACTTCCGCCATAAGAGAGGCCGAAGGTATCCTGGGTAAGGGGGAAAAGTGAGCCAACTTTGAGAAGGAGTCCACAGTTACCATGATACAGGTACAACTCTGGGAAACCGGTAGATCTACGATGAAATCTGTAGATATGTGCTTCCAGGGGCCTGAGGGAATCAAGTCTTGTTGAAGCAGGCCAAGGGGACTACGAGTGGAATGTTTATTTTGCATACAGGTCAGACAGGTCTGGATGTATGTCTGAGTATCGGCTAGCATACCGGGCCAGTAAAAGGATCTCTGTAGTAATTCCAAAGTCCCTCATAAGCCTCTATGCCCGGCCACCTTAGCGTCGTGACACCACTGGAGAGCTCGTATTCTGAGGTCCTGTGAAGGAAGGATCAGCCTCCCTCGAGTGAAGTACAGACCGTCCCTCCGATCCACCGGAGTCCTCCCCACTAGCAAGAGCATTTCTTCTGGGGAAAGAGATCTTTCCCTCACTTCTTCCAAGAAAGACGATACAGCGGAAATTATCTTGATATGGGGAAACATGAGCTCTTTCTCGTATCCCAGAGAGGTCTCATCTCTGCGAGATAAGGCGTCAGCAACCTGGTTTTGGGTCCCCGGGATGTATGTTATGAGAAAATGGAACTGTGCAAAGAAATGCGCCCATCGGGCTTGTCTGGTGTTATAACACTCTTGTTGACGTAGGATCTGCAGGTTCTTGTGATCAGTACGTATCAGGAACGGGTGTAAGCTTCCTTGGAGAAGATGCCTCCATTCAAGACAAGCCAGTTTCATAGCTAAGAGCTCCTTTTCTATGACGGAGTAGTTTAGCTGACTAGGGTTCAGGGTCTTTGAGAAATAGGCGATGGGATGTTCTTTGCCCTGATTGGATTGTAGGAGAACGGCGCCAACCGCACCCGCGGAGGCGTCGGTCTCAAGAATAAAGGGGAGCAGTTGGTCCGGCTGTCTCAGAATAGGGGCAGAGCAGAACCTTCTTTTCAGGCAGATGAAACTCTCCTCGGCTTCCCTAGACCATCGAAAGGGCCGGGAGGCTTTCTTTAGTAAGGAGGTGATAGGCAGAGTGAGTCCAGAAAATTCGGGAATAAACTTCCGGTAAAAGTTGGCCAGTCCCAGAAATCTTTGAACCTCCTTGACCGACGAAGGGGAGGGCCAGCCTAGAATAGCTTCGACCTTCTTGGGATCCATGGCGATCCCCTCGCTGGACAAAATAAACCCCAGATAGGAGACGGAGGATTTGGCGAAAGCACACTTTTCCGGCTTGACCAATAAATGATGTAGCTGCAGCCTGTGTAATACTTCCTTTACATGACGAGTATGCTCTTCGGGCTGTCGGGAGTAAACCAGAATATCGTCCAAGTAGACAATGGTGTTTTGGCCCAAGAGATCAGAAAATATGCGGTCCATAAACCTTTGAAAGATTGAGGGAGCGTTGACCAGTCCGAACGGCATAACCTGATATTCAAACAACCCATAGGGAGTGCGGAAAGCCGTCTTCCATTCGTCACCAGTCCTGATGCGGAGCAAATGGTAAGCATTACGTAGGTCGAGTTTGGAAAAAACTACAGAGTCTTGGACGGTCTCCAGGATGTCCGAGATGATGGGCATAGGGTACCGGTCCTTGATGGTAAGCTGATTAAGCCCTCGGTAATCAATACAAGGTCTTAGGTCCCTGGAGTCCCTCTTGGGAATGAAGAATAGAGATGCTCCTGCTGGTGATCTGGAAGGTCGGATAAGTCTGTTGGCTAAGTTGTCATCTAAGTAGCGTCTCAGGACTTCCTTTTCCGACAAGGAAAGGGGATACATCCTACAAAACGGTACCAGAGCCTGATGGACTAAGTCTATCCTACAGTCCTCAGGTCGATGAGGAGGAAGTTCCATGGGTTGTTGGTCTTGGAACACTGCGGCGTACTCCTGAAGACAGCTTGGGATACAATGGATCGTGCTCCTCTCAGGGGCACACCCTGTCTTGACGCTTTCGAACAAGGGTCCTGGAAGACACTTTTCCTGGCAGTAAGCCGAATGAAAACTTAAAAGATTTGCCGACCAATCTATGGTGGGGTTGTGTCGTCAGAGCCAACCAATCCCCAAAATGACTGGGAAATGAGCTGCGCGAATGATATCGAAGCTCAGTACTTCAGTATGTTGTTGAATGGATACTCGTACCTCCTCTGTGGTGTGGGTAATGAGGCCGGAGCACAGAGGGGTACCATCTACTCCCTCTACCTTCTGGTCTTCCTTCTTGGCTATCCTGCGAAGGCCTACCTTGTCGGCCCATAGGGTGTCCAGGAAGTTCCCGGCTGCTCCACAATCCAGCAGGGCCAGAGTCTCCATCTCCTTTCCTCTGAACTGAAGCTGGACGGATATCACCATAAGACGTTGATCTTCCGAGGGTTGGGCAGAAGTGACTGAAAGAGTGACATAGGAACTGGGGAAAGCCCCTCGGTAGTCCGTCCTGCCAACTACCGAGGGCGTTCGTTTCCCGGACTTCTGGGGGGTACATCTGGACAGTCTCGCAAGAGGTGTGTGGAGGAGCCACAGTATAGACAAAGGCTGCCCTCTCTTCTCCTCTTCTTCTCTTCCGCTGTCAAGGGCGCTCTGGTTGCTCCTATCTGCATAGGTTCTTCCCGGATGGATGGACGAGCGGCAGGTGAGGAGGTTGATGGGTGAGTCTCGGGGTAAGAGCTGGAGTTACGGGTCTTTCTCTTTTCATTCCTCCGTTCAGTCAACCGGAAATCTATCCGTACAACTGCCTTTATGAGATCTGGGAAAGAATCGGGGCGAGGGATCCTAGCGAGCTCGTCCTTCAGCTCTTTGCGCAAACCCCTCCTGAAGATGGTGTATTGAGCCTCTTCTTGCCAGCCAGCTTCTGCGGCTAGTCTTTTGAAGGAGGATATGTAAGTGAGTAGGTCAGAACCACCCTGACGTACGTCCAATAGGTCTTCACTAGCCAGGTGGGCACTTTCAGTGCGAAGAAATGTCTGCTTGAGAAGATCCTTGAATGCTACATAGTTCTGTAACACTGGGTCGGACTGGGACACCAATGGGGTAGCCCACGCTAGGGCATTACCGGTCAGGTGTGTGATCATAAATCCCACTTTAGCATGATCGGAAGAAAAGGTGTTCTGTCTGAAAGCAAAATGGATATTACATGCTTCCAGGAATTCTTTGACTTTTTTCTCTGATCCGTCGAATTTGCCTGACACCAAAGGCAAAGGTGGTAGATCTGTGACTTGCTGTTCTCTGGCGCTAACTCTCTGTTGGAGAGCAGTATTCGCCGTCTTAAGGGCTTGAACTTCCAAGTTTAAGTTTTGTACCGCCGCGACCAATTCTTGAAGTTGCTGGGGAGTGGCCATGTCAGTATTAAGGCGTTTCAAGCTATCAACTACGCCTGACGCTGTGGGCGTATCGACAGGGTTTTCCGCTCTGTTGTTCACCCCACTCGAACCCAGAGAGTCTTCCAATTCCCCTTCCTCCTCACCTGATGAAGATGAGAAGTCCAACTTCTTTCCGCGGGATCGACGAGTGAAAGTCCTCCTCTCCTTGTGTAGATAGGGTCGGCCTCGGGAGGAAGCCACCGCGACCCCTTGGGAACGAATCAGCGGTGACCCCCCCCCCCGCGGCAGACAAGTGAGGCAAAGGGAAAAGCCTTACAGCACAAAAACCCCTTTGGAGTGTAGAATCCGATGCGGCGGAACGAGAGAAATGCTCCAAGGCCAGCTGGAATAAGGGAGACCCGCAATCCGGCGGGTAGGGCTAAGCTAAGGTGGGGAGAGAGCACGGAGCAGAAGAGATGCCAAGGGGGGGGAGCCTGAGAGAGAGGGAACTCAAAAGCAAGGCAGGAGAAGAAAGGGGAAGCGAAAATCCAAGCGCCCAAGCAAACAATGAACGGGGCGCGGGCAAGAGAGAGAGAGGAGAAGAACAACCGGAAAAGGGAGGTAAGCAGGGGAAAAATAGGACAGGAGCGGAACACCGCCAAGAGAGAAACTGTAGAGCGTTAGCAACGAAAAGAGGAATCCGAAGTTGAAACGCGTCGAACCGCCGAGCGTAAACAGGGAAGTACCCTCGGCGGCGGCCATGATGGAAAGGACTAGACCGCTAACGGCGCTTGGGAGCACAACGTAGCGGCACAGTAGGACGGCCGCCATGTTTCCACCTCTTCCATAACCACCAGGAACCTGCGGTAGTGACACCATGTAATGGTAAGTAATGATGCTAAGCATGAGATGGGGAGCCCATGTAATGGTAGGAAAGGGTGCTTGGCATGAGATGGGGAGCCAATGTAATGGTAAGTAAGGATGCTGAGCATGAGATGGGGGGGCATGTAATGGTAAGTAAGGATGCTGAGCATGAGATGGGGGCCCATTTAATGGTAAGTAAGGGTGCTTGTCATGAGATGGGGAGCCCATGTAATGGTAAGTAAGGATGCTGAGCATGAGATGGGGGGGCCCATGTACTGGTAAGTAAGGGTGCTTGGCATGAGAGGGGGAGCCCATGTAATGATAAGTAAGGATGCTGAACATGAGATGGGGAGCCCATGTAATGATAAGTAAGGATGGTGAGCATGAGATGGGGAGCCCATGTAATGATAAGTAAGGATGCTGAGCATGAGATTGGGAGCCCATGTAATGATAGGTAAGGATGCTGAGCATGAGATGGGGGGCCCATGTAATGGTAAGTAAGGAAGCTGAGCATGAGATGGGGGGACCCATGTAATGGTAAGTAAGGGTGCTTGGCATGAGATGGGGAGCCCATGTAATGATAAGTAAGGATGCTGAGCATGAGATGGGGAGCCCATGTAATGGTAAGAAACCATGCTGAGCATGAGATGGGGAGACCATGTAATGGTAAGTAAGGATGCTGAGCATGAAGTAAGGATGCTGAGCATGAGACGGGGAGCCCATGTAATGGTAAGTAAGGATGCTGAGCATGAGATGGGGAGCCCATGTAATGGTAAGCAATGATGCTGAGCATGAGATGGCGAGCCCATGTAATGGTAAGTAAGGATGCTGAGCATGAGATGGGGAGCCCATGTAATGGTAAGTAAGGATGCATGAGATGGGGAGGCCATGTGATGCTGAGCATGAGATGAGAAGCCCATGTAATGGTAAGTAAGGATGCTTGGCATGAGATGGGGAGCACATGTAATGGTAAGTAAGGATGCTGAGCATGAGATGGGGGGCCCATGTAATGGTAAGTAAGGGTGCTTGGCATGAGATGGGGAGGCCATGTAATGGTAAGTAATGATGCTGAGCATGAGATGGGGAGCCCATGTAATGGTAAGTAATGATGCTGAGCATGAGATGGGGAGCCCATGTAATGGTAAGTAAGGATGCTGAGCATGCGATGGGGAGCCCATGTAATGGTAAGTAAGGATGCCTGAGATGGGGAGGCCATGTGATGCTGAGCATGAGATGGGGAGCCCATGTAATGGTAAGTAAGGATGCTGAGCATGAGATGGGGAGCCCATGTAATGATAGTTAAGGATGCTGAGCATGAGATGGGGATCCCATGTAATGGTAAGTAAAGATGCTGAGCATGAGATGGGGAGCCCATGTAATGATAGTTAAGGATGCTGAGCATGAGATGGGGAGCCCATGTAATGGTAAGTAAGGGTGCTTGGTATGAGATGGGGAGCCCATGTAATGGTAAGTAAGGATGCTGAACATGAGATGGGGAGCCCATGTAATGGTAAGTAAGGATGCTGGGCATGAGATGGGGAGCCCATGTAATGGTAAGTAAGGATGCTGAGCATGACATGGGGAGCCTGTGTAATGATAAATAAGGATGCTGACCATGTAATGATGAGTATGGATGCTGTGCATGAGATGGGGTGCCCATGTAATGGTAAGTAAGGATGCTGGACATGAGATGGGGAGCCCATGTAATGGTAAGTAAGGATGCTGAGCATTAGATGGGGAGCCTGTGTAATGATAAATAAGGATGCTGACCATGTAATGATGAGTAAGGATGCTGCACATGAGATGGGGAGCCCGTGTAATGGTAAGTAAGGATGCATGAGATGGGGAGCCCATGTAATGCTATGTAACAATGCTGGGCATGAGATGGGGAGCCCATGTAATGGTAAGTAAGGATGTTGAGCATGAGATGGGGAGCCCGTGTAATGGTAAGTAAGGATGCATGAGATGGGGAGCCCATGTAATGGTTAGATGCTGAGCATGAGATCGGGAACCCATGTAATGGTAAGAAACAATGCTGAGCATGAGATGGGGAGCCCATGTAATGGTAAGTAAGGATGCTGAGCATGAAGTAAGGATGCTGAGCATGAGATGGGGAGCCCATGTAATGGTAAGTAAGGATGCTGAGCATGAGACGGGGAGCCCATGTAATGGTAAGTAAGGATGCATGAGATGGGGAGCCCATGTAATGCTATGTAACGATGCTGGGCATGAGATGGGGAGCCCATGTGATGATAAGTAATGATGCTGAGCATGGAATGGGGAGCACATATGATGATAAGTAATGATGCTGAGCATGAGATGGGGAGCCCATGTGATGATAAGTAATGATGATGAGCATGAGATGGGGAGCCCATGTAATGGTAGGTAAGGATGCTGAGCATGAGATGGGGAGCCCATGTAATGGTAAGTAAGGATGCTGAGCATGAGATGGGGAGCCCATGTAATGATAAGTAAGGATGCTGAGCATGAGATGGGGAGCCTATGTAATGGTAAGTAAGGATGCATGAGATGGGGAGCCCATGTGATGATAAGTAATGATGCTGAGCATGAGATGGGGAGCCCATGTAATTGTAAGTAAGGATGCTGAGCATGAGATGGGGAGCCCATGTAATGGTAAGAAACAATGCTGAGCATGAGATGGGGAGCCCATGTAATGGTAAGTAAGGATGCTGAACATGAGATGGGGAGCCCATGTAATGGTAAGTAAGGATGCTGAGCATGAAGTAAGGATGCTGAACATGAGATGGGGAGCCCATGTAATGATAAGTAAGGATGCTGAGCATGAGATGGGGAGCCTATGTAATGGTAAGTAAGGATGCATGAGATGGGGAGCCCATGTAATGATAAATAATGATGCTGAGCATGAGATGGGGAGCCCATGTGATAAGTAATGATACTGAGCATGAGATGGGGAGCCCATGTGATGATAAGTAATGATGCTGAGCATGAGATGGGGAGCCCATGTGATGATAAGTAATGATGCTGAGCATGAGATGGAGAGCCCATGTAATGGTAAGTAAGGATGCATGAGATGGGGAGCCCATGTAATGCTATGTAACGATGCTGGGCATGAGATGGGGAGCCCATGTAATGGTAAGAAACAATGCTGAGCATGGAATGGGGAGCCCATGTAATGGTAAGTAAGGATGCAGGAGATGGGGAGCCCATGTAATGGTAAGTAAGGATGCTGAGCATGAGATGGGGAGCCCATGTAATGGTAAGAAACAATGCTGAGTATGAGATGGGGAGCCCATGTAATGGTAAGTAAGGATGCATGAGATGGGGAGCCCATGTAATGGTAAGTAAGGATGCTGAGCATGAGATGGGGACCCATGTAATGGTAAGTAAGGATGCTGAGCACGAAGTAAGGATGCTGAGCATGAGATGGGGAGCCCATGTAATGGTAAGTAAGGATGCAGAGCATGAAGGAAGGATGCTGCGCATGAGATGGGGGCCCATGTAATGAAAAGTAAGGATGCTGAGCATGAAGTAAGGATGCTGAGCATGAGATATGGAGCGCATGTAATGGTATGTAAGGATGCTGAGCATGAAGGAAGGATGCTGAGCATGAGATGGGGAGCCCATGTAATGGTAAGTAAGGATGCTGAGCATGAGATGGGGAGCCCATGTAATGGTAAGCAATGATGCTGAGCATGAGATGGGGGGCCCATGTAATGGTAAGTAAGGATGCTGAGCATGAGATGGGGAGCCCATGTAATGGTATGTAAGGATGCATGAGATGGGGAGCCCATGTAATGCTATGTAACGATGCTGGGCATGAGATGGGGAGCCCATGTAATGGTAAGAAACAATGCTGAGCATGACATGGGGAGCCTGTGTAATGATAAATAAGGATGCTGACCATGTAATGATGAGTATGGATGCTGTGCATGAGATGGGGTGCCCATGTAATGGTAAGTAAGGATGCTGGACATGAGATGGGGAGCCCATGTAATGGTAAGTAAGGATGCTGAGCATTAGATGGGGAGCCTGTGTAATGATAAATAAGGATGCTGACCATGTAATGATGAGTAAGGATGCTGCACATGAGATGGGGAGCCCGTGTAATGGTAAGTAAGGATGCATGAGATGGGGAGCCCATGTAATGCTATGTAACGATGCTGGGCATGAGATGGGGAGCCCATGTAATGGTAAGTAAGGATGTTGAGCATGAGATGGGGAGCCCGTGTAATGGTAAGTAAGGATGCATGAGATGGGGAGCCCATGTAATGGTTAGATGCTGAGCATGAGATCGGGAACCCATGTAATGGTAAGAAACAATGCTGAGCATGAGATGGGGAGCCCATGTAATGGTAAGTAAGGATGCTGAGCATGAAGTAAGGATGCTGAGCATGAGATGGGGAGCCCATGTAATGGTAAGTAAGGATGCTGAGCATGAGACGGGGAGCCCATGTAATGGTAAGTAAGGATGCATGAGATGGGGAGCCCATGTAATGCTATGCACCGATGCTGGGCATGAGATGGGAAGCCCATGTAATGGTAAGTAAGGATGCTGAGCATGAGATGGGGAGCCCATGTGATGATAAGTAATGATGCTGAGCATGGAATGGGGAGCACATATGATGATAAGTAATGATGCTGAGCATGAGATGGGGAGCCCATGTGATGATAAGTAATGATGATGAGCATGAGATGGGGAGCCCATGTAATGGTAGGTAAGGATGCTGAGCATGCGATGGGGAGCCCATGTAATGGTAAGTAAGGATGCTGAGCATGAGATGGGGAGCCCATGTAATGATAAGTAAGGATGCTGAGCATGAGATGGGGAGCCTATGTAATGGTAAGTAAGGATGCATGAGATGGGGAGCCCATGTGATGATAAGTAATGATGCTGAGCATGAGATGGGGAGCCCATGTAATTGTAAGTAAGGATGCTGAGCATGAGATGGGGAGCCCATGTAATGGTAAGAAACAATGCTGAGCATGAGATGGGGAGCCCATGTAATGGTAAGTAAGGATGCTGAACATGAGATGGGGAGCCCATGTAATGGTAAGTAAGGATGCTGAGCATGAAGTAAGGATGCTGAACATGAGATGGGGAGCCCATGTAATGATAAGTAAGGATGCTGAGCATGAGATGGGGAGCCTATGTAATGGTAAGTAAGGATGCATGAGATGGGGAGCCCATGTAATGATAAATAATGATGCTGAGCATGAGATGGGGAGCCCATGTGATAAGTAATGATACTGAGCATGAGATGGGGAGCCCATGTGATGATAAGTAATGATGCTGAGCATGAGATGGGGAGCCCATGTGATGATAAGTAATGATGCTGAGCATGAGATGGAGAGCCCATGTAATGGCAAGAAACAATGCTGAGCATGGAATGGGGAGCCCATGTAATGGTAAGTAAGGATGCAGGAGATGGGGAGCCCATGTAATGGTAAGTAAGGATGCTGAGCATGAGATGGGGAGCCCATGTAATGGTAAGAAACAATGCTGAGTATGAGATGGGGAGCCCATGTAATGGTAAGTAAGGATGCATGAGATGGGGAGCCCATGTAATGGTAAGTAAGGATGCTGAGCATGAGATGGGGACCCATGTAATGGTAAGTAAGGATGCTGAGCACGAAGTAAGGATGCTGAGCATGAGATGGGGAGCCCATGTAATGGTAAGTAAGGATGCAGAGCATGAAGGAAGGATGCTGCGCATGAGATGGGGGCCCATGTAATGAAAAGTAAGGATGCTGAGCATGAAGTAAGGATGCTGAGCATGAGATATGGAGCGCATGTAATGGTATGTAAGGATGCTGAGCATGAAGGAAGGATGCTGAGCATGAGATGGGGAGCCCATGTAATGGTAAGTAAGGATGCTGAGCATGAGATGGGGAGCCCATGTAATGGTAAGCAATGATGCTGAGCATGAGATGGGGGGCCCATGTAATGGTAAGTAAGGATGCTGAGCATGAGATGGGGAGCCCATGTAATGGTATGTAAGGATGCATGAGATGGGGAGCCCATGTAATGCTATGTAACGATGCTGGGCATGAGATGGGGAGCCCATGTAATGGTAAGAAACAATGCTGAGCATGAGATGGGGAGCCCATGTAATGGTAAGTAAGGATGCAGGAGATGGGGAGCCCATGTAATGGTAAGTAAGGATGCTGAGCATGAGATGGGGAGCCCATGTAATGGTAAGAAACAATGCTGAGCATGAGATGGGGAGCCCATGTAATGGTAAGTAAGGATGCATGAGATGGGGAGCCCATGTAATGGTAAGTAAGGATGCTGAGCATGAGATGGGGACCCATGTAATGGTAAGTAAGGATGCTGAGCATGAAGTAAGGATGCTGAGCTTGAGATGGGGAGCCCATGTAATCGTAAGTAAGGATGCTGAGCATGAAGGAAGGATGCTGAGCATGAGATGGGGGCCCATGTAATGGTAAGTAAGGATGCTGAGCATGAAGTAAGGATGCTGAGCATGAGATGTGGAGCGCATGTAATGGTATGTAAGGATGCTGAGCATGAAGGAAGGATGCTGAGCATGAGATGGGGAGCCCATGTAATGGTAAGTAAGGATGCTGAGCATGAGATGGGGAGCCCGTGTAATGGTAAGTAAGGATGCATGAGATGGGGAGCCCATGTAATGGTTAGATGCTGAGCATGAGATCGGGAACCCATGTAATGGTAAGAAACAATGCTGAGCATGAGATGTGGAGCCCATGTAATGGTAAGTAAGGATGCTGAGCATGAAGTAAGGATGCTGAGCATGAGATGGGGAGCCCATGTAATGGTAAGTAAGGATGCTGAGCATGAGACGGGGAGCCCATGTAATGGTAAGTAAGGATGCATGAGATGGGGAGCCCATGTAATGCTATGTAACGATGCTGGGCATGAGATGGGAAGCCCATGTAATGGTAAGTAAGGATGCCCAGCATGAGATGGGGAGCCCATGTGATGATAAGTAATGATGCTGAGCATGAGATGGGGAGCACATGTGATGATAAGTAATGATGCTGAGCATGAGATGGGGAGCCCATGTGATGATAAGTAATGATGATGAGCATGAGATGGGGAGCCCATGTAATGGTAGGTAAGGATGCTGAGCATGAGATGGGGAGCCCATGTAATGGTAAGTAAGGATGCTGAGCATGAGATGGGGAGCCCATGTAATGGTAAGTAAGGATGCTGAGCATGAGATGGGGAGCCTATGTAATGGTAAGTAAGGATGCATGAGATGGGGAGCCCATGTGATGATAAGTAATGATGCTGAGCATGAGATGGGGAGCCCATGTAATGGTAAGTAAGGATGCTGAGCATGAGATGGGGAGCCCATGTAATGGTAAGAAACAATGCTGAGCATGAGATGGGGAGCCCATGTAATGGTAAGTAAGGATGCTGAACATGAGATGGGGAGCCCATGTAATGGTAAGTAAGGATGCTGAGCATGAAGTAAGGATGCTGAACATGAGATGGGGAGCCCATGTAATGATAAGTAAGGATGCTGAGCATGAGATGGGGAGCCTATGTAATGGTAAGTAAGGATGCATGAGATGGGGAGCCCATGTAATGATAAATAATGATGCTGAGCATGAGATGGGGAGCCCATGTGATAAGTAATGATACTGAGCATGAGATGGGGAGCCCATGTGATGATAAGTAATGATGCTGAGCATGAGATGGGGAGCCCATGTAATGGTAAGAAACAATGCTGAGCATGGAATGGGGAGCCCATGTAATGGTAAGTAAGGATGCAGGAGATGGGGAGCCCATGTAATGGTAAGTAAGGATGCTGAGCATGAGATGGGGAGCCCATGTAATGGTAAGAAACAATGCTGAGTATGAGATGGGGAGCCCATGTAATGGTAAGTAAGGATGCATGAGATGGGGAGCCCATGTAATGGTAAGTAAGGATGCTGAGCATGAGATGGGGACCCATGTAATGGTAAGTAAGGATGCTGAGCACGAAGTAAGGATGCTGAGCATGAGATGGGGAGCCCATGTAATGGTAAGTAAGGATGCAGAGCATGAAGGAAGGATGCTGCGCATGAGATGGGGGCCCATGTAATGAAAAGTAAGGATGCTGAGCATGAAGTAAGGATGCTGAGCATGAGATGTGGAGCGCATGTAATGGTATGTAAGGATGCTGAGCATGAAGGAAGGATGCTGAGCATGAGATGGGGAGCCCATGTAATGGTAAGTAAGGATGCTGAGCATGAGATGGGGAGCCCATGTAATGGTAAGCAATGATGCTGAGCATGAGATGGGGGGCCCATGTAATGGTAAGTAAGGATGCTGAGCATGAGATGGGGAGCCCATGTAATGGTAAGTAAGGATGCATGAGATGGGGAGCCCATGTAATGCTATGTAACGATGCTGGGCATGAGATGGGGAGCCCATGTAATGGTAAGAAACAATGCTGAGCATGAGATGGGGAGCCCATGTAATGGTAAGTAAGGATGCAGGAGATGGGGAGCCCATGTAATGGTAAGTAAGGATGCTGAGCATGAGATGGGGAGCCCATGTAATGGTAAGAAACAATGCTGAGCATGAGATGGGGAGCCCATGTAATGGTAAGTAAGGATGCATGAGATGGGGAGCCCATGTAATGGTAAGTAAGGATGCTGAGCATGAGATGGGGACCCATGTAATGGTAAGTAAGGATGCTGAGCATGAAGTAAGGATGCTGAGCTTGAGATGGGGAGCCCATGTAATCGTAAGTAAGGATGCTGAGCATGAAGGAAGGATGCTGAGCATGAGATGGGGGCCCATGTAATGGTAAGTAAGGATGCTGAGCATGAAGTAAGGATGCTGAGCATGAGATGTGGAGCGCATGTAATGGTATGTAAGGATGCTGAGCATGAAGGAAGGATGCTGAGCATGAGATGGGGAGCCCATGTAATGGTAAGTAAGGATGCTGAGCATGAGATGGGGAGCCCATGTAATGGTAAGCAATGATGCTGAGCATGAGATGGGGGGCCCATGTAATGGTAAGTAAGGATGCTGAGCATGAGATGGGGAGCCCATGTAATGGTAAGTAAGGATGCATGAGATGGGGAGGCCATGTGATGCTGAGCATGAGATGGGGAGCCCATGTAATGGTAAGTAAGGATGCTGAGCATGAGATGGGGGGCCCATGTAATGGTAAGTAAGGGTGCTTGGCATGAGATGGGGAGCCCATATAATGGTAAGTAAGGATGCTGAGCATGAGATGGGGAGCCCATGTAATGGTAAGTAATGATGCTGAGCATGAGATGGGGAGCCCATGTAATGGTAAGTAAGGATGCTGAGCATGAGATGGGGAGCCCATGTAATGGTAAGTAAGGATGCATGAGATGGGGAGCCCATGTGATGCTGAGCGTGAGATGGGGAGCCCATGTAATGGTAAGTAAGGATGCTGAGCATGAGATGGGGAGCCCATGTAATGATAGTTAAGAATGCTGAGCATGAGATGGGGGGCCCATGTAATGGTAAGTAAGGATGCTGAGCATGAGATAGGGAGCCCATGTAATGGTAAGTAAGGATGCTGAGCATGAGATGGGGATCCCATGTAAGGGTAAGTAATGATGCTGAGCATCAGATGGGGAGCCCACGTAATGGTAAGTAAGGGTGCTTGGCATGAGATGGGGAGCCCATGTAATGGTAAGTAAGGATGCTGAGCATGAGACGGGGAGCCCATGTAATGGTAAGTAAGGATGCTGAGCATGAGATGGGGAGCCCATGTAATGGTAAGTAAGGATGCTGAGCATGCGATGGGGAGCCCATGTTATGGTAAGTAAGGATGCCTGAGATGGGGAGGCCATGTGATGCTGAGCATGAGATGGGGAGCCCATGTAATGGTAAGAAACAATGGTGAGCATGAGATGGGGAGCCCATGTAATGGTAAGTAAGGATGCATGAGATGGGGAGCCCATGTAATGGTAAGTAAGGATGCTGAGCATGAGATGGGGGCCCATGTAATGGTAAGTAAGGATGCTGAGCATGAGATTGGGAGCCCATGTAATGGTAAGTAAGGATGCTGAGCATGAAGGAGGGATGCTGAGCATGAGATGGGGGCCCATGTAATGGCAAGTAAGGATGCTGAGCATGAAGTAAGGATGCTGAGCATGAGATGGGGAGCCCATGTAATGGTATGTAAGGATGCTGAGCATGAAGGAAGTATGCTGAGCATGAGATGGGGAGCCCATGTAATGGTAAGTAAGGATGCTGAGCACGAGATGGGGAGCCCATGTAATGGTAAGCAATGATGCTGAGCATGAGATGGGGGGCCCATGTAATGGTAAGTAAGGATGCATGAGATGGGGAGGCCATGTGATGCTGAGCATGAGATGCGGAGCCCATGCAATGGTAAGTAAGGATGCTGAGCATGAGATGGGGGGGGCATTTAATGGTAAATAAGGGTGCTTGGCATGAGATGGGGAGCCCATGTAATGGTAAGTAAGGATGCTGAGCATGAGATGGGGAGCCCATGTAATGGTAAGGAATGATGCTGAGCATGAGATGGGGAGCCCATGTAATGGTAAGTAAGGTTGCTGAGCATGAGATGGGGAGCCCATGTAATGATAGTTAAGGATGCTGAGCATGAGATGGGGAGCCCATGTAATGGTAAGTAAGGATGCTGAGCATGAGATGGGGAGCCCATGTAAAGGTAAGTAAGGGTGCTTGGCATGAGATGGGGAACCCATGTAATGGTAAGCAAGGATGCTGACCATGAGATGGGGGGCATGTAATGGTAAGTAAGGGTGCTTGGCATGAGATGGGGAGCCCGTGTAATGGTAAGTAAGGATGCTGAGCATGAGATGGGGAGCCCATGTAATGGTAAGTAATGATGCTGAGCATGAGATGGGGAGCCCATGTAATGGTAAGTAAGGATGCTGAGCATGAGATGGGGGGGGCATGTCATGGTAAGTAAGGGTGCTGGGCATGAGATGGGGAGCCCATGTAATGGTAAGTAAGGATGCTGAGCATGAGATGGGGAGCCCATTTAATGGTAAGTAATGATGCTGAGCATAAGATGGGGAGCCCATGTAATGGTAAGTAAGGATGCTGAGCATGAGATGGGAGCCCATGTAATGGTAAGTAAGGATGCATGAGATGGGGAGCCCATGTGATGCTGAGCATGAGATGGGGAGCCCCATGTAATGGTAAGTAAGGATGCTGAGCATGAGATGGGGGGCCCATGTAAAGGTAAGTAAGGATGCTGAGCATGAGATGGGGAGCCCATGTAATGGTAAGTAATGATGCTGAGCATGAGATGGGGAGCCCATGTAATGGTAAGTAATGATGCTAAGCATGAGATGGGGAGCCCATGTAATGGTAGGAAAGGGTGCTTGGCATGAGATGGGGAGCCAATGTAATGGTAAGTAAGGATGCTGAGCATGAGATGGGGGGGCATGTAATGATAAGTAAGGATGCTGAGCATGAGATGGGGAGCCCATGTAATGGTAAGTAAGGATGCTGAGCATGAGAATGGGAGCCCATGTAATGGTAAGTAATGATGCATGAGATGGGGAGGCCATGTGATGCTGAGCATGAGATGGGGAGCCCATGTAATGGTAAGTAAGGATGCTGAGCATGAGATGGGGAGCCCATGTAATGATAGTTAAGGATGCTGAGCATGAGATGGGGGGCCCATGTAATGGTAAGTAAGGGTGCTTGGCATGAGATGGGGAGCCTATGTAATGGTAAGTAAGGATGCTGAGCATGAGATGGGGAGCCCATGTAATGGTAGGTAATGATGCTGAGCATGAGATGGGGAGCCCATGTAATGGTAAGTAAGGATGCTGAGCATGAGAATGGGAGCCCATGTAATGGTAAGTAATGATGCATGAGATGGGGAGGCCATGTGATGCTGAGCATGAGATGGGGAGCCCATGTAATGGTAAGTAAGGATGCTGAGCATGAGATGGGGAGCCCATGTAATGATAGTTAAGGATGCTGAGCATGAGATGGGGAGCCCATGTAATGGTAAGTAAGGATGCTGAGCATGAGATGGGGAGCCCATGCAATGATAGTTAAGGATGCTGAGCATGAGATGGGGAGCCCATGTAATGGTAAGTAAGGGTGCTTGGCATGAAATGGGAGCCCATGTAATGGTAAGTAAGGATGCTGAGCATGAGATGGGGGGGCCCGTGTACTGGTAAGTAAGGGTGCTTGGCATGAGATGTGGAGCCCATGTAATGATAAGTAAGGATGCTGAGCATGAGATGGGGAGCCCATGTAATGACAAGTAAGGATGCTGAGCAAGAGATGGGGAGCCCATGTAATGATAAGTAAGGATGCTGAGCATGAGATGGGGAGCCCATGTAATGATAAGTAAGGATGCTGAGCATGAGATGGGGGGGCCCATGCAATGGTAAGTAAGGATGCTGAGCATGAGATGGGGGGCATGTAATGGTAAGCAAGGGTGCTTGGCATGAGATGGGGAGCCCATGTAATGATAAGTAAGGATGCTGAGCATGAGATGGGGAGCCCATGTAATGGTAAGAAAACATGCTGAGCATGAGATGGGGAGCCCATGTAATGGTAAGAAAAAATGCTGAGCATGAGATGGGGAGCCCATGTAATGGTAAGTAAGGATGCTGAGCATGAAGTAAAGATGCTGAGCATGAGATGGGGAGCCCATGTAATGGTAAGTAAGGATGCTGACCATGAAGGACGGATGCTGAGCATGAGATGGGGAGCCCATGTAATGGTAAGAAACAATGCTGAGCATGAGATGGGGAGCGCATTTAATGGCAAGTAAGGATGCTGAGCATGAGATGGGGAGCCCATGTAATGGTAAGCAATGATGCTGAGCATGAGATGGGGAGCCCATGTAATGGTATGTAAGGATGCTGAGCATGAGATGGGGAGCCCATGTAATGGTAAGTAAGGATGCTGAGCATGAGATGGGGGGCCCATGTAATGGTAAGTAAGGGTGCTTGGCATGAGATGGGGAGCCCATGTAATGGTAAGTAAGGATGCTGAGCATGAGATGGGGGGGCCCATGTAATGGTAATAAGGGTGCTTGGCATAAGATGGGGAGCCCATGTAATGTAAGTAAGGATGCATGATATGGGGAGGCCATGTGATGCTGAGCATGAGATGGGGAGCCCATGTAATGGAAAGTTAGGATGCTGAGCATGAGATGGGGGGCCCATGTAAAGGTAAGTAAGGATGCTGAGCATGAGATGGGGAGCCCATGTAATGGTAAGTAATGATGCTGAGCATAAGATGGGGAGCCCATGTAATGGTAAGTAATGATGCTGAGCATGAGATGGGGAGCCCATGTAATGGTAGGTAAGGGTGCTTGGCATCTGATGGGGTGCCCATGTAATGGTAAGTAAGGATGCTGAGCATGAGATGGGGGGGCATGTAATTGTAAGTAAGGATGCTGAGCATGAGATGGGGGCCCATGTAATGGTAAGAAAGGGTGCTTGGGATGAGATGGGGAGCCCATGTAATGGTAAGTAAGGATGCTGAGCATGAGATGGGGGGCCATGTAATGGTAAGTAAGGGTCCTTGGCATGAGATGGGGAGCCCATGTAATGATAAGTAAGGATGCTGAGCATGAGATGGGGAGCCCATGTAATGATAAGTAAGGATGCTGAGCATGAGATGGGGAGCCCATGTAATGATAAGTAAGGATGCTGAGCATGAGATGGGGGGCATGTAATGGTAAGTTAGGGTGTTTGGCATGAGATGGAGAGCCCATGTAATGATAAGTAAGGATGCTGAGCATGAGATGGGGAGCCCATGTAATGGCAAGTAAGGATGCTGAGCATGAGATGGGGAGCCCATGTAATGATAAGTAAGGATGCTGAGCATGAGATGGGGGCCCATGTAATGGTAAGTAAGGATGCTGAGCATGAGGTAAGGATGCTGAGCATGAGATGGGAGCCCATGTAATGGTAAGTAAGGATGCTTGGCATGAGATGGGGCCCATGTAATGGTAAGTAAGGATGCTGAGCATGAGATGGGGAGCCCATGTAATGGTAAATAAGGATGCTTGGCATGAGATGGGGAGCTCATGTAATGGCAAGCAAGGGTGCTGAGCATGAGATGGGGGCCCATGTAATGGTAAGTAAGGATGCTGAGCATGAGGTAAGGATGCTGAGCATGAGATGGGAGCCCATGTAATGGTAAGTAAGGATGCTTGGCATGAGATGGGGCCCATGTAATGGTAAGTAATGATGCTGAGCATGAGATGGGGAGCCCATGTAATGGTAGGTAAGGGTGCTTGGCATCTGATGGGGTGCCCATGTAATGGTAAGTAAGGATGCTGAGCATGAGATGGGGGGGCATGTAATTGTAAGTAAGGATGCTGAGCATGAGATGGGGGCCCATGTAATGGTAAGAAAGGGTGCTTGGGATGAGATGGGGAGCCCATGTAATGGTAAGTAAGGATGCTGAGCATGAGATGGGGGGCCATGTAATGGTAAGTAAGGGTCCTTGGCATGAGATGGGGAGCCCATGTAATGATAAGTAAGGATGCTGAGCATGAGATGGGGAGCCCATGTAATGATAAGTAAGGATGCTGAGCATGAGATGGGGAGCCCATGTAATGATAAGTAAGGATGCTGAGCATGAGATGGGGGGCATGTAATGGTAAGTTAGGGTGTTTGGCATGAGATGGAGAGCCCATGTAATGATAAGTAAGGATGCTGAGCATGAGATGGGGAGCCCATGTAATGGCAAGTAAGGATGCTGAGCATGAGATGGGGAGCCCATGTAATGATAAGTAAGGATGCTGAGCATGAGATGGGGGCCCATGTAATGGTAAGTAAGGATGCTGAGCATGAGGTAAGGATGCTGAGCATGAGATGGGAGCCCATGTAATGGTAAGTAAGGATGCTTGGCATGAGATGGGGCCCATGTAATGGTAAGTAAGGATGCTGAGCATGAGATGGGGAGCCCATGTAATGGTAAATAAGGATGCTTGGCATGAGATGGGGAGCTCATGTAATGGCAAGCAAGGGTGCTGAGCATGAGATGGGGGCCCATGTAATGGTAAGTAAGGATGCTGAGCATGAGGTAAGGATGCTGAGCATGAGATGGGAGCCCATGTAATGGTAAGTAAGGATGCTTGGCATGAGATGGGGCCCATGTAATGGTAAGTAAGGATGCTGAGCATGAGATGGGGGGCACATGTCATGGGAAGTAAGGATGCATGAGATGGCGGGCCCATGTAATGGTAAGTAATGATGCTAAGCATGAGATGGGGAGCCCATGTAATGGTAGGAAAGGGTGCTTGGCATGAGATGGGAAGCCCATGTAATGGTAAGTAAGGATGCTGAGCATGAGATGGGGGGCCCATGTAATGGTAAGTAAGGGTGCTTGGCATGAGATGGGGAGCCTATGTAATGGTAAGTAAGGATGCTGAGCATGAGATGGGGAGCCCATGTAATGGTAGGTAATGATGCTGAGCATGAGATGGGGAGCCCATGTAATGGTAAGTAAGGATGCTGAGCATGAGAATGGGAGCCCATGTAATGGTAAGTAATGATGCATGAGATGGGGAGGCCATGTGATGCTGAGCATGAGATGGGGAGCCCATGTAATGGTAAGTAAGGATGCTGAGCATGAGATGGGGAGCCCATGTAATGATAGTTAAGGATGCTGAGCATGAGATGGGGGGCCCATGTAATGGTAAGTAAGGGTGCTTGGCATGAGATGGGGAGCCTATGTAATGGTAAGTAAGGATGCTGAGCATGAGATGGGGAGCCCATGTAATGGTAGGTAATGATGCTGAGCATGAGATGGGGAGCCCATGTAATGGTAAGTAAGGATGCTGAGCATGAGAATGGGAGCCCATGTAATGGTAAGTAATGATGCATGAGATGGGGAGGCCATGTGATGCTGAGCATGAGATGGGGAGCCCATGTAATGGTAAGTAAGGATGCTGAGCATGAGATGGGGAGCCCATGTAATGATAGTTAAGGATGCTGAGCATGAGATGGGGAGCCCATGTAATGGTAAGTAAGGATGCTGAGCATGAGATGGGGAGCCCATGCAATGATAGTTAAGGATGCTGAGCATGAGATGGGGAGCCCATGTAATGGTAAGTAAGGGTGCTTGGCATGAAATGGGAGCCCATGTAATGGTAAGTAAGGATGCTGAGCATGAGATGGGGGGGCCCGTGTACTGGTAAGTAAGGGTGCTTGGCATGAGATGTGGAGCCCATGTAATGATAAGTAAGGATGCTGAGCATGAGATGGGGAGCCCATGTAATGACAAGTAAGGATGCTGAGCAAGAGATGGGGAGCCCATGTAATGATAAGTAAGGATGCTGAGCATGAGATGGGGAGCCCATGTAATGATAAGTAAGGATGCTGAGCATGAGATGGGGGGGCCCATGCAATGGTAAGTAAGGATGCTGAGCATGAGATGGGGGGCATGTAATGGTAAGCAAGGGTGCTTGGCATGAGATGGGGAGCCCATGTAATGATAAGTAAGGATGCTGAGCATGAGATGGGGAGCCCATGTAATGGTAAGAAAACATGCTGAGCATGAGATGGGGAGCCCATGTAATGGTAAGAAAAAATGCTGAGCATGAGCTGGGGAGCCCATGTAATGGTAAGTAAGGATGCTGAGCATGAAGTAAGGATGCTGAGCATGAGATGGGGAGCCCATGTAATGGTAAGTAAGGATGCTGACCATGAAGGACGGATGCTGAGCATGAGATGGGGAGCCCATGTAATGGTAAGAAACAATGCTGAGCATGAGATGGGGAGCGCATTTAATGGCAAGTAAGGATGCTGAGCATGAGATGGGGAGCCCATGTAATGGTAAGCAATGATGCTGAGCATGAGATGGGGAGCCCATGTAATGGTATGTAAGGATGCTGAGCATGAGATGGGGAGCCCATGTAATGGTAAGTAAGGATGCTGAGCATGAGATGGGGGGCCCATGTAATGGTAAGTAAGGGTGCTTGGCATGAGATGGGGAGCCCATGTAATGGTAAGTAAGGATGCTGAGCATGAGATGGGGGGGCCCATGTAATGGTAATAAGGGTGCTTGGCATAAGATGCGGAGCCCATGTAATGTAAGTAAGGATGCATGATATGGGGAGGCCATGTGATGCTGAGCATGAGATGGGGAGCCCATGTAATGGAAAGTTAGGATGCTGAGCATGAGATGGGGGGCCCATGTAAAGGTAAGTAAGGATGCTGAGCATGAGATGGGGAGCCCATGTAATGGTAAGTAATGATGCTGAGCATAAGATGGGGAGCCCATGTAATGGTAAGTAATGATGCTGAGCATGAGATGGGGAGCCCATGTAATGGTAGGTAAGGGTGCTTGGCATCTGATGGGGTGCCCATGTAATGGTAAGTAAGGATGCTGAGCATGAGATGGGGGGGCATGTAATTGTAAGTAAGGATGCTGAGCATGAGATGGGGGCCCATGTAATGGTAAGAAAGGGTTCTTGGGATGAGATGGGGAGCCCATGTAATGGTAAGTAAGGATGCTGAGCATGAGATGGGGGGCCATGTAATGGTAAGTAAGGGTTCTTGGCATGAGATGGGGAGCCCATGTAATGATAAGTAAGGATGCTGAGCATGAGATGGGGAGCCCATGTAATGATAAGTAAGGATGCTGAGCATGAGATGGGGAGCCCATGTAATGATAAGTAAGGATGCTGAGCATGAGATGGGGGGCATGTAATGGTAAGTTAGGGTGTTTGGCATGAGATGGAGAGCCCATGTAATGATAAGTAAGGATGCTGAGCATGAGATGGGGAGCCCATGTAATGGCAAGTAAGGATGCTGAGCATGAGATGGGGAGCCCATGTAATGATAAGTAAGGATGCTGAGCATGAGATGGGGGCCCATGTAATGGTAAGTAAGGATGCTGAGCATGAGGTAAGGATGCTGAGCATGAGATGGGAGCCCATGTAATGGTAAGTAAGGATGCTTGGCATGAGATGGGGCCCATGTAATGGTAAGTAAGGATGCTGAGCATGAGATGGGGAGCCCATGTAATGGTAAATAAGGATGCTTGGCATGAGATGGGGAGCTCATGTAATGGCAAGCAAGGGTGCTGAGCATGAGATGGGGGCCCATGTAATGGTAAGTAAGGATGCTGAGCATGAGGTAAGGATGCTGAGCATGAGATGGGAGCCCATGTAATGGTAAGTAAGGATGCTTGGCATGAGATGGGGCCCATGTAATGGTAAGTAAGGATGCTGAGCATGAGATGGGGGGCACATGTCATGGGAAGTAAGGATGCATGAGATGGGGGGCCCATGTAATGGTAAGTAAGGATGCATGAGATGGGGAGCCCATGTGATGCTGAGCATGAGATGGGGAGCCCATGTAATGGTAAATAAAGATGCATGAGATGGGGAGCCCATGTGATGCTGAGCATGAGATGCGGTGCCCATGTAATTGTAAGTAAGGATGCTGAGCATGAGATGGGGGGCCCATGTAAAGGTAAGTAAGGATGTTGAGCATGAGATTGGGGGCCCATGTAATGGTAAGTAAGGATGCTGAGCATGAGATGGGGGCCCATGTAATGGTAAGTAAGGATGCTGAGCATGAAGTAAGGATGCTGAGCATGAGATGGGGAGCCCATGTAATGGTAGGTAAGGGTGCTTGGCATCTGATGGGGAGCCCATGTAATGGTAAGTAAGGATGCTGAGCATGAGATGGAGGGGGCATGTAATTGTAAGTAAGGATGCTGAGCATGAGATGGGGGCCCATGTAATGGTAAGTAAGGGTGCTTGGGATGAGATGGGAGCCCATGTAATGGTAAGTAAGGATGCTGAGCATGAGATGGGGGGGGCATGTAATGGTAAGTAAGGGTCCTTGGCATGAGATGGGGAGCCCATGTAATGATAAGTAAGGATGCTGAGCATGAGATGGGGAGCCCTTGTAATGATAAGTAAGGATGCTGAGCATGAGATGGGGAGCCCATGTAATGATAAGTAAGGATGCTGAGCATGAGATGGGGAGCCCATGTAATGATAAGTAAGGATGCTGAGCATGAGATGCTGGGCCCATGTAATGGTAAGTAAGGTGTTTGGCATGAGATGGGGAGCCCATGTAATGGTAAGTAAGGATGCTGAGCATGAGATGGAATCCCATGTAATGGTAAGTAAGGATGCTGAGCATGAGATGGGGGGGCCATGTGATGGTAAGTAAGGATGCTGGGCATGAGATGGGGAGCCCATGTAATGGCAAGTAAGGATGCTGAGCATGAGATGGGGGCCCATGTAATGGTAAGTAAGGATGCTGAGCATGGGGTAAGGATGCTGAGCATGAGATGGGAGCCCATGTAATGGTAAGTAAGGATGCTTGGCATGAGATGGGGCCCATGTAATGGTAAGTAAGGATGCTGAGGATGAGATGGGGGGCACATGTAATGGTAAGTAAGGATGCATGAGATGGGGAGCCCATGTGATGCTGAGCATGAGATGGGGAGCCCATGTAATGGTAAGTAAAGATGCATGAGATGGGGAGCCCATGTGATGCTGAGCATGAGATGGGGTGCCCATGTAATTGTAAGTAAGGATGCTGAGCATGAGATGGGGGCCCATGTAAAGGTAAGTAAGGATGCTGAGCATTTGATTGGGGGCCCATGTAATGGTAAGTAAGGATGCTGAGCATGAGATAGGGGCCCATGTAATGGTAAGTAAGGATACTGAGCATGAAGGAAGGATGCTGAGCATGAGATGGGGAGCCCATGTAATGGTAAGTAAGGATGCTGGGCATGAGATGGGGAGCCCATGTAATGGTAAGTAAGGATGCTGAGCATGACATGGGGAGCCTGTGTAATGATAAATGAGGATGCTGACCATGTAATGATGAGTAAGGATGCTGAGCATGTGATGGGGAGCCCATGTAAAGGTAAGTAAGGATGCTGAGCATGAGAGCGGGAGCCCATGTAAAGGTAAGTGAGGATGCTGAGCATGAGATGGGGAGCCTGTTTAATGATAAATAAGGATGCTGAGCATGAGATGGGGAGCCCATATAATGCTATATAACGATGCTGGGCATGAGATGGGGAGCCCATGTAATGGTAAGTAAGGAGGCTGAGCATGAAATGGGGAGCCCATGTGATGATAAGTAATGATGCTGAGCATGAGCTGGGGAGCCCATATAATGGTAAGTAAGGATGCATGAGATGGGAAGCCCATGTAATGCTATGTAACGATGCTGGGCATGAGATGGGGAGCCCATGTAATGGTAAGTAAGGATGCTGAGCATGAGATGGGGAGCCCATGTAATGGTAAGTAAGGATGCGTGAGATGGGGAGCCCATGTTATGGTAAGTAAGGATCCATGAGATGGGGAGCCCATGTAATGCTATGTAACGATGTTGGGCATGAGATGGGGAGCCCATGTAATGGTAAGAAACAATGCTGAGCATGATATGGGGAGCCCATGTAATGGTAAGTAAGGATGCATGAGATGGGGAGCCCATGTAATGGTAAGTAAGGATGCTGAGCATGAGATGGGGAGCCCATGTAATGGTAAGAAACAATGCTGAGCATGAGATGGGGAGCCCATGTAATTGTAAGTAAGGATGCTGAGCATGAAGTAAGGATGCTGAGCATGAGATGGGGAGCCCATGTAATGGTAAGTAAGGATGCTGAGCATGAAGTAAGGATGCTGAGCATGAGATGGGGAGCCCATGTAATGGTAAGTAAGGATGCATGAGATGGGGAGGTCATGTGATGCTGAGCATGAGATGGGGAGCCCATGTAATGGTAAGTAAGGATGCTGAGCATGAGATGGGGAGCCCATGTAATGATAGTTAAGGATGCTGAGCATGAGATGGGGAGCCCATGTAATGGTAAGTAAGGATGCTGAGCATGAGATGGGGAGCCCATGTAATGATAGGGAAGGATGCTGAGCATGAGATGGGGAGCCCATGTAATGATAGGGAAGGATGCTGAGCATGAGATGGGGAGCCCATGTAATGATAGTTAAGGATGCTGAGTGTGAGATGGGGAGCCCATGTAATGATAGTTAAGGATGCTGAGCATGAGATGGGGAGCCCATGTAATGATAGGGAAGGATGCTAAGCATGAGATGGGGAGCCTATGTAATGGAAAGCAAGGGTGCTTGGCATGAGATGGGGAGCTCATGTAATGGTACGCAAGGATGCTGAGCATGAGACGGGGAGCCCATGTAATGGTAAGTAAGGATGCTGAGCATGAGATGGGGAGCCCATGTAATGGTAAGTAATGATGCTGAGCATGAGATGGGGAGCCCATGTAATGGTAAAAAACAATGGTGAGCATGAGATGGGGAGCCCATGTAATGGTAAGTAAGGATGCATGAGATGGGGAGCCCATGTAATGGTAAGTAAGGATGCTGAGCATGAGATGGGGGCCCATGTAATGGTAAGTAAGGATGCTGAGCATGAGATGGGGAGCCCATGTAATGGTAAGTAAGGATGCTGAGCATGAAGGAAGGATGCTGAGCATGAGATGGAGCCCATGTAATGGTAAGTAAGGATGCTGAACATGAAGTAAGGATGCTGAGCACGAGATGGGGAGCCCATGTCATGGTATGTAAGGATGCTGAGCATGAAGGAAGGATGCTGAGCATGAGATGGGGAGCCCATGTAATGGTAAGTAAGGATGCTGAGCACGAGATGGGGAGCCCATGTAATGGTAAGCAATGATGCTGAGCATGAGATGGGGGGCCCATGTAATGGTAAGTAAGGATGCTGAGCATGAGATGGGGAGCCTATGTAATGGTAAGTAAGGATGCATGAGATGGGGAGGCCATGTGATGCTGAGCATGAGATGGGGAGCCCATGTAATGGTAAGTAAGGATGCTGAGCATGAGATGGGGGGGCCATGTAATGGTAAGTAAGGGTGTTTGGCATGAGATGCAGAGCCCATGCAATGGTAAGTAAGGATGCTGAGAATGACATGGGGGGGCATGTAATGGTAAATAAGGGTGCTTGGCATGAGATGGGGAGCCCATGTAATGGTAAGTAAGGATGCTGAGCATGAGATGGGGAGCCCATGTAATGGTAAGTAATGATGCTGAGCATGAGATGGGGAGCCCATGTAATGGTAAGTAAGGATGCTGAGCATGAGATGGGGAGCCCATGTAATGGTAAGTAAGGATGCATGAGATGGGGAGGCCATGTGATGCTGAGCATGAGATGGGGAGCCCATGTAATGGTAAGTAAGGATGCTGAGCATGAGATGGGGAGCCCATGTAATGATAGTTAAGGATGCTGAGCATGAGATGGGGAGCCCATGTAATGGTAAGTAAGGATGCTGAGCATGAGATGGGGAGCCCATGTAAAGGTAAGTAAGGGTGCTTGGCATGAGATGGGGAGCCCGTGTAATGGTAAGTAAGGATGCTGAGCATGAGATGGGGGGGTATGTAATGGTAAGTAAGGGTGCTTGGCATGAGATGGGGAGCACGTGTGATGGTAAGTAAGGATGCTGAGCATGAGATGGGGAGCCCATGTAATGGTAAGTAAGGATGCTGAGCATGAGATGGGGGTGCATGTAATGGTAAGTAAGGGTGCTTGGCATGAGATTTGGAGCCCATGTAATGGTAAGTAAGGATGCTGAGCATGAGATGGGGAGCCCATTTAATGGTAAGTAATGATGCTGAGCATGAGATGGGGAGCCCATGTAATGGTAAGTAAGGATGCTGAGCATGAGATGGGAGCCCATGTAATGGTAAGTAAGGATGCATGAGATGGGCAGCCGATGTGATGCTGAGCATGAGATGGGGAGCCCATGTAATGGTAAGTAAGGATGCTGAGCATGAGATGGGGGGGCATGAAATGGTAAGTAAGGGTGCTTGGCATGAAATGGGGAGCCCGTGTAATGGTAAGTAAGGATGCTGAGCATGAGATGGGGAGCCCATGTAATGGTAAGTAATGATGCTGAGCATGAGATGGGGAGCCCATGTAATGGTAAGTAATGATGCTGAGCATGAGATGGGGGGGCATGTAATGGTAGGAAAGGGTGCTTGGCATGAGATGGGGAGCCAATGTAATGGTAAGTAAGGATGCTGAGCATGAGATGGGGGGGCATGTAATGGTAAGTAAGGATGCTGAGCATGAGATGGGGGCCCATTTAATGGTAAGTAAGGGTGCTTGTCATGAGATGGGGAGCCCATGTAATGGTAAGTAAGGATGCTGAGCATGAGATGGGGGGCCCATGTACTGGTAAGTAAGGGTGCTTGGCATGAGATGGGGAGCCCATGTAATGATAAGTAAGGATGCTGAACATGAGATGGGGAGCCCATGTAATGATAAGTAAGGATGCTGAGCATGAGATGGGGAGCCCATGTAATGATAAGTAAGGATGCTGAGCATGAGATTGGGAGCCCATGTAATGATAGGTAAGGATGCTGAGCATGAGATGGGGGGGGCCCATGTAATGGTAAGTAAGGAAGCTGAGCATGAGATGGGGGGGCCCATGTGATGATAAGTAATGATGCGGAGCATGAGATGGGGAGCCCATGTGATGAAAAGTAATGATGCTGAGCATGAGATGGGGAGCCCATGTGATGATAAGTAATGATGCTGAGCATGAGATGGGGAGCCCATATAATGGTAAGTAAGGATGCATGAGATGGGGAGCCCATGTAATGCTATGTAACGATGCTGGGCATGAGATGGGGAGCCCATGTAATGGTAAGTAAGGATGCTGAGCATGAGATGGGGAGCCCATGTAATGGTAAGTAAGGATGCATGAGATGGGGAGCCCATGTTATGGTAAGTAAGGATCCATGAGATGGGGAGCCCATGTAATGCTATGTAACGATGTTGGGCATGAGATGGGGAGCCCATGTAATGGTAAGAAACAATGCTGAGCATGATATGGGGAGCCCATGTAATGGTAAGTAAGGATGCATGAGATGGGGAGCCCATGTAATGGTAAGTAAGGATGCTGAGCATGAGATGGGGAGCCCATGTAATGGTAAGAAACAATGCTGAGCATGAGATGGGGAGCCCATGTAATGGTAAGTAAGGATGCTGAGCATGAAGTAAGGATGCTGAGCATGAGATGGGGAGCCCATGTAATGGTAAGTAAGGATGCTGAGCATGAAGTAAGGATACTGAGCATGAGATGGGGAGCCCATGTAATGGTAAGTAAGGATGCTGAGCATGAAGTAAGGATGCTGAGCATGAGATGGGGAGCCCATGTAATGGTAAGTAAGGATGCATGAGATGGGGAGGTCATGTGATGCTGAGCATGAGATGGGGAGCCCATGTAATGGTAAGTAAGGATGCTGAGCATGAGATGGGGAGCCCATGTAATGATAGTTAAGGATGCTGAGCATGAGATGGGGAGCCCATGTAATGGTAAGTAAGGATGCTGAGCATGAGATGGGGAGCCCATGTAATGATAGGGAAGGATGGTGAGCATGAGATGGGGAGCCCATGTAATGATAGGGAAGGATGCTGAGCATGAGATGGGGAGCCCATGTAATGATAGTTAAGGATGCTGAGTATGAGATGGGGAGCCCATGTAATGATAGTTAAGGATGCTGAGCATGAGATGGGGAGCCCATGTAATGATAGGGAAGGATGCTGAGCATGAGATGGGAGCCCATGTAATGGTAAGTAAGGATGCATGAGATGGGCAGCCGATGTGATGCTGAGCATGAGATGGGGAGCCCATGTAATGGTAAGTAAGGATGCTGAGCATGAGATGGGGGGGCATGAAATGGTAAGTAAGGGTGCTTGGCATGAAATGGGGAGCCCGTGTAATGGTAAGTAAGGATGCTGAGCATGAGATGGGGAGCCCATGTAAAAGTAAGTAATGATGCTGAGCATGAGATGGGGAGCCCATGTAATGGTAAGTAATGATGCTGAGCATGAGATGGGGGGGCATGTAATGGTAGGAAAGGGTGCTTGGCATGAGATGGGGAGCCAATGTAATGGTAAGTAAGGATGCTGAGCATGAGATGGGGGGGCATGTAATGGTAAGTAAGGATGCTGAGCATGAGATGGGGGCCCATTTAATGGTAAGTAAGGGTGCTTGTCATGAGATGGGGAGCCCATGTAATGGTAAGTAAGGATGCTGAGCATGAGATGGGGGGGCCATGCACTGGTAAGTAAGGGTGCTTGGCATGAGATGGGGAGCCCATGTAATGATAAGTAAGGATGCTGAACATGAGATGGGGAGCCCATGTAATGATAAGTAAGGATGCTGAGCATGAGATGGGGAGCCCATGTAATGATAAGTAAGGATGCTGAGCATGAGATTGGGAGCCCATGTAATGATAGGTAAGGATGCTGAGCATGAGATGGGGGGGGGGCATGTAATGGTAAGTAAGGAAGCTGAGCATGAGATGGGGGGGCCCATGTGATGATAAGTAATGATGCGGAGCATGAGATGGGGAGCCCATGTGATGAAAAGTAATGATGCTGAGCATGAGATGGGGAGCCCATGTGATGATAAGTAATGATGCTGAGCATGAGATGGGGAGCCCATATAATGGTAAGTAAGGATGCATGAGATGGGGAGCCCATGTAATGCTATGTAACGATGCTGGGCATGAGATGGGGAGCCCATGTAATGGTAAGTAAGGATGCTGAGCATGAGATGGGGAGCCCATGTAATGGTAAGTAAGGATGCATGAGATGGGGAGCCCATGTTATGGTAAGTAAGGATCCATGAGATGGGGAGCCCATGTAATGCTATGTAACGATGTTGGGCATGAGATGGGGAGCCCATGTAATGGTAAGAAACAATGCTGAGCATGATATGGGGAGCCCATGTAATGGTAAGTAAGGATGCATGAGATGGGGAGCCCATGTAATGGTAAGTAAGGATGCTGAGCATGAGATGGGGAGCCCATGTAATGGTAAGTAAGGATGCTGAGCATGAAGTAAGGATGCTGAGCATGAGATGGGGAGCCCATGTAATGGTAAGTAAGGATGCTGAGCATGAAGTAAGGATACTGAGCATGAGATGGGGAGCCCATGTAATGGTAAGTAAGGATGCTGAGCATGAAGTAAGGATGCTGAGCATGAGATGGGGAGCCCATGTAATGGTAAGTAAGGATGCATGAGATGGGGAGGTCATGTGATGCTGAGCATGAGATGGGGAGCCCATGTAATGGTAAGTAAGGATGCTGAGCATGAGATGGGGAGCCCATGTAATGATAGTTAAGGATGCTGAGCATGAGATGGGGAGCCCATGTAATGGTAAGTAAGGATGCTGAGCATGAGATGGGGAGCCCATGTAATGATAGGGAAGGATGCTGAGCATGAGATGGGGAGCCCATGTAATGATAGGGAAGGATGCTGAGCATGAGATGGGGAGCCCATGTAATGATAGTTAAGGATGCTGAGTATGAGATGGGGAGCCCATGTAATGATAGTTAAGGATGCTGAGCATGAGATGGGGAGCCCATGTAATGATAGGGAAGGATGCTGAGCATGAGATGGGGAGCCTATGTAATGGAAAGCAAGGGTGCTTGGCATGAGATGGGGAGCTCATGTAATGGTACGCAAGGATGCTGAGCATGAGATGGGGGGCCCATGTAATGGTAAGTAAGGGTGCTTGGCATGAGATGGGGAGCCCATGTAATGGTAAGTAAGGATGCTGAGCATGAGACGGGGAGCCCATGTAATGGTAAGTAAGGATGCTGAGCATGAGATGGGGAGCCCATGTAATGGTAAGTAATGATGCTGAGCATGAGATGGGGAGCCCATGTAATGGTAAGTAAGGATGCTGAGCATGAAGGAAGGATGCTGAGCATGAGATGGGGGCCCATGTAATGGTAAGAAAGGATGCTGAGCATGAAGTAAGGATGCTGGGCACGAGATGGGGAGCCCATGTCATGGTATGTAAGGATGCTGAGCATGAAGGAAGGATGCTGAGCATGAGATGGGGAGCCCATGTAATGGTAAGTAAGGATTCTGAGCACGAGATGGGGAGCCCATGTAATGGTAAGCAATGATGCTGAGCATGAGATGGGGGGCCCATGTAATGGTAAGTAAGGATGCTGAGCATGAGATGGGGAGCCCATGTAATGGTAAGTAAGGATGCATGAGATGGGGAGGCCATGTGATGCTGAGCATGAGATGGGGAGCCCATGTAATGGTAAGTAAGGATGCTGAGCATGAGATGTGGGGCCCATGTAATGGTAAGTAAGGGTGCTTGGCATGAGATGCAGAGCCCATGCAATGGTAAGTAAGGATGCTGAGCATGACATGGGGGGGCATGTAATGGTAAATAAGGGTGCTTGGCATGAGATGGGGAGCCCATGTAATGGTAAGTAAGGATGCTGAGCATGAGATGGGGAGCCCATGTAATGGTAAGTAATGATGCTGAGCATGAGATGGGAAGCCCATGTAATGGTAAGTAAGGATGCTGAGCATGAGATGGGGAGCCCATGTAATGGTAAGTAAGGATGCATGAGATGGGGAGGCCATGTGATGCTGAGCATGAGATGGGGAGCCCATGTAATGGTAAGTAAGGATGCTGAGCAAGTGAATGGGGACCCCATGTAATGATAGTTAAGGATGCTGAGCATGAGATGGGGAGCCCATGTAATGGTAAGTAAGGATGCTGAGCATGAGATGGGGAGCCCATGTAAAGGTAAGTAAGGGTGCTTGGCATGAGATGGGGATCCCGTGTAATGGTAAGTAAGGATGCTGAGCATGAGATGGGGGGGGCATGTAATGGTAAGTAAGGGTGCTTGGCATGAGATGGGGAGCCCGTGTAATGGTAAGGATGCTGAGCATGAGATGGGGAGCCCATGTAATGGTAAGTAATGATGCTGAGCATGAGATGCGGAGCCCATGTAATGGTAAGTAAGGATGCTGAGCATGAGATGGGGGGCATGTAATGGTAAGTAAGGGTGCTTGGCATGAGATGGGGAGCCCATGTAATGGTAAGTAAGGATGCTGAGCATGAGATGGGGAGCCCATTTAATGGTAAGTAATGATGCTGAGCATGAGATGGGGAGCCCATGTAATGGTAAGTAAGGATGCTGAGCATGAGATGGGAGCCCATGTAATGGTAAGTAAGGATGCATGAGATGGGGAGCCCATGTGATGCTGAGCATGAGATGGGGAGCCCATGTAATGGTAAGTAAGGATGCTGAGCATGAGATGGGGGGCCCATGTAAAGGTAAGTAAGGATGCTGAGCATGAGATGGGGAGCCCATGTAATGGTAAGTAATGATGCTGAGCATGAGATGGGGGGGGCATATAATGGTAAGTAAGGAAGCTGAGCATGAGATGGGGGGCCCATGTAATGGTAAGTAAGGGTGCTTGGCATGAGATGGGGAGACCATGTAATGATAATTAAGGATGCTGAGCATGAGATGGGGAGCCCATGTAATGGTAAGAAACCATGCTGAGCATGAGATGGGGAGCCCATGTAATGGTAAGTAAGGATGCTGAATATGAAGTAAGGATGCTGAGCATGAGATGGGGAGCCCATGTAATGGTAAGTAAGGATGCTGAGCATGAAGTAAGGGTGCTTGGCGTGAGATGGGGAGCCCATGTAATGGTAAGTAAGGATGCTGAGCATGAGACGGGGAGCCCATGTAATGGTAAGTAAGGATGCTGAGCATGAGATGGGGAGCCCATGTAATGGTAAGTAATGATGCTGAGCATGAGATGGGGAGCCCATGTAATGGTAAGAAACAATGGTGAGCATGAGATGGGGAGCCCATGTAATGATAAGTAAGGATGCATGAGATGGGGAGCCCATGTAATGGTAAGTAAGGATGCTGAGCATGAGATGGGGGCCCATGTAATGGTAAGTAAGGATGCTGAGCATGAGATGGGGAGCCCATGTAATGGTAAGTAAGGGTGCTGAGCATGAAGGAAGGATGCTGAGCACAAGATGGGGAGCCCATGTCATGGTATGTAAGGATGCTGAGCATGAAGGAAGGATGCTGAGAATGAGATGGGGAGCCCATGTAATGGTAAGTAAGGATGCTGAGCACGAGATGGGGAGCCCATGTAATGGTAAGCAATGATGCTGAGCATGAGATGGGGGCCCATGTAATGGTAAGTAAGGATGCTGAGCATGAGATGGGGAGCCCATGTAATGGTAAGTAAGGATGCATGAGATGGGGAGGCCATGTGATGCTGAGCATGAGATGGGGAGCCCATGTAATGGTAAGTAAGGATGCTGAGCATGAGATGGGGGGCCCATGTAATGGTAAGTAAGGGTGCTTGGCATGAGATGCAGAGCCCATGCAATGGTAAGTAAGGATGCTGAGCATGACATGGGGGGCATGTAATGGTAAATAAGGGTGCTTGGCATGAGATGGGGAGCCCATGTAATGGTAAGTAAGGATGCTGAGCATGAGATGGGGAGCCCATGTAATGGTAAGTAATGATGCTGAGCATGAGATGGGAAGCCCATGTAATGGTAAGTAAGGATGCTGAGCATGAGATGGGGAGCCCATGTAATGGTAAGTAAGGATGCATGAGATGGGGAGGCCATGTGATGCTGATCATGAGATGGGGAGCCCATGTGATGGTAAGTAAGGATGCTGAGCAAGTGAATGGGGACCCCTTGTAATGATAGTTAAGGATGCTGAGCATGAGATGGGGAGCCCATGTAATGGTAAGTAAGGATGCTGAGCATGAGATGGGGAGCCCATGTAAAGGTAAGTAAGGGTGCTTGGCATGAGATGGGGATCCCGTGTAATGGTAAGTAAGGATGCTGAGCATGAGATGGGGGGGCATGTAATGGTAAGTAAGGGTGCTTGACATGAGATGGGGAGCCCGTGTAATGGTAAGGATGCTGAGCATGAGATGGGGAGCCCATGTAATGGTAAGTAATGATGCTGAGCATGAGATGCGGAGCCCATGTAATGGTAAGTAAGGATGCTGAGCATGAGATGGGGGGCATGTAATGGTAAGTAAGGGTGCTTGGCATGAGATGGGGAGCCCATGTAATGGTAAGTAAGGATGCTGAGCATGAGATGGGGAGCCCATTTAATGGTAAGTAATGATGCTGAGCATGAGATGGGGAGCCCATGTAATGGTAAGTAAGGATGCTGAGCATGAGATGGGAGCCCATGTAATGGTAAGTAAGGATGCATGAGATGGGGAGCCCATGTGATGCTGAGCATGAGATGGGGAGCCCATGTAATGGTAAGTAAGGATGCTGAGCATGAGATGGGGGGCCCATGTAAAGGTAAGTAAGGATGCTGAGCATGAGATGGGGAGCCCATGTAATGGTAAGTAAGGATGCTGAGCATGAAGGAAGGATGCTGAGCATGAGATGGGGGCCCATGTAATGGTATGAAAGGATGCTGAGCAAGAAGTAAGGATGCTGAGCACGGGATGGGGAGCCCATGTCATGGTATGTAAGGATGCTGGGCATGAAAGAAGGATGCTGAGCATGAGATGGGGAGCCCATGTAATGGTAAGTAAGGATGCTGAGCACGAGATGGGGAGCCCATGTAATGGTAAGCAATGATGCTGAGCATGAGATGGGGGGCCCATGTAATGGTAAGTAAGGATGCTGAGCATGAGATGGGGAGCCCATGTAATGGTAAGTAAGGATGCATGAGATGGGGAGGCCATGTGATGCTGAGCATGAGATGGGGAGCCCATGTAATGGTAAGTAAGGATGCTGAGCATGAGATGTGGGGCCCATGTAATGGTAAGTAAGGGTGGTTGGCATGAGATGCAGAGCCCATGCAATGGTAAGTAAGGATGCTGAGCATGACATGGGGGGGGCATGTAATGGTAAATAAGGGTGCTTGGCATGAGATGGGGAGCCCATGTAATGGTAAGTAAGGATGCTGAGCATGAGATGGGGAGCCCATGTAATGGTAAGTAATGATGCTGAGCATGAGATGGGAAGCCCATGTAATGGTAAGTAAGGATGCTGAGCATGAGATGGGGAGCCCATGTAATGGTAAGTAAGGATGCATGAGATGGGGAGGCCATGTGATGCTGAGCATGATATGGGGAGCCCATGTAATGGTAAGTAAGGATGCTGAGCAAGTGAATGGGGACCCCATGTAATGATAGTTAAGGATGCTGAGCATGAGATGGGGAGCCCATGTAATGGTAAGTAAGGATGCTGAGCATGAGATGGGGAGCCCATGTAAAGGTAAGTAATGGTGCTTGGCATGAGATGGGGATCCCGTGTAATGGTAAGTAAGGATGCTGAGCATGAGATGGGGGGGGCATGTAATGGTAAGTAAGGGTGCTTGGCATGAGATGGGGAGCCCGTGTAATGGTAAGGATGCTGAGCATGAGATGGGGAGCCCATGTAATGGTAAGTAATGATGCTGAGCATGAGATGCGGAGCCCATGTAATGGTAAGTAAGGATGCTGAGCATGAGATGGGGGGCATGTAATGGTAAGTAAGGGTGCTTGGCATGAGATGGGGAGCCCATGTAATGGTAAGTAAGGATGCTGAGCATGAGATGGGGAGCCCATTTAATGGTAAGTAATGATGCTGAGCATGAGATGGGGAGCCCATGTAATGGTAAGTAAGGATGCTGAGCATGAGATGGGAGCCCATGTAATGGTAAGTAAGGATGCATGAGATGGGGAGCCCATGTGATGCTGAGCATGAGATGGGGAGCCCATGTAATGGTAAGTAAGGATGCTGAGCATGAGATGGGGGGCCCATGTAAAGGTAAGTAAGGATGCTGAGCATGAGATGGGGAGCCCATGTAATGGTAAGTAATGATGCTGAGCATGAGATGGGGGGCATATAATGGTAAGTAAGGAAGCTGAGCATGAGATGGGGGGGCCCATGTAATGGTAAGTAAGGGTGCTTGGCATGAGATGGGGAGCCCATGTAATGATAAGTAAGGATGCTGAGCATGAGATGGGGAGCCCATGTAATGGTAAGAAACCATGCTGAGCATGAGATGGGGAGCCCATGTAATGGTAAGTAAGGATGCTGAATATGAAGTAAGGATGCTGAGCATGAGATGGGGAGCCCATGTAATGGTAAGTAAGGATGCTGAGCATGAAGTAAGGGTGCTTGGCATGAGATGGGGAGCCCATGTAATGGTAAGTAAGGATGCTGAGCATGAGACGGGGAGCCCATGTAATGGTAAGTAAGGATGCTGAGCATGAGATGGGGAGCCCATGTAATGGTAAGTAATGATGCTGAGCGTGAGATGGGGAGCCCATGTAATGGTAAGAAACAATGGTGAGCATGAGATGGGGAGCCCATGTAATGATAAGTAAGGATGCATGAGATGGGGAGCCCATGTAATGGTAAATAAGGATGCTGAGCATGAGATGGGGGCCCATGTAATGGTAAGTAAGGATGCTGAGCATGAGATGGGGAGCCCATGTAATGGTAAGTAAGGGTGCTGAGCATGAAGGAAGGATGCTGAGCATGAGATGGGGGCCCATGTAATGGTAAGAAAGGATGCTGAGCATGAAGTAAGGATGCTGAGCACGAGATGGGGAGCCCATGTCATGGTATGTAAGGATGCTGAGCATGAAGGAAGGATGCTGAGCATGAGATGGGGAGCCCATGTAATGGTAAGTAAGGATGCTGAGCACGAGATGGGGAGCCCATGTAATGGTAAGCAATGATGCTGAGCATGAGATGGGGGCCCATGTAATGGTAAGTAAGGATGCTGAGCATGAGATGGGGAGCCCATGTAATGGTAAGTAAGGATGCATGAGATGGGGAGGCCATGTGATGCTGAGCATGAGATGGGGAGCCCATGTAATGGTAAGTAAGGATGCTGAGCATGAGATGGGGGGCCCATGTAATGGTAAGTAAGGGTGCTTGGCATGAGATGCAGAGCCCATGCAATGGTAAGTAAGGATGCTGAGCATAACATGGGGGGGCATGTAATGGTAAATAAGGGTGCTTGGCATGAGATGGGGAGCCCATGTAATGGTAAGTAAGGATGCTGAGCATGAGATGGGGAGCCCATGTAATGGTAAGTAATGATGCTGAGCATGAGATGGGAAGCCCATGTAATGGTAAGTAAGGATGCTGAGCATGAGATGGGGAGCCCATGTAATGGTAAGTAAGGATGCATGAGATGGGGAGGCCATGTGATGCTGAGCATGAGATGGGGAGCCCATGTAATGGTAAGTAGGGATGCTGAGCAAGTGAATGGGGACCCCTTGTAATGATAGTTAAGGATGCTGAGCATGAGATGGGGAGCCCATGTAATGGTAAGTAAGGATGCTGAGCATGAGATGGGGAGCCCATGTAAAGGTAA
This sequence comes from Ambystoma mexicanum, assembly GCF_040938575.1. Classification (NCBI taxonomy): domain Eukaryota; kingdom Metazoa; phylum Chordata; class Amphibia; order Caudata; family Ambystomatidae; genus Ambystoma; species Ambystoma mexicanum. The sequence continues at coordinate 58,718,695 of NC_090931.1, read as the reverse complement.
GTAAGGGTGCTTGGCATGAGATGGGGATCCCATGTAATGGTAAGTAAGGATGCTGAGCATGAGATGGGGGGGCATGTAATGGTAAGTAAGGGTGCTTGACATGAGATGGGGAGCCCGTGTAATGGTAAAGATGCTGAGCATGAGATGGGGAGCCCATGTAATGGTAAGTAATGATGCTGAGCATGAGATGCGGAGCCCATGTAATGGTAAGTAAGGATGCTGAGCATGAGATGGGAGGCATGTAATGGTAAGTAAGGGTGCTTGGCATGAGATGGGGAGCCCATGTAATGGTAAGTAAGGATGCTGAGCATGAGATGGGAGCCCATTTAATGGTAAGTAATGATGCTGAGCATGAGATGGGGAGCCCATGTAATGGTAAGTAAGGATGCTGAGCATGAGATGGGAGCCCATGTAATGGTAAGTAAGGATGCATGAGATGGGGAGCCCATGTGATGCTGAGCATGAGATGGGGAGCCCATGTAATGGTAAGTAAGGATGCTGAGCATGAGATGGGGGGCCCATGTAAAGGTAAGTAAGGATGCTGAGCATGAGATGGGGAGCCCATGTAATGGTAAGTAATGATGCTGAGCATGAGATGGGGAGCCCATGTAATGGTAAGTAATGATGCTAAGCATGAGATGGGGAGCCCATGTAATGGTAGGAAAGGGTGCTTGGCATGAGATGGGGAGCCAATGTAATGGTAAATAAGGATGCTGAGCATGAGATGGGGGGCCCATGTACTGGTAAGTAAGGGTGCTTGGCATGAGATGGGGAGCCCATGTAATGATAAGTAGGGATGCTGAACATGAGATGGGGAGCCCATGTAATGATAAGTAAGGATGCTGAGCATGAGATTGGGAGCCCATGTAATGATAGGTAAGGATGCTGAGCATGAGATGGGGGGCCCATATAATGGTAAGTAAGGAAGCTGAGCATGAGATGGGGGGCCCATGTAATGGTAAGTAAGGGTGCTTGGCATGAGATGGGGAGCCCATGTAATGATAAGTAAGGATGCTGAGCATGAGATGGGGAGCCCATGTAATGGTAAGAAACCATGCTGAGCATGAGATGGGGAGCCCATGTAATGGTACGTAAGGATGCTGAATATGAAGTAAGGATGCTGAGCATGAGATGGGGAGCCCATGTAATGGTAAGTAAGGATGCTGAGCATGAAGGAAGGATGCTGAGCATGAGATGGGGAGCCCATGTAATGGTAAGAAACAATGCTGAGCATGAGATGGGGAGCCCATGTAATGGTAAGTAAGGATGCATGAGATGGGGAGGCCATGTGATGCTGAGCATGAGATGAGGAGCCCATGTGATGGTAAGTAAGGATGCTTGGCATGAGATGGGGAGCACATGTAATGGTAAGTAAGGATGCTGAGCATGAGATGGGGGGCCCATGTAATGGTAAGTAAGGGTGCTTGGCATGAGATGGGGAGGCAATGTAATGGTAAGTAATGATGCTGAGCATGAGATGGGGAGCCCATGTAATGGTAAGTAATGATGCTGAGCATGAGATGGGGAGCCCATGTAATGGTAAGTAAGGATGCTGAGCATGCGATGGGGAGCCCATGTAATGGTAAGTAAGGATGCCTGAGATGGGGAGGCCATGTGATGCTGAGCATGAGATGAGGAGCCCATGTAATGGTAAGTAAGGATGCTTGGCATGAGATGGGGAGCACATGTAATGGTAAGTAAGGATGCTGAGCATGAGATGGGGGGCCCATGTAATGGTAAGTAAGGGTGCTTGGCATGAGATGGGGGGCCCATGTAATGGTAAGTAAGGGTGCTTGGCATGAGATGGGGAGGCAATGTAATGGTAAGTAATGATGCTGAGCATGAGATGGGGAGCCCATGTAATGGTAAGTAATGATGCTGAGCATGAGATGGGGAGCCCATGTAATGGTAAGTAAGGATGCTGAGCATGCGATGGGGAGCCCATGTAATGGTAAGTAAGGATGCCTGAGATGGGGAGGCCATGTGATGCTGAGCATGAGATGAGGAGCCCATGTAATGGTAAGTAAGGATGCTTGGCATCAGATGGGGAGCACATGTAATGGTAAGTAAGGATGCTGAGCATGAGATGGGGGGCCCATGTAATGGTAAGTAAGGGTGCTTGGCATGAGATGGGGAGGCAATGTAATGGTAAGTAATGATGCTGAGCATGAGATGGGGAGCCCATGTAATGGTAAGTAATGATGCTGAGCATGAGATGGGGAGCCCATGTAATGGTAAGTAAGGATGCTGAGCATGCGATGGGGAGCCCATGTAATGGTAAGTAAGGATGCATGAGATGGGGAGCCCATGTAATGGTAAGTAAGGATGCTGAGCATGAGATGGGGAGCCCATGCAATGATAGTTAAGGATGCTGAGCATGAGATGGGGATCCCATGTAATGGTAAGTAAGGATGCTGAGCATGAGATGGGGAGCCCATGTAATGATAGTTAAGGATGCTGAGCATGAGATGGGGAGCCCATGTAATGGTAAGTAAGGGTGCTTGGTATGAGATGGGGAGCCCATGTAATGGTAAGTAAGAATGCTGAGCATGAAGTACGGATGCTGAGCATGAGATGGGGAGGCAATGTAATGGTAAGTAATGATGCTGAGCATGAGATGGGGAGCCCATGTAATGGTAAGTAATGATGCTGAGCATGAGATGGGGAGCCCATGTAATGGTAAGTAAGGATGCTGAGCATGCGATGGGGAGCCCATGTAATGGTGAGTAAGGATGCCTGAGATGGTGGAGGCCATGTGATGCTGAGCATGAGATGGGGAGCCCATGTAATGGTAAGTAAGGATGCTGAGCATGAGATGGGGAGCCCATGCAATGATAGTTAAGGATGCTGAGCATGAGATGGGGATCCCATGTAATGGTAAGTAAGGATGCTGAGCATGAGTTGGGGAGCCCATGTAATGATAGTTAAGGATGCTGAGCATGAGATGGGGAGCCCATGTAATGGTAAGTAAGTGTGCTTGGTATGAGATGGGGAGCCCATGTAATGGTAAGTAAGGATGCTGAGCATGAGATGGGGAGCCCATGTAATGGTAAGTAAGGATGCTGAGCATGAGATGGGGAGCCCATGTAATGGTAAGTAAGGATGCTGGGCATGAGATGGGGAGCCCATGTAATGGTAAATAAGGATGCTGAGCGTGACATGGGGAGCCTGTGTAATGATAAATAAGGATGCCTACCATGTAATGATGAGTATGGATGCTGTGCATGAGATGGGGTGCCCATGTAATGGTAAGTAAGGATGCTGGACATGAGATGGGGAGCCCATGTAATGGTAAGTAAGGATGCTGAGCATGAGATGGGGAGCCTGTGTAATGATAAATAAGGATGCTGACGATGTAATGATGAGTAAGGATGCTGCACATGAGATGGGGAGCCCGTGTAATGGTAAGTAAGGATGCATGAGATGGGGAGCCCATGTAATGCTATGTAACGATGCTGGGCATGAGATGGGGAGCCCATGTAATGGTAAGTAAGGATGTTGAGCATGAGATGGGGAGCCCGTGTAATGGTAAGTAAGGATGCATGAGATGGGGAGCCCATGTAATGGTAAGATGCTGAGCATGAGATGGGGAGCCCGTGTGATGATAAGTAATGATGCTGAGCATGAGATGGGGAGCCCATATAATGGTAAGTAAGGATGCATGAGATGGGGAGCCCATGTAATGTTATGTAACGATGCTGGGCATGAGATGGGGAGCCCATGTAATGGTAAGTAAGGATGCTGAGCATGAGATGGGGAGCCCATGTAATGGTAAGTAAGGATGCGTGAGATGGAGAGCCCTTGTTATGGTAAGTAAGGATCCATGAGATGGGGAGCCCATGTAATGCTATGTAACGATGTTGGGCATGAGATGGGGAGCCCATGTAATGGTAAGAAACAATGCTGAGCATGATATGGGGAGCCCATGTAATGGTAAGTAAGGATGCATGAGATGGGGAGCCCATGTAATGGTAAGTAAGGATGCTGAGCATGAGATGGGGAGCCCATGTAATGGTAAGAAACAATGCTGAGCATGAGATGGGGAGCCCATGTAATGGTAAGTAAGGATGCTGAGCATGAGATGGGGAGCCCATGTAATGGTAAGTAAGGACGCTGAGCATGAAGTAAGGATGCTGAGCATGAGATGGGGAGCCCATGTAATGGTACGTAAGGATGCATGAGATGGGGAGGTCATGTGATGCTGAGCATGAGATGGGGAGCCCATGTAATGGTAAGTAAGGATGCTGAGCATGAGATGGGGAGCCCATGTAATGATAGTTAAGGATGCTGAGCATGAGATGGGGAGCCCATGTAATGATAGGGAAGGATGCTGAGCATGAGATGGGGAGCCCATGTAATGATAGGGAAGGATGCTGAGCATGAGATGGGGAGCCCATGTAATGATAGTTAAGGATGCTGAGTATGAGATGGGGAGCCCATGTAATGATAGTTAAGGATGCTGAGCATGAGATGGGGAGCCCATGTAATGATAGGGAAGGATGCTGAGCATGAGATGGGGAGCCTATGTAATGGAAAGCAAGGGTCCTTGGCATGAGAATGGGAGCTCATGTAATGGTAAGTAAGGGTGCTTGGCATGAGATGGGGAGGCAATGTAATGGTAAGTAATGATGCTGAGCATGAGATGGGGAGCCCATGTAATGGTAAGTAATGATGCTGAGCATGAGATGGGGAGCCCATGTAATGGTAAGTAAGGATGCTGAGCATGCGATGGGGAGCCCATGTAATGGTAAGTAAGGATGCCTGAGATGGGGAGGCCATGTGATGCTGAGCATGAGATGAGGAGCCCATGTAATGGTAAGTAAGGATGCTTGGCATGAGATGGGGAGCACATGTAATGGTAAGTAAGGATGCTGAGCATGAGATGGGGGGCCCATGTAATGGTAAGTAATGGTGCTTGGCATGAGATGGGGAGGCAATGTAATGGTAAGTAATGATGCTGAGCATGAGATGGGGAGCCCATGTAATGGTAAGTAATGATGCTGAGCATGAGATGGGGAGCCCATGTAATGGTAAGTAAGGATGCTGAGCATGCGATGGGGAGCCCATGTAATGGTAAGTAAGGATGCATGAGATGGGGAGCCCATGTAATGGTAAGTAAGGATGCTGAGCATGAGATGGGGAGCCCATGCAATGATAGTTAAGGATGCTGAGCATGAGATGGGGATCCCATGTAATGGTAAGTAAGGATGCTGAGCATGAGATGGGGAGCCCATGTAATGATAGTTAAGGATGCTGAGCATGAGATGGGGAGCCCATGTAATGGTAAGTAAGGGTGCTTGGTATGAGATGGGGAGCCCATGTAATGGTAAGTAAGAATGCTGAGCATGAAGTACGGATGCTGAGCATGAGATGGGGAGGCAATGTAATGGTAAGTAATGATGCTGAGCATGAGATGGGGAGCCCATGTAATGGTAAGTAATGATGCTGAGCATGAGATGGGGAGCCCATGTAATGGTAAGTAAGGATGCTGAGCATGCGATGGGGAGCCCATGTAATGGTAAGTAAGGATGCCTGAGATGGTGGAGGCCATGTGATGCTGAGCATGAGATGGGGAGCCCATGTAATGGTAAGTAAGGATGCTGAGCATGAGATGGGGAGCCCATGCAATGATAGTTAAGGATGCTGAGCATGAGATGGGGATCCCATGTAATGGTAAGTAAGGATGCTGAGCATGAGTTGGGGAGCCCATGTAATGATAGTTAAGGATGCTGAGCATGAGATGGGGAGCCCATGTAATGGTAAGTAAGGGTGCTTGGTATGAGATGGGGAGCCCATGTAATGGTAAGTAAGGATGCTGAGCATGAGATGGGGAGCCCATGTAATGGTAAGTAAGGATGCTGAGCATGAGATGGGGAGCCCATGTAATGGTAAGTAAGGATGCTGGGCATGAGATGGGGAGCCCATGTAATGGTAAATAAGGATGCTGAGCGTGACATGGGGAGCCTGTGTAATGATAAATAAGGATGCCTACCATGTAATGATGAGTATGGATGCTGTGCATGAGATGGGGTGCCCATGTAATGGTAAGTAAGGATGCTGGACATGAGATGGGGAGCCCATGTAATGGTAAGTAAGGATGCTGAGCATGAGATGGGGAGCCTGTGTAATGATAAATAAGGATGCTGACGATGTAATGATGAGTAAGGATGCTGCACATGAGATGGGGAGCCCGTGTAATGGTAAGTAAGGATGCATGAGATGGGGAGCCCATGTAATGCTATGTAACGATGCTGGGCATGAGATGGGGAGCCCATGTAATGGTAAGTAAGGATGTTGAGCATGAGATGGGGAGCCCGTGTAATGGTAAGTAAGGATGCATGAGATGGGGAGCCCATGTAATGGTAAGATGCTGAGCATGAGATGGGGAGCCCGTGTGATGATAAGTAATGATGCTGAGCATGAGATGGGGAGCCCATATAATGGTAAGTAAGGATGCATGAGATGGGGAGCCCATGTAATGTTATGTAACGATGCTGGGCATGAGATGGGGAGCCCATGTAATGGTAAGTAAGGATGCTGAGCATGAGATGGGGAGCCCATGTAATGGTAAGTAAGGATGCGTGAGATGGAGAGCCCTTGTTATGGTAAGTAAGGATCCATGAGATGGGGAGCCCATGTAATGCTATGTAACGATGTTGGGCATGAGATGGGGAGCCCATGTAATGGTAAGAAACAATGCTGAGCATGATATGGGGAGCCCATGTAATGGTAAGTAAGGATGCATGAGATGGGGAGCCCATGTAATGGTAAGTAAGGATGCTGAGCATGAGATGGGGAGCCCATGTAATGGTAAGAAACAATGCTGAGCATGAGATGGGGAGCCCATGTAATGGTAAGTAAGGATGCTGAGCATGAGATGGGGAGCCCATGTAATGGTAAGTAAGGACGCTGAGCATGAAGTAAGGATGCTGAGCATGAGATGGGGAGCCCATGTAATGGTACGTAAGGATGCATGAGATGGGGAGGTCATGTGATGCTGAGCATGAGATGGGGAGCCCATGTAATGGTAAGTAAGGATGCTGAGCATGAGATGGGGAGCCCATGTAATGATAGTTAAGGATGCTGAGCATGAGATGGGGAGCCCATGTAATGATAGGGAAGGATGCTGAGCATGAGATGGGGAGCCCATGTAATGATAGGGAAGGATGCTGAGCATGAGATGGGGAGCCCATGTAATGATAGTTAAGGATGCTGAGTATGAGATGGGGAGCCCATGTAATGATAGTTAAGGATGCTGAGCATGAGATGGGGAGCCCATGTAATGATAGGGAAGGATGCTGAGCATGAGATGGGGAGCCTATGTAATGGAAAGCAAGGGTCCTTGGCATGAGAATGGGAGCTCATGTAATGGTACGCAAGGATGCTGAGCATGAGATGGGGGGCCCATGTAATGGTAAGTAAGGGTGCTTGGCATGAGATGGGGAGCCCATGTAATGGTAAGTAAGGATGCTGAGCATGAGACGGGGAGCCCATGTAATGGTAAGTAAGGATGCTGAGCATGAGATGGGGAACCCATGTAATGGTAAGTAATGATGCTGAGCATGAGATGGGGAGCCCATGTAATGGTAAGAAACAATGGTGAGCATGAGATGGGGGGCCCATGTAATGGTAAGTAAGGGTGCTTGGCATGAGATGGGGAGCCCATGTAATGATAAGTAAGGATGCTGAGCATGAGATGGGGAGCCCATGTAATGGTAAGAAACCATGCTGAGCATGAGATGGGGAGCCCATGTAATGGTACGTAAGGATGCTGAATATGAAGTAAGGATGCTGAGCATGAGATGGGGAGCCCATGTAATGGTAAGTAAGGATGCTGAGCATGAAGGAAGGATGCTGAGCATGAGATGGGGAGCCCATGTAATGGTAAGAAACAATGCTGAGCATGAGATGGGGAGCCCATGTAATGGTAAGTAAGGATGCATGAGATGGGGAGGCCATGTGATGCTGAGCATGAGATGAGGAGCCCATGTAATGGTAAGTAAGGATGCTTGGCATGAGATGGGGAGCACATGTAATGGTAAGTAAGGATGCTGAGCATGAGATGGGGGGCCCATGTAATGGTAAGTAAGGGTGCTTGGCATGAGATGGGGAGGCAATGTAATGGTAAGTAATCATGCTGAGCATGAGATGGGGAGCCCATGTAATGGTAAGTAATGATGCTGAGCATGAGATGGGGAGCCCATGTAATGGTAAGTAAGGATGCTGAGCATGCGATGGGGAGCCCATGTAATGGTAAGTAAGGATGCCTGAGATGGGGAGGCCATGTGATGCTGAGCATGAGATGAGGAGCCCATGTAATGGTAAGTAAGGATGCTTGGCATGAGATGGGGAGCACATGTAATGGTAAGTAAGGATGCTGAGCATGAGATGGGGGGCCCATGTAATGGTAAGTAAGGGTGCTTGGCATGAGATGGGGGGCCCATGTAATGGTAAGTAAGGGTGCTTGGCATGAGATGGGGAGGCAATGTAATGGTAAGTAATGATGCTGAGCATGAGATGGGGAGCTCATGTAATGGTAAGTAATGATGCTGAGCATGAGATGGGGAGCCCATGTAATGGTAAGTAAGGATGCTGAGCATGCGATGGGGAGCCCATGTAATGGTAAGTAAGGATGCCTGAGATGGGGAGGCCATGTGATGCTGAGCATGAGATGAGGAGCCCATGTAATGGTAAGTAAGGATGCTTGGCATGAGATGGGGAGCACATGTAATGGTAAGTAAGGATGCTGAGCATGAGATGGGGGGCCCATGTAATGGTAAGTAAGGGTGCTTGGCATGAGATGGGGAGGCAATGTAATGGTAAGTAATGATGCTGAGCATGAGATGGGGAGCCCATGTAATGGTAAGTAATGATGCTGAGCATGAGATGGGGAGCCCATGTAATGGTAAGTAAGGATGCTGAGCATGCGATGGGGAGCCCATGTAATGGTAAGTAAGGATGCATGAGATGGGGAGCCCATGTAATGGTAAGTAAGGATGCTGAGCATGAGATGGGGAGCCCATGCAATGATAGTTAAGGATGCTGAGCATGAGATGGGGATCCCATGTAATGGTAAGTAAGGATGCTGAGCATGAGATGGGGAGCCCATGTAATGATAGTTAAGGATGCTGAGCATGAGATGGGGAGCCCATGTAATGGTAAGTAAGGGTGCTTGGTATGAGATGGGGAGCCCATGTAATGGTAAGTAAGAATGCTGAGCATGAAGTACGGATGCTGAGCATGAGATGGGGAGGCAATGTAATGGTAAGTAATGATGCTGAGCATGAGATGGGGAGCCCATGTAATGGTAAGTAATGATGCTGAGCATGAGATGGGGAGCCCATGTAATGGTAAGTAAGGATGCTGAGCATGCGATGGGGAGCCCATGTAATGGTAAGTAAGGATGCCTGAGATGGTGGAGGCCATGTGATGCTGAGCATGAGATGGGGAGCCCATGTAATGGTAAGTAAGGATGCTGAGCATGAGATGGGGAGCCCATGCAATGATAGTTAAGGATGCTGAGCATGAGATGGGGATCCCATGTAATGGTAAGTAAGGATGCTGAGCATGAGTTGGGGAGCCCATGTAATGATAGTTAAGGATGCTGAGCATGAGATGGGGAGCCCATGTAATGGTAAGTAAGGGTGCTTGGTATGAGATGGGGAGCCCATGTAATGGTAAGTAAGGATGCTGAGCATGAGATGGGGAGCCCATGTAATGGTAAGTAAGGATGCTGAGCATGAGATGGGGAGCCCATGTAATGGTAAGTAAGGATGCTGGGCATGAGATGGGGAGCCCATGTAATGGTAAATAAGGATGCTGAGCGTGACATGGGGATCCTGTGTAATGATAAATAAGGATGCCTACCATGTAATGATGAGTATGGATGCTGTGCATGAGATGGGGTGCCCATGTAATGGTAAGTAAGGATGCTGGACATGAGATGGGGAGCCCATGTAATGGTAAGTAAGGATGCTGAGCATGAGATGGGGAGCCTGTGCAATGATAAATAAGGATGCTGACGATGTAATGATGAGTAAGGATGCTGCACATGAGATGGGGAGCCCGTGTAATGGTAAGTAAGGATGCATGAGATGGGGAGCCCATGTAATGCTATGTAACGATGCTGGGCATGAGATGGGGAGCCCATGTAATGGTAAGTAAGGATGTTGAGCATGAGATGGGGAGCCCGTGTAATGGTAAGTAAGGATGCATGAGATGGGGAGCCCATGTAATGGTAAGATGCTGAGCATGAGATGGGGAGCCCGTGTGATGATAAGTAATGATGCTGAGCATGAGATGGGGAGCCCATATAATGGTAAGTAAGGATGCATGAGATGGGGAGCCCATGTAATGTTATGTAACGATGCTGGGCATGAGATGGGGAGCCCATGTAATGGTAAGTAAGGATGCTGAGCATGAGATGGGGAGCCCATGTAATGGTAAGTAAGGATGCGTGAGATGGAGAGCCCTTGTTATGGTAAGTAAGGATCCATGAGATGGGGAGCCCATGTAATGCTATGTAACGATGTTGGGCATGAGATGGGGAGCCCATGTAATGGTAAGAAACAATGCTGAGCATGATATGGGGAGCCCATGTAATGGTAAGTAAGGATGCATGAGATGGGGAGCCCATGTAATGGTAAGTAAGGATGCTGAGCATGAGATGGGGAGCCCATGTAATGGTAAGAAACAATGCTGAGCATGAGATGGGGAGCCCATGTAATGGTAAGTAAGGATGCTGAGCATGAGATGGGGAGCCCATGTAATGGTAAGTAAGGACGCTGAGCATGAAGTAAGGATGCTGAGCATGAGATGGGGAGCCCATGTAATGGTACGTAAGGATGCATGAGATGGGGAGGTCATGTGATGCTGAGCATGAGATGGGGAGCCCATGTAATGGTAAGTAAGGATGCTGAGCATGAGATGGGGAGCCCATGTAATGATAGTTAAGGATGCTGAGCATGAGATGGGGAGCCCATGTAATGATAGGGAAGGATGCTGAGCATGAGATGGGGAGCCCATGTAATGATAGGGAAGGATGCTGAGCATGAGATGGGGAGCCCATGTAATGATAGTTAAGGATGCTGAGTATGAGATGGGGAGCCCATGTAATGATAGTTAAGGATGCTGAGCATGAGATGGGGAGCCCATGTAATGATAGGGAAGGATGCTGAGCATGAGATGGGGAGCCTATGTAATGGAAAGCAAGGGTCCTTGGCATGAGAATGGGAGCTCATGTAATGGTACGCAAGGATGCTGAGCATGAGATGGGGGGCCCATGTAATGGTAAGTAAGGGTGCTTGGCATGAGATGGGGAGCCCATGTAATGGTAAGTAAGGATGCTGAGCATGAGACGGGGAGCCCATGTAATGGTAAGTAAGGATGCTGAGCATGAGATGGGGAACCCATGTAATGGTAAGTAATGATGCTGAGCATGAGATGGGGAGCCCATGTAATGGTAAGAAACAATGGTGAGCATGAGATGGGGAGCCCATGTAATGGTAAGTAAGGATGCATGAGATGGGGAGCCCATGTAATGGTAAGTAAGGATGCTGAGCATGAGATGGGGGCCCATGTAATGGTAAGTAAGGATGCTGAGCATGAGAAGGGGAGCCCATGTAATGGTAAGTAAGGATGCTGAGCATGAAGGAAGGATGCCGAGCATGAGATGGGGGCCCATGTAATGGTAAGTAAGGATGCTGAGCATGAAGTAAGGATGCTGAGCACGAGATGGGGAGCCCATGTCATGGTATGTAAGGATGCTGAGCATGAAGGAAGGATGCTGAGCATGAGATGGGGAGCCCATGTAATGGTAAGTAAGGATGCTGAGCACGAGATGGGGAGCCCATGTAATGGTAAGCAATGATGCTGAGCATGAGATGGGGGGCCCATGTAATGGTAAGTAAGGATGCTGAGCATGAGATGGGGAGCCCATGTAATGGTAAGTAAGGATGCATGAGATGGGGAGGCCATGTGATGCTGAGCATGAGATGGGGAGCCCATGTAATGGTAAGTAAGGATGCTGAGCATGAGATGGGAGGCCCATGTAATGGTAAGTAAGGGTGCTTGGCATGAGATGCAGAGCCCATGCAATGGTAAGTAAGGATGCTGAGCATGACATGGGGGGGGCATGTAATGGTAAATAAGGGTGCTTGGCATGAGATGGGGAGCCCATGTAATGGTAAGTAAGGATGCTGAGCATGAGATGGGGAGCCCATGTAATGGTAAGTAATAATGCTGAGCATGAGATGGGAAGCCCATGTAATGGTAAGTAAGGATGCTGAGCATGAGATGGGGATCCCATGTAATGGTAAGTAAGGATGCATGAGATGGGGAGGCCATGTGATGCTGAGCATGAGATGGGGAGCCCATGTAATGGTAAGTAAGGATGCTGAGCAAGTGAATGGGGACCCCATGTAATGATAGTTAAGGATGCTGAGCATGAGATGGGGAGCCCATGTAATGGTAAGTAAGGAAGCTGAGCATGAGATGGGGAGCCCATGTAAAGGTAAGTAAGGGTGCTTGGCATGAGATGGGGATCCCGTGTAATGGTAAGTAAGGATGCTGAGCATGAGATGGGGGGGCATGTAATGGTAAGTAAGGGTGCTTGGCATGAGATGGGGAGCCCGTGTAATGGTAAGGATGCTGAGCATGAGATGGGGAGCCCATGTAATGGTAAGTAATGATGCTGAGCATGAGATGCGGAGCCCATGTAATGGTAAGTAAGGATGCTGAGCATGAGATGGGGGGCATGTAATGGTAAGTAAGGGTGCTTGGCATGAGATGGGGAGCCCATGTAATGGTAAGTAAGGATGCTGAGCATGAGATGGGGAGCCCATTTAATGGTAAGTAATGATGCTGAGCATGAGATGGGGAGCCCATGTAATGGTAAGTAAGGATGCTGACCATGAGATGGGAGCCCATGTAATGGTAAGTAAGGATGCATGAGATGGGGAGCCCATGTGATGCTGAGCATGAGATGGGGAGCCCATGTAATGGTAAGTAAGGATGCTGAGCATGAGATGGGGGGCCCATGTAAAGGTAAGTAAGGATGCTGAGCATGAGATGGGGAGCTCATGTAATGGTAAGTAATGATGCTGAGCATGAGATGGGGAGCCCATGTAATGGTAAGTAATGATGCTAAGCATGAGATGGGGAGCCCATGTAATGGTAGGAAAGGGTGCTTGGCATGAGATGGGGAGCCAATGTAATGGTAAGTAAGGATGCTGAGCATGAGATGGGGGCATGTAATGGTAAGTATGGATGCTGAGCATGAGATGGGGGGCCCATGTACTGGTAAGTAAGGGTGCTTGGCATGAGATGGGGAGCCCATGTAATGATAAGTAAGGATGCTGAACATGAGATGGGGAGCCCATGTAATGATAAGTAAGGATGCTGAGCATGAGGTGGGGAGCCCATGTAATGATAAGTAAGGATGCTGAGCATGAGATTGGGAGCCCATGTAATAATAGGTAAGGATTCTGAGCATGAGATGGGGGGGCCCATGTAATGGTAAGTAAGGAAGCTGAGCATGAGATGGGGGGGCCATGTAATGGTAAGTAAGGGTGCTTGGCATGAGATGGGGAGCCCATGTAATGATAAGTAAGGATGCTGAGCATGAGATGGGGAGCCCATGTAATGGTAAGAAACCATGCTGAGCATGAGATGGGGAGGCCATGTAATGGTAAGTAAGGATGCTGAGCATGAAGTAAGGATGCTGAGCATGAGATGGGGAGCCCATGTAATGGTAAGTATGGATGCTGAGCATGAAGGAAGGATGCTGAGCATGAGATGGGGAGCCCATGTAATGGTAAGAAACAATGCTGAGCATGAGATGGGGAGCCCATGTAATGGTAAGTAAGGATGCTGAGCATGAGATGGGGAGCCCATGTAATGGTAAGCAATGATGCTGAGCATGAGATGGGGAGCCCATGTAATGGTAAGTAAGGATGCTGAGCATGAGATGGGGAGCCCATGTAATGGTAAGTAAGGATGCATGAGATGGGGAGGCCATGTGATGCTGAGCATGAGGTGAGGAGCCCATGTAATGGTAAGTAAGGATGCTTGGCATGAGATGGGGAGCACATGTAATGGTAAGTAAGGATGCTGAGCATGAGATGGGGGGCCCATGTAATGGTAAGTAAGGGTGCTTGGCATGAGATGGGGAGGCCATGTAATGGTAAGTAATGATGCTGAGCATGAGATGGGGAGCCCATGTAATGGTAAGTAATGATGCTGAGCATGAGATGGGGAGCCCATGTAATGGTAAGTAAGGATGCTGAGCATGCGATGGGGAGCCCATGTAATGGTAAGTAAGGATGCCTGAGATGGGGAGGCCATGTGATGCTGAGCATGAGATGGGGAGCCCATGTAATGGTAAGTAAGGATGCTGAGCATGAGATGGGGAGCCCATGTAATGATAGTTAAGGATGCTGAGCATGAGATGGGGATCCCATGTAATGGTAAGTAAGGATGCTGAGCATGAGATGGGGAGCCCATGTAATGATAGTTAAGGATGCTGAGCATGAGATGGGGAGCCCATGTAATGGTAAGTAAGGGTGCTTGGTATGAGATGGGGAGCCCATGTAATGGTAAGTAAGGATGCTGGGCATGAGATGGGGAGCCCATGTAATGGTAAGTAAGGATGCTGAGCATGAGATGGGGAGCCCATGTAATGGTAAGTAAGGATGCTGGGCATGAGATGGGGAGCCCATGTAATGGTAAGTAAGGATGCTGAGCGTGACATGGGGAGCCTGTGTAATGATAAATAAGGATGCTGACCATGTAATGATGAGTATGGATGCTGTGCATGAGATGGGGTGCCCATGTAATGGTAAGTAAGGATGCTGGACATGAGATGGGGAGCCCATGTAATGGTAAGTAAGGATGCTGAGCATGAGATGGGGAGCCTGTGTAATGATAAATAAGGATGCTGACCATGTAATGATGAGTAAGGATGCTGCACATGAGATGGGGAGCCCGTGTAATGGTAAGTAAGGATGCATGAGATGGGGAGCCCATGTAATGCTATGTAACGATGCTGGGCATGAGATGGGGAACCCATGTAATGGTAAGAAACAATGCTGAGCATGAGATGGGGAGCCCATGTAATGGTAAGTAAGGATGCTGAGCATGAAGTAAGGATGCTGAGCATGAGATGGGGAGCCCATGTAATGGTAAGTAAGGATGCTGAGCATGAGATGGGGAGCCCATGTAATGGTAAGTAAGGATGCATGAGATGGGGAGCCCATGTAATGCTATGTAACGATGCTGGGCATGAGATGGGAAGCCCATGTAATGGTAAGTAAGGATGCTGAGCATGAGATGGGGAGCCCATGTGATGATAAGTAATGATGCTGAGCATGAGATGGGGAGCACATGTGATGATAAGTAATGATGCTGAGCATGAGATGGGGAGCCCATGTGATGATAAGTAATGATGATGAGCATGAGATGGGGAGCCCATGTAATGGTAGGTAAGGATGCTGAGCATGAGATGGGGAGCCCATGTAATGGTAAGTAAGGATGCTGAGCATGAGATGGGGAGCCCATTTAATGATAAGTAAGGATGCTGAGCATGAGATGGGGAGCCTATGTAATGATAAGTAAGGATGCATGAGATGGGGAGCCCATGTGATGATAAGTAATGATGCTGAGCATGAGATGGGGAGCCCATGTAATGGTAAGTAAGGATGCTGAGCATGAGATGGGGAGCCCATGTAATGGTAAGAAACAATGCTGAGCATGAGATGGGGAGCCCATGTAATGGTAAGTAAGGATGCTGAACATGAGATGGGGAGCCCATGTAATGGTAAGTAAGGATGCTGAGCATGAAGTAAGGATGCTGAACATGAGATGGGGAGCCCATGTAATGATAAGTAAGGATGCTGAGCATGAGATGGGGAGCCTATGTAATGGTAAGGATGCATGAGATGGGGAGCCCATGTAATGATAAGTAATGATGCTGAGCATGAGATGGGGAGCCCATGTGATAAGTAATGATGCTGAGCATGAGATGGGGAGCCCATGTGATGATAAGTAATGATGCTGAGCATGAGATGGGGAGCCCATGTGATGATAAGTAATGATGCTGAGAATGAGATGGGGAGCCCATGTAATGGTAAGTAAGGATGCATGAGATGGGGAGCCCATGTAATGCTATGTAACGATGCTGGGCATGAGATGGGGAGCCCATGTAATGGTAAGAAACAATGCTGAGCATGAGATGGGGAGCCCATGTAATGGTAAGTAAGGATGCAGGAGATGGGGAGCCCATGTAATGGTAAGTAAGGATGCTGAGCATGAGATGGGGAGCCCATGTAATGGTAAGAAACAATGCTGAGCATGAGATGGGGAGCCCATGTAATGGTAAGTAAGGATGCATGAGATGGGGAGCCCATGTAATGGTAAGTAAGGATGCTGAGCATGAGATAGGGACCCATGTAATGGTAAGTAAGGATGCTGAGCACGAAGTAAGGATACTGAGCATGAGATGGGGAGCCCATGTAATGGT
Source organism: Ambystoma mexicanum (assembly GCF_040938575.1). Lineage (NCBI taxonomy): Eukaryota > Metazoa > Chordata > Amphibia > Caudata > Ambystomatidae > Ambystoma > Ambystoma mexicanum. The sequence goes on along the minus strand of NC_090931.1, from coordinate 58,702,179 downwards.
AAGTAAGGATGCAGAGCATGAAGGAAGGATGCTGAGCATGAGATGGGGGCCCATGTAATGGTAAGTAAGGATGCTGAGCATGAAGTAAGGATGCTGAGCATGAGATGGGGAGCCCATGTAATGGTAAGTAAGGATGCATGAGATGGGGAGCCCATGTAATGGTAAGTAAGGATGCTGAGCATGAGATGGGGGCCCATGTAATGGTAAGTAAGGATGCTGAGCATGAAGTAAGGATGCTGAGCATGAGATGTGGAGCGCATGTAATGGTATGTAAGGATGCTGAGCATGAAGGAAGGATGCTGAGCATGAGATGGGGAGCCCATGTAATGGTAAGTAAGGATGCTGAGCATGAGATGGGGAGCCCATGTAAGGGTAAGCAATGATGCTGAGCATGAGATGGGGGGCCCATGTAATGGTAAGTAAGGATGCTGAGCATGAGATGGGGAGCCCATGTAATGGTAAGTAAGGATGCATGAGATGGGGAGCCCATGTAATGCTATGTAACGATGCTGGGCATGAGATGGGGAGCCCATGTAATGGTAAGAAACAATGCTGAGCATGAGATCGGGAGCCCATGTAATGGTAAGTAAGGATGCAGGTGATGGGGAGCCCATGTAATGGTAAGTAAGGATGCTGAGCATGAGATGGGGAGCCCATGTAATGGTAAGAAACAATGCTGAGCATGAGATGGGGAGCCCATGTAATGGTAAGTAAGGATGCATGAGATGGGGAGCCCATGTAATGGTAAGTAAGGATGCTGAGCATGAGATGGGGACCCATGTAATGGTAAGTAAGGATGCTGAGCATGAAGTAAGGATGCTGAGCTTGAGATGGGGAGCCCATGTAATCGTAAGTAAGGATGCTGAGCATGAAGGAAGGATGCTGAGCATGAGATGTGGAGCGCATGTAATGGTATGTAAGGATGCTGAGCATGAAGGAAGGATGCTGAGCATGAGATGGGGAGCCCATGTAATGGTAAGTAAGGATGCTGAGCATGAAGTAAGGATGCTGAGCATGAGATGGGGAGCCCATGTAATGGTAAGTAACGGTGCTTGGGATGAGATGGGAGCCCATGTAATGGTAAGTAAGGATGCTGAGCATGAGATGGGGGGGTCATGTAATGGTAAGTAACGGTGCTTGGGATGAGATGGGAGCCCATGTAATGGTAAGTAAGGATGCTGAGCATGAGATGGGGGGGCCATGTAATGGTAAGTAAGGGTCCTTGGCATGAGATGGGGAGCCCATGTAATGATAAGTAAGGATGCTGAGCATGAGATGGGGAGCCCTTGTAATGATAAGTAAGGATGCTGAGCATGAGATGGGGAGCCCATGTAATGATAGGTAAGGATGCTGAGCATGAGATGGGGAGCCTATGTAATGATAAGTAAGGATGCTGAGCATGAGATGGGGGGCATGTAATGGTAAGTAAGGGTGCTTGGCATGAGATGGGGAGCCCGTCTAATGGCAAGGATGCTGAGCATGAGATGGGGAGCCCATGTAATGGTAAGTAATGATGCTGAGCATGAGATGCGGAGCCCATGTAATGGTAAGTAACGATGCTGAGCATGAGATGGGGGGGCATGTAATGGTAAGTAAGGGTGCTTGGCATGAGATTGGGAGCCCATGTAATGGTAAGTAAGGATGCTGAGCATGAGATGGGGAGCCCATTTAATGGTAAGTAATGATGCTGAGCATGAGATGGGGAGCCCATGTAATGGTAAGTAAGGATGCTGAGCATGAGATGGGAGCCCATGTAATGGTAAGTAAGGATGCATGAGATGGGGAGCCTATGTGATGCTGAGCATGAGATGGGGAGCCCATGTAATGGTAAGTAAGGATGCTGAGCATGAGATGGGGGGCCCATGTAAAGGTAAGTAAGGATGCTGAGCATGAGATGGGGAGCCCATGTAATGGTAAGTAATGATGCTGAGCATGAGATGGGGAGCCCATGTAATGGTAAGTAATGATGCTAAGCATGAGATGGGGAGCCCATGTATTGGTAGGAAAGGGTGCTTGGCATGAGATGGGGAGCCCATGTAATGGTAAGTAAAGATGCATGAGATGGGGAGCCCATGTGATGCTGAGCATGAGATGGGGTGCCCATGTAATTGTAAGTAAGGATGCTGAGCATGAGATGGGGGGCCCATGTAAAGGTAAGTAAGGATGCTGAGCATGAGATTGGGGGCCCATGTAATGGTAAGTAAGGATGCTGAGCATGAGATGGGGGCCCATGTAATGGTAAGTAAGGATGCTGAGCATGAAGTAAGGATGCTGAGCATGAGATGGGGAGCCCATGTAATGGTAGGTAAGGGTGCTTGGCATCTGATGGGGAGCCCATGTAATGGTAAGTAAGGATGCTGAGCATGAGATGGGGGGCATGTAATTGTAAGTAAGGATGCTGAGCATGAGATGGGGGCCCATGTAATGGTAAGTAACGGTGCTTGGGATGAGATGGGAGCCCATGTAATGGTAAGTAAGGATGCTGAGCATGAGATGGGGGGGCCATGTAATGGTAAGTAAGGGTCCTTGGCATGAGATGGGGAGCCCATGTAATGATAAGTAAGGATGCTGAGCATGAGATGGGAGCCCTTGTAATGATAAGTAAGGATGCTGAGCATGAGATGGGGAGCCCATGTAATGATAAGTAAGGATGCTGAGCATGAGATGGGGAGCCTATGTAATGATAAGTAAGGATGCTGAGCATGAGATGGGGGGCATGTAATGGTAAGTAAGGGTGCTTGGCATGAGATGGGGAGCCCGTCTAATGGTAAGGATGCTGAGCATGAGATGGGGAGCCCATGTAATGGTAAGTAATGATGCTGAGCATGAGATGCGGAGCCCATGTAATGGTAAGTAACGATGCTGAGCATGAGATGGGGGGCATGTAATGGTAAGTAAGGGTGCTTGGCATGAGATAGGATGCTGAGCATGAGATGGGGAGCCCAATTAATGGTAAGTAATGATGCTGAGCATGAGATGGGGAGCCCATGTAATGGTAAGTAAGGATGCTGAGCATGAGATGGGAGCCCATGTAATGGTAAGTAAGGATGCATGAGATGGGGAGCCTATGTGATGCTGAGCATGAGATGGGGAGCCCATGTAATGGTAAGTAAGGATGCTGAGCATGAGATGGGGGGCCCATGTAAAGGTAAGTAAGGATGCATGAGATGGGGAGCCTATGTGATGCTGAGCATGAGATGGGGAGCCCATGTAATGGTAAGTAAGGATGCTGAGCATGAGATGGGGGGCCCATGTAAAGGTAAGTAAGGATGCTGAGCATGAGATGGGGAGCCCATGTAATGGTAAGTAATGATGCTGAGCATGAGATGGGGAGCCCATGTAATGGTAAGTAATGATGCTAAGCATGAGATGGGGAGCCCATGTAATGGTAGGAAAGGGTGCTTGGCATGAGATGGGGAGCCAATGTAATGGTAAGTCAGGATGCTGAGCATGAGATGGGGGGCATGTAATGGTAAGTAAGGATGCTGAGCATGAGATGGGGGCCAATTTAATGGTAAGTAAGGGTGCTTGTCATGAGATGGGGAGCCCATGTAATGGTAAGTAAGGATGCTGAGCATGAGATGGGGGGCCCATGTACTGGTAAGTAAGGGTGCTTGGCATGAGATGGGGAGCCCATGTAATGATAAGTAAGGATGCTGAACATGAGATGGGGAGCCCATGTAATGATAAGTAAGGATGCTGAGCATGAGATTGGGAGCCCATGTAATGATAGGTAAGGATGCTGAGCATGAGATGGGGGGGCCCATGTAATGGTAAGTAAGGAAGCTGAGCATGAGATGGGGGGGCCCATGTAATGGTAAGTAAGGGTGCTTGGCATGAGATGGGGAGCCCATGTAATGATAAGTAAGGATGCTGAGCATGAGATGGGGAGCCCATGTAATGGTAAGAAACCATGCTGAGCATGAGATGGGGAGCCCATGTAATGGTAAGTAAGGATGCTGAGCATGAGGTAAGGATGCTGAGCATGAGATGGGGAGCCCATTTAATGGTAAGTAAGGATGCTGAGCATGAAGGAAGGATGCTGAGCATGAGATGGGGAGCCCATGTAATGGTAAGAAACAATGCTGAGCATGAGATGGGGAGCCCATGTAATGGTAAGTAAGGATGCTGAGCATGAGATGGGGAGCCCATGTAATGGTAAGCAATGATGCTGAGCATGAGATGGGGAGCCCATGTAATGGTAAGTAAGGATGCTGAGCATGAGATGGGGAGCCCATGTAATGGTAAGTAAGGATGCATGAGATGGGGAGGCCATGTGATGCTGAGCATGAGACGAGGAGCCCATGTAATGGTAAGTAAGGATGCTGAGCATGAGATGGGGGGCCCATGTAATGGTAAGTAAGGGTGTTTGGCATGGGATGGGGAGCCCATGTAATGGTAAGTAAGGATGCTGAGCATGAGATGGAATCCCATGTAATGGTAAGTAAGGATGCTGAGCATGAGATGGGGGGGCCATGTGATGGTAAGTAAGGATGCTGGGCATGAGATGGGGAGCCCATGTAATGGCAAGTAAGGATGCTGAGCATGAGATGGGGGCCCATGTAATGGTAAGTAAGGATGCTGAGCATGAGGTAAGGATGCTGAGCATGAGATGGGAGCCCATGTAATGGTAAGTTAGGATGCTTGGCATGAGATAGGGCCCATGCTTGGCATGAGATAGGGCCCATGTAATGGTAAGTAAGGATGCTGAGGATGAGATGGGGGGCACATGTAATGGTAAGTAAGGATGCATGAGATGGGGAGCCCATGTGATGCTGAGCATGAGATGGGGAGCCCATGTAATGGTAAGTAAAGATGCATGAGATGGGGAGCCCATGTGATGCTGAGCATGAGATGGGGTGCCCATGTAATTGTAAGTAAGGATGCTGAGCATGAGATGGGGAGCCCATGTAAAGGTAAGTAAGGATGCTGAGCATTTGATTGGGGGCCCATGTAATGATAAGTAAGGATGCTGAGCATGAGATGGGGGCCCATGTAATGGAAAGTAAGGATGCTGAGCATGAAGTAAGGATGCTGAGCATGAGATGGGGAGCCCATGTAATGGTAAGTTAGGATGCTGGGCATGAGATGGGGAGCCCATGTAATGGTAAGTAAGGATGCTGAGCATGAGATGGGGATCCTGTGTAATGATAAATGAGGATGCTGACCATGTAATGATGAGTAAGGATGCTGAGCATGTGATGGGGAGCCCATGTAAAGGTAAGTAAGGATGCTGAGCATGAGAGCGGGAGCCCATGTAAAGGTAAGTGAGGATGCTGAGCATGAGATGGGGAGCCTGTTTAATGATAAATAAGGATGCTGAGCATGAGATGGGGAGCCCATATAATGCTATATAACGATGCTGGGCATGAGATGGGGAGCCCATGTAATGGTAAGTAAGGATGCTGAGCATGAAATGGGGAGCCCATGTGATGATAAGTAATGATGCGGAGCATGAGATGGGGAGCCCATGTGATGAAAAGTAATGATGCTGAGCATGAGATGGGGAGCCCATGTGATGATAAGTAATGATGCTGAGCATGCGATGGGGAGCCCATGTAATGGTAAGTAAGGATGCTGAGCATGAGATGGGGAGCCCATGCAATGGTAAGTAAGGATGCGTGAGATGGGGAGCCCATGTTATGGTAAGTAAGGATCAATGAGATGGGGAGCCCATGTAATGCTATGTAACAATGTTGGGCATGAGATGGGGAGCCCATGTAATGGTAAGAAACAATGCTGAGCATGATATGGGGAGCCCATGTAATGGTAAGTAAGGATGCATGAGATGGGGAGCCCATGTAATGGTAAGTAAGGATGCTGAGCATGAGATGGGGAGCCCATGTAATGCTAAGAAACAATGCTGAGCATGAGATGGGGAGCCCATGTAATGGTAAGTAAGGATGCTGAGCATGAAGTAAGGATGCTGAGCATGAGATGGGGAGCCCATGTAATGGTAAGTAAGGATGCTGAGCATGAAGTAAGGATGCTGAGCATGAGATGGGGAGCCCATGTAATGGTAAGTAAGGATGCTGAGCATGAGGTAAGGATGCTGAGCATGAGGTGGGGAGCCCATGTAATGGTAAGTAAGGATGCATGAGATGGGGAGGTCATGTGATGCTGAGCATGAGATGGGGAGCCCATGTAATGGTAAGTAAGGATGCTGAGCATGAGATGGGGAGCCCATGTAATGATAGTTAAGGATGCTGAGCATGAGATGGGGAGCCCATGTAATGGTAAGTAAGGATGCTGAGCATGAGATTGGGAGCCCATGTAATGATAGGGAAGGATGCTGAGCATGAGATGGGGAGCCCATGTAATGATAGGGAAGGATGCTGAGCATGAGATGGGGAGCCCATGTAATGATAGTTAAGGATGCTGAGTATGAGATGGGGAGCCCATGTAATGATAGTTAAGGATGCTGAGCATGAGATGGGGAGCCCATGTAATGATAGGGAAGGATGCTGAGCATGAGATGAGGAGCCTATGTAATGGAAAGCAAGGGTGCTTGGCATGAGATGGGGAGCTCATGTAATGGTACGCAAGGATGCTGAGCATGAGATGGGGGGTCCATGTAATGGTAAGTAAGGGTGCTTGGCATGAGATGGGGAGTCCATGTAATGGTAAGTAAGGATGCTGAGCATGAGACGGGGAGCCCATGTAATGGTAAGTAAGGATGCTGAGCATGAGATGGGGAGCCCATGTAATGGTAAGTAATGATGCTGAGCATGAGATGGGGAGCCCATGTAATGGTAAGAAACAATGGTGAGCATGAGATGGGGAGCCCATGTAATGGTAAGTAAGGATGCATGAGATGGGGAGCCCATGTAATGGTAAGTAAGGATGCTGAGCATGAGATGGGGGCCCATGTAATGGTAAGTAAGGATGCTGAGCATGAGATGGGGAGCCCATGTAATGGTAAGTAAGGATGCTGAGCATGAAGGAAGGATGCTGAGCATGAGATATGGAGCGCATGTAATGGTATGTAAGGATGCTGAGCATGAAGGAAGGATGCTGAGCATGAGATGGGGAGCCCATGTAATGGTAAGTAAGGATGCTGAGCATGAGATGGGGAGCCCATGTAATGGTAAGCAATGATGCTGAGCATGAGATGGGGGGCCCATGTAATGGTAAGTAAGGATGCTGAGCATGAGATGGGGAGCCTGTGTAATGATAAATGAGGATGCTGACCATGTAATGATGAGTAAGGATGCTGAGCATGTGATGGGGAGCCCATGTAAAGGTAAGTAAGGATGCTGAGCATGAGAGCGGGAGCCCATGTAAAGGTAAGTGAGGATGCTGAGCATGAGATGGGGAGCCTGTTTAATGATAAATAAGGATGCTGAGCATGAGATGGGGAGCCCATATAATGCTATATAACGATGCTGGGCATGAGATGGGGAGCCCATGTAATGGTAAGTAAGGATGCTGAGCATGAAATGGGGAGCCCATGTGATGATAAGTAATGATGCGGAGCATGAGATGGGGAGCCCATGTGATGAAAAGTAATGATGCTGAGCATGAGATGGGGAGCCCATGTGATGATAAGTAATGATGCTGAGCATGAGATGGGGAGCCCATATAATGGTAAGTAAGGAGGCATGAGATGGGGAGCCCATGTAATGCTATGTAACGATGCTGGGCATGCGATGGGGAGCCCATGTAATGGTAAGTAAGGATGCTGAGCATGAGATGGGGAGCCCATGCAATGGTAAGTAAGGATGCGTGAGATGGGGAGCCCATGTTATGGTAAGTAAGGATCAATGAGATGGGGAGCCCATGTAATGCTATGTAACAATGTTGGGCATGAGATGGGGAGCCCATGTAATGGTAAGAAACAATGCTGAGCATGATATGGGGAGCCCATGTAATGGTAAGTAAGGATGCATGAGATGGGGAGCCCATGTAATGCTAAGAAACAATGCTGAGCATGAGATGGGGAGCCCATGTAATGGTAAGTAAGGATGCTGAGCATGAAGTAAGGATGCTGAGCATGAGATGGGGAGCCCATGTAATGGTAAGTAAGGATGCTGAGCATGAAGTAAGGATGCTGAGCATGAGATGGGGAGCCCATGTAATGGTAAGTAAGGATGCTGAGCATGAGGTAAGGATGCTGAGCATGAGGTGGGGAGCCCATGTAATGGTAAGTAAGGATGCATGAGATGGGGAGGTCATGTGATGCTGAGCATGAGATGGGGAGCCCATGTAATGGTAAGTAAGGATGCTGAGCATGAGATGGGGAGCCCATGTAATGATAGTTAAGGATGCTGAGCATGAGATGGGGAGCCCATGTAATGGTAAGTAAGGATGCTGAGCATGAGATTGGGAGCCCATGTAATGATAGGGAAGGATGCTGAGCATGAGATGGGGAGCCCATGTAATGATAGGGAAGGATGCTGAGCATGAAATGGGGAGCCCATGTAATGATAGTTAAGGATGCTGAGTATGAGATGGGGAGCCCATGTAATGATAGTTAAGGATGCTGAGCATGAGATGGGGAGCCCATGTAATGATAGGGAAGGATGCTGAGCATGAGATGAGGAGCCTATGTAATGGAAAGCAAGGGTGCTTGGCATGAGATGGGGAGCTCATGTAATGGTACGCAAGGATGCTGAGCATGAGATGGGGGGTCCATGTAATGGTAAGTAAGGGTGCTTGGCATGAGATGGGGAGTCCATGTAATGGTAAGTAAGGATGCTGAGCATGAGACGGGGAGCCCATGTAATGGTAAGTAAGGATGCTGAGCATGAGATGGGGAGCCCATGTAATGGTAAGTAATGATGCTGAGCATGAGATGGGGAGCCCATGTAATGGTAAGAAACAATGGTGAGCATGAGATGGGGAGCCCATGTAATGGTAAGTAAGGATGCATGAGATGGGGAGCCCATGTAATGGTAAGTAAGGATGCTGAGCATGAGATGGGGGCCCATGTAATGGTAAGTAAGGATGCTGAGCATGAGATGGGGAGCCCATGTAATGGTAAGTAAGGATGCTGAGCATGAAGGAAGGATGCTGAGCATGAGATGGGAGCCCATGTAATGGTAAGTAAGGATGCATGAGATGGGGAGCCCATGTGATGCTGAGCATGAGATGGGGAGCCCATGTAATGGTAAGTAAGGATGCTGAGCATGAGATGGGGGGCCCATGTAAAGGTAAGTAAGGATGCTGAGCATGAGATGGGGAGCCCATGTAATGGTAAGTAATGATGCTGAGCATGAGATGGGGAGCCCATGTATCAACTATGCCTGACGCTGTGGGCGTATCGACAGGGTTTTCCGCTCTGTTGTTCACCCCACTCGAACCCAGAGAGTCTTCCAATTCCCCTTCCTCCTCACCTGATGAAGATGAGAAGTCCAACTTCTTTCCGCGGGATCGACGAGTGAAAGTCCTCCTCTCCTTGTGTAGATAGGGTCGGCCTCGGGAGGAAGCCACCGCGACCCCTTGGGAATGAATCAGCGGTGACCCCCCCCCGCGGCAGACAAGTGAGGCAAGGGGAAAAGCCTTACGGCACAAAAACCCCTTTGGAGTGTAGAATCCGATGCGGCGGAACGAGAGGAATGCTCCAAGGCCAGCTGGAATAAGGGAGACCCGCAATCCGGCGGGTAGGGCTAAGCTAAGGTGGGGAGAGAGCACGGAGCAGAAGAGATGCCAAGGGGGGGGAGCCTGAGAGAGAGGGAACTCAAAAGCAAGGCAGGAGAAGAAAGGGGAAGCGAAAATCCAAGCGCCCAAGCAAACAATGAACGGGGCGCGGGCAAGAGAGAGAGAGGAGAAGAACAATGGGAAAAGGGAGGTAAGCAGGGGAAAAATAGGACAGGAGCGGAACACCGCCAAGAGAGAAACTGTAGAGCGTTAGCAACGAAAAGAGGAATCCGAAGTTGAAACGCGCCGAACTGCCGAGCGTAAACAGGGAAGTACCCTCGGCGGCGGCCATGATGGAAAGGACTAGACCGCTAACGGCGCTTGGGAGCACAACGTAGCGGCACAGTAGGACGGCCGCCATGTTTCCACCTCTTCCATAACCGCCAGGAACCTGCGGTTGTGACAGTATGCCCCCCTCGAAGTCGGGTTCCCCCCGGCTTGCTGGGATGTAATCTGTGAAACTGACGTAGTAAACGGGGAGCATGTACATGGGTCCGAGGTTCCCAGGTATCCTCAGATGAAGGATAGTCTTTCCAATGAATAAGATATTCGAGGCGACCTCTGCGGTAACGAGAATCTTGGATGTGGGAGACCTCGTATTCCTCAGAGGTGGGAGCAGGCAAAGTGTGGAGTTTGGGGGTATTCTGTCTTCTGTTCCCTGATACGAAGGGACGTTATTGGGAGGTGTGAAAGGTCAGATGGATACGACTAAGAGTCTTAGGTAGTCTAAGGCGATAAGCTACTGGATTGATCCTGGATAGAACTTCAAAGGGACCAATAAACCGGGGAGATAGCTTAGAAGGACGTACCCAGCGGGGCAAAAACTTGGTGGATAACATGACCTTGGATCCTCTGTTCCAATCCGGTACAGGTCTCCGGTGTTTATCAGCTTGTAGTTTGTTACGGGTGTTGGCCTTTAGAAGACTTTGGTTGGCAGTGTTATGGGCTTCCTTTAATCTAGACAGAGAGGTTTCTAAGGATGGTATGGGAGTCTCAGTCCAGAAGGTGGGTACTATAGATTTGGGATGGTACCCATACGTACAAAAGAAAGGGCTGATCCCAAGTGCGCTGTGTACAGAATTGTTATACGCGAACTCAGCTGTTGGTAAGAGAGAAACCCAGTTATCCTGTTGTTGGTTAATGAAACACCTCAAATACTGCTCAAGGGTTCCGTTTAACCTTTCCGTCTGTCCGTTAGTCTGTGGGTGGAACCCAGAAGACAGAGCCCTTTCGATACCCAGCAGTCTGCATAAGGCAGTCCAGAATTTTGAGGTGTATTGACTCCCACGGTCAGACACGATCTTTTTGGGGAGACCATGCAACCTGAAGATATCTTTCATGAAGACTTCCGCCATAAGAGAGGCCGAAGGTATCCTGGGTAAGGGGGAAAAGTGAGCCAACTTTGAGAAGGAGTCCACAGTTACCATGATACAGGTACAACTCTGGGAAACCGGTAGATCTACGATGAAATCTGTAGATATGTGCTTCCAGGGGCCTGAGGGAATCAAGTCTTGTTGAAGCAGGCCAAGGGGACTACGAGTGGAATGTTTATTTTGCATACAGGTCAGACAGGTCTGGATGTATGTCTGAGTATCGGCTAGCATACCGGGCCAGTAAAAGGATCTCTGTAGTAATTCCAAAGTCCCTCGTAAGCCTCTATGCCCGGCCACCTTAGCGTCGTGACACCACTGGAGAGCTCGTATTCTGAGGTCCTGTGAAGGAAGGATCAGCCTCCCTCGAGTGAAGTACAGACCGTCCCTCCGATCCACCGGAGTCCTCCCCACTAGCAAGAGCATTTCTTCTGGGGAAAGAGATCTTTCCCTCACTTCTTCCAAGAAAGACGATACAGCGGAAATTATCTTGATATGGGGAAACATGAGCTCTTTCTCGTATCCCAGAGAGGTCTCATCTCTGCGAGATAAGGCGTCAGCAACCTGGTTTTGGGTCCCCGGGATGTATGTTATGAGAAAATGGAACTGTGCAAAGAAATGCGCCCATCGGGCTTGTCTGGTGTTATAACACTCTTGTTGACGTAGGATCTGCAGGTTCTTGTGATCAGTACGTATCAGGAACGGGTGTAAGCTTCCTTGGAGAAGATGCCTCCATTCAAGACAAGCCAGTTTCATAGCTAAGAGCTCCTTTTCTATGACGGAGTAGTTTAGCTGACTAGGGTTCAGGGTCTTTGAGAAATAGGCGATGGGATGTTCTTTGCCCTGATTGGATTGTAGGAGAACGGCGCCAACCGCACCCGCGGAGGCGTCGGTCTCAAGAATAAAGGGGAGCAGTTGGTCCGGCTGTCTCAGAATAGGGGCAGAGCAGAACCTTCTTTTCAGGCAGATGAAACTCTCCTCGGCTTCCCTAGACCATCGAAAGGGCCGGGAGGCTTTCTTTAGTAAGGAGGTGATAGGCAGAGTGAGTCCAGAAAATTCGGGAATAAACTTCCGGTAAAAGTTGGCCAGTCCCAGAAATCTTTGAACCTCCTTGACCGACGAAGGGGAGGGCCAGCCTAGAATAGCTTCGACCTTCTTGGGATCCATGGCGATCCCCTCGCTGGACAAAATAAACCCCAGATAGGAGACGGAGGATTTGGCGAAAGCACACTTTTCCGGCTTGACCAATAAATGATGTAGCTGCAGCCTGTGTAATACTTCCTTTACATGACGAGTATGCTCTTCGGGCTGTCGGGAGTAAACCAGAATATCGTCCAAGTAGACAATGGTGTTTTGGCCCAAGAGATCAGAAAATATGCGGTCCATAAACCTTTGAAAGATTGAGGGAGCGTTGACCAGTCCGAACGGCATAACCTGATATTCAAACAACCCATAGGGAGTGCGGAAAGCCGTCTTCCATTCGTCACCAGTCCTGATGCGGAGCAAATGGTAAGCATTACGTAGGTCGAGTTTGGAAAAAACTACAGAGTCTTGGACGGTCTCCAGGATGTCCGAGATGATGGGCATAGGGTACCGGTCCTTGATGGTAAGCTGATTAAGCCCTCGGTAATCAATACAAGGTCTTAGGTCCCTGGAGTCCCTCTTGGGAATGAAGAATAGAGATGCTCCTGCTGGTGATCTGGAAGGTCGGATAAGTCTGTTGGCTAAGTTGTCATCTAAGTAGCGTCTCAGGACTTCCTTTTCCGACAAGGAAAGGGGATACATCCTACAAAACGGTACCAGAGCCTGATGGACTAAGTCTATCCTACAGTCCTCAGGTCGATGAGGAGGAAGTTCCATGGGTTGTTGGTCTTGGAACACTGCGGCGTACTCCTGAAGACAGCTTGGGATACAATGGATCGTGCTCCTCTCAGGGGCACACCCTGTCTTGACGCTTTCGAACAAGGGTCCTGGAAGACACTTTTCCTGGCAGTAAGCCGAATGAAAACTTAAAAGATTTGCCGACCAATCTATGGTGGGGTTGTGTCGTCAGAGCCAACCAATCCCCAAAATGACTGGGAAATGAGCTGCGCGAATGATATCGAAGCTCAGTACTTCAGTATGTTGTTGAATGGATACTCGTACCTCCTCTGTGGTGTGGGTAATGAGGCCGGAGCACAGAGGGGTACCATCTACTCCCTCTACCTTCTGGTCTTCCTTCTTGGCTATCCTGCGAAGGCCTACCTTGTCGGCCCATAGGGTGTCCAGGAAGTTCCCGGCTGCTCCACAATCCAGCAGGGCCAGAGTCTCCATCTCCTTTCCTCTGAACTGAAGCTGGACGGATATCACCATAAGACGTTGATCTTCCGAGGGTTGGGCAGAAGTGACTGAAAGAGTGACATAGGAACTGGGGAAAGCCCCTCGGTAGTCCGTCCTGCCAACTACCGAGGGCGTTCGTTTCCCGGACTTCTGGGGGGTACATCTGGACAGTCTCGCAAGAGGTGTGTGGAGGAGCCACAGTATAGACAAAGGCTGCCCTCTCTTCTCCTCTTCTTCTCTTCCGCTGTCAAGGGCGCTCTGGTTGCTCCTATCTGCATAGGTTCTTCCCGGATGGATGGACGAGCGGCAGGTGAGGAGGTTGATGGGTGAGTCTCGGGGTAAGAGCTGGAGTTACGGGTCTTTCTCTTTTCATTCCTCCGTTCAGTCAACCGGAAATCTATCCGTACAACTGCCTTTATGAGATCTGGGAAAGAATCGGGGCGAGGGATCCTAGCGAGCTCGTCCTTCAGCTCTTTGCGCAAACCCCTCCTGAAGATGGTGTATTGAGCCTCTTCTTGCCAGCCAGCTTCTGCGGCTAGTCTTTTGAAGGAGGATATGTAAGTGAGTAGGTCAGAACCACCCTGACGTACGTCCAATAGGTCTTCACTAGCCAGGTGGGCACTTTCAGTGCGAAGAAATGTCTGCTTGAGAAGATCCTTGAATGCTACATAGTTCTGTAACACTGGGTCGGACTGGGACACCAATGGGGTAGCCCACGCTAGGGCATTACCGGTCAGGTGTGTGATCATAAATCCCACTTTAGCATGATCGGAAGAAAAGGTGTTCTGTCTGAAAGCAAAATGGATATTACATGCTTCCAGGAATTCTTTGACTTTTTTCTCTGATCCGTCGAATTTGCCTGACACCAAAGGCAAAGGTGGTAGATCTGTGACTTGCTGTTCTCTGGCGCTAACTCTCTGTTGGAGAGCAGTATTCGCCGTCTTAAGGGCTTGAACTTCCAAGTTTAAGTTTTGTACCGCCGCGACCAATTCTTGAAGTTGCTGGGGAGTGGCCATGTCAGTATTAAGGCGTTTCAAGCTATCAACTACGCCTGACGCTGTGGGCGTATCGACAGGGTTTTCCGCTCTGTTGTTCACCCCACTCGAACCCAGAGAGTCTTCCAATTCCCCTTCCTCCTCACCTGATGAAGATGAGAAGTCCAACTTCTTTCCGCGGGATCGACGAGTGAAAGTCCTCCTCTCCTTGTGTAGATAGGGTCGGCCTCGGGAGGAAGCCACCGCGACCCCTTGGGAATGAATCAGCGGTGACCCCCCCCCCGCGGCAGACAAGTGAGGCAAGGGGAAAAGCCTTACGGCACAAAAACCCCTTTGGAGTGTAGAATCCGATGCGGCGGAACGAGAGGAATGCTCCAAGGCCAGCTGGAATAAGGGAGACCCGCAATCCGGCGGGTAGGGCTAAGCTAAGGTGGGGAGAGAGCACGGAGCAGAAGAGATGCCAAGGGGGGGGAGCCTGAGAGAGAGGGAACTCAAAAGCAAGGCAGGAGAAGAAAGGGGAAGCGAAAATCCAAGCGCCCAAGCAAACAATGAACGGGGCGCGGGCAAGAGAGAGAGAGGAGAAGAACAATGGGAAAAGGGAGGTAAGCAGGGGAAAAATAGGACAGGAGCGGAACACCGCCAAGAGAGAAACTGTAGAGCGTTAGCAACGAAAAGAGGAATCCGAAGTTGAAACGCGCCGAACTGCCGAGCGTAAACAGGGAAGTACCCTCGGCGGCGGCCATGATGGAAAGGACTAGACCGCTAACGGCGCTTGGGAGCACAACGTAGCGGCACAGTAGGACGGCCGCCATGTTTCCACCTCTTCCATAACCGCCAGGAACCTGCGGTTGTGACAGTATGCCCCCCTCGAAGTCGGGTTCCCCCCGGCTTGCTGGGATGTAATCTGTGAAACTGACGTAGTAAACGGGGAGCATGTACATGGGTCCGAGGTTCCCAGGTATCCTCAGATGAAGGATAGTCTTTCCAATGAATAAGATATTCGAGGCGACCTCTGCGGTAACGAGAATCTTGGATGTGGGAGACCTCGTATTCCTCAGAGGTGGGAGCAGGCAAAGTGTGGAGTTTGGGGGTATTCTGTCTTCTGTTCCCTGATACGAAGGGACGTTATTGGGAGGTGTGAAAGGTCAGATGGATACGACTAAGAGTCTTAGGTAGTCTAAGGCGATAAGCTACTGGATTGATCCTGGATAGAACTTCAAAGGGACCAATAAACCGGGGAGATAGCTTAGAAGGACGTACCCAGCGGGGCAAAAACTTGGTGGATAACATGACCTTGGATCCTCTGTTCCAATCCGGTACAGGTCTCCGGTGTTTATCAGCTTGTAGTTTGTTACGGGTGTTGGCCTTTAGAAGACTTTGGTTGGCAGTGTTATGGGCTTCCTTTAATCTAGACAGAGAGGTTTCTAAGGATGGTATGGGAGTCTCAGTCCAGAAGGTGGGTACTATAGATTTGGGATGGTACCCATACGTACAAAAGAAAGGGCTGATCCCAAGTGCGCTGTGTACAGAATTGTTATACGCGAACTCAGCTGTTGGTAAGAGAGAAACCCAGTTATCCTGTTGTTGGTTAATGAAACACCTCAAATACTGCTCAAGGGTTCCGTTTAACCTTTCCGTCTGTCCGTTAGTCTGTGGGTGGAACCCAGAAGACAGAGCCCTTTCGATACCCAGCAGTCTGCATAAGGCAGTCCAGAATTTTGAGGTGTATTGACTCCCACGGTCAGACACGATCTTTTTGGGGAGACCATGCAACCTGAAGATATCTTTCATGAAGACTTCCGCCATAAGAGAGGCCGAAGGTATCCTGGGTAAGGGGGAAAAGTGAGCCAACTTTGAGAAGGAGTCCACAGTTACCATGATACAGGTACAACTCTGGGAAACCGGTAGATCTACGATGAAATCTGTAGATATGTGCTTCCAGGGGCCTGAGGGAATCAAGTCTTGTTGAAGCAGGCCAAGGGGACTACGAGTGGAATGTTTATTTTGCATACAGGTCAGACAGGTCTGGATGTATGTCTGAGTATCGGCTAGCATACCGGGCCAGTAAAAGGATCTCTGTAGTAATTCCAAAGTCCCTCGTAAGCCTCTATGCCCGGCCACCTTAGCGTCGTGACACCACTGGAGAGCTCGTATTCTGAGGTCCTGTGAAGGAAGGATCAGCCTCCCTCGAGTGAAGTACAGACCGTCCCTCCGATCCACCGGAGTCCTCCCCACTAGCAAGAGCGTTTCTTCTGGGGAAAGAGATCTTTCCCTCACTTCTTCCAAGAAAGACGATACAGCGGAAATTATCTTGATATGGGGAAACATGAGCTCTTTCTCGTATCCCAGAGAGGTCTCATCTCTGCGAGATAAGGCGTCAGCAACCTGGTTTTGGGTCCCCGGGATGTATGTTATGAGAAAATGGAACTGTGCAAAGAAATGCGCCCATCGGGCTTGTCTGGTGTTATAACACTCTTGTTGACGTAGGATCTGCAGGTTCTTGTGATCAGTACGTATCAGGAACGGGTGTAAGCTTCCTTGGAGAAGATGCCTCCATTCAAGACAAGCCAGTTTCATAGCTAAGAGCTCCTTTTCTATGACGGAGTAGTTTAGCTGACTAGGGTTCAGGGTCTTTGAGAAATAGGCGATGGGATGTTCTTTGCCCTGATTGGATTGTAGGAGAACGGCGCCAACCGCACCCGCGGAGGCGTCGGTCTCAAGAATAAAGGGGAGCAGTTGGTCCGGCTGTCTCAGAATAGGGGCAGAGCAGAACCTTCTTTTCAGGCAGATGAAACTCTCCTCGGCTTCCCTAGACCATCGAAAGGGCCGGGAGGCTTTCTTTAGTAAGGAGGTGATAGGCAGAGTGAGTCCAGAAAATTCGGGAATAAACTTCCGGTAAAAGTTGGCCAGTCCCAGAAATCTTTGAACCTCCTTGACCGACGAAGGGGAGGGCCAGCCTAGAATAGCTTCGACCTTCTTGGGATCCATGGCGATCCCCTCGCTGGACAAAATAAACCCCAGATAGGAGACGGAGGATTTGGCGAAAGCACACTTTTCCGGCTTGACCAATAAATGATGTAGCTGCAGCCTGTGTAATACTTCCTTTACATGACGAGTATGCTCTTCGGGCTGTCGGGAGTAAACCAGAATATCGTCCAAGTAGACAATGGTGTTTTGGCCCAAGAGATCAGAAAATATGCGGTCCATAAACCTTTGAAAGATTGAGGGAGCGTTGACCAGTCCGAACGGCATAACCTGATATTCAAACAACCCATAGGGAGTGCGGAAAGCCGTCTTCCATTCGTCACCAGTCCTGATGCGGAGCAAATGGTAAGCATTACGTAGGTCGAGTTTGGAAAAAACTACAGAGTCTTGGACGGTCTCCAGGATGTCCGAGATGATGGGCATAGGGTACCGGTCCTTGATGGTAAGCTGATTAAGCCCTCGGTAATCAATACAAGGTCTTAGGTCCCTGGAGTCCCTCTTGGGAATGAAGAATAGAGATGCTCCTGCTGGTGATCTGGAAGGTCGGATAAGTCTGTTGGCTAAGTTGTCATCTAAGTAGCGTCTCAGGACTTCCTTTTCCGACAAGGAAAGGGGATACATCCTACAAAACGGTACCAGAGCCTGATGGACTAAGTCTATCCTACAGTCCTCAGGTCGATGAGGAGGAAGTTCCATGGGTTGTTGGTCTTGGAACACTGCGGCGTACTCCTGAAGACAGCTTGGGATACAATGGATCGTGCTCCTCTCAGGGGCACACCCTGTCTTGACGCTTTCGAACAAGGGTCCTGGAAGACACTTTTCCTGGCAGTAAGCCGAATGAAAACTTAAAAGATTTGCCGACCAATCTATGGTGGGGTTGTGTCGTCAGAGCCAACCAATCCCCAAAATGACTGGGAAATGAGCTGCGCGAATGATATCGAAGCTCAGTACTTCAGTATGTTGTTGAATGGATACTCGTACCTCCTCTGTGGTGTGGGTAATGAGGCCGGAGCACAGAGGGGTACCATCTACTCCCTCTACCTTCTGGTCTTCCTTCTTGGCTATCCTGCGAAGGCCTACCTTGTCGGCCCATAGGGTGTCCAGGAAGTTCCCGGCTGCTCCACAATCCAGCAGGGCCAGAGTCTCCATCTCCTTTCCTCTGAACTGAAGCTGGACGGATATCACCATAAGACGTTGATCTTCCGAGGGTTGGGCAGAAGTGACTGAAAGAGTGACATAGGAACTGGGGAAAGCCCCTCGGTAGTCCGTCCTGCCAACTACCGAGGGCGTTCGTTTCCCGGACTTCTGGGGGGTACATCTGGACAGTCTCGCAAGAGGTGTGTGGAGGAGCCACAGTATAGACAAAGGCTGCCCTCTCTTCTCCTCTTCTTCTCTTCCGCTGTCAAGGGCGCTCTGGTTGCTCCTATCTGCATAGGTTCTTCCCGGATGGATGGACGAGCGGCAGGTGAGGAGGTTGATGGGTGAGTCTCGGGGTAAGAGCTGGAGTTACGGGTCTTTCTCTTTTCATTCCTCCGTTCAGTCAACCGGAAATCTATCCGTACAACTGCCTTTATGAGATCTGGGAAAGAATCGGGGCGAGGGATCCTAGCGAGCTCGTCCTTCAGCTCTTTGCGCAAACCCCTCCTGAAGATGGTGTATTGAGCCTCTTCTTGCCAGCCAGCTTCTGCGGCTAGTCTTTTGAAGGAGGATATGTAAGTGAGTAGGTCAGAACCACCCTGACGTACGTCCAATAGGTCTTCACTAGCCAGGTGGGCACTTTCAGTGCGAAGAAATGTCTGCTTGAGAAGATCCTTGAATGCTACATAGTTCTGTAACACTGGGTCGGACTGGGACACCAATGGGGTAGCCCACGCTAGGGCATTACCGGTCAGGTGTGTGATCATAAATCCCACTTTAGCATGATCGGAAGAAAAGGTGTTCTGTCTGAAAGCAAAATGGATATTACATGCTTCCAGGAATTCTTTGACTTTTTTCTCTGATCCGTCGAATTTGCCTGACACCAAAGGCAAAGGTGGTAGATCTGTGACTTGCTGTTCTCTGGCGCTAACTCTCTGTTGGAGAGCAGTATTCGCCGTCTTAAGGGCTTGAACTTCCAAGTTTAAGTTTTGTACCGCCGCGACCAATTCTTGAAGTTGCTGGGGAGTGGCCATGTCAGTATTAAGGCGTTTCAAGCTATCAACTACGCCTGACGCTGTGGGCGTATCGACAGGGTTTTCCGCTCTGTTGTTCACCCCACTCGAACCCAGAGAGTCTTCCAATTCCCCTTCCTCCTCACCTGATGAAGATGAGAAGTCCAACTTCTTTCCGCGGGATCGACGAGTGAAAGTCCTCCTCTCCTTGTGTAGATAGGGTCGGCCTCGGGAGGAAGCCACCGCGACCCCTTGGGAACGAATCAGCGGTGACCCCCCCCCCCCGCGGCAGACAAGTGAGGCAAAGGGAAAAGCCTTACAGCACAAAAACCCCTTTGGAGTGTAGAATCCGATGCGGCGGAACGAGAGAAATGCTCCAAGGCCAGCTGGAATAAGGGAGACCCGCAATCCGGCGGGTAGGGCTAAGCTAAGGTGGGGAGAGAGCACGGAGCAGAAGA
Organism: Ambystoma mexicanum; assembly: GCF_040938575.1. Taxonomy (NCBI): domain Eukaryota; kingdom Metazoa; phylum Chordata; class Amphibia; order Caudata; family Ambystomatidae; genus Ambystoma; species Ambystoma mexicanum. The sequence goes on along the minus strand of NC_090931.1, from coordinate 58,682,263 downwards.
GATGCCAAGGGGGGGGAGCCTGAGAGAGAGGGAACTCAAAAGCAAGGCAGGAGAAGAAAGGGGAAGCGAAAATCCAAGCGCCCAAGCAAACAATGAACGGGGCGCGGGCAAGAGAGAGAGAGGAGAAGAACAACCGGAAAAGGGAGGTAAGCAGGGGAAAAATAGGACAGGAGCGGAACACCGCCAAGAGAGAAACTGTAGAGCGTTAGCAACGAAAAGAGGAATCCGAAGTTGAAACGCGTCGAACCGCCGAGCGTAAACAGGGAAGTACCCTCGGCGGCGGCCATGATGGAAAGGACTAGACCGCTAACGGCGCTTGGGAGCACAACGTAGCGGCACAGTAGGACGGCCGCCATGTTTCCACCTCTTCCATAACCGCCAGGAACCTGCGGTAGTGACACCATGTAATGGTAAGTAATGATGCTAAGCATGAGATGGGGAGCCCATGTAATGGTAGGAAAGGGTGCTTGTCAAGATATCGGGAGCCAATGTAATGGTAAGTAAGGATGCTGAGCATGAGATGGGGGGGCATGTAATGGTAAGTAAGGATGCTGAGCATGAGATGGGGGCCCATTTAATGGTAAGTAAGGGTGCTTGTCATGAGATGGGGAGCCCATGTAATGGTAAGTAAGGATGCTGAGCATGAGATGGGGGGGCCCATGTACTGGTAAGTAAGGGTGCTTGGCATGAGAGGGGGAGCCCATGTAATGATAAGTAAGGATGCTGAACATGAGATGGGGAGCCCATGTAATGATAAGTAAGGATGGTGAGCATGAGATGGGGAGCCCATGTAATGATAAGTAAGGATGCTGAGCATGAGATTGGGAGCCCATGTAATGATAGGTAAGGATGCTGAGCATGAGATGGGGGGCCCATGTAATGGTAAGTAAGGAAGCTGAGCATGAGATGGGGGGACCCATGTAATGGTAAGTAAGGGTGCTTGGCATGAGATGGGGAGCCCATGTAATGATAAGTAAGGATGCTGAGCATGAGATGGGGAGCCCATGTAATGGTAAGAAACCATGCTGAGCATGAGATGGGGAGACCATGTAATGGTAAGTAAGGATGCTGAGCATGAAGTAAGGATGCTGAGCATGAGACGGGGAGCCCATGTAATGGTAAGTAAGGATGCTGAGCATGAGATGGGGAGCCCATGTAATGGTAAGCAATGATGCTGAGCATGAGATGGCGAGCCCATGTAATGGTAAGTAAGGATGCTGAGCATGAGATGGGGAGCCCATGTAATGGTAAGTAAGGATGCATGAGATGGGGAGGCCATGTGATGCTGAGCATGAGATGAGAAGCCCATGTAATGGTAAGTAAGGATGCTTGGCATGAGATGGGGAGCACATGTAATGGTAAGTAATGATGCTGAGCATGAGATGGGGAGCCCATGTAATGGTAAGTAATGATGCTGAGCATGAGATGGGGAGCCCATGTAATGGTAAGTAAGGATGCTGAGCATGCGATGGGGAGCCCATGTAATGGTAAGTAAGGATGCCTGAGATGGGGAGGCCATGTGATGCTGAGCATGAGATGGGGAGCCCATGTAATGGTAAGTAAGGATGCTGAGCATGAGATGGGGAGCCCATGTAATGATAGTTAAGGATGCTGAGCATGAGATGGGGATCCCATGTAATGGTAAGTAAAGATGCTGAGCATGAGATGGGGAGCCCATGTAATGATAGTTAAGGATGCTGAGCATGAGATGGGGAGCCCATGTAATGGTAAGTAAGGGTGCTTGGTATGAGATGGGGAGCCCATGTAATGGTAAGTAAGGATGCTGAACATGAGATGGGGAGCCCATGTAATGGTAAGTAAGGATGCTGGGCATGAGATGGGGAGCCCATGTAATGGTAAGTAAGGATGCTGAGCATGACATGGGGAGCCTGTGTAATGATAAATAAGGATGCTGACCATGTAATGATGAGTATGGATGCTGTGCATGAGATGGGGTGCCCATGTAATGGTAAGTAAGGATGCTGGACATGAGATGGGGAGCCCATGTAATGGTAAGTAAGGATGCTGAGCATTAGATGGGGAGCCTGTGTAATGATAAATAAGGATGCTGACCATGTAATGATGAGTAAGGATGCTGCACATGAGATGGGGAGCCCGTGTAATGGTAAGTAAGGATGCATGAGATGGGGAGCCCATGTAATGCTATGTAACAATGCTGGGCATGAGATGGGGAGCCCATGTAATGGTAAGTAAGGATGTTGAGCATGAGATGGGGAGCCCATGTAATGGTAAGTAATGATGCTGAGCATGAGATGGGGAGCCCATGTAATGGTAAGTAAGGATGCTGAGCATGAGATGGGGGGGCATGTCATGGTAAGTAAGGGTGCTGGGCATGAGATGGGGATCCCATGTAATGGTAAGTAAGGATGCTGAGCATGAGATGGGGAGCCCATTTAATGGTAAGTAATGATGCTGAGCATAAGATGGGGAGCCCATGTAATGGTAAGTAAGGATGCTGAGCATGAGATGGGAGCCCATGTAATGGTAAGTAAGGATGCATGAGATGGGGAGCCCATGTGATGCTGAGCATGAGATGGGGAGCCCCATGTAATGGTAAGTAAGGATGCTGAGCATGAGATGGGGGGCCCATGTAAAGGTAAGTAAGGATGCTGAGCATGAGATGGGGAGCCCATGTAATGGTAAGTAATGATGCTGAGCATGAGATGGGGAGCCCATGTAATGGTAAGTAATGATGCTAAGCATGAGATGGGGAGCCCATGTAATGGTAGGAAAGGGTGCTTGGCATGAGATGGGGAGCCAATGTAATGGTAAGTAAGGATGCTGAGCATGAGATGGGGGGGCATGTAATGATAAGTAAGGATGCTGAGCATGAGATGGGGGCCCATTTAATGGTAAGTAAGGGTGCTTGTCATGAGATGGGGAGCCCATGTAATGGTAAGTAAGGATGCTGAGCATGAAGGAGGGATGCTGAGCATGAGATGGGGGCCCATGTAATGGCAAGTAAGGATGCTGAGCATGAAGTAAGGATGCTGAGCTTGAGATGGGGAGCCCATGTAATGGTATGTAAGGATGCTGAGCATGAAGGAAGTATGCTGAGCATGAGATGGGGAGCCCATGTAATGGTAAGTAAGGATGCTGAGCACGAGATGGGGAGCCCATGTAATGGTAAGCAATGATGCTGAGCATGAGATGGGGGGCCCATGTAATGGTAAGTAAGGATGCATGAGATGGGGAGGCCATGTGATGCTGAGCATGAGATGGGGAGCCCATGTAATGGTAAGTAAGGATGCTGAGCATGAGATGGGGGGCCCATGTAATGGTAAGTAAGGGTGCTTGGCATGAGATGCGGAGCCCATGCATTGGTAAGTAAGGATGCTGAGCATGAGATGGGGGGGGGCATTTAATGGTAAATAAGGGTGCTTGGCATGAGATGGGCAGCCCATGTAATGGTAAGTAAGGATGCTGAGCATGAGATGGGGAGCCCATGTAATGGTAAGTAATGATGCTGAGCATGAGATGGGGAGCCCATGTAATGGTAAGTAAGGTTGCTGAGCATGAGATGGGGAGCCCATGTAATGATAGTTAAGGATGCTGAGCATGAGATGGGGAGCCCATGTAATGGTAAGTAAGGATGCTGAGCATGAGATGGGGAGCCCATGTAAAGGTAAGTAAGGGTGCTTGGCATGAGATGGGGAACCCATGTAATGGTAAGTAAGGATGCTGACCATGAGATGGGGGGGCATGTAATGGTAAGTAATGGTGCTTGGCAGGAGATGGGGAGCCCGTGTAATGGTAAGTAAGGATGCTGAGAATGAGATGGGGAGCCCATGTACTGGTAAGTAATGATGCTGAGCATGAGATGGGGAGCCCATGTAATGGTAAGTAAGGATGCTGAGCATGAGATGGGGGGGCATGTAATGGTAAGTAAGGGTGCTGGGCATGAGATGGGGAGCCCATGTAATGGTAAGTAAGGATGCTGAGCATGAGATGGGGAGCCCATTTAATGGTAAGTAATGATGCTGAGCATAAGATGGGGAGCCCATGTAATGGTAAGTAAGGATGCTGAGCATGAGATGGGAGCCCATGTAATGGTAAGTAAGGATGCATGAGATGGGGAGCCCATGTGATGCTGAGCATGAGATGGGGAGCCCATGTAATGGTAAGTAAGGATGCTGAGCATGAGATGGGGGGCACATGTAAAGGTAAGTAAGGATGCTGAGCATGAGATGGGGAGCCCATGTAATGGTAAGTAATGATGCTGAGCATGAGATGGGGAGCCCATGTAATGGTAAGTAATGATGCTAAGCATGAGATGGGGAGCCCATGTAATGGTAGGAAAGGGTGCTTGGCATGAGATGGGGAGCCAATGTAATGGTAAGTAAGGATGCTGAGCATGAGATGGGGGGGCATGTAATGGTAAGTAAGGATGCTGAGCATGAGATGGAGGCCCATTTAATGGTAAGTAAGGGTGCTTGTCATGAGATGGGGAGCCCATGTAATGGTAAGTAAGGATGCTGAGCATGAGATGGGGGGGCCCATGTACTGGTAAGTAAGGGTGCTTGGCATGAGATGGGGAGCCCATGTAATGATAAGTAAGGATGCTGAGCATGAGATGGGGAGCCCATGTAATGATAAGTAAGGATGCTGAGCATGAGATGGGGAGCCCATGTAATGATAGGTAAGGATGCTGAGCATGAGATGGGGGGGCCCATGTAATGGTAAGTAAGGAAGCTGAGCATGAGATGGGGGGCCCATGTAATGGTAAGTAAGGGTGCTTGGCATGAGATGGGGAGCCCATGTAATGATAAGTAAGGATGCTGAGCATGAGATGGGGAGCCCATGTAATGATAAGTAAGGATGCTGAGTATGAGATGGGGAGCCCATGTAATGGTAAGAAACCATGCTGAGTATGAGATGGGGAGCCCATGTAATGGTAAGTAAGGATGCTGAGCATGAAGTAAGGATGCTGAGCATGAGATGGGGAGCCCATGTAATGGTAAGTAAGGATGCTGAGTATGAAGGAAGGATGCTGAGCATGAGATGGGGAGCCCATGTAATGGTAAGAAACAATGCTGAGCATGAGATGGGGAGCCCATGTAATGGTAAGTAAGGATGCTGAGCATGAGATGGGGAGCCCATGTAATGGTAAGCAATGATGCTGAGCATGAGATGGGGAGCCCATGTAATGGTAATTCAGGATGCTGAGCATGAGATGGGGAGCCCATGTAATGGTAAGTAAGGATGCATGAGATGGGGAGGCCATGTGATGCTGAGCATGAGATGAGGAGCCCATGTAATGGTAAGTAAGGATGCTTGGCATGAGATGGGGATCCCATGTAATGGTAAGTAAGGATGCTGAGCATGAGATGGGGGGCCCATGTAATGGTAAGTAAGGGTGCTTGGCATGAGATGGGGAGCCCATGTAATGGTAAGTAATGATGCTGAGCATGAGATGGGGAGCCCATGTAATGGTAGGTAATGATGCTGAGCATGAGATGGGGAGCCCATGTAATGGTAAGTAAGGATGCTGAGCATGCGATGGGGAGCCCATGTAATGGTAAGTAAGGATGCATGAGATGGGGAGGCCATGGGATGCTGAGCATGAGATGGGGAGCCCAAGTAATGGTAAGTAAGGATGCTGAGCATGAGATGGGGAGCCCATGTAATGATAGTTAAGGATGCTGAGCATGAGATGGGGATCCCATGTAATGGTAAGTAAGGATGCTGAGCATGAGATGGGGAGCCCAGATAATGATAGTTAACGATGCTGAGCATGAGATGGGGAGCCCATGTAATGGTAAGTAAGGGTGCTTGGTATGAGATGGGGAGCCCATGTAATGGTAAGTAAGGATGATGAGCATGAAGTAAGGATGCTGATCATGAGATGGGGAGCCCATGTAATGGTAAGTAAGGATGCTGAGCATGAGATGGGGAGCCCATGTAATGGTAAGTAAGGATGCTGGGCATGAGATGGGGAGCCCATGTAATGGTAAGTAAGGATGCTGAGCATGACATGGGGAGCCTGTGTAATGATAAATAAGGATGCTGACCATGTAATGATGAGTATGGATGCTGTGCATGAGATGGGGTGCCCATGTAATGGTAAGTAAGGATGCTGGACATGAGATGGGGAGCCCATGTAATGGTAAGTAAGGATGCTGAGCACGAGATGGGGAGCCTGTGTAATGATAAATAAGGATGCTGACCATGTAATGATGAGTAAGGATGCTGCACATGAGATGGGGAGCCTGTGTAATGGTAAGTAAGGATGCATGAGATGGGGAGCCCATGTAATGCTATGTAACGATGCTGGGCATGAGATGGGGAGCCCATGTAATGGTAAGTAAGGATGCTGAGCATGAGATGGGGAGCCGGTGTAATGGTAAGTAAGGATGCATGAGATGGGGAGCCCATGTAATGGTAAGATGCTGAGCATGAGATGGGGAACCCATGTAATGGTAAGAAACAATGCTGAGCATGAGATGGGGAGCCCATGTAATGGTAAGTAAGGATGCTGAGCATGAAGTAAGGATGCTGAGCATGAGATGGGGAGCCCATGTAATGGTAAGTAAGGATGCTGAGCATGAGATGGGGAGCCCATGTAATGGTAAGTAAGGATGCATGAGATGGGGAGCCCATGTAATGCTATGTAACGATGCTGGGCATGAGATGGGAAGCCCATGTGATGATAAGTAATGATGCTGAACATGAGATGGGGAGCACATGTGATGATAAGTAATGATGCTGAGCATGAGATGGGGAGCCCATGTGATGATAAGTAATGATGATGAGCATGAGATCGGGAGCCCATGTAATGGTAGGTAAGGATGCTGAGCATGAGATGGGGAGCCCATGTAATGGTAAGTAAGGATGCTGAGCATGAGATGGGGAGCCCATGTAATGATAAGTAAGGATGCTGAGCATGAGATGGGGAGCCTATGTAATGGTAAGTAAGGATGCATGAGATGGGGAGCCCATGTGATGATAAGTAATGATGCTGAGCATGAGATGGGGAGCCCATGTAATGGTAAGTAAGGATGCTGAGCATGAGATGGGGAGCCCATGTAATGGTAAGAAACAATGCTGAGCATGAGATGGGAGCCCATGTAATGGTAAGTAAGGATGCTGAACATGAGATGGGGAGCCCATGTAATGGTAAGTAAGGATGCTGAGCATGAAGTAAGGATGCTGAACATGACATGGGGAGCCCATGTAATGATAAGTAAGGATGCTGAGCATGTGATGGGGAGCCTATGTAATGGTAAGTAAGGATGCATGAGATGGGGAGCCCATGTAATGATAAGTAATGATGCTGAGCATGAGATGGGGAGCCCATGTGATAAGTAATGATGCTGAGCATGAGATGGGGAGCCCATGTAATCATAGTTAAGGATGCTGAGCATGAGATGGGGATCCCATGTAATGGTAAGTAAGGATGCTGAGCATGAGATGGGGAGCCCATGTAATGATAGTTAAGGATGCTGAGCATGAGATGGGGAGCCCATGTAATGGTAAGTAAGGGTGCTTGGTATGAGATGGGGAGCCCATGTAATGGCAAGTAAGGATGCTGAGCATGAAGTAAGGATGCTGAGCATGAGATGGGGAGCCCATGTAATGGTAAGTAAGGATGCTGAGCATGAGATGGGGAGCCCATGTAATGGTAAGTAAGGATGCTGGGCATGAGATGGGGAGCCCATGTAATGGTAAGTAAGGATGCTGAGCATGACATGGGGAGCCTGTGTAATGATAAATAAGGATGCTGACCATGTAATGATGAGTATGGATGCTGTGCATGAGATGGGGTGCCCATGTAATGGTAAGTAAGGATGCTGGACATGAGATGGGGAGCCCATGTAATGGTAAGTAAGGATGCTGAGCATGAGATGGGGAGTCTGTGTAATGATAAATAAGGATGCTGACCATGTAATGATGAGTAAGGATGCTGCACATGAGATGGGGAGCCCGTGTAATGGTAAGTAAGGATGCATGAGATGGGGAGCCCATGTAATGCTATGTAACGATGCTGGGCATGAGATGGGGAGCCCATGTAATGGTAAGTAAGGATGCTGAGCATGAGATGGGGAGCCCGTGTAATGGTAAGTAAGGATGCATGAGATGGGGAGCCCATGTAATGGTAAGATGCTGAGCATGAGATGGGGAACCCATGTAATGGTAAGAAACAATGCTGAGCATGAGATGGGGAGCCCTTGTAATGGTAAGTAAGGATGCTGAGCATGAAGTAAGGATGCTGAGCATGAGATGGGGAGCCCATGTAATGGTAAGTAAGGATGCATGAGATGGGGAGCCCATGTAATGTTAAGTAAGGATGCATGAGATGGGGAGCCCATGTAATGCTATGTAACGATGCTGGGCATGAGATGGGAAGCCCATGTAATGGTAAGTAAGGATGCTGAGCATGAGATGGGGAGCCCATGTGATGATAAGTAATGATGCTGAGCATGAGATGGGGAGCACATGTGATGATAAGTAATGATGCTGAGCATGAGATGTGGAGCCCATGTGATGATAAGTAATGATGATGAGCATGAGATGGGATGCCCATGTAATGGTAGGTAAGGATGCTGAGCATGAGATGGGGAGCCCATGTAATGGTAAGTAAGGATGCTGAGCATGAGATGGGGAGCCCATGTAATGATAAGTAAGGATGCTGAGCATGAGATGGGGAGCCTATGTAATGGTAAGTAAGGATGCATGAGATCGGGAGCCCATGTGATGATAAGTAATGATGCTGAGCATGAGATGGGGAGCCCATGTAATGGTAAGAAACAATGCTGAGCATGAGATGGGGAGCCCATGTAATGGTAAGTAAGGATGCTGAACATGAGATGGGGAGCCCATGTAATGGTAAGTAAGGATGCTGAGCATGAAGTAAGGATGCTGAACATGAGATGGGGAGCCCATGTAATGATAAGTAAGGATGCTGAGCATGAGATGGGGAGCCTATGTAATGGTAAGTAAGGATGCATGAGATGGGGAGCCCACGTAATGATAAGTAATGATGCTGAGCATGAGATGGGGAGCCCATGTGATAAGTAATGATGCTGAGCATGAGATGGGGATCCCATGTGATGATAAGTAATGATGCTGAGCATGAGATGGGGAGCCCATGTAATGGTAAGAAACAATGCTGAGCATGAGATGGGGAGCCCATGTAATGGCGAGTAAGGATGCAGGAGATGGGGAGCCCATGTAATGGTAAGTAAGGATGCTGAGCATGAGATGGGGAGCCCATGTAATGGTAAGAAACAATGCTGAACATGAGATGGGGAGCCCATGTAATGGTAAGTAAGGATGCATGAGATGGGGAGCCCATGTAATGGTTAGTAAGGATGCTGAGCATGAGATGGGGACCCATGTAATGGTAAGTAAGGATGCTGAGCATGAAGTAAGGATGCTGAGCATGAGATGGGGAGCCCATGTAATGGTAAGTAAGGATGCTGAGCATGAAGGAAGGATGCTGAGCATGAGATGGGAGCCCATGTAATGGTAAGTAAGGATGCTGAGAATGAGATGGGGGCCTATGTAATGGTAAGTAAGGGTGCTTGGTATGAGATGGGGAGCCCATGTAATGGCAAGTAAGGATGCTGAGCATGAGGTAAGGATGCTGAGCATGAGATGGGGAGCCCATGTAATGGTAAGTAAGGATGCTGAGCATGAGATGGGGAGCCCATGTAATGGTAAGTAAGGATGCTGGGCATGAGATGGGGAGCCCATGTAATGGTAAGTAAGGATGCTGGGCATGACATGGGGAGCCTGTGTAATGATAAATAAGGATGCTGACCATGTAATGATGAGTATGGATGCTGTGCATGAGATGGGGTGCCCATGTAATGGTAAGTAAGGATGCTGGACATGAGATGGGGAGCCCATGTAATGGTAAGTAAGGATGCTGAGCATGAGATGGGGAGCCTGTGTAATGATAAATAAGGATGCTGACCATGTAATGATGAGTAAGGATGCTGCACATGAGATGGGGAGCCCGTGTAATGGTAAGTAAGGATGCATGAGATGGGGAGCCCATGTAATGCTATGTAACGATGCTGGGCATGAGATGGGGAGCCCATGTAATGGTAAGTAAGGATGCTGAGCATGAGATGGGGAGCCCGTGTAATGGTAAGTAAGGATGCATGAGATGGGGAGCCCATGTAATGGTAAGATGCTGAGCATGAGATGGGGAACCCATGTAATGGTAAGAAACAATGCTGAGCATGAGATGGGGAGCCCTTGTAATGGTAAGTAAGGATGCTGAGCATGAAGTAAGGATGCTGAGCATGAGATGGGGAGCCCATGTAATGGTAAGTAAGGATGCATGAGATGGGGAGCCCATGTAATGGTAAGTAAGGATGCATGAGATGGGGAGCCCATGTAATGCTATGTAACGATGCTGGGCATGAGATGGGAAGCCCATGTAATGGTAAGTAAGGATGCTGAGCATGAGATGGGGAGCCCATGTGATGATAAGTAATGATGCTGAGCATGAGATGGGGAGCACATGTGATGATAAGTAATGATGCTGAGCATGAGATGTGGAGCCCATGTGATGATAAGTAATGATGATGAGCATGAGATGGGATGCCCATGTAATGGTAGGTAAGGATGCTGAGCATGAGATGGGGAGCCCATGTAATGGTAAGTAAGGATGCTGAGCATGAGATGGGGAGCCCATGTAATGATAAGTAAGGATGCTGAGCATGAGATGGGGAGCCTATGTAATGGTCAGTAAGGATGCATGAGATGGGGAGCCCATGTGATGATAAGTAATGATGCTGAGCATGAGATGGGGAGCCCATGTAATGGTAAGAAACAATGCTGAGCATGAGATGGGGAGCCCATGTAATGGTAAGTAAGGATGCTGAACATGAGATGGGGAGCCCATGTAATGGTAAGTAAGGATGCTGAGCATGAAGTAAGGATGCTGAACATGAGATGGGGAGCCCATGTAATGATATGTAAGGATGCTGAGCATGAGATGGGGAGCCTATGTAATGGTAAGTAAGGATGCATGAGATGGGGAGCCCATGTAATGATAAGTAATGATGCTGAGCATGAGATGGGGAGCCCATGTGATAAGTAAGGATGCTGAGCATGAGATGGGGAGCCTATGTAATGGTAAGTAAGGATGCATGAGATGGGGAGCCCATGTGATGATAAGTAATGATGCTGAGCATGAGATGGGGAGCCCATGTAATGGTAAGTAAGGATGCTGAGCATGAGATGGGGAGCCCATGTAATGGTAAGTAAGGATGCTGGGCATGAGATGGGGAGCCCATGTAATGGTAAGTAAGGATGCTGGGCATGACATGGGGAGCCTGTGTAATGATAAATAAGGATGCTGACCATGTAATGATGAGTATGGATGCTGTGCATGAGATGGGGTGCCCATGTAATGGTAAGTAAGGATGCTGGACATGAGATGGGGAGCCCATGTAATGGTAAGTAAGGATGCTGAGCATGAGATGGGGAGCCTGTGTAATGATAAATAAGGATGCTGACCATGTAATGATGAGTAAGGATGCTGCACATGAGATGGGGAGCCCGTGTAATGGTAAGTAAGGATGCATGAGATGGGGAGCCCATGTAATGCTATGTAACGATGCTGGGCATGAGATGGGGAGCCCATGTAATGGTAAGTAAGGATGCTGAGCATGAGATGGGGAGCCCGTGTAATGGTAAGTAAGGATGCATGAGATGGGGAGCCCATGTAATGGTAAGATGCTGAGCATGAGATGGGGAACCCATGTAATGGTAAGAAACAATGCTGAGCATGAGATGGGGAGCCCTTGTAATGGTAAGTAAGGATGCTGAGCATGAAGTAAGGATGCTGAGCATGAGATGGGGAGCCCATGTAATGGTAAGTAAGGATGCATGAGATGGGGAGCCCATGTAATGGTAAGTAAGGATGCATGAGATGGGGAGCCCATGTAATGCTATGTAACGATGCTGGGCATGAGATGGGAAGCCCATGTAATGGTAAGTAAGGATGCTGAGCATGAGATGGGGAGCCCATGTGATGATAAGTAATGATGCAGTCATGAGATGGGGAGCACATGTGATGATAAGTAATGATGCTGAGCATGAGATGTGGAGCCCATGTGATGATAAGTAATGATGATGAGCATGAGATGGGATGCCCATGTAATGGTAGGTAAGGATGCTGAGCATGAGATGGGGAGCCCATGTAATGGTAAGTAAGGATGCTGAGCATGAGATGGGGAGCCCATGTAATGATAAGTAAGGATGCTGAGCATGAGATGGGGAGCCTATGTAATGGTCAGTAAGGATGCATGAGATGGGGAGCCCATGTGATGATAAGTAATGATGCTGAGCATGAGATGGGGAGCCCATGTAATGGTAAGAAACAATGCTGAGCATGAGATGGGGAGCCCATGTAATGGTAAGTAAGGATGCTGAACATGAGATGGGGAGCCCATGTAATGGTAAGTAAGGATGCTGAGCATGAAGTAAGGATGCTGAACATGAGATGGGGAGCCCATGTAATGATATGTAAGGATGCTGAGCATGAGATGGGGAGCCTATGTAATGGTAAGTAAGGATGCATGAGATGGGGAGCCCATGTAATGATAAGTAATGATGCTGAGCATGAGATGGGGAGCCCATGTGATAAGTAATGATGCTGAGCATGAGATGGGGAGCCCATGTGATGATAAGTAATGATGCTGAGCATGAGATGGGGAGCCCATGTGATTATGAGTAATGATGCTGAGCATGAGATGGGGAGCCCATGTAATGGTAAGTAAGGATGCATGAGATGGGGAGCCCATGTAATGATATGTAACGATGCTGGGCATGAGATGGGGAGCCCATGTAATGGTAAGAAACAATGCTGAGCATGAGATGGGGAGCCCATGTAATGGTAAGTAAGGATGCAGGAGATGGGGAGCCCATGTAATGGTAAGTAAGGATGCTGAGCATGAGATGGGGAGCCCATGTAATGGTAAGAAACAATGCTGAACATGAGATGGGGAGCCCATGTAATGGTAAGTAAGGATGCATGAGATGGGGAGCCCATGTAATGGTTAGTAAGGATGCTGAGCATGAGATGGGGACCCATGTAATGGTAAGTAAGGATGCTGAGCATGAAGTAAGGATGCTGAGCATGAGATGGGGAGCCCATGTAATGGTAAGTAAGGATGCTGAGCATGAAGGAAGGATGCTGAGCATGAGATGGGAACCCATGTAATGGTAAGTAAGGATGCTGAGAATGAGATGGGGGCCTATGTAATGGTAAGTAAGGATGCTGAGCATGAAGTAAGGATGCTGAGCATGAGATGTGGAGCGCATGTAATGGTATGTAAGGATGCTGAGCATGAAGGAAGGATGCTGAGCATGAGATGGGGAGCCCATGTAATGGTAAGTAAGGATGCTGAGCATGAGATGGGGAGCCCATGTAATGGTAAGCAATGATGCTGAGCATGAGATGGGGGGCCCATGTAATGGTAAGTAAGGATGCTGAGCATGAGATGGGGAGCCCATGTAATGGTAAGTAAGGATGCATGAGATGGGGAGCCCATGTAATGCTATGTAACGATGCTGGGCATGAGACGGGGAGCCCATGTAATGGTAAGAAACAATGCTGAGCATGAGATGGGGAGCCCATGTAATGGTAAGTAAGGATGCAGGAGATGGGGAGCCCATGTAATGGTAAGTAAGGATGCTGAGCATGAGATGGGGAGCCCATGTAATGGTAAGAAACAATGCTGAGCATGAGATGGGGAGCCCATGTAATGGTAAGTAAGGATGCATGAGATGGGGAGCCCATGTAATGCTATGTAACGATGCTGGGCATGAGATGGGAAGCCCATGTAATGGTAAGTAAGGATGCTGAGCATGAGATGGGGAGCCCATGTGATGATAAGTAATGATGCTGAGCATGAGATGGGGAGCACATGTGATGATAAGTAATGATGCTGAGCATGAGATGGGGAGCCCATGTGATGATAAGTAATGATGATGAGCATGAGGTGGGGAGCCCATGTAATGGTAGGTAAGGATGCTGAGCATGAGATGGGGAGCCCATGTAATGGTAAGTAAGGATGCTGAGCATGAGATGGGGAGCCCATGCAATGATAAGTAAGGATGCTGAGCATGAGATGGGGAGCCTATGTAATGGTAAGTAAGGATGCATGAGATGGGGAGCCCATGTGATGATAAGTAATGATGCTGAGCATGAGATGGGGAGCCCATGTAATGGTAAGTAAGGATGCTGAGCATGAGATGGGGAGCCCATGTAATGGTAAGAAACAATGCTGAGCATGAGATGGGAGCCCATGTAATGGTAAGTAAGGATGCTGAACATGAGATGGGGAGCCCATGTAATGGTAAGTAAGGATGCTGAGCATGAAGTAAGGATGCTGAACATGAGATGGGGAGCCCATGTAATGATAAGTAAGGATGCTGAGCATGAGATGGGGAGCCTATGTAATGGTAAGTAAGGATGCATGAGATGGGGAGCCCATGTAATGATAAGTAATGATGCTGAGCATGAGATGGGGAGCCCATGTGATAAGTAATGATGCTGAGCATGAGATGGGGAGCCCATGTAATGATAGTTAAGGATGCTGAGCATGAGATGGGGATCCCATGTAATGGTAAGTAAGGATGCTGAGCATGAGATGGGGAGCCCATGTAATGATAGTTAAGGATGCTGAGCATGAAGTAAGGATGCTGAACATGAGATGGGGAGCCCATGTAATGATAAGTAAGGATGCTGAGCATGAGATGGGGAGCCTATGTAATGGTAAGTAAGGATGCATGAGATGGGGAGCCCATGTAATGATAAGTAATGATGCTGAGCATGAGATGGGGAGCCCATGTGATAAGTAATGATGCTGAGCATGAGATGGGGAGCCCATGTAATGATAGTTAAGGATTCTGAGCATGAGATGGGGATCCCATGTAATGGTAAGTAAGGATGCTGAGCATGAGATGGGGAGCCCATGTAATGGTAAGTAAGGGTGCTTGGTATGAGATGGGGAGCCCATGTAATGGTAACTAAGGATGCTGAGCATGAAGTAAGGATGCTGAGCATGAGATGGGGAGCCCGTGTAATGGTAAGTAAGGATGCTGAGCATGAGATGGGGAGCCCATGTAATGGTAAGTAAGGATGCTGGGCATGAGATGGGGAGCCCATGTAATGGTAAGTAAGGATGCTGAGCATGACATGGGGAGCCTGTGTAATGATAAATAAGGATGCTGACCATGTAATGATGAGTATGGATGCTGTGCATGAGATGGGGTTCCCATGTAATGGTAAGTAAGGATGCTGGACATGAGATGGGGAGCCCATGTAATGGTAAGTAAGGATGCTGAGCATGAGATGGGGAGCCTGTGTAATGATAAATAAGGATGCTGACCATGTAATGATGAGTAAGGATGCTGCACATGAGATGGGGAGCCCGTGTAATGGTAAGTAAGGATGCATGAGATGGGGAGCCCATGTAATGCTATGTAACGATGCTGGGCATGAGATGGGGAGCCCATGTAATGGTAAGTAAGGATGCTGAGCATGAGATGGGGAGCCCGTGTAATGGTAAGTAAGGATGCATGAGATGGGGAGCCCATGTAATGGTAAGAAACAATGCTGAGCATGAGATGGGGAGCCCATGTAATGGTAAGTAAGGATGCTGAGCATGAAGTAAGGATGCTGAGCATGAGATGGGGACCCATGTAATGGTAAGTAAGGATGCTGAGCATGAGATGGGGAGCCCATGTAATGGTAAGTAAGGATGCTGAGCATGAGATGGGGAGCCCATGTGATGATAAGTAATGATGCTGAGCATGAGATGGGGAGCACATGTGATGATAAGTAATGATGCTGAGCATGAGATGGGGAGCCCATGTGATGATAAGTAATGATGATGAGCATGAGATGGGGAGCCCATGTAATGGTAGGTAAGGATGCTGAGCATGAGATGGGGAGCCCATGTAATGGTAAGTAAGGATGCTGAGCATGAGATGGGGAGCCCATGTAATGATAAGTAAGGATGCTGAGCATGAGATGGGGAGCCTATGTAATGGTAAGTAAGGATGCATGAGATGGGGAGCCCATGTGATGATAAGTAATGATGCTGAGCATGAGATGGGGAGCCCATGTAATGGTAAGTAAGGATGCTGAGCATGAGATGGGGAGCCCATGTGATGATAAGTAATGATGATGAGCATGAGATGGGGAGCCCATGTAATGCTATGTAACGATGCTGGGCATGAGATGGGAAGCCCATGTAATGGTAAGTAAGGATGCTGAGCATGAGATGGGGAGCCCATGTGATGATAAGTAATGATGCTGAGCATGAGATGGGGAGCACATGTGATGATAAGTAATGATGCTGAGCATGAGATGGGGAGCCCATGTGATGATAAGTAATGATGATGAGCATGAGATGGGGAGCCCATGTAATGGTAGGTAAGGATGCTGAGCATGAGATGGGGAGCCCATGTAATGGTAAGTAAGGATGCTGAGCATGAGATGGGGAGCCCATGTAATGATAAGTAAGGATGCTGAGCATGAGATGGGGAGCCTATGTAATGGTAAGTAAGGATGCATGAGATGGGGAGCCCATGTGATGATAAGTAATGATGCTGAGCATGAGATGGGGAGCCCATGTAATGGTAAGTAAGGATGCTGAGCATGAGATGGGGAGCCCATGTAATGGTAAGAAACAATTCTGAGCATGAGATGGGGAGCCCATCTAATGGTAAGTAAGGATGCTGAACATGAGATGGGGAGCCCATGTAATGGTAAGTAAGGATGCTGAGCATGAAGTAAGGATGCTGAACATGAGATGGGGAGCCCATGTAATGATAAGTAAGGATGCTGAGCATGAGATGGGGAGCCTATGTAATGGTAAGTAAGGATGCATGAGATGGGGAGCCCATGTAATGATAAGTAATGATGCTGAGCATGAGATGGGGAGCCCATGTGATAAGTAATGATGCTGAGCATGAGATGGGGAGCCCATGTGATGATAAGTAATGATGCTGAGCATGAGATGGGGAGCCTGTGTGATGATAAGTAATGATGCTGAGCATGAGATGGGGAGCCCATGTAATGGTAAGTAAGGATGCATGAGATGGGGAGCCCATGTAATGCTATGTAATGATGCTGGGCATGAGATGGGGAGCCCATGTAATGGTAAGAAACAATGCTGAGCATGAGATGGGGAGCCCATGTAATGGTAAGTAAGGATGCAGGAGATGGGGAGCCCATGTAATGGTAAGTAAGGATGCTGAGCATGAGATGGGGAGCCCATGTAATGGTAAGAAACAATGCTGAGCATGAGATGGGGAGCCCATGTAATGGTAAGTAAGGATGCATGAGATGGGGAGCCCATGTAATGGTAAGTAAGGATGCTGAGCATGAGATGGGGACCCATGTAATGGTAAGTAAGGATGCTGAGCATGAAGTAAGGATGCTGAGCATGAGATGGGGAGCCCATGTAATGGTAAGTAAGGATGCTGAGCATGAAGGAAGGATGCTGAGCATGAGATGGGGCCCATGTAATGGTAAGTAAGGATGCTGAGCATGAAGTAAGGATGCTGAGCATGAGATGTGGAGCGCATGTAATGATATGTAAGGATGCTGAGCATGAAGGAAGGATGCTGAGCATGAGATGGGGAGCCCATGTAATGGTAAGTAAGGATGCTGAGCATGAGATGGGGAGCCCATGTAATGGTAAGCAATGATGCTGAGCATGAGATGGGGGGCCCATGTAATGGTAAGTAAGGATGCTGAGCATGAGATGGGGAGCCCATGTAATGGTAAGTAAGGATGCATGAGATGGGGAGCCCATGTAATGCTATGTAACGATGCTGGGCATGAGACGGGGAGCCCATGTAATGGTAAGAAACAATGCTGAGCATGAGATGGGGAGCCCATGTAATGGTAAGTAAGGATGCAGGAGATGGGGAGCCCATGTAATGGTAAGTAAGGATGCTGAGCATGAGATGGGGAGCCCATGTAATGGTAAGAAACAATGCTGAGCATGAGATGGGGAGCCCATGTAATGGTAAGTAAGGATGCATGAGATGGGGAGCCCATGTAATGGTAAGTAAGGATGCTGAGCATGAGATGGGGACCCATGTAATGGTAAGTAAGGATGCTGAGCATGAAGTAAGGATGCTGAGCTTGAGATGGGGAGCCCATGTAACCGTAAGTAAGGATGCTGAGCATGAAGGAAGGATGCTGAGCATGAGATGGGGGCCCATGTAATGGTAAGTAATGATGCTGAGCATGAAGTAAGGATGCTGAGCATGAGATGTGGAGCGCATGTAATGGTATGTAAGGATGCTGAGCATGAAGGAAGGATGCTGAGCATGAGATGGGGAGCCCATGTAATGGTAAGTAAGGATGCTGAGCATGAGATGGGGAGCCCATGTAATGGTAAGCAATGATGCTGACCATGAGATGGGGGGGCCCATGTAATGGTAAGTAAGGATGCTGAGCATGAGATGGGGAGCCCATGTAATGGTAAGTCAGGATGCATGAGATGGGGAGGCCATGTGATGCTGAGCATGAGATGCGGAGCCCATGCAATGGTAAGTAAGGATGCTGAGCATGAGATGGGGGGGCCCATGTAATGGTAAGTAAGGGTGCTTGGCATGAGATGGGAGCCCATGTAATGGTAAGTAAGGATGCTGAGCATGACACGGGGAGCCCATGTAATGCTAAGTAATGATGCTGAGCATGAGATGGGGAGCCCATGTAATGGTAAGTAAGGATGCTGAGCATGAGATGGGGAGCCCATGTAATGGTAAGTAAGAATGCATGAGATGGGGAGGCCATGTGATGCTGAGCATGAGATGGGGAGCCCATGTAATGGTAAGTAAGGATGCTGAGCATGAGATGGGGAGCCCATGTAATGGTAAGTAAGGATGCATGAGATGGGGAGCCCATGTAATGCTATGTAACGATGCTGGGCATGAGATGGGGAGCCCATGTAATGGTAAGTAAGGATGCAGGAGATGGGGAGCCCATGTAATGGTAAGTAAGGATGCTGAGCATGAAGTAAGGATGCTGAACATGAGATGGGGAGCCCATGTAATGATAAGTAAGGATGCTGAGCATGAGATGGGGAGCCTATGTAATGGTAAGTAAGGATACATGAGATGGGGAGCCCATGTAATGATAAGTAATGATGCTGAGCATGAGATGGGGAGCCTATGTGATGATAAGTAATGATGCTGAGCATGAGATGGGGAGCCCATGTGATGATAAGTAATGATGCTGAGCATGAGATGGGGAGCCCATGTGATGATAAGTAATGATACTGAGCATGAGATGGGGAGCCCATGTAATGGTAAGTAAGGATGCTGAGCATGAGATGGGGAGCCCATGTAATGGTAAGTAAGGATGCATGAGATGGGGAGCCCATGTAATGCTATGTAACGATGCTGGGCATGAGATGGGGAGCCCATGTAATGGTAAGTAAGGATGCAGGAGATGGGGAGCCCATGTAATGGTAAGTAAGGATGCTGAGCATGAGATGGGGAGCCCATGTAATGGTAAGAAACAATGCTGAGCATGAGATGGGGAGCCCATGTAATGGTAAGTAAGGATGCATGAGATGGGGAGCCCATGTAATGGTAAGTAAGGATGCTGATCATGAGATGGGGGCCCATGTAATGGTAAGTAAGGATGCTGAGCATGAAGTAAGGATGCTGAGCATGAGATGGGGAGCCCATGTAATGGTAAGTAAGGATGCTGAGCATGAAGGAAGGATGCTGAGCATGAGATGGGGGCCCATGTAATGGTAAGTAAGGATGCTGAGCATGAAGTAAGGATGCTGAGCATGAGATGTGGAGCGCATGTAATGGTATGTAAGGATGCTGAGCATGAAGGAAGGATGCTGAGCATGAGATGGGGAGCCCATGTAATGGTAAGTAAGGATGCTGAGCATGAGATGGGGAGCCCATGTAATGGTAAGCATTGATGCTGAGCATGAGATGGGGGGCCCATGTAATGGTAAATAAGGATGCTGAGCATGAGATGGGGAGCCCATGTAATGGTAAGTAAGGATGCATGAGATGGGGAGGCCATGTGATGCTGAGCATGAGATGGGGAGCCCATGTAATGGTAAGTAAGGATGCTGAGCATGAGATGGGGGGCCCATGTAATGGTAAGTAAGGATGCTTAGCATGAGATGCGGAGCCCATGCAATGGTAAGTAAGGATGCTGAGCATGAGATGGGGGGGCCCATGTAATGGTAAGTAAGGGTGCTTGGCATGAGATGGGGAGCCCATGTAATGGTAAGTAAGGATGCTGAGCATGAGATGGGGAGCCCATGTAATGGTAAGTAATGATGATGAGCATGAGATGGGGAGCCCATGTAATGGTAAGTAAGGATGCTGAGCATGAGATGGGGAGCCCATGTAATGGTAAGTAAGGATGCGAAGCATGAGACGGGGATCCCATGTAAGGGTAAGTAATGATGCTGAGCATGAGATGGGGAGCCCATGTAATGGTAAGTAAGGATGCTCAGCATGAGATGGGGAGCCCATGTAATGGTAAGTAAGGATGCATGAGATGGGGAGCCCATGTGATGCTGAGCATGAGATGGGGAGCCCATGTAATTATAAGTAAGGATGCTGAGCATGAGATGGGGAGTCCATGTAATGATGGTTAAGGATGCTGAGCATGAGATGGGGAGCCCATGTAATGGTAAGTAAGAATGCTGAGCATGAGACGGGGAGCCCATGTAATGGTAAGTAAGGATGCTGAGCATGAGATGGGGAGCCCATGTAAGGGTAAGTAATGATGCTGAGCATGAGATGGGGAGCCCATGTAATGATAAGTAAGGATGCTGAGCATGAGATGGGGAGCCCATGTAATGATAAGTAAGGATGCTGAGCATGAGATGGGGAGCCCATGTAATGATAAGTAAGGATGCTGAGCATGAGATGGGGAGCCCATGTAATGATAAGTAAGGATGCTGAGCATGAGATGGGGGGCCCATGTAATGGTAAGTAAGGGTGCTTGGCATGAGATGGGGAGCCCATGTAATGATAAGTAAGGATGCTGAGCATGAGATGGGGAGCCCATGTAATGATAAGTAAGGATGCTGAGCATGAGATGGGGAGCCCATGTAATGATAAGTAAGGATGCTGAGCATGGGATGGGAGGCCCATGTAATGGTAAGTAAGGGTGTTTGGCATGAGATGGGGAGCCCATGTAATGGTAAGTAAGGATGCTGAGCATGAGATGGAATCCCATGTAATGGTAAGTAAGGATGCTGAGCATGAGATGGGGGGCATGTGATGGTAAGTAAGGATGCTTGGCATGAGATGGGGAGCCTATGTGATGCTGAGCATGAGATGGGGAGCCCATGTAATGGTAAGTAAGGATGCTGAGCATGAGATGGGGGGCCCATGTAATGGTAAGTAATGATGCTGAGCATGAGATGGGGAGCCCATGTAATGGTAAGTAATGATGCTGAGCATGAGATGGGAGGGCATGTAATGGTAAGTAAGGATGCTGAGCATGAGATGGGGGCCCATGTAATGGTAAGTAAGGGTGCTTGGCATGAGATGGGGGGCCCATGTAATGGTAAGTAATGATGCTGAGCATGAGATGGGGAGCCCATGTAATGGTAAGTAATGATGCTGAGCATGAGATGGGAGGGCATGTAATGGTAAGTAAGGATGCTGAGCATGAGATGGGGAGCCCATGTAATGGTAGGAAAGGGTGCTTGGCATGAGATGGGGAGCCCATGTAATGGTAAGTAAGGATGCGGAGCATGAGATGGGAGGGCATGTAATGGTAAGTAAGGATGCTGAGCATGAGATGGGGGCCCATGTAATGGTAAGTAAGGGTGCTTGGCATGAGATGGGGAGCCCATGTAATGGTAAGTAAGGATGCTGAGCATGAGATGGGGAGCCCATGTACTGGTAAGTAAGGATGCTGAGCATGAAGGAAAGATGCTGAGCATGAGATGGGGGCCCATGTAATGGTAAGTAAGGATGCTGAGCATGAAGTAAGGATGCTGAGCATGAGATGTGGAGCGCATGTAATGGTATGTAAGGATGCTGAGCATGAAGGAAGGATGCTGAGCATGAGATGGGGGGACCATGCAATGGTAAGTAAGGATGCTGAGCATGAGATGGGGGGCCCATGTAATGGTAAGTAAGGGTGCTTGGCATGAGATGGGGAGCCCATGTAATGATAAGTAAGGATGCTGAGCATGAGATGGGGAGCCCATGTAATGGTCAGAAAAAATGCTGAGCATGAGATGGGGAGCCCATGTAATGGTAAGAAAAAATGCTGAGCATGAGATGGGGGCCCATGTAATGGTACGTAAGGATGCTGAGCATGAAGTAAGGATGATGAGCATGAGATGGGGAGCCCATGTAATGGTAAGTAAGGATGCTGAGCATGAAGGAAGGATACGGAGCATGAGATGGGGGCCCAGGTAATGGTAAGTAAGGATGCTGAGCATGAAGTAAGGATGCTGAGCATGAGATGTGGAGCGCATGTAATGGTATGTAAGGATGCTGAGCATGAAGGAAGGATGCTGAGCATGAGATGGGGAGCCCATGTAATGGTAAGTAAGGATGCTGAGCATGAGATGGGGAGCCCATGTAATGGTAAGCAATGATGCTGAGCATGAGATGGGGGGCCCATGTAATGGTAAGTAAGGATGCTGAGCATGAGATGGGGAGCCCATGTAATGGTAAGTAAGGATGCATGAGATGGGGGGGCCATGTGATGCTGAGCATGAGATGGGGAGCCCATGTAATGGTAAGTAAGGATGCTGAGCATGAGATGGGTGGCCCATGTAATGGTAAGTAAGGGTGCTTGGCATGAGATGCGGAGCGCATGCAATGGTAAGTAAGGATGAGGGCATTAGTTGGGGGGGCCCATGTAATAGGAAGTAAGGGTGCTTGGCATGAGATGGGGAGCCCATGTAATGGTAAGTAAGGATGCTGAGCATGAGATGGGGAGCCCATGTAATGGTAAGTAAGGATGCTGAGCATGAGATGGGGAGCCCATGTAATGGTAAGTAAGGATGCATGAGATGGGGAGGCCATGTGATGCTGAGCATGAGATGGGGAGCCCATGTAATGGTAAGTAAGGATGCTGAGCATGAGATGGGGAGCCCATGTAATGATAGTTAAGGATGCTGAGCATGAGATGGGGAGCCCATGTAATGGTAAGTAAGGATGCTGAGCATGAGATGGGAAGCCCATGTAATGGTAAGTATGGATGCTGAGCATGAGATGGGGATCCCATGTAAGGGTAAGTAATGATGCTGAGCATGAGATGGGGAGCCCATGTAATGATAAGTAAGGATGCTGAGCATGAGATGGGGAGCCCATGTAATGATAAGTAAGGATGCATGAGATGTGGAGCCCATGTGATGCTGAGCATGAGATGGGGAGCCCATGTAATGGTAAGTAAGGATGCTGAGCATGAGAAGGGGGGCCCATGTAAAGGTAAGTAAGGATGCTGAGCATGAGATGGGGAGCCCATGTAATGGTAAGTAATGATGCTGAGCATGAGATGGGGAGCCCATGTAATGGTAAGTAATGATACTAAGCATGTGATGGCGAGCCCATGTAATGGTAGGAAAGGGTGCTTGGCATGAGATGGGGAGCCCATGTAATGGTAAGTAAGGATGCTGAGCATGAGATGGGGGGCATGTAATGGTAAGTAAGGATGCTGAGCATGAGATGGGGGCCCATGTAATGGTAAGTAAGGGTGCTTGGCATGAGATGTGGAGCCCATGTAATGGTAAGTAAGGATGCTGAGCATGAGATGGGGGGGCATGTACTGGTAAGTAAGGGTGCTTGGCATGAGATGGGGAGCCCATGTAATGATAAGTAAGGATGCTGAGCATGAGATGGGGAGCCCATGTAATGACAAGTAAGGATGCTGAGCATGAGATGGGGAGCCCATGTAATGATAAGTAAGGGTGCTTGGCATGAGATGGGGAGCCCATGTAATGATAAGTAAGGATGCTGAGCATGAGATGGGGAGCCCATTTAATGGTAAGAAAAAATGCTGAGCATGAGATGGGGAGCCCATGTAATGGTAAGAAAAAATGCTGAGCATGAGATGGGGAGCCCATGTAATGGTAACTAAGGATGCTGAGCATGAAGTAAGGATGCTGACCATGAGATGGGGAGCCCATGTAATGGTAAGTAAGGATGCTGAGCATGAAGGAAGGATGCTGAGCATGAGATGGGGAGCCCATGTAATGGTAAGAAACAATGCTGAGCATGAGATGGGGAGCCCATGTAATGGTAAGTAAAGACGCTGAGCATGAGATGGGGAGCCCATGTAATGGTAAGCAATGATTCTGAGCATGAGATGGGGAGCCCATGTAATGGTAAGTAAGGATGCTGAGCATGAGATGGGGAGCCCATGTAATGGTAAGTAATGATGCTGAGCATGAGATGGGGAGCCCATCTAATGGTAAGTAATGATGCTAAGCATGAGATGGGGAGCCCATGTAATGGTAGGAAAGGGTGCTTGGCATGAGATGGGGAGCCCATGTAATGGTAAGTAAGGATGCGGAGCATGAGATGGGAGGGCATGTAATGGTAAGTAAGGATGCTGAGCATGAGATGGGGGCCCATACAATGGTAAGTAAGGGTGCTTGGCATGAGATGGGGAGCCCATGTAATGGTAAGTAAGGATGCTGAGCATGAGATGGGGAGCCCATGTACTGGTAAGTAAGGATGCTGAGCATGAAGGAAAGATGCTGAGCATGAGATGGGGGCCCATGTAATGGTAAGTAAGGATGCTGAGCAAGAAGTAAGGATGCTGAGCATGAGATGTGGAGCGCATGTAATGGTATGTAAGGATGCTGAGCATGAAGGAAGGATGCTGAGCATGAGATGGGGGGACCATGCAATGGTAAGTAAGGATGCTGAGCATGAGATGGGGGGCCCATGTAATGGTAAGTAAGGGTGCTTGGCATGAGATGGGGAGCCCATGTAATGATAAGTAAGGATGCT
Source organism: Ambystoma mexicanum (assembly GCF_040938575.1). Classification (NCBI taxonomy): domain Eukaryota; kingdom Metazoa; phylum Chordata; class Amphibia; order Caudata; family Ambystomatidae; genus Ambystoma; species Ambystoma mexicanum. The sequence goes on along the minus strand of NC_090931.1, from coordinate 58,657,285 downwards.
GAGCATGAGATGGGGAGCCCATGTAATGGTCAGAAAAAATGCTGAGCATGAGATGGGGAGCCCATGTAATGGTAAGAAAAAATGCTGAGCATGAGATGGGGGCCCATGTAATGGTACGTAAGGATGCTGAGCATGAAGTAAGGATGATGAGCATGAGATGGGGAGCCCATGTAATGGTAAGTAAGGATGCTGAGCATGAAGGAAGGATACGGAGCATGAGATGGGGGCCCAGGTAATGGTAAGTAAGGATGCTGAGCATGAAGTAAGGATGCTGAGCATGAGATGTGGAGCGCATGTAATGGTATGTAAGGATGCTGAGCATGAAGGAAGGATGCTGAGCATGAGATGGGAAGCCCATGTAATGGTAAGTAAGGATGCTGAGCATGAGATGGGGAGCCCATGTAATGGTAAGCAATGATGCTGAGCATGAGATGGGGGGCCCATGTAATGGTAAGTAAGGATGCTGAGCATGAGATGGGGAGCCCATGTAATGGTAAGTAAGGATGCATGAGATGGGGGGGCCATGTGATGCTGAGCATGAGATGGGGAGCCCATGTAATGGTAAGTAAGGATGCTGAGCATGAGATGGGTGGCCCATGTAATGGTAAGTAAGGGTGCTTGGCATGAGATGCGGAGCGCATGCAATGGTAAGTAAGGATGAGGGCATTAGTTGGGGGGCCCATGTAATAGGAAGTAAGGGTGCTTGGCATGAGATGGGGAGCCCATGTAATGGTAAGTAAGGATGCTGAGCATGAGATGGGGAGCCCATGTAATGGTAAGTAAGGATGCTGAGCATGAGATGGGGAGCCCATGTAATGGTAAGTAAGGATGCATGAGAGGGGGAGGCCATGTGATGCTGAGCATGAGATGGGGAGCCCATGTAATGGTAAGTAAGGATGCTGAGCATGAGATGGGGAGCCCATGTAATGATAGTTAAGGATGCTGAGCATGAGATGGGGAGCCCATGTAATGGTAAGTAAGGATGCTGAGCATGAGATGGGGAGCCCATGTAATGGTAAGTAAGGATGCTGAGCATGAGATGGGGATCCCATGTAAGGGTAAGTAATGATGCTGAGCATGAGATGGGGAGCCCATGTAATGATAAGTAAGGATGCTGAGCATGAGATGGGGAGCCCATGTAATGATAAGTAAGGATGCATGAGATGTGGAGCCCATGTGATGCTGAGCATGAGATGGGGAGCCCATGTAATGGTAAGTAAGGATGCTGAGCATGAGAAGGGGGGCCCATGTAAAGGTAAGTAAGGATGCTGAGCATGAGATGGGGAGCCCATGTAATGGTAAGTAATGATGCTGAGCATGAGATGGGGAGCCCATGTAATGGTAAGTAATGATGCTAAGCATGTGATGGCGAGCCCATGTAATGGTAGGAAAGGGTGCTTGGCATGAGATGGGGAGCCCATGTAATGGTAAGTAAGGATGCTGAGCATGAGATGGGGGGCATGTAATGGTAAGTAAGGATGCTGAGCATGAGATGGGGGCCCATGTAATGGTAAGTAAGGGTGCTTGGCATGAGATGTGGAGCCCATGTAATGGTAAGTAAGGATGCTGAGCATGAGATGGGGGGGGGGCATGTACTGGTAAGTAAGGGTGCTTGGCATGAGATGGGGAGCCCATGTAATGATAAGTAAGGATGCTGAGCATGAGATGGGGAGCCCATGTAATGACAAGTAAGGATGCTGAGCATGAGATGGGGAGCCCATGTAATGATAAGTAAGGGTGCTTGGCATGAGATGGGGAGCCCATGTAATGATAAGTAAAGATGCTGAGCGAGCATGAGATGGGGAGCCCATTTAATGGTAAGAGAAAATGCTGAGCATGAGATGGGGAGCCCATGTAATGGTAAGAAAAAATGCTGAGCATGAGATGGGGAGCCCATGTAATGGTAACTAAGGATGCTGAGCATGAAGTAAGGATGCTGACCATGAGATGGGGAGCCCATGTAATGGTAAGTAAGGATGCTGAGCATGAAGGAAGGATGCTGAGCATGAGATGGGGAGCCCATGTAATGGTAAGAAACAATGCTGAGCATGAGATGGGGAGCCCATGTAATGGTAAGTAAAGATGCTGAGCATGAGATGGGGAGCCCATGTAATGGTAAGCAATGATTCTGAGCATGAGATGGGGAGCCCATGTAATGGTAAGTAAGGATGCTGAGCATGAGATGGGGAGCCCATGTAATGGTAAGTAAGGATGTATGAGATGGGGAGGCCATGTGATGCTGAGCATGAGATGTGGAGCCCATGTAATGGTAAGTAAGGATGCTGAGCATGAGATGGGGGGCTCATGTAATGGTAAGTAAGGGTGCTTGGCATGAGATGGGGAGCCCATGTAATGGTAAGTAAGGATGCTGAGCATGAGATGGGGGGGGCCCATGTAATGGTAAGTAAGGGTGCTTGGCATGAGATGGGGAGCCCATGTAATGGTAAGTAAGGATGCATGAGATGGGTAGCCCATGTGATGCTGAGCATGAGATGGGGAGCCCATGTAATGGTATGTAAGGATGCTGAGCATGAGATGGGGGGCCCATGTAAAGGTAAGTAAGGATGCTGAGCATGAGATTGGGGGCCCATGTAATGGTAAGTAAGGATGCTGAGCATGAGATGGGGGACCGTGTAATGGTAAGTAAGGATGCTGAGCATGAAGTAAGGATGCTGAGCATGAGATGGGGAGCCCATGTAATGGTAAGTAAGGATGCTGAGCATGAAGTAAGGATGGTGAGCATGAGATTGGGAGCCCATGTAATGGTAAGTAAGGATGCTGGGCATGAGATGGGGAGCCCATGTAATGGTAAGTGAGGATGCTGAGCATGAGATGGGGAGCCTGTGTAATGATAAATAAGGATGCTGACCATGTAATGATGAGTAAGGATTCTGCGCATGAGATGGGGAGCCCATGTAATGGCAAGTAAGGATGCTGAGCATGAGATCGGGACCCATGTAATGGTAAATAAGGATGCTGAGCATGAGATGGGGGCCCATGTAATGGTAAGTAAGGATGCTGAGCATGAAGTAAGGATGCTGAGCATGAGATAGGGAGCCCATGTAATGGTAAGTAAGGATGCTGAGCATGAGATGGGGAGCCCATGTAATGGTAAGTAAGGATGCTTGGCATGAGATGGGGAGCCCATGTAATGGTAAGTAAGGATGCTTGGCATGAGATGGGGAGCCCATGTAATGATAAGTAAGGATGCTGAGCATGAGATGGGGGCCCATGTAATGGTAAGTAAGGATGCTGAGCATGAGATGGAAAGCCCATGTAATGGTAAGAAACAATGCTGAGCATGAGATGGGGAGCCCATGTAATGGTAAGTAAGGATGCTGAGCATGAGATGGGGAGCGCATGTAATGGTAAGTAAGGATGCTTGGCATGAGTTGGGGAGCCCATGTAATGGTAAGTAAGGATGCTGAGCATGAGATGGGGAGCCCATGTAATGGTAAGTAAGGATGCTTGGCATGAGTTGGGGAGCCCATGTTATGGTAAGTAATGATGCTGAGCATGAGATGGGGAGCCCATGTAATGGTAAGTAAGGATGCTGAGCATGAGATGGGGAGCCCATGTCATGGTAAGTAATGATGCTGAGCATGAGATGGGGAGCCCATGTAATGGTAAGTAAGGATGCTGGGCTTGGGATGGGGAGCCCATGTCATGGTAAGTAAGGATGCTGAGCATGAGATGGGGAGCCTGTGTAATGATAAATAAGGATGCTGACCATGTAATGATGAGTAAGGATGCTGCGCATGAGATGGGGGGCCCATGTAATGGTAAGTAAGGATGCTGAGCATGAGATTGGGAGCCTGTGTAATGATAAATAAGGATGCTGACCATGTAATGATGAGTAAGGATGCTGCGCATGAGATGGGGAGCCCATGTAATGGTAAGTAAGGATGCTTGGTATGAGATGGGGAGCCCATGTAATGGTAAGTAAGGATGCTGAGCATGAGATGGGGAGCCCATGTAAGGGTAAGTAAGGATGCTGATCATGAGATGGGAAGCCCATGTAATGGTAAGAAACAATGCTGAGCATGAGATGGGGAGCCCATGTAATGGTAAGTAAGGATGCTGAGCATGAGATTGGGAGCCCATGTAATGATAGTTAAGGATGCTGAGCATGAGATGGGGAGCCCATGTAATGGTAAGTAAGGCTGCATGAGATGGGGAGCCCATGTGATGCTGAGCATGAGATGGGGAGCCAATGTAATGGTAAGTAAGGATGCTGAGCATGAGATGGGGGGCCCATGTAAAGGTAAGTAAGGATGCTGAGCATGAGATTGGGAGCCCTTGTAATGGTAAGTAAGGATGCTGAGCATGAGATGGGGGCCCATGTAATGGTAAGTAATGATGCTGAGCATGAGATGGGGAGCCCATGTAATGGTAAGTAAGGATGCTGAGCATGAAGTAAGGATGCTGAGCATGAGATGGGGAGCCCATGTAATGGTAAGTTAGGATGCTGAGCATGGGATGGGGAGCCTGTGTAATGATAAATAAGGATGCTGACCATGTAATGATGAGTAAGGATGCTGCGCATGAGATGGGGAGCCCATATAATGGTAAGTAAGGATGCTGAGCATGAGATGGGGAGCCCATGTAATGGTAAGTAAGGATGCTGAGCATGAGATAGGGAGCCCATGTAATGGTAAGTAAGGATGCTTGGCATGAGTTGGGGAGCCCATGTAATGGTAGGTAAGGATGCTGAGCATGAGATGGGGAGCCCATGTAATGGTAAGAAACAATGCTGAGCATGAGATGGGGAGCCCATGTAATGGTAAGTAAGGATGCATGAGATGGGGAGCCCATGTGATGCTGAGCATGAGATGGGGAGCCCATGTAATGGTAAGTAAGGATGCTGAGAATGAGATGGGGGCCTATGTAATGGTAAGTAAGGATGCTGAGCATGAAGTAAGGATGCTGAGCATGAGATGGGGAGACTATGTAATGGTAAGTAAGGATGCTGAGCATGAGATGGGGGGCCCATGTAATGGTAAGTAAGGATGCATGAGATGGGGAGCCCATGTGATGCTGAGCATGAGATGGGGAGCCCATGTAATGGTAAGTAAGGATGCTGAGAATGAGATGGGGGCCTATGTAATGGTAAGTAAGGATGCTGAGCATGTAATGATGAGTAAGGATGCTGAGCATGAGATGGGGGCCCATGTAATGGTAAGTAAGGATGCTGAGCATGAGATGGGGGGCCCATGTAATGGTAAGTAAGGATGCATGAGATGGGGAGCCCATGTGATGCTGAGCATGAGATGGGGAGCCCATGTAATGGTAAGTAAGGATGCTGAGAATGAGATGGGGGCCTATGTAATGGTAAGTAAGGATGCTGAGCATGAAGTAAGGATGCTGAGCATGAGATGGGGAGCCCATGTAATGGTAAGTAAGGATGCTGGGCATGAGATAGGGAGCCCATGTAATGGTAAGTAAGGATGCTGAGCATGAGATGGGGAGCCCATGTAATGGTAAGTAAGGATGCTGGGCATGAGATGGGGAGCCCATGTAATGGTAAGTAAGGATGCTGGGCATGAGATGGGGAGCCCATGTAATGGTAAGTAAGGATGCTGAGCATGAGATGGGGAGCCTGTGTAATGATAAATAAGGATGCTGACCATGTAATGATGAGTAAGGATGCTGTGCATGAGATGGGGAGCCCATGTAATGGTAAGTAAGGATGCTGGGCAGCAGATGGGGAGCCCATGTAATGGTAAGTAAGGATGCTGAGCATGAGATGGGGAGCCTGTGTAATGATAAATAAGGATGCTGACCATGTAATAATGAGTAAGGATGCTGCGCATGAGATGGGGAGCCTATGTAATGGTAAGTAAGGATGCTGAGCATGAAGTAAGGATGCTGAGCATGAGATGGGGAGCCCATGTAATGGTAAGTAAGGATGCTGAGCATGAGATGGGGAGCCCATGTAATGGTAAGTAAGGATGCTGAGCATGAGTAGGGAGCCTGTGTAATGATAAATAAGGATGCTGACCATGTAATGATGAGTAAGGATGCTGCACATGAGATGGGGAGCCCATGTAATGGTAAGTAAGGATGCTGGGCATGAGATGGGGAGCCCATGTCATGGTAAGTAAGGATGCTGAGCATGAGATGGGGAGCCTGTGTAATGATAAATAAGGATGCTGACCATGTAATGATGAGTAAGGATGCTGCGCATGAGATGGGGGGGGGCCATGTAATGTTAAGTAAGGATGCTGAGCATGAGATTGGGAGCCTGTGTAATGATAAATAAGGATGCTGACCATGTAATGATGAGTAAGGATGCTGAGCATGAGATTGGGAGCCCATGTAATGGTAAGTAAGGATGCTGAGCATGAGATGGGGGCCCATGTAATGGTAAGTAATGATGCTGAGCATGAGATGGGGAGCCCATGTAATGGTAAGTAAGGATGCTGAGTATGAAGTAAGGATGCTGAGCATGAGATGGGGAGCCCATGTAATGGTAAGTAAGGATGCTGGGCATGAGATGGGGAGCCAGTGTAATGGTAAGTGAGGATGCTGAGCATGAAATGGGGAGCCTGTGTAATGGTAAATAAGGATGCTGACCATGTAATGATGAGTAAGGATGCTGCGCATGAGATGGGGAGCCCATATAATGGTAAGTAAGGATGCTGAGCATGAGATGGGGAGCCCATGTAATGGTAAGTAAGGATGCTGAGCATGAGATGGGGAGCCCATGTAATGGTAAGTAAGGATGCTTGGCATGAGTTGGGGAGCCCATGTAATGGTAGGTAAGGATGCTGAGCATGAGATGGGGAGCCCATGTAATGGTAAGAAACAATGCTGAGCATGAGATGGGGAGCCCATGTAATGGTAAGTAAGGATGCATGAGATGGGGAGCCCATGTGATGCTGAGCATGATATGGGGAGCCCATGTAATGATAAGTAAGGATGCTGACCATGTAATGATGAGTAAGGATGCTGAGCATGAGATGGGGGCCCATGTAATGGTAAGTAAGGATGCTGAGCATGAGATGGGGGGCCCATGTAATGGTAAGTAAGGATGCATGAGATGGGGAGCCCATGTGATGCTGAGCATGAGATGGGGAGCCCATGTAATGGTAAGTAAGGATGCTGAGAATGAGATGGGGGCCTATGTAATGGTAAGTAAGGATGCTGAGCATGAAGTAAGGATGCTGAGCATGAGATAGGGAGCCATGTAATGGTAAGTAAGGATGCTGGGCATGAGATGGGGAACCCATGTAATGGTAAGTAAGGATGCTGAGCATGAGATGGGGAGCCCATGTAATGGTAAGTAAGGATGCATGAGATGGGGAGCCCATGTGATGCTGAGCATGAGATGGGGAGCCCATGTAATGGTAAGTAAGGATGCTGAGCATGAGATGGGGAGCCAATGTAATGATAGTTAAGGATGCTGAGCGTGAGATGGGGAGCCCATGTAATGGTAAGTAAGAATGCTGAGCATGAGATGGGGAGCCCATGTAATGGTAAGTAAGGATGCTGAGCATGAGACGGGGATCCCATGTAAGGGTAAGTAATGATGCTGAGCATGAGATGGGGAGCCCATGTAATGATAAGTAAGGATGCTGAGCATGAGATGGGGAGCCCATGTAATGATAAGTAAGGATGCTGAGCATGAGATGGGGAGCCCATGTAATGATAAGTAAGGATGCTGAGCATGAGATGGGGGGCCCATGTAATGGTAAGTAAGGGTGCTTGGCATGAGATGGGGAGCCCATGTAATGATAAGTAAGGATGCTGAGCATGACATGGGGAGCCCATGTAATGATAAGTAAGGATGCTGAGCATGAGATGGGGAGCCCATGTAATGATAAGTAAGGATGCTGAGCATGAGATGGGAGGCCCATGTAATGGTAAGTAAGGGTGTTTGGCATGAGATGGGGAGCCCATGTAATGGTAAGTAAGGATGCTGAGCATGAGATGGAATCCCATGTAATGGTAAGTAAGGATGCTGAGCATGAGATGGGGGGGCATGTGATGGTAAGTAAAGATGCTTGGCATGAGATGGGGAGCCCATGTGATGCTGAGCATGAGATGGGGAGCCCATGTAATGGTAAGTAAGGATGCTGAGCATGAGATGGGGGGGGGGCCATGTAATGGTAAGTAATGATGCTGAGCATGAGATGGGGAGCCCATGTAATGGTAAGTAATGATGCTGAGCATGAGATGGGGAGCCCATGTAATGGTAAGTAATGATGCTAAGCATGAGATGGGGAGCCCATGTAATGGTAGGAAAGGGTGCTTGGCATGAGATGGGGAGCCCATGTAATGGTAAGTTAGGATGCTGAGCATGAGATGGGGGGGCATGTAATGGTAAGTAAGGATGCGGAGCATGAGATTGGTGCCCATGTAATGGTAAGTAAGGGTGCTTGGCATGAGATGGGGAGCCCATGTAATGGTAAGTAAGGATGCTGAGCATGAGATGGGGAGCCCATGTACTGGTAAGTAAGGATGCTGAGCATGAAGGAAAGATGCTGAGCATGAGATGGGGGCCCATGTAATGGTAAGTAAGGATGCTGAGCATGAAGTAAGGATGCTGAGCATGAGATGTGGAGCGCATGTAATGGTATGTAAGGATGCTGAGCATGAAGGAAGGATGCTGAGCATGAGATGGGGGGCCCATGCAATGGTAAGTAAGGATGCTGAGCATGAGATGGGGGGCCCATGTAATGGTAAGTAAGGGTGCTTGGCATGAGATGGGGAGCCCATGTAATGATAAGTAAGGATGCTGAGCATGAGATGGGGAGCCCATGTAATGGTCAGAAAAAATGCTGAGCATGAGATGGGGAGCCCATGTAATGGTAAGAAAAAATGCTGAGCATGAGATGGGGGCCCATGTAATGGTAAGTAAGGATGCTGAGCATGAAGTAAGGATGATGAGCATGAGATGGGGAGCCCATGTAATGGTAAGTAAGGATGCTGAGCATGAAGGAAGGATACGGAGCATGAGATGGGGGCCCAGGTAATGGTAAGTAAGGATGCTGAGCATGAAGTAAGGATGCTGAGCATGAGATGTGGAGCGGATGTAATGGTATGTAAGGATGCTGAGCATGAAGGAAGGATGCTGAGCATGAGATGGGGAGCCCATGTAATGGTAAGTAAGGATGCTGAGCATGAGATGGGGAGCCCATGTAATGGTAAGCAATGATGCTGAGCATGAGATGGGGGGCCCATGTAATGGTAAGTAAGGATGCTGAGCATGAGATGGGGAGCCCATGTAATGGTAAGTAAGGATGCATGAGATGGGGGGCCATGTGATGCTGAGCATGAGATGGGGAACCCATGTAATATTAAGTAAGGATGCTGAGCATGAGATGGGTGGCCCATGTAATGGTAAGTAAGGGTGCTTGGCATGAGATGCGGAGCGCATGCAATGGTAAGTAAGGATGAGGGCATTAGTTGGGGGGGCCCATGTAATGGGAAGTAAGGGTGCTTGGCATGAGATGGGGAGCCCATGTAATGGTAAGTAAGGATGCTGAGCATGAGATGGGGAGCCCATGTAATGGTAAGTAAGGATGCTGAGCATGAGATGGGGAGCCCATGTAATGGTAAGTAAGGATGCATGAGATGGGGAGGCCATGTGATGCTGAGCATGAGATGGGGAGCCCATGTAATGGTAAGTAAGGATGCTGAGCATGAGATGGGGAGCCCATGTAATGATAGTTAAGGATGCTGAGCATGAGATGGGGAGCCCATGTAATGGTAAGTAAGGATGCTGAGCATGAGATGGGGAGCCCATGTAATGGTAAGTAAGGATGCTGAGCATGAGATGGGGATCCCATGTAAGGGTAAGTAATGATGCTGAGCATGAGATGGGGAGCCCATGTAAGGGTAAGTAAGGATGCTGAGCATGAGATGGGGAGCCCATGTAATGATAAGTAAGGATGCATGAGATGTGCAGCCCATGTGATGCTGAGCATGAGATGGGGAGCCCATGTAATGGTAAGTAAGGATGCTGAGCATGGGAAGGGGGGCCATGTAAAGGTAAGTAAGGATGCTGAGCATGAGATGGGGAGCCCATGTAATGGTAAGTAATGATGCTGAGCATGAGATGGGGAGCCCATGTAATGGTAAGTAATGATGCTAAGCATGTGATGGCGAGCCCATGTAATGGTAGGAAAGGGTGCTTGGCATGAGATGGGGAGCCCATGTAATGGTAAGTAAGGATGCTGAGCATGAGATGGGGGGCATGTAATGGTAAGTAAGGATGCTGAGCATGAGATGGGGGCCCATGTAATGGTAAGTAAGTGTGCTTGGCATGAGATGTGGAGCCCATGTAATGGTAAGTAAGGATGCTGAGCATGAGATGGGGGGGGGCATGTACTGGTAAGTAAGGGTGCTTGGCATGAGATGGGGAGCCCATGTAATGATAAGTAAGGATGCTGAGCATGAGATGGGGAGCCCATGTAATGACAAGTAAGGATGCTGAGCATGAGATGGGGAGCCCATGTAATGATAAGTAAGGATGCTGAGCATGAGATGGGGAGCCCATGTAATGATAAGTAAGGATGCTGAGCATGAGATGGGGGGGCCCATGCAATGGTAAGTAAGGATGCTGAGCATGAGATGGGGGGCCCATGTAATGGTAAGTAAGGGTGCTTGGCATGAGATGGGGAGCCCATGTAATGATAAGTAAGGATGCTGAGCATGAGATGGGGAGCTCATGTAATGGTAAGAAAAAATGCTGAGCATGAGATGGGGAGCCCATGTAATGGTAAGAAAAAATGCTGAGCATGAGATGGGGAGCCCATGTAATGGTAACTAAGGATGCTGAGCATGAAGTAAGGATGCTGACCATGAGATGGGGAGCCCATGTAATGGTAAGTAAGGATGCTGAGCATGAAGGAAGGATGCTGAGCATGAGATGGGGAGCCCATGTAATGGTAAGAAACAATGCTGAGCATGAGATGGGGAGCCCATGTAATGGTAAGTAAGGATGCTGAGCATGAGATGGGGAGCCCATGTAATGGTAAGCAATGATTCTGAGCATGAGATGGGGAGCCCATGTAATGGTAAGTAAGGATGCTGAGCATGAGATGGGGAGCCCATGTAATGGTAAGTAAGGATGCTGAGCATGAGATGGGGGGCTCATGTAATGGTAAGTAAGGGTGCTTGGCATGAGATGGGGAGCCCATGTAATGGTAAGTAAGGATGCTGAGCATGAGATGGGGGGGCCCATGTAATGGTAAGTAAGGGCGCTTGGCATGAGATGGGGAGCCCATGTAATGGTAAGTAAGGATGCATGAGATGGGTAGCCCATGTGATGCTGAGCATGAGATGGGGAGCCCATGTGATGGTATGTAAGGATGCTGAGCATGAGATGGGGGGCCCATGTAAAGGTAAGTAAGGATGCTGAGCATGAGATTGGGGGCCCATGTAATGGTAAGTAAGGATGCTGAGCATGAGATGGGGGACCGTGTAATGGTAAGTAAGGATGCTGAACATGAAGTAAGGATGCTGAGCATGAGATGGGGAGCCCATGTAATGGTAAGTAAGGATGCTGAGCATGAAGTAAGGATGGTGAGCATGAGATTGGGAGCCCATGTAATGGTAAGTAAGGATGCTGGCCATGAGATGGGGAGCCCATGTAATGGTAAGTGAGGATGCTGAGCATGAGATGGGGAGCCTGTGTAATGATAAATAAGGATGCTGACCATGTAATGATGAGTAAGGATTCTGCGCATGAGATGGGGAGCCCATGTAATGGCAAGTAAGGATGCTGAGCATGAGATGGGGACCCATGTAATGGTAAATAAGGATGCTGAGCATGAGATGGGGGTCCATGTAATGGTAAGTAAGGATGCTGAGCATGAAGTAAGGATGCTGAGCATGAGATAGGGAGCCCATGTAATGGTAAGTAAGGATGCTGAGCATGAGATGGGAAGCCCATGTAATGGTAAGAAACAATGCTGAGCATGAGATGGGGAGCCCATGTAATGGTAAGTAAGGATGCTGAGCATGAGATGGGGAGCGCATGTAATGGTAAGTAAGGATGCTTGGCATGAGTTGGGGAGCCCATGTAATGGTAAGTAAGGATGCTGAGCATGAGATGGGGAGCCCATGTAATGGTAAGTAAGGATGCTTGGCATGAGTTGGGGAGCCCATGTAATGGTAAGTAAGGATGTTGAGCTTGAGATGGGGAGCCCATGTAATGGTAAGAAACAATGCTGAGCATGAGATGGGGAGCCCATGTAATGGTAAGTAAGGATGCATGAGATGGGGTGCCCATGTGATGCTGAGCATGAGATGGGGAGCCGATGTAATGGTAAGTAAAGATGCTGAGCATGAGATGATGGGTGGCCCATGTAAAGGAAAGTAAGGATACTGAGCATGAGATGGGGGCCCATGTAATGGTAAGTAAGGATGCTGAGCATGAGATGGGGGGCCCATGTAACGGTAAGTAAGGATGCATGAGATGGGGGGCCCATGTAATGGTAAGTAAGGATGCATGAGATGGAGAGCCCATGTGATGCTGAGCATGAGATGGGGAGCTTATGTAATGGTAAGTAAGGATGCATGAGATGGGGAGCCCATGTGATGCTGAGCATGAGATGGGGAGCCCATGTAATGGTATGTAAGGATGCTGAGCATGAGATGGGGGGCCCATGTAAAGGTAAGTAAGGATGCTGAGCATGAGATTGGGGGTCCATGTAATGGTAAGGAAGGATGCTGAGCATGAGATGGGGGCCCTTGTAATGGTAAGTAAGGATGCTGAGCATGAAGTAAGGATGCTGAGCATGAGATGGGGAGCCCATGTAATGGTAAGTAAGGATGCTGAGCATGAAGTAAGGATGGTGAGCATGAGATTGGGAGCCCATGTAATGGTAAGTAAGGATGCTGGGCATGAGATGGGGAGCCCATGTAATGGTAAGTGAGGATGCTGAGCATGAGATGGGGAGCCTGTGTAATGATAAATAAGGATGCTGACCATGTAATGATGAGTAAGGATTCTGCGCATGAGATGGGGAGCCCATGTAATGGCAAGTAAGGATGCTGAGCATGAGATGGGAACCCATGTAATGGTAAATAAGGATGCTGAGCATGAGATGGGGGCCCATGTAATGGTAAGTAAGGATGCTGAGCATGAAGTAAGGATGCTGAGCATGAGATGGGGAGCCCATGTAATGGTAAGTAAGGATGCTGAGCATGAGATGGGGAGCCCATGTAATGGTAAGTAAGGATGCTTGGCATGAGATGGGGAGCCCATGTAATGGTAAGTAAGGATGCTTGGCATGAGATGGGGAGCCCATGTAATGATAAGTAAGGATGCTGAGCATGAGATGGGGGCCCATGTAATAATAAGTAAGGATGCTGAGCATGAGATGGAAGCCCATGTAATGGTAAGTAAGGATGCTGGGCATGAGATGGAAGCCCATGTAATGGTAAGTAATGATGCTGAGCATGATATGGGGAGCCTATGTAATGATAAGTAAGGATGCTTGGCATGAGATGGGGAGCCCATGTAATGGTAAGTAAGGATGCTGAGCATGAGATGGGGAGCCCATGTAATGAAAAGTAAGGATGCTGATCATGAGATGGGAAGCCCATGTAATGGTAAGAAACAATGCTGAGCATGAGATGGGGAGCCCATGTAATGGTAAGTAAGGATGCTGAGCATGAGATTGGGAGCCCTTGTAATGGTAAGTAAGGATGCTGAGCATGAGATGGGGGCCCATGTAATGGTAAGTAATGATGCTGAGCATGAGATGGGGGCCCATGTAATGGTAAGTAATGATGCTGAGCATGAGATGGGGAGCCCATGTAATGGTAAGTAAGGATGCTGAGCATGAGATGGGGGGCCCATGTAAAGATAAGTAAGGATGCTGAGCATGAGATTGGGAGCCCTTGTAATGGTAAGTAAGGATGCTGAGCATGAGATGGGGGCCCATGTGATGCTGAGCATGAGATGGGGAGCCAATGTAATGGTAAGTAAGGATGCTGAGCATGAGATGGGGGGCCCATGTAAAGATAAGTAAGGATGCTGAGCATGAGATTGGGAGCCCTTGTAATGGTAAGTAAGGATGCTGAGCATGAGATGGGGGCCCATGTAATGGTAAGTAATGATGCTGAGCATGAGATGGGGAGCCCATGTAATGGTAAGTAAGGATGCTGAGCATGAAGTAAGGATGCTGAGCATGAGATGGGGAGCCCTTGTAATGGTATGTAAGGATGCTGAGCATGAGATGGGGGGCCCATGTAAAGGTAAGTAAGGATGCTGAGCATGAGATTGGGGGTCCATGTAATGGTAAGGAAGGATGCTGAGCATGAGATGGGGGCCCTTGTAATGGTAAGTAAGGATGCTGAGCATGAAGTAAGGATGCTGAGCATGAGATGGGGAGCCCATGTAATGGTAAGTAAGGATGCTGAGCATGAAGTAAGGATGGTGAGCATGAGATTGGGAGCCCATGTAATGGTAAGTAAGGATGCTGGGCATGAGATGGGGAGCCCATGTAATGGTAAGTGAGGATGCTGAGCATGAGATGGGGAGCCTGTGTAATGATAAATAAGGATGCTGACCATGTAATGATGAGTAAGGATTCTGCGCATGAGATGGGGAGCCCATGTAATTGCAAGTAAGGATGCTGAGCATGAGATGGGAACCCATGTAATGGTAAATAAGGATGCTGAGCATGAGATGGGGGCCCATGTAATGGTAAGTAAGGATGCTGAGCATGAAGTAAGGATGCTGAGCATGAGATGGGGAGCCCATGTAATGGTAAGTAAGGATGCTGAGCATGAGATGGGGAGCCCATGTAATGGTAAGTAAGGATGCTTGGCATGAGATGGGGAGCCCATGTAATGGTAAGTAAGGATGCTTGGCATGAGATGGGGAGCCCATGTAATGATAAGTAAGGATGCTGAGCATGAGATGGGGGCCCATGTAATGGTAAGTAAGGATGCTGAGCATGAGATGGAAGCCCATGTAATGGTAAGTAAGGATGCTGGGCATGAGATGGAAGCCCATGTAATGGTAAGTAATGATGCTGAGCATGATATGGGGAGCCTATGTAATGATAAGTAAGGATGCTTGGCATGAGATGGGGAGCCCATGTAATGGTAAGTAAGGATGCTGAGCATGAGATGGGGAGCCCATGTAATGAAAAGTAAGGATGCTGATCATGAGATGGGAAGCCCATGTAATGGTAAGAAACAATGCTGAGCATGAGATGGGGAGCCCATGTAATGGTAAGTAAGGATGCTGAGCATGAGATTGGGAGCCCTTGTAATGGTAAGTAAGGATGCTGAGCATGAGATGGGGGCCCATGTAATGGTAAGTAATGATGCTGAGCATGAGATGGGGGCCCATGTAATGGTAAGTAATGATGCTGAGCATGAGATGGGGAGCCCATGTAATGGTAAGTAAGGATGCTGAGCATGAGATGGGGGGCCCATGTAAAGATAAGTAAGGATGCTGAGCATGAGATTGGGAGCCCTTGTAATGGTAAGTAAGGATGCTGAGCATGAGATGGGGGCCCATGTGATGCTGAGCATGAGATGGGGAGCCAATGTAATGGTAAGTAAGGATGCTGAGCATGAGATGGGGGGCCCATGTAAAGATAAGTAAGGATGCTGAGCATGAGATTGGGAGCCCTTGTAATGGTAAGTAAGGATGCTGAGCATGAGATGGGTGCCCATGTAATGGTAAGTAATGATGCTGAGCATGAGATGGGGAGCCCATGTAATGGTAAGTAAGGATGCTGAGCATGAAGTAAGGATGCTGAGCATGAGATGGGGAGCCCTTGTAATGGTAAGTAAGGATGCTGAGCATGAGATGGGGGCCCATGTAATGGTAAGTAATGATGCTGAGCATGAGATGGGGAACCCATGTAATGGTAAGTAAGGATGCTGAGCATGAGATGGGGAGCCCATGTAATGGTAAGTAAGGATGCTGAGCATGCGTAGGGAGCCTGTGTAATGATAAATAAGGATGCTGACCATGTAATGATGAGTAAGGATGCTGCACATGAGATGGGGAGCCCATGTAATGGTAAGTAAGGATGCTGGGCATGAGATGGGGAGCCCATGTCATGGTAAGTAAGGATGCTGAGCATGAGATGGGGAGCCTGTGTAATGATAAATAAGGATGCTGACCATGTAATGATGAGTAAGGATGCTGCGCATGAGATGGGGGGCCCATGTAATGGTATGTAAGGATGCTGAGCATGAGATTGGGAGCCTGTGTAATGATAAATAAGGATGCTGACCATGTAATGATGAGTAAGGATGCTGAGCATGAGATTGGGAGCCCATGTAATGGTAAGTAAGGATGCTGAGCATGAGATGGGGGCCCATGTAATGGTAAGTAATGATGCTGAGCATGAGATGGGGAGCCCATGTAATGGTAAGTAAGGATGCTGAGTATGAAGTAAGGATGCTGAGCATGAGATGGGGAGCCCATGTAATGGTAAGTAAGGATGCTGGGCATGAGATGGGGAGCCCTTGTAATGGTAAGTGAGGATGCTGAGCATGAAATGGGGAGCCTGTGTAATGGTAAATAAGGATGCTGACCATGTAATGATGAGTAAGGATGCTGCGCATGAGATGGGGAGCCCATATAATGGTAAGTAAGGATGCTGAGCATGAGATGGGGAGCCCATGTAATGGTAAGTAAGGATGCTGAGCATGAGATAGGGAGCCCATGTAATGGTAAGTAAGGATGCTTGGCATGAGTTGGGGAGCCCATGTAATGGTAGGTAAGGATGCTGAGCATGAGATGGGGAGCCCATGTAATGGTAAGAAACAATGCTGAGCATGAGATGGGGAGCCCATGTAATGGTAAGTAAGGATGCATGAGATGGGGAGCCCATGTGATGCTGAGCATGAGATGGGGAGCCCATGTAATGATAAGTAAGGATGCTGACCATGTAATGATGAGTAAGGATGCTGAGCATGAGATGGGGGCCCATGTAATGGTAAGTAAGGATGCTGAGCATGAGATGGGGGGCCCATGTAATGGTAAGTAAGGATGCATGAGATGGGGAGCCCATGTGATGCTGAGCATGAGATGGGGAGCCCATGTAATGGTAAGTAAGGATGCTGAGAATGAGATGGGGGCCTATGTAATGGTAAGTAAGGATGCTGAGCATGAAGTAAGGATGCTGAGCATGAGATAGGGAGCCCATGTAATGGTAAGTAAGGATGCTGGGCATGAGATGGGGAACCCATGTAATGGTAAGTAAGGATGCTGAGCATGAGATGGGGAGCCCATGTAATGGTAAGTAAGGATGCTGGGCATGAGATGGGGAGCCCATGTAATGGTAAGTAAGGATGCTGGGCATGAGATGGGGAGCCCATGTAATGGTAAGTAAGGATGCTGAGCATGAGATGGGGAGCCTGTGTAATGATAAATAAGGATGCTGACCATGTAATGATGAGTAAGGATGCTGTGCATGAGATGGGGAGCCCATGTAATGGTAAGTAAGGATGCTGGGCAGGAGATGGGGAGCCCATGTAATGGTAAGTAAGGATGCTGAGCATGAGATGGGGAGCCTGTGTAATGATAAATAAGGATGCTGACCATGTAATAATGAGTAAGGATGCTGCGCATGAGATGGGGAGCCCATGTAATGGTAAGTAAGGATGCTGAGCATGAGATGGGGAGCCCATGTAATGGTAAGTAAGGATGCTGAGCATGAGATGGGGAGCCCATGTAATGGTAAGTAAGGATGCTGAGCATGAGTAGGGAGCCTGTGTAATGATAAATAAGGATGCTGACCATGTAATGATGAGTAAGGATGCTGCACATGAGATGGGGAGCCCATGTAATGGTAAGTAAGGATGCTGGGCTTGGGATGGGGAGCCCATGTCATGGTAAGTAAGGATGCTGAGCATGAGATGGGGAGCCTGTGTAATGATAAATAAGGATGCTGACCATGTAATGATGAGTAAGGATGCTGCGCATGAGATGGGGAGCCCATGTAATGGTAAGTAAGGATGCTGAGCATGAGATGGGGAGCCCATGTAATGGTAAGTAAGGATGCTGAGCATGAGATGGGGAGCCCATGTAATGGTAAGTAAGGATGCTGAGCATGAGTAGGGAGCCTGTGTAATGATAAATAAGGATGCTGACCATGTAATGATGAGTAAGGATGCTGCACATGAGATGGGGAGCCCATGTAATGGTAAGTAAGGATGCTGGGCTTGGGATGGGGAGCCCATGTCATGGTAAGTAAGGATGCTGAGCATGAGATGGGGAGCCTGTGTAATGATAAATAAGGATGCTGAGCATGAGATGGGGAGCCCATATAATGCTATATAACAATCCTGAGCATGAGATGGGGAGCCCATAAAATGGTAAGTAAGGATTCAGAGCATGAGATGGGGAGCCCATAAAATGGTAAGTAAGGATTCAGAGCATGAGATGGGGAGCCCATAAAATCGTAAGGATTCTGAGCATGAGATTGGGGGCCCATGTAATGGTAAGTAACAAGGCTGAGCATGAGATGGGGAGCCCATAAAATGGTAAGTAAGGATTCTGAGCATGAGATGGGGAGCCCATGTAATGATAAGTAAGGATGCTGAGCATGAGTTGGGGAGCCCATGTAATGGTAAGTAAGGATTCTGAGCATGGAATTGGGGGCCCATGTAATGGTAAGTAAGGATGCTGAGCGTGAGAGATGGGGAGCCCATGTTATGGTAAGTAATGATGCTGAGCATGAGATGGGGAGCCCATGTTATGGTAAGTAATGATGCTGAGCATGAGATGGGGAGCCCATGTAATGGTAAGTAAGGATGCTGAGCATGAGATGGGGAGCCCATGTCATGGTAAGTAATGATGCTGAGCATGAGATGGGGAGCCCATGTAATGGTAAGTAAGAATGCTGGGCTTGGGATGGGGAGCCCATGTCATGGTAAGTAAGGATGCTGAGCATGAGATGGGGAGCCTGTGTAATGATAAATAAGGATGCTGACCATGTAATGATGAGTGAGGATGCTGCGCATGAGATGGGGGGCCCATGTAATGGTAAGTAAGGATGCTGAGCATGAGATTGGGAGCCTGTGTAATGATAAATAAGGATGCTGACCATGTAATGATGAGTAAGGATGCTGCGCATGAGATGGGGAGCCCATGTAATGGTAAGTAAGGATGCTTGGTATGAGATGGGGAGCCCATGTAATGGTAAGTAAGGATGCTGAGCATGAGATGGGGAGCCCATGTAAGGGTAAGTAAGGATGCTGATCATGAGATGGGAAGCCCATGTAATGGTAAGAAACAATGCTGAGCATGAGATGGGGAGCCCATGTAATGGTAAGTAAGGATGCTGAGCACGAGATTGGGAGCCCATGTAATGATAGTTAAGGATGCTGAGCATGAGATGGGGAGCCCATGTAATGGTAAGTAAGGCTGCATGAGATGGGGAGCCCATGTGATGCTGTCACGCTCGGCCGCCGTTGGCGGCTCTGGAGACGCTGGCGATGGGGCGGCCATTGAATTGGCCGTCACGCTGACGGCGTCCACATCCAGCGGTCTAGTTTTCTCCGCGCTTCCCCGGTGGAGCCTATGTAACGTCACCCAACCCGGAAGCCCGCGCGTTGCAACCTTCGCGTCAGGCTCCGGGTTGGTACGCTGCAGTTTTCCTTTCCGTGGCTTTCGCCACCGCATTCCCCCTGTTGCTTCTCTCCTCCCTCTCTTGGTCCTCCTTCCGTTCCTCGTCCTCTCCCTTTGTTTCTCTCCCTCATTGACTACTGGGATTCCCTTCTTATGCTCTCTCATTGTGTCGCGTTCCCTACTGGCTCCTTTCTCTGCTTGCCGTTCTGCCTTCCTAGGTAGACACTCCTGCCTCTGCCCTATTAAGTGGACCCCTCAAGCTTCGCTATCGACATACTCCGGGTATGCCCTGCAGTCCTGACCAGAACCACTACTGACCTGCAAAGAAGGGGTTTTTTTTGTGCCTTTTAGGCTTTTTCCCCTACACCGGTCTGCCCCGGTTCGGGGGCCCCCTTTTTGCCCCGAGTTTGAGGGGCAGGGTGGCTTCCTCTCGGGGTAGGTCATATCATCATACCAGAGAACAGGAAGTCTGGAAAAGGAGATTCGGAGCTGAACCGGAAAAGATACCCCAAGGTGAGCAGGAAGGTATTGAAGATAGAGGGGGATGGGGGGCGTGGCCAGCACGCATGCCGTAAGGACAGACCTCCACGGAGCTCCGTCCGCGATCCTGATAAAATCGCATAACTTTCGCTGAATCCAGGTCTACGAGACGAACTGAGGCCAGAATATTGTGGGGGAACCGATTGCCAGCACTCGGCAACAACTCTGGGTGAAATCCGAGCCCGAACGGCGGAGAACGGGAAGCCCGAACTCGAGCCCCCAGGGATTCCAAGATGGCGGCGCCCGCCGCGGAGTAGGAAAAGGCCAGCCTCGGCCCCCTGGGTCATACCACGAAACGTCGCGGCTGAGGGCGGCCGCTGTGGAGGAGCCTGTCGCCGATGAGCATCTGAGAGCGGGGGCCGGCGCCGGTGACTACTGCGGAGGTAGGAGAAACCGCGGCGCGGCGCGGGCACAGCCACGAGGAGGTCGCGTCTGCCGCGGACGCCAGAGCAGGGAACGCGGAGCAGTTCCGGCGGTGCAAGGGTGAGACCGGCCACGGGGAACAGAACGAAAGGCGGCGGGCCCCTCACCAACGCTCGAAGCGGGATCGGGTCCCCTCCACAGCGCTCCCTGACGGGACCACCCGCAATTAACTCATGCGGTTTCAGCAGACCGAGTGAGCGAGGCTCGGCCGGCCCTGGGGCCCAACACTGACTCCTGCGAGGAGGACTGGTCTGAATCTGCGGGGCCCCAGAGGACGGAACCCACTCACAGCACTAAGGCCCGAGGGAGAGAAAGGAGACCAATATTCTGACTGGTGGTGGGAAGACACCTGCATGCCAGTACCCCCACTGGAGAAGCCGGCAGGAATCAGAAAGTACTAGACGTAACCTGAGGCCCCGGGCCTATTTGCACCACAACGACCTCCAGAGCAAGGCCCTTCACACAACCTGAACCTAATTGCCGGGAAACACCAGTAGCCAGAAACAACTGAATACCTGGAGTTGGATTCCTGGGATCAAAGTTCCCTAGTAGCCCACACGAAAATTTTAATACAGGGGCCGTCGACGGAACTCTGCAGGGGGCAGCACTTACAGAACATTGATCAGGAGATGTCTCCCCCCAGGACCAAGCCGAAACTAGTCACGATGGACTCCTTCACGACGGTCAAACCCCAACGGCAGTCATCTCAACAAGACCGAGAAACCCCCGAAGTCCTGCCCCAACAAGTGGAAGACCTTAAGCACACGCAAGTCCTCCAAGCAATAGCTGCCCTCCGCACATCACTCGAGGGACGGCTCGAAGAGGTGAAATCTGACATGCAACTTATGCGGCAGGACGCCCGCAACCTAACGGAAAGGGTCACGGTAACGGAGACTGCCCTGCAGGAAAATGCTGAGAACACCCGAGATTTGGAGTTGGCGGTTAGAGATTTGGAACAAAAGGTAACAAGGCTAGAAGCCCGCTCAGAGGACGCGGAAGGTCGAGCGCGACGTAATAACATTCGTATACTGGGGGTCCCTGAAGATCTGGAAGGCCCGGACCCGACGACCTTCATCGAAACGCTTCTACAGCAAGAAATAGGGGCGGCAAATCTCTCCCAGGGGTTCTCCGTCGAAAGGGCCCACAGGTCTCTCCAGAGACGTCCCCCACCTGGATCGCATCCAAGGCCAATCATAGCAAAGATCTTAAATTTCAGAGACCGCGAAATCATACTGCGGTTCTCCAGAGAAGGCGGGGAGATAAAAAGAAATGGCTCCACAATAGTCATATACCCAGACTACACCCCTGCAGTACAGCGAGCCAGAAACTCTTACATTCCGATAAAAGCCCGGCTGAGAAAGCTCAACTTGAAATATATGCTCTTATACCCGTCACGGCTCAAGATTCTATATAAGGGGAAAGCAACGTTCCTGGAGACCCCAGCCGCAGCTAGTATGTGGCTTGAGCACAACAACCTGGCAGATGGCAAGGAGGATCCACCGAACTCGGATCGGGGATGACCACCCACCCCCGGGTGCATGCGGGCAGAAGGCAATCCCTGCAGCAAATAAAAGGGAAGCCACACGAATCGTAGACGACTGAACCATCATGAAAGTCCTACTATTAACCTCGCTACATCGGACGCGAGACCCGAGGAGCACACAAGTGGCGGACAAACAACCCACCCCACCAACAAAGGTGTAAGCTGTTTGCTCACACACAACCTGATCCGGAAGGCCAGGAGTGGCCTGGAAGGCTCAGGAGCCCCTGAGCGCTGCAAGTTAAAAGCAGCTGCTAGGGACAGTTTAGAAAGTTTTGTTTAGTTTTCCTCCCATTTACCACAATGGGATTTACACAAGTTCATGAATCTCCAACCAGCGAAAGACCCGGGGCCGGAACGGAAAGGCAGGCGGGGAGAAGTCCAGGACGAGATAGCAGGACACACGAGGACAACAGGGGTCGGACAACTGTGAGTGTGACTCAATTACCCTGTAATGGCGGCTAAAATGAATATAAAGATACTGACCTGGAATGTGAGAGGCTTGGGATCATACCTACGCCGAAATAGAGTCAAGTCCTATTTGAACAGAAAGAAAGTACAGATAGCGTTACTCCAAGAGACACACTGCACGGCTGAATCCTTAGCGAGGCTAAATGAACACTGGGGAGGCCAGGGGGTCGGATCTTCGTACTCTAAGTATGCAAGAGGGGTATATACTTGGATTCACCCACAACTCCCTTTCCGGGTAACCAAAACCGAGTCTGACCCAGAGGGAAGATTCGTAATAATATGGGGCAGGCTAGAACAATCAGATATTTGCATAGTGAACTCTTATCTCCCCAACACTAACATCCCATCACACCTAAACTCCATGTACACTAAGATTGCGCTAAATAGGCATGAAATCCTTTTCTGGGGGGGTGATTTCAACTGTGTCCATGATCCGATACTTGACAGGTCCTTTCCGCACCCAAAGGGGCCCTCAGCAGCTACTACAGCCCTCTCCCTACTAGTCAACAGGTTACACTTGGCAGACACCTGGAGGGAGTGTCACCCTGACGCTCGGGGGTATTCATATTTCTCCTCTCCACACGGTCTCCACACCAGACTAGACTATGTTTTCATAAGCAATGAACACCTTTCACAGATAGATGAAGCTCTATATCTGGGCAGAACCATCTCTGACCACTCGCCTCTTCTGGTGGGCTGGAATCACACTGGCCCCAGACCTCCTATCCCAATGTGGAGAATGCCGATAGATGCCCTGGGCGACCCGACATTTAGGGAGGACCTACACAAATTCATAGAAGACTTCATAGAAAGAAACACAGGAAGCGTAGACCGCTTAAGTACAATGTGGGACGCCCTAAAGGTAGTGACGAGAGGAGAAATAATAGCAAAGGCAGGGGGCATTAGGAGACAACTTAGGGGCGATCTGGCCCACTGGGAGCAGGAAATAGAACAATTGGAAGCAGCCCCGGTCGACACAGAACAAAGGGAGGACAACCTCAGGGCACTTAGAACTAACTCTACCTTGGCATGGAATAGGCTCGCCAAATTTGATTATGCCACCAAAACTAATAGAATACACACGGAGGCTGACAAACCAGGCAGAATGCTCGCCTGGCTCTGCAAGAAAGAACACCCCACGCACACAATCACTGGAGTACAGACCGAAGAGGGGGGGTAGCACAGACACAACAAGCTATTAACAAAACGTTTAAGGGCTTCTATGAACACCTTTACTCTCATGATGACCAGGTCCCCCTAGAAAAAATCATGGACACCCTTATAGAGATAGGACTCCCCAGGATGCCCCCAGAGCAATCAGAGGCCCTAGACGCAGATATCACAACTGAGGAAATCACGGAAGCTATTAGATCACTAGCCACTTGCAAGACGCCTGGGAGCGATGGCCTACCCACGGAGTTTTATAAGACGTATGAGCCTACACTAACGCCCCTGTTACATGAGGTCTTTCGGGAAGCATATGAGACAGGAATATTACCCGATAGCATGAGAGAGACCCTCCTGATCCCGATTATTAAGCCCAATAAACCCCCTGATAGATGCGACTCTTACCGCCCGATAGCAATGCTTAACTATGACGCGAAAATCCTGACGACAGTGTTAGCTAATAGACTGGCCAGAATTATAGGGGAAGTAGTACATGAGGACCAATGCGGCTTCATACCAGCCCGAAACACAACCATGAATTTGCGCCGAGTGCAGCATGTCATCGCCCAAACTGTAGATTGCACAGAAGCGTTCGCACTGCTGTCCCTGGACGCCATCAAGGCGTTCGATTCGATCTTTTGGGAATGGCTACTGGCGGTTCTGGAGGGGTTTGGTTTTGGCCCTAGGTTCATTAGGTGGATCAAGATACTATACACGAAACCTAGAGCCAGAGTAAAAACGGGGAAGCATATTTCGGAGGTCTGGAACATATGCAGAGGAACCAGACAGGGTTGCCCCCTCTCTCCCATGCTCTACGTACTGGGCCTGGAACCCATTGCTATCTATTTTCGAAAGCAATTTTTTGATGCTGGGATCCGGCTGGGAGACATTGACCACATTATTTCTTTTTACGCGGACGACGTCCTATTATTTGTCAGGGACCCATACTATAATGTGCCCACGATGCTGGAGGTCCTAGATAATTTTGCGAAGGTCTCTGGAATAAAATTCAGCAGAACCAAATCCTGCCTCTTCCCCCTGGCGAATCTTAAGGGAATGGAAGCATCGGAGCTTCCTTCGGTGGGAATAAGATGGGAACACACCTCGTTCAAATACTTAGGCATACACATAATGCACTCCCCGGAACAAATGCATGAGCGCAACACTAAAGCGGCTCTCCCGGCCTTGAGGAAATCTATGGCCTTCTGGGCGAAACTCCCCCTATCCATGATGGGCAGGGCCTCCATAACTAAAATGATTGTCCTTCCCAGATTCTTGTATGGATTTCAGAACGTACACTTCTACATCAAAGCGCCCTTCTTTCGCCTACTGGAAAGTATGCTGAGAGACTTCCTGTGGGGGAAGGGAAGACGAAAGATTGCGCTTGCCACGTTGTCACTACCGTACACTCAGGGGGGAATCCAACTCCCAAACTTTGAAAAGTACTTCCTAGCAGCGCAGCTTGGATTTGTCACCAAATGGCTAGCAGACGATGCCACATCGGAGACGCCACTCCTGCAGCCACTGGTCTCCCCGTTATATATGAAGGAACTTCCCTGGGCCCCCACCCATTTGATAAGAAACGCCCCCCTATTGGTCTCCCTTGGACGCAAAATCTGGCATAGGGCTGAATCCCTTGCACACGCCAAACACCAATACTCCCCGAACATACCGCTTGTCTCAGATCTATGCAAAACCCATTCAGATCTGCAACACCTCAGGCACTGGGAACAGAAGGGGATTTACTCATGGGGGGACTTATACACGGAGGGGGAGTTCATGGAATTTGAAACACTTCAAGAACAAAATGATGTCCACGTTGGCCAGTTTCTATGGTACCAAAAATTAAGATCCACGGCACGGGCCAGATGGCCGACATGGCCGGAGGAACCAGACACGAACCCCCTGATTACGCTACTATATGAACTAGGTGAGGGAGGGAGACCAGTGTCTCAGATCTACGGCCACCTAAATGACACCCCCAACCCACGCAGTGCCGGGCTAAAATCCAAATGGGAAGCAGACATAGGCCGAGAGTTAACGGACGGGGAATGGGAAAGGGCCCTCATATTTCCTAAAACAGTAGCCAGAAATCACAGATTTAGACAAATACAATTGAACCTGCTGCATCGAACATACCTAACCCCATCCAGGCTGGCCAAACTTTATAACACTCAGAGCCCTGAATGCACCTGGTGCGAAATGGACAACGCGGACCTGCTCCACATGTTCTGGCGGTGTGCCAGGACACAATCAGTGTGGTCTTTTATACAGCAGACAAGCGAAACTCTGGGGCTGACCAGATACGAATGGACTCCTGCGGAGTGCCTACTTGGCACATACCCCAGACCAGCAAAGCTGAAACACCTCACTAGATTAATGGACATTATGTGCATTCTGGCTAAGAGGACAATTGCAATGTCCTGGAAGAAACCATCGGAACCACAACAGAAAATCTGGCACAGGGAACTGAAAAGATGGGTGCAAGCCGAAACGAAAGCCTGGGAAGAAAGTGTAGCCAGATCCACAGATGCCTCGAGTATGACCCTAGAGGCCTGGAAGGGACTCACAGATTCCTGGTTTTACCCCTCGGACGATAAGCCCCCATGAACCAGCACAAACCTGCAGTAGGAAGTCCCACGGACAGGAGTGGAATTCTAGTAGAAGCCCAACCATAAGTTTATGCGAGCCCTGCTAAAGGAAGTCCCCTCACCCCCTGAAAGTCCTGATCCCCCCCAGTGCCCCACTCGGCACCGGCTTCTCAAGAAGCAGACATTTGGAGATAGTTAAAGTTTCTATGTTAAGTTGTAAATGTTAATAATTTGAGATGCAATCTGATTTATTGTTTGGTGGCAGATCTGGCAATTTTCTTGTGCTTATAACAAATAACAAATGCCAATAAACAGATTTGAAAATAAAATTGAAGATAGAGGGGGATCAGGGGTGAAGTTAGAAGAAAGTAGGAGTCCAACTGACAGATTGCAACGCCAAGAAGTAACAATGGCCACCCCTGAACAGGTACAGGAGTTAGTGGCCGCAGTTCAGGCCTTGAACGTTGAACTACAGAACGTTAAGGCTGATAATCTAACCTTGAGGCAATTGATCACTTCACGAGAACCCAGGGATCATGATTTGCCTCCCATGGCTTTATCTACTGGCAAGTTTGACGGAACCCCAAGGCGCCTCAAAGAATTCCTGGAAGCATGTTCTATGTATTTCACGTTCAGACCTAGTCTGTTTTCAACTGATCACACCAAGGTGGGATTTATGGTTTCCAACATGACAGGGAACGCCTTAGCTTGGGTCACTCCCCTGGTGTCAAACAATGATCCTGTGATAAGTAATTTTGGTGGATTTGTGACCTTATTGCGCCAGATCTTTGAACAGGACGAGATAGTCCATGTAGCAGCAGAAGAGCTATTGGATGTTCACCAGGGTTCCAGTGACCTGTTGACGTATATTTCCACATTTAAGCGCTTGGCTTCCACCGCAGGATGGCCAGAACAGGCCCAGTATACTGTGTTCCGTCGTGGACTGAAGGAGGAGATCAAGGACGAATTGGCAAGAATAGCTCGTCCAACAACCCTGTCGGATTTGTTTTCCATAGTCACCCAGATTGAGTATCGTTTGAGTGAACGTAAGGCAGAGAGAAAGAAGTATAAGTCCCCTGTCTCCCTTCCTCAAGGCACCCATTCGGTACCTTCTCTAGCTCACCCCAGCAACAAGGAAGAACCTATGCAGGTTGGGTCTACCAGAACTCCTTTGTCATCCGAAGAGAGAAGACGCCGTAGAGAAATGGGACTTTGTATGTATTGTGGCTCGGATTCCCACCTGCTTCGAAATTGCTCAGAAGTACCGCCAAGACGGTCGGGAAACGAACGACCTCGGAACTAAAGGGGACGAGTGAACGAGGTCGGACTTTTAGTCCCTATCTTACAGTGACAGTGACGTCACATCCAACTACGCTGGACTCACGTCTTATGGCAGTTCCCATCCAATTGACTACCCCGACGGAAGTCCTTACCACCATGGCCTTGTTGGATTGTGGCGCTGCAGGAGTGTTTATGGATACTATGTGGGCACACAAACAAGGGCTAACACTTGTACAAAGGGAGGAAGTCCAGAAGGTGGAAGGAGTCGATGGTTCTCCGCTTTCATCAGGTCCTATCACCCACTCCACCGAAACCATGATGGTTCGCATCTTTCACCATTCGGAACAGTTACGGTTCGATTTAATTCGAGCAGCACATTTCCCAGTAATACTTGGAATCTCCTGGCTGAGGATGCATAATCCGCTAATAGATTGGACACAGAACACTTTGGCCTTCACTTCCTCATACTGTAAACACAATTGCGGTATCCATCCCGCAGAAGAGCCGGTACAGGTCCTTACTCCTCTACAACAAGGGGTAAACGAGATTTGTAAAGTTCCTCAAGAATTGACCGAATTTTCTGACCTCTTCAAGGACAACTCAGTTTTGGAACTACCCCCACATCGGCCGGAAGACTGTGCCATCGAGTTGCTACCTGATGCCCTGGTGCCATTCAGTCGCATGTTCTCCTTGTCTCTTACGGAAAAGAGGGCCCTTCGTAAATATTTGGATTCCCATTTAGTTAATGGCCTTATTCGTCCTTCCAAATCACCGGCAGGTGCATCTCTCTTCTTCATACCTAAGAAAGATACTTCAGAACTAAGGCCCTGTATTGATTACCGGGGCCTGAACAAGGTCACAATTCGAGACAGATACCCAATGCCCCTGATAGCTGACATATTGGAAGCAGTCCAGGGTTCCACAATATTTTCTAAATTGGACCTGCGCAGTGCCTATCATCTCCTGCGAATCAGAAATGGGGATGAATGGAAGACTGCTTTTCGGACCCCGTTTGGCCTTTTTGAGTATCGGGTGATGCCATTCGGCCTGGTAAACGCACCCGCCATATTCCAACGTTTTATGGATCGCCTGTTTTCCGATCTGCTATATTGTAGTGTCATAGTTTATTTGGATGACATCTTGGTGTTTTCAAAGACCAATTCCGAACACGTGTGTCATCTTCGGACAGTATTCCAGCGACTACGCTCGCAACAGCTATTGGTCAAGCTTGAGAAATGTCTCTTCTACCAACCTTCTATTCCATACTTAGGATACATCCTCTCTCAAGAAGGAATCAGTATGGATCCCAGGAAGGTATCTGCCATCCTGGATTGGCCAGTTCCAGCATCCCAAAAAGACGTCCAACGGTTTTTGGGGTTAGCTAATTTCTATAGAAAATTTATCAATCACTTCTCTCAGATAGTGCTTTCAATCACCGCCCTCCTGAAAAAGGATACCAAACCTTTCTTTTGGTCGGAATCGGCCAACCAAGCCTTTTTGGATCTGAAAGGAAGATTCTGCTCCGCTCCGATTCTGTCTGAACCGGATCAGGACCAGCCCTTCATAGTCGAGGCAGACGCTTCGGCCCACGCCTTGGGAGCTGTTCTCCTTCAACTTAAGGATGGCACAGAACATCCCGTAGCCTATCTCTCTAAAACCCTTTCAACTAGCCAAAGGAATTACTCTGTGATAGAAAAAGAACTTTTGGCCCTCAAAGTCGCCTGTGAAGAATGGAGACACCTACTCCAAGGCGGTACCCATCCTTTCGTGTTACGCACGGACCATAAGAACCTAAAGGTACTCGGAAGTATGGAGTGTGTCAACTCCAGGCAGTCCCGGTGGGCTCATTTCTTTAGCCAGTATGATTTTGATATAACCTACATACCAGGCACTCAGAATTGCTTGGCCGATGCCCTATCCAGAAGACAGTCTTTCGAGCACCTCACCCCCCCAATCGGGAACCCTCTGTTTCCTCGAAACAGGATTGTGGGATTAGTTTCTTCCTTTCTGCAAGAAATCAAGATGGTAACCAGACCGGACTTAGTCACCTCAATACCTGGGAGTCTGCGCCCAGAGATAGGTTGGTCGGAAGGACTTTTGCTAGTGGGACAGCGTTTGTATGTTCCCTCCGAAATCCTACAGCGGAAGGTACTGGATTGGGGCCATAACCATATGACAGCTGGACATAGAGGAGTTAAAGGAACCACAGAGTTGATCTCTCGCTCATTCTTTTGGCCATCACTATCTCAGGATGTGAGAAGGCACTGTAGAACGTGTATGGTGTGCGCACAGAATAAGAATACCACCTGCAAACCCTATGGGTTATTGACTCAACCAGAATTACCCAACAGACCCTGGACTCAAATTTCTACAGACTTCATTGTAGACTTGCCAGTATCCCAGGGTTCGACTTGTCTCATGGTTACCGTAGACACGTTTACTAAGATGGCACATTTTTCTGCATTACCAGGAATACCATCTGCCCCCCAGATGGCGGAAGTTTTTCTTAGGGACATATTCAGACTCCATGGTCTTCCCGATAAGATTATCTCTGATAGAGGCACTCAATACACATCTCGATTTTGGGGAGCCCTATGCCACCGACTAGGGATAGAAAGGGCCTTATCATCTGGCTTTCACCCCCAGACCAATGGCCAGACGGAGCGACTTAACGCCTCCCTCGAGCAGTACCTGAGGTGTTACATCAACAAGAATCAGGACAATTGGGTTAGCCTTCTGCCCACGGCAGAATTCGCCTACAACAACACAGTACATTCGGCTACGGGTCTTAGCCCTTTTTTCTGCTCCTATGGGGTTCACCCTCGTAGTATACTTCCTGTGTTTCCCTCACCCTCTAATATACCTACTATTGAATCTACCTTGGATCGCATAACTACCGCACATTCTACCGCTCAACGGAGTTTGGCTTCCACTAGGCATAGGTATAAGGTTTTTGCTGATCGGTCTCGCTTGCCTTGCCCTGATTGGAAGGAGGGTGATCGAGTTTGGTTATCAACCCGATTCCTGCCTAGATGGGTGCATTCGACCAAATTGACCCCCCGATTTGTAGGGCCCTATAAGATCATCAAGAAGATCAATCCTGTGGCCTATAAATTACAGCTTCCCAAATCCATGCACCGGGTACACCCGGTCTTTCACTCATCCCTCCTTCGGCCTGTTGATCCCCATATCTCAGTTAAGAAGGCTTTTGGATTGTCCAGTAATGCCAAGAACCTGTCCGAAGAATATGAGGTATCAGCCATTCGTGATTCCAGATATCGCAAGGGCAGGTTGGAATACCTGGTTTCCTGGAGGAACTACCCTAGTTCAGAGGACTCCTGGGAGCCTAAATCCTATATTCGTGCTCCCAGAATGGTCAGGAGTTTTCACCGAGCTCATCCGGGTAAGCCCGGGGGTACCAGCCTTGGAGGGGGGCATACTGTCACGCTCGGCCGCCGTTGGCGGCTCTGGAGACGCTGGCGATGGGGCGGCCATTGAATTGGCCGTCACGCTGACGGCGTCCACATCCAGCGGTCTAGTTTTCTCCGCGCTTCCCCGGTGGAGCCTATGTAACGTCACCCAACCCGGAAGCCCGCGCGTTGCAACCTTCGCGTCAGGCTCCGGGTTGGTACGCTGCAGTTTTCCTTTCCGTGGCTTTCGCCACCGCATTCCCCCTGTTGCTTCTCTCCTCCCTCTCTTGGTCCTCCTTCCGTTCCTCGTCCTCTCCCTTTGTTTCTCTCCCTCATTGACTACTGGGATTCCCTTCTTATGCTCTCTCATTGTGTCGCGTTCCCTACTGGCTCCTTTCTCTGCTTGCCGTTCTGCCTTCCTAGGTAGACACTCCTGCCTCTGCCCTATTAAGCGGACCCCTCAAGCTTCGCTATCGACATACTCCGGGTATGCCCTGCAGTCCTGACCAGAACCACTATTGACCTACAAAGAAGGGTTTTTTTTGTGCCTTTTAGGCTTTTTCCCCTACACCGGTCTGCCCCGGTTCGGGGGCCCCTGTTTTGCCCCGAGTTTGAGGGGCAGGGTGGCTTCCTCTCGGGGTAGGTCATATCATCATACCAGAGAACAGGAAGTCTGGAAAAGGAGATTCGGAGCTGAACCGGAAAAGATACCCCAAGGTGAGCAGGAAGGTATTGAAGATAGAGGGGGATCAGGGGTGAAGTTAGAAGAAAGTAGGAGTCCAACTGACAGATGCTGAGCATGAGATGGGGAGCCAATGTAATGGTAAGTAAGGATGCTGAGCATGAGATGGGGGGCCCATGTAAAGGTAAGTAAGGATGCTGAGCATGAGATTGGGAGCCCTTGTAATGGTAAGTAAGGATGCTGAGCATGAGATGGGGGCCCATGTAATGGTAAGTAATGATGCTGAGCATGAGATGGGGAGCCCATGTAATGGTAAGTAAGCATGCTGAGCATGAAGTAAGGATGCTGAGCATGAGATGGGGAGCCCATGTAATGGTAAGTAAGGATGCTGAGCATGGGATGGGGAGCCTGTGTAATGATAAATAAGGATGCTGACCATGTAATGATGAGTAAGGATGCTGCGCATGAGATGGGGAGCCCATATAATGGTAAGTAAGGATGCTGAGCATGAGATGGGGAGCCCATGTAATGGTAAGTAAGGATGCTGAGCATGAGATGGGGAGCCCATGTAATGGTAAGTAAGGATGCATGAGATGGGGAGCCCATGTGATGCTGAGCATGAGATGGGGAGCCCATGTAATGGTAAGTAAGGATGCTGAGAATGAGATGGGGGCCTATGTAATGGTAAGTAAGGATGCTGAGCATGAAGTAAGAATGCTAAGCATGAGATGAGGAGCCCATGTAATGGTAAGTAAGGATGCTGGGCATGAGATGGGGAGCCCATGTAATGGTAAGTAAGGATGCTGAGCATGAGATGGGGAGCCCATGTAATGGTAAGTAAGGATGCTGGGCATGAGATGGGGAGCCCATGTAATGGTAAGTAAGGATGCTGGGCATGAGATGGGGAGCCCATGTAATGGTAAGTAAGGATGCTGAGCATGAGATGGGGAGCCTGTGTAATGATAAATAAGGATGCTGACCATGTAATGATGAGTAAGGATGCTGTGCATGAGATGCGGAGCCCATGTAATGGTAAGTAAGGATGCTGGGCAGGAGATGGGGAGCCCATGTAATGGTAAGTAAGGATGCTGAGCATGAGATGGGGAGCCTGTGTAATGATAAATAAGGATGCTGACCATGTAATAATGAGTAAGGATGCTGCGCATGAGATGGGGAGCCCATGTAATGGTAAGTAAGGATGCTGAGCATGAAGTAAGGATGCTGAGCATGAGATGGGGAGCCCATGTAATGGTAAGTAAGGATGCTGAGCATGAGATGGGGAGCCCATGTAATGGTAAGTAAGGATGCTGAGCATGAGTAGGGAGCCTGTGTAATGATAAATAAGGATGCTGACCATGTAATGATGAGTAAGGATGTTGCACATGAGATGGGGAGCCCATGTAATGGTAAGTAAGGATGCAGGGCATGAGATGGGGAGCCCATGTCATGGTAAGTAAGGATGCTGAGCATGAGATGGGGAGCCTGTGTAATGATAAATAAGGATGCTGACCATGTAATGATGAGTAAGGATGCTGCGCATGAGATGGGGGGCCCATGTAATGGTAAGTAAGGATGCTGAGCATGAGATTGGGAGCCTGTGTAATGATAAATAAGGATGCTGACCATGTAATGATGAGTAAGGATGCTGAGCATGAGATTGGGAGCCCATGTAATGGTAAGTAAGGATGCTGAGCATGAGATGGGGGCCCATGTAATGGTAAGTAATGATGCTGAGCATGAGATGGGGAGCCCATGTAATGGTAAGTAAGGATGCTGAGTATGAAGTAAGGATGCTGAGCATGAGATGGGGAGCCCATGTAATGGTAAGTAAGGATGCTGGGCATGAGATGGGGAGCCCGTGTAATGGTAAGTGAGGATGCTGAGCATGAAATGGGGAGCCTGTGTAATGGTAAATAAGGATGCTGACCATGTAATGATGAGTAAGGATGCTGCGCATGAGATGGGGAGCCCATATAATGGTAAGTAAGGATGCTGAGCATGAGATGGGGAGCCCATGTAATGGTAAGTAAGGATGCTGAGCATGAGATGGGGAGCCCATGTAATGGTAAGTAAGGATGCTTGGCATGAGTTGGGGAGCCCATGTAATGGTAGGTAAGGATGCTGAGCATGAGATGGGGAGCCCATGTAATGGTAAGAAACAATGCTGAGCATGAGATGGGGAGCCCATGTAATGGTAAGTAAGGATGCATGAGATGGGGAGCCCATGTGATGCTGAGCATGAGATTGGGAGCCCATGTAATGATAAGTAAGGATGCTGACCATGTAATGATGAGTAAGGATGCTGAGCATGAGATAGGGGCCCATGTAATGGTAAGTAAGGATGCTGAGCATGAGATGGGGGGCCCATGTAATGGTAAGTAAGGATGCATGAGATGGGGAGCCCATGTGATGCTGAGCATGAGATGGGGAGCCCATGTAATGGTAAGTAAGGATGCTGAGAATGAGATGGGGGCCTATGTAATGGTAAGTAAGGATGCTGAGCATGAAGTAAGGATGCTGAGCATGAGATAGGGAGCCCATGTAATGGTAAGTAAGGATGCTGAGCATGAGATGGGGAACCCATGTAATGGTAAGTAAGGATGCTGAGCATGAGATGGGGAGCCCATGTAATGGTAAGTAAGGATGCTGGGCATGCGATGGGGAGCCCATGTAATGGTAAGTAAGGATGCTGGGCATGAGATGGGGAGCCCATGTAATGGTAAGTAAGGATGCTGAGCATGAGATGGGGAGCCTGTGTAATGATAAATAAGGATGCTGACCATGTAATGATGAGTAAGGATGCTGTGCATGAGATGGGGAGCCCATGTAATGGTAAGTAAGGATGCTGGGCAGGAGATGGGGAGCCCATGTAATGGTAAGTAAGGATGCTGAGCATGAGATGGGGAGCCTGTGTAATGATAAATAAGGATGCTGACCATGTAATAATGAGTAAGGATGCTGCGCATGAGATGGGGAGCCCATGTAATGGTAAGTAAGGATGCTGAGCATGAGATGGGGAGCCCATGTAATGGTAAGTAAGAATGCTGAGCATGAGATGGGGAGCCCATGTAATGGTAAGTAAGGATGCTGAGCATGAGTAGGGAGCCTGTGTAATGATAAATAAGGATGCTGACCATGTAATGATGAGTAAGGATGCTGCACATGAGATGGGGAGCCCATGTAATGGTAAGTAAGGATGCTGGGCTTGGGATGGGGAGCCCATGTCATGGTAAGTAAGGATGCTGAGCATGAGATGGGGAGCCTGTGTAATGATAAATAAGGATGCTGACCATGTAATGATGAGTAAGGATGCTGCGCATGAGATGGGGAGCCCATGTAATGGTAAGTAAGGATGCTTGGCATGAGATGGGGAGCCCATGTAATGGTAAGTAAGGATGCTGAGCATGAGATGGGGAGCCCATGTAAGGGTAAGTAAGGATGCTGATCATGAGATGGGAAGCCCATGTAATGGTAAGAAACAATGCTGAGCATGAGATGGGGAGCCCATGTAATGGTAAGTAAGGATGCTGAGCATGAGATTGGGAGCCCATGTAATGATAGTTAAGGATGCTGAGCATGAGATGGGGAGCCCATGCAATGGTAAGTAAGGCTGCATGAGATGGGGAGCCCATGTGATGCTGAGCATGAGATGGGGAGCCAATGTAATGGTAAGTAAGGATGCTGACCATGAGATGGGGGGCCCATGTAAAGGTAAGTAAGGATGCTGAGCATGAGATTGGGAGCCCTTGTAATGGTAAGTAAGGATGCTGAGCATGAGATAGGGGCCCATGTAATGGTAAGTAATGATGCTGAGCATGAGATGGGGAGCCCGTGTAATGGTAAGTAAGGATGCTGAGCATGAAGTAAGGATGCTGAGCATGAGATGGGGAGCCCATGTAATGGTAAGTAAGGATGCTGAGCATGGGATGGGGAGCCTGTGTAATGATAAATAAGGATGCTGACCATGTAATGATGAGTAAGGATGCTGCACATGAGATGGGGAGCCCATATAATGGTAAGTAAGGATGCTGAGCATGAGATGGGGAGCCCATGTAATGGTAAGTAAGGATGCTGAGCATGAGATGGGGAGCCCATGTAATGGTAAGTAAGGATGCTTGGCATGAGTTGGGGAGCCCATGTAATGGTAGGTAAGGATGCTGAGCATGAGATGGGGAGCCCATGTAATGGTAAGAAACAATGCTGAGCATGAGATGGGGAGCCCATGTAATGGTAAGTAAGGATGCATGAGATGGGGAGCCCATGTGATGCTGAGCATGAGATGGGGAGGCCATGTAATGATAAGTAAGGATGCTGACCATGTAATGATGAGTAAGGATGCTGAGCATGAGATGGGGCCCATGTAATGGTAAGTAAGGATGCTGAGCATGAGATGGGGGGCCCATGTAATGGTAAGTAAGGATGCATGAGATGGGGAGCCCATGTGATGCTGAGTATGAGATGGGGAGCCCATGTAATGGTAAGTAAGGATGCTGAGAATGAGATGGGGGCCTATGTAATGGTAAGTAAGGATGCTGAGCATGAAGTAAGGATGCTGAGCATGAGATGGGGAGCCCATGTAATGGTAAGTAAGGATGCTGGGCATGAGATGGGGAGCCCATGTAATGGTAAGTAAGGATGCTGAGCATGAGATGGGGAGCCCATGTAATGGTAAGTAAGGATGCTGGGCATGAGATGGGGAGCCCATGTAATGGTAAGTAAGGATGCTGGGCATGAGATGGGGAGCCCATGTAATGGTAAGTAAGGATGCTCAGCATGAGATGGGGAGCCTGTGTAATGATAAATAAGGATGCTGACCATGTAATGATGAGTAAGGATGCTGTGCATGAGATGGGGAGCCCATGTAATGGTAAGTAAGGATGCTTGGCATGAGTTGGGGAGCCCATGTAATGGTAGGTAGGGATGCTGAGCATGAGATGGGGAGCCCATGTAATGGTAAGAAACAATGCTGAGCATGAGATGGGGAGCCCATGTAATGGTAAGTAAGGATGCATGAGATGGGGAGCCCATGTGATGCTGAGCATGAGATGGGGAGGCCATGTAATGATAAGTAAGGATGCTGACCATGTAATGATGAGTAAGGATGCTGAGCATGAGATGGGGGCCCATGTAATGGTAAGTAAGGATGCTGAGCATGAGATGGGGGGCCCATGTAATGGTAAGTAAGGATGCATGAGATGGGGAGCCCATGTGATGCTGAGCATGAGATGGGGAGCCCATGTAATGGTAAGTAAGGATGCTGAGAATGAGATGGGGGCCTATGTAATGGTAAGTAAGGATGCTGAGCATGAAGTAAGGATGCTGAGCATGAGATGGGGAGCCCATGTAATGGTAAGTAAGGATGCTGGGCATGAGATGGGGAGCCCATGTAATGGTAAGTAAGGATGCTGAGCATGAGATGGGGAGCCCATGTAATGGTAAGTAAGGATGCTGGGCATGAGATGGGGAGCCCATGTAATGGTAAGTAAGGATGCTGGGCATGAGATGGGGAGCCCATGTAATGGTAAGTAAGGATGCTGAGCATGAGATGGGGAGCCTGTGTAATGATAAATAAGGATGCTGACCATGTAATGATGAGTAAGGATGCTGTGCATGAGATGGGGAGCCCATGTAATGGTAAGTAAGGATGCTGGGCAGGAGATGGGGAGCCCATGTAATGGTAAGTAAGGATGCTGAGCATGAGATGGGGAGCCTGTGTAATGATAAATAAGGATGCTGACCATGTAATAATGAGTAAGGATGCTGCGCATGAGATGGGGAGCCCATATAATGGTAAGTAAGGATGCTGAGCATGAGATGGGGAGCCCATGTAATGGTAAGTAAGGATGCTGAGCATGAAGTAAGGATGCTGAGCATGAGATGGGGAGCCCATGTAATGGTAAGTAAGGATGCTGAGCATGAGATGGGGAGCCCATGTAATGGTAAGTAAGGATGCTGAGCATGAGTAGGGAGCCTGTGTAATGATAAATAAGGATGCTGACCATGTAATGATGAGTAAGGATGCTGCACATGAGATGGGGTGCCCATGTAATGGTAAGTAAGGGTGCTGGGCATGAGATGGGGAGCCCATGTCATGGTAAGTAAGGATGCTGAGCATGAGATGGGGAGCCTGTGTAATGATAAATAA
This sequence comes from Ambystoma mexicanum, assembly GCF_040938575.1. Classification (NCBI taxonomy): domain Eukaryota; kingdom Metazoa; phylum Chordata; class Amphibia; order Caudata; family Ambystomatidae; genus Ambystoma; species Ambystoma mexicanum. The sequence continues at coordinate 58,619,474 of NC_090931.1, read as the reverse complement.
GGATGCTGACCATGTAATGATGAGTAAGGATGCTGCGCATGAGATGGGGGGCCCATGTAATGGTAAGTAAGGATGCTGAGCATGAGATTGGGAGCCTGTGTAATGATAAATAAGGATGCTGACCATGTAATGATGAGTAAGGATGCTGAGCATGAGATTGGGAGCCCATGTAATGGTAAGTAAGGATGCTGAGCATGAGATGGGGGCCCATGTAATGGTAAGTAATGATGCTGAGCATGAGATGGGGAGCCCATGTAATGGTAAGTAAGGATGCTGAGTATGAAGTAAGGATGCAGAGCATGAGATGGGGAGCCCATGTAATGGTAAGTAAGGATGCTGGGCATGAGATGGGGAGCCCGTGTAATGGTAAGTGAGGATGCTGAGCATGAAATGGGGAGCCTGTGTAATGGTAAATAAGGATGCTGACCATGTAATGATGAGTAAGGATGCTGCGCATGAGATGGGGAGCCCATATAATGGTAAGTAAGGATGCTGAGCATGAGATGGGGAGCCCATGTAATGGTAAGTAAGGATGCTGAGCATGAGATGGGGAGCCCATGTAATGGTAAGTAAGGATGCTTGGCATGAGTTGGGGAGCCCATGTAATGGTAGGTAAGGATGCTGAGCATGAGATGGGGAGCCCATGTAATGGTAAGAAACAATGCTGAGCATGAGATGGGGAGCCCATGTAATGGTAAGTAAGGATGCATGAGATGGGGAGCCCATGTGATGCTGAGCATGAGATGGGGAGCCCATGTAATGATAAGTAAGGATGCTGACCATGTAATGATGAGTAAGGATGCTGAGCATGAGATGGGGGCCCATGTAATGGTAAGTAAGGATGCTGAGCATGAGATGGGGGGCCCATGTAATGGTAAGTAAGGATGCATGAGATGGGGATCCCATGTGATGCTGAGCATGAGATGGGGAGCCCATGTAATGGTAAGTAAGGATGCTGAGAATGAGATGGGGGCCTATGTAATGTAAGTAAGGATGCTGAGCATGAAGTAAGGATGCTGAGCATGAGATAGGGAGCCCATGTAATGGTAAGTAAGGATGCTGGGCATGAGATGGGGAACCCATGTAATGGTAAGTAAGGATGCTGAGCATGAGATGGGGAGCCCATGTAATGGTAAGTAAGGATGCTGGGCATGAGATGGGGAGCCCATGTAATGGTAAGTAAGGATGCTGGGCATGAGATGGGGAGCCCATGTAATGGTAAGTAAGGATGCTGAGCATGAGATGGGGAGCCTGTGTAATGATAAATAAGGATGCTGACCATGTAATGATGAGTAAGGATGCTGTGCATGAGATGGGGAGCCCATGTAATGGTAAGTAAGGATGCTGGGCAGGAGATGGGGAGCCCATGTAATGGTAAGTAAGGATGCTGAGCATGAGATGGGGAGCCTGTGTAATGATAAATAAGGATGCTGACCATGTAATAATGAGTAAGGATGCTGCGCATGAGATGGGGAGCCCATGTAATGGTAAGTAAGGATGCTGAGGATGAGATGGGGAGCCCATGTAATGGTAAGTAAGGATGCTGAGCATGAGATGGGGAGCCCATGTAATGGTAAGTAAGGATGCTGAGCATGAGTAGGGAGCCTGTGTAATGATAAATAAGGATGCTGACCATGTAATGATGAGTAAGGATGCTGCACATGAGATGGGGAGCCCATGTAATGGTAAGTAAGGATGCTGGGCTTGGGATGGGGAGCCCATGTCATGGTAAGTATGGATGCTGAGCATGAGATGGGGAGCCTGTGTAATGATAAATAAGGATGCTGACCATGTAATGATGAGTAAGGATGCTGCGCATGAGATGGGGGGCCCATGTAATGGTAAGTAAGGATGCTGAGCATGAGATTGGGAGCCTGTGTAATGATAAATAAGGATGCTGACCATGTAATGATGAGTAAGGATGCTGCGCATGAGATGGGGAGCCCATGTACTGGTAAGTAAGGATGCTTGGTATGAGATGGGGAGCCCATGTAATGGTAAGTAAGGATGCTGGGCATAAGATGGGGAGCCCATGTAATGGTAAGTAAGGATGCTGAGCATGAGATGGGGAGCCTGTGTAATGATAAATAAGGATGCTGACCATGTAATGCTGAGTAAGGATGCTGTGCATGAGATGGGGAGCCCATGTAATGGTAAGTAAGGATGCTGGGCAGGAGATGGGGAGCCCATGTAATGGTAAGTAAGGATGCTGAGCATGAGATGGGGAGCCTGTGTAATGATAAATAAGGATGCTGACCATGTAATAATGAGTAAGGATGCTGCGCATGAGATGGGGAGCCCATGTAATGGTAAGTAAGGATGCTGAGGATGAGATGGGGAGCCCATGTAATGGTAAGTAAGGATGCTGAGCATGAGATGGGGAGCCCATGTAATGGTAAGTAAGGATGCTGAGCATGCGTAGGGAGCCTGTGTAATGATAAATAAGGATGCTGACCATGTAATGATGAGTAAGGATGCTGCACATGAGATGGGGAGCCCATGTAATGGTAAGTAAGGATGCTGGGCTTGGGATGGGGAGCCCATGTCATGGTAAGTAAGGATGCTGAGCATGAGATGGGGAGCCTGTGTAATGATAAATAAGGATGCTGACCATGTAATGATGAGTAAGGATGCTGCGCATGAGATGGGGGGCCCATGTAATGGTAAGTAAGGATGCTGAGCATGAGATTGGGAGCCTGTGTAATGATAAATAAGGATGCTGACCATGTAATGATGAGTAAGGATGCTGCGCATGAGATGGGGAGCCCATGTACTGGTAAGTAAGGATGCTTGGTATGAGATGGGGAGCCCATGTAATGGTAAGTAAGGATGCTGAGCATGAGATGGGGAGCCCATGTAAGGGTAAGTAAGGATGCTGAGCATGAGATGGGAAGCCCATGTAAAGGTAAGTAAGGATGCTGAGCATGAGATGGGGAGCCTGTGTAATGATAAATAAGGATGCTGAGCATGAGATGGGGAGCCCATATAATGCTATATAACAATCCTGAGCATGAGATGGGGAGCCCATAAAATGGTAAGTAAGGATTCAGAGCATGAGATGGGGAGCCCATAAAATGGTAAGTAAGGATTCAGAGCATGAGATGGGGAGCCCATAAAATCGTAAGTAAGGATTCTGAGCATGAGATTGGGGGCCCATGTAATGGTAAGTAACAAGGCTGAGCATGAGATGGGGAGCCCATAAAATGGTAAGTAAGGATTCTGAGCATGAGATGGGGAGCCCATGTAATGATAAGTAAGGATGCTGAGCATGAGTTGGGGAGCCCATGTAATGGTAAGTAAGGATTCTGAGCATGGAATTGGGGGCCCATGTAATGGTAAGTAAGGATACTGAGCGTGAGAGATGGGGGAGCCCATGTTATGGTAAGTAATGATGCTGAGCATGAGATGGGGAGCCCATGTTATGGTAAGTAATAATGCTGAGCATGAGATGGGGAGCCCATGTAATGGTAAGTAAGGATGCTGAGCATGAGATGGGGAGCCCATGTCATGGTAAGTAATGATGCTGAGCATGAGATGGGGAGCCCATGTAATGGTAAGTAAGGATGCTGAGCATGAGATGGGGAGCCTATGTAATGGTAAGAAACAATGCTGAGCATGAGATGGGGAGCCCATGTAATGGTAAGTAAGGATGCTGAGCATGAAGTAAGGATGCTGAGCATGAGATGGGGAGCCCATGTAATGGTAAGTAAGGATGCTGAGCATGAAGTAAGGATGCTGAGCATGAGATGAGGAGCCCATGTAATGATAAGTAAGGATGCTGAGCATGAGATGGGGAGCCCATGTAATGATAAGTAAGGATGCTGACCATGTAATGGTAAGTAGGGATGCTGAGCATGAGATGGGGAGCCCATGTAATTGTAAGTAACGATGCTGAGCATGAGATGGGGAGCCCATGTAATGATAGTTAAGGATACTGACCATGTAATGGTAAGTAGGGATGCTGAGCATGAGATGGGGAGCCCATGTAATTGTAAGTAAGGATGCTGAGCTTGAGATGGGTGGGCCCATGTAATGGTATGTAAGGATGCTGTGCATGAGATTGGGGGCCCATGTAATGGTAAGTAACAAGGCTGAGCATGAGATGGGGAGCCCATAAAATGGTAAGTAAGGATTCTGAGCATGAGACGGGGAGCCCATAAAATGGTAAGTAAGGATTCTGAGCATAAGATTGGGGGCCCTTGTAATGGTAAGTAAGGATGCTGAGCATGAGATGGGGGCCCATGTAAAGGTAAGTAAGGATGCTGAGCATGAGATGGGGGCCCATGTAATGGTAAGTGAGGGTGCTTGGCATGAGATGGGGAGCCCATGTAATGGTAAGTAAGGATGCTGAGCATGCGATGGGGGGGCCCATGTAATAGTAAGTAAGGATGATTGGCATGAGACGGGGAGCCCATGTAATGATAAGTAAGGATGCTGAGCATGAGATGGGGAGCCCATGTAATGGTAAGTAAGGATGCTGAGCATGAGATGGGGAGCCCATGTAATGGTAAGTAAGGATCCTGAGCATGAGATGGGGAGCCCATGTAATGGTAAGTAAGGATGCTAAGCATGAGATTGGGGGCCCATGTAATGGTAAGTAAGGATGCTGAGCATGAGATGGGGAGCCCAAGTAATGATAAGTAAGGATGCTGAGCATGAGATGGGGAGCCCATGTAATGGCAAGTAAGGATGCTAGCGTGAGAGATGGGGAGCCCATGTAATGATAAGTAAGGATGCTGAGCATGAGATGGGGAGCCCATGTAATGATAAGTAAGGGTGCTTGGCATGAGATGGGAAGCCCATGTAATGATAAGTAAGGATGCTGAGCACGAGATGGGGACCCCATGTAATGATAAGTAATGATGCTGAGCATGAGCTGGGGAGCCCATGTACTGGAGACAGTATGGCTGCCTCTCCGATAGCCAGTCGGGGCTTTTCCTAGCATCCACCGCTTGGGATCTCTTTTGAATCGTTTGTGGGCCTGCAGGATTAGCAGACGCCTATTCCAAAGATCTAGGGCCATGGAGGTCACTCCCCTGCTCCTGTGCAAGATTTGTTGAAGCTTGTACTGCAGGGAAGCATTTTGTTGAAGGTCTTCAAGCTTTACTTGGGAGAGTAAAAGTTAATCAGTCAGTTCAAGTATTTCTGGCGGTGTCCTTTAGGGTCTTGTGGGTGAAGCAAAGCCTCTTGTGAGAAACTCTCTGGTCAATTTGTAAATATTTCGGAGCAATCAGATGCGGGGGGATACAGGGTCGGACTGGGTCATACAATTGTCTCAGGCGCCAATGTAAAAGTGGTCTACAGTTGCAAATGGCTATTAATTCCTTTTGTGACACTGTTTAAATAAAGTGATAAAGTGTGATGCAAATTGTGCATTTTAAAGAATATTTATTCAGCAAAAGAGGGCCAACCTACTAGCCGCAGAGTGAATTAACTCATCAAACTGGCCCACTTTGACCAAATAAATGGGCTCACACCAGCATCCCGTGTTTTTGATTCGGCCATGGACTTATTGACCTGCTGGCCAGTCCGAGCCTGGAAGGATATGTCCTGCCTCTTTAGCTTGTACATTAGCCTGGTGGCCCGATTTTGGACCAACTGAAGTTCTTGATGAGGAACTTCACTGCCCCAGTGAGCATACTGTTGGAAAAGTTCAAGTGTGGTAGGGCACAGGCTTTTACCGGTTCCTTTCTTTGGGAACATTCCAGTAGAGGGGTGATATTTTGAAGAAGCCTGAGGTTGAAATGGACTTAACTACTAATGGAGTTCACTTGGGTTTCGAAGGACAAGGTGGTGTGTATTGGACACCCGGATTCTTGAGCTGTAAGGTAGGAGTAGGAAAGTGTTGCAGACCATGGACCATGGGAATGGCAGAGTTGGATGTTGGACAGTAACGTAGGAGCAGGTGGTGTCTCACAGCATCGGCCATGGGAATGGCAGAGTCGGATGTTGGCCTGTAAGGTAGGAGTAGGAGGTGTCTCACAGCATCGTTAATAGGAATGGCAGAGTCATATGTTGGCCTGTAAGGTAGGAGTAGGTGGTGTCTGTGAGAAACCTGAAGGTGTCTCACCCGGTAGTCCCCAAGGATCTGTCATCCAGGTGGCCAGGACAAGGCCATCGCTTTTGGATCCAGTTCCTGGGGGTGGACCAGTGCAGGAGGATCAACTGGGTGAGGGGTCCCTGGGGAGTGGAAGTGGGACACTGAACCAGGAGACGCGGTATCCCCTTCTTTGTAACACCTTTACCCCATCCTACCAGGTAGGATACTTAGGAACTCAACCCTCCCCCCCTTTTTCAACACAAACACTTTCTCACGGACAGCTCCCTCTGAGAGAAAACGGACTAACACCCGAGCTGTATACCTGGCATGTCCCAATACAATGGCCAGGGAGGGTCAGGCAATTACTGATCATTACACACACCTGGCTTCCATCACACTTCCCCACACGGATAAAATGCAGAGCACGAAAGCACACTCCCAGCAAGGCAAAGCACACGAGGAAGCAGCAGTTCCAAGATGGCAGTTTAATACAAGGCGAAAGACGGCAAAATCAAAGAGGTTTGCAAGGAGGGAAGTGCCCTTGACCTTTTCAATGAAAGACTGTTACTTTCATGAACCTTCAAGAATAAGAAACATAAGACCAAGAATTAAGGCCGAAGAACCCTGCATTGTGTGTCAGAGGTACCCAGGGCTCTCTTGCGTCGATAGTCAATGCGGGGAGAATCATGTGCCGCCGTGGGACTGTCCTTGTCTCCTACAACAAAGCAGCACCAGTGAAGTCTGCACAGCCGGTGAATTCGGGAGGCTGATACCAGACCGGTCTGTGTTGAATGCAAGGTTGCAAGCGGGAACATTCTATAGAGAAAACTGAAAAGAACAGTGTGTGAAGGGTATGTGGCAAGTGACGTGAATATAATTAAACAGCAGATAAGTGACAGAACTTTGAAGACAAGATACGATACTGTAGACAGAGTGGTCTGGTGCCACGTGGGTGCTCATTCAAAGTCTCTGTTAGGTATCCAACTGAAAGGTGGCAAATGTAAAAAGGAAAGGAATTGTGAAATCAAAGTGGTCCTGCAATGGGCCAGGTCAAACCCTGTGCACATTTGAAAGTCTTCGATAGTTGATGCTAATTGAAATTGGTCGGAGCCCGGCTGAGGGAGATTAAATGTGTTCAATGGGATCTGAGCCCAGTTGAGGGGGGCCCGGGGTGAACTGTGAGTCATCCAAGAAAGAATATCAGATGAACATTGTGAAAGATGTGAGAAAGGAAACGGTGTCTCACCAGCTGGTTTCCTGGCATCTGCCATTCATGTGGCCAGGACACGGCCATCGCTTTTGGATCCAGTTCCTGGGGGTGGACCAGTGTGGGAGGATCACCCGGATGAGGGGTCTTCGGGGAGTGGGACACCGGATGGTGAGACACGGTATCAGCTTCCCTGTAACACCTTTTCCCCATTCTACCAGGTAGTATAGTTAGGACCTCAACCACCCCTCTTTCCCGACACAAACACATTCTCACGGACATCTGACCATGAGCAAAATCGGACTAACACCAGAGCCGTATTCCTGGCATGTCCCAATACAATTGTCAGGCAAGATCAGTCAGTTAGGGATCATTACACAAATCTCACTTCAATTACACTTCCCCACATGGATAAAAGGCGGAGCACGAAAGCACACTCTGAGCAAGGCAAAGCACATGAGTAAGCAGAATTTCCAAGATGGCAGTTTAATACAAGGAGAAAGATGGTGAGACCAGAATGTGTTGCAAGGAGGGAAGTGCCCTTGACCTTTTCAGACCGTTACTTTCGTAAACCTTGGAAAATAAGAAACCTAAGACCTGGTACTAAAGCTGAAGAAACCTGCATTGTGTGTCAGAGTGTCGATAACCAAGGCAGGGAGGCAAGTGTACCGCTGTGGTACTGTCCTTGGCTCCTACAACAAAGCAGCCCCAGTAAAGACAGTCCCACTGGTGAGTCAGAGAAACCAATACCACACCAGCCTGTGTAACAATCAAGGTTGCAAGAGGCAACATTGTATGACGAAATCTAAAGAGAACAGTGTGTGAAACAAATGTGATGAGGGACGCAAATATAATTGAAAACCAGAGGAGTGACTGAACTTTGGAGGCGAAGAAAGATACTGTAAACAGAGTGGTCCAGCACCACATGGATGCTCATTCGAAGGTTTCTGTTAGGTATCCAACTGGTTGGGCACTGTGAGAAGGGAATTTTGATATAAAGTGGTCCTGCAATGGGTCAAGGTTAACCCTGTGCACATTCGAAAGTCTTTGATAGTTTAATGTAAATGGAAATTAGTCTGAGTCTGGCTAAGGGAGACTAATTGTGTAAGAGGAAGGATCTGAGCTCAGCTGAGGGGGATCTGGGGTGAACTGTGAGTCACCCAAGAAAGAATATTTTCTGAACATTCTAAAAAGGGGGATTGGAGCCCAGAAGAAGGGGATCCACAGTAACGATTGTGCTACAAAAGGGATCTGAGCTTGGCCGAGGGGGATCCAGGGTGAATCACCTGAATTGAATACTTATAAGAGGAAAGGAACTTTGTGTTTTGTTTTGATTCATCAGGCCCTCTGAATCAAGAGACTTGGATAAGTAAAGAGATTTGGGCACAGAAGGACCTGATGCTGGTAACGGAACTGTATCTTTGTGCCGAAGAAGCCAGAGCGTGTGCTTTGCTCGAGTAAACCGTCTTGTCCCATGCTGAAAACACGGGTAAAGGAGACCAACGGCCTGAACATCTTGACATATCATTTTGTGAACACTTCATTCTTTTTCATGAACACTACCCCACACTATTTGTATTTAGTGGTAAGGATTGGCAATGGTTATTTTAGTATAGGCCTTTTTATTTTGACAAGACACCACTAAGACTGCATTATTATTATTTGATGGTCATAGCCTGCTCACCTCTGTAGATATAGGATTAGATAGGTGTTTGTTACACCCTTTTTGATGTTCAATAAACCCTCTTGAACTGTGGTCACATTTGTCTGTCTTACTGTTGATACCATGCCTTCCTTACATGTGGTTTCAGGAGTGGGATGTGACTCAATTGAAACAAATTGGGGAACCCTAAAATTCCAGAAGCTTAGTCATAGAGCCTCAGACCCCTCTGTTGCCACAAAAGAATCAATAGGCTTTGATATCTGTAGCAGGAGTGAAGCTTCTATCCCTCCAGGGAAAAGAGGAATAATTCCCACAGACTTAGTTTCGATACCCCATCCTGAGTGTTATATAAGATTGGCCCCAAAATCTGGCCTGGCCTGGAAGTTCGGTCTAGACGTTCTAGCAGGCATCATAGATCCCGACTTCCGGTGAGACATAAAGGTTCTCTTACAGAACCATGGTAAAATTCCATTTGAAGTACACTGTGGAGACAAAATTGCACAAGGAATTCTTGGAAAAGGCTGTATTTCCTCGTTTTAGAGAGAGTGAACCGGAAGATACGGAGAGAGGTACCTTAGGCTTTGGGAAAGCTGATGAACCTTGTACGACCGAAGCGAAAAGGGAAGAAGCACTTACCATCTTTCCCGACCTAGCCTTCGCCGAGCGAAATGATCCAGCCATCGCTGAGGCTTTCTTACAAGCAATTACCGGGGGGAGGGAGTAGAGAAGGGAAGTCCCTTTTTCTTCCTAAAACAAGGATTACTGAATAGAAAGGAAACGTCCACAGAAGACCTAAGTAAAACTCGGTTAGTGATCCCCAAAGCTCACTGGAAGATCGTACTAGAGATCGCACATTCTCATCTGACAGGGGGACACTTAGGACAATCTAAGAGCCGGACACATATCAGTGGGAAGGTTTACTGGCCAGTAATACATGCTGATATATAAAACTTTATTCAGACATGTGAAATAGATTACAGCTCAATTTCTCCAGATTACAGTTTATTCCAGATTGCAAATACACAGATTAAGGTTCTGGATAAAGTTAAAACACTAGGCATGATGATGGGAGCATCATTAGGGGCCGAAGCACAGACACAGTATATAAAAAAACATGCAACTACTATTTTAGACTTCTTAAAGCCATCAGACCATATCTGTTGGAGGGCAACTGTGCCACTGTGGCCAGGACAACTATTCTATACCGCCTTGACTATGGCAACGCTCTGATGGTAGGAGCAAACATAAAATGCCTACAAGTCTATCAGATTATACAGAATAATGCAGTCAGTATCATAAAGCACAAATCCAAATACGACCATATCAGTAACTCCAGGAAAGAGCAGCACTGGCTCAGAGTTGAAAATAGAACTCAATTCAAGGCCCTTACCCTAGCCCACAGATGCATCCACAGGAAAGCAGCAGGGTACCTGAAATCTAAAATACACATATACGCACCCATCCGCAGATTAAGATCAGAGGACAAAAACAGGATTGCGGTTGCTATGCACAAACGCAAGCTTGGACTGGGCAAATCCTTTCCAATTATCACAGCAGGTCTATGGAATAATCTGCTCATTAACATAAGAAAAGAAGCTAAATACCTACTCTTCCGCAAATGGTGAAGACTCACCTCTTCAACTAAAACTTTCACATAGGTTCACTCAGACACATGCACTAAGCACCTAGATTTGTCTTGTTATATTCATGTTTGTCCCACGTGTCCATGTATCTGTGCCCGAGACTTGTGAGTTACTGGCGTAACAGAAATAAATAAATAAATAAAATATGTCAGAAAACCAGTACTCACATCCCATTGCCTGCCCCTCTGAATCCTTTACAATTAATAGAAGTCCCTTTCTCAAGGATTGGGATGGATATCATTGGACCTTTGGAGAACTCTAGACTGGGTAACAAATATGTGCTTGTGATTGTCGATTATGCTACTAGCTATTCTGAGGCAGATGTTACGTATTCCACGCGGAATGACAGCGCTGGTTCATCCACGGCGTTCACGCGAAGAAGAGCACACTCACAAGCTCCCCTCTGGAATCGATACATGTTGCCATGGCGCTTGTTTGCACGCAGGCGCGTCTCGTGTCAGCTGACACCTTGCAGGCGTAAGGAACGTGCACCTAAACCACGCCCCTCTGTACTTTAAAGCACCGCTACTCGTACAGCTCTCTGCTGCTAATTGTAGTGTTATTCTCCTTGCGGTTCCGTTCCGTATTCCAATCTGACTTTTAGTTAGTGCTCTATTTTGGATCTTCTTGTTCCCGACGTTTGGCTATTCAATTTGGACTGCATTTGGATACTCCTTTGGTTTGGTTACGCCCGCTCCTTCACTGACCCGGACTTCTTCACGGACTGCCTGCCTATTTCCTCAGTGACTTCCTGCTACTACGGCCCACTAAGGTAATTGGTTGTCCTCATCCACGGCCTCTTTCTGGTTCCTGAGGCCATTTCACTTGCTGCTATCCTGAACTGTGCATTCTAGTAAAAAGAAACACTCTGCTGGATTTTTCTGTTATCCTTAACTTTGGAACTTGCTTTCTACATCCTCTGGGACTTCAACATTCTACAGTGAACTACTATCCAAGTGCATATTGACGCTTTCCGGTACATGTATCAACCCGTCACTAGTGCGTCCCTCGTGCCGCCTGGGTTACTCTCCTGTACTAACCTACCTTTTTATTATTTTGTCCTTTCGTTGTTTTCCCTCTATTTGGACTTCATTCAATCCTGCCAGTTTCCCTTCAGGTCTGTGTTTGAATTATGTATCCATTTATTTCTGGGATGCTCTGGTGTATTACATTTATGCAGAGGCTAATAGTTTATTTCTTTTGTAGGTTAATCCTATAGCAGAGTCCACTCCTCAAATCCTATCTAGGTACTCCTTAGTACTATTTGTTTTCTTGCATTCCTTCATACCTTGGCTCCTCTAACCATCTTTGTATTTCTTTGCAGCATTTGTTGGCGGTGTGTGTTCTCCCTGCTCTTTTAGGTGATTGGCAATTCTGCCTGTTCAGATTGAAACAGCAGAAGGGCACATCGCAGAAAAGAGCCCCTCCTTGAGGAAGCCTGAATCTTAGAATTCAGGGGGTCTCGGGTTACCAGAGGGTGTCTTGTGAATATCTGTGGAAACTACCGTCTCCAAGGTCGCCTATCTACAGGCAGTGATCAATTACCGGAGTGGTGAGTAACAGCAGAACACCACCACCCTGAACATTTTAAAACACTTATTACTGTATTTCTCCAGAGTTGTTTTTCCTAAGGAAATCCTAATGGATCAAGGATCCAATTACATGAGCAAGCTCATGGGTGAAGTCAAGGAGCTGCTCCATATCACCACCTTCAGTTTACCATCTCCAAACATACAGATTCGTAGAAAGATTCAACAAAACACTCAAAATTATCCTGAGAAAGTTGGTAGATAAGGACGGGAAGGACTGGGACTGTATTAATCCCCAGGGCATTATTTACAGTAAGAAAAACCTCTCAGGCATCCACTGGATTCTCTCTTTTTGAACTACTCTGTGGTAGAGAACCTAGAGATGTTATGGACATGAAGTGGGAGACCTGGGAAGAAAGAGAAGAAGCACCCATTCCCCTTTCACAAACTCTACCAGATTGCGAGAGCATACGAAACTTGTTCAAAATCTAGTCTATACTCATATGGAAAAAGCCCAAGCACAACAAAAGTTCACCTATGACAAAAAAGTAAATCTAAGATTTCTTTCTATAGTTCAAAAATTATTGGTCCTCTTGCCTACTTTGGAAAAAAACTTGTCTATAAGTGGCACGGGCCATATGAAATATTGGAACGAACAGGAACCTGCACTATATGGTGGCTCAACCTGACAGTAAGCAAAAGTTCCATCTATACCACATAAATCTCTTAAAAGAGTGGAAGGAAAATCCTTATGCCGCCAATGCCATGATACTATCCTGTTTGGTACCAGAAGAAATAGATAACTTCGAATTATGTATTCTCAGAGAAACCCGGAAGAGTGAAAGGCACTTATCACTATATTAGAACACCCAAAGAAAAAGTGGTCCATTTAAAACCATATAGACTCCCGGAAGCCCATAAACAGATAGTGGTTGAGGAAGTAAATAAAATGTTAAGAGTGAATATTATCGAACCCTCTTCAAGCCCATGGTCCTCCCCTATAATATTGGTCACAAAACCGCACAATTCCTGGAAGTTTTGCATAGACTTCCGCCAAATTAATGCCATCTCTTATTTCAATGCCTATCCCATGCCACACATCGACGACTTGACTGATAAACTCGGAAACGCCACCTTTCTCTCAACCCTAGATTTAACCAAGGGGTACTGGCAGATCCCAATACATGGACCTGATAAGGAAAAGACAGCTTTCTCGATGCCCCTAGGACTGTCCCAGTTTAAAGTCCTTCCTTGTGGCTTACACGGGGCACGCCACTTTCCAATGACTTATGGACAGAATATTACAGCCCTACTTTGATTTCTGTGGAGCTTATATTGACAATATAGTCATTTATAGTAAAACCTGGGAAGACCATCTTTTCCATCTCTTTACTATTATGAGAACCCTTAGAGAAGCCGGCCTAACTGCCAAATCCATCCAAATCTAGGCTGGCCCAATCAGCCGTGAAGTACCTCGGCTTCTTTGTAGAAAATGGTAGTGTCCAACCTCAATGCGAGAAAGTGAAAGCTGTCTTAGATACCCCTATGCTTAAAACTAAGAGGGACCTCAGTGCATTCTTAGGGTTAATTTGTTATTATCGTAGGCTTATCCCTAACGTCTCGGACAGGACAGCTAAACGGACAAATTAAAGAATGCCGAACCCCATAAATTCATTGGACTGACGAGGATGATGTATGTTACAGCAACTTAAAACAAACCCTGTGCCAGAACCCGATCCTAAAGGTAGTAGATTTCTTGAAGGAGTTTGTATTATAGACAGACACCTCCCTTAAACTAGGAGCAGTCTTGTCACACATTTATGACGGATTGCAACATCCAATCTTATTTACTAGTTGCAAACTCCTTCCATGTGAAAAAAATACTCTGTGCTGAAATTAGAGGCCCTTGCCATCAGGTGGGCCATTACCCACCTTAGATATTACCTACTAGGAAGGAAGTTCACACTCCTCACAGGTCATTCTTCTCTACTTTGGATTAGCCAACAGAAAGATTCAAACCCTTGAGTCATGTGATGGTTCTTAGACCTGCAACCCTACTGTTTCACTGTGGACCAGAGAAAAGGCAAAGATCAAGGGAACATGGATTTCCTTTCTCGGTTCCCTTGTGAAACAGATGCAGCTACATCGTATAGGGGGATGGGTATGTGAGAAACCTCAAGGTATCTCACCCGCTAGTCCCCAGGAATCTGTCATCCAGGTGGCCAGGGCACTGCCATCGCTGTTGGATTCAGTTCTTGGGGGTAGACCAGTGCGGAAGGATCACCTGGGTAGGGGTCTGCAGGGAGTGGAAGTAGGACACCGGATGGCGAGATGCGCAATTCCCTTCCTTGTAACACCTTTACCCCATCCTACTAGGTTGCATACTTAGGAATTCAACCCCCCTGCTTTTCCAACACAAACACTTTCTCGTGGACAGCTCACTATGAGAAAAAACAGACTAAAACCCGAGCAATGTACCTGATATGTCCCAATACAATGGCCAGACAGGTTCAGGCAATTACTGTAATTACACACACCTGACTTCCATCACACTTCCCCACATGGATAAAATGCAGAGCACGAAAGCACACTCTGAGCAAGGCAAAGCACACAGGGAAGCAGCAGTTCCAAGATGGCAGTTTAATACAAGGCGAAAAATGGCAAGACCGCAGAGGTTTGCAAGGAGGGAAGTTCCCTTGACCTTTTCAACGAAAGACTGTTACTTTTGAAAGGGTGGCCCTAAATATAAGGGTATCCCTAATTATAAGGGTGTCCCTTAATTATGCTCACACCAGAATAAATACCCCCTTCTAGGGCAGTAAGTCCAAGAGTCTGTCTTGTAAGGATAACAAATGTAATCTTTACAGAAATGAGGATGGCAGCAAAGAACTCTGCTCCCTAAACTGTCTCTTCTGTCCCTCATCCGTTCCTTTCTCCTCCCAAACTGGTGCCAGGCAGGATCTTTTATAGTCCAGTCTTACTGTAGTTGCATCACTGGATATGGGCATGGCTCCATACCAAACCCTCCTGCTTCCATACAACGGATGCTGCAAAGTCTTCCTTTCTTCATTGTCAGTGATTTCTGTCAGGACATGCTACTTTACATTTGCTAGCCTATGCAAAAATACACTGTAGCTCATGCTTTCCTTCATTTTGCTACCTATGAACATCTATATATAAAAACATTTTCCCATCATTCTCTCCATATTTCATTCATTCTACTCATGTTTTTATCTGGTCCTGTAATTTCCTTTAAACCTTGAATTCATAATTCTGCATGTTGAGAATCGAGCCTTAGCCTGCATGGGCTTTTGGCAGACAGCAAACAGCTGATGGGTCCCTTTGTGCTGGCAGTCCTAGCACAAACACTGTGTGGAAGCCTGTAGTATATTTTTAGCACAGGCTGCATTCTTCCCAGCAGAGAGCTTGCCTCTACCACGCTTTAAAATTTTAGAACTGCATAGGATTTAACATTTACAAATGTATTCAGCTAATAGTTATTTGCACCTTATATTCAAATAATAACTGCCTTCTTTTAGTGCCTGCCCATGTCTGTGTATATGATTATATGTGCATGAGAGAGCTTTCCCTGTGCCCCCCCTCTTCCCCCTAGCCCTTGTAGTGCCTAGAAGAAGTCAAAAGAAGTCTTGCCTAATTCTACAGTGCTTGGGGGTGTGGGAAGACACTAGCTCCTTCCCAAACTTCCCCCCTTTCATTACTTCTACAGTAACAAACTCACCCCACCCGACATATCTACAACCCCAGAAATATTAGTTTGAGTTTTGCTGTTTATTGTATGGCAAGGTGTTTTAGATCCCCCAATTGATACCATCCTCTTTGCACTAATAGGAACTATATTGACACAACATCAGAGACCCAATTGGCATGTGCAGAAGAGGACCAAGAAGAATACGATAACAGGCACCAGTATTTTTACTGCTGCCTCCAGCCATGACAGGACCCAATCAAAGGCAAGCGATAGCCCATCCGTGTTCTGAACTCTACCTTCTTTCTTCATTTGAACACCTAGAATGTGCACCGCCTTGATGACGTGGGATAGTGACCCCCTTCTCAGCATCTTCCAGGGGTACAAAAGTGCAGCAGCTGCTCCCAACTTTTTACACACTCCTTCTTCTATGGCTGTTTGCAAGTCCAGCATGTAGCGGTTCTGCATCATCATGAGTCTCAATGCACAGAGCTCTACTTTGATGGCGTTGAACCAATTTTCTGTGTCATTGGCCAGCTGGACTAGCTCCCATCAGCCTATCTGCATCCACTTGCTGTTAGCAGTTGCTTTTACCCCAGGAGCCAAAAAAGATTAAAAGAAAGTATCTGCTGAGCTAAAATACTCATCAGGTATTCCTCTGAGCAGTGCGGAAGAGTCCTTTGAGACATAGTTTGATCTCTTCTTTCTTCCCCGCTATTGAAATCGTCCTTTTTCTGGCTGCATACCAAATTCTCATGTGATCTGCAAGTTTTGTTCTGCTTCTTTAGGTTGTTATTTTATACCTATTTTCATGTTCTCCGCGTGGATTCCAATCCTAGCCACCTTCACATTATCTGGTTCTTCACTGGTAAAATAAGCTCTGTTTATTTACATAAATCCACCAGATAGTGTCTCTCCCACAACAAATGACACAAACCAGGTTTATAACTTGCACTACAGGGATACTATTTGCCTTATCACCGACTGCCATTAACCTCTGTGCTTTTTTCCCTTACAGCCTGGTACCGTAGCAGTGTGGTCTCTCCGCTCTTTCATTTGATCTATTCCTCTGTCTGGTCTCATTGGAACACAGCAGAGGGGTGCATCAAGGGAAAGAGCTCCCTCAAGCGAGGAGGCCTGGGTTAAGGAATAACCCAGGCTCTTCAATCAAACTGAACAGGTCAGAACCAATACTCACCTGTCCTTGCCTCGCATCGATCCTAGCCGGTGAGTAACCCTTTGTAACAGCGGTCTTGTGTAGGCTGCGTAGTCTAGGATTCATGCCCTACAATAATTACATAATGTCAGGAATTTGGGGTGGTGGAGGCGGAAGAGGTGTCAGGGTCTTCAGAACGCTTAAAAAAACGTGATAATGACAAGAAAACTACCTTTCCCAGCAGCCTCTGAGTATTGTGTAGTTCTTGCCGTGCGCACGTTGAGCCAGCTCTCTGTAATTAGTAATAGCTTATCAAGGGCCCAACGGCGCACGGCAGGTGTGGCTTATTTTGATGTTCGAGGCGAAGCCATGCCGGAGGATCGAGCGGAGTCACGCACGCCTGCAGTTTCAAGCAGGCATCTGTAATACGGGAATAGCAGCACACCGAGGCCATGCGCGGTTCCCATGCCGCTCTGCATTCCTTTCTGAAACTAGCACGGGGAACGCGAGGCGGCGGAGGACTGACCCGCGCTACGATTACGGCGTCATCAGCTTACGTCTGGGAAGGTTTGCGAGCTTCCCAGAGCTTCCCAGACACTCAGATAATTGCTGGTTGGGTTTTGTTGTCGTTTGCCTTCATCGGGCATTGCATATCGGCAGAACTGAACTCTGTGATTGTCACTAGCAATGGTTTGAAGTGAACACTTGGTGTCTGTATGGTGAACAGGCACTAAACCTGGCAAGAAGTACAGCCTGCATTTGAGTGTTAGGGCTGTTAACTATTCACCCCGTGTGGATTCTCAGAAACACAGTGCTATGTTTGGTGTTGATACTCAGACCACTTGGTCCTACATGTTTTATGTGTGTCAATGTGCTACTGCTTGCCCATAGGGCCATGTGTTATGTTCTTCATGTTGGGAAATTCTCTCATAAGTTTGTTTCATTTTGTGCTTGCATATATATAGTCCTTGTAATTGTATTATGACTGGTACCTGTATCAAGGGGGTACTAGGAGGTGCAGGGACAATAGGAAGGCGCAGTAGTGGCCTGTATTAAGAGGACATTATTGGTGACCTGAGTTTAGGTTAGGTTCTATGGTACCCAATCAGATATTGGTTCTATGGTACCCTTTCAGATATTGGACAGTGTAGTGTTTTTTCCCTGTTACGTCCCCCGTCCTGTCCAACTTAGGTGTTTCCTAACCCTTTACCTGGTTTTCCTAACATTCCCTTCCCCGTCCACAACCTCTTCCTAACCCTCTTCCCCCCATTGGCTGCCACGTGATATCCTGTGTTTATATATATCAGGTATTCGGAGAGTGTCGACACACCTTTCTCCAAAATTGTGTTTGACACATAAGCCCAAAAACTGCTGCATTTCCTTGACAGTACTGGGCTTAGGAGTGGCGTGTACTGCCGTTGCCCTATCTGGTAATATTTTTTTCCTGTTTGCAGAAATAAGTTGCCCCAAGTATAGTACCTCCTGTTGACAGTATTGCAGCTTTTCTTTATCTGCCTTGTACCCTTTGTGAGCAGCAATTACAGTAATGCAACAGAATCCCTCCTGCACTGATGTTCATTTTCACTACATACCAGCAGATCATCCTGTCATGAACCGCCGATTACGTCCATTCTGGACTTCGTGGTCCCTGACCCATAGAGGACTGAATTCCGTGATCCTTCCAACATGGCCTTGAATACGAAACACAGCTTACCAGCCTTTATGCGCTACGTTCAACTTCCTACAAAACAGTCACGCCCTCTGCGGCTCTGCGCGTCTCAACGCTACCGCTTGGAGTAGTCAAACGTGTGTTGCCGGAGTTCGCTAGGTGCCTCCTTCCGAGTCCCGTTTCCCATTTTCCTGATTATACTCCCTTTCTGTCTCCTTTCCTTGTCCTACCTTCTTCCGTGCTCATCTTCCTGGATTTCTCCTGTGCTCGGTTCCACGGCGTTCTGTACCTCCGAGTCAGGATACCCTGATACAGGATACTTCCTGGTTCCCGGTCCTGGATATTTGAACGCTACTTGGCGTAGGACTTGCAATCCTAAGACCTGCACACGGGCCTGTATAAATCCCGGACCGTGCAAAAGAAGGAAGTCACTTCCAAGAAGGTGGCAAGCAAAGAGAAACAGGTGAGAAGGGGAGAGACTTGTGACAGACTGAGATGCCTTAAACCTGATACAAAGACAAAGATGGAAGCCGCGGTTCAAGACCTCATGCGAGGTATGCAGGAGTTAACCACTGAAGTCCAGAATCTTAAGGCAGAGAACGCTGCATTAAGGCAGTTAGTCTTATCTCGTGACTCTGCAGCCAAAGAAAGTGTCTTGTTGGGAGGAGTAGTGGACAAATACGATGGCTCCTCAAAAACCCTCCGTGCCTTCCTTGATTCCTGATTGATACATTTTATCTTTAAGCCATACTACTTTTCTACCCCAAGAGCAAAGGTGGGATTTATGATATCACACCTCACGGGCAATGCCCTGACCTGGGCAACCCCCCTAGTCAATGCGGGCGACGCACTCCTGGATGATTACGATGGGTTTGTGGAAGCCCTTAAAGCCATGTTTGATCGCCCAGAACTCGTTTACAGTGCTCAAGAGAGACTGCTTGTATTCCAACAAGGGTCCCAGGATATGCTCACATATGTGACCTGCTTTAAACAATTTGTAAAAGAGGCCGATTGGTCCCAAGAAGCCAGCTTCACCTTCTTTCGAAGAGGCCTAAATGAGGTAAAGGATGAATTAGCCAGGGTAGCCCGCCCAGGCTCCTTCCAAGCTCTCATGGACCTCTCCCTACAGATCGATTTCCGGATCCAGGAAAGAAAGGCAGAGAAAAGGAAGCCTAAGCCAACATCTCCAAAGGCAGATACTGACCACCCATACAAAAAAGAAACCGCTGCATCTCCAGCCTCGGACCCAGAACCCATGCAACTAGGTGCCTTCCGGGGACCCATTGCCCCACAAGAAAGGATGCGTCGGATTAATACCAGACTGTGCATGTATTGTGCCTCTGATAAACACCTTGTAAGAGAGTGCCCTATTGCGCCACCTCGACGTTAGGGAAACGCCAGCTCCCGATCCTAAGTGGAGCACAGTTTCGGGAGAAAGATGTCTGCTCCTCATCAATTCCTTCCTTTAACTCCCCAGGACAGAACAATCTTGTGATTCTACAGGCATTCTTGTCACCTTCCAAGAAAGAATCCTACCCCATCCTGGCTTTAGTGGATTGCAGAGCCATGGGCATATTCATCGATCATGATTGGGCTGTCAGCCATCGTGTTCCCCGCAAAACAAAAGAGACAATGCAACCTGTTGAAGCCATTGATGGAAGACCCTTGTCTTCAGGACCCATAATCCACCAAACCAAAGAGATTCTTCTTTCGATAAACAACCACCAAGAGATGATTAGATTTGACATCATAAGATCTGCCCACTATCCCATGTTTCTAGGCATGCCCTGGCTGCAGTAACACAATCCCTACATCAATTGGGCAGCAGGCTCCTTGTTTCTTGGTTCAGAATATTGTTTGCCCCATTGTTTATCTCCTATCACCTTGCCAAGCCCCTCGGAAGACTTCCAAGAAACCCAGCAATTCCCAGTAACTGTCTCCAACATTAACCAGATAACCCAAGCTTACCAGACATACTCAGATGTGTTCTCAACAGCCATTGTTCAATCTCTCCCATCCCACAGACCTGAGGATTGTGCCATTGACACCGAGCCTTCAGCAGTGATTCCCTTCGGAAGAATGTTCATTCTATCCGAACCTGAAAAAGGACCCTCCGGGAGTATCTGGACACCAATTTAACGAATGGAACTATTCGACCCTCCAAGTCCCCAGCGGGAGACTCCCTCTTCTTCATTCCTAAGAAAGATTCCAAGGAGCTTAGACCATATTTGGATTACTGTGGCCTTAACCAATGCACCCTCAAGCACCGTTACCCATTACCTCTTATTTCGGACATCCTGGAAGCTGTGAGGGGTGCAGTCATCTTCACAAAACTAGATCTCAGGGGTGCCTACCATCTCATTCGTATAAAAGAAGGTGATGAGTGGAAAATAGCCTTCAGAACACCCTTTGGCCACTTTGAGTATCTGGTTATGCCCTTTGGACTTGCTAATGCCCCCACAATATAACAACATTTCATGGATCATTTTTTTCTGAAATGTTGTTCCTTTTCGTCATTGTATACCTAGACGGCATACTGATTTACTCCAAGGAACCTCGGAAACATGAAGAACACGTTCAGGCAGTTTTACAGCGTTTATGAGAACATAAGCTCCTGGCCAAACCTGAAAAATGCCTTTTCCATGTATCAATTGTTCACTATCTTGGATTTGTTCTTAGCCCCAAGGGTATTGGAATGGATCCTTCCAAGTTGATTCCATCTTATCTTGGCCTGTTCCTACCACTGTGAAACAAATTCAAACCTTCCTGGGGCTCGCTAACTTTTACAGGAAATTCATACCCGCATTTTCTGATATTGTACACCCTATTGTTACACTATTAAAGAAAGACACCCCCTTTCAGTGGTCCTCAGCTCAAGACTCGGTGTTTCAACGGTTGAAGTCGGAGTTCACACAAGCCCCAATCCTGGATCAACCCGACACAGACTGCCCCTTCCTTGTTGAGACTGATGCATCCGACTATGCCATCGGAGCAGTTCTGAAACAAGAACTTGACAAGATGGAACACCCCATTGCCTATCTCTCCCGTACTTTGACTCCCAGTGAAACTCATTATTCCGTCCTGGAGAAGGAGTTGCTAGCCATCCGACAAGCCTTCACTGACTGGCGCCATCTCCTTCTGGGAGCCAAACACCCAGTATAAGTCCGTATCGACCATCGGAATCTACAAGTCCTACAATCCCTGGAGTGCAGAAACAGACGTCAAGCCCACTGGGCCTTCTTTTTTGCCCAATATCAATTTCAAATCCATCACTTTCCTGGAGCACATAACATCATAGCCAATGCCTTATCCAGACATCCTGATTATGAACCCCTTGAGGACCAGACCTTTCCCAAGATGTTTCCCAACACAGTATTCGTAGCTTAAGCCGTTACTCTCCTGGAGGATATTCGAGCCAAAACACATATGGCTCATTTTACACCTCTATACAAACTACCATCCTCATCTGAACTAGCTGGGAGTTTTCTGGAACACATATTCTGGCTTCATGGACTACCTTCCAAAATCATTTCCGGCAGTGGACCCCAGTACATATCCCAGTTTTGGAAACAACTATGTCGGATATTGGGGATCCAGCGTGCCTTGTCCTCGGGCTATCATCCACAGACTAATGGAGCTACAGAACGAGTAAACCAAACCCTGGAACAGTATCTTTGCTGCTTCGCTACCAAAGTCCAGGATGATTGGTCACTCTTGATACCTGTGGCCGAATTTGCTTACAACAATTCGGATCATTCAGCTATCAAGACCAGCCCTTTCTTTTGTAGCCAAGTATTTCACCATTCACTTCTACCATCCATTCTCCCACATCCTACCCCAATTCCTGCGGTCGATTCCTGGATTGAAACATTGATCAATGTACACAAAGAAGCAAAGGAACACCTGGAAAAGGCCCGAAAAGATGTTAAACAATATGCTGACACCAAAAGAAGACCTAGTCCTTCTTATTCAATATGAGATAAGGTTTGGCTATCTTCAAAACTCCTTCCTCGTCACCTACGACCAAATAAATTGGCTTCCAGGTATTACAGACCTTTTTCCATAAAGGAAATTGTTCATCCAGTGGCCTTTCGACTCTGACTTCCAGAGTCGTGGAAAAAGATTCATCCAGTCTTCCACACTTCTCTGTTAAAACCATATGTACAGTCCACTCTACCAAGATCTACTCCAGTGATTGTCGATAACCAACTTGAATACGAGGGGCCTCATTACGAGTCCAGCGGTAACCGTGGCGGTAAAACCACCTGGTTACCGCCGGAATCGTATTACCATTCCGCCTCCGTGATTCCCGGAATTACCGGGGCATTACAACCCCGGTTTTCCGGGAATCACGGAGGCGGAATGGTGTTAATCCCCATTCCCATTGAGTACTATGGGACTCGATGGGAATGGGGATCATGGAAACACCGGCAGCATCTCGTAATGCTGCCGGTGTTTCCTCGGCCGCCTGCAGGCGGGCGGTGTTAAACCCGCCAGGTCAGACCTGGTGGGAACATCACCTCCCACCTGCAGGAGTTGGGATCAGGCGGTCCGGAAACAACGGTGGCGGTGGGTTTACCGCCACCGTTATTTCCGGACCGCCTGAGTTATAATGAGGCCCGAGGTCTCTAGGATTTGTGACTCCAGGTACCGACAAGGTCAACTACAGTATTTTGGTCGAATGGAAGGGATATCCTCCCAGTGAGCACACCTGGGAACCCGTCTCAAACATGAATGCCACCCGGCTGATACATAGATATCATCTTATCCACCCAGGCAAACCCGGAGGTGTAGGGCTTCGGAGGAGACATACTGTCATGAACCGCCGGTTGCGTCCATTCTGGACTTCGTGGTCCCTGACCCATAGGGGACTGAATTCCGTGATCCATCCAACATGGCCGTTGAATACAAAATGCAGTTTACCAGCCTTTACGCGCTACGTTCAACTTCCTACAAAACAGTCACGCCCCTGCGGCTCTGCATGTCTCAACGCTACCGCTTGGAGTAGTCAGACGTGTGTTGCCGGAGTTCGCTCAGTGCCTCCTTCCGAGTCCCGTTTCCCATTTTCCAGATTATATTCCCTTTCCGTCCCCTTTCCTTATCCTACCTTCTTCCGTGGCTCATCTTCCTGGATTTCTCCTGTGCTCGGTTCCACGGCGTTCCGTACCTCCGAGTCAGGATACTGTTTCCTTCCTGGTTCCCGGTCCTGGATATTTGAACGCTACTTGGTGTAGGACTTGCAATCCTCACGCTGGAATCCGAAGACCTGCACACGGGCCTGTATAAATCCCTGACCGTGCAAAAGAAGGAAGTCACATCCAAGAAGGTCGCAAGCAAAGAAAAACAGGTGAGAAGGGGAGAGACTTGTGACACATCCACATACTGGATGATTGTGCTAGGCACCTGAATATTTCCCAAGTCGGCATGCAGTACTTTATTAAAAATACTTGGACTTTCACAGTACCCTTGAGGCAATCTCGTGTGGTCAAAGCGCCATTGACGATGTGTAAACGCAGTGAGATACCATGAATCAGGGTGAAGTGGGATTGAGAAGAACGCATTCTTCAGATCCACCACTGTAAAGTATGTCACTGTCTTGTGAATGCTACATAGGATTGTCGCTGGATTTCGAACTATCGGAAACTCCTTCTGCACCACATCATTAAGAGGATGTACATCGTGGATCATCCACCAACTACCCCCTGTTGCTTTCTTGACTGGGTATATAGCCGTATTACACGGGACATGGATGGCACAATGATCCCTTGCTCTAATAGAGCCTCAATAGTGATTTTTATCCCTTCCTCTGCTTCCCTTGACAATGGGTACTGCCGCACCCTTGGGAGTACTGCTCCTGACATCAATGTAACCTGTGCTGGGGTCGCATCTCTCAGTAACCCATAATCATGTGCATTAACAGTCCATAAGTGTGCTGGTGCATATCGAATGTCCTCCTAAAAAAATAAAGACGGGTTCACCACTGCCATCAGGGGGCACTGTACCTTCCTATACTGCACCATGATATCACAGGGGATGCAGATTTCCAAAATAATCTCCCCATTTTGCTTACTGTCCTCAAAAAACTCCTCATCAGTCATTTCCTTTCATTGTACTGTTGGGTCTACAAATAGTACTGTGCACCACTTGCACACGTCCTGGTCTGTTCCAATCAGGACTACTCTTTTGTCAGACACTACTAGTCCTTGCAAATCTAATGACAATATTGTCCCTACCACCATCTCGGGTGGCACCATGGGTCGGAAAATAAAATCTGTGGTCACTCGATAACATTTTGTCGCAATTGGAGGCACTGCTTTTGCTAGTACCTTTATATCATAGACAAATATATCCGGTACCACAGGAACCCCACGGACTACTGAATCCCTTGCCATTGCAGTGATTATTACCATTGCTTGAGCTACATACATCCCTGGAGTGCAACACACTACCCCTTGATCTGTGAATTATATAGTTATAATTAGTTTACTGAGCAGATCCCTACCCAACAAGTTAACAGAGGAACTCTCTAAATATAACAAGGGGGCTCATACTACCGTCCTCACACTTTTATATCCATCTCCTCAGTGTATGGAACCGTAGAAATAGCCCCAAAGAATCCCTGCGTGTCAAGAGTTTTACCTGATAGTGGAAAGTTACCCTCCATAATGCATGATTTAGTTGCACCTGAATCTATCATTAATATAAATTGCTTATTTCCTATTTCCGCCTCCACCAAGGGCTCCTCTTCAGGGTGTGCAGTTATCTATAGGATTGGACACGTGAGTGCTCTCTGTGGGCTGTCCTAATCAGAATATGTATTTGTCCCGGAGAATGAAAAAGGGCCACCCCCCGTTATTGTAACTCCTTGGAACGGGACGCCTGGTCCCCCTGGCATTCTGTTGCCTCACCCTGCTGCGGTTGTTGCCCATGTTGCCCTTGCCTGTCAGCCCCATAAGGGAACTGATTTTTAACCCCTAGCCAAAATTGCTGTTGTCCCATTCCTTGAGGCCCTTGGAATCCCTGCCCCGGAGGTGATGGTCCATAATTGAACCCCATCCCAGGCCCGTTCCTGCATTCTCTTGCGAAAGGCCCCCATCTCCCACAGTACCAGCATTGTGATGTTCCCAATCCTCCTGCCCGGGGCCCTATCCCCCCAAAGCCTCCTGCTCTTACTCCTCAAAATCCCCCTCTTCCCCATGGTGCTCCTTCATACTGCTACTGTGGGTTGGGGTACTGTCCCCCCACCTCATTGTCCCTGTCCTCCTTCGCCCCATAGAGCCACAATTGTGGCATTCATAATTTGTTGAGTGTCTCCTGTCCTTTCCCGCTGAGCCGGTGTTGTTAACGGTGCTTGGATGACAACCTTATTTAGTTTCTTTTCCACTAGTTTTGCCTCATCCATTTGCTGCTTCTGGGCTGTCTCCCAGTCCCGCTCCTGGATTCTCTTACAAAGGTAGACTATTTTGCTTTGTATCTTTCGCCCACCATTGGCTTCAACTTCCACAATTTTATCTAGTGCCTTCTGGACCTCTTTTGGTAATCCCCTCCTTAGGATAAAATAGAAAAATGGTACTGAATGGTCCAATTGCCCCCCTGTCTCAACTCTCCACATTTCCTGTAACTTAAGAAAACACCTAACTGGGTCCTCATCATCAACCATTGTGCATTGCATTAAAGAATGTAAGTCAGGGGTATCTGGGTACATCTTTCGTAGGGCATCCCATACCCTTGCCCTTCATTAAAGGCTGCTCCATCATGTTCATTATCTGCAAGACTTACCCCAGCCCTTATCCATATGTCCCCAGCCTGGTCCCCAACTATGGGGACCAGTAAACTCTTAAGGTCTCCTGGTGCTAAGGCTACCCCTGCTGTTTGTTTTTAAAATTCATAGATCCATTTACTGGCTACGGCTGTAAGCTGGGGAGAGCTTTAATGAAAATATTTTTGTCAATTTGAGGCCATGGCACATACTGTGTTATCCCTACTCCTTTATGTATAAGAGGCATCTGCATGTCTATTTTGTTTTCTATCCCTTTTTTAGTATTCTTCTGATCTTGTACTACCACCATTAAATCTGGTCTATTTCTTGGTCTATCGCTCCTCACTGCCTCTTGTGGCGAAGGACGGGTTTCTCGTCGCCTCCTCTCCTTGATCTCTTTCTTGCCCTGCTTCTTCATTATTTCTGCCACCTTGATCATCCCATTAATTTTCCTTTGCTGGTTCGACTTCTTGTCCCAGGACCGTCGATACCCTCTCCCCATCATCTTTTTCAACACAAACATTTCTTATTTCCCCAGGGTTGAATCTAACCAAAAAATCCCCTGACTTCCAATCCCCTATTTTCTGCACTGGTACCCTTATGTCTGGTGATACTTCTTCAGGTTCTTGTAACCTGACTAACCTTTCCCGCAACGCTCTTAACTCGTTGTTTGTATTTGCTTGTGAACCCGCTCGGTACACTGATGCTACGGGCATGTCAGCGCTTGTGGTTGGGTTGTATGGAGGTGAAGGTGCAAAAGCTCTTGAGTCCCACCCCGTCAATTGCCAATCCTGATGATCCTGTTTTTGACACTTTCTCTACCACTGGAGGCTTATAGACTGGATTTGTATACCCTACTGCAGGTTTAGGTATTACGGGTTATAGCCCCTTATATTGGATCTCTTTTTCATCTTCCTGATCCTCCATATCCTTGAATAATCAAAGGAGATCTAGTATCTCTTTTCAATTGTGGAATGTTCTCACCTTATATTTTGCTGCTAAAAAGATGGAAATGTTTTCTATTATGTTTCTGTTATGGGATCCCTGCTCTGGGCAGGAGCAAGACATCCCCCCATTGTTTGTGATATTTATCTATCCTGTCACAAAACAGTGGCAGGACCCTATGCATGTGTTTTATTGGAGTTTCTTCCCCCATAATGTTTGGCGTGCCCATAATCCTTCACTTACACCTTACTGCTATGCTGCGCATGCTGCTGCTTGTTACACAAAAATACAGACCAACCCACTTTCCCCCAACCCCTTTTATTCTTTTCCACTTTGATTTCACCCACACACACTGCGACTCATCCACCTTCCTTCCTTTTTTACCACAAAAGACAGCAAGAGAAAATATACAAAAATAATTGACTAAAATCCAGGCCCATTCCTTATACTGAGCCACCACTTTCTTTTCTTTATATCCTTGTAATACCACCACCCCAGCCTTTTTAATATACTGAGGATCCCATTGCTTTTATCGTCATAAAAGAATAATGCGTGGTACTAACTTCTCAACCTATTATGGCTGAGGAGCCCTTACTTCCCAGTCTTTGTATGCTGAGGCTCCCTTTCCTCAGAGTCTTTTATACGCTGAGGCTCCCTTTTTCCATTATAAAAAGTATAAAAACTAAAATATACAACGATTTCAATACATAATCCACCTCCTATCCAATCTACTCCTTAACACATCACCTGAAATCCTATCCAATCTATACCATAACACATCACCAAAAGTGTTATTCAATCTATTACATAACACATCCCCAAAGGTCCTATTCAATCTATTCCATTGACCTCATACTTCATCCACATCACCATACTATCATACATACATGTCCCCTTGTTATCACTTACAAGAGTATACTCACTTATGCATGTTCATTCGAGTTTCCTCCATTACGATTTCCCAATGCTGGCCTGTCTTTCTTTCTGGAGCCACAACCCACTGTAGTGAACAGAGAGGATTTCTATTAAAATGGCTCCTACGAAAACTGCTCAGGATACACGTGTTTTTTGATTTAAGGGACCAGTCGCTATAGCTGGGCATAAATCCTTCCTGGTGACTAGGCCTGGGCTTTGCAAAGTACGGGGGTGAAACTGAGATCACGTCAAGGAGTCACCACTGTGAGGCTGGCCCTAAATATAAGGGTATCCCTAATTATAAGGGTGTCCCTTAATTATGCTCACACCAGAGTAAATACACCCATCTAGGGAAGCAAGGCCAAGAGTCTATCTGGTAAGGATAACAAATTGAATCTTTACAGAAATGAGGATGGTGGCAAAGAACTCTGCTCCTTGGATGGTCTCTTCTGTCCCTCACTCGTTCCTTTCTCCTTCCAAACTGGTGCCAGGCAGGCGCTTTTATAGTCCAGTGTTGCGGTAGTTGCATCACTGGATACGGGCATGGCTCCATCCCAACCCGTCCTGCTAACATACAAGGGATGCTGAAAAGTCTTCCTTTCTTCATTGTCAACGATTTCTGTAAGGACATGCTACTTTACATTTGCTAGCCTATGCAAAAATACACTGTAGCTCATGCTTTCCTTCATTTTGCTACCTATGAACATTTATACATAAAAACATTTTCCTGTCATTCTCTCCATATTTGATTCATTCTACTCATGTTTTTATCTGGTCCTGTCATTTCCTTTAAACCTTGCTTTCATAATTCTAGATGTTGTGCATGGAGCCTTAGTCTGCATGTGTTTTTGACAGACAGCAAACAGCTGGTAGGTCCCTTCGTGCTGGCAGTGCTAGCACGAACACAGTGTGGAAGCCTGTAGTATATTTTTAGCACAGGCTGCATACTTCCCGGCAGAGAGCTTGCCTCTACCGTTCTTTAAGATTTTAGAACTGCATAGGATTTAACATTTACAAATGTATTGATCTAATAGTTATTTGCACCTTATATTTAAATAATAACTGCCTTCTTTTAGTGCCTGCCCATGCCTGTGTATATGATTATATTTGCATAAGAGAGCTTTCCCAGTGCCCCTCCCTTCCCACTGGTCCCTTGTAGTGCCTACAAGAAATCAAAAGAAGTCTTGCCTAATTCTAAAGCGCTTGGGGGTGCGGGAAGACACCAGCTCCTTCCCAACACTTTCATGAACCTTCAAGAATAAGAAACATAAGACCAGGAATTAAGGCTGAAGAACCCTGCATTGTGTGTCGGAGGTACCCTTGAACTGTGGTCACTTGTGCCTGTCTCACTGTTGATACCATGCCTTTCTTATAAAGAGGATCAGAGCACGGATGAGGGGGATCCAAGGTGACAAACATTGCGTTAAAGGGATCTGAGCCCGGCTGAGGGGTATCCAGGGTGAATAGTGAATCACCTGAATTGAGTACTTGCGAAAATCTGAAAGCAGAAAATAACTTCTTGTTTATTTTGTCGCATCAGGCCCTCTGAATGAAGAGACTTTTGGGGTCATTCCGAGTTTGGAGGTAAGTAACGGTCCTTACCGGCATGGCGTAAATAGCGTGTCCGGGCAGTCATTAGTCCGCTAATAGTGGACTATTACGACTTCGCGGGCACGAGCTTTGCGCCATGCCGGTAAGATCATGACCGCCATGCCATTAAAGGCATGAAAAATGTCCTTTGCGGCACCATGCATAGCGCAGATAGCACTACCGGCATGGCCCAATGTGGCATTAGCGGTGACCGTTATTAGCAGTGACCGCTAATAACGGTCACCGCTAATAACGGTCACAGCTATTAAGCGGAACCGGAAGTAGTGTCATTGCACAGGAACGGGAAGGAGCAAGGCGACCATCTTTAAAAACACAATCCATTGCCATCCTCACCACTCAGGACCCGTTGGACTCTGCTGTTGTACTGAAAACATTCTCCTATCACACACTATGCCAATAAACACCCTTGAACTGTGGTCACTTGTGTCTGTCTTACTGTGGACACCATGCCTTCCTTACATGTATCACAGCATCAGCCATGGTAATGGCAGAGTCAGATGTTGGCCTGTAAGGTAGGAGTAGGCGGTGTCTTACAGCATCGGTCATGGGAATGGCAGAGTCGGATATGGCCTGTAAGGTAGGAGTAGGAGGGTGACTCGCAACATCGGCCATGCGAATGGTAGAGTCATTTGTTGGCCTGTAAGGTAGGAGTAGGAGTTTTCTCACAGCATCAGTCATGGGAATGCTAGAGTCATATGTTGGCCTGTAAGGTAGGAGTAGGGGGTGTCTCAGAGCATCGGCCATGGGAATGGTAGAGTCAGATGCTGGCCTGTAAGATAGGAGTAGGTGGTGTCTCAGAGCATCGGCCATGGGAA
Source organism: Ambystoma mexicanum (assembly GCF_040938575.1). Taxonomy (NCBI): domain Eukaryota; kingdom Metazoa; phylum Chordata; class Amphibia; order Caudata; family Ambystomatidae; genus Ambystoma; species Ambystoma mexicanum. The sequence continues at coordinate 58,588,816 of NC_090931.1, read as the reverse complement.
TGGTAGAGCCGTATGTTGTCTGGAAGGTAGGAGCAGGAGGGTGTCCCACAGCATCGGCCATGGGAATAGTAGAGTCGGATGTTGGCTGTAAGATAGGAGTAAGGGTGTCTCACAGCATCGCCCATGGGAATGGTAGAGTCGGATGTTGACCGGTAAGGTAGGAGTAGGGGGTGTCTCACAGCATCGCCCATGGGAATGGCAGAGTTGGATGTTGGCCTGTAAGGTAGGAGTAGGGGGTGTCTAACAGCATCAGCAATGGGAATGGTAGAGTCTGATGTGGGCCTGTAAGGTAGGAATAGGTGGTGTCTCACAGCATCGGCCGTGGGAATGGCAGAGTTGGATGTTGGCCTGTAAGGCAGGAGTAGCCGGTGTCTCGCAGCATCGGCTATGGGAATGGTAGTCAGATGTTGGCCTGCAAGGAATGAGTAGGGGGTGTCTCACAGCATCGGTGTTGGCCTGTAAGGTAGTGGTAAGGGGTGTCTCGCAGCATCGTCCATGGGGGTTATAGGTCAAAGGTTCGAATGAAAAGGTTCGAAATACAATAGGTTCGAATCAAAAGGACCGAAAACAAAAGGTTAAAAAAAAAAAGTACTTTTTTTTTTGGGGGGTGGGGGTCCCCCTCTCAACCACCGTTTTTGTGGTAAAAACCACTTTTTTTACCTATACAGAAACCCCCAAAAATATATATAATTTAAAAAAAAATGAAAACCTTTTGTTTTCGATCCTATTGACTCTCACCTTTTGCATTCGAACCTTTTGTATTCGATCCTTTAACTGGGCATCGTCAATGGGAATGGTAGAGTCAGATGTTGCCCTGTAAGGTAGAAGTAGAGGGTGTCTCACAGCATCGGCCATGGGAATGGTAGTCGGATGTTGGCCTGTAAGGTAGGAGTAGGGGGTGTCTCACAGCATCGGCCATGGGAATGGTAGTCGGATGTTGACCTGTAAGGTAGGAGTAGGGGGTGTCTCACAGCATCGACCATGGGAATGGCAGAGTCGGATGTTGGCCTGTAAGGTGGGAGTAGGGGGTGTTTTACAGCATTGGCCATGGGAATGGTAGAGTTGAATGTTGGCCTGTACGACAGCATCGACCATGGGAATGGCAGAGTCAGATGTTGCCCTGTAAGGTAGGAGTAGAGGGTGTCTCACAGCATCGGCCATGGGAATGGCAGAGTCAGATGTTGGCCTTTAAGGTAGGAGTAGGGGGTGTCTCACAGCATCGCCCATGGGAATGGCAGAGTCAGATGTTGGCCTTTAAGGTAGGAGTAGGGGGTGTCTCACAGCATCAGCCATGGGAATGGTAGTCGGATGTTGGCCTGTAAGGTAGGAGTAGAGGGTGTCTCACAGCATCGGCCATGGGAATGGTAGTCGGATGTTGGCCTGTAAGGTAGGAGTAGGGGGTGTCTCACAGCATCGGCCATGGGAATGGTAGTCGGATGTTGACCTGTAAGGTAGGAGTAGGGGGTGTCTCACAGCATCGACCATGGGAATGGCAGAGTCGGATGTTGGCCTGTAAGGTGGGAGTAGGGGGTGTTTTACAGCATTGGCCATGGGAATGGTAGAGTTGAATGTTGGCCTGTACGACAGCATCGACCATGGGAATGGCAGAGTCAGATGTTGCCCTGTAAGGTAGGAGTAGAGGGTGTCTCACAGCATCGGCCATGGGAATGGCAGAGTCAGATGTTGGCCTTTAAGGTAGGAGTAGGGGGTGTCTCACAGCATCGCCCATGGGAATGGCAGAGTCAGATGTTGGCCTTTAAGGTAGGAGTAGGGGGTGTCTCACAGCATCAGCCATGGGAATGGTAGTCGGATGTTGGCCTGTAAGGTAGGAGTAGCCGGTGTCTCACAGCATCCGCCATGGGAATGATAGAGTCGTATGGACCTGGTTGCTGAACGGGTTCACTTCCTTTTCATGCCCGTTCACTTGGAGACGCCTCACATCGACCCTAAAATGGGGTTAATGTGGAGAGAAGTGGCATGAAGCTTCAGCAGGACGAGCCGCTGGATTTCATGAGTGTAACACCAATATGGGCATTGCAAAGAGTCTAAGAGGTGTTTAAGGAGGTTTAAATAGGCATTGAAAAGTCCTGAGCCTCATACCTATACTTGGGGGCGAGTTCATTTGAAGAAGAAACGTCCCACTTTCACAGTCTAAGAGCGATCTCTCCAGAAGGATTCAAGCCAGTTGAGAGTAAGGCCCCAAACAGTGCAATCCTCTTGGAGGTGATGTAGTGGTCTAGTGTCACAGGCTGCTGATGAATCGAATGGAATCAAGGCAGCAGGCTTGTTTGAGTGAAGGGCTGGAAGGAGGGTCTCTATAATTGCCCCCCAGGTTCTGACGGTTCTTCTTGAATGCCTGAAGACTAACTACGGTTATGAAGAAGTTTGGCTTGTTCAGACTAGCACTGGAAGTTACTGGCCACAACTTTTTCCATTACTTTGGCTTCATAGGGGAGATTTGCGATGGGTTAGTAGTTTCCTGGTGTGGTTTTTTAGCATATGGGGCGTTTGTAGGGAAGCGTCCTGTTGAACAGGAAATATTACGTGCGTTTGCAGTGGTTGCGGCCGGTGTGATCACGTGCTGTTAGAGGAAAGCATCTTAGTCCCAAGATGCCCCTGCAGGTACTTTGCGCTCAACAAGTTCTCATAACATAACATCTCAGCATGGATTTTGGCCAACACCTGCCGCTTTCTGTTTGGTGGCGGTCCCGATGATAGTCTCAGGATAAACAGGTTTGAATATTGTTTAACAATGTATATCTGGTCCCATTGACTTATACGATATGGAGTTATAGCGTTGACCTCAAGTCACGTGGCTCCGGGTTGCGTCAAGCTCCCAGGATCCGATGCAAGGTCTCACAAGAGTCTGATCCAAGTCAGGTACCCAAGGAAGAGGGAAGCGAGAAGAAGATGGCCGCTCCGAATAAGAAGGGCATTTGTTGGCTCTGAGAACATAAAAAAGGGACTAGATTGCATAAACAGTGACCGGTCAGCTCTCCCGCCTGATCTGTGCATGGGGCTTTCAGGGAGAGGAGACACGTCCACCAGGTTTCCAGAAACGAGGAAAGGTGCCAGGACTAAAAAGAATTTGTTTGCATGCTGGGAAGTAAAATCCCAAATGGTATACTGGGTTCTATGCCTCACTTTCTCTGTCGAACCTGGTGGCCCAGGGGATGTGGCTTAAGATCCTAGGAACCTTCAGAGAGTTTGGAAATCAAGCAGACGGGGAATAACCCCACGAGCAAAGAGGAGAAAGGTGTGGCGACGATCCCTGACTCTATTAAACCAGATAGTGTCATGACCTACAGAACGCGCCCCTTTTGGACTTCCTGGTCCTTGTCTCAACGGGGCTTACACTCCCTGGTACTCCCAACATGGTCGTCCAGCCTGAAACACCTTCCTCGCTCTACACGTTGGACGTAGCGTGTTCTACTAATAGACCATGCCCCCCGCGGCTCCACGCATCTCAATGCTATTGCGAAGTAGAGACCAGACGTGTGCTCCGTAGCTCGCGGTATTGTTTCCCTGATTCTGTCCCTAGTAACTCCATTGCTAGTCCCTCTCCTTTCTTTCTTACTTCCTGGACTTGTGTGCTGTGTAGTGCACTTTCTTAATTTCCCGGATTCCTGGATCATTGCATCCCGGAACTTTGAACGCACGCTGGAGTCGGAAGAGACTCATGCAGCCTTATTCAAGACCCGATCCGTCCGCAAGAAGGCATCAACCAAGAAATCCAACAAAGATCGGACTCAGGTGAGAAGGGAGGAACTCCTTGACAGACAGGGGCATCCACCAAGTAGTTCCAGGTCGGGAAATAGCTGTAGAGGACGCACAAGATGCTGAACTCTCCTGAGAACCAGACGAGAAGCTGTTGAATGAGACAGCTGAGTTTCACTCCTCCAAAACATCTTAAGACTTAAGAATCTCACCCCCCTGCAAAAGAGTTTGTGAAGAAGCCATTCAGACTGCTGGGGTCTCACGCCGACAATATCACCCGAAAGGGTTGATGGAGCCTAAGATACTGCTGGGCTCTCACACCATCGTACAACCTGAGAAGGCTGAAGGAGTTTAAGTAGGGGTGCCGAGTCCACAAGTGCTCCACTCCCACCTATCTGCATAAGAGCAATCGGAAGTCAAGGGGCAGAATTCCTACAAAATAAAATAACCATTCACAAACCGATAAGAACACTAATCTCAAGCAACGACATCGTCCTGGAACCAAAACCATACACAAGGAAAAAAACGTGGGGGTCCTCTTTCTCTCACCTGGCAGCAAAAACTTGGAACATCCTCCTGAAAGACATAAACAACCCAAAGGACCACCTAAAATTCAGGAAACTACTCAAAACCTGGCTCTTCAACACAGAACCAGATGGGAGTAACTAAATAAAAAAATGTAAAACCCAGGACTCAACCTTTCAAGCCAAACCCCTTCGCTAGGCAAAACACAAAGGAGAGGGAACATAGCTGGAGACAAAGGAGCATTAATCGCTAACTAGCACCGGACAATACAGGGAGCACTTAGAATTCGTAGGGAGGGGACCACTCCCTAGAAGTGCAAGGAGGTGATGCCAGGCAGAGCCTACGTACGATGAAAGAGCAACCCACAACCCTAGCAATCTCGATCCTGGGCGGGGGAGGCCCTCACCACTCCCCTGCCAATAGATCATTAGACAGCCACAGAGACAGGCCACTGCCTCGTGCAGAACCAGGCAAATGAACCACAGAGGAATGCACCAGCAGACAGCAAGGCCAAAGACACCCAACACAGATTCCCGAAAGAGCGAGGTAACACCCCTAACCCATCTGCCAAAAACTCAGCTATCTGCACACACCTCCCAAACCCTAAGCAAACACAACCGCTCTCTTGCACTGCAAACCACAAGCACTTCAATACACGGCAACAACAAAACAAACCACACATAGTCCCGCACAATAGCACATTGGAGACCATTGTTCCGTAAACCGCACACATGGTCAGCAAACAGTGCTAACCAAGCTGAAGCTGCCAACAGGACTTCACAAATCTTGCTCTTCCTTTCTCCTGCTATATCCTACTAATTGATCCTACCCTCTAACCTTTCAGACCTGCCAGAGCACCAGAAGACCACTCCTTTGGCGATAGTGCACGGCATACATTTTTCAATGGGACTTTTTTTGTGCGTGCCGGCACCCCCCAGGGAAACCAGAAGTCGGTGCTATTGAGTCTAAGAGACATCTACCCTACATTCTAGGAGGCTACTCAGGTCTCACACTGTCACACAATCTGACAGAGCTGACGCTGCCTCATAGACTGTTGGAGTCTCACACATTTGTGCAACCGTAGAGGGTTGAAGGAGTTTAGGACACTGCTGGGATCTCTCATCCACTCTGCAGTCTGAGAGGGCTGAAAGAACTTAAGAGAATGGTGAAGTATAATGTCCTGAAAGGGGAGAAGAGGATGGCATACGCATAATGCCCTGGAAGGGGAGAAGAGGCTGCCATAAGCATAATGTCCTGGAAGGGGAGAAGAGGCTGGCATAAGCATGAGAGACTGGATGGGGAGAAGAGACTGGCATAAGCATAGGAGACTGGAAGGGGAGAATAGGCTGGCATAAGCATAAGAGACTGGATGGGGAGAAGAGGCTGGCATAAGCACAATGTCCTGGAAGGGGAGAAGAGGCTGGCATAAGCATAATGTCCTCAAAGGGGAGATGAGGCTGGCATAAGCATAACGTCCTCAAAGGGGAGAAGAGGCTGGCATAAGCATAATGTCCTGGAAGGGGAGAAGGGGCTGCTTCAAGCATAATGTCCTCGAAAGGGGTGAAGAGGCTGGCATAATCATAATGTGCTGGAAGGGGAGAAGAGGCTGGTGTAAGCATAATGTCCTGTAAGGGGAGAAAAGGCTGGTGTAAGCATAAGAGACTGGAAAACGGATAAAAGGATTGCGAAAGCATGATGACCTGGAAGGGGAAAAGAGGCAGGCATAAGCATAAGAGACTGGATGTGGAGAAGAGGCGGGCATAAGCATAGGAGACTGGATGGGGAGAAGAGACGGCATAAGCATAAGAGACTGGATGGGGAGAAGAGACTTGCATAAGCATAGGAGACTGGAAGGGGAGAATAGGCTGGCATAAGCATAAGAGACTGGATGGGGAGAAGAGTCTGGCATAAGGATAATGCCCTGGAAGGGGGGAAGAGGCTGGCATGAGCATAATGTGCTGGAAGGGGAGAAGAGGCTGGTGTAAGCATAAGAGACTGGAAAACGGATAAAGGGATAGCATAAGCATGATGTCCTGGAAGGGGAAAACAGGCTAGCATAAGCATAAGACACTAGATGGGGAGACGAGGTGGGCATAAGCATAGGAGTCTGGATGGGGAGAAGAGACAGGCATAAGCATATGAGACTGGATGGGGAGAAGAAGCTGGCATAAGCATAATGTCCTGGAAGGGGAGAAGAGGCTGGCGTAAGCATAAGAGACTGGAAAACAGATAAAAGGATGGCGTACGCATTATGTCCTTGAAGGGAAGAAGAGGCTGGCATAAGCATAATGTCCTGGAAGGGGAGAAGAGGTGGGCATAAGCATAATACCCTCGAAAGGGGAGAAGAGGCTGGCATAAGCATAATGTCCTGGAAGGGGAGAAGAGGTTGTCATAAGCATAATGTCTTGGAAGGGGAGATTAGACTGGCATATGCATAATGTCCAGGAAGGGGAGAAGAGGCTGGAATAAGCATAATGTCCTGGAAGGGAGAAGAGGCAGGCATAAGCATAATGTCCTGGAAGGGGAGAAGAGGCTGCTGCAAGCATAATGTCCTCAAAAGGGGAGAAGAGGCTGGCATAAGCATAAGAGACTGGATGGGGAGAAGAGACTGGCATAAGCATAAGAGACTGGATGGGGAGAAGAGACTGGCATAAGCATAGGAGATTGGAAGGGGAGAAGAGGCTGGCATAAGCATAATGTCCTGGAATGGGAGAAGAGGCTGCTGCAAGCATAATGTCCTCGAAAGGGTAGAAGAGGCTGGCATAAGAGACTGGAAGTGGAGAAGAGGCTGGCATGAGCATAAGAGACTGGATGGGGAGAAGAGACTGGCATAAGCATAGGACACTGGAAAGGGAGAAGAGGTGGGGAGAGGAGGCTGGCGTAAGCATAGAAGACTGGAAGGGGAGAAGGGCTGGCATAAGCATAAGAGGCTGGCATAAGCATAGGCGACTGGAAGGGAAGAAGAGGCTTGCATAGGAGATTGGAATTGGAGAAGAGGCTGGCATAGGAGACTGGAAGGGGCGAAGAGGCTGGCATAAGCCTGGAAGGGGGAAGAGGCTGGCGTAAGCATAAGAGACTGCAAGGGGAGAAGGGGCTGGCATAAGCATAATGTCCTGGAAGGGGAGAAGAGCCTGACATAAGCAGAGGGGGCTGGAAGGGGAGAAGAGGCTGGCATAAGCATAGGAGACTGGAAAGGGAGAAGATGCTGGCGTGAGCATAAGAGACTGCAAGGGGAGAAGGGGCTGGCATAAGCATAATGTCCTGGAAGGGGAGAAGAGCCTGGCACAAGCAGAGGGGACTGCAAGGGGAGAAGAGGCTGACGTGAGCATAAGCGACTGGAAAGACTCATATATTTCGGTACTAAGAAGGGCTGATTAGAGCTGTGACAGTGAGGTCTCATTAGCGCCCACACTGGGAGAGATCCTGACCCACTTATAGCTTCGTGGTAAATAAACAGTCCTCCTGTGCCCATTCGGCGAGACCCCTGCCCAGTGCCTGCCAGCACTATGACGGTGCCTTCCGGTGCCCTGCCCATTATATAGAACACCTTCAGCTGGAGTGATGACTCACTGATTCCCTTTCTTCCCAGGGTCACAGTGTGCCCGGGGGTCTCTTGCCCGCTGGGGCGTCCTTCACATAGGTGTGAAGTTAGTCGGGGCTACCAGTATCCCCTCAAGGATTAGCCCCCTATTGGGGACTAACCCCTTCCTTTCGCATTCATTCCTTTCCCTTCACAGCCCTCCTGGGGATGATCGCAAGATTTTCCCAAGCGCACACAAAGGGGGTGGGGGACAACAAGAGGTCCTGACCTCTAGAACTGAGCCTTTTAAACTTGCTTGGGGTAGACATGTCCAGGAAGGCGCGTGGTGTCCTCTGGATCTACTCTATGGGGCAGACCAGACCGAGTCCACCATCCCCTCCCTGACCTTTACCCCCTTCCTGTGACCTTTTGTAATTGTATCGATATTATTGCAGCTCATTACTGTGTAATAGTAACCGGGTCTCGGGGGGATAGCTCAGCGGCCTGGGAAACAAGACGACATTCAGCAACACAGGATCGATCCCCGGGTCCGCACTTAGAAACCTCTGGGTATTTAAGCGCGTTATAAATATCATATCATACCAGTGATGATGCTTTGACTTTGAACTCCCATGGCCCCACGCCATTACTCTGCTGCTTGGGGTTGATGGGAGTTGTAGGCCAGAACAGCAGGAAGGATTGCTGCAGGTTGCCCGCCACTGCTGTATACACGGCACGTGTTGCATAGTGCCATAGCTCTCAACCATTTATGCCGCGGGTGAGAGGCCCATTGAAACGAATGGGCGTGCGGGAGGCTTGGCGGGTGAGTCAGCTCTTTACAAGGCGGATGACACCCGCCAAAAGCGTGTGAGTTGAGAGCTATGATAGTGCTCTGTTGCTGCACAGCTAGCGTTGTGCTATAGAAAACTCAATATATCTATATGCAAGGCGGGGTGAACCGCAGCAGCATGTGTGCAGTGTAAGGGGCGGCTCTGGGGCCCCAGGTGGGCACCGAAGGTATAAGCAGGATGGATGGGCTGAGTCCTCTGGGTCGCCCCTCTGAACACTGAAAGCAGAGGTGCTCCAACTGCAGTTACCTGCTGTGGGTACATTATGATGTAGAGGGCGTCAGCGCTGAGCTCCCCCACACTCAAAAGTAACCCAACTGCATGTGCAGCCCCAAGAACGATGTCAAGAACCACCAAGCACTCAAGACATGCAACCCTTCCTAAAGGTCAACTGTGCCAACGATACCCATTGGTCATATAGAAAACATATCGACTGGAAGTCGAGAACCAACCTTAAGCCTCTCTGCACAAAGGCAGTTCATGCTCCTGGCGAGCTCCAGCCAGAACAATGAAAGAAATTGTGGTGATGTGGTCACGCCATGCAGTGAATAAATGGGGTTTCCCGCGCATGCGCACCAGAATGCAGGCCGAGCCGGGACAGACCACAAGGGTGAGTGTTGCTCTGTGGGGGCCGGGGGCTACCATCCTTCAAGGCTGTCAGCCCTCACAACAATGGCGACGAGGAGGTCGCTTTCCTGGATCCGCGTGTTAAAGCAGCTGGGCTGACGGAGGGGTTTGGAAGGCTTGCTTCATTTACAGCAGGAAGGTGAGGAGGGCCCTGTAATGCCGCGTGGAAGGAGGTTGCGGCTTCCCAGCTAAGGAAGTGCACAGGCACCTCCAGGACAATTTTTGGTGCACCTAAGGGTGCATTTTGGTCCTAAAAAAAGGAAATATTTTATGTTCCTTTCTCTTTCCTCCCAGTGTAAGAGTTTAGAGAGTTTTTTAATTCATCCTCAATTTTATTGACTCTATCCCTGTGCACGTCTTGCCTCACGGTTCCGATGTGTTGCGGCACCGGCCAACGATCGGCTAACCAGCCCCCCTGGCGCCCTTATCTGGGAGGACCAGGGTACAGCAATTGGAAGTCCACCCCTTAACTCAATTGGCCTTGAAAAAGACAGGTTGAAACGCGCGTCGGCTGTGTAGCGAGTTACCATGTAAAAAACTTGTCATTCATTTCTACAATGATGTTTTCTTTGGTGCCAACTAACCAAAAATAAACAAATTAATGACTATGCCCTGACTGGACCATATAATTGATGTAATCGCTCAACAAGCGACAATTGGACCACCATATCCTACCAGCGCCCAACTGATCCAGAGTTTGTCATCCCGACAATTCTTACATTTTAATGGGAACCCCGGAGTTGGTTCCTCAACAAACCAGGATCCAGGCTACTGGTCAGATTCGGCAACAAGAAAAGAGGAGGTGCACAGGAGTAAGGGAGTCCCGCCACGATCAACTCCACCTTTGCTAAAGTTATATTTTCATTGTTATGAAAAAGGAGGGAAGTGGTGATGTGGTCACGCTATGCCCGCGACAGAGTGACACAACTCTGTTGAAGTGAATAAATGGGGTTTCCCCCGCATGTGCACCAGAGTGCAGGCGGAGCCCGGACGGAACACACGTCTGAGTGTCGCTCTGTGGGGGCCCGGAAGCTACCATCCTGCAAGGCCATGAGGCCTCACAACAGAAATGAAGCTTGCCGGATGCACACCCATCTCACCTGCGGTGATAGGATGCAGCTCGATTGCAAGCGATCCTTCAAGAATTATGCACCAAGAGATCAGAAATTGCCAGCTCCCACACCTGCACAGAGTCAACTCATTTTACCCCCACCTCAGAGTTCATAATCAAGGTATACCGTTCCGTTCCTCCTCTCGCTGGATAGGGGCCACACCCTACTCCCAGGTGTTCCCACCACCACCTTGGGCACTCTGAAGGGCGTCCTCAACCTCACGGTCCCCATCACCACTAGCTAGACATGTTTTACTCCATCTCACCACGCGCCAGGAACTGCTTTGGCTTCTGTTCCAGGCCTGTGCCATCTCCAAGACCACGTCCATGACCGAGGACTAATACACTAGACTAGATGGTGCAAAATCCACGAGCTCTGGAATCCAGCACAGCATCGGAAGTCAGAGCACCCGCATGGCGGAAATCAGGAAGTGAAAGAGGCGAAAGCAAGACAACAGGCTGGAACAGCTTCTCAGAGAACAGCAGATAGGCTCCAGTGCACCCCGCCCCACTTCATAAAGCACGTGCAAACTCTGCTCCACAAAACAAACCTCAATGGACCCCCCCCCTCCTCCTTCCCAGCCTACTTTTGTTGTACTAGGCAGTATCCTTGCCACACCTATACATAGCTCTGCTGGTGGCCAGCCAGGTTTACACTAGAGATAATCGTCTGCACAGTGCTGGTCATTGGGACGGATTTAAATGCACAACTTTACAATCAAAGTCGAGACACTTAACCACAAGACTGCTGGAATGGAGGGTCAGGATGCGTTTAGGCCAGTGCTCGGCAGGAAATACGGAACTTCCAACTTTCTAGGTTTCCATACTTGCCAACCCAACTGATTTAGGCAGTAGGCTACTGCTTTTTAAGCACTCCTACGGCCTACAGATTCGGGTGACAGATCCTACTGCTTTTTACATGTGCAAGTAATTTATGTGACTCTAAGGCAATTAATCTGTCTGTGCGGTGGGCGGGTAAGTGATACATTTGAGTGATGGGCTCAGATCAATCCACTGACCTGACAGCTACATGACTCTGTCCTGCACTCTGGCCTGGACAGACCTTACGTGAACCACCAGCGAAGGCAAGTGGCAGAGCATACCACCATCACACAACATCTGCCTATCAGACTGAGGAGGGTATCAGTCTCCATGTTGTTCAGTGTTCAACCTGCACTGCATAATACTGGGATACTTCTACAGAGCAGTTGCAAACGTTGCCTACAAGCTCTGTGTGATTACCTTCTGTGAAGTTGGGTAATTGCATTTAGTGTTAACTTACCATTCACAATTGTGCGTTGTAAACATTTGAACATGTCTCCATGTTGTGCTGTTTTATGGTTTGTAATTTCCTGTGATGTCATTGTTATGCTAAGTATTACTTTTTTAAACTTGAAATAATCCTACATCTTTTTGCTCACAGAATGTTGGCAAGTATGGGTTTCAATGTTTGCTAGCAACAGTACCAGACACGTGCTCCCGCAGGTTATTTATATGACTCGGGCTCGTGATTCAGCTCTCCTGAAAGGCACATTTTGGATTTGTGTTGGAGGGGTGAGAAGTTTCTTCCCCCTACCACACCACCGTACCCCTGCCCCAGGTGGGGACCACCAGCACATGTTTTCCATTTCCAGCACTATGTGTACTCGCGGCATATGTTCCGGGCAGGGAGTGACCCTTTGCATCCAAGGACTGCGGCATGTGTTCCTGGCAGGGAGTGACCCTTTGCATTAAAGGACTGCAAAGCCTTCTTTGCGCGTTGCAAGTGAAAGGTTGGTATCTCTATGTGGGAGTGAAACGACCAATCAGATGGATTCTTATTGTGCGCCAGCCAATCAGAGACCTCTTCCCACCCTCACAGCATCAGCGCAAGTGCAGAGACTAGCCAGGGCCTGTATGCCTCGGGGAGTAGTGCCAGCCATACAGCCAGTAGTGTGCCAACATTTGGCAGCGCTTTTGGGTCCACACAAAAAATGAATCCTTTTTTTGGTCTTTGATTTTCCTGATTGATAAATTGGGGTCGGGGGTCACCCAGGAGACGATCCTACATTGGCTGCTCTCACTTCTGATCTTCTTGAAGAACAGGTCTGGTTGCAAACTCAAGCAGCATTGGAACTTGCTCAGAACACCAAGGCTTTGTAAAACCAGGAACTCCAGAGCAGAGAACGGTTGGACCCCTTGTATCAGTCACTCTTACGTCATCTTTGAAGGCACTTAACGTGCCCTAACACACTGTGGCCCTCATTACGACCCTTGCGGAATTCGGAAAACGATGGCGGAAATGCAATACCGCCATCGAATAGCGCTCGGTGCGACTATGACCCGTCACCGCAAAGTACGAAGCCATTAGCGACACCGTAGTGAACGCCAACGCTAACTGCACCAAGCACGCGCGCGCGCGCCATGCCAAACCGCAAACACCACCATGGCGCAAGGGTACGCCAATTCCGACCCTAGCGGACATGTACCTAACGCCATCAAGCATGGCGGAATGTACCATTCCGCCATGGTGAGAAGTACGGCATCGCAAATCAACCGTAAACGGCCCCACTGAGTGCCTGTACACCGCTCCCTGCCCACAAAGTACAACTCCCCGTAGGTGCAATGAAGTCACAATGCAACCATTGAAATGTACAAGTCACCCATGCATGCCAAAGAACAAAAGAAACACAACAGGGGCCAATGGGAGCTGCAGGGCACAGATGGCACGAATACAGAAGCCATCCCAATGGACATGACCACAGTCCCCCACCAAGAAACGCACGCAAACACAGGCACCTGTGACCAGCAATATTCCGAGAATCACATCATTCCACCAGTCCACCTGGCTGACCGGCATCTGTCACACAAAACCCAATCCCCCGCCCCTGAGCATGACAACATTCAAACTGTCATATTGGCAGCCCCCATCCCTGACCTCACGGGCTTCGTAGGCAAACGCGCCCAGTACAGTACCACGCAACTAAACTCCGAAGCTGGAACCCAATGCAGATCTCCTCACAATACATCGCCCCCCAAATAGGCATATGCCACATCACTTGCAAAGAAAAACGCTACACGGGCCAAATCAGAATAGAAATTTAATGCACATCAAAATCACCAAGCCCATACAGCCATCAGGCCATGAACTCCAAAACACTTTTCACCATTGTGGGCTGCATCCGCAAGAAATGACCAGCCACTACTTGTGTGACGCCCTGTTCCCTCATGGTACACAGAGCCACATTCACGTACGAAAAGGCAACATGGAAGCGCACAGAACCGCAGGGCCGTCCCAATGGGGAGGCACTAGTCCAGCTGAAAGGCCGAAATGTTGCTCCGAGCCACCAGTACTGCGTAAGGGCATGTGGGCCATTGGCGATCGTCCCATAAGATCGTAATGCTGCTCCACTGATTAACACGAAGCAGCAGGTGTCGGGAGTAAAACCCATCTGCAGGAGTGGCATACAGATGGCAGTGGCAAAAGGGGAGGAGATACCTGTCAACCAAAAGAAAAGAAAAAGAACAGAATGGCCATCAGAACTACATTCGAACAACTCACTTCAATGATCACACTAAATCCACAGCCATATGCATGCTAGCCCACTCCAAAGGATCATCACCACCCCAAAACCACTTGCGACTCATAACCATCTATATCGAGGTGCAAACACCATCACAAACGAGTGTACCTGTGCATGCGTCTGTCAAAACAGAATCCATCAGATGGGAATGTTAACGTGCATGGACACAAGTGTCTGAGGGCGCGTCGAGACAGGGAGGGCTCAACAAGGCCAGATAGACGATGGTCCCACTATGGCAGCCCTGCATCACATAGCGTAGGGGAGGCGGATAGATCCCAAGAAGCCCTGTACATGGCAAACTCTGTATCAAATCACCTGCCCATGCATCCATTCATCATTCCCTCATCCCGGGATCAAAACGCCTGAATAATTACTCACATAACATTAGAAACATCCATTGAGTCTGTGCGTTATGCAGCCTGCAAAATCCACAGTGCCCCAGCCCGTAATTCCAGTGTTGTGAAGTAACATGTATTTGGGAACGGCCGGCCTCATCGCCCACGTAGCTATTGCGCATCCCAAACTATTCATATCAATCATTGCTTCCTCGCCATGGCCCCTGTCTCAAGGACATTGAACAATAGAACGTTATATTTGCAGTCAGACCTGTGGGCATCTCCTCGCCGCTAGCTGGAAACCGAAAGCGCCGCCCTTCGAATTCCTCATTTGCAACATCACGTCGAAAAGGCATCTGTGGCCGTTTGAAATCACTAATTATTCCATCGAGTGCGGCTGTGTGTGAAAATGGCAACTGCCTTCACCCACAAATGGGACGCCCCGCCCGTCGTTGCAACTCGGTACAGTGATGCATGAGGGCCCACCGTTACTCGAGTACTACGTTCCACTGACCCTTCACAAGTCTGTTCGCGACTGCACAGATAGTATGGGAAACAATGGGACCACAGCAGAATGAACATATCAACCAATCTTACACGGCCATCGGGTACAAATACATGATTGCAATAGCAAGATGCCATTCCCCGAATTGCAGCGTTGTGCGCGGGACGTGCCCGGCCAAAGGGGAGAGCAGTTTGCACAGGTGGAATTAATCACCACAGGTGGAGGCCATACAGCCTGAAAACACATAAATTGCACACCCAGTCTCCTCCCACAACCACACCGAAATGCTACCGGCAGGACTCGCGATGTTGGCCCTGGGGGACCTGATAGCACTGCAAGTACTCCAACTCCAAGAAGAAGACGAACACCAACTACAACCGGCCGCACGGAGGAGACGCAGGAGGAGGAGGAGGCCAAGGCAGGGCCAGCAAGGGCCGCCAGCACAGCCACTACCACCACGCAGGCAGCCCGCAATCCCACGCCTCCGAGCACATCCGTTCAACCTCACTGATGAGCAGATCCACACCCTCTACCGTCTGGACCGGGACACCATAGCCGCCATTGTGGACATGACACAGGCTGACCTTGTCAGCATGATAGATAGCCCAACCGCCATCCCACCCCTACTGAAGGTGGTGTCTGTACTCCACTTCCTGGCCACAGGCACCTACCAGCACACAGTCGGACAGTTGCATGGCATTTCTCAGCCACTGTTCTCACGGACACTATTGCAAGTGCTCGATGCCCTCCTGCAGCACGCAGACGACTACATCTCTCTACCACGCTCGGAGCAGGAAATTACCAACACAAAAGTGGGATTCCATGCACTTGCCGGCATACCGGGTTGAATTGGTGCCATCGACTGCACCCATGTTGAATTGGTCGTCCCACATGCCATGGAGGCCCAGTACCGCAACCGAAAACAATTTCATTCCCTGAATGTACAAATGGTGTGTGACTCCAACAGGATCATTACACATTGTTGTGCCCGATTCCCTGGATCAACCCATGATTCTATGGTCTTGAGGAACTCTACAATACCACGCTACATGGAGCGACACGCAGGGAACAGATCCTGGCTACTCGGTGAGTCTCATTACATGCATGATTATGTGGGGTATGTGATTTGGCAATGACCTGGCAGGAAGGGGGGGGGGTGTGCGTACGTAGCAATGGCATTCCACATCATGCGTTTCTCGTCCACATACAGGTGATGCTGGATATCCACTGAAGAGATGGCTCCTCACACCAGTCCGGAACCCACGGGACCAGCATGAGGAGGACTACAACCATGCCCACTCACGTACCCGTGTAGTCATTGAACAGGCATTCGGCCTACTGAAGACTCGTTTCCGCTGCCTCAGCAGGTCTGGCGGGGCACTCCTGTACCGCCATGAGAAGGTTGCAAAGATGGTCATGGCATGTGTCATGCTCCACAACATGTGCGTACGTAGAAATGTGCCCATGCCCCCTGACGCAGAACTGCAAGCACCTGATGATGGTCATGATGAGGGTGGGGATGTGGCAGCACCTCATGGAGTCTGCGAGGCACCGGAGGCCCGTGACATTCGTCAGCATCTCATTGATGCATGCTTCTAGCACTCACGCCTGGTGGCTGATACATGGACACGGGACTCGTGGCACTGTGTGTGTCTGGGACATGCACAATATGGACTGTACGCCTATGATGGCCTAGTACACAAAGATCAATGTCCACACATCTCATTGGTTGATCGTGCACTGTTTATGGCATATGTGATATCATGTTGAACACCCTATCGACCCGCCACCCAAGTGAGCCCAACACACCCCCTCCACCCTCCTACCTCCCCCCCGAACACCAGTGTCCAAAGATGCTCATTGTCAGTGGGCAGTCGCTATTGCAAGCCCCCTCTGCGGGTATCAGGGGCACCCCTGCCTGTGGAGCGCAGGTTCCTCCCAGATCTACGTTGGGGGCTGCCCTGGACGGAACTTGCAACGGATGATGTGTCTGCCTGCTCACGTCCATGCATGTCCCTAAGGGTTTGCGAGAGCTCAGTGAGCACACGGCGCACTGCGGCAAGTTCGGCACATACGTCTTTGGACGTCGCATGCAGTTCCCCCCTCAGGCTCTCGGTGCTTCTCTCCATTTGGACTCTCAGGCTCTCGGTGCTACTCTCCATTTGGACTCTCAGGCTCTCGGTGCTAGTCTCCATTTGGACTCTCAGGCTCTCGGTGCTACTCTCCATTTGTGCCCTTAGCGTCTCTGTACCTCTCTCCATTTCTGCCCTAAGTGTCTCAGTTGATGTTTCTATGTCTGCCTTAGTGCCCCCACATTCATCGGCATGGTCCTTGAGGAGCGTGGCCAGTTGCTGCTGTTGCACGATTAACTGGTCGAGGGACTGTTGCCTCTGCTGGGCCATGGCCATTTGCGGGGGTGTCACAGAGGGGCTGTTGTCCTCATGTTGCCTTGCCACAGGGCTTGTGGGGGATGGCCAGTCGTCGTCTTGTGGGTGCCCCTGCGTGGTATCCTCATGTTGTACGGGATGGGACAGACAGGGGGATTGGGACAGGTCATGGATGGATCTGACTTCGACATCCCCGTCTTCGGTGTCGGAGCATGCTGCCATCAATGGGGTGTCACCTATGGTGCTGCTGCCACCAGAGGCAGTGCCTTCTGTGGCATCCATTGGGGGGACCTGTGGTGGTGGTGGTGTGGGCATGCTGGCTGCTGGGGTGCCTGTTGATGTTCCCTCCTCTGTGCTGCCACCTGATTTGTGCTGCTGCCGTGTCTTGATGCGTGCAGCTGAGGTGGAGGGTCTCTGGCCGTTGGTCTTGGCCCTCTTTGCAGGTGTGCTGGTAGGGGTGTCCTGAAGCTCGTCGTTTGGATCGGACCCTGTGGTGGAGTAAAGGAGGGCGAGGGTTATTGATGGGTCTGTGGGAATTGGAATGGCATTGTATCACATGCATTGGAGTGGTACCTGAGGGTGATTTGGGTCGGGGCCTTGGAGGTGCTTTCATTTGTGTGTGGAGTGAGGGTGCAGTTGTTTGGCAGCCTGCAGTTAGGGTGTGCCTGCTGCACGTGTAGTGCGTGTTTTAGGGGTTTTTAATTATTTATGTATTTATTGTGGGTTTTAACGTGCGCTATCAGGCCGATGTGTGTGGACGTTCTCCTGGACATGTGTTTCTGTTGCACTATGTGGACGCATGGTACTTCACATGGATGGACTGTGTGGATTTGGCATTGTTTTATTTGGCCCACCTACCTGAATCTTCGGATGTCTGCACTCCTTTCTCCATCCCTCCGACTCCCTCTATGCTCTCCATTCCGATGGTGGAGGCACAGATTTCTTCCCAGGGGGTCAACTTGATGGGTGATTCAGGGCCTCCCCCGGTGGCTGTGGCAATGTTGCGGTTGGCAGAGAGTATGCTGCGGACGCGTATCCGCAGGTCGTCCCATCGCTTGCGGCATTGCTGTGGGGTGCGGGGTGCGGTCCCCACCGCACTTACCCGCTGTGCCACCAGAGCCCATATGGCCTTCTTGTTTGCAAGTGCCGTTCTGGTCACTTGCGTGGAGAAGACGACGGCAGCATTCTCCTGGAGGGTCTCTGTTAGCACGGTGAGTTCCTCACGGGAGAAGTGGACCTGCCGCTTGCGGTCGCACGCTTTCTTCGCTACTTTTCCCATTTTTCTTGGTTTCGCTAGGGTGGATGACGGGTTGGGGTGTGTTTCAGGGTAGTGATTTTAGTGGTTGTGTGGTTTTAGTGGTTTTATAGGTGTACGGCGGGATGTTTCCCGTTCCGGGCCCATGTTTTAACTTCTGTTTCCGTATATTTCCGGTCACCGTACTTTCCGGTAGGCGCACACTGCGGTGACCGCTAAGAGGGGTGGCGGTATTGCACCTAGGGCACCGTACGGCGGCGGTGTGGGCCGTTTTGGGGTCATTTCCGCCATCGCGGACTTTGCACTTCCGCCATGGCGTGGTGCTCGTGCCCGATGGGTCGGAATGGGCCGCACTTTGCTCCTTCGTGCAATGGCGGAAACGCTATTTACGCTGTGGCGGTCCGGTCAGTCACTTTCCGCCAGGGTCGTAATGAGGGCCTGTGTGTAATTGCATGTGTCCAGATACATTCGGTAAGTGAATTGTACCATCTGCACTGGAGTTGATGCCGCCCCCTCCGGCCCCTCGCCCGCCAGATGACCTTACACCTTGGCCCCTATGCTCCACTTTCCTACTGTCCCAGTGCTCGTGGAAGAAGCATTATGAACATGTCTTCACAGCGCTACACCGGGAATGCTAGGAGACATCTTGAAAATCAGTGGGGGGATGGCAAATGAGACGGCTGAGTGTCCCAAATCGGGGTCCCTATGCAGTCCAGCCGCTCCCGGGATGGGATCAGTTCCCCACTTATCTGGACTCGAGCTTTTTCTCTCTCTTGCAGCGTTTATTGGGGCGCCCACCTTCGACTGGTGTGCCATTCCTGCTTTTGTACTGAAGTCTGACCCCGCAGCCATTCTTTTCTCGCTAAAGCCACTTTTTAATGCTTTCTTCTCAACTTTTCCCAGTGTCTACAAGGCCCAAAACATCCTTTCCCGCCTCCAAGAAGCCTTCCTGGTTCGGAAGAGCAGAATTATTCCGGCCGGATCAATGGGCCATCATTCCCAGGCACCTGTCCCGGAAAGCAAAGGGGTCAAGTCCTAAAAGTCCACCCTCTGGAAAAAGTGGCTGGACCCCGTCCACCCGCGTGTACCCTCGACTTGAGCCCTGGGTGTTTCTTTGCTGCTCCTGCGCCGCTTCGCTGCACGCAGCCTTCTCTGACTGGCCCCACGACCTGTCAGTCAGTCCTGGGCGGGTGATTCCATGGGTACAAGCAAACATGTTAATGTTAAAGGATATTTGTACCGCGCACTATCACCACCAGAGTGGTCCCCTGGCGCTCTGGCGGCTCTGAAAGAGGGAGGGGGGCGGGGGGGGGTGAGTTAGTGGGAATAAGCTGGAAAAGTGCAAGAGAGCAGTGATGTGCTGATGGCAGCCTCAGCCCAGTGGGTCCGTTGACATGATGGTCCCACTGCATCGGGGAGGACCCCCCTTGCTCGCCTGGACTTGTCGGCAGCCCTTGACATGGCCAGTCCCTGGGCCCCCCTTTCCATCGTCCATCAAGTGTAAACCCCGGGTAGTGATGGCAGCGCCCTGGACTTGGTCGTATCCTTCCTAAGAGCACGATCCCAGTGAGCTCACATGGGCACCCTCGGGTCGGGCCGCCACACACGTCTCAACATCTACCTATAGCCATGGGGGAAGTGGGGGGCTGGAGCTGGGCGGTGAGGGTTGGGGGGGGGGGTTCTCCTACATCAGCATATCAGAAAGAGTGGGCTAGCTGGGTGTCATCACTACTCGACATCCTTCACCTGATGGGCTTCCTCGGGGGCATTGGGGACAGGGCGTCACTGCACTGCATGGAATGCATGCTCGTAACCCCTCTTACCCCCCCCCCCCATTTCTATGCCAGACCTGGCTACCTCCACTGCCTTCCCTTGGGCTCACTCCCACGCAAGACCCGAATAGCCCCCGCCTCCCCTTTGCATTTGGCTCTGTTAGGGCGCGCCCCCCACCCCCATACCCTCATGCAGCGAGTGGCAGCCAGGCTGAGTGTGCGCTAGATGAGGGATGGCAAGTGGATGCTGGGTGGAGCTGGCCAGCTGCGCTATCAATACGGCGACTAAATAAAGTAACTGAGTGCTGATGGAAGGAACGAAGCAGTGAGTGGGCTGAGTGTGACTGATGGATCAGTGATGGTAAGCGAGGAAGAGTGACAGGGCAGAGTGGGAGTGTAGTTGAGGGATGGCTCAGTAAGGGTAAGTGTGAATGAGAGAGAGAGCGGAGTGAGAGTGCAGTTGAGAGATGGCCCAGTACTGGTAAGTGTGGATACTTGGATGGGCGAAGTGTGAGTGCAGTTGAGTGATGGTTCAGTAGTGATAAGTGAGTACTGAGAGTGTGAGTGCAGTTGAGTGATGGTTCAGTAGTGATAAGTGTGGATACTTGGGAGGGAGAAGTTTGAGTGCAGTTGAGTGATGGTTCAGTAGTGATAAGTGTGGATACTTGGATGGGCGAAGTGTGAGTGCAGTTGAGTGATGGTTCAGTAGTGATAAGTGAGTACTGAGAGTGTGAGTGCAGTTGAGTGATGGTTCAGTAGTGATAAGTGTGGATACTTGGGAGGGAGAAGTGTGAGTGCAGTTGAGTGATGGTTCTGTAGTGATAAGTGTGGATACTTGGATGGACGAAGTGTGAGTGCAGTTGAGTGATGGTTCAGTAGTGATAAGTGAGTACTGAGAGTGTGAGTGCAGTTGAGCGATGGTTCAGTATTGATAAGTGTGGATACTTCGGAGGGAGAAGTGTGAGTACAGTTGAGTGATGACTCAGTAGTGATAAGTGTGGATACTTGGATGGGCGAAGTGTGAGTGTAGTTTATGGTGACTGTGAGTGTAGCTGAGTGCTACCCCGGCGAGGGTGTGCGTGGATACGTGTGATGGCTTAGTGTGAAGGCGGCAGGATGCGGAAGGGTTCCTACACTACCATAGTAGCCTCATAGAGCGCAGGTTTACCCGCAAAGCAGTGAGTGCGCCTTGCTCCCGCGTCGGCGTTCACTCGACCTGTGCGCGTGTCCGAGGAATGGGCAGAGTGCAGATGAGTGCTCGTGCGAGTGAGCGTGAGGGCTGAGTGAGTTACAATGCAGCCGGGATTGTTAGGATGGCTGCATAACGTGTCTCCATCGCTTGCATGTCTTCTCCTCTTATGCCCCTCCCGCATCTCGCTCGAGAGGAAGTTCGCTTTATTTTCTCTTGTTTTATTTCCCCGTCTTCCACCTGCCGAGAGTTGAGCTGAATCGATGGTTCGATGTCTGTGGGAACGATCATCGGTTTTATTAAATATCTGGTTTCTGGGAAAGCCCAAAACACACCGAACCCTAAATATGAACTGGGTTTGCTCTGCAGAGCACTACTCTGCGCCCAGGCGCATTATGTGGTGCAATCCACTGCCCCCGCCCCCCCACCGAAGATGTGTGGGGGCCCATTTCAACATGATGTTGGGGCCCTTCCTTGCTAAGAGCGACTAAAAACCGATTCTAACGGTGACAAAGATAAGGTTAATAGCCGCCAGTTATCATGGGAAGGCCAGCTAGCTTGGAGCTGAAACACCAAATGCCCACTGGAAAGCTATACATCCTTCTTTGTCCGCACGTGGCTGATGAGGAGGCACCGGTGAGGCACAGAGGTAACATGTCTGTATACCCAGAGGGACGTAATAGCCGGAAGGGCTCTAGCTAATGCTGCTTGTATGACTGCAAAGCGCACATTTAATGCCCCAGGACGCAAGTAATATTGAAAGAAACATAGTGGCAGGTTATAAAACTGGTGACTGACAACATGGAGGCAGTTGTTCGGGGCACCGATGAGACTCGAGTTCACTTTCATTTGAAAAGTTTGAAAGGCCCTGATGACGTCCTTAGCAATCGACTGTAGTCCGGAAGTATTGGGTAGTGCCCACATGCTGGCACAGGTCAGGCACCCTGGCATCTGACTCTGATAATTCGGGTATTTCACACTGCTTGTTGAGTGCTGCCTTGGAGTACTTCCGGTTAGAAGGTGTGCAGTTTGTCTAAAAAGCCCCTTGCATCACTGAACGTGAAGGGAAGTGGGGTGCTGCCCGCAAGTACGTGGGCGTCTCTGGGTCTAGACCAGATGGGTGGTGAGTCATTACCAGGCTGTGATTGCTTTATTTCCTGGGTCTTCCAGGTGTTGCAAAGCTGCAGGAGAAGGGGGTGGGGGGCAGACTGTCATCTCCTTCCCTGTACCATAACCACCCCCCACACAGCTTATAAAGGTGCACCTTATCTGTTACTGGTGAGTCAGTTTTCCTGTATAATGAGTCAAGTGTTGCGCAAAGGGCAGGAAGTGAGCCCAGGCTGCTGGCTCATCATCAGGCCTCATTCTTGTGTCACTCACGGATGCCTGGAAATCCTCATTTCTCCCCCTCACTCATCAGAAGTCATTCTAGTGTGCTTCGCTTTAATGCACTCCAGTTCCGCAGCGCTACACAGCACCCAGAGTCCTACCGTTCCAATACATGGATGGTATTGAGTTAAACTGGCTTTTATAGTTCACATTACGGTAAGTGATCGACATGTGTTTCACGCTTGCAGCACATTAAGCGCTGACTATGACGAATCAACTTGGGGGGGTGGGGGAGGGTGCGCGGCACCAGTGGTCCAGAGATGAATATCGGTTTCTAAACCATCAATCAGCCCCACACCTCTAGTACACCAGAAGGGATCCAAACAGATTGGAATACAAGTCAATTATAAACCGCCATGTCCAATTTTGGTAACGAGGACGGAACGGCAGGCTTATCTCCACAAGGTCATGGATCGTTGGTTAGTTGCAACACAGCAAAAATACAAATATTACCCAATGATAAAAGAGACTGTCAAGTCAAGGTTGTATACAAATATCTACTTTATTTTTATTACATTGGACCGTTCTAGCAACACTACAACATACAACCCACCCTGTAAAGGAATACAGAGGACAGCCAGTTTCACAAAGGGAAGGGGATGCACTCTGGATATTGACAGGAGGGTAGTTGGTAAAGTAATTGGTCTTACAGTTCAAGATTATTTGGTTTCTGCACCAAAGGGGCAAAGGGTTGTAACTGTCTCTAGGGGCCTTCGGAGAAGGGCCAGGGCGACAAAACCACACTGTAACTGGTGCTGAAGAAGTTATTGATGCTCAACAGCGTCGAGGCAGTTCCAGGGCCCATGAGACAGAGTTAGTGGCGGCAGACAGCTGTGGTACCAAGCAGCAGGCAGTTCGGCAAACGAGGCTGGACTGACGCCTGCAGGCTGTCTGACACTGCGGTTCAGGGCCAAGAATCGCTGTCTCTGTTCTGGTTGGCGGATCTGGAATGCTGTTCAAGGCATCTTGGACAGCTCTGACGACTGTGGAGTGACTACAGTCATCGGTGCAGCCGGATGCGGTTCGAGGACGCGACTGTCTCGCAATTGTCCTTAAAAAGATGGACACTGGATGATGCTTGTGTGGCACTCCTCCTAGCTTCTTCGCAGAGCTTGCGTCCTTTCAAGGCGGACGGCCCAAAGCTCAGGAGGGTGTCAGCAGGCAACGGCCTTGTCCTTTGTCCAGAGACCCTCCCTTCCTACTCAACAGTTGACATTACTACAAACCTCAGCTTTTTTTTTCTAAAGCCTGAAACCTCCACGCATATGGGAGAAATCAGATCAACCGATATGATTTCTCCTGTATTCACAGCAGGCTTCAGGCAGTATAAAAAATGCCTTGGCTTGGAGCCGCATGCTTGGCTTGGGTGACATGGGGACTTTAGAAACACATGATCAGCTTGGGCTTCTAGGGGACGTTTAGGAAAACATGATTGCCTTTGGTCTACTAGGGGGCTCTAGGAACATATGATTGGCTTGGGCTACGAGGGCACCTTAGGAACACATGATCATCTTGGGCTACTAGAGGACTTTAGGAACACATGGTCTGCTTGGTCTACACTGGGACTTTAGAAACACATGATTGGCTTGGTCTACCAGGGGACTTTTAGGAACACATGGTCGGCTTGGTCTACATGGGGACTTTACAAACACATGATCGGCTTGGTTTTCTGGGGGACTTTTAGGAACACATGATCGGCTTGGTCTACTAGGGGACTTTAGCAACACGTGATTGGCTTGCGTGACTAGGGGACTTTAGGACCATGTGATTGGCTTGGGTTACTAGGGGACTTTAGGATCATGTGATTGGCTTGGGTTACTAGAGGACTTTAGGAACACATGTTTGACTTGGGCTACGTGGGGACTTTAGGAACACGTGATTGGCTTGCGTGACTAGGAGACTTTAGGAACACATGATCGGCTTGGTCTACTAGAGGACTTTAGGAACGTGCGTTTGGCTTGGGTTACATGGGGACTTTAGGAACACATGATCGACTTGGTCTACTGGGGGACTTTAGGAACACGTGATCAGCTTCGGCTACCAGGGGACTTTTAGGAACACATGATCGGCTTGGGCTATTAGGGGACTTTAAGAACATGTGATTGGCTTGGGATACTAGGGGACTTTAGGAACACGTGATTGGCATGGGTGACTAGGGGATTTTAGGACCATGTGATTGGCTTGGGATACTAGGGGACTTTAGGAACACATGATTGGCTTGCGTGACTAGGGGACTTTAGGAAAACATGATCGTCTTGTGCTACTAGGGGACTTTAGGAAAACATGATCGGCTTCGGGGACTTTAGCAACACGTGATTGGCTTGGGTGACTAGGGGACTTTATGACCACATGATTGGCTTGGGTTGCTAGGGGACTTTAGGACCATGTGATTGGCTTGGGTTACTAGGGGACTTTAGGACCATGTGATTGGCTTGGGCTACTAGGGGACTTGAAGTATATCAAGCAGTGCACTTTTCGGCCCCGGCCCAGTGAAAGCCATGAGGATATATGTATAAGTAATCATGGACTAAGGTACCTCCCAGGGGAACTAATTGTGCTGGAAACAGGCAAGCAGCAAGGAAAGGTTTCACTTTGGGGGGATGGCTGCTATTAGAACAGTGTACCCTTAAGCCTGAGGTTGTACCTTTTGGTGCCATGCAGACTTGGGTGTATCGGGCTGTTGACCGACACCACTCAGTGACTCACAAAAAGTCTCCCTCCATGGGTCTATTGAAAGCCATCCAATTGGAAAAAAAGTGGCTTCACAGTGCAATCGCCTGCCGGGGCATGGTAGCGTGATTGGCTTCTTCGGGTCATTTTCTTCCAAGGGGTTGCACTGGGGTCCCCCAAAAAAATCCTCGCGCAATCTTTGGTGTCCAGCAAGGCTCTATGTCGAGTTGAGGTAGGACCCTTGAAATCATAGACTCAGCAGATGCTAGGACTTGGTAGACCCTGCCTAGAAGATCCGCGTAGAACCCGGCCGCAAATAGACTGATCTCAGCCACATCCCATGAGGTAATAATACCCTTCAAGAAATAAAACCCCAAATGCTTGTGTTAAATTGCCTTTTATTTTTTTTATAAATCACTATTGTAGCTGGTTAACTCTCTGCCTTTTTGTATTATGTGAATCCGTTTGTCATGAGTGATATCATTCTCTTGAGTGGCGTCAAGTTCACGGTCCTCCATAAGGCTTCTCAGTTCACTTTCTTCTGTGTTTTTCAGTTTCTCCCAATGTCATACGCCCCGGTTCCTCGACCCAGTGTCGCCAGCAAAGAGGCTGAGCTTTAATCTTCTGCTCATGACTTTCACCCCAGTGGGGCTTCTTCGACTCTGGACCCAATATCTCAGACGGTTCTACTTAGTCTTTGTAGGGGAGGGTCTCCTTTCAAATGTAGTCACTGGCTGCCAGACGAGTCCTTTGCAGCAACTTCCCAGCGCCTCTTAGTGTTCCAGCACCACTTCCTGTTTCTAAGCACCTTCAGGTTCAAGTGCAAAGCGCATATTGGGGTTCAAGGTCCACTTCAGGATGTACACGCTCTTCTTCTATTGTCTAGTCAGCAACTCTACCTTGAGGTGTGTGAAAAGGCATTTAATAACCCACTTGTTGGGGCATGAGGGCCCCAAGCCCTGAGTAAATTGAATAAGTGGATTATGGTGCAGGAGGAAGCCCTCTGGGCACCCGCCAGTATGATGTGGCACAGTATTAAATGTAAAACACACCCTAGCAGCTGTATCTCACCTATACATTGTGTATGTATGTGAAAAGCGTGCACATTTGAGAATATGTTTTCCTAGCGGAAGCTGGCCCTTGCCATGCTCTCAAGTGAAACTGTGGCAGTCAGGAACCTGATGACCCTACATATCTGGCCAATGACTGATCGCTCCACTCAACCCCAATCCCCCCCCCCTCTACCACTCTTTCTATCCATCCCAGCTCCTCTGTTACCCCGGATCTTCTAGGGGGCTACTGACCTGTAACTACCTGAGGGGCACCCCAGTGTATAGCGCTTTCCAGCTCCCCAGCTAGGCCCATGCTCTATCGATGGCCTACGTACGGATATCATCCTGGGCCACATACATTCCACTGAGGGCCTTCCATGAGGGAGCTATCACCGAGAGGAGTCAGCCACTAGATGCCCACCCTGGATCTAGAGGCACGCTAAAGGAAGGCCACCAGGCCCAGGGAGGTGCACTGCGGCCACTCAGTAGAGAGGACCACGGTGGCTGGTCCAGTAGAACTGTAAGACATGCTGAGTGATAATGAGGTGTCGTGCAAGCCGAATTTGGCTCTTTTTTTTCACGCCACATGTTTTTATGGAATTTTGAGACTATTGTGGCTCAGGATTTTTAGTCAGTGTCACGATCCCTCATCATGTGGACCCCAAGGCACTCCCCCATCCCCCGTCTCGCCCTTCCCTCTATTCCCCCCTTCCCCGGGACTCACGTGGACTCTCGCACGTCTTGCGAGCGCACCCGCGCCTAGTCCGTAACAGGACGGCTGTCAAGTTACGGCCGTTCCTACATTGGCAATTGCCTTGGCGCCTAGGATCGCGAAGGGCTAGCCCTGAGCTTCCGCATCGCGGGACTGTAAGGTCACGTGATGCTCTTGCCCGATCACGTGACCCAGCCGCGCATCACGTGACCAGAAGTTCGAGTACTTAAACTCAGAAACCCGGGTACTCGTTGCTTCACAGCTGTGCTCTGCATTCTGTCTGGCGCTACGAACCTTGAATCACCTTTGGATCACTCACGGAAACGACCTGGCTTGCTTTACTGGACTCTTCTTGGATTTGCCCCTTTGGATTCGTTTGCACAATGATACACGGCTCTCGACCACGGACTGTTATTGGACTGCCTCCTGGATCACCCTCTTGTACCTTGTACCTTGGCTCTTTGGACTTCTTGCCTCACAGCTCCACAGCTCCACACTTCCTGCTAACAGGTGAACTACTGAGAATTACTCCTCTTGGGGTACCTCCGTCCACGTGGGTCCCGGACCTCTCCACTAGGTTCACTACCTCTTCCTTGACCCTGATTGGTAAGACCTTTCCGTTTTTTAAAACACTGTGGTTACTGTTTCTTGCTTGGTACTTAATCCGCATTTTCTTGCAGCAGTGTGGGGTCCCAGAGGTTCGCGGTCCCGGACTTGAACATCTTCGCCTGTGGCCTCAACGGCTGCACGGAGAGTGGTTTTAAGTTCTCTCTGTGCGGCATTTGGGGACGGAGGCCTCTTCTGCCTACACGACACCCAAGTCACAACAGTCAGGTTCATTCTGAGAGTTGGGGTTCGAGACACAGAAATGTGGGGGAAGTGGGAGAGCGTGTGTTGGGTGTTTGGTGGCAGTCAGAGAGGGATGGTACAAACGTGAGCCATTTCCTTTTTAGGCGCGATTGGCATTCGTGGAACAGGGCTTACGACTGTTTTCTGGTTTGCAGTGTTGATTGAACTAGCTCTGTCTTTAGTTTGTGTATAAAAGTGGTTCTCCCAGATCTGTGCTATATAAAGGCGGGTGGATGCACTGTGGGCATTCCTTGTGAGGATTTCTTGCCCCACCCTTTAGGTGGCATCTACTACCAGAATAATCCAGGCCCTTTCCTGTGAAGCACAAGTAATGCACCAAAATCAGTGCCCCATGTTGATATCAGATCTATATTGTATTGTAGTCATTTGTATAGCGCCTTTTACCATTATTATAGTCTCAAAGCGCTGGTAGTGGGAACACCTTTGGAGACCGAAGTCCAGAGTATTACTGGTCACAGAGTAGGGTTAGAATGTGCGTGTGCATTTGGCCAAATAATAATAATAATTTTCATTTATATAGCGTTAAAAACCCTCAGGCATCTGAGCTCTGCTTCTTACCCACAGTGTATGGTGCTCATTTATCAACCTCATAAAGATGAAAGGCTGAATTTGGACACCTCGTAAAGATGAAAGGCTGAGTTTGGACCTTCCAGAATTGGAACCTGCATCAGCAGGCTCTGCGAGGATGTCAAAGCAAACGCTCTACTCGCTGTGCTATCTGACCTACAATAAGGCTTAGCAGAGCTGGCCAGGCTCCAGTAGAAAGGAACCCACAAGGCCAGGCATGTGGATGAGTGCTGAGAGGGGTCAATAGATGGCGTGGGAGCTAGAGGCTCGCAATGCGTCCAGCGTGTACATATTTGTCATAGGTCTTCGCTGCATACTGATGTCAGGGGTGTTGAGGCGCAGTCAGATGTAAGAAGTCTTGAAAACTTTAAATGTCCAACTAGCTCGAATTTTATCGTAGGTCGTAGCTGCATGAGTGGATGGATACCCATGCCCAGGGTGGGTGTCCACCGAAGTGGTGCATTTATATGTACCAAGAGCACAGACGGAGCTGATCTTTAATGCTGCTGTGCCGTCATGACACGCAGTATGTGGTTTTACGTTTGGTAAGCGTAGACTCATTTTGAGCGACTCTGGTTGACCCTCATTTTTGCAGTTATGGTTGTCCCCTCCATGCCCACTTCCCTGCCCCACCTCCTCACTCCTAAACACCCCTTCCTGTTCGAAATATGGAAGCGGTGCCGCTTCTGCTCTTCTGAAAAACAAGAGGAAACATTAAAACATCTAGTCTTATTTTGTATGACCTTGGAACTAGTTAGGCAAAATCTTCTGGGAGATTTTTATCCAGAGGCAAATTTGATTGCTCACCAGTCATTCTGGGAAATGGCTATGTTTGGTGTTAGTACACGCGTTTTGTTGGCATTTGGTACATTTCTGTTGAAACGTGAGTCTATGTTGCTGGAGAAAAATAACTTGCAATTTACAAGATATTAATCTCTTTTTTGTTTTTGGTAAATACTGTGCAAACATTTGAAATGAGATAAATGTGGTTTTATTATTACATTTAAAAAGGATTAGGATCTACATAGGCTCTGTAGGGCAGGTATTATACAAAGCCCAGTGTATTTTTTATGCTAATGATAACCTTATCGTTTGTTTTGTATATGTATAATTTTGATTTGATTGATGATGTTTTGAAGTTAATGCTATGAAGATTGTACTGAAACATTTCCTATCCTTTTCTTAATATTTTATATGGAATGATATAGGAGATTTTACTTGATAATTAATGTTTTATTTGTTTCGATGATGCTTTGTCTACCAACAAAGAATTTTTTGTAAAGGTTGCAAGTTTTGTAAACCCTAAACAAATATCTTTTAATAAAAAAAAAATACCTAAACCCAAACATGCATATAATGAGTCGACAAAATGTAGAACGACATATTGTAGGTCGTTATAGTCACTACACACCACCCTTATCGAATCCCGTTGGTGCTGTTTTGTTGTAGGGAAGGTTGGGAATGTATCCGTCCTTTACTGGGTTGGAAGACATTGGGGGTCATTACAAGTTTCGAGGCAGCCCTGGCGCTATAAGCGCCATGGCTGCCTCCAAACTCGTGCCGGGTCATTCCAACCTTGGAGGACCCGGTAAGTCCCCATTCAGAAAACCATTTCCCATTTCCATTCGAGCCCCCATAGGGCTCAATGGGAATGGGGAGGGAGCTAATAACGGGTCCGTAAATTACAGGCCCGTTATTAGCTCCCTGGTCCCTTAGCGGCTCCCTCTCAGGCCGGCTGGTTTTACCAGCTGGCCTTAGTGGGACCCGCTAAGGGACCTCGGAATGCGGCGGTAAGGGGTTAACGGCACCACCATCCTTACCAGTGCCGTTAACCCCATACCGCCGCACTCGTAATGACCCCCAATAAGTATAAAATGAGGGGCTACGATGCATTAGAACATATTAAACCATAAATGGTGTCAATACTACATTAAAACCGTGTTCCTTATAAAAGATTCCTTGAGAGTATCTCTTATGTAATAAACAACATTGTGTAAAAATTCCTCCTTCTTGCATTTCATAAAAAGAACCATATTGTCTGCACATGTCCTGATATTATTCTTAATGAAATGCGCCCAGAGGCACTTTTTCATAAAATGTATAGAGAATGTACAAATCAATAAGAAATGCATTATGTCTTCATCACGACCCAAACCACAAGAGGTTTTCATCACAGCCCAAACCACCACAAGGGCCGAAATCACCACAAGGGCCCCACTCTCGGATCCCACCCTCGGCAAAGGGCCATATTTTTGTTTCCTGTGTATTTTAAAGCTCATCCCATTTGTGAATTTGGGATGCACTTTAACATGCCCAGAAACATGTGCTTGCTTGGTAAGTGAGTGCGGGGTGCGGGGGTCCAGGAGGGCACCTGAATGTGCACATCATATAGCATTCGAATGGGGACAGGGTCGGACTGGTTATATAGGTCATTCGGCCGCCGGCCGAATGACCCTGAGGACCTGCGGGGCCAGTTTTCATCAGCCAGCCCCAGGGCTGTTTTTTTTGTTGCAGCAACTTAACTTGCAGGTGTTTTGAATAATGCGGGTGCATGCGCTTCGTGCCTTGGTGGAACTGGGCTGCCGGGCTCAGGGCTGGCCCTGGGGCACTGCAACCCAGCATTCATCATAGCAAGGTAACAATGTGTGTGTTTACACGTTGTAACCTTGCTTTGATTTAATGTGCAAATTATTTGCAATTGCAATTATTCTGCAAGCATCCATGGGTGGCGCGCCCCGCCCTGGCCGCAGCCGGGTGGCTGGCTGGCTTGCCTGGGGCAATTGCCGGGGCCGGGCCATCCGGGGCCCGGGCCAGCGTGGCTGGCTGGTGCCAGGCCTTGTAACAAGCAGAGAGTTGGTATGATATGATGATATGATAAGGCATTTGTAACGCGCCTATACACAAGTGTTTCAATACGCAAATGTCAATTGCCTCAAGTCTCTCCTGACAATTGACAAAAAGTGCTCTAGCTATGTGTGAATCTACTACTGTGTGAGTGATTGTAATCTGTAACACCGCTGGCCCGGGACCTGTGGGGGCCGGGTCTGGGGCAGGCTGACTGCTGGGTTGATGGGCTGAGCCATCTGGGGTCATAACAACACAAGTACTTCATTGAGTTGCTTTCAACTTTGCACTGCAGTAAGTAGCAACACATTTGTTGCACTTCACTTGCATGCAAAGTTAAAAGCAACTTGTGCCTGGTCCGGGCCCGGGGGTTAGGGCCGCCAGCCCGCCACCGCCGTCAAAGGGAAGGGAAGAACCAATGAGTGCAGCAGTGCCTGCACCCAAACACTCTGCGGGACCACTAAGGTCAATTCCGATGGTGAGTGTCATGGATATATGGGCCTCTTGCTGCAGCGCTTGCACTTCGCATGATTTGCAGAGCAGAGTGAGTCTCACTCAGACAGTACAGCAACACACACAGTGCAGCAGCAGGTGCACTGGTAGGCAGTGTGATTGTCTGTCAGTGTGCACGCACAGTCTGAGGCGGAGCTGCCCAACTTTGTAGCAGCAGCACAGTGCCACCCACCGCACCTGCCAGTGCGAGCTGAGCTGAGCCACCTCCTTGAGCAGCAGCACAGCTCTGATCTCTTCGTCTTCAGAATTCAGATTTCATTTCCAGGCCAGGGTCCAGGTCCAGGACCACCCACCCAACAAGTAAGTTTACGAATTGTGCCAGGAACCTCTTAGTTTGTGCCCAATGCCCTGATATATATGTTTCTTGTAATCTTGTTTTCTTTAGAAAATGCTTTCTTAGTTTGCATAGTGTGCCCAGGCATCATGTCCACGACAGTGAGCTTGCCGGCGACTAGTACTGACTGTACTATAATTACCGTCCATTTTATCTGCAAACAAATATAGGGTTTCGTTTGAATTGGTTCCTCCACACACCGAAGTTTGCATGCTGGTGGTCCGACCATCTCCCGGCCATAGGTTTTCCCGCAAATAGTGCCTAGAAGGTGACACAAATAAACAACACTTCTAAGGCAGCGCTATACACGTAGCGATCCTGCACAGACAACCAGGACAAATGTTCCAGGACACAGGAACTGCAACAGCCCAGGGCTAAACCACTAGTAAAATAGGGACTGGAAAATGGCGAGATTTTAAAGTTATCATTGCGCCATTCATTCACGCACTGAGAAACAATAATGTTTCGAAATGGAACTAAAACACTCGCTGAGGGCTGGCATTGTGTTTTTCATGTCAGCGTATGCCCTCGCCTTTTAAGCACTGTGTCAGTAGGGTCGAGTCGTTATATTTTTTTAAGAGATTTTTTCTGCTAAATCAGATCTGGGGGTATTTATTCATAAAGGCAGATGGGGGTGGGGGATTGCGCGAGGGCGAGCCGTGAATTTCGAAGATGTGTTTTGTTTTTTCTATTGATGTGCTGCCAGGTGAGGACACCTGAGAGCCGACCCTCCTGGGCCTCTCTTTCCTGTTTTTTTTGGGCCTGCTTAGGGACCCTGAGCCTTGCCTGCACCCCTCTCCCCTTCCGTGTGTGTTTCCACTTCCCTCCCTCCTCCCGCATCCCATACTCGCCTCCCAGGCTGTGATTGGCTGTTCATCAAGGTCATAAGGGACCTCACTGGGGCAGCCCTCTGCCCGGCAGCCCCTTCGGCTAAGGGCCCAAGGCCAAGGGCGGCTCCTTCATTGGCAGCTCCAGAGAGTGTCAGCAGGTGTCCGCAGGGGAAGCCAGTGAAGACAGCAGAGAACAGACACCAACAAAAACTGTGAGTGTGGCATGGGTGGGGTGTAGAGCAATTACTCTACTCCAGAAAGCCCCTGCCACTATACCTTAACCTTCCATACCATATACTGCCATAGACTTACACCATGCATACTTAGAAAGATTTGTGACCACCAGTCTGAATCTATTAATGAGAGGATTGTTAATGTTGCCCTGCACTGCATACTAATATACTTGTCAATGTTAACAAGTGCCACACTTAGATGGAATCATGAACATTAGCCTGCGTCACATCTAGATAGGATTCTGAATATTCGCATGTGCCACACTTAGATGCAATCACGAACTTTAACCTGCGTCCCACCTAGATAGGATTCTGAATGTTAGCAAGTGCCACACTTAGATGCAATCACGAACTTTAACCTGCGTCCCACCTAGATAGGATTCTGAATGTTAACAAGTGCCACACTTAGATGGAATCACGAACTTTAACCTGCGTCCCATCTAGATAGGATTCTGAATGTTAACAAGTGCCACACTTAGATGGAATCACGAACTTTAACCTGCGTCCCATTTAGATAGGTTTATGAATGTTAGCATGTGCCACACTTAGATGCAATCACGAACTTTAACCTGCGTCCCACCTAGATAGGATTCTGAATGTTAACAAGTGCCACACTTAGATGGAATCACGAACTTTAACCTGCGTCCCATCTAGATAGGATTCTGAATGTTAGCATGTGCCACACTTAGATGCAATCACGAACTTTAACCTGCGTCCCATCTAGATAGGATTCTGAATGTTAACAAGTGCCACACTTAGATGGAATCACGAACTTTAACCTGCGTCCCATTTAGATAGGATTGTGAATGTTAGCATGTGCCACACTTAGATGGAATCACAAACTTTAACCTGCGTCCCATCTAGATAGGATTCTGAATGTTAGCATGTGCCACACTTAGATGGAATCACAAACTTTAACCTGCGTCCCATCTAGATAGGATTCTGAATGTTAACAAGTGCCACACTTAGATGGAATCACGAACTTTAACCTGCGTCCCATCTAGATAGGATTCTGAATGTTAACAAGTGCCACACTTAGATGGAATCATGAACTTTAACCTGCGTCCCATCTAGATAGGATTCTGAATGTTAACAAGTGCCACACTTAGATGGAATC
The DNA here is from genome assembly GCF_040938575.1 of Ambystoma mexicanum. NCBI lineage: Eukaryota > Metazoa > Chordata > Amphibia > Caudata > Ambystomatidae > Ambystoma > Ambystoma mexicanum. Next base: position 58,554,331 of record NC_090931.1, on the reverse strand, counting down.
ACGAACTTTAACCTGCGTCCCATCTAGATAGGATTCTTAATGTTAGCATGTGCCACACTTAGATGGAATCATGAACTTTAACCTGCGTCCCATTTAGATAGGTTTATGAATGTTAGCAAGTGCCACACTTAGATGGAATCACGAACTTTAACCTGCGTCCCATCTAGATAGGATTCTGAATGTTAGCAAGTGCCACACTTAGATGCAATCACGAACTTTAACCTGCGTCCCACCTAGATAGGATTCTGAATGTTAGCAAGTGCCACACTTAGATGCAATCACGAACTTTAACCTGCGTCCCACCTAGATAGGATTCTGAATGTTAGCATGTGCCACACTTAGATGCAATCACGAACTTTAACCTGCGTCCCACCTAGATAGGATTCTGAATGTTAACAAGTGCCACACTTAGATGCAATCACAAACTTTAACCTGCGTCCCACCTAGATAGGATTCTGAATGTTAACAAGTGCCACACTTAGATGGAATCACGAACTTTAACCTGCGTCCCACCTAGATAGGATTCTGAATGTTAGCATGTGCCACACTTAGATGGAATCACGAACTTTAACCTGCGTCCCATTTAGATAGGTTTATGAATGTTAGCAAGTGCCACACTTAGATGGAATCACGAACTTTAACCTGCGTCCCACCTAGATAGGATTCTGAATGTTAACAAGTGCCACACTTAGATGGAATCATGAACTTTAACCTGCGTCCCATCTAGATAGGATTCTGAATGTTAACAAGTGCCACACTTAGATGGAATCATGAACTTTAACCTGCGTCCCATCTAGATAGGATTCTGAATGTTAACAAGTGCCACACTTAGATGGAATCATGAACTTTAACCTGCGTCCCATCTAGATAGGATTCTTAATGTTAGCAAGTGCCACACTTAGATGGAATCATGAACTTTAACCTGCGTCCCATTTAGATAGGTTTCTGAATGTTAGCATGTGCCACACTTAGATGGAATCATGAACTTTAACCTGTGTCCCATCTAGATAGGATTCTGAATGTTAACAAGTGCCACACTTAGATACAATCACGAACTTTAACCTACGTCCCATCTAGATAGGATTCTGAATGTTAACAAGTGCCACATTTAGATGCAATCACGAACTTTAACCTGCGTCCATCTAGATAGGATTCTGAATGTTAACAAGTGCCACACTTAGATGGAATCATGAACTTTAACCTGCGTCCCACCTAGATAGGATTCTGAATGTTAACAAGTGCTACACTTAGATAGGATTCTGAATGTTAGCAAGTGCCACACTTAGATGCAATCACGAACTTTAACCTGCGTCCCACCTAGATAGGATTCTGAATGTTAACAAGTGCCACACTTAGATGCAATCACGAACTTTAACCTGCGTCCCACCTAGATAGGATTCTGAATGTTAACAAGTGCCACACTTAGATGCAATCACGAACTTTAACCTGCGTCCCACCTAGATAGGATTCTGAATGTTAACAAGTGCCACACTTAGATGGAATCACGAACTTTAACCTGCGTCCCAGTTAGATAGGATTCTGAATGTTAACAAGTGCCACACTTAGATGCAATCATGAACTTTAACCTGCGTCCCATCTAGATAGGATTCTGAATGTTAACAAGTGCCACACTTAGATGCAATCACGAACTTTAACCTGCGTCCCATCTAGATAGGATTCTGAATGTTAACAAGTGCCACACTTAGATGGAATCACGAACTTTAACCTGCGTCCCATCTAGATAGGATTCCTAATGTTAGCATGTGCCACACTTAGATGGAATCATGAACTTTAACCTGCGTCCCATCTAGATAGGTTTATGAATGTTAGCATGTGCCACACTTAGATGGAATCATGAACTTTAACCTGCGTCCCATCACTTAGATGCAATCACGAACTTTAACCTGCGTCCCACCTAGATAGGATTCTGAATGTTAACAAGTGCCACACTTAGATGGAATCACGAACTTTAACCTGCGTCCCATCTAGATAGGATTCTGAATGTTAACAAGTGCCACACTTAGATGGAATCACAAACTTTAACCTGCGTCCCATCTAGATAGGATTCTGAATGTTAACAAGTGCCACACTTAGATGGAATCACGAACTTTAACCTGCGTCCCATCTAGATAGGATTCTTAATGTTAGCATGTGCAACACTTAGATGGAATCACGAACTTTAACCTGCGTCCCATCTAGATAGGATTCTGAATGTTAACAAGTGCCACACTTAGATGCAATCACGAACTTTAACCTGCGTCCCATCTAGATAGGATTCTGAATGTTAACAAGTGCCACACTTAGATGCAATCACGAACTTTAACCTGCGTCCATCTAGATAGGATTCTGAATGTTAACAAGTGCCACACTTAGATGGAATCATGAACTTTAACCTGCGTCCCACCTAGATAGGATTCTGAATGTTAACAAGTGCTACACTTAGATAGGATTCTGAATGTTAGCAAGTGCCACACTTAGATGCAATCACGAACTTTAACCTGCGTTCCACCTAGATAGGATTCTGAATGTTAACAAGTGCCACACTTAGATGCAATCACGAACTTTAACCTGCGTCCCATCTAGATAGGATTCTGAATGTTAACAAGTGCCACACTTAGATGGAATCACGAACTTTAACCTGCGTCCCATTTAGATAGGATTCTGAATGTTAGCATGTGCCACACTTAGATGGAATCACGAACTTTAACCTGCGTCCCATTTATATAGGATTCTGAATGTTAACAAGTGCCACACTTAGATGCAATCACGAACTTTAACCTGCGTCCCATCTAGATAGGATTCTGAATGTTAACAAGTGCCACACTTAGATGGAATCATGAACTTTAACCTGCGTCCCATTTAGATAGGATTCTGAATTTTAACAAGTGCCACACTTAGATGGAATCATGAACTTTAACCTGCGTCCCATCTAGATAGGATTCTGAATGTTAGCAAGTGCCACACTTAGATGCAATCACAAACTTTAACCTGCGTCCCACCTAGATAGGATTCTGAATGTTAACAAGTGCCACACTTAGATGGAATCACGAACTTTAACCTGCGTCCCACCTAGATAGGATTCTGAATGTTAGCAAGTGCCACACTTAGATGAAATCACGAACTTTAACCTGCGTCCCATCTAGATAGGATTCTGAATGTTAACAAGTGCTACACTTAGATGGAATCACGAACTTTAACCTGCGTCCCATTTAGATAGGATTCTGAATGTTAGCATGTGCTACACTTAGATGGAATCACAAACTTTAACCTGCGTCCCATTTAGGATTCTGAATGTTAACAAGTGCCACACTTAGATGCAATCACGAACTTTAACCTGCGTCCCACCTAGATAGGATTCTGAATGTTAGCCTGTGCCATACTTAGATGGAATCACGAACTTTAACCTGCGTCCCATCTAGATAGGATTCTGAATGTTAACAAGTGCCACACTTAGATGGAATCACGAACTTTAACCTGCGTCCCACCTAGATAGGATTCTGAATGTTAGCATGTGCCACACTTAGATGGAATCACGAACTTTAACCTGCGTCCCATCTAGATAGGATTCTGAATGTTAGCAAGTGCCACACTTAGATGGAATCATGAACTTTAACCTGCGTCCCATCTAGATAGGATTCTTAATGTTAGCAAGTGCCACACTTAGATGGAATCATGAACTTTAACCTGCGTCCCATTTAGATAGGTTTCTGAATGTTAGCATGTGCCACACTTAGATGGAATCATGAACTTTAACCTGTGTCCCATCTAGATAGGATTCTGAATGTTAACAAGTGCCACACTTAGATGCAATCACGAACTTTAACCTGCGTCCATCTAGATAGGATTCTGAATGTTAACAAGTGCCACACTTAGATGGAATCATGAACTTTAACCTGCGTCCCATCTAGATAGGATTCTGAATGTTAGCAAGTGCCACACTTAGATGGAATTGTGAATATTAGCACATGCCACACTTAGATGGAATTGTGTATATTAGCATGTGCAACACCTGGACGTAATCGTGAACTTTAGCCAGGGTCGGAACTAGATGAGATCGTGAATGTTAGCATATGCCACACTTAGAATTGAGAACATTATCCTTCCCCACATCCGGATCATTATTGTGAAGGTTGGCAAGTGCCACACTTGAACGGGATTGTGTAGATCGGCAAGTACTACACTCTGACAGAGCTGTGAATGTTAGTATGTTAAATGTCATATAACCCACTAACCAATATAAGCTCAAACTCTCTGCATACTTATCACGCAAAAAAAACTCACACAACCTTCTCTCGCACAAGCTGCACGCACTTCACCAACCCGCAACAACACATAAGCCGCACCAACAGCACACGCATACTGACACCGATCCAATACTCGCACCAAAGCTCAGCACCCAGTGTCTACCGAGTTGAAGCTGCTAACAGTACACCACTCCTCTCACTATCCTACTCCCTCTTCACCTTACTAACCCATCCCACCTTCTCATTTACAGATCGGCCTGAGCGCCTGGGGACCAATTCCGTTGGTGACGGTGCGCTATATAAGTACCTTTAACATAACATGACATAAATATGAATTACCGTTGCTGTAATTGTCGGAGTTAGGATGCAGCAACGAGAGAATAGTGACGATGTGTTCGGTTCTCCCTAGTACTTTCCCTATGCTATGCTTTGCAAAGTTTTTCCTGTGTTCTGTGTTGTGTGAGCAGCACACCTCCCCCAGATACCCCCTACCCCCTCCACACACACACCCTAACACCCAGTATGATGTAGCAGGCTAGCAGCTAAAGATGGGCCGTGTGCTGGTATACGAGCGCTGTAAGGGTGATTGAGTACAACTTGCATTAACCAACCCCAAAGCGGCCCCCAAAAGTTGCCCACTTTGGCCACAGGCGTGACCCGAGAGTTGTGCATCCTGCACTAATTCAGCGTTATCTGAACCCAGCCCAGGACATGCACAGTATCTCCTCGAGAGTCTTGATAAATCGGTTTTACGTGTAAAACAGCAAAGTGCGAGATATTGACTGTGATTGTATAAATCGGTTGCATGCATTAGTGGGCCAGATTCATGGAATATTTGCCCTAGTCAAAGTGAATTTGCACTGCTGAAAAGGGACTTTGCACTACCAACATGAGCCCTGATTCATGGAACCGTGCAAAGTCATTTTGTACAGCTGCCCTCATGAGTCATACTCCAGGCATTCCAGGGGAGCTGCAGCAGGCTTCATGCTTCAGTATTTGCGCCTACGTTGCCACGGTGGACTCTGGGCCCCCGGTCACATGATGCAGTCTCTGCTGGCTGCAACCCGTAGTTCCTGGCACTGGCAGTGCTGGTGAGGGCCGGGGAGCCCGCCTGGTGCCCACAGGAGATGGTGCCCCAGCCCCGCCCCTCTGGACTCTGCTCCGGGCCGGAGAGAGGGTGAGAGCGCAGGCCAGGGTACGGCCGCTCAGCTCGTTCTGTGGGGTGGTGGCTCTCTAATGACCAAGGGGTTAGTGAGCAGGGTCTGGTCCTGGGGTGGAGGGGGGAAGCATCAGTGAGATCATGGAGACATCATATACTGGCAACACATTGGATGAGCGTAAGGGATTTAGTGGCAGGTGAGATACCACTACAGGGTGCCTGGGGCCGGGCCCTTTGCCTGGACAAGGGGTGATTTATATTTTTAGAACCAATCCAGAACACCTGTAAGGTGGTTGTGGTCTCAGTTTTGGGCGTCCCACTTTGCGGCGCTAGAAGTAGGCATGTTTCTGTGGACCAAGGAATTGCTTCACAAAGAAGAATGTTATCACTTTCTCAGGCGTTTACACCAAACATAACATGCAACAGACACATGAACCCTCCATAAGTAGCATTTTCTGTAAAGTCGTGAATTGACGCGATTCATGGATGATGGTTTGAGGGACACTTTTTTGAGGCGAGGGCGGGCCACTTTTTTGTAGGTGTCCGGGCCTATTTCTTGTCCCAGTACGACCCTTATTGGGGAGCACTTTTTGAGTTGCGCTTTTGCATCTCATCACTGCGCCAAAAGAGGTTTTGAGAATCTGCCGTTCGGATAAAAATCCTGCTTACAAGTCTTTTTTTATGTTGGACTTAATTTCTGCCCTGTAGACCAAGTCCTATCCACGCAACATTGATACATTAGGGGTGGGGTATATGACCCTCGGCCTTTGGAGGAAGGCATCAAGGGTGGGAAGAGTTGGGCATTGTGCAGGATCCCCTTATGCCCAGTGAGAAGGAAAGGCCCATAATATGCATCTGCCTTTCCATCACTTTCCATCATCCCATATGTATTTTGAGTGGAGGTCGCCCTGCCCGAGCCTCTGGATGGGTTAATGGGGTGCATAGGAACCACAAAGCCCTGGACATGTGGCCAGAAACTCTGATTATAAAGCATCAGTGCCTGTTTCCTGGACCCACGGCAGCCGGACTACTTGTCATATTACTTCCTTGAGGGTCTGCTTTGTGCTTTTATGGTGTGTTCGCAATGCTGTCGCATTTTGCTCTACCCCTATATAGCAGATTGCAGTCTTTCCCCATTTCCCTCCAGCTAGGCCCCTTTCCTGTAGCCCGTGTTGTGCTCCTGTATTAGTATTCTGACGAAAGCTTGTTTCCACAGCCTCCATCTGTCCACTGTCCTTTAGATGTGCCCCAGAACCCCCTTTGTTTTGCATATTAAGTAACTTTGGCACTCACCCTAAGTTACCAGGGGAATCCAGACGTGGACCCCTTGCTCACTGCTCTTAGAGAGGCACAGCTTCACCTCACTGATGATGCCCAACTAGGCTGAAACATGTGTATGTGGTTGCTGTTGGTACTCTTGTTCAAAGAAGAATTGCTTAGCATTTCGGTGCTGGACTGCCCCTGGGCAGGACAAAGACTGATATGCAGGGATATTCATTCTCTGTGAAAGGGACAGTGAGCTAAAGACTTGGTTGAGACTCTCCCGGGGGCCATCCACCCAAGAACAGGTCAATGGGCTGTGTTCGTGCTGGTAGAGAGACTCCCAGAACCCCCTTTGTTTTGCATGCTCTCTATTAGTCTCCCACTTTCTGATGTACGTGGTCTCCAGATTTACCCTACAGCTTCAAACTTCTTTTTCTCTTTTCCACTGTTTGATCCTTCTGCCATGTGCATCTACCTATGCCTGTGCCCAACTCCCCTGCTTCATCTACATTTTGCTTTGTTTCCAGATTACTGGCAGGTTTCCCGCCTTCAGTCTCCTGCTTCAGTGTAACCCCCTTGCTAAAGATTGATGCGATTCTCCCCAAATTCTGTCTTGCTACATCTTACCTGGTCCCTGGTCTCTTTCCACAGCTTACCTCATCTTTGGTCCTTTGCTAGAGGTTATTGCAATGTTCACCTGCGTTCAGTCCTTTCCTACAGTGTACCTTGTTCGCGGTCCCTTGCTGCAGAGTTACCCTACCCACAGTCCATGCTACTGTTTCACTTGTAGCTGGTCCCTTTCCACAGTGTGCCTTGTCCCCAGCCCATTGCTGTAGTTTGACCTACCTACAGTCCTCGCTACTGTTTATTATTTCGCTGGTCCCTTTCCACTGTTTGCCTTTTCTCCAGCCCATTGCTGCAGTTTTACCCTACCTACAGTCCTTGCTACTGTTTACTATTTCGCCGGTCCCTTTCCACTGTTTGCCTTTTCTCCAGCCCATTGCTGCAGTTTGACCCTACCTACATTCCTTGCTACTTACTGTTTACCTTGTCACTGGTGCCTTTCCACAGTTTGCCTTGTCTCCAGTCCATTGCTGCAATTTTACCCTACCAACAGTCCCTCCTACTGTTTAAGTTGTCACTGGTGCCTTTGCAGTTTGCCTTGTCTCCAGTCCATTGCTGCAATTCTACCGTACCCACAGTCCTTGCTGCTGTTTACCTTGTTGCTGGTCCCTTTCCACAGTTTGCCTTGTCTCCAGTCCATTGCTGCAATTTTACCCTACCCACAGTCCTTGCTACTGTTTACCTTGTTGCTGGTCCCTTTCCACAGATTGCCTTGTCTCCAGTCCCTTGCTGCAATTTGACCCCACATACAGTCTTTGCTACTGTTTACCTTGTCTCCATTCGATTGCTGCAGTTTCACCCTACCTACAGTCCCTGCTCCTGTTTACCTTGTCACTGGTGCCTTTACACAGTTTGCTTGTCCCCAGTCCCTTGCTGCAGTTTTACCATACCTACAGTCCTTGTTACTGTTTCACTTGTCGCTGGTCCTCTTCCATAGCTTGCCTTTTCTCCAGCCCATTGCTGCAGTTTTACCCTACCTACAGTCCTTGCTACTGTTTACTATTTCGCTGGTCCCTTTCCACTGTTTGCCTTTTCGCCAGCCCATTGCTGCAGTTTGACCCTACCTACAGTCCTTGCTACTTACTGTTTACCTTGTCACTGGTGCCTTTCCAGAGTTTGCCTTGTCTCCGGTCCATTATTGCAATTTTACCCTACCAACAGTCCCTCCTACTGTTTAACTTGTCGCTGGTGCCTTTGCAGTTTGCCTTGTCTCCAGTACATTGCTGCAATTTTACCGCACCCACAGTCCTTGCTACTGTTTACCTTGTTGCTGGTCCCTTTCCACAGTTTGCCTTGTCTCCAGTCCATTGCTGCAATTTTACCCTACCAACAGTCCCTCCTACTGTTTAACTTGTTGCTGGTGCCTTTGCAGTTTGCCTTGTCTCCAGTACATTGCTGCAATTTTACCATACCCACAGTCCTTGCTACTGTTTACCATGTTGCTGGTCCCTTTCCACAGTTTGCCTTGTCTCCAGTCAATTGCTGCAATTTTACCGCACCCACAGTCCTTGCTACTGTTTACCTTGTTGCTGGTCCCTTTCCACAGTTTGCCTTGTTTCCAGTCCATTTCTGAAGTTTGACATTACATACAGTCCTTGCTACTATTTACTTTGTTGCTGGTCCCTTTCCACAGTTTGCCTTGTCTCCAGTCCATTGTTGCAGTCTGATCCTACATACAGTCCTTGCTACTGTTTTCCTTGTCGCTGGTCCCTTTCCACAGATTGCCTTGTCTCCAGTCCCTTGCTGCAATTTGACCCCACATACAGTCCTTGCTACTGTTTACCTTGTCTCTATTCGATTGCTGCAGTTTCACCCTACCCACAGTCCCTGCTCCTGTTTACCTTGTCACTGGTGCTTTTACACAGTTTGCTTGTCCCCAGTCCCTTGCTGCAGTTTTACCCTACCTACAGTCCTTGCTACTGTTTCACTTGTCACTCGTCCTCTTCCACAGCTTGCCTTTTCTCCAGCCCATTGCTGCAGTTTTACCCTACCTACAGTCCTTGCTACTGTTTACTATTTCGCTGGTCCCTTTCCACTGTTTGCCTTTTCTCCAGCCCATTGCTGCAGTTTGACCCTACCTACAGTCCTTGCTACTTACTGTTTACCTTGTCACTGGTGCCTTTCCACAGTTTGCCTTGTCTCCAGTCCATTGTTGCAATGTTACCCTACGAACAGTCCCTCCTACTGTTTAACTTGTCGCTGGTGCCTTTGCAGTTTGCCTTGTCTCCAGTCCATTGCTGCAATTTTACCATACACACAGTCCTTGCCACTGTTTACCTTGTTGCTGGTCCCTTTCCACAGTTTGCCTTGTCTCCAGTCCACTGCTGCAATTTTACCGCACCCACAGTCCTTGCTACTGTTTACCTTGTTGCTGGTCCCTTTCCACAGTTTGCCTTGTCTCCAGTCCATTTCTGAAGTTTGACATTACATACAGTCCTTGCTACTATTTACCTTGATGCTGGTCCCTTTCCACAGTTTGCCTTGTCTCCAGTCCATTGCTGCAGTTTGATCCTACATACAGTCCTTGCAACTGTTTTTCTTGTCGCTGGTCCCTTTCCACAGATTGCTTTGTCTCCAGTCCCTTGCTGCAATTTGACCCCACATACAGTCCTTGATACTGTTTACCTTGTCTCCATTTGATTGCTGCAGTTTCACCCTACTCACAGTCCCTGCTCCTGTTTACCTTGTCACTGGTGCCTTTGCACAGTTTGATTGTCCCCAGTCGCTTGCTGCAGTTTTACCATACCTGCAGTCCTTCCTACTGTTTACCTTGTCGCTGGTCACTTTTCACAGCTGACCTTGTCTCCATTCCATTGCTGCAGTTGTACCCTACCTACAGTCCTTGCTATGGCTTACCTTGTTGTTGGTCCCTTTTCACAGTTTACCCTGTCTCCAGTCTATTGCTGCAGTTTTACCCTACCTACAGTCCTTGCTACTGTTTGCCTTGTCACTGGTCCCTTACCACAGTTTTGCCTTGTCTCCAGTCCTTTGCTGCAGTTTGACCCTATCTACAGTCCTTGCTACTGTTTGCCTTTTTGCTGGTCCCTTTCCACAATTTGCCTTGTCCCCAGCCAGTTGCTGCAGTTTGACCCTGTGGGATATATTTACCCACTCAGCATTACTTCCATCCACAACCAGGCTGCATTTCAGCAGAAACAGCAATATGGCTGCGGTGGCGCCTGTTGGGCTCCACTGCCTCACACCAAAACTGCGTTTTGCAACAACAAAAAGATGGCTGCACAATCTTACCAAGCACATATTGGTCAGGATGGAACAAGGGGGTACACTGAAAAAGCCTGCAATATGTTCTTACATGTATCAAAGAAGGGGAGTGAAAAAAGCAGCGCTGCTTTGCTGTAAGCCCAAAGTTCCCATTGAAAAAGGGAAATATTTACATTTTAAAATGATGCCGATCTGATGATCTTTTCCTCTGATTCCTCATCACAATACTTTCATTAATGAGATCCTGCATGCCCATTCACATTCACATTTTGCTGCAGCAGACAAGAGCAGTATCCCTGAATGACAGGCTGTTGTTCAGTTCTGAAGGGATCAAAAGAAGCTTTACTTCAGCTGCATGGGAAACGCTTTACTTTTGGGCTACAAAATATGAACGATCAATGCGTCAAAAAGGCCCTGGCTTCTGGGCCTATGTCAATTTCAGTGCATCTGTATTTTAAACCCAATGCTGCACACAAGAAACTAACTCTGGCTACAAAACAATGTGAAATGCAGAGGGAAGAGAAAAACGGAATTTGCAAGAAAAATGCCAGCAGTGATCACATGTTTAAATGTACTTTTGCAAATAAGGAAGAATACTTGTTTAAAAGTGTATGTTGGATAAGGCCGTGCCATTATTTAGCAATGTGAAGGGGTTTGTGCTGTGAAATATATATGTGGGATCTTATTCAACAGGCTTTATTCGGATTTATAACAAAAATAAATAAAATAAGGAATTACATTGCTTTGGCTACATGGGGGAAGTCAGCCCCAAACAGGTTTTCTGCTTGGGGGGTTCCAGCAACAGAAGGCCCCCACAGTAGTTGCTAGAACACACAAGTGCTAATTGCTACCTTGGCAGACTTTCGTCTTGGCTGGGCCTCTTTCAATGGAAGTTCTGGGACACTAACATGTGAAGTGGAAGTGGCCATAAAACCTTCAATCAAACTGGGAAAACCCCATCCCCACACTGAGCTGAAGAGAAAAAATGGTTCAGTGAAGGACAAAGGCCAGCCCATTTGTTTCAAAAGACTATTATATTAAGAAACTTTGAAGACGGTTATTTTTTCAACAGAAATTCACAGGAATGTAAAAAGTTAACAGTTTTAATGTAATTTTGTGGGTTGTAATTTAAGAAGTTGTAGCTTTCACTGCCATATAGGGAACAGAAATGTCAGAGAATTGGGTATTCCAAGGAACATGTACATAATGCCAATGTAAAAACCAACACTGACATGCCTAATGATAATCCATACACACTTGTAAAGTTATAGAATTTTAGGCCAAATATTTTGCACTAAAAATGAACAAAAATTATGTCATGCTCTGCCACTACTGGCGGTTGTGGGATAGATGGCGCTCTAGGCGCCATTAATGGGACATCACGTTCTTCTATGAACGTAGTTAGCGGTCTAGTGGTTGCCCACAATGGCCGCCGCCGGAGAAGTACTTTACTCAGCACTACCCGACGGTCGGCGCATTTCAACCCGCTCATTTTGCTTTCCTCTTTGGGTCCAACGCTCCCAGGATTTCTCTTAACTCAGGTGAGCCCTTCTTTGCTATCCTTCTTTTCCTTGGCTCTGATTTCGGCGTCCGCTTGCACTGCTTCCCATCTGACGCTGATTCTGTTTTTCACCATTCAGCCCTCTCCGTGACTTGCCTCTCTCGCCGCCCTCTTCCTCTCTAGCGGCTTGCTTCTTGCTCTTTCTCTTTCTGTCTTTTACTCTAGCGTTCGCTGTTTGCCACGGCGGGCATCTGCCCTCTTACCTGTTATCCTTACCTCTCTGCTTTCTTCGTGTTTTCTTTCGCTCTCCTCTTCTCAGCCATTTCTGCCTTTCGTTGTTTACCTCTGCAGACACCTTTGTTCCGGTCCATCCACTGGGTCGGCACTGAGTATGTTCTTTCTTCTGCTCAACTATCTGAGTTCATGCCTGGAACCACTGCTATTGTATCTGGTCCACACTACAGGATTGCCATAACATTGTGCCATCTGGAGTCCGTTTTCAAGAAGGTTTCTGCCAACCTGTGGACAGTGCTCATCTATATCAGGTTTTTTTTTATACCGAGTAGGCTTTTTCCACTTGCTGGCTATCCCGGGATAACCGCCACTGGACTACTTGTCCCATAAGTACTCACAGTGGCAGCTCCTCTTGGTAGACCTTTGTTAGGGAGAATTCTCTGGTTAGGCTGAATTTCCCTACCTAGTGAGTCCCCCAGCAGCTTTGCTGGATTTCTGGGGTTTAATTTTTTTCTCCTGCCAAGAGTGAGACTCTTTTACCCTCACTCTTGGACATGTTGAAGTGTGTTTTCTTGGTTAAACCTTGTGTTGAATGGGCTATGGGGTCTTTTACTCCATAGGGCCTCATGTATTTTTGTGATGTGGGTCACACAGCACCCTCTGTGCCGTGACCCAGGGGTGTCCTAGGGACTCCCCAACATAGACTCCATACCCTGGGACTGACTACTGTCTCCCAGGGCATGTAAAGTCACCAAAGACTTTGCTAGTCTTGAATCCTGAACAGAACCAGTACAAACCATCATATTGTGGACGTACTGGCTGGGGCAATTCGATTGCCCCAGGGTCTGTTAGTCGAGGGGGCACGTCTCCGTCCCCCCTGATCGAGTTTTGGCTGGTGGCAGTGGAAACTACTTTTTATATTCGACCGCGAATATTTCCCTATGGGATTTCCCATTGTTTTAGGCTAACACATTTAATTATTTATTTACGGTAGCCTTAAACATACCGCCGGTTTATATATTTATTTTTATAACTCCGGTTGGGACTTTTTGCCAAAACTTGATTCTAAAATGGCGTTGGTGTTCGCCTCTGTAACTCTGACCCAAAGTGGAGCCCTTTGTTCCACTTTTGGCGGGCTTCTCCACAGAAGCCCTCCAAAGTGGTGCCACTCTGTCTGGGGTACTTAGGAGGGGTGGAGGGGGATTTAGGCACCCTGGACTGAGTTACCTTGGTAACTCAAGTCGCACTCCGTCCTGATTGGCCCAAGTGGTGAGCCGCCCGGCTCACCACTTAGCATGTTTGAGTGACAGCTAGGCTGGGTGAATGGGGGTTTGCTGCATAAAAGCAGGGCTTTGGGGACTGGGACTTCAGAAGTCGCCACAGGACCAAGAATCCGACGAGGGAAGAGCTGAGCCGACCTGCTTCGACGACACCACCCGGTGGAGCCCTGCTGAACCGTCTCACCACTTTTTCCCGACGACCGAGGAGAACTCTTAACGGAGTGGCCCCTTCCCTTGACTGGTGGGGACAACCAGTTTTCGCCTTCTTTCCGTCCTTTTGAGGTATCTCGTGGCCGCCTTGCCTGTGCCAAGCACCCCGGCATCCGGAATACCACACTTTACCCCCATACCGCGAAAGTCGGTACCAACCCTTTAACCGGAGGACTCCGCGGCTGGTTTCTTCCCGGGCAGTGCAACGACCCTCTTCTTCTGCTCTTCAGCGAGAACTTCTTCTCCCCTGACCGACGTCGAGCCCTGCTGCCACTGCCTGGAACAACTGCCACCGCTGGAGGATCCTTTCCGCTTAAGGTACTGTGTTCTGCCTGGCTTCCCTTGCTACCGACTGTACGGGGTAGATTTAGTCCCCGGCTTTCGAACCTGGGAGTGCCTGGGACACTTTGGCTAAACTTTCTGAGCCACTCTAAACTCTTTTTGACTCTTTGCAAGACTTTGAATCTCTAACTAACAGTGTGATCTTGGGCACATTTTCGCTCCGGCTACTCTAAGAGTGGGCCCTGCCTAGTGACTTTTGCTCACCTGTGACTTTATTCTTCTTTAAGCCTATTGCAAGTGTTCTGGACCTTAGAGTGGTGTGTCTAACCTATTTCTGCTTTTTCTCTCCCTTTCTTGGAAACTACTAGAGTGTCATCTAACGTTAAGCACTCACCTCTGTTTTAATTAAGTGGTGTTAACCTAGAGTTGTCTAGATAGGAGAAAGGATTGAATTTACTTTCAGTATAACTGTGTTGAAGTGCTTTTACTATATTTTTGCTAGAGTGTTTTTAACTTATGTGTATTTTAAATAAATAACTATATACTTTTGAAACCAAGCTCTGGTCAGTGTTTGCTTGTGCTATTGTGTTTTGGTACATATTGTGTATACTTTACATACTGCCTAACTCTTCTTGAGAGAAGTCTGACTGCTCAGCCACAGCTACCAGGTAAATCTGGGTGGTGCAGACTGCTACCAAAGGGGTTTACTGCTCTACCTGTAGTCTTAAATCTTTTGCAGTGTTCCCCAAGGGAACTGCACAGGTTTCTGCCTAACACTGGTGTACAGCGGTGGGATTTGTATTGAGTATACATTTTATTGTGCTTTAGATACCTTAGTGCAACTAACCACAAAGCTTAGCACTGAAAAAGTAAAACCTCTAACATGTCAGTTATAGAAAGCTATAGTCAAGAGTCCCTTGCAGCCAAAACTGCTGATTGTTTAAGAGTGCTCTGTAAACATAAGGATCTCCTGACTAAGGGCAAGAAAATGGAGCTGATTGAAAGATTGTTAGCTAACCAAAGTCTGGGTGATGGTTCAGAGGAGCCTACCACTCCAGCAACTGTAGATGACAGTATTGAAGTTAACATGGAGCAAAATGTTGATGTTTCTGAGGAAGAGTCAGAAGAGGAGGGTGAGGCTGTTGTAACTGTCCCCCCTAGGCCTCTGCCTGCTCTACCTGCTGTACCTACTGGACCTTTACCAGGTCCCACCTTTAGTCCTCAGTACTTTGAACTGGAGAAAATGAAGCTAGAATTGGAGTATAAGAAACTTAATGCTCAAACTGACAAAGAATTAAGGCTAAGGGAAATGGAGCTCAAGTATGACTTAGAAATGAAGAAATTATCTGTTGAGAATGCTTCTCTCTCTGGCTCCTCTAGAAGTTCCAGTCCTAAAAGACCCCGGATGCCTAAAGAATTGGTTGGTATGTATGAGCCTAAGTTGGATGTGTTGGATTGGTTGTCTCTGTTTGAATATAATCATGGGCTCCAGAACATCACAGGAAATGACTTACTCACCTGGTTGTTCTCTAGGCTTCCCCCTGTTGCAACTGATGTGGTAATGGAGATGGGGGAGGAGGATAGGAAGGACTATGAATGTGTGAAACTAGCTTTGATAGCTAGGTTTGGGAAGACCCCTTCCCAGTATCTTAAGAGGTTTAGGAGCCTCAAAAAGCATGATGGTACCCCTTGGGCTACCTGGGTGAGTGAATGTTTGAAAAACTTAGAGGGATGGATTAAGGGTTACAAGGTGAACACTTATGAAGGTATGAAGAATTTGTTTATGTTGGAGACTATTTATGATGCCTGCTCTCCTGAGCTCAGACAACACTTGGCTGATTCCAGGGAATTAGATTCCCGGAAACTAGCTAAGGCTGCTGACTTGTGGGTTGCCAACAGGGCCACTCACAAGGATTCTGGGGTAACTCAGAAGAAGGATGGGGAGAAACAGCCTAAAAAAGACTCCAAAGAGAATTCTAATAATTCCTATCCCAAAGAGGGCCCCAAACCACAAAATAACCAGGGTAAGCCCCATGGGAAACCTAGTCAGGCTACTGTACCTTCTGGCCACAAGCCAGAAGGAGGTCAGAACAAGCCACCCTTCCAGAGAGCATTTGGACAATGCTATGTCTGTCAGGGTACTGACCATATCAAAGGAGATCCCAAGTGCAAGGGTAAACCTGCAGGGATCAGCACAGTCTCCTTAGCCTTCACTCCTGAGGATGAAGTACAGATGGCTAGTGCCCACTTTGAACTCTTTGCTGAAGAACCCTTGGGTCTTCAAGCAACTGTAAACTTAGAGCCTATGGGTCTGGTTAGTCCCCAGAATAGGGTTGTGTATAACTCCCTACCTGTTAACTCTAAGGTGTATTATGTGGACAGTGTTCTTGTCAATGGCCAGGATACTCCTGCCAGGAGAGACACTGGGGCCAGCAGAACAGTAGTGGATGAAAGCTTCTTTCAACCTGAGGATGTGGCCAAAGCACCCAAAGGTCCCACTAAAATGTCTGGAGGCCCTGTCCAAATGGTTCCTATTCTACCAGCCCTCATTCAGTGTAACAACATGACAGTGAGGATCCCTGTCAGTGTTCAGACTGAGGTACCTGGGAAGGTCCTGTTGGGGAATGACCTAAGAACTCTAGGAGTAGTGTCACATACCCCCAGGCCTCCCAGTATGGAGAAGCAGAACTTAACCAAATTGGCTAGACAGGCTACCTTGAAGGACCCTTCTAAGCCTGTGGGACCCTCTACTGAGAACCCCACTACAAGCCCTGGTGTTAGTAAGTTGACCTCTAACCCAGGCACATTTCAGGATAGTATGCTAGGAACATGGGAGCCCCAACCAAGCTCCACCCTTGTTCCCCTAGTTTCCGAGTCTCTGACCCCCCCTGCTTCTGAGGAAGAGGGGGATAGACCAACTAGGCCCCTATCTGGACCTGAGAGAACTGGTAATTCTCAGTGCTGGTGGAAAACCAGAAAAGAAAAGTCTAAGGCCAAAAACCTTCGGACTGTTGGACCTTCTACTGAAGACCCCAACTCCAATCCTAATATTAGGGGGGAAACTCCTAAAATAGGTAAAGGTAGATCTAAGAGGAAGGGGAAGCAGGTACATTGCCTAACCCCAACCCCTCCAACCAAGAGGCCTAAGACCCAACCTGCTCCCACAAGAGAGGTGGTGAGGAACCTTGGAGGCCCCTCTAGATCTAAGGGAATCCTTTATAAGGACCCCTTCAAAAAGCCTAACATAGGTTCAGAAGTTGTACCAACTTCTGAGGGACTGGTCAACCAGATCCCCTATAACAAAAAGACTGATGTTCCTCAAAGGGTCTGTAGGTCCGTTAGCTTGCAAAAGAAAACCTTTGAGT
Source organism: Ambystoma mexicanum (assembly GCF_040938575.1). Taxonomy (NCBI): domain Eukaryota; kingdom Metazoa; phylum Chordata; class Amphibia; order Caudata; family Ambystomatidae; genus Ambystoma; species Ambystoma mexicanum. The sequence goes on along the minus strand of NC_090931.1, from coordinate 58,536,947 downwards.
TCTCCATTGAACATAGGTCAAGGTGTCACCATCAAAATGCTGATGGACTCTCTAGGATGTATATCATCGACTAGAGGTATGAGGTTCATCCAGGAGTGGATTAAATCCTCCTGTCCCTTAGTCTGGGGGGGGCGAGTGTTAGGGAGAATTCTCTGGTTAGGCTGAATTTCCCTACCTAGTGAGTCCCCCAGCAGCTTTGCTGGATTTCTGGGGTTTAATTTTTTTCTCCTGCCAAGAGTGAGACTCTTTTACCCTCACTCTTGGACATGTTGAAGTGTGTTTTCTTGGTTAAACCTTGTGTTGAATGGGCTATGGGGTCTTTTACTCCATAGGGCCTCATGTATTTTTGTGATGTGGGTCACACAGCACCCTCTGTGCCGTGACCCAGGGGTGTCCTAGGGACTCCCCAACATAGACTCCATACCCTGGGACTGACTACTGTCTCCCAGGGCATGTAAAGTCACCAAAGACTTTGCTAGTCTTGAATCCTGAACAGAACCAGTACAAACCATCATATTGTGGACGTACTGGCTGGGGCAATTCGATTGCCCCAGGGTCTGTTAGTCGAGGGGGCACGTCTCCGTCCCCCCTGATCGAGTTTTGGCTGGTGGCAGTGGAAACTACTTTTTATATTCGACCGCGAATATTTCCCTATGGGATTTCCCATTGTTTTAGGCTAACACATTTAATTATTTATTTACGGTAGCCTTAAACATACCGCCGGTTTATATATTTATTTTTATAACTCCGGTTGGGACTTTTTGCCAAAACTTGATTCTAAAATGGCGTTGGTGTTCGCCTCTGTAACTCTGACCCAAAGTGGAGCCCTTTGTTCCACTTTTGGCGGGCTTCTCCACAGAAGCCCTCCAAAGTGGTGCCACTCTGTCTGGGGTACTTAGGAGGGGTGGAGGGGGATTTAGGCACCCTGGACTGAGTTACCTTGGTAACTCAAGTCGCACTCCGTCCTGATTGGCCCAAGTGGTGAGCCGCCCGGCTCACCACTTAGCATGTTTGAGTGACAGCTAGGCTGGGTGAATGGGGGTTTGCTGCATAAAAGCAGGGCTTTGGGGACTGGGACTTCAGAAGTCGCCACAGGACCAAGAATCCGACGAGGGAAGAGCTGAGCCGACCTGCTTCGACGACACCACCCGGTGGAGCCCTGCTGAACCGTCTCACCACTTTTTCCCGACGACCGAGGAGAACTCTTAACGGAGTGGCCCCTTCCCTTGACTGGTGGGGACAACCAGTTTTCGCCTTCTTTCCGTCCTTTTGAGGTATCTCGTGGCCGCCTTGCCTGTGCCAAGCACCCCGGCATCCGGAATACCACACTTTACCCCCATACCGCGAAAGTCGGTACCAACCCTTTAACCGGAGGACTCCGCGGCTGGTTTCTTCCCGGGCAGTGCAACGACCCTCTTCTTCTGCTCTTCAGCGAGAACTTCTTCTCCCCTGACCGACGTCGAGCCCTGCTGCCACTGCCTGGAACAACTGCCACCGCTGGAGGATCCTTTCCGCTTAAGGTACTGTGTTCTGCCTGGCTTCCCTTGCTACCGACTGTACGGGGTAGATTTAGTCCCCGGCTTTCGAACCTGGGAGTGCCTGGGACACTTTGGCTAAACTTTCTGAGCCACTCTAAACTCTTTTTGACTCTTTGCAAGACTTTGAATCTCTAACTAACAGTGTGATCTTGGGCACATTTTCGCTCCGGCTACTCTAAGAGTGGGCCCTGCCTAGTGACTTTTGCTCACCTGTGACTTTATTCTTCTTTAAGCCTATTGCAAGTGTTCTGGACCTTAGAGTGGTGTGTCTAACCTATTTCTGCTTTTTCTCTCCCTTTCTTGGAAACTACTAGAGTGTCATCTAACGTTAAGCACTCACCTCTGTTTTAATTAAGTGGTGTTAACCTAGAGTTGTCTAGATAGGAGAAAGGATTGAATTTACTTTCAGTATAACTGTGTTGAAGTGCTTTTACTATATTTTTGCTAGAGTGTTTTTAACTTATGTGTATTTTAAATAAATAACTATATACTTTTGAAACCAAGCTCTGGTCAGTGTTTGCTTGTGCTATTGTGTTTTGGTACATATTGTGTATACTTTACATACTGCCTAACTCTTCTTGAGAGAAGTCTGACTGCTCAGCCACAGCTACCAGGTAAATCTGGGTGGTGCAGACTGCTACCAAAGGGGTTTACTGCTCTACCTGTAGTCTTAAATCTTTTGCAGTGTTCCCCAAGGGAACTGCACAGGTTTCTGCCTAACAACCTTACCTCCATCAAAAGAAAGACTACAGAAGGAAAAGGAATCCTGCCATCAGTCCCGCCGATACAGGTGAGGAGCCAGGGGATATAATTTCGGATGGTGAATGTGACAAATTATTAGAAGGACAAAACAATGTTTTACAGATTGCAGAGTTGGACTGGCATGTGCTGCATAATATATGTAACCAGCTTATGTAATTTGTTAAGATGCCACAATTGTTCAAATGTGCCATTTATGTCAAAAATTGATTTTAGCTAAAGTAACTGTGTGAGGTTCTGGACATTGTAAAACTCACATAATAAATCTGACATCATGCTCTTGAAACCCTACCTCCTGATAGGAAGGCGGTAACTATCACCCCTGACCAATCTAGTTGTTTAGAGGTGTGCTTAGCTAAGCCTGCCGTACTGTATAATTCTATGATGTCCCCATGCTCTATAAAAAGGGTGGTTGCAGAACTGGGGGCACACTCTTTCCTGAATTTCCTGCGCCTGCGTTCTTGATCTTCTACATTCATCTTGCCAGAATCCAGATTCCACTGCAAAGCCAAAGCATAGCTGATTCCACTGCAAGGCCAAAGCATTGCTGATCCTTTCTACAGCAAGGCCTCAATTCTGAAATCCCACTATAAAAGCCCAATAATCAAAGGGAAAAGCTGTGGTATTCTTTTGGGAAGCATCCTGAGACCAGCCTGGCTTTTTGCCCACGAACTGCATACCCGCTGCAACCATGCCATCCAGCTGCCCTGATCATCCAGTGACCAGACAGGCCCAGCTGTTGTTCTGCTAGGATGGTCTGCCGCTACCTGGTGACCGGAGCCCTGGAGTCCAGAACCCGGTTGACTGTTCCTAATCCCAATTATAAGAGCAGACTGTGAGTATCCCACATCCCATAACACATAGTCTACCCCATCTTGATTTTGTCTGTGTTCCACTCTCTAAGCAACCCTAGCCATACCCTGATAACTTGTCTAGACTGTTCTAATTCTCTGTGCACCCTGTCCTTGTTTTCAAGTGTTCGCCATTCTTTCATCCATCTCATCTAACAACTCCATAGTCATATTTGGAACAATTTAAAGTAATTCCCACATAGAACTGAACGCGGCGGGAGAAGGGTGACGTCGCAAATCAAGCTTTGAACGTACCATGGCTTTCTTTAACAATATAGTCTAAATAGTTCTGTTTATGTAAAATGTGCTTGATTTTCTCTTTTTAACTGCTCTATTTTCCTAAAAACTAACCTCATTCTACCTTCCAAATCTCTCTCAATTCACCAGCTATAGCACTCCTTTGACTTCTATATTGTCACTGTGCTTTATATTTATCCCCAGCCCAAATACCGCATTCCAATTCAGTGTTTTTCCCCGTTTTTAAAAAACAAACATTTTTACATTTAAAGCTAACAAAGTGTAAATGCAACTTTTCCACGTGTGAATCCGGAGGCACTGGGTTTTCTATTTTTACTTGCTTTGTGAACTGTATGCTTTTGTGATACTTTGCCTGATGGTGGTAGTGATATAACATCTTCGATACAGTGATAAAACATATGCATAGCATTATTTAAACACACATATAATTAATTATTTATCAAAATCTGAGTGTCATTTTAGGCCTTTGCAAAGGGTTTAAATCCGTTTTTGCCTCTTATTTTGTGAGGGAAGGGAGGGTGGCAGACATTGGCACATGGAAGGAATTTTTTTCCATCACATTTTTGCGATATGGACTGAATTAATTGAAATGAAAGAAAAAGCATTCCTATTGAGTGCCACAACCCAGGATAAGACCAAGTGTCCTGGTCCGGTGTGTGACACCCGATTGGAATCCTCAACAACCCTACCTACAGTCCTTGCTACTGTTTACCTTGTCGCTGGTCCCTTTCCACTGTTTGCCTTGCCTCCAGTCCATTGCTGCAGTTGTATTTCTTGATCTCTATTCTGCTTAATGCGCTTCACATGTCTCTCTCCACCTTCTCTGCGGCTTCCATAATCAGCAAGAGTGTTCCCCCCTAAGCCACAGTAAGCATTGCTTTGTGTACATTCATTAATTGTTCTTATAGGCAAGGTTCAGAAAAGAGTTCAACATACTGTGCCATTATTACTTTTTAAAAGTCCTGTGAGAAACCTGAGGGTATCCTCACTCCTACTCCCCCTGGAACCTCTTCTGAGGTGGCCAGGAAAAGGCAGTCGCTTTTGGATCCTGACCCTTGGGTTGGAGAAGCGAGGGAGGATCACCTGGGTGGAGGGTCCGTGGGTATTGGGAGTGGCGTACACACAGGCGAGACATGGTATTGCCCTTTCCCTATTGAAAACAGAACTAACCCTCCCCGACTTTTATGGGCTATTGTCAAGCATCTCCCCTTATTGTCCCACACTTTACCTATGACAGTACCGGGTCGAGGAAGAGGCGACTAACAGCGATGAACACCAGTGAGTTATTTTACCACACTGGTACTGAGATGAGGAAGAGGCATGTCAAGTATTGCAGAGATAAGGCGTGTCTCCTTAACTCTGGTCAGGCACTTCGACCAAATGACCCACACCTGATGTCATTTAGTAATTGTCATGAGTATAAGAAGTGTGAGAAACCTGACAGTATTCTGACACCCACTCCCTCTGGATCTTCCATTCAGGTGGCCAGGGAAGGGCCATCGCTTTTGGATCCCGACCCTGAATGGTGGACAAGCGAGGGAGGATAACCTGAGTGGAGGGTCACAAGGGATTGGTAGGAGGATGCCCGAGGGTGAGATGTGGTATTCCCCCAGTCCCAAAAATACCCAAACCTACTCTCCCTCAGCCTTTATGGAGTATCTCCAATCTCACCCCATCTTCACCTCTCTATATCCTACAAATACTGAGACGAGGAAGAGGCAACTGAGATCAGTAAAGATTACCCATAGGCTTAACATGGGGAAAATAAGGGAAACCTACCCTAGAAAGAACTCAAGTTGTCCCACTAATAGAGTCAGGCAGGGTCAGGCATTTAATAGTAAACATTCACACCTGACTCCACTTGACTGGTCTTTTCGCTATAAAATGTGTGCCTTATACAAATGGATGAGCGACTAGAAGAGCAAGCAGGAGAGCGAGTTGGGAGGAAAACCGAGACACCAGGGTTGCCCAGGACCGGAGGCCAGAGACCAGGATGCCGGGGACACTGAGAAGCAGCAGTTTGTAAGAGCCAAAGCATGGCAAGGGAGCCGTGTCTCCAAGGAGCCAAGAAGGGTTCTTGTATGGGAGCCGAGAGGCGTACTGGTCCTCTGCTGAACCTGTGAATGCAAATGCTCGTTCCCCTGGGCTGGTGAGGCACCTCAGGAGTGTCCGAGGGGCAGGTGGTGAGACCCTGACCTCGGAAGAAAGAGTCATTGTGGAGCTGAAGCGCAGAAGTCAGCCCGGTGAGTCTGAAAGCATTACGGAGCCGGGTTGTGAAGAGCGCGATACAAAGTAACACTAGAAATGCGTAAGAGAGAGGACCACGTTTGTGTGAGTGTTCAATAGAAGCTAACGGAAAGAATTAAACAAGGCAACAATACAAGCAACAGTGTAAGCTTGAAAATAGGGAAATGCACATGGAAGGAAGTCAGACAACAAAGTGTTGCGAGTGGAAAGAGGGCTAGAAGCCCATGGAAAAGGTGCAAGAAGTACGAAAGCAAAAGATAGTGTAAATAGGGTGCAAGTGACCCAAAAAGAAAGAAGCGGGTGCAGGAGTGCACGAAAGAATGAAAGAAGCGTGCAAGAGGCACAACACACAGAAGGAATGAAAGACAGCGCAAGTGTGCACGTCAAAGGAAAAAGTACAGAAAACAAAGAGAGGGGCAAGAGGGTCAGAGTGTTCGCAATGAGGAAAAGTAAAGAGCCTGGCGTTTTCTAAAGCCTCTGATTCTACCTCATCAGAGGATGGCATGTAACACATAAGATAAACACGGAAAAGACACATCCTGACCAGCTGAATTGGTGTTTAAAACTAGAGGGGCCTAAGCTTGAGGAAGGGTGCCCTGACAAACTAAAAAGGAACTGTGACATTAGTTTTTGTGTTTTGAAAACTGGAAGAGGCCTGAGCTTGGGGAAGGGAACACTGAGAGGCTTATTGAAGAAAGCAGACTTTGGGCCTCATTACACGGTAGGCGGTAAGGGTTAACGGTCACCGGTAAGGGTACCGGTGACCGTTAACCCTTACCGCCTTATTACGAGGTCCCTTTGCGGGTTGGTACTTTAACGCCTGCTTTTAGCTGGCGTTAAAAAACGAACCCGCAAAGGGACCTTGGTGCTAATTACGGTACCACAATTTGCGGTACCGTAATTAGCGCCTTCCCCATTCCCGTTATGCCCTATGGGGGCAAAAATGGGAATGGGGAAGGGCCTTGGTGAATGGGGAATTACCGCCCCCGCTCACCTTGGAGTAGGGCGGTAATTCCGCCATCCACCAAGGCAGACACGGTAAAATACTGGTGGTAACCATGGCGCTAATCGCGCCATGGTTTACCGCCTACCGTGTAATGAGGCCCTTTGTGTTTTGTGTTGAAAGCTGGAAGAAGCCTGAGCTTGGGGAAGGGAACACTGAGAGGCTTATTGAAGAAAGCAGACTTTGTGTTTTGTGTTGAAAGCTGGAAGACGCCTGAACTTGGGGAAGGGAACCCTGAGGGGCCTATTGAGTATAGTAAAGGGAACAAGTTGAAGCTTGGGGAAGGAAACCCCAAGGGACTTAAATGACACTGAAGGCATTTGAAAGCATTGTAAGGGCTGTGTGAAGAAGGTCTTATGAACAGCCCTGTTGAGTGATTCAATCTGTGTGACATTGACCATATTATACCTGGTGAGAAGACCACCTGAAACCAACTTTGGTTTTGCCATTTTTGTTGAATCACTATTTCTTTTACTTTTCAAAAGACTTCCTATCACATTTTTGTAAAGTGTGAGGACAAGCATATGTTTAGATACAGACAGACATTTATTTTGGACTATTAGACAACAACGGCCATTAGAAACATCAGTTAAGGGAACCTTCTCTTTAGTGTTAGGGCCAGTCAGGCATTCCAACAACCCAGGAACCTTAGTAAACGATGGTTCTAAAACAAATACTTTTGAATCTGTGTCTCTCTTGATACAATGCCTGTCTCACAGAAGGCAAGCAGTTCGGAGATGAGAGAGACCGGAGAAACCAGCTGGCGGGAAGCAGGAGCTGTGGCACGCTGCAGGAAGGAGATTGACGTGCAACCTGGAGGCTGGAGCGCTTGGAAAGGCAGAGCAGTGAGAGGGAGCAGGCAGCAAGACAGCACGCAAGAGCAGAAGGGGCTGTGAGAGGATCAGAAGCGAAGCAAACGCTTCAGAGACTCGGGCCGCTCACCTGCCCAGAGATCGCTGCTCTGCTCGCAGAGGGGAAGCTGGCAAGTGCACGCGGATCCATGTAACAGGTGGGAGAGGCAGCTGGATCTCCCCAGCGAATGCGCAGCCGACACCGCATTAAGCAGAAGTAGTGGAACTTTGCAAAGCACGGTGAGCCTGCCACACACCGGTGGGAAAAAGGGTGGTCTCGAAGGGTCAGAGCGCAGTCATAAGAGTCTGATACATGCAACCCTTTGAATACTGAATGAATGGAAAACACCTGTGATGGGTGATCCATGTGATCTGACAACTGCGCCTAGACCAGGGACTCCTAAAATTGTGAAAGCCAGAGACATTGTGGAACAAATGAAGAAAGAGCAATATAAGTGAACTATTGATACAATCCAGGAAGGTCAAGCTGACCTGGAGTTGTGTTGAACATTGAGAGACTGAAACAAGTACAAGTTGCTACGTTGAAGTCTTGGGGAAGGGAACCCTGAGACTTGATGAACTGCAAATGTTGCCTTGAGGGCAGAGCCTCAAGACCCTTTTCTTTTTAACTGTGTTGTCCTGAACTTGTGGAAGGGAACCCCAAGGATTGCGAGGAACTGTATTGCCTTGAACTTGTGGAAGGGAACCTCATGGATTTGTGGAACTTTCTTGAACTTGGTGAAGGGGAGCTGAAAAGGAAGCTAAGAGCTGGAAGAAGCTCAGAATCTTGTTTTGATCACCATTTCTTTGATTAGTGACATCTCTATGCATTGTTTAGCTTTAGTTGTGAGGGCAAGGATAGGTATTGGACACAGACAGACTTTTAAGATACACACTCAGACTTTCCTTAGTTTCGTTCAGGTAGGGAAATCCCACCTTATCATAGGGTAAATTGGGCCTTCAACCATCCTGACATTTGATTTAATAAGCCATTTGATTTTGAACGTTGAATCTATTGTCTGTGTCTTGCTTCATGATGCCTTCACAGTCCTTAAAATATAATCAAAAGTGTACATAAACAGAAACAGCCAGGTAAACCAGGAGGCAAGGTACACAACTGCTCCGGCGACCAAGCCTGCGGGAGCTGTACCATTGTGTCAAGCATATTTGGTCATATGGTTTGCACTATTTCAATCCTGTTTTGTAAAAATAGTTCATTGGGGGAAATGACTCATTTCCCCTTAAGCTAATGTGTCCCAATGAATGCACATGTTATTGTGAGAGGTCTCCAAACTACAGCTCTCCGAATATTTTGGACTTCTACTCCCCTTATCCTTCATCATTGACTATGGTGGCTAGAGCTGATGGGAGTTGTAGTACAACATTACTGGATAGCTCAAGATTGCAGACCCTTTGAGAGGTCAGGGCATGCAGCTGATGGGGAAGCAAAGTTTAATTTTGCTGGGGCCAGAACACATCTTTGCACTAGACCAGATTAGTCTCCACACCTGTTTGGTCAGCTGACACATAGAATAGTCATTCAATATCAGTTACCTATCTCTCTGACTGACATCCAGGTTTCATTCTTCATACACCAGTCCGTCCAGCTAACACAGGGGTCAGCAAACTTTGGATCTACAGATGTTTTGACTACAACTCCCATGATCCCTCACAATTGACTATGCTTGCTAGGGCTGATGGTAGTTGTAGTACAAAACATCTGGAGAGTCAAAGAATGCAGACCCATGAGCTAACATAATATCACAAAAATCTACACGTAGGGAATGCATACTTTTGTGGGATCGTCCCGTTTCCTGTTTACAGGCTTTGTCTGAGTTCAGACATAAAAGCCCAGATAACTTTCTTTTGCATCACCCTCCCACCTTCTCTTCCCTTTCTCATCTGTGCTGGCTGGGTTTTTATAGCCAAGCCGACCCCCTTCGAACACTCCTCCTGGCTCTAATTGGTCTCCCTGGTCATATGCTCCCGTTGGCCAATCACAGACTAAGCGATCTGGGACTGGGACGGAGACTTCCCCTAAAAGGCTTCATGAAGGGTCTTAGCCCCACCCACTTTTCAATCCCCATTTTCAGGGTGGCAGCTTCATTTCCTTGTGACTTTCTCCATGTGCTGGTGAATGTTATTACCATTGGTGTTTGGGGAGGATTTTTATGTTCATGTTCTGCTGCCAGAATCCAAGTCCGTTCCATTCCTGTTCTTGATTCCATTCCCCTGGTTCCAGTCTGGGTTTTGTTGGTGGAACCCAGGTGCATTTTAGGGGTTGTGGTCTGGCCATTAGAGAGGCTGACAGGCATTGTGGAAGGGGCAGTGGTACCAGCAATCCTATCCAAAGCACACAACCTTCATTCCACTTCTGGGATGGTCTCTGTCCCACCTTGACAGGCTCAAGACCCTGACCCTTTCACAGAGAACAACCCTCCCTGCTCTTCGACTTCCTGTTTGTAAGTTCATAAAGTGCACAAATAACCCCCCCCCCCCACAGAGATCTGCACTATATATCATTTTGGGTACAACCTTCATTTTTCAACATTCATTTTTCGATGGGGTTTTGTTGAATTTGTTCCCTAAAGAAAACCATCGAAAAACATGGGGGATGCGGGAAAGGGTATATAAGGGTTGGGGGGCTCGGGAATAGAGTTACATTAATAGGGGATGGTAGTGTGGGAGGACCCCCCAAAAAGAAAAAGAAAAATGTTGGTGTGTTTTTTTTAAAGACAAAAATTTGGCAAAAAATCCATAAAAAAAAATGACTGTCGAAAAATGAACATAGAACCACCATTTTGTTTGCAGACTTTGTTTGGATGCATTTTCTTGATATATGGTTCCTCTGATCTTCACATATGTTCCGTGGGCAGAAGAATTCTTGATTTTATGTATTTTCAAAATGTTTAAAAAAAGTCAAAGATTGTTTTAATGCTGACACAATTACCTCTGACACTCTTAACTCATCAAATTCCAAGGGATACGCAAAGCTCGAATGCCAAGGTGTCGATCTTCCTGGTGAGCAGAAGAGGAATCCCCATTTTATCCTCCTCCCTCTTGATTTAACAGCCTTTTAACATTTAGCGATGGGCGTCCCGAGGCAGCAGCGCCATCATTTACGGCTGCAAGTGTTGGTGCTTAACCTCAAAAGCCACATCCTTCGAGATTCATGTCTCCCCTCGGAAGTGCGTCTCCTCAAGGCCCTTCATGTAAAGTTTTGTAATTGGATTTTTGGAGGGTTTGCATAAATCAGCGTCCTTGTGAGCTTGCAGGAAGTCAGCATGTCTTTGGACTTCATTTACACTGAATCACCGCAAAAGGAATTGGCTGGACAAATGCCTAGATGTGCCGCTCCCTGGTCCTATCCTACAAATAAGGCAATCTCTTTAGAGGTTATAACCCAGAAACAAGGCAGTCCCAATAGAGGCGTTATTCCATGCTATAAAGATTTATTTTCAAATTTGTTTATTGGCATTTTTCAATAATATCAAACAAGTTGTGTACAATGGAGCCAATCTCAAATAGTTATAAACATATGTTTCACTTAACGTCAAAAAATTACAAATACAAAAACGAAACAACCGTAACTGTCTCCATATTCTGTCCGTTTCATATATCGTTAACTGTTTCGGGGGGAGGGTGGGAGCGAAGGGGAACCATCCGGCAACTACAATAGGGGGAAGGCTTCCGCAAGGTCTCTGTCCTCTGCCGTACTTCCGCTGCTGCTGGCTTTATGACAGGTCCCACATGGGCCTGGATTAAGTTCCGATTCAGGGGGGTTTATCATCCGAGGGGTGGAACATGTGTCTGGTGAGTTCCTTCCATGCCTCGAGTGACATACTAGAGTCATCCGTGGATCTGGCCACACAGTCCTCCCATGCCACGGTCCCGGCCAGCACCCACCGTTCAGTCTCTTTGTGCCATAGTTTGAACTGAGGGCCCATGGGTTTCTTCCAGGCCATTGCTGTAGTTCTTTTGGCCAGTATGCACGATATGTCCATGAGCCTTGTTGCATGCTTGAGTTTGGCTGGTCTGGGGTAGGTTCCTAAGAGGCACTCGCCGGGTGTCCAATTATATTTACTCAGGCCTGCTTTTTCGTAAGTTTGTTGGACCCTGTCCCACAGAGCCCTTGTCCTGGGGCATTCCCATAACATGTGGATCAGATCCGCTTTTTCCCCCTTGCACCAGTTGCAGGTTGGTTGTGCCTGGGGATTGAAGGTGGCTATGCGGCACAGGGTCAGGTAAGTTCTGTGTAGTATGTTCAACTGAATCTGCCTAAATCTATGGTTTCTGGACACCGTTTTGGGGAATGTGAGAGCTCTGTTCCACTCCCCTTCAGTCATTTCCCGGCCTATAGCCTCCTCCCATTTGCTTTTCATTTCCATGCTCCGAGGATTTGGCATGTCGTTCAGGTGGCCATATATTTGCGAAACGGGTTTACCGCCTCTCCCAAGTTGTACATCAAGGTGAGGAGTGGGTCTGTATCTGGTTCCATCGGCCACGAGTCCCATTTGCGTTGGGCCACAGCACAAGTTCTTTGGTACCACAGAAACTGGCCGGTATGTATGCCTGCCGTCTCCTGCAGCGAGGTGAACTCCCTGAAAGTGCCTTCATCATACAGATCTCCCCAAGTGTAGACCCCTTCCCTCTCACAGAGCCTGATATGTTTCAAATCCGAAAGTGTTGTGCATAGGTCTGCGATCAGGGGGACTTCTGGGGTATAGGAGTTCCATGAGTTAGTGAGCATTTTCGCCCTGTGCCAATTTTTCCTTCCCAGGTCAGCCAAAAAGGGTAGAGTTCCCAGCAGTTTGGACGGTGCCCAGACCAGTTCTTTCAGATGGAATTGGGGCAGGATGGCCTGTAGCAATGTTGTTTCAGATGTGGGTTCATCATCTAGCCATTTGGTCACAAAACTAAGCTGTGGTGCTATGTAATATTTTTCTAGGTTTGGAAGTTGAATACCGCCTTGGCTATATGGTAGGGTTAGCAATTGCAACGCTATTCTATGCCTGCCTTTCCCCCATAGAAACTCTCGCAGTATGGTTTCAAGCAGTCGGAAGAAGGGCTTGTGTATATAGTAGTTTACATTTTGAAACCCATAAAGAAACGTGGGAGAACGATCATTTTAGTTATCGAAGCCCTGCCCATCATCGAGAGGGGGAGTTTCGCCCAGAACGCCATTGATTTGCACAGGGCGGGGAGTGCTGCCTTTGTGTTTCGTTCGTGCATTAGCTCGGGAGTATGCATAATGTGCACTCCAAAGTAGCGGAATGACGTATTCTGCCACTGGATCCCAACATCAGGGAGTGCTTCTAAACTCTCTGTTTTCAGGGCCGCTAGGGGGAACATACAAGACTTTGACCTGCTAAAACGTATCCCAGAGACCTTGGAATAATTGTCCAGCACTTCTAACATGGTTGGTACGTTGAGGTGTGGGTCCCTGACGTATATGAGAACGTCATCCGCGTAGAGCGAGATAATGTGATCCACGTCTCCCAGTCTAATGCCTACATCGAAGAATTGCTTTCTGAAGTAGACAGCTATGGGTTCTAGTCCCAGCATGTAAAGCATTGGGGATAGTGGACAACCCTGCCTAGTCCCCCTGCATTTTTCCCAGGCCTCCGACACATACTTCCCAGATTTCACCCTTGCCTTAGGTTTAGCATACAAGTTGTTAATCCACCTGATAAACTTGGGACCAAAGCTAAACTCCCTAAGCACTGCCACAAGCCATTCGCAGTAAATGGAGTCAAACGCTTTGACTGCGTCTAGGGACAGCAGCGCGTATGAGTCCTTGTCTTTATCGGTTTGCGCTATAATGTGCTGCAGCCTACGTAGGTTCATGGACGTATTTCGTCCCGGCACGAAGCCGCACTGATCTGGGTGAACTATGTCTCCTATTATTCTAGACAGCCGCTTCGCTAAGATCGTAGTCAGGATTTTAACGTCATAATTTAACATTGCAATCGGGCGATATGAGTCACATTGGTCTACCGGTTTATTGGGCTTGAGGATCGGGATCACAAGCGTCTCCCGCATACTTTCGGGTAGTATCCCTTCTTCGTATGCCTCCTGGTATACTGCGTGTAATAGGGGGGTCAGGGAGGACTCATACGTTTTAAAAACTCTGTGGACACCCCAACCCGTCTGTTCCCAGTGCTTTGCCTGTGGCAAGGGATCTGATTGCATCGGTAATGTCTTCGGGCGTGATTTCTGCTTCTAGGGAGTCGGCTTGCTCAGGGGACATCCTGGGGAGCCCTATCTCTTCTAGTGTTTCTATCGTTCATGGGGGACCTGCTCCTCATGTGAATACAGGTGGGTGTAAAAGCGAGTGAAAGTGTCATTTATGCCCTGCTGCGTACAGTGTGTGTTTCCATCCTCATCTTGTAGTGAGGTGGTGGGGTGTTTGGGGTGCTCTTTACAGAAGAGCCAGGTGAGTAGTCTGCCCGGTCTGTCGGCCTCAACATGTGCTCTATTTGTTCTGGCAGTATAGTCGAACTTTTCCAGCCTGTTCCATGCAGTTATGTTCCGCTCTCTAAGTTTCACAAGCTCCTCTTCCCTCTGTTGGGTGTCTACGGGGGTAGCCTCAAGTCGCTCAATATGCCGTTCCACTAGGTCTAGTTCTTTCCTGAGCAGCTTCTTGATACCTCCCACCTTTGCAATTACTTCTCCCCTGGTTACCACCTTTAGAGCCTCCCACACTGTGCTATTGTAAGCTACACTACCGGTGTTAACCTCTAGGTATGCATCAATAGAATCACGTAATTATTCTCGGAAGGCTGGGTCCCTCAGGGCGTCTGTGGGCATTTTCCACATGGGACTGGGGGGTCTGGGCCCTCTGTGGTTCCATGTTATCAGAAGCGGGGAGTGATCAGAGATAGCCCTCCCCAAGTATTGTGCTCCCTCCACCCGGGGTAAGTGTTCCCTGTCTATGAATATATAATCTAGTCCTGTGTGTAACTTATGTGGGGATGAGTAGAATTAGTATTCGCATGCTTCAGGATGTTTTTCCCGCCACACATCCGTCATTTCCAGCCTCCCCAACATGGCGGATAGTGCTGTAGTAGCGGTCGATGGGCTTCCTAGCTGTGGTGTGGACCTGTCTAGCCGTGGGTCATGTACACAATTAAAACCCCCCCCCCAAATAAAGAGATCGTTCCTGTACTGTGCAACTCTAGGGTACAGTGAGTTCAGGTAGGACGGTATGTTATTGTTAGGGAGATAGGAGTTCATGATGCATACTGCTTCTTGTTCAATGAATCCCCAAATTACGACAAACCTACCTTCCGGGTCTATCTCAGTTTTGTCCACCCGGAATGGGAGCTGTGGGTGAATCCAGGTGTAGACCCCTCTTGCGTATTTAGAATAAGTGGTACCAAACCCCTGTCCACCCCCAATGTGTTTGTTGCTTGGCCACCAAGTCCGCCGTGCAGTGGATCTCCTGTAGTAATGCTATCATTACCCCTTTTCTGTGCAGGTAGGTTTTAATCCTGTTCCTTAGGCGATAAGTCCTTAGGTCCCTTACATTCCATGTCATTATTTTATGGTGGTCGCAGCCATAGGGGTTTAGTAACGGATCTGTTGTCCCCCGCTTTCCCTGCCTCTGCCGCCCCCGGGCCTGGACCCGTTAACCAGGGATCGGTCTGTGTTGGGGTTGGGGCGCAAGCCTCATCGTTTCCTCCCTCCCTTCCCCCTCCCTCTCAGTGTCAATTGGAGACTTATTAACATTAACAATACTCATTCTAGTGAATAAGGGCAACAAACCTTCCAACTCAAAACTGCCCCAGCAGTTGCCTCAAACTTGCAGCGCTCGGGGGCACCTGATCCTTCCAGGCCTTTCCGGGCCTCCTGGTGTGGGTGGTGTGTCGGCAGTCGGCCTCCACGTATTGCAGGGGGGTGCGTCGGCTTTGTTGTTATTCGCATGGGTCGGTGCGCTCCTGCCCGTCATGGCGTACGTAGAGTTGTAGATCTCAAGCGGTCTGGTGTTCATTCGGCAGTTGTGCGAACCTTCATTTTCCTGTCATTTGGTGCTTTCAATGGCCTGTGACTTCATGCGCAGAGCTTTCCTTATCATCAGCAAGGTTGTTGTCCTCAAGCCACATATTTGCCGCTGCCGGAGTCTAAAGAAAGATAGCTTTCTCCTTGTGTAGTACCTTAAGGCACGTGTACAGTAGCATGTACTTGAGGTTTAGCTTGCGCAACCTAGCTTTCACCGGTACAAATGAGTTCCATACTCGCTGCACCGCGGGGGTATAGTCTGGGTAAATGACTATTTTGGCACCATGTTTCACGATCTCCCCTCCTTCTCTTGAGAATCTCAGTATAGTCTCTCTGTTGCGAATGTTCAAGACTTTTGCAATAATAGGGTGCGTTCGGGAGCCCGGAGGGGGCCTCTTCTGAAGTGATCTGTGGGCCCGTTCTATTGAGAAGCCCTGGGTCAGTTTGCCGGCCCCGATTTCTTGCAATAGTATCATTTCTACGAATTCAGTCGGGTCTGGGCCCTCCGTGTCTTCCGGTAGCCCCAGGATTCGGATGTTGCCGCGGCGGGCTCGTCCTTCAGTGTCTTCTGATCGCGCCTCTAGCCGCGCTACTTGCAACTCAAGGTTTTGGACCTTAGATTTAAGTTCTGTGGTGTCATTAACATTGTCTTGGAGCGTTGCCTCCGTTGTGGTCACCCTTTCTGTAAGATTACGGGCGTCCTGTCTCATCAGTTGCATGTCCGACTTGATTTCATCGATCCTGGTTTCGATGGACGTTCGTAGCGCCGATATGGCTTGTAGCACTTGCGTATTTGTCGGATCGTCCTCATTAGCCGTCGAGTCGTCTGCTGCCTCTGTCCCCTATTGTTGTTTCGCCCTGACCGTGGTGAAGGAGTCCATGGTCGCGGTTTTTAATTTGCTTTTGGGGGGCGACATCGCCTGTCTTTGAGCGTGCTCCGCGGCCTTTTCCCGTTCAGCGGGGATGTGTATGTAGGGTCGATTGCGAGGGCGGTCGTTGCAGATGGTGAGTCGTCAGCCCGTGGATGTTCCGGAGGGAACCGCCCGTCGCCTTCTCTCTTCTTCGTGTCTCTCGCGGCCTCCCGCCAGCCAGCGCCTCTCCTGCACGCGGTCCCACGCTGAGGGTCCCCCCCTTAAGCTCCTCCTCCCGGCACTCGGTCTCGGAGATAGAGACCCGGGTCACAGCCGGCCACGGGAGTCCGTCCCCCCGGGGTGTCGCCGGATCACTGGGTTGGATGCTGTGGGACCTCCTCTCTCGCCTCCGGAGGCTATCCGCCCTCCAGCAGTGCGTCTCCGATGGGACAGGCGGGCGCCGCCATTTTGTTGGTCCGGGGCCTCCTCTCTGTTCGCTGTTCGCTTCGGATAACCGTTATCTCGGTCCGATTTTCTTGCGGAAACTTCGTCGAGGGTAGGGAAATGGTTCTTCTTCCCGTAGCTACTTCAGGCGTGCTTGTTCTGATTAAGCAGGCCGAACGATCCGGTCCGTTGTAGGATCTCGGGCAGGAGCGCGAGGAGAACACGTCCTCACTCCATGTGCGCTGGTCACGCCCCCCTTCCATTCTATAAAGATGATATATGATGGATAAGGCAGAGAAAACACACAACTACTGACACCGGAATCTCATGAAGCAGTTTTTATTAAGGAACATAAACACATACAACCATTGCATGGAAATGTGATTAGGATGGCTGTAACATAAAGGTTTGTGGGAAACGTATTCTTTGCACTCAAGATTATATACGAAGGACAGAAAACAAAGAGGCCCTCAGAGCGGTCGAGAGAGAAAGGTCTCCTGCTTAGTTCGCTCCAGCGATCACTACTTATCGCTTCTCAGGTCTCAGAGCGGTCCAGAGAGAAAGGTCTCCTGCTTAGTTTGCTCTAGCGATCATTACATATCCCTTCTCAGGTCTCAGAGCAGTCCAGAGAGAAAGGTCTCATGCTTAGTTCGCTTTAGCGATCATTTCTTATCCCTTCTCTGGTCTCAGAGCTGTCCAGAGAGAAAGGTCTCCTGCTTAGTTCGCTCTAACGATAATTACTTTTCCCTTCTCGGGTCTCAGAGCGGTCCAGAGAGAAAGCTCTCCTGCTTAGTTCGCTCTAGCGATCATTACTTGTCCCTTCTCTGGTCTCAGAGCGGTCCATAGAGAAAGCTCTCCTGCTTAGTTCGCTCTAGCGATCATTACTTATCCCTTCTCAGGTCTCAGAGAGGTCCAGAGAGAAAGGTCTCCTGCTTAGTTCGCTCCAACAATCATTTCTTATCCCTTCTGAGGTCTCAGAGCGGTCCAGAGAGAAAGCTCTCCTGCTTAGTTCGCTCTAGCGATCATTACCTATCCCTTCTCAGGTCTCAGAGCGGTCCAGAGAGAAAGCTCTCCTGCTTAGTTCGCTCTAACGATCATTTCTTATCCCTTCTCAGGTCTCAGAGCGGTCCAGAGAGAAAGCTCTCCTGCTTAGTTCGCTCTAGCGATCATTACCTATCCCTTCTCAGGTCTCAGAGCGGTCCAGAGAGAAAGGTCTCCTGCTTAGTTCGCTCTATCGATCATTACCTTTCCCTTCTCAGGTCTCAGAGCGGTCCACAGAGAAAGCTCTCCTGCTTAGTTCGCTCTAGCGATCATTACTTATCCCTTCTCAGGTCTCAGAGCGGTCCAGAGAGAAAGGTCTCCTGCTTAGTTCGCTCCAACGATCATTACTTATCCCTTCTCAGGTCTCAGAGCGGTCCAGAGAGAAAGGTCTCCTGCTTAGTTCGCTAAAGCGATCATTACTTATCCCTTCTCAGGTCTCAGAGCGGTCCAGAGGGAAAGGTCTCCTGCTTAGTTCGCTCCAGCGATCATTTCTTATCCCTTCTCAGGTCTCAGGGCGGTCCAGAGAGAAAGGTCTCCTGCTTAGTTCGCTCCAGCAATCATTACTTATCCCTTCTCAGGTCTCAGAGCGGTCCAGAGAGAAAGGTCTCCTGCTTAGTTCGCTCTAGAGATCATTACTTATCCCTTCTCAGGGGACTACAAGGCCTCTGTAGCGCTCTTTGGGATTGTTGGCCTTTGCCCCTTTAGCAAGTGTCCCAAAAGTCCTGCCATTGACTGGAGCTTTCCTTCTCTCTGTAACTCACTCCCTTATTTCAGAATTAAGCCCCCCCCCCCTCTGTTACATGTCCACTCTTCCGGGGATCCGCTCCTCACACCGTAGCACATGCCAACTTTGGGCTCACAGGGCTCTCCTCCTCCTCACCGCAGCGCACCCCCTCCTCTTGGACTCTAGGGGCTCTCCTCTTCTGTTACACACACCCTCTTCTGGAGATCAAAGTTCATCCCTCTCACTCTTGCTACTTTTCATTCCCCCTCTCTTAGGTCAAGGTTCTCTGGAGTATCTCTTTTTCGCTGGGCTCATTGGGCTCTCCTCCCCTCATTGTAGTACACACCCTCTTCAGGGGCACCAGGAGCTCACCTCTTCCTCACTGGAGCGCATCCCTCTTGTGGGGTTCCAGGAGCTCACCTCTTCCTCAATGGAGCGCACCCCTCTTCTGGGGCCGCAGGAGTTCTCCTCCCCTCATTGTAGCACACACCCTCTTCTGGGGCTGCAGAAGCTCGCCTCTTCCTCACTGAAGTGAATTCCTCTTCTGGGATTCCATGAGCTCACCTCTTCCTCACTGGAGTGCCTCCCTCTTCTGGGGTTCCCTCTTCTGGGGTTCCAGGAGCTCACCTCTTCCTCACTGGAGCGCACCCCTCTTCTGAGGTCCAGGAGATCATCTCTTCCTCGCTGGAGGGCACCTCTCTTCTGGGGTTCCAGGAGCTCACCTCTTCCTCTCTGGAGTGCACCCCTCTTCTGAGACTCCAGGAGCTCACCTCTTCCTCACTGGAGCACACCGCTCTTCTGGGGTTCCAGGAGCTCACCTCTTCCTCACTGGAATGCACCCCTCTTCTGGGGCTCTAGGAGCTCACTTCCTCCTCACTGGAGCACATCCCTCTTCTTGGGCTCCAGGAGCTCACATCTTCCTCACTGGAGTGCACCCCTCTTCTGGGGTTCCATGGGGTCTCCTTTTTCTTACTGGTCCATACCCCTGTTCTGGGCTCAGTGCGCTCTTCTCTCCTGACTTCATTGGTGCACATGCCTGTTCTGGGATTTCAGCGTTCAGGTCTTCCTCCCTAGATCACACCTCTCTTTTCGCTCAAGGGTTCCCCTCCTCTGGTGCTCCCCAACCTCCTCTGCAAACTCTCCTCCACAGCACCCAGGCCAGAGACACTGGGGGTCATTACGAGGTTGGAGGTAAGTAATAGTCCTTACCGGCATGGAGCAAATACCGTGTCCGTGTAGTAAAGAGCCCACTAATAGAGGGCAATTACGAGTTCTCGTGCACAAGCTTTGCGCCATGCCGGTAACAACATGACCGGCATGCCGCTAAAGTCCAAAAAATGGCCCCGTAGCCGCATCATGGAAACCGCAGACAGCACTACCGGCAACAAAGGATACAGCATTAGCGGGCACCGCTATCAGCGGTGACCGCTAATAGAGGTGCCCGTAAATAAGCAGAACCGGAAATAGCGTCATCGCACAAGAACTGGAAAGAGCACGGTGGCCATCTTGAAAAACACAATCCATTGCCATCCTCACCACACAGGATCTGGATCCTTTTTCTGAGTACAGAAATCAACCTTCAGCACCAGCATCATGCCCAAGGCAGTAAAGAAAGGTGCTTCCCGGCAGCGCAAAGAGCGCTTCAATGAGGATGAACTTACTATGCTGGCAGAGACACTGCCAGACAATGCAGAGGTTGTTTTTGCAAACAGCCTCAAGAGAGAGGCACAGAAAGAAAGAGATCTGGCAACTTGTTGCCCAAAAAGTCAGTGCCGTAGGCAACACTCCCCGCACGATCAAGGATGTCCACAAGCGATGGGATGACCTGCACATGAGAGTCAGGAACATCCTGTCCTCAAACCGGAAGCCAGGCCATGGCTACTGGCGGTGGTCCTAGCTCACCCATCAAGCTGAGCCGCTGGGAGGAGATCTGCGCCAGTACGATTGGCATCGAGGCCATATAACGAGTCGGCAAGATGGAACTTGGCGCCACCTCATCGGTGGATGGAGGTGAGTGTCCTAAGAAAACACTAATGCAAAGTATGATGATAGTCCACCAATTCTGCCGTCCAAAGAGGCAATGCATGGCCCAATACATACACATTTGACACATTCCTGCCTAGATGCTGTCTGCAGCACAGACACATGCACATGCATGCAGCATGGCAATGTCATACCTGACACACACCACACAAATATGAAAATGTCATAAGTCACACTGCACACAGTCCACAACAGAAATGCATGTCACATAGCATATGCAAGCTCCAACATGAGTGACCCTGATGGATGCCTGCATGCTCTACCCATATAGCAAGCAACGTGATCACCAAAACTCCAATGCCTAATCCCCTCTAATGTGTAGTAGAGCAATAATACCAATGTAAGTATGATGCTTGTCAAACCATCACTCATGCCGTCCCCCTCTTGATTCCCCACAGGCTCAGATCCTGACAGCGAGGCCCGGGACTCACCACCACAGGCAACAACTCCCCGGAGGAGGGCCAGGGAAGAAGACAACAGGCCTTCCACATCGAAAGCCCCAGCAAAGCCACGACAGACAATGAAGTTGCCAACAGCACAGGAGGCCACGGCACTGGTGCCGCTAAGGCCCATTGCCACAGTCCCCACAACACATGTGTCACCTGCACAGGAGACAGTGGGTGATGAGGCACATTCAGCAGAGAACACCTCTGTTGGGGAGGCGGCAGCTACGGCACCCCAGACAGACGATGATGCGCAGGTGCAGGTATGTGTACCTATCGAGGATGACTCCTCTGACCTCCCTGCAACACCCAGTCCCCCACCATCCCCCCAGGTCACACCTGTGTACTCCGACCATGACACCACACCGGAGCAGTCTGGAGGGGAGGATGTACAAGGGAGCATGAGTCCCACAGAGGAGCCACATGGATTTGGGGATGTCACACATGCACCCTCCACCTCCACTGGTGTACAGGCGGGGGTGCAGCAGATAGGACATGCAGTGCAGCACCAGGAGGAACTCACTGCCCTAGTGAGGCAGTTTGTTGCAGATGGTGCCCAGGCAAGGCAGCAGAGATGCGACAACACTGCTTCCCTGAGGCAGACAATAGAGGCAAGCACCACAATAATATGCGAGGAGGTGTCTGCAC
Organism: Ambystoma mexicanum; assembly: GCF_040938575.1. Lineage (NCBI taxonomy): Eukaryota > Metazoa > Chordata > Amphibia > Caudata > Ambystomatidae > Ambystoma > Ambystoma mexicanum. The sequence goes on along the minus strand of NC_090931.1, from coordinate 58,515,245 downwards.
TGAGGCAGGTCCTCTCCTGCATAGCGGATTCCTTGGAGGCTGAGCGTCCAGCCCCTTCCTCATCCAGCTCCACCCAAACCAGCCCCCTACGCAGGTCAGCGCACACCTTGCACAGATCGGACATGCCGCCACCAGGTGCGGGAAGTGGAAGGATGTAGATGGGGCAGCCTGATTAAGGCAATAGACGCTGACACATGAAGCATTTGCTTGGACACCATTTGTGGGGGAGTTTTGGGGGAGCGGGAGGGGGGAGATGGTGTGTGGGGGAGTTGTGGGGGGAGGTGGAGGGGGAGAGGGTGTGTGAGGTGGGGGTTTGAGCACTTAATTCCATTGGACAGTTTAATACACCTGTTGTGTAAAAAAAAGAATCCTGAATGGACATTCCTTATTGCATATGTGTCATTTGTTGATATACAGTGCATAGTGTACATGTAATCCCACACTCAGTGCCCTCTGTCCCACATTCATGTCACCCTCTGCACCCATGTGTGTTAGAAATATTGTGCAATCACTGACTGATGCACAGCACGTCCCTCCTGTGCATCGGCACTGTGATGATGTGCGCCCACATCTTCTTCATCCCCTTCATCATCACCAGGTGGTTGCAGTTCTATGTCGGGGGCACGGGCACGTTCCCTCAGATACACATGTTGTGCAGCATGACACATGCCATGATGATCTTGGCCACTTTCTCATGGCTGTAGAGGAGTGCCCCTCCCGACTGGCTAAGGCAGTGAAACCGTGCCTTCAACATGCCAAAGGTCTGCTCGTTGACCACACGGGTACGGGTATGAGAATGATTCTAGTCCTCCTCGTACCTGTTTTGCGGTTTTCGGACAGGGGTGAGGAGCCACAGCCTCAAGGGATAGCCACTATCACCTGCATGAGAGGAAATTAAAGGTACATGTTAGTCGATTCATGATGGACAGCTGTACTTGTCACACATGCCTGCTGATAATTGATGGTCACATGCACATGTCCCTGGTTGTATGCACACATTTCTCATGCCCTCAATGTGTTCTGTGCCATGGACTCATGGTGTGGGTTGCATCTCCAAGATGATACATGGTGTACACTGCCTTGAGGTTGCTCATGCATTGTGGACGGATACCGCTGTGTTTGTGTTGCATATGTGATGTGTAGTGTTCTCTATGATTTTCTGACTGGCAGCGTTGGCAGTACTCTCTGCATTATTTGCCATTCAGCGCTTATTATTCCCATGGTGACATGTTGCACTTGTGTGGTGGTGGCGGCCCTGTGACAAGCAGTGGATTCCCTTGGTGGTTTTGTTCAGTGCACTCCCATGGATGCTTGTCTTGTGTGGTGATTTGCTGCAGACATTTACATAGTGTATATGCACAGTATGTTGCTGGATTGTGTTACGGAGGGTGAGGTACGATGATGGGTGATGCACGTGTTGTGGGATGGTTTTAAGTTTGGCATGTTATGATAGGTGTGCAGCTTACTTGATTGCTGTGGGATTTGGTTGTCATGTTCATTTTACGATGCTTTGGGGCACAGTGTTTTGGGATGTGCACATCGTGCTGTCACATCAACAATGACACCATGGTGGTGTGTGCATCTATCCCCCCATTTCATTGCCATGTGCCTGTCATGCAACTTACCAAGCAGTCAGGCACGTCGTCCTGCATTTCGCTCCATGTAGCGTGGTAGCGTGGAGTTCCGCAGGACCATTGAGTCATGAGTTGATCCGGGATATCGGCAACAACAATGTGTGATGATCTTGCTGGCGTCACATACCATCTGCACATTTATGGAGTGGTATTGCTTGCGATTGCTGTACGCCACCTCCATAGCATGCAGGACCACCAACTCCACGTGGGTGCAGTCAAGGGCACCAATACAATTCTGCATGCCTGCCAGTGCATGGAAGTCAACTTCTGTATCAAAATTCTCCTGGGGAGTCCGTGGTAGGGATATGTAGTCCCTTGTGTGCTTCAGGAGGGCATCCAGCTCTTGGTTCAGCATGCAAGAAAATATGGGTTGTGATATGCCATGCATGTGCCCCACTGTGTGCTGGTAGGTGCCTGTGGCAAGGAAGTGGAGCACCAACACTACCTTCAGTAGAGGGTGTCATCCACCGTCACGGCCATAGCCGAAATTGGTGGATACTTCCGCGTTGGAGCTGGAGACACAGAGGTAGGGTGTTTTAGTCCCTTCTCTGTGTGTTTGCTTCCAACCTCAGTTACGTGACGCAGCGCCGATGGGAGTATTTAACTCCCTGCCTCCTGGTAGACGCTGCGTTGCAACCCACTTTGGATGCTTCCTGTTTCCGGGTTTCCTCGATCCTATCCTCTGCCGTCTGCTTTCGGATCTGCCAGAGGGTTTCCCTGTCCTCCTGTGTTCCTGTTTTCCTCGGAACGCTACTCCTCGGTTCCTTTCCTGCCGCTGCTCCGAGCAGTACACTGCTGTGCCGGCAACATTTCCCCCACCCCTCTCTCTCTCTTGACTTTCGGGATTTTCCCGTACTCTCTTTCTGCTGGGCTCCTCTGAGCTGTGCTTGCTGCATACCTTCTTCCCCTTCCTGGATCCAGTGCTATATTTTTGAACTACCACAAGGAACCTCCGACTTCCCTGACACTGCTTCTCCTTGGCTTTGATTTCTTGAATATCTACAACTCTGCTGCCCGCCTCGCACCATTGCTCTCATCAGCGATTGTCCTGTCATCTGGATCGGAAGGGTCAACACAACACCAGAGGGTTTTTTCCCTTTTGGTTTTTTTTCCCTGATTTCTGGCTTGGTTCCGGAAAGGGAGTCACGGGACAGCTGTTTAAACAGCAGTCACTGTGGCTTCCCTCCGTGACAAGCACATCCATCTTAGGAAGGGGAGAGACTACCTTGCACGACGACGCCTACAAGAGACCGACAACTCAGACAGCTCAGGTGAGGAGAGTGTGCTTACAGGGGAGAAAGAGATTGAATTGCACCATTCACCACAGATTGTAACTCCAAAAGCTCTGTCTGCTATGGATCAGGTTCAAGAGCTGTGGAAAGCTTTTCAAGCAATGTCTCAGGAGCTACAAGGAGTAAAGACTGAGAATGTTCTGCTTAAACAGATGGTATCAGCTAGAGAACCTGCCCCCTGGAATTAACACCCATGGCGCTGTCCTCTGTGAAATTCGATGGATCTCCTAAAAAGGTGAAGGAGTTTCTGGAAGCATGCATGGTTTATTTCACCTTTAGGCCTCGTACCTTCGCTACAGATCAAGCCCGGGTGGGTTTCCTAATTTCAAATATGACAGGAAACGCACTGTCCTGGGCTACACCATTGGTGACCATGGAAACGCCATTTTTCAGGATTTTCCAGGTTTTCAGAATCTACTGAAGCAGACTTTTGAACGGCCAGAGCTGTCCTTCACCGCCTGCAAAGATTTACTGGATGTCAACCAAGGCTCTCTAGATGTATTGTCTTACATCTCCTCCTTCAAAACAATTGGCAGCCGGTGCAGGGTGGCCTGAAACAGCACAATATGCCATTTTCAGGAGAGGATTGAAGGAAGAAATCAAAGATGAGTTGGACGGGTCTCCTCGTTCACCCACTTTTTCAGACCTGCTAGCGGCTGCTCTTCACATAAAGTATCGTCTCCAGGAATGAAGGGCGGAACGTTGCAAACAAAGAAGCCTTGGGTATACTTCAGAACCCTCTGCACACTCACTCCCTGGTCGCTCTACTGCTACTTCTTCCGAAGAACCAATGCAGATCGGCGCCACCAGAGCACCTTTATCCGCTGCTGAAAGACGTCGCAGAAGAGAGAAAGGATTATGTGCCAAATAAGCGATCGGGAAACGATTACCCTCGGCGTCAGTAGGGACAAGCGACCAGGGGTCTTCCAACATTTCTCATCGTCCCTATGTCTCTCTTTCAGTTTCCTCTTCCGAGTCCAAAGAGGACTCCAGACTCATGGTGATTCCTGTACATCTTGACCTAGAGAGCAGACAAGTTAAGACCCTAGCCCTACTGGATTGTGGAGTGGTGGGTAACTTTGTTGACACCCTGTGGGCAGACAGGGTGGGTCTCTGCCAGATACCACGGAAAGAAGGTCAGAAGGTTGAAGGAGTGGATGGGTCACCATTGTCTTCTGGTCCTATTACCCATACCACCTAGTATCTTTCTTTGACGATAAACCAACACAAAGAAGTCTTATGTTTTGACATCATCCGGGCCGTCCATTTTCCCATTATATTGGACATCACATGGCTCCGTAGACATAATCCACTGATAAACTGGTCCGAGAATCAGCTAAGTTTCAATTCCCCGTATTGCGCTACCAACTGTTTTCTGTTGGAGGGTCGGGGAGATCTACAGCCGGTTAAGATTTTTTCCAACAATCACGTGGGAGTCCATGCATTACCCAGTTTTTGCTCAGGGTTTTCCGAGTTGTTTCAGGAGTGCCTTCATGCCAAATTGTCACCTCATCGGCCAGAGGACTGTACCATCGACCTGGAACCTAATGCCCTGGTTCCGTTTGGTCGGATGTTCTCTCTCACTCAGACAGAGAAACAGGTTCTTCGGAAATACTTAGATACCAATTTGGAGAATGTCCTAATACAACCATCAAAGTCCCCTGCAGGAGCTCCTTTATTTTTCATTAAGAAAAGAGACTCCGCCGATCTTAGACCCTGTATAGACTACCGGGGTCTAAATAAGGTTACCATTCATGACAGGTATCCAATGCCCCTTATCACTGACATCACTGAGGCTGTATAAGGGGCTAGAGTATTTACCAAGCTTGATCTTCGAAACGCATATCATCTGCTACGGATTGCCCAAGGAGACGAATGGAAAACAGCATTCCGTACCCCTCTAGGCTTGTTTGAATATAAGGTAATACCGTTCGGATTGGTGAACACCCCAGCGGTATTCCAGAGATTTTTGGACAGAATGTTCTCCGACATGCTTTCAATATCAGTCATCATTTATCTGGATGATATCTTGATTTTTTCCCCCTAACATGAAGGATCACATCAAAGAAGTCAAGCAAGTTCTGGATCGCCTGAAAAAGAACAATCTACTGGTCAAGGCAGAAAAATGCAGATTTGCCGTACCTTCGGTGCAATATTTGGGATATGTTCTGTCTGAAGAAGGGATCGCCATGGACCCAGACAAGGTACACGCCATTCTCGACTGGTCGGCCCCTACTTCTGTCCGGGAGGTGCAGCGGTTCTTGGGACTTTCGAATTATTACAGGAGATTAATTCCAAACTTTTCAGAAGTGGTGTTTCCCATTACCCGATTGCTCAAGAAGGAGGCCTACCTGTTTTCCTGGTCCGTTGAGGCGGAGGAGAGCTTCTGTCATCTGAAAAGTCTTTTCTGCTCAGCCCCGATTCTGCAGCATCCAGATCAGACACTATCATTTATTCTGGAGACGTACGCATCCGCCATTGCTGTTGGGGCCGTGTTACTTCAGACCATTCAGGAAGTAGAACACCCGGTCGCCTACCTATCTAAAACTCTCTCTCCCAGCCAACTCAATTATTCCGTTCTTGAAAAGGAGTTACTGGCGATGAAATTGGCTCATGAAGAATGGCGGCACCTCCTCATGGGTGCCCGCCACCAGTTCCTCATCCGCACAGATCACAAGAATCTGAAAGCCTTATAGGAGATGGAATGTTCAAACTCCAGACAGGCAAGATGGGCCTACCTGTTTTCACAGTACGATTTCCGGATTACATACATCCCGGGGTCGCTTAATCGGCTAGCTGATGCTTTGTCTCGTAAGGACTCCCACACTGAAACAGTGTCTGTTAAGACCAAGCCCATGTTCCACCGAAACCAGATCCTAGCAATGGTGGGTTCTTTTCTTCAAGAGGTGAAGGCCGCTGTCACGCAAGAATTGCCTCAAATCTCCTTCTTTTCGGATTCCCCCTTTCAAGTAAAGGATGGATGAGTGTTTTATAAGAAGAAGTGGTATATCCCAGAAGGCCCGCCACGCAGGAAGATCCTGAGATGGTGTCATGACTCAAGTGTGGTGGGACACCGAAGCGGAGACGGCACCTTAGAACTCATCTCGAGGTCGTTTCTCTGGCCCAATATAAGAAAGGAGGTGTTTGAGTACGTGAGATCTTGTCCAATTTGTGCCAGGACTAAGTATGCCTCGGGCAAACCTCTAGGACTCCACGCAGGTGGAGAAGCAGACTCGCCCGTGGGGACTCATCTCCACGGACTTCATAGTGGATCTCCCGGAATCCGAATCATGTACTTGTATCATGGTGATGGTGGATGCTTTTTCCAAGTTGGCACATTTCTACCCCCTTCCGAGACTCCCTACCACAACCAAGATGGCAGAGACATTTGCCCGAGACATTTTCAAATTACATGGGGCCTCATTACACGGACGGCGGTAAGGGTTTACCGATACCGGTAAGGGCACCGGTACCGGTAAACCCTTACCGCCTTACTACGAGGTCCCTTTGTGGGTAGGTACTTTAACGCCTGCTGTTTAGCAGGCGTTAAAAACCAACCCGCAAAGGGACCAGGGTGCTAATTACGGTACCGCAATTTGCAGCACCATAATGAGCGCCTTCCCCATTCCCATTATGCCTTATGGGGAAAAAATGGGAATGGGGAAGGGCAATGGGGGAAGGGGGAATTACCGCCCCGCCAACCTTGGAATAGGGCGGTAATTCCCCTTTCCACCAAGGCGGTGCCGGTATTTTACCGGCATGGACCAAGGTGCTTATAGCACCTTGGTCCACCGCCTACCGTGTAATGAGGCCCACGGTCTCCCTGACAAGATAATTTCAGATCGGGGAAGTCAGTACATTTATAAATTCTGGACAGCCTTGTGTACCCGATTGGGGGTAGAAAGAGCCCTTTCTTCCGGTTTCCATCCGCAATCCAACGGCCAAACCGAGCGACTCAACGCCACTCTAGAACAATATATGAGATGTTTCATTTCCCAGCATCAAGACAATTGGGTCTCTCTACTTCCCATGGCAGAGTTCTCTTACAATAATTCCAAGCACTCCGCCACAGGCCTTTCTCCATTTTTTTGTACTTATGGAGTCCACCCCCGATTTCTAATACCAGAGGTGCCCCGATTTTCCAACTCAGCAGCCGCTGAAGAGGTTTTTAGAAATATCCAAGAGGCTCAGACCAGCGCATTGCAAGGATTGGAAGATAGCAGACGAAGAAATAAGGGTGGAGCCGACAGGCACCGCAGAGAATGCCCTTCCTGGACGCCGGGAGACAAGGTGTGGTTGTCTACAAAGTACCTTCCCCGATGGACAAGACCTTCCAAACTGTCTCCACGCTTCTTGGGTCCTTTTCCCATTCTCTCCAAGGTCAATCCTGTGGCCTATCGTCTCCAACTTACCCCTTCTCTTAAACGCATTCACCCTGTTTTTCATTCCTCTCTCCTCAAACCCTACTATCCAGATCCCCACCACAGGTCTCTCTCCCGGCAAATTCCTGTGTCTACATCCATCCAGGAAGAGTATGAAGTTTCTGCTGTTAGAGATTTTAGGTTTTACCGTGGTCCGTTGGAATACCTCCTGTCATGGAAGGGTTCCCCGGAGTCGGAGGACTCCTGGGAACCAGCTTCGCAGGTACATGCCCCTCGGTTGCTTGCCAGATTCCACCGCTTGCACCCGGGGAAGCCGGGGTGGTTGCGGTCTAGGGATGGGCATACTGTCATCCGCCCTCACGTCCATAGCCGAAATTGGCGGATACTTCCGCGTTGGAGCTGGAGACACAGAGATAGGGTGTTTTAGTCCCTTCTCTGTGTTCTTGCTTCCAACCTCAGTTACGTGACGCAGCGCCGCTGGGAGTATTGAACTCCCCGCCTCATGGTAGACGCTGCGTTGCAACCCACTTTGGATGCTTCCAGTTTCCGGGTTTCCTCGCTCCTATCCTCTGCCGTCCGCTTTCGGATCTGTCAGAGGGTTTCCCTGTCCTCCTGTGTTCCTGTTTTCCTCGGAACGCTACTCCTCGCTTCCATTCCTGCTGCTGCTCCGAGCGGTACACTGCTGTGCTTTATTTGTTCCGGCAACATTTCCCCCTCTCTCTTGACTTTCGGGAATTTTCCTGTGCTCTCTTTCTGCTGGGCTCCTCTGAGCTGTGCTTGCTGCATAACTTCTTCCCCTTCCTGGATCCAGTGCTATATTTTCGAACTACCACAAGGAGCTTCTGACTTCCCTGACACTGCTTCTCCTTGGATTTGACTTCTTGAACATCTACAACTCTGCTGCCCGCCTCGCACCATTGCTCTCATCAGCGATTGTCCTGTCATCTGGATCGGAAGGGTCAACACAACACCACAGGGTTTTTTCCCTTTTGGGTTTTTCTCTGATTTCTGGCTTGGTTCCGGAAAGGGGGTCACGGGACAGCTGTTTAAACAGCAGTCAGTGTGGCTTCCCTCCGTGACAAGCACATCCATCTTAAGAAGGGGAGAGACTACCTCGCACGACGACGCCTACAAGAGACCGACAACTCAGACAGCTCAGGTGAGGAGAGTGTGCTTACAGATGAGAAAGAGATTGAATTGCACCATTCACCACAGAGGGGGATGGCGCTGAGTATTTCAATGAGGCTGACAATGTCGTCGTGTAGCATGTCCAAAATGGTGGTGATGGTGTCCCGGTCCAGACGGTACAGGGTGTGGATCTGCTCAGGGGTTAGGTTGAATGGACTGGCTCGGATGCGAAGGACTGGGAGCTGCCTGCGTGGTAACACTGGCTGCACTGGTGGGGCATGCTGGACCTGTCTCACCCTCCTTCTCCTCTTGTGTCTCCTCTGTGGTGCCTGCTGTTGTTGTTGTTGCTGGTGTAGCAATGCAAGCATGTCCTTCAGCCCCAGTATTGCTACTACTAGTGGTATCATTTTGGTATGGGAAGGGGTGTGGTGTGTGGGTGTGCTCCTTTGGTGCTGGCCCAGACTCCATTGCCTCCACCTGTGCTGATTGTGTGCACCTGTGGCAGTTGGGAACACTGCACATAGCAGCTTACGGGTGCTTCGCGATGCCGGTATTGCCGGCATTCCGGTATCCTGTATTAGCGCCTTCATGATGCCGGTATTTCCATGTCCGCCTGACTTGTGATGTCCTCCTGTTAGCGGCATCCCAGAATTGCCGGCCTAAAGGCCCGTGTGCCTGCGCCCATGCCACTATTAGCGGCCCCATTATTAGCAGCGCCTCTAATACCGGGTTCTTGGGTCGGAATAGCCCGGAGCGGTATGCGATGCCGGTAATCCTTTACCAGCATCGTTTCCCATTACCTCCAACCTTGTAATGACCCCCACTGTCTGTGATTCCTAGCCTCAGCTTGAAATACCTCCCCATCCTCCCATTGGCTAAAGCAAACATTCAAATTGATTGGATAATTGGTTTCCTAGTCCAAGCCAGGCGAGGGAAGTCTTTTAAAGGTTTGTTGCTATTTTGTATTTATTTTCACTCTGTCTTTGGTGGAGGAGCTGGAGTTGTGTGCCGCTCTGCTCCTCCCATTTCCCCTTGTTGTTCCCTTCAATCATAAATAATTTGGGGGTTCAGGTTTTTCAAATGCCATCTTCAGAGGCAAGAAAGCCTCTGCTAAGTTTCCAACCTGTGAACAATTATGTTCCCTGTGTGAAGCGTGAACAAAATATATCTCCTTAAATTCCATTGCTGCAGGGGTTCGGATCGGCTTGTCTCTTTTTACTGTATGTCACACCAGGCACTCTCATTAGACACCCTTTCCAAAAATGATGTTGTCTGTTTGTTTAACCATGCTGACATGCTGCAATATATACGTTCAAACATACGCAGCGACTGTCTGTGTCGCAGCATTTTGAATGTCAAAGCACCTCACTAATTTACACCTCTACCCTGAGGTGTTCTCAATTCTAACTCACGGTTGTGTGTTGCTGTTGAGGCTCTGCGCCCCCGCTGCTGATACTTCACGCAACTTACAGCACAGCTTTCAATCGATCGAGTGCACTGGCGGCAAGGATCTTACCCAAGGGTATTGGAGCCCAGCACCTTCTCAGGATTGTTTCTTCAAGATCAAACCACACTTTTAATAACTTGCCCTAAACCATGATTAAGCATGCGTGTTGGGACCTCATGAGACACGCTGCAGCGTAGTCTCATGAGATTTTCCGCATGACCCGGCGAGAGCCGGTAGAGTGTGCGCAGATTATTCAGAAGGCGCCAACCTATGGAGCAAGTCGTGCTCCCGCTGCTCTTCTTCATGGGAGAGTCCAAAGACAATCAAAGGACGTTATTACTTACCTGCTCTGCATTTCTAGATATCCTTAGTTCTGGACATTAATAGGACCCTATTGAATTGCAATGTTACTAAACGCGCTGGGGGTTGAAGTTCAGAAAGTGTTTGCAGCTTTACGCCCAAAGCAGGGGTCGATGAAAATTATGACGCATATGAAGAAGCTGTCAGAAGAATAACAAAGCGCACTGCCAGCAAAGAAAACACTGTGCTGCACAGGATACAGTTCTACAATCGCAAACAAGAAGCATCAGAACCCGTAGACGACTACATGACCAAGCTGCGAGAACTAGCTGCACAGTGCAACTTTGGAAATAATGCAGAAGGATTAATCTGCAGCATGCTGACAGTCCACACCAACAGCAGAAAAGTGCAGGACAACTTTATTTTGGTTTGGAGAAAGAACTCCAACTGGAGAAGGCCATAGAGATTGTGAGAGCAGTCGAAGAAACAGCAGGGCAATGGAAAGAGTACGCAGGACGTTCCGGCCCAGCAGAAGTAAAAGCAATCACATACAGGTATAAGAAGGAGATGCAAGTGATAGGTGGAAGAGAAGGGAAGTGGGGGGAAAAGGAACCACTGAAGTGTCACAGGATCACCAGCACCAAACACTTAGCCAACGACTGAGAGTGTCCAGCAAGAGACAAAGAATGCTCAGTGTGCAAGAGAATTGGACACTTCTCAGTGGTATGCAGGTATCGCAATAGAAAAGTTACGAACATTAACGCGGAACACAACGCGGAAAAAGAATCATCATCTGAAGAAGAAGGGAGACTCACATTGCTAATGGTGAACAGCTCACAAGCCAGGAGGGAAAAGCCCACTGTGCTATCAGAGTCAATGGCATGGAAATGAGAGTCATGGCGGACTCGGGCTCCGACCTGGCCATGCTACCCCTACATACATACAAAGAAATGATGGGCACCGAAAAGGTTGAGGTTCTCAGCACACGCCACAAACCCACAGTGTTTGGAGGTGTGTCAGTAGACCTTTTAGGCTATATCAAAGGGAAGGTGGAGTTCAAAGGGAGAGAAACCACCACGAGAATATACTTCAAGCAAGAAGGCCCAGCAGTCCTAGGATGGGACGATCAAGCCAAGCTCAAGATCAAATTAGATCCCAGCATGGAAGATCACGTGTTAACAGACAATACAGTAGGAGTGACAGTGGTTAAAGAAGACTTTCCCAAACTGTTTTCGGAATGGCCAGGAAAAATCAAGAACTTTGTACTCAAGATATTGCTCAAGACAAATGCTGTCCCTGTAAAGCATAAAGTAAGGCTTGTGCCAGTGACAGCCGTGGGCATATTCAGAACCAAGCTCAACAAAATAGTGAAGGAGGACACCATTGAGGAGAAAGATGCCTCAGAGTGGCTGAGCCCCATTGCCCTCATCAAGAAGCAAAACTCACAAAACTTGAGGGTGTGCATAGACCTTTGCAGCCTTAACTTGGAGGTCATATCAGATAGCCTAAATAAATGTACCCTCATGATGAAGGAAGCCAGAGTGTTCTCAAAGCTGGATATGGGGGATGCGTATCACCTGCATAAAGCATCCAAGCCGCTCACTGCGTTCATCAATTCACTAAAATGCCTTTCGGTTTGTCATCCGCAGCTTCAGCATTTCAGCGCATGATGGACTTACTTCTATGAGACACAGGTAATGTGTCCTACTTCAGGGACGACATACTCGTCTATGCCACTGACAAACACACGCACGATGTTACACTCAAAAGAGTCCTCACCAAATTACAAGATGCTGGAGTCATGTTGAGATATGAAAAGTGCGTCCTAAGAGCACAAGAGGTTGAATACTTGGGGTACATGATTTTCTCCTGGGGTATAAGCCCCAAACAAAACCTGGTGCAAGCCATCGTCAAATCTCCGGAGCCAGCAAATAAAAAGGAAGTAAGGTTGTTTCTGGGACTCGCAGAATATTATGCCAAATTCATCTCCAATTTTTCAGAGATCACAACGCCACTGAGAAACCTACTGAAAAAAAGCACAAAGTTGTTTAAACCAACGGATTCACCCTCATCATTATACAACAATGCGCAAATCAATCATGGACGCAAAGGAGTAAGAGCAGTTGTTCCAGGAATTAGCCTGTATTGCAAGTCAGATCGGGGTGATAGCCAGCCTCTAGACATATGGGCAGTGCCGAGCTGTCCTTGGCTGTTGTACATGTGCCTGGAGGCCTTCTGGCAAGCAAGCCTTCTTGTATTAACAGCTTCCAAGGTGAGAAGTGGCACTGCCAGACATTTACTGGGGCCACAGGTTGCCAGAAACTAGAACTTCTGCTTTTCTCTCTGTGGTGCTGAGTGCGCGTGCGCCACTCGGATACACATGCTCTAAGGATTTATCAAGAAATGGCAAACACTTTGTGGTCGCCTAAACTCATTTCAATGGCCATAACCGCTCGGGTTTCCCTCTGCAAGTGCAGCTACCATTCCCATAGAGAGGACACTTTGCACCCGACTTCCACCTCGCCCCCATCAGTCTGGGCAACTTTACCCCAACCAAGTCTGTGTGGATCCTGTGACAACCTTTCTTGCATGACCCTGCTCCAGCATAGCGCTTCAGCCTGGCAAGGAAGCTATCACCTCTCCAAAGTCTCAGGATTGCTTGCTTTCCTGTGGCACCGAAATGGTGTCTGCCTTGCTTCTCACTGGGCGATACCTACAGCCCACTGGCAGCAACAGGCCTTTAACATTCCTGCATTGAAGCCCACTGCCATATAACCTACAATCTTCACACACTTAACTAGGTTCAGACCAGGCACTCCCTGTGCTTAACCTCTTCTCACCAGGCACTCCCTTATTTCAGCGTACCTAAGAGCCACGTGTCCATGCATGCTGGCGCGGTACTGCTACGCAGTGCCACTGAATCAGGTGTGGAACCAGGGAAGCTGGCACAGCGGTGAGTGATGGGCATGCCTGCCTTGCGGATCCTCAGGTCATTCGAGACATGCTGGTGCTTCTGATTCTGTCTCTTTGGGGGTGCACCAATGGCACATGTGTGCAGTCCAGTGCCCTTACAATATTCGGGAATTGTGCATGGTCATTGGAGTGTCCTTTGATTGCATGTATTGATTCAGGGTTTAAGGGTAGTGCTGTAGGTGCTGCTGCATGGCATTGCAGGGCATGCAACACCTGGTTTAGGATTGCGAGAAGGTACTCTATGCTATGCCATGCGCAACGGAAACTGTGTATCGGACTCTTGCTAGTTGAGAGGAAATGGAGGGCAGCCACCAGCTTCAATGGGGGGGCATGGCTGTGCATATCCCTAGTTGGCTGTCAAGCTCCCACCCAATGAGCTTCAGCAGGTGAATACGAGTAGATCTTTTCAGCCTCTCTGGGTCACTTAGGCTCCATGGTAGAACTCTGGTTATGGGTGGCCTGCCCACAAATGGCCCTTTGTCGTCTGAATGCCTCATTTCTCCTGCCCTAAAACAGTAGGCAAAAAAGGGGGTTCTGGGAGTCTCTCTACCATCCTCAGACGCGGGGAGTCTCAACCAGATTATTTAGCTCACTATCCCTTTCACAGAAGAGAAATGTCCACAACATATCAGTCTGTGTCCTGCCCAGGGTCAGTCCAGCACCGAAATGCTAGGCAATTCTCTTCTGAACACGAGTACCAAACGCAACCCCAGACACGTGTTTCAGCCTGGTTGGACCTCATTAGTAGGGTGTAGCTGTGCCTCTCTAAGAACAGTGAGCAAGGGGTCTACGTCTGGATTACTCTAGTAACAGTAGGTACAGCTCCCCAAGGTACAGTGGCAGTGCTCCAGCAGCCTGCATGGTGGCGCGTGTGCTGTGTGCCATTCGGGCAGAGACGTTTTTATGGGAGGGCAAAAGGGGCACTTCCCCAGTGCCCCCACCTTGGAGGGGGCACCCACAAGGCTGCCTGATCTAAAGTAAGATTCCATTGTTCACCAGACTTTAATTGCACACACCAGGATATTTTATGGGGTGCTGATGAGGCGCTGAACCTATTGCCTGTCTGTTTTGACAAGTACATTCTGCCTTGATCAATTAATCATGAAATGCTTTCTGTGTTCACTGTGGAATACATAGTTTGTGTGTTCCGTATGGCACAATTCCTGTAGCATTCTTTCCTTCCTGTGGGAATTATGTTGATCATGTGTATAGCCAAAGTTGAAATCCATATTGATACATTGAGTGCCATAATGGTCTAGAAGTTAGCTCAGTGTGGTAAGCACTCATTTCAGAGATATGTGTTCATATGCAAGATTAGAATATCACATACCAGCAAGGCTGGCCGAGCCTTTCCTATGTCTGAAGTTTATAAACCTACCTGCATATGTACTTGGTTTTGCAGTAAACGAGATGCTATTATCAGCAATGTTCCTGCACCATATAGGGGTTGCTATAAAAACTAACATATCATTCGTATGGTGAAGGTCAAGAAATTGGTTTATTCAGATGGGGCGTTCTAAAACCTAGGCAATACCCTCCAAAGATGAGCATAAACTATTAGTCCAAGAGGTGAATAAGTATACAAATTCAAGACTGTGGAACCAGAGTGTTCATGCTTGTATCCTGGCTTTGCCAGCAGACGATACAGTGATGCTGGTCAAATCATATAATATCTCTTGCATTACTGTGCTGTCTGCGGTGATGTTTGCCTTCTCGCGTGCTGGTGGCATCGTTTAGCTCATTACTTGATCTTTTTTCTTATGTAGGCCATTTGAGTGGAAGGGGTGGAAGACAGGAGACAGCAGCCCAGATGTTTTATGCCTTGGGCAAGCATATTTTAAGGTCTGCTCGTTTGACACAAAAACGTTTTTGCTTTTTGTATAAAAGTCAAAGGTTTTTCTGCACGTTTATGAATGACAATTTCACAACCATTGTTTTGGAAGTATTTAAAGCTTAAAAGTACAGAAGACATACCTAGATTAAATCTGTTAAATCACATTGATTGGTATGTTGGTACTTATATACTTCCCTTGATGATGGAGAGAATGAAGCTAGAATCTAGAATCATTCCCATTTTGCGTAACACCCTTCTGTAATATTTTGGTTTTAAAAATTGTCAGGTTTATAAACAATTTTAGTACATGGTAAGAGCTGAAAAGGAAAGTGTTCAAATGCAGAAATTGCAGAGTTGGCACAAATCCCAGCTTCATCCCTTAAGCACCGTGTGATCCTGGGTATCTCATTTAATCTTTTATTGCCTTACCTCTCAGAATTTGACAGTCCCTAAACCTTTCAAAATTGTCAGCCCTTTAGAGGGATTTCCTTCTCAAGGTATAATGTTCATAAAAGCCTCACTCATGGCTTCACTGGCTATAGGGTTGCTTCGACTATAATAGTGAGCATTGATGTACTGCACACCCCAGGCACTTGTTCCCTTGATCTCCAATGGCAACACTATTTGAAAACCATATCCCACTTCTAATCTCAGTCTGTCTGGATAGAGACACCTTCCTGGTAGCTTCTAATCTGCATTCACTATCCATGCTGTGCTATGTACATCTTTCTCCTTCCTTATAATTGGTCTACTCTATCCATGCGTTAGCACATTTGCGTTCTCTGAGGGAGCTAATGTGCGTTCTCTGCCTATTCTGGGTTACATGTACCTTTTACATACAGTCCTGCATTAATACTACAGGCTGCATACCTTCCCGGATGCTAGTGATAAAAAGTATCCTGTTTGTATACTAGAAGAGAAGTAACCTCTTCGTAGATTGCTAATGTTGGCCTTCAAATGCTACTTTGATTCTGATTAGAGCAAGAATGAAGAGGGCAAGGGGACTTAAAGGGAGTAAACATGCTTGTTTGGAATGCTGCGAGGCAGCATATCATCCTATGGGTTATGCTCATGGTGGGGGTGGGGGGCGAGGGTGCCACCAGATATTCTTGATCACTTAATTCCTTTGATTTGGTGGAGGGGGTCCCAAAGATGTCCATGCCCAGGGCCCCAAAACTGCTTAAGATGGGCCTGAGTTTGGGTGGGCCTTTTTGGAACTTTTGTGGTCAATGACATGCATCATTGTTTCTTTTTCCATCACTTGATTGCTATTATTTGCAGGTGGTAGATTTTTGAGGTGTTTCATGTGTTATTTTTCCACGAAATCTGTTGTTGGAATCCTCCAGTATCTACCGCATCCATTATTTCAGCATCTCTGCTAGTGGTATTTTCTGCATGCGTTGTGCCACTTTTGCCACACGCGCTACGTTTGCACACTTTACATCTGTTTTTATCGCATGTGCTATCCAACTACAATGTGTGAGAAGCAGTAAAACACCCAGCATTCAATAATACCAGATGTTTTAAGACAACCGCCAAACTAGTAATCAAGCCCTGAGACTGCGCGCCAATTCTGAAGAGTAGACAGGTCTAGTCAAGCCCTGAGACTGCGCGCCAATTCTGAAGGGTAGACAGGTCTAATCAAGCCTGAGACTGCGTGCCAATTCTGAAGTGTAGGCAGGTGTAATCAAGCCCGAGACTGCACGCCAATTCTGAAGGGTAGACAGGTCTAATCAAGCCCTGAGACTACGTGCCAATTCTGAAGAGTAGACAGGCGCAATCAAGCCCTGAGACTGCGTGCCAATTCTGAAGGGTAGACAGGTGCAATCAAGCCCTGAGACTGCGTCACAATTCTGAAGGGTAGACTGGTGCAATCAAGCCCTGAGACTGTGCGCCAATTCTGAAGGGTAGACAGGTGCAATCAAGCCCTGAGACTGTGTGCCAATTCTGAAGGGTGGACAGGTGCAATCAAGCCCTGAGACTGTGTGCCAATTCTGAAGGGTGGACAGGTGTAATTAAGCCCTGAGACTGCGTGTCAATTCTGAAGGATGGACAGGTGTAATCAAGCCCTGAGACTGCTTGCCAATTCTGATGGGTGGACAGGTGTAATCAAGCCCTGAGACTGCGCGCCAATTCAGAAGGGTAGACAGGTCTAATCAAGCCCTGAGACTGTGCGCCAATTCTGAAAGGTAGACAGGTCTAATGAAGCCTCAGACTGCGTGCCAATTCTGAAGGGTAGACAGGTGTAATCAAGCCCCGAGACTGCACGCCAATTCTGAAGGGTAGACAGGTCTAATCAAGCCCTGAGACTACGTGCCAATTCTGAAGAGTATACAGGCGCAATCAAGCCCTGAGACTGCGTGCCAGTTCTGAAGGGTAGACAGGTGCAATTAAGCCCTGAGACTGCGTCACAATTCTGAAGGGTAGACAGGTGCAATCGAGCCCTGAGACTGTGCACCAATTCTGAAGGGTAGACAGGTGCAATCAAGCCCTGAGACTGCGTGCCAATTCTGAAGGGTAGACAGGTGCAATTAAGCCCTGAGACTGCGTCACAATTCTGAAGGGTAGACAGGTGCAATCAAGCCCTGAGACTGTGTGCCAATTCTGAAGGGTGGACAGGTGCAATCAAGCCCTGAGACTGTGTGCCAATTCTGAAGGGTGGACAGGTGTAATTAAGCCCTGAGACTGCACGCCAATTCTGAAGGATGGACAGGTGTAATCAAGCCCTGAGACTGCGTGCCAATTCTGAAGGGTGGACAGGTGTAATCAAGCCCTGAGACTGCGCGCCAATTCTGAAGGGTAGACAGGTCTAATCAAGCCCTGAGACTGCGCTGCAAATTCTGAAGGGTAGACAGGTCTAATCAAGCCTTGAGACTGCGCGTCAGTTCTGAAGGGTGGACAGGTGTAATCAAGCCCTGAGATTGTGCGCTAATTCTGAAGGATGGACAGGTGTAATCAAGCCCTGAGACTGCGCGCCAATTCTGAAGGGTGGACAAGTGTAATCAAGCCCTGAGATTGCGCACCAATTCTGAAGGGTAGACAGGTGCAATCAATCGCTGAGACTGTGCGCCAATTCTGAAGGGTAGACAGGTCTAATCAAGCCTTGAGACTGCACGCCAATTCTGAAGGGTACACAGGTGTAATTAAGCCCTGAGACTGCGTGCCAATTCTGAAAGGTGGACAGGTGCAATCAAGCCCTGAGACTGTGCTCCAATTCTGATGGGGGGACAGGTGCAATCAAGCCCTGAGACTGTGCTCCAATTCTGAAGGGTGGACAGGTGCAGTCAAGCCCTGAGACTGCGCCTCAATTCTGAAGGGTGGACAGGTGTAGTCAAGCCCTGAGACTGCGCACCAATTCTGAAGGGTGGACAGGTGCAGTCAAGCCCTGAGACTGCATGCCAATTCTGGGGGTGGACAGGTGCAGTCAAGCCCTGAGACTGCGCACCAATTCTGAAGGGTGGACAGGTGCAGTCAAGCCCTGAGACTGCATGCCAATTCTGAAGGGTGGTCAGGTGCAGTCAAGGCCTGAGACTGCATGCCAATTCTGAAGGGTGGACAGGTGCAGTCAAGCCCTGAGACTGCATGCCAATTCTGAAAGGTGGACAGGTGCAGTCAAGCCCTGAGACCGCATGCCCATTGTGAAGGGTGGACAGGGGCAGTCAATCCCTGAGTCTGCACGCCAATTCTGAAGGGTGGACAGGTGCAGTCAAGCCCTGAGACTGCATGCCTATTCTAAAGGATGGACAGGTGCAGTCAAGCCCTGAGACTGCGCACCAATTCTGAAGGGTGGACAGGTGCAGTCAAGCCCTGAGACTGCATGCCAATTCTGAAGGGTGGACAGGTGCAGTCAAGCCCTGAGACTGCGCGCCAATTCTGATGGGTAGACAGGTGCAATCAAGCCCTGAGACTGCTCGTCAATTCTGAAGGGTATAAAGGTGTAATCAAGCCCTGAGACTGTGTGCCAATTCTGAAGGGTGGACAGGTGTAATCAAGCCCTGAGACTGCGCGCCAATTCTGAAGGGTAGACAGGTCTAATCAAGCCCTGAGACTGCGCTGCAAATTCTGAAGGGTAGACAGGTCTAATCAAGCCTTGAGACTGCGCGTCAGTTCTGAAGGGTGGACAGGTGTAATCAAGCCCTGAGATTGTGCGCTAATTCTGAAGGATGGACAGGTGTAATCAAGCCCTGAGACTGCGCGCCAATTCTGAGGGGTGGACAAGTGTAATCAAGCCCTGAGATTGCGCACCAATTCTGAAGGGTAGACAGGTGCAATCAATCGCTGAGACTGTGCGCCAATTCTGAAGGGTAGACAGGTCTAATCAAGCCTTGAGACTGCACGCCAATTCTGAAGGGTACACAGGTGTAATTAAGCCCTGAGACTGCGTGCCAATTCTGAAAGGTGGACAGGTGCAATCAAGCCCTGAGACTGTGCTCCAATTCTGATGGGGGGACAGGTGCAATCAAGCCCTGAGACTGTGCTCCAATTCTGAAGGGTGGACAGGTGCAGTCAAGCCCTGAGACTGCGCCTCAATTCTGAAGGGTGGACAGGTGTAGTCAAGCCCTGAGACTGCGCACCAATTCTGAAGGGTGGACAGGTGCAGTCAAGCCCTGAGACTGCATGCCAATTCTGGGGGTGGACAGGTGCAGTCAAGCCCTGAGACTGCGCACCAATTCTGAAGGGTGGACAGGTGCAGTCAAGCCCTGAGACTGCATGCCAATTCTGAAGGGTGGTCAGGTGCAGTCAAGGCCTGAGACTACATGCCAATTCTGAAGGGTGGACAGGTGCAGTCAAGCCCTGAGACTGCATGCCAATTCTGAAAGGTGGACAGGTGCAGTCAAGCCCTGAGACCGCATGCCCATTGTGAAGGGTGGACAGGGGCAGTCAATCCCTGAGTCTGCACGCCAATTCTGAAGGGTGGACAGGTGCAGTCAAGCCCTGAGACTGCATGCCTATTCTAAAGGATGGACAGGTGCAGTCAAGCCCTGAGACTGCGCACCAATTCTGAAGGGTGGACAGGTGCAGTCAAGCCCTGAGACTGCATGCCAATTCTGAAGGGTGGACAGGTGCAGTCAAGCCCTGAGACTGCTCACCAATTCTGAAGGGTAGGCAGGTGCAATCAAGCCCTTAGACTGCGCGCCAATTCTGATGGGTAGACAGGTGCAATCAAGCCCTGAGACTGCTCGTCAATTCTGAAGGGTATAAAGGTGTAATCAAGCCCTGAGATGTGTGCCAATTCTGATGGGTATACAGGTGCAATCAAGCCCTGAGACTGTGTGCCAATTCTGAAGGGTAGACAGGTGCAATCAAGCCCTGAGACTGTGTGCCAATTCTGAAGGGTAGAGAGATGTAATCAAGCCCTGAGACTGCGTGCCAATTCTGAAAGGTGGACAGGTGCAATCAAGCCCTGAGACTGTGCTCCAATTCTGATGGGGGGACAGGTGCAATCAAGCCCTGAGACTGTGCTCCAATTCTGAAGGGTGGACAGGTGCAGTCAAGCCCTGAGACTGCGCCCCAATTCTGAAGGGTGGACAGGTGTAGTCAAGCCCTGAGACTGCGCACCAATTCTGAAGGGTGGACAGGTGCAGTCAAGCCCTGAGACTGCATGCCAATTCTGGGGGTGGACAGGTGCAGTCAAGCCCTGAGACTGCGCACCAATTCTGAAGGGTGGACAGGTGCAGTCAAGCCCTGAGACTGCATGCCAATTCTGAAGGGTGGTCAGGTGCAGTCAAGGCCTGAGACTACATGCCAATTCTGAAGGGTGGACAGGTGCAGTCAATCCCTGAGTCTGCACGCCAATTCTGAAGGGTGGACAGGTGCAGTCAAGCCCTGAGACCGCATGCCTATTCTAAAGGATGGACAGGTGCAGTCAAGCCCTGAGACTGCGCACCAATTCTGAAGGGTGGACAGGTGCAGTCAAGCCCTGAGACTGCGCACCAATTCTGAAAGGTGGACAGGTGCAGTCAAGCCCTGAGACTGCGCACCAATTCTGAAGGGTAGACAGGTGCAATCAAGCCCTGAGACTGCGCGCCAATTCTGATGGGTAGACAGGTGTAATCGAGCCCTGAGACTGTGTGCCAATTCTGAAGGGTAGGTAGGTGCAATCAAGCTCTGAGACTGCCCACCAATTCTGATGGGTAGAGAGGTCTAATCAAGCCCTCAGACTGTGCACCAATTCTGAAGGGTGGACAGGTGCAGTCAAGCCCTGAGACTGCGCACCAATTCTGAAAGGTGGACAGGTGCAGTCGAGCCCTGAGACTTTGCACCAATTCTGAAGGGACACAGGTGCAGTCAAGCCCTGAGACTGTGCACCGATTCTGAAGGGTAGACAGGTGCAGTCAAGCCCTGAGACTGTGTACCAATTCCGAAGGGTAGACAGGTGCAATCAAGCCCTGAGACTGCATGCCAATTCTGACGGGTGGACAGGTGCAGTCAAGCCCTGAGACTGCGTACCAATTCCGACGGGTACACAGGTGCAATCAAGCCCTGAGACTGCGCACCAATTCTAAAGGGTAGACAGGTGCAGTCAAGCCCTGAGACTGCGCACCAATTCTGAAGGGCAGACAGGTGCAGTAAAGCCCTGAGACTGCACACCAATTCTGAAGGGTAGACAGGTGCAGTCAAGCCCTGAGACTGTGCCCAAATTCTGAAGGGTAGACACGTGCAATCAAGCCCTGAGACTGCGCACCAATTCTGAAGGGTAGACAGGTGTAATCAAGCCCTGAGACTGTGTGCTATTTCTGAAGGGTAGACAGGTGCAGTCAAGCCCTGGACGGCAAATCAATTCTGAAGGGTGGAGAGGTGCAATCAAGCCCTGAGACTGCGTGCCAATTCTGAAAGGTGGACAGGTGCAATCAAGCCCTGAGACTGTGCTCCAATTCTGAAGGCTGGACAGGTGGAGTCAAACCCTGAGACGGCACACCAATTCTGAAGGGTCGACAGGTACAGTCAAGCCCTGAGACTGCGCACCAATTCTGAAGGGTAGGCAGGTGCAATCAAGCTCTGAGACTGCGCACCAATTCTGAAGGGTAGACAGGTCTAATCAAGCCCTGAGACTGCGTGCCAATTCTGAAGGGTAGACAGGTCTAATCAAGCCCCGGAACTGTTCGCCAATTCTGAAGGGTGGACAGGTGCAGTCAAGCCCTGAGACTGCACACCAATTCTGAAGGGTAGACAGGTGCAATCAAGCCCTGAGACTACGCACCAATTCTGAAGGGTAGACAGGTGCAGTCAAGCCCTGAGACTGCTCGTCAATTCTGAAGGGTATAAAGGTGTAATCAAGCCCTGAGACTGTGTGCCAATTCTGAAGGGTGGACAGGTGTAATCAAGCCCTGAGACTGCGCGCCAATTCTGAAGGGTAGACAGGTCTAATCAAGCCCTGAGACTGCGCTGCAAATTCTGAAGGGTAGACAGGTCTAATCAAGCCTTGAGACTGCGCGTCAGTTCTGAAGGGTGGACAGGTGTAATCAAGCCCTGAGATTGTGCGCTAATTCTGAAGGATGGACAGGTGTAATCAAGCCCTGAGACTGCGCGCCAATTCTGAGGGGTGGACAAGTGTAATCAAGCCCTGAGATTGCGCACCAATTCTGAAGGGTAGACAGGTGCAATCAATCGCTGAGACTGTGCGCCAATTCTGAAGGGTAGACAGGTCTAATCAAGCCTTGAGACTGCACGCCAATTCTGAAGGGTACACAGGTGTAATTAAGCCCTGAGACTGCGTGCCAATTCTGAAAGGTGGACAGGTGCAATCAAGCCCTGAGACTGTGCTCCAATTCTGATGGGGGGACAGGTGCAATCAAGCCCTGAGACTGTGCTCCAATTCTGAAGGGTGGACAGGTGCAGTCAAGCCCTGAGACTGCGCCTCAATTCTGAAGGGTGGACAGGTGTAGTCAAGCCCTGAGACTGCGCACCAATTCTGAAGGGTGGACAGGTGCAGTCAAGCCCTGAGACTGCATGCCAATTCTGGGGGTGGACAGGTGCAGTCAAGCCCTGAGACTGCGCACCAATTCTGAAGGGTGGACAGGTGCAGTCAAGCCCTGAGACTGCATGCCAATTCTGAAGGGTGGTCAGGTGCAGTCAAGGCCTGAGACTGCATGCCAATTCTGAAGGGTGGACAGGTGCAGTCAAGCCCTGAGACTGCATGCCAATTCTGAAAGGTGGACAGGTGCAGTCAAGCCCTGAGACCGCATGCCCATTGTGAAGGGTGGACAGGGGCAGTCAATCCCTGAGTCTGCACGCCAATTCTGAAGGGTGGACAGGTGCAGTCAAGCCCTGAGACTGCATGCCTATTCTAAAGGATGGACAGGTGCAGTCAAGCCCTGAGACTGCGCACCAATTCTGAAGGGTGGACAGGTGCAGTCAAGCCCTGAGACTGCATGCCAATTCTGAAGGGTAGGCAGGTGCAATCAAGCCCTTAGACTGCGCGCCAATTCTGATGGGTAGACAGGTGCAATCAAGCCCTGAGACTACTCGTCAATTCTGAAGGGTATAAAGGTGTAATCAAGCCCTGAGATGTGTGCCAATTCTGATGGGTATACAGGTGCAATCAAGCCCTGAGACTGTGTGCCAATTCTGAAGGGTAGACAGGTGCAATCAAGCCCTGAGACTGTGTGCCAATTCTGAAGGGTAGAGAGATGTAATCAAGCCCTGAGACTGCGTGCCAATTCTGAAAGGTGGACAGGTGCAATCAAGCCCTGAGACTGTGCTCCAATTCTGATGGGGGGACAGGTGCAATCAAGCCCTGAGACTGTGCTCCAATTCTGAAGGGTGGACAGGTGCAGTCAAGCCCTGAGACTGCGCCCCAATTCTGAAGGGTGGACAGGTGTAGTCAAGCCCTGAGACTGCGCACCAATTCTGAAGGGTGGACAGGTGCAGTCAAGCCCTGAGACTGCATGCCAATTCTGGGGGTGGACAGGTGCAGTCAAGCCCTGAGACTGCGCACCAATTCTGAAGGGTGGACAGGTGCAGTCAAGCCCTGAGACTGCGCACCAATTCTGAAGGGTGGACAGGTGTAATCAAGCCCTGAGATTGTGCGCTAATTCTGACGGATGGACAGGTGTAATCAAGCCCTGAGACTGCGCGCCAATTCTGAGGGGTGGACAAGTGTAATCAAGCCCTGAGATTGCGCACCAATTCTGAAGGGTAGACAGGTGCAATCAATCGCTGAGACTGTGCGCCAATTCTGAAGGGTAGACAGGTCTAATCAAGCCTTGAGACTGCACGCCAATTCTGAAGGGTACACAGGTGTAATTAAGCCCTGAGACTGCGTGCCAATTCTGAAAGGTGGACAGGTGCAATCAAGCCCTGAGACTGTGCTCCAATTCTGATGGGGGGACAGGTGCAATCAAGCCCTGAGACTGTGCTCCAATTCTGAAGGGTGGACAGGTGCAGTCAAGCCCTGAGACTGCGCCTCAATTCTGAAGGGTGGACAGGTGTAGTCAAGCCCTGAGACTGCGCACCAATTCTGAAGGGTGGACAGGTGCAGTCAAGCCCTGAGACTGCATGCCAATTCTGGGGGTGGACAGGTGCAGTCAAGCCCTGAAACTGCGCACCAATTCTGAAGGGTGGACAGGTGCAGTCAAGCCCTGAGACTGCATGCCAATTCTGAAGGGTGGTCAGGTGCAGTCAAGGCCTGAGACTGCATGCCAATTCTGAAGGGTGGACAGGTGCAGTCAAGCCCTGAGACTGCATGCCAATTCTGAAAGGTGGACAGGTGCAGTCAAGCCCTGAGACCGCATGCCCATTGTGAAGGGTGGACAGGGGCAGTCAATCCCTGAGTCTGCACGCCAATTCTGAAGGGTGGACAGGTGCAGTCAAGCCCTGAGACTGCATGCCTATTCTAAAGGATGGACAGGTGCAGTCAAGCCCTGAGACTGCGCACCAATTCTGAAGGGTGGACAGGTGCAGTCAAGCCCTGAGACTGCATGCCAATTCTGAAGGGTAGGCAGGTGCAATCAAGCCCTTAGACTGCGCGCCAATTCTGATGGGTAGACAGGTGCAATCAAGCCCTGAGACTGCTCGTCAATTCTGAAGGGTATAAAGGTGTAATCAAGCCCTGAGATGTGTGCCAATTCTGATGGGTATACAGGTGCAATCAAGCCCTGAGACTGTGTGCCAATTCTGAAGGGTAGACAGGTGCAATCAAGCCCTGAGACTGTGTGCCAATTCTGAAGGGTAGAGAGATGTAATCAAGCCCTGAGACTGCGTGCCAATTCTGAAAGGTGGACAGGTGCAATCAAGCCCTGAGACTGTGCTCCAATTCTGATGGGGGGACAGGTGCAATCAAGCCCTGAGACTGTGCTCCAATTCTGAAGGGTGGACAGGTGCAGTCAAGCCCTGAGACTGCGCCCCAATTCTGAAGGGTGGACAGGTGTAGTCAAGCCCTGAGACTGCGCACCAATTCTGAAGGGTGGACAGGTGCAGTCAAGCCCTGAGACTGCATGCCAATTCTGGGGGTGGACAGGTGCAGTCAAGCCCTGAGACTGCGCACCAACTGAGACTGCATGCCAATTCTGAAGGGTGGTCAGGTGCAGTCAAGGCCTGAGACTACATGCCAATTCTGAAGGGTGGACAGGTGCAGTCAATCCCTGAGTCTGCACGCCAATTCTGAAGGGTGGACAGGTGCAGTCAAGCCCTGAGACCGCATGCCTATTCTAAAGGATGGACAGGTGCAGTCAAGCCCTGAGACTGCGCACCAATTCTGAAGGGTGGACAGGTGCAGTCAAGCCCTGAGACTGCGCACCAATTCTGAAAGGTGGACAGGTGCAGTCAAGCCCTGAGACTGCGCACCAATTCTGAAGGGTAGACAGGTGCAATCAAGCCCTGAGACTGCGCGCCAATTCTGATGGGTAGACAGGTGTAATCGAGCCCTGAGACTGTGTGCCAATTCTGAAGGGTAGGTAGGTGCAATCAAGCTCTGAGACTGCCCACCAATTCTGATGGGTAGAGAGGTCTAATCAAGCCCTCAGACTGTGCACCAATTCTGAAGGGTGGACAGGTGCAGTCAAGCCCTGAGACTGCGCACCAATTCTGAAAGGTGGACAGGTGCAGTCGAGCCCTGAGACTTTGCACCAATTCTGAAGGGACACAGGTGCAGTCAAGCCCTGAGACTGTGCACCGATTCTGAAGGGTAGACAGGTGCAGTCAAGCCCTGAGACTGCGTACCAATTCCGAAGGGTAGACAGGTGCAATCAAGCCCTGAGACTGCATGCCAATTCTGACGGGTGGACAGGTGCAGTCAAGCCCTGAGACTGCGTACCAATTCCGACGGGTACACAGGTGCAATCAAGCCCTGAGACTGCGCACCAATTCTAAAGGGTAGACAGGTGCAGTCAAGCCCTGAGACTGCGCACCAATTCTGAAGGGCAGACAGGTGCAGTAAAGCCCTGAGACTGTGCCCAAATTCTGAAGGGTAGACACGTGCAATCAAGCCCTGAGACTGCGCACCAATTCTGAAGGGTAGACAGGTGTAATCAAGCCCTGAGACTGTGTGCTATTTCTGAAGGGTAGACAGGTGCAGTCAAGCCCTGGACGGCAAATCAATTCTGAAGGGTGGAGAGGTGCAATCAAGCCCTGAGACTGCGTGCCAATTCTGAAAGGTGGACAGGTGCAATCAAGCCCTGAGACTGTGCTCCAATTCTGAAGGCTGGACAGGTGGAGTCAAACCCTGAGACGGCACACCAATTCTGAAGGGTCAACAGGTACAGTCAAGCCCTGAGACTGCGCACCAATTCTGAAGGGTAGACAGGTTCAGTCAAGCCCTGAGACTGTGTGCCAATTCTGAAGGGTAGGCAGGTGCAATCAAGCTCTGAGACTGCGCACCAATTCTGAAGGGTAGACAGGTCTAATCAAGCCCTGAGACTGCGTGCCAATTCTGAAGGGTAGACAGGTCTAATCAAGCACCGGAACTGTTCGCCAATTCTGAAGGGTGGACAGGTGCAGTCAAGCCCTGAGACTGCACACCAATTCTGAAGGGTAGACAGGTGCAATCAAGCCCTGAGACTACGCACCAATTCTGAAGGGTAGACAGGTGCAGTCAAGCCCTGAGACTGCGCACCAATTCTGAAGGGTAGACAGGTGCAGTCAAGCCCTGAGACTACGCACCAATTCTGAAGGGTAGACAGGTGCAGTCAAGCCCTGAGACTGCGCACCAATTCTGAAGGGTAGACAGGTGTAATCAAGCCCTGAGATTGTTTGCCAATTCTGAAGGGTAGACAGGTGCAGTCAAGCCCTGGACGGCGCACCAATTCTGAAGGATAGACAGGTGCAGTCAAAGCCTGAGACAGCGCCCCAATTCTGAAGGGCAGACAGGTGCAGTAAAGCCCTGAGACTGTGCCCAAATTCTGAAGGGTAGACACGTGCAATCAAGCCCTGAGACTGCGCACCAATTCTGAAGGGTAGGTAGGTGCAATCAAGCTCTGAGACTGCCCACCAATTCTGATGGGTAGAGAGGTCTAATCAAGCCCTCAGACTGTGCACCAATTCTGAAGGGTGGACAGGTGCAGTCAAGCCCTGAGCCTGCGCACCAATTCTGAAAGGTGGACAGGTGCAGTCGAGCCCTGAGACTTTGCACCAATTCTGAAGGGACACAGGTGCAGTCAAGCCCTGAGACTGTGCACCGATTCTGAAGGGTAGACAGGTGCAGTCAAGCCCTGAGACTGCGTACCAATTCCGAAGGGTAGACAGGTGCAATCAAGCCCTGAGACTGCATGCCAATTCTGACGGGTGGACAGGTGCAGTCAAGCCCTGAGACTGCGTACCAATTCCGACGGGTACACAGGTGCAATCAAGCCCTGAGACTGCGCACCAATTCTAAAGGGTAGACAGGTGCAGTCAAGCCCTGAGACTGCGCACCAATTCTGAAGGGCAGACAGGTGCAGTAAAGCCCTGAGACTGTGCCCAAATTCTGAAGGGTAGACACGTGCAATCAAGCCCTGAGACTGCGCACCAATTCTGAAGGGTAGACAGGTGTAATCAAGCCCTGAGACTGTGTGCTATTTCTGAAGGGTAGACAGGTGCAGTCAAGCCCTGGACGGCAAATCAATTCTGAAGGGTGGAGAGGTGCAATCAAGCCCTGAGACTGCGTGCCAATTCTGAAAGGTGGACAGGTGCAATCAAGCCCTGAGACTGTGCTCCAATTCTGAAGGCTGGACAGGTGGAGTCAAACCCTGAGACGGCACACCAATTCTGAAGGGTCGACAGGTACAGTCAAGCCCTGAGACTGCGCACCAATTCTGAAGGGTAGACAGGTTCAGTCAAGCCCTGAGACTGTGTGCCAATTCTGAAGGGTAGGCAGGTGCAATCAAGCTCTGAGACTGCGCACCAATTCTGAAGGGTAGACAGGTCTAATCAAGCCCTGAGACTGCGTGCCAATTCTGAAGGGTAGACAGGTCTAATCAAGCCCCGGAACTGTTCGCCAATTCTGAAGGGTGGACAGGTGCAGTCAAGCCCTGAGACTGCACACCAATTCTGAAGGGTAGACAGGTGCAATCAAGCCCTGAGACTACGCACCAATTCTGAAGGGTAGACAGGTGCAGTCAAGCCCTGAGACTGCGCACCAATTCTGAAGGGCAGACAGGTGCAGTCAAGCCCTGAGACTACGCACCAATTCTGAAGGGTAGACAGGTGCAGTCAAGCCCTGAGACTGCGCACCAATTCTGAAGGGTAGACAGGTGCAGTCAAACCCTGAGACTGCGCCCCAATTCTGAAGGGTAGACAGGTGTAATCAAGCCCTGAGATTGTCTGCCAATTCTGAAGGGTAGACAGCTGCAATCAAGCCCTGAGACTGCACACCAATTCTGAAGGGTAGACAGGTGCAGTCAAGCCCTGAGACTACGCACCAATTCTGAATGGTAGACAGGTGCAGTCAAGCCCTGAGACTGCGCACCAATTCTGAAGGGTAGACAGGTGCAGTCAAACCCTGAGACTGCGCCCCAATTCTGAAGGGTAGACAGGTGTAATCAAGCCCTGAGATTGTTTGCCAATTCTGAAGGGTAGACAGGTGCAGTCAAGCCCTGGACGGCGCACCAATTCTGAAGGATAGACAGGTGCAGTCAAAGCCTGAGACAGCGCCCCAATTCTGAAGGGTAGACAGGTGCAGTCAAGCCCTGAAACTGCACACCAATTCTGAAGGGTAGACAGGTGCAGTCAAGCCCTGAGACAGCGCCCCAATTCTGAAGGGTAGACAGGTGCAATCAAGCCCTGAGACTGCGCACCAATTCTGAAGGGTAGACAGGTGTAATCAAGCCCTGGGGCTGTGTGCCAATTCAGAAGGTTAGGCAGGTGCAAACAAGCTCTGAGACTGCGTGCCAATTCTGAAGGGTAGACAGGTGCAGTCAAGGCCTGAGACTGCGCCCC
Organism: Ambystoma mexicanum; assembly: GCF_040938575.1. Taxonomy (NCBI): domain Eukaryota; kingdom Metazoa; phylum Chordata; class Amphibia; order Caudata; family Ambystomatidae; genus Ambystoma; species Ambystoma mexicanum. The sequence continues at coordinate 58,485,903 of NC_090931.1, read as the reverse complement.
AATTCTGAAGGGGAGACAGGTGCAATCAAGCCCTGAGACTGCGTGCCAATTCTGAAGGGTAGACAGGTGCAGTCAAGCCCTGAGACTGTGCACCAATTCTGAAGGGTAGACAGGTGCAGTCAAGCCCTGAGACTGCGCACCAATTCTGAAGAGTAGACAGGTGCAGTCAAGCCCTGAGACTGCGCCCCAATTCTGAAGGGTAGACAGGTGCAGTCAAGCCCTGAATTTTCTCGGTATTCCTACAGATTGTACATTGGGATGAACATAACCCAGAACACTGGGAATGAGGCAGGCGACGTCATACTGCTTCCATGACCATCCTCGATCCACATGTGGCCAGGGTTTGACCAGGGTCTCGCCATAAAAATGACCACGGTAATTTCTGGTTTCTCTGTGGTTGGAGTTTGATGACTGTGCTATTTCCATGATAGGAACTGAGGTCACCCACGGTTTCTCTGTGACTGGGCATGGATTTTACAGGAAATTGACCACAATTATCTGTATTTTCTCTGTGGTCGGTCACGGATGGTCATGGTTTGTCAACCAGGATGTTCCCGGGCGCTTAAACGGTCCAGACATCGGGTACAGTGGGAGATTGTCCGTAGGAGCAGTTAGTGAACACTGATTAGATAGTCCCAGAGTCAGAGTCCAGCTTTCCTGACTAGTGGGAGTGGCCTTCCACCGCTTCCTGTTATGACTAGAGACAGAGCTATGAAGCATCAGCCACAGTACAAGGCCCAGAGCTTTTTCTTAGGGTTTGGGGTGGAGTGTCAAGGAGGCGAGTGGCACACTGCTGGCCCCCTGACAGAATCCCAGGCAGATCACCAACTCCCAAAGGTTGCCATCTGTTCCCCTGTCAGGAGGAAACGTTCCAACAGGGCTGGCTTTTCATCCAGCAGTGATGTGGCATCTGGGTACTGTAGTTTTGCTTTTCACATTATGACCATGGGCCTACAGGTCCCAGCATACAGAGCACAAGTGTCTAAGATCAAAGAAACGCTGATGGTGATGCTCCTGGCACGTTACTAGTTGGCAGCAGCCCGCGTGGGCATGCCCCAGCCCCTTGCATTTTGCCCACCATTGCCCTGTTTTCACCCAGTGTTCTTATTTTTAAAATCTGAGGTGTTTGTGTTGACTCAACTGGAAAGGGGCGACCTGGGCTTGAAAGAGTAGATTCCCACCCAGCGCTTGCTGAATAAGCTGGCAAGTGCCGAGCACCATGCGCAGAACACGTGCCATTCAGCCCGGCTCACTGGGTTGCACTGATTCCAGAAAGGAAGGCTGCCAGCCTCCCTCGGTGGGTGGCATCATGTTTTGCCAGCTTGCCTGCTGTTCTGTGGGTGTCCAGAAATTAAAATAACTTTGTAGGAAGAACTGGCCTCTGCAACACAGAAGGGGAGACATTCCTCCCCCCACCTCATTATGTCTCTCCATAATCCAGAGTTGACATTGCTGCGTGAATTTGGAGTGAGTTGCATTGCAATGCATGGAGCATAGGTGTCAACTGGCCCCATGCCACACAAGCCACCCTTTCCACCACTTCTGGCTTTGTAGCCAGTGGCACTTGTGCATGTCCCCAGTGGGGGACATGGCCATTTGTAGGCTGGCCGTGCCCTAGAGTTTCAAGCTGCAGCTCACTGATGAGGTCAATTAAGGGTGAAGTGCGCCGAGGGTTGCTTGTGTTCCCGTGCAGGCACAATGGGAGCTGGACTGCCCCCACTGGGCGAAGGTCAGAACTGATTTGTATGTGACTGATTATTTTCTGTGTTATAAAGCAATGAATTGCTGGATCCATGTTCCCCACCTGAGGCCGCTTCGTGGAGAGCAAGAGGCAGCGAAGAGTGCAGAACACAGCCCTAACGAGGTGAGAGCGAGTAAGAGAGGGGCGCATATTCCGCACCTCCAAGCAAATTCAGAACAAAAAGAAAAGAAGGAAATTGAAACAGTAAGACACATGCTGCATCTGAATCAAGCAGGCGCACGTGCACGCGCATTCGAACTCCATGGCGAGCCCCCAATGCAGCCCAACGAGGGAACGCAGTAGTGGCAGGGGCTCCAGGGACACCTCAATGAGAGCAGAAGGCCCAGGCCCAGATGCCAGGCAAACAAACATTTATGGGACCTTTTGACCCATATACCACTGGAGCAGCCCTCAGGCGGGAAATATGGATCCAGCAATTCGAACTCAACATGCAAGCCAGGGATACACCAGAGGGAAAGAAACAGCGCACCCTGCTACTGTTAAACATCAGCGCTCTTGCGTTGAGACTGTTCAACACCTTGCCAAATAGAGGGGCAGCAGACGTACGCACGCGACGGAGTGACGTACACTCCGTCGCGTGCGCTGTTAAATAAACGGGGCGGTTCCTGGTGACGGCAGATCACCGGGGAGCCCACACCGACAACATCACTGTCTCCGTGTCTTACTATCACGGGGGTGGGGGGCTCACGGAGGCGGATCACCGGAGACCGCCAACAGTGGCGACGAGGCCCGGATTGCTTCCTGGGACAGGCGGGGAGTTTCGTCGGGAGCGCAGATGATCGCATGTGAACGCTCCGACGAACTCCGACCGCAGAGAAGGAAGCGACGCACGCGGCCGGCGGCCATTTTGATCAATAGGCCTCGGAGACTCACGGCTTCATAACGAAGCGTCGGTGAGCCATCCGGCCACAATTTTTGGAAATTTCAGCGGCGGATGATCGCTGAATACAGCACATGTCAGTTCCAAAAGGAAATTTTGACATTTTCACTGTTATTACCGAGCAGAGGCACGGAGACTCCATGGAAAGCCTGCTGTTGCACTAGGGGTCTCTTCCTCTACTCAACTTTTGGACACCTCATTGTCTGCATGCCGGCTGGAGTGACACCTCCACGAAGATCACGGCTGGTGGTGAGTTGCGGCCCCTTTCTTCTCAATCCTTTGGGGTGCCTGTGCGCTTTCCACCATGGATCAGGCTGCTGCTGCTGCTGCTGCTGCTGCTGCTGTGGCTCCTGTACCTCCGCCTGCTCCTCCGCCGAAACCACCGGGGTCCCTACAGCCAATGCCTGAGTTTGATATCTCGGGTACTCCATCAGGCCTGGGACAGAGGTGGAAGATGTGGATGGATAGGCTGGAGATGTATTTCAGGGCCACAATGGAGACAACGGACGACGGCAAGCTGGCCACTCTCCTATACTCGGCTGGTCCTGCGGTGCATGAGGTATTTATGTCCCTGCAGCCGGTGGACGGATCGTTTGCGGCGGCGAAGGAGGCATTCCACAATCATTTTCTGCCGATGGCCAATGCGGACTATGAACGTTTTCTTATGGGAACGGCTCGACAAAAAGATGATGAGACTCTGGATGTGTTCTTTGGGCGGCTGCGGCGATTGGCAGCACCTTGTGCCTGGAACGACCCTGAGGTTATGATTCGGAACCAACTCATTCAGGGGTGCAGCTCTGGGAAACTGAGACGCCAGATACTGCGAGAGCGGGGCATCACCCTCCCTCGCATCCTAGAACTGGGTAGGTGCCACGAGGTCTCGGAACTGCGGGCAACCAGGATGGAAGCGGGTGCTCGCCCAGCCAAGATGGAAGAGGTCTGCGCGGTCGGAAGAGGCCGCGGGTTAAGGCGACCCATGAACACGCAGAGCCAGCGCGCGCAGGGGTCGAATGCCTCGTGCCCGAAGTGTGGGTACGATCTCCCGCACCCCGCGGAATGCCCTGCAACGGGAGTCAAGTGTGGCAGATGCGGAGGCCCTGACCATTTCGCCAGAATGTGCAGGTCTGCCACCCCCAAGATTGTGCCGAGGGGACCAGTTCGAGCCGGCTTCTTCCGGCCCCAGAAGACCTCCAACGTTGCCCAGGTGGACCAGGGTGACGAAGGGGCCCCTCAGGATGAGGTGGAGGAGGAAGAGGACGAGGAGAACGTGTTTTTCGTGTCCAGTGTGAGCGTTCTCAAGTCCCGCTCCAAAAGACAGCCCAGGTGCAACGTGCTGGTTAATGGAGACTCTGTGCCGATGCTAGTGGACACTGGCGCATCCGTAAATGTAATGGCCCGCCAGCATTATAAGACCATGCAGGCCCCGCCCGCGCTGGCTGCGCCGAAAGCACGCATATTCGCCTTCGGCGGGGACCGGCCTTTGCCTCTAGACGGTGTGTTCGTGGCTGATGTGCAGTATGGTGACTCACACATACGGGCTAGGTTCTATGTCACACCGGTGAGCGACAACACCCTGCTCTGCTGTGCCGCGGCGGAGGCACTGGGTATCGTCACGTTCGCCTACTCAGTGTACTTAGATGACATCCGGGTCCTCCTGGCCAAACATGGATCCCTGTTTGAGGGCATTGGACAGCTGGTGGGTGAGCCGGTCCGGCTCCATATCGACGAATCTATACAACCAGTGGCGCTGAAGCACCGACGGGTTCCTTTTCATCTCAGGGATCTGGTAGATCGTGAACTTGACAACCTCGTGGGGCTGGACATAATTGAAAAGGTTGAAGGCCCCACCCCCTGGGTGTCCCCCATCGTCATCGCACGCAAACCCAAGCAGCCAGATGCCGTGAGAATCTGTGTGGACATGCGGCTCCCCAATAAGGCCATAAAGAGGGAGCGACACCTCACCCCCACCATCGATGACATTATTGCGGAACTGCAAGGTGCGAGGTTCTTCTCCAAGCTCGACCTGAGATCGGGTTATCATCAGGTGGTCTTGCACCCAGAATCCCGCTATATTACTACCTTTACCACACATCGGGGTCTCTATCGATACAAGAGACTGAGCTTTGGGGTGTCCTCCGCAGCGGAGGTCTTTCAAAACATCATAAGGGGTGCACTGGCGGATCTTGATGGCGTCCTTAATATTAGCGATGATATCTTGGTGTACGCCAAATCGGAGACGGAGCATCTGTCACGCCTGTCCAAGACCTTTGAACGGCTACGCTTGCTGGGCCTCACCCTGCACAAGGACAAGTGCGAATTCCTGAAGACGACGATCGAATTCTTTGGGTTCGTATTTAAGGCGGATGGGGTGTCCCCGGATCCCCGCAAAGTGAGGGACATTAAGGAGGCGCGCCCGCCTGAGAATGTTGCGGAGGTGAGGAGCTTCTTGGGGATGGTCACGTACTGCGGCCGTTTCATCAGGAATCTCGCATCCCGCTCTGAGCCACTGAGGTCGCTCACCAAGAAGGACACCACCTGGCAGTGGGGCCCTCTGGAACAGGCGGCATTTGACGATATCCGAGGGGCTTTAGCGGCGCATGACACCATGGCGTTTTTCGACCCAAGCCTACAGACGGAAATCGTGGTGGACGCCAGCCCATATGGGCTTGGGGCGGTGCTTACGCAAGTAGGGAAAGACCAGGAGGTCCGACCAATAGCCTACGCCAGTAAGGCCCTTTCCGACACTGAGCAACGATACTCCCAAATCGAGAGGGAAGCCCTGGCGGTGCTGTGGGGCTGTCGGCACTTCCGCCTCTATATTCTGGGGCGTCCCGTGACCGTGGTCACGGACCACAAGCCGCTGTTGCCGATCATGGCGGGCTCGTCATCTCGCCCGCCAGTGAGAATTGAGCGCTGGATGCTCGCCCTGCTGGAGTATGGAGTGTCGTTGATCTATCGTCCTGGTGCCAACAATGCGGCGGACTACCTATCTCGACACCCCAGAAACGACTCGCAGGAGTCGGCATCGGCGGAGGAAGCCGACGAGCACGTCTGCCTGGTCGTGGAGACTGCGACACCCAACTCCATGCAGGTGGAGGAACTCGAGGCTGCGTCGAGAGGCGACGAATGCTTCGCCATCCTGAAGGAGGCCATGCAGAAAGGAGCCTGGAAGACAGTGCTGGAGGCTGTGGAACGAAGGACATGTGAGGCCCGGATCGCCCTCGAGCAATTGTGGAGAGTGAGAGAGGAACTAACATTCTCGGAGTCGGGGCTACTGCTGAGAGGGGAACGAATCGTGGTGCCCCAGACCAAAGTGGCACAGGTCATCGCACTGGCGCACCAGGGTCATCAAGGGGCCCCCAAGACCAAAGCTCGCCTCCGTCAGAAGGTGTGGTTCCCTGAGCTGGAGCGAAAGGTGGAGGCGTTTGTGGCCTCTTGCGTGTGGTGCCAGGCGGCGGCCCCGGCCCAGAAGGAACCATCCATTGAAGCAATGTCCCGAGGGACTCGACCATGGGAAGTGGTGCACGCTGACACTGGATCCACGTCCAGTGGTACATATTTTCTGGTGGTGGTCGACGAGTGGTCGAGGTACCCGGAAGTTGAGTTCATAGACTCAGTGGCGTTTGAGAACGTGGTGGTGGCGCTGGAGAAGATCTTTGCCACTCATGGCCTCCCCTCTGTGCTGTGCTCTGACAACGGAGCCCCATTCCAGGGTGAGAGTTTTGCCGAGCTCATGAAGGAGTATGGCATTCAACACCGGCGGGTCACCCCACTGTGGCCCCGCGCCAACGGGGAGGCCGAGCGCATGATGTGCACTCTCAACAAGGTGTTCAGAATTGCCCATGGAAAAGGGGAGTGTTTACAGAGGGCTTTGTACGTCTTCCTACGAGGTTACCGAACCACCCCTCACTCGTCAACGGGGGTGGCTCCGGCAGAAGCACTCTTCCAGCGGTGCCCGAGAGATGTCATACCGGAGGTGGGGGACAGAGACCCTGCCGTCATCGACAATGAGCAGGTGGAAGAGGACAGACAGGTCAGGACACAGATGGAGAACATCAGGAGGGGCCTCAGACCCCCACACATCGCGCTGGGAGATGAGGTGCAGGTGAGAAATCGTCACGCCCATGGAAAACTGTCTCTCACGTATGAACCCGCTCCCTTAGATGTGGTGGCCGTCAAGGGGTCGATGGTGACAGCCTTGGATGGAACTTCATCGGTAACCAGGAATACGTCATTCTTCAGGAAGATCGGCGACCCCAGAGTGGACAGCCCGGACAGCCGAGAAGGTGAAGGCGCTCTGGATGAAGGTCGGGGAGAAAATTCCGCAGTGAAGTCTCCGGCTCGAGGCGGACCCGGTCCAGGGACACCAGCCAGGGACGGTGGCAGGAGGTACCCCCTGAGATCAGGGCGTGGGAAACCTGCCCGTCTCAATGACTATGTTACGGACTGAGCTGGGGAGGCTGACCGGGGATTAATGGTCAGGCCAGGACAGGTACCCACGGGGGATCCGGGGTGGCTGTCAATAAATGGGGGTTTTGTTGAAACTTACAGAGTTATATGTGTGATAGATGTGTGCTAGTTGGGTACTCCTGTTTCCAATTTGTTGTTATGGAAAAGGAGGAGTGTGGCGTTGCCCCTTTAAGGGTACGCACGCGACGGAGTGACGTTCACTCCGTCGCGTGCGCTGTTAAATAAACGGGGCGGTTCCTGGTGACGGCAGATCACCGGGGAGCCCACACCGACAACATCACTGTCTCCGTGTCTTACTATCACGGGGGTGGGGGGCTCACGGAGGCGGATCACCGGAGACCGCCAACAGCTGCGTGAATTTGGAGTGAGTTGCATTGCAATGCATGGAGCATAGGTGTCAACTGGCCCCATGCCACACAAGCCACCCTTTCCACCACTTCTGGCTTTGTAGCCAGTGGCACTTGTGCATGTCCCCAGTGGGGGACATGGCCATTTGTAGGCTGGCCGTGCCCTAGAGTTTCAAGCTGCAGCTCACTGATGAGGTCAATTAAGGGTGAAGTGCGCCGAGGGTTGCTTGTGTTCCCGTGCAGGCACAATGGGAGCTGGACTGCCCCCACTGGGCGAAGGTCAGAACTGATTTGTATGTGACTGATTATTTTCTGTGTTATAAAGCAATGAATTGCTGGATCCATGTTCCCCACCTGAGGCCGCTTCGTGGAGAGCAAGAGGCAGCGAAGAGTGCAGAACACAGCCCTAACGAGGTGAGAGCGAGTAAGAGAGGGGCGCATATTCCGCACCTCCAAGCAAATTCAGAACAAAAAGAAAAGAAGGAAATTGAAACAGTAAGACACATGCTGCATCTGAATCAAGCAGGCGCACGTGCACGCGCATTCGAACTCCATGGCGAGCCCCCAATCCAGCCCAACAAGGGAACGCAGTAGCGGCAGGGGCTCCAGGGACACCTCAATGAGAGCAGAAGGCCCAGGCCCAGATGCCAGGCAAACAAACATTTATGGGACCTTTTGACCCATATACCACTGGAGCAGCCCTCAGGCGGGAAATATGGATCCAGCAATTCGAACTCAACATGCAAGCCAGGGATACACCAGAGGGAAAGAAACAGCGCACCCTGCTACTGTTAAACATCAGCGCTCTTGCGTTGAGACTGTTCAACACCTTGCCAAATAGAGGGGCAGCAGACGTCTATAATGCAGCAAGATCAGCGCTGAACAGCCACTTCAAACCCGAGTTAAATCCCGATCATCAACGATTTCAATTTTGTATGTCCAGGCAAAGATCAAAAGAAAACATTGATGACTTCCACTAATGACTCAGGGAAATGGCGCTAGGTTGTGAATTCCCAGAAGAATTTGCTGCTTGCCTGCAGATCATCAACGGATTATCATCAGACAAACTGCGCAAAGCAGTGTTATCAGAGAAGAGCATTCCCTTAGACCATATCCTAGCCATGGGCTAACAGCGAGAACATACAGATGACCTAGTAGCCGTCATGGAAGCAGCCATGCAACGACTACCTCTCGACACTATCCAGAAAGATGAAGAGATTGCAGCGGTCAGAGGAAGACCAGAAGGGAGACAAACCACCAACACCCTGTCTTGGCAAGCACCGAAGCGACGATGCACCTGCAAGTGGTGTGGAGGACCCTCACACAGAGGAGAACCATGCCCAGCCCTAGGGGTTACCTGTCGGAAGGGCAAGTGGCTGAACCACTTTGCAGCAGTTTGCCTCAACCCACCCCCTGCGAGAGAAACGGAGCAGACGGTGACCTCAAGTTGCAGACAGAAAGTAAAAGGCAAGGCCAGGGCCGTCGCCGGCGCACGAAGATCACTCAGCAACAGTGACACAGATGACCCCTCAGAGGAAAAGGCGACCCCAGAAAGACGCTGCAGTCGACAAAAAAAGAGCAGTGAACAAGACCACATGATATCTGCCATCAAGCCCACAAACAACAATCACAAAGGAAAGAAGTCCAGATGACCCTCCTACACCATCCTATCCGACGGGTCACCCACCAAAGTTGTCATAGACACCGTAGCAACTGTGAATGTCATGACCCTGCTAAAATTCGAAAAAATCAAACTGAAGCCCCAAGTTAAAGACAAACGAGTGCAACTATGTGCATATGGGTGCAAACAGCTGTTACCAGTGGCGGGGTCATTCTGCTCCAACCTATCGCACAATGGAACAACATGTCGAGCCAGGATATATGTGGTGGACGCAGGCCTGTAGACGCTGTTGAGCTGCTGCAACGCAAAATTGGAGGCTAGTGCAGTTTGCATTCAGCATCAACACACACGAAATCGACAACCTCTTAACAAAACAAAGTGTTCCAAGTCATAGGATGCATCAGAGGGAGAACAGTCAAACTACACATTGGCCCAACCATGAAGCCGAAAGTGGTGAGATACTGCAAGGTCCCTTTCCACATGCACAAGATAGTTGAGAAAGAACTAGAAAAATTAGGGAAACAAGGAATAATCGGAAGACTTTGGGACCAACTCTGTGGGTATCCCCCATGGTCATAGCACAGAAGCCACAGCATCCTAATGCAGTGATAATCTGCATCGACATGCAACTGCCCAATGTAGCCATAGTTCATGAGCATCATGTGACCCCAGCGGTCGACAAGCTAATTGTAGATTTCACGGGGGTGAAGGTTTTCCGTAAACTAGACTTACGCTCCAGCTATCATCAAATACGCCTAGCCCGAGAGTCACGGTACATAACAACATTCTCATCCCACCTAGGTCTCAGGAGGTACAAGAGACTAAACCTTGGAATATCCTCAGCTGCGGAAGTATTTCAAAACGAGATACGGAGAGTGCTGAATGGCCTGGCAGGTACCACCAATATCAGTGACGATATTCTAGTGTACGGAACAACAATAGAAGAGCACCGCAAATGGCTAGCCGCAGTCCTACAATGCCTGGAAGAGTCTGGCCTCACCTTAGATGTGGAGAAGTGGAAATTTGGCAGGAGTGAACTGAACTTCTTAGGGTACGTGTTCAATGCAGAAGGAGTATCACCGATCACGCCAAGATGTCAGACATTAAGGAGGCCAGAGCCCCTACGTCAGCATCAGAAGTCAGGAGCTTCATGGGTATAGCTACCTACTGTGCCAAATTCATCCCAGACCTAGCAACCATCGCAGCACCCTTGAGAAGACTGCCCAGAAAGAAGCACCGTGGGAATGGTCCGAGCACCACCAATGTGCCTTTCAACAAATCAAAGACTCTCTGTCGAGCATCACCAGGATGATGTTTTTGACACAAACCACGCCCCAAAACTGCTAGTGGACGCTAGTCCAGTAGGAATTGGGGCAGTGTTGACTCAAACTGACCAGGAGGGCACTGTGTACCCAGTCGCTTTTGCCAGCCGAACCCTCACCAAAGCTTAACAGACTACACCACATAGAGGAGGAAGCTTTAGCGATACTGTGTGGGTGCCGCCATTTTCAAGTCTATCTCCTGGGCCAACCGGCAAAGGTATTCACAGATCGTAAGCCCCTAGTACCAATCTTTAAAGGCTTGGCTACACACCCCCACGCACGTTTAGATAAGTGGATGCTGCAGCTGCAACCATTCAATATCGAAGGGTTATAGAGGGCAGGTGCAGACAACCCCGCTGACTACCTGTCTCGTCTCCCCCGACCAGCTACCATCCATCCAAGATTAAGAACACACCATCGAAACAGAAGTCAAGTGATAGCCTGCGCACGACCAAAAGCGATGACGCTACAGGATATAGCGGAAGGAACAGAGACTGATGCCTGCCTACAATGCACAAAACACAACTGTGACGAATCAACTTCCGGGGGCACCAGTGGTCCAGGGATGATTATCAGTTTCTAAAACATCAATCAGCCCCACACCTCTAGTACACCAGAAGGGAATCTGATATTATAAACCTCCTTGTCCAATTTTGGTAACGTGGACTTAACGGTAGGCTTATCTCTGCAAGGTCGTGGATCGTTGGTTAGTTGTCACACAGCAAAAATACAATTATTACCCAATGATAAAAGGGACTGTCTAGTCAAGGTTGTATGAAAATATCGACTTTATCATTATTACAACAGACAGTTATAGCACACTACAAAATACAACCCACCCTGGAAAGGAACACAGAGGACAGACAGTTTCACGATACTGACAGGAAGGTAGTTGGTAAAGTAACCAGTCTTACTGTTCAAGGTTATTTGGTTTCAGCATCAAGGGGCAAAGGGTTTGGAGAAGGACCAGGAGGGCAGAACCACAATGTACCTGGTGCTTAAGAAGTTCTTGATGCTCGACAGCATTGAGGCGGTTCCAGGGCGCTTGGCAGCTCCTGAGATAGAGTTTGAGATGATGGGAGACAGCTGCGGGTATCAGGCGGCAGGCAGTTCGGCAAGCGAGGCTGGACATACGGCTGCAGGCTGGCCTACATGGTGGCTCTGGGTCAAGAATTGTTGTCTCTGGGCTGGTTGGAGGATGTGGAGTGCCGATCGAGGTGTCTCGGATTGGCTCTGACGACTGCGGCGTGACAGCAGTCAGCGGTGCAGCTGGTTGCGGTTCGAGGACTCGACTGTCTTGAAAATGTCCTTAAAAGATGGACGCTGGTTGATGCTTGTGTGGCACTCCTCCTAGCTTCTGCGCAGGGCTTGTGTTGTCCTTTCAAGGTGGACGGCCCAAAGCTTAGGCGAGTGTTAGCCGGCAACGGCCTTGTCCTTTTTTCAGAGACTCTCTGGCACTTCCAATATAGGAAGCTTGTTGGCAGAACCTAGCAGGGCACGCTGTGTGCTGGCTGGGTACCGGTTCTGGAGCTGCTGGACGGGTCCTCTGAGTCCGGTATCTTCCTCTGTTCCTTGGGAGATGTTTAGGGGAGGGATCTTGCTTCCCACTGGTGGAAGATATAGGGTAGACTGTACCTTCAGCCCAGGTCCAAATGAGTCCTTCTTCTTATTCCTTTCAAAGTCGTCGGATGATCTGCTAAGTGAGGGGTTCAGCCCTCTTTTAAAGCCAAGGGTCCCCAGTGATTGGTGCAAGCTAAGCCTACCTTAATGAACCAATCCTAGGTCCCCAGCAACAATGTTGTGTTATGCATGAGGTCAGGACCAGAGTGCTCTGCAACAGGAAAGGTAAGGGGTGACAACAGATACCTAAGTCCGACCCATCTTCCTGTCTGTTTTAGATCAAAGTGTCTCTCTGGTTAACTAAGCCCTCTATGATTCTTGATTAAAGCGCAGGTTTCCCTTGAAGTTTGTGACGAGAGCAGACTTCCTTTCTCAATCAATTCACATACTTCTCCCCTCTGAAAGGTGTCCGCTCTGCTGGGGTACCTACGGTAACTGATGGACCCAGATATGCCCTTCACTGCCTTTCATACTGGGGGTGCGAACTAGCTTCAAGATGACACATTGCATACCAAAGGGGTGTTAGCCCCGCCTTCCTGTTGTCTGTTCGGCAACCAAGCCCCTTCCACAGACTTGCCTCAATTATCTTTCAGTAGTATGCACTGCCACCAGCCAAACTAAAATATAGGTAAGCAGATCCATAGAGCCTTTGATATTTTAATTAGGCTGCCCATGGCCGGAGGAAGGTGTGCCTTCCCCCTTCTTAAGATGCTTTGATGTACCTGTGGCTGTCATATTCCAGCTGAACATGGCAGCAGAAGAGGGCGCATGTAAGCTGTGTCCTCCAGGAGTACACGTGACTATGCGTTTTGTGCGGTGAGCAGATAAAATGTGTGCGGAATGGCCTCACACATTTTCAGAGGTTGATCTCCCATCATTCATTTTTATTATCAAAAAAGCCCAGGCGAGCGCACACTCTTAATGCGGATGATCCGATTCCTCACAACACCATTCAGTCCGGGGACTGGAGGAACTTCCTATCGGCAGTGGCATATTGCACTGCTGCGGCACAAGAGAAGTTACAAGCCCTGTTCGGAATCGGACATGAGCTCACTGTGTCTGAAGAAGGAGTCATATTGAAGGGACACCAAATTTTTCTGCCAGAGGTGCTAGAGGAGAGGCCCCTGCGACTAGCACATGAAGGCCACCAAGGCATTGTAAAAACCCAGGCATATCTGAAGGCCCGAGGGTGGATGCTGAAAATACAGAACAAAGTTACAGAGTTGGTGGAGACCTGTGCAGCGTGCCAGTCCTCAGAAGACAAGAGATGCCCAAACCTATCACAAGTGCACCCAGAAGCAACACGAGGTGTGAGTCAGTTAGTGTAGAATTCTGCACTATTGCCGGAGAGGGATACCTGTTTGTCCTAATCGACGAGTTCAGCAGACACCCAGACGTCAAGCACCCCAAGTCCACTGATGCGCCTTCAGTTATAACTGCATTAGAAAAGGTGTTTGCCATAAATGGCATACCACAGAAGGTGAAGAGTGACAATGGGCCCCATTTACCAGCCACAAACTATGCAAGTTCCTGACCAGCCTCAACATTGAACACCGAAAGATAACCCTGTGTTGGCCGCAAACGAACAGAGACGCAGAAAGATTCATTGGGTCCCTTAACAAGATCATAAGGATTGAGAAGGACCAACAACAACTGTGGCTGCCGGCTGTGTACCATTTTCTCCGGTCACACAAGCAGACCCTGCACACCTCCACAAGCGCTAATGTTTGGGGTGCCTATCCAGGCTGAACTATCGCTTCACCCAAGCTGGATAGCCCCAGAACCAGACACACTGCTCATCGAAGAGAGGCGAGAGAAACGGAACGACAGAGAGAGTCAAGCCCGTCAAGCACAGCACAGAGAACTACAAGCAGGAGCTATGGTGCTAGTGAAAAACAGGACGCCTCAAAAGAAGATGACGCTGTCCTATGAATACTGCCCCTAGAGAGTACTTAATTCCAACCACAGCATGGTGACCGCCAACAGAGGGCAGGAAGTGGTGATGCAGAACATTTCCCACTTCCGCAAGGTACTCTCAACGCTATGGAAAGAACAACCTATCCCTGAGGCAGAAGGAGATGATCCACCAGACTCACCAGCAGGACACTCAGGAATGAGCAACACCACGTCCCTGCAAGGGGAGGCGCCAACACCACCAAACCCAGGCGACGATCAGAAAGTAAGCCAAAGTGAAGCAGAACCTCAAGGAAAGGTGAACACTGAGTATGGACTTCGAGAAAAGCATGAACCATTGATCGGACTACGAGGATACGTCCTACACAGGATTTAACACCGAAGAGCTCGAGGATGTGAGGTACGGTCCAGCAGGTGAAAGGGCAGATGGACGCCCCCAGGAGAAGAAAGACATTTGTGTTCAAAAGATCTAAGTTTGGGAGTAATGTGCTGTTAGCAGATGTCCCGAGTCACATGAGCGAGGGAGAGCCCGCCTCAAGTGACAGGGGAACGGAAAGAGGAAATAAAGAGGGGGATGCCTGGAAGGGGATTACGCAGTAACGCAGACTCCTGGCTGGCTGTGTAGATTTGTAGCTCTGTGTGTGAAAAATAGTGTGCGTGTGTTACCGCCATCCCGACCTCCCTGTGCGCAAGCGGAGGTCGGGATACAGCATCACACTACTCACAAGAATCCCCAGTGGCTACGCAGCGTTGGCTCCTACTTGTGCATGTGCAGCCATCACGATTTGGGTTTGTTTTATGGGGTAGACATGCTTGAATGGCCTGCCTGCTTCCACAATATTCCCCTGGCCTCTAGCGTGTCCATCACAGTTTCACAATCTCACTCTTTTCCGTGTCCATTGGCAGGGCCTTCCTAAGCAAAGGGCACTGGTGATGAGTTGCCTCTTCCAATATTCCCAAATGGGGTGACAACTCTTTAATTGACAAGGGCGGGCGTGAAGGCGGGCGGCTGTCGTGTGGTGCATCCTTTGAACCAGAAAATGTCACGGGAGTGACGTAAGGAGGAGTGAAATCACAGTAAGTGACATATCATGCATGTGCCTGTGGGTCACGCACTGTCTAGACTTTGTTTTTTTTAAAGGTTGCTCCCCTTTCCAACAAAAGTAAGCAATCAATGGATGGTTTTCAATGAATCATAGTCACTGGCATTGCATCAGGTAACCCATTTTCCATATTAACCTCAGCTGGCTTGCACCGTTACAGAAAAGTCTGACCAACCATTTCCAAACCAGTCATGGTCCTGCCAGCAATTGGAGCATACCAGTCAGACCTGCCTGGCCATGTCTCCTTTGCACGAGAACACAAGCAACCCCAGACTTATTTCAGCCTTCTTGGACCTAAACAGTGAGGATTAGTTTGATTCACTAGGTGTATTAAGCAAAGGACCCAGGTGTCAGCAAATGCACCCCCTTTTAGAGGGACAATCTTAAACCAAAAAGGCTTTCAACCAATCATAACCACTGGCATTGCTCTGGCCAGCCTGCTATATCATTCCAAGCAAACCAGTCTTGGTCTTGCCACCAGCATGGGCAGTCCGGCCCGTACTGCTGGACCACAAGGCCGAAAGATGTTAGGGTTGCCTGTATTCCCACGCAGAGGGGGGCGTGGCCTAGCAGTTTGCACTGCGCTGCTCCTATCAGTGACAAGACCTCTAGACTTATTTATATGTAGCTCAGCTTTTGTAATGTCGCTATGAAATGTATGATATTGAGGGCTGCCTAGAGCAGTGATAGTAGTTATGATTAATTGAAGGCTTTGCATCTATTACTTATTAATGTTTCCCCTCCAGAATGACATTTCTCATGAACCAATCCTTATTTGATTCCACTATACTTAAGGAGACAAAACCAAACCAAACAGCAGATTGTTGTATTCATCTACAAGGTACCTCAGTTGGTTGATGATCCGGCTGCAGATCGCAGGTTGGGACCTGGATGAGCCTGCAAAGCATTTCTTCCTTCTGGGGCTGATAAAGTGAGTGCACTTGAGTTGCCTCCCGCCCTGGAATCTGGGGAATAAAGCTGAGGGGTGCGGGGAGGGGAGGGAGGGCGGGGGGTTCAGCAAACAGAGCAGCTAGCAGTCTTAAGCCCGGAGGGAGCTTTACCCAGGTGGCATGTATCCCCCATGCCCACATTGAATGCCCTCCCACCACCCTCGGACAGAACGAGCCATTGTGTTGATGGACTCATTGTATGGATGAAGTCCAAGGTCCCTAGCAGGCTCCCTACCATAGCAAGTCTGCTGCTATTAAATCATTTATTTAACTTAACTTTTCTTTTTTATTTATTATTGTATATGGTAAAACAGAAGAATACCTTCACAATATCATTATTACAAAATTAAATCATATCAAAACAAGTTTTACATTCCCGAATTCCACCAACTAAAATCAATACTCATGCAATCACAATAAAATCTTCCTAAAAGTTTAAAACAACAAGGGAAAACATACAAAGAGAAGAGTTGTCAAACACATACTTCCTAATAGGATTACTCATCAGACCAGTTGTCAATATAATACATCATCTCAAGCTTAGTTTAGTACATAGGATTACTCATCAGACCAGTTGTCATTATAATACATCAACTCGAGCTTAGTTTAATACATAGGACTTTAATCCAATAACTAAACAAGTTATCAGGTTGAAATTTCCAGTATTGGGAGGTTGAAATTTCCAGTATTAAGAGGACAAAGGTTCTTCTCTTTTAACGGTGTTATTTAAATCATAACACATTTGTCTTTTATCTAACAATTTCCCTTCTAGGAACCTTACAAATAGGATTAGCGAAAGAGTGAAAGATTGGCTCTTTCTCCACATACATCTTTGCCACAAGGTTTCCCTGCTCAATCGCGAATCAGAAAACAGATAATCATCCAATATCCGTTTTCTTACAGGTTCAAAAAAAGAACAATAAACTGTCAAATGTTTTAATGTTTCTAGAACATTCATTCCTTCACAGGATCTGCATTGTCCAATATTTAATTTATCTTTCGCATGAAACCAATACATACATTTCTCATTGGTTTGAAGTTGGTTTAAGCAAAATCTTAAATAAGTATGTCTAGCTTTATAACAAGGAAAAATCTCCAGATATTTCGCATGTTGTCCCCACCGACCTGTAAATTTAGCATATTCATAGAATGCCTTGCTTTTGTTAATTTTATCAACCTGAATACACCAATAAAATCTTCAGTTTACACGAAGGAAGACCTAGTATTAGATCTTCTTTCAATATCATTGTTTCAGCCAATATAACATCCATTTTAACTCTAAATTTCGAGATCGAAGGTGGAAAATCTTTAGTGATCATAATGGCCAAATCTTCATATAAAGAAGCCTGCGGTGGTGATAACATTTTGGCATAATTAGATAGAAGACGCCAATGCCATTTTACTGATAACGGTAATAATCCCAGCTCGTGGCAAATAATCATATTAGGGGTTGATAAGGCCAATCCCAACACCCTTTTCCACAACCTTCCTTGTTAGACATCTAAAATGTCTTCAATATCACATAGACAAATGTCTATGGAATATAATAGACTAGGTTCAGTTTTTTGAAGATAGAATTTGAGATTTGGTATAAGGGAGAATCTCCCTAATCTTCGAAAAATAATCTGCATCTGCGAAATAAGAGGTGTGATTTTATCGTTCACATTTTTTTTCCAGCGCTCAATTGAGTATGTCGTAGCTAGGTTGTATCCTAGATAGCGCATCGAAAGGATCTTTCGGATAGAGGTTCCGTTTAGACACTAGTTGAATTTTACAGTCTTTTTCCTACCGTCTGCAAAAGAAATAATAAAGGACTTTGTAGGATATACTTGCAAGTTATTTTTTTTGGCATAACTGTAGAATAAATTCAACTTGGTCTGTAAGCCAAATGGCGGACGATCAAAAATAATAAATCGTCCACAAAGCTGAGCCAATTAAGAGCTAGACCACCAAATTTGACCGGAAAAATGACTGCCTTATCGCACCCTTCATCGAGATCTGAAAAATAGATTAAACAGGGACTGCGGCCATATTGAAGCCCTCTTTCGGTGGGTATGGGGTCAGTCATTGCGCCTGCCCTAGTCATTTGTACACTATAAGTTGTTTGCTGGTGTAATAATGCAATGTTAGCAACCAAATTAATAGGAAAACCATACTTCAACATTTTATGCCAAAGTAAAGATCTAATAACAGAACAAAGGCTGCTGTAAGATCGAGGACTGCCATATATATCGGTCCTGAATTTGAATGTTTTGTATACTGATATGAATGAGCAATTATGGTGGCATTTAATGGGCAGCCCATAAATGTGCGCAATACTACTTGAAATTTTGGGGACAAAGAGAATACTGAAATATGTGATTGAATAGATTTTAACAGTAGACTAGAATAAATCTTTGCAGAGGCGTCCATAAGCGCTATCGGCCTAAAATTGGCACGGTCATTAATCGCTCCTTTTTTATATATCGGAATTATAGTGGCCGAACACCAAGAGCTAGGAATAATTCCTGTCAATTGAATCACATCAAACTTTATTTTAAATATATCGACCCATAATTCCGGATTTGCTTTCACAAGGCAATTTCATTAATGGACCACGGGCAATTTTTTGCCACTGAATTAGGTGGATCTCTTAGTTGTTTATTGGTGAATTGCAAGGGCATAGCAAATTTGGTTTTTATGAATTCTACCCAACTAGTGGCAGAAATCGAAGGTTCTTCGATTGAGTCGGACAGCCCAATTACCGTTCTAAGTGTGCCCCACACATGCCTTGAATCATTCTTTAGGAGAAGAGATAATATTTTTTGATTGTCTGTCACATCAATGTCATATTTCAAAGATTTTATTTTTCTTCGATATTGTCATCCGCAATCGCCACCGCGGTTAGCGGCTCCTTCCACGTTGGAGACTGCGAACCGGCAGGTAGGGTTTGCAGTCCCTTCTTTGTTTCTGGTATAGGCCCATTGGCCGGCCGCAGGACTGCCGGGAGTTAAATTCTCCTTCCTCCCGGCAATCGCTGCATTTCAACCTCGCTGGTTCTCGCTCCAGCTCCCCTGGTTCCTTCGCTCTCTTGCTTTGTTGGCTCCTGTCTTATCCGCTGCTCGCTTTTGCTCGACTGTGGATCTTGGTGCCGGCTGGTTTATTCGCTCTCGTAGCGAATCGCTTTACCTACAAGTCTTCTCCCTCTCTGCCTTCCCCTCTGGCAGTGGTTTTTCTCTCTTCCTGTTTTTTCCTCCAGCCGTCTTCTCGACTCTCCCGGGGATCTCCTCTCTCCTCTCAGTTGCTGCTTCGGCGGCGGGTCCTGTTTCATCTCTTCTACCGCTACCCATTCTGTTAGCGGTTCTCCAGTTTTCTCTTTTCTCTTCTTCTTTCTCTCTGGGCTGTGTTCTCGGGGCCTGGTGGGTCAGCCGTCCCGTTTCCTCCACAGCTGCTGGTACCCTACCTCGTAGGGTATCCTCTATTCGACAGCAGTTAAACTTCCCTGCTACCGGAGTGTGTTTTCCATCATCTTTCCAGCGGAGTTCAGCACTTCTTCAGCCCAGCAAGTTCTGCTTTGGACATTCAACTGCCTACGTTCTCCCGGCTAAGGGTTTTTTCCCCCTGTGGGGGTTTTTCCCTTATTTTCCGGCCTGCTCCCGGAAGAGGAGTCCCGGGACGGCTGTCCAGCCAGCTGTCACTGTGACTTCACTCCGAGACAGGCAAGTGCTACCAAAAAAAGGAAGAGACTACCTTAGTCGGCGGAATCTACTAAATACAGACAACTCAGGAAGTTCAGGTGAGGAGAATGTGGAGGGACGGGAGGACCAGTCGGTTCAGAAGTCTAAACAGTCACAGATTGAAACGCCTAGAGTTATCAAGATGTCAGCTGAAGAACAAGTCCAGGAGCTATGGAAGGCTTTCCAAGCAATGTCGCTGGAATTACAGGGTGTTAAGACCGAGAACGCCCTCCTTAAACAGATGGTGGCAGCCAGGGAACCCTCACACCCTCCAGAACTACCCCCTATGGCCCTTTCTTCAGGAAAATTTGACGGTTCACCTAAAAGAGTGAAGGAATTCCTGGAGGCCTGTACCATCTACTTCACTTTCAGACCTCATACTTTTTCTACGGACCAGGCCAGAGTGGGGTTTCTTATCTCCAATATGACGGGGTACGCCTTGGCCTGGGCCACGCCATTGGTGACAGGTAGCAGTGTCATTTTGCAGGACTTCTCTGGGTTCCAGAACTTATTAAAGCAGACCTTTGAACGTCCTGAATTGTCTTTTACCGCAAGTGAAGATTTGCTTGATGTACGGCAAGGTACTCTAGATGTTTTGACTTACATCTCATCTTTCAAGACACTGGCGGCAGGGGCTGTGTGGCCCGAACAGGCACAATATGCTATTTTCAGGAGGGGTCTGAGAGAAGAGATCAAGGATGAGTTAGCCAGATCTCCCCGCTCTCCCACTTTTTCAGATTTACTTGCTGCTGCTCTTCACATCGAGTTTCGTCTCCAAGAGAGAAGGACAGAACGCCGGAAGCAAAGAGGATCGGGAACTCCAGTGGACCCTCCTTCACACTCCTCCTCTGGACGCTTCACTTCGAACCCAGCTGACGAACCAATGCAAATCGGCGCCACAAGAGCACCTCTGTCCTCTGCCGAGAAACGACGTAGAAGAGAGAAAGATCTGTGCGCCTATTGCGGTTCCGACCAACATGTCCTCAAAGACTGCTCCGAATTGCCAGAGAAGAAGGCGGGAAACGATTACCCTCGCCGCCAATAGGGACCGGTGTCCGGGGAAATTCAAATCTTCTTCATCGTCCCTACGTTACTCTTTCTGTGTCGGCCTCAGATTCTCAGGATGACTCCAGACTGATGGTCTTATCAGTCCACTTGCTCCGCAAGGGTATACCAGTGAAAACCTTGGCCTTGCTGGATTGCGGAGCAGCAGGCAACTTTGTGGACACTCTGTGGGCAGATAAAATGGGCCTGACACGGATATCCCGGAAGGAAGGTCAGAAGGTGGAAGGAGTCGACAGAACACCTTTATCTTCTGGACTTATCACTCATACCACAGAGCAGCTTTCTTTAGTCATCAACCAACACACGGAGGTCTTGCAATTTGACATCATTAGGGCTGCTCATTTCCCCATTATTTTAGGTATTCCTTGGCTTCGCAAGCACAACCCTCGCATCAATTGGACCGAAAACCAACTGAGCTTTTGTTCCCCTTACTGTACTGCCAATTGTCTTCCGTCAGAAGCCAGAGAAGATCAACAGTCGGTTAGGGTTCTCTCCCAAGATCATTTGGGGATTTACACTCTCCCCAACTTTTGTGCTGAATACTCTGAGGTATTCAAAGAGAACCCTCATGCTCGACTACCTCCACATCGGCCAGAAGACTGCTCGATTGATCCCGAACCTAATGCTCTGGTTCCATTTGGGCGAATGTTCTCACTTACTCAGTCTGAAAAGAAGGTACTAAGGAGCTATTTGGACACAAATTTGGAGAATGGGCTCATCCGTCCTTCCAAATCTCCCACAGGCGCATCTCTATTTTTCATCAAAAAGAAGGACACCACTGATCTCCGACCCTGTATTGACTACCGGGGTCTGAACAAGGTTACCGTTCGTGATCGGTATCCCATGCCACTCATAACTGACATCATCGAAGCTGTGAAAGGGGCTTGGATTTTTACCAAGTTAGATCTCCGGAATGCATACCATCTGCTCCGCATAGCCGAAGGGGACGAATGGAAGACGGCGTTCCGCACCCCCTACAGTCTTTATGAGTATAGGGTGATGCCGTTTGGATTGGTGAACGCACCAGCGGCGTTCGAAAGATTCATGGATAGAATGTTCTCGGATTTACTGTCGGTCTCAGTCATAATCTACCTTGACGATATCCTGGATTTCTCCCCCAACATGAAGGAGCATGTCAAACACGTCACCCAGGTGTTGTCTTGGCTTCAGGAGAACCAGTTGCTAGTCAAGGCCGAAAAATGCAAATTCGCAGTATCCTCAGTACAGTATCTTGGATTCGTCCTTTCTGAAGAAGGAGTTGCCATGGATCAGACTAAGGTTGAGGCCATTCTCGACTGGCCGGCCCCTACTTCGGTTCGGGAGGTCCAAAGAATCTTGGGGCTAGCAAACTACTACCAACGATTCATTCCGAATTTTTCTGAGGTGGTGTACCCCATTACACGACTGCTCAAGAAGGAGGCATTTCCGTATTCATGGTCGGAGGAGGCCGGAAAGAGTTTCTGTTTTCTCAAAGAGCTGTTTTGTTCTGCTCCTATTCTCCAGCATCCAGATCAAACTCGACCATTCATACTGGAAACGGATGCTTCGGCGGTCGCGGTAGGAGCGGTTCTTCTCCAGACCATGCAAGGGGTAGAACATCCCGTGGCGTATTTATCAAAAACTCTTTCTTCCAGTCAACTCAACTATTCGGTGCTAGAAAAGGAGCTATTGGCCATGAAACTTGCCTGTGAAGAGTGGCGACATCTGCTATTAGGTGCCAGACATCGATTTCTGATCAGAACCGATCACAAGAATCTCAAGGTTCTACAAGAATTGGAGTGTTCTAATTCCAGGCAGGCTAGGTGGGCACACCTTTTTGCTCAGTTCGATTTCCAAGTCATGTATATCCCTGGATCCCAGAACAGTTTGTCAGATGCCTTGTCCCGCAAGGATTCCACTAAGGAGCACACACCCCTCAGGAAGGAGTCCATGTTCACCCGCAATCAAAATTCTGGCTTTCATTGGTTCTTTCCTTCAAGAGGTTAAGACTGCTCTGGTTCAAGAAATGCCTCAACGGTCCTTAAGCCCTACCTCTCCTTTTCAACTGAAAGGGGGCTGGCTTTTCTACAAAAGAAGATTGTACATTCCGGCGGGTCCTCTACGCTCTAAGACCCTGAAGTGGAGTCATGACTCTCGCTCTGCTGGTCATAGAGGAGCCGATAACACTCTTGAGCTCCTCTCTCAAACTTTTCTTTGGCCTAACGCAAAAAAGGAGACCTATGATTATATCAAAGCCTGTCCGATTTGTGCCAGAGCCAAGTATCGCCCAGGGAAACCTTTGGGTCTGTTGACTCAGGTCGAACTCCCTGTTCGTCATTGGGGTTTGTCATGCATGCTGGACGCTACGCTCGTAGAACAGCTAGACCGTTCTACTCCAAATGGAGGCTATTCGATACGTTACCGGGAAAACGACGTTTACACTTTTCACGTCGCTAACTTCACGTGACTTTTGCTTCGTCACGTGAAATACGGTATCACGTATTTAAGCTGCGTAGAAACTTCACTCGCTGCTTCTGATCGTCTCTATTGGCGTCGTGTAGCTGAACCTCTGATCTACATCCTGGTATATTCCTACAGCTACTTTTGGGCCTTCGATAGCGTGTGTTCCGCCACACGCTGATTCCTGGAGCTATCCCTTCGCGTGATAATCCACACGCGCTCTTTGTCTTCATACGCGGCTGGCCAAGGCTGCGTGAATCCTGCCCGCGTGTAAAATCCACACGCGCTCTTTGTCTTCATACGCGGCTGGCCAAGGCTGCGTGAATCCTGCCCGCGTGTAAAATCTACACGCGCTCTTTGTCTTCATACGCGGCTGGCCAAGGCTGCGTGAATCCTGCCCGCGTGTAAAATCCACACGCGCTCTTTGTCTTCATACGCGGCTGGCCAAGGCTGCGTGAATCCTGCCTGCGTGTAAAATCCACACGCGCTCTTCGTCTTCAAGTGCGGCCGGCCCAGGCTGCGTGAATCCTGCCCGCGTGTAAAATCCACACGCGCTCTTTGTCTTCATACGCGGCTGGCCAAGGCTGCGTGAATCCTGCCCGCGTGTAACATCCACACGCGCTCTTCGTCTTCAAGTGCGGCCGGCCCAGGCTGCGTGAATCCTGCCCGCGTGTAAAATCCACACGCGCTCTTCGTCTTCAAGTGCGGCTGGCCAAGGCTGCGCGAACCCTGCCCGCGTGTAGATTCACACGCGCACGCTGTCTTCACACGCGGCTGGCCCAGGCTGCGCGATTCCTGCCCGCGTGTAAATCCACACGCTCACGTTGTCTTCGAACGCTATTTTCTTCTAACTCCTACATCTGTGGAATTAACAGAAGGATTGATCCCTAAGTGGGAAGGAAGCCTTTCAAGGATTATTGGAAGTGACTTTGAACTGAACTTTGGACGCTATCCTGTGGTGAATTCAACCCGTATCTAGCGTGAGCCTCGTTCCGTCCGGGATAAGTCTCCCTTACTAATTTTCCCTTCCCTGTCGTTTTGTTCTTCAATTCAAATCCATCAAGAGGCTTCTGGATTGTTCTACCCAGTGATACAGGTCAGTGTGATCATTCCTGTCATTATCTAACTCATCATACTCAGGTTGGAGCAGTTATTCATGATACTTTAATTTGTCCTAGGCTGGATTACTATACCTTACCCACGCCCTTTCCAGTGATCCATCGCTCTGCCTGTTTTATCAGCCAGAGGGTTGTATCATTTGGAAGGTCTTTGTTGACTTCACGACTATCAAGTCGGGTGAACAGGGATCCGGAAGACCCTACCTCCTGTATCCTTTTGAATATCGTATCCTTTTCAGTTGATACTTTGGTGCATTCTGACAGAATCAGAAGCCATGGAGGGTACGGATCCTTTAACTGTTTTGACACAGTTGATCCACGATTTGAGAAACGAAATGGTTACTGCACAGGACATGTTACGGCACCGTATGGACGTTATGCAAGACGCCCTACATGGTAGTCCTCAGGGAACACAAGCGCCGATGGCTACCGCATCCGGATCTGGGACTACGGCACCCCCACAGGAGACTATTAACGTGGTTATGCCCACTCAGTTTCCCTTGGCCCCTCCAGAAAGGTTCACGGGTGATCCCAAAACCTACAGAACCTTTGTAAACCAGTGCCGACTCCATTTCCTTTGCCGTCCTACATCTTTTCCTGACCTAACCACGAAAGCAGCCTTCGTGCTTTCCCATTTAGGGGGCACGGCTGCTGCTTGGGCTAACCCTTTGTTGGAAACTAATAGCCCTTTGTTGTACGATTGTGACGATCTCTTGACTGCTATGAGTAAAGTCTTTGACATGCGCTACTCTACTCAAGCCACAGATTTAGAGTTGCTTAACCTACAACAAGGCAGCCAACCCCTTATGTCTTACGTCGCCCGGTTCAATCAACTGACGGCGGAAACCCAATGGCCTGACAGCAAGAAAACGGCTGTTTTTTACAAGGGTCTTTCTGAAGAACTGAAAGACGCCTTATCTACTGTTCCTGTGGTTCCTACGGGTTTCCCAGAGCTGCTCGATTTGGTTCTACAAATCGACGCCCGAAGGAATGCTCGAAAGGGAGAGAAAAAGCCCTTCATGCCAGTCTCGGGGCGGTCAGAGACACCAGCAGTCATCTCTAACGACCCTGAACCCATGCAAATAGGCGCCGTGAGAGGCCGATTGTCCAATGCAGAACGGGAGAACCGAAGAAAAAACCACTTATGTATGTATTGTGGTTCTTCCGAGCATTTATTGGCAACATGTCCTAAAAAACCCGTCAAGCGTGCGGGAAACGCCAAAACTCGACATTAGCAGGAGTCCCTATGTCGAGTGTTTCATCGGACTCCAGTACCATTCCTAAACATGCACCTGTAATAGTTCAGGTGACGTTACGTTGTGATGAGCGAGAAGTGGTTTCCAAGGCCATGGTTGATTCTGGAGCCACCAGCAATTATATAGACATCACCTATGCCAAGAACCGTTCCTTACCCCTAGTAAACAAAATAAAACCGGAAACGGTGAATACCGTGGACGGATCTGTGTTAACTTCTGGTATGGTAACCCAGGAGACGGTACCTGTTCGGATGACGTTATCAAATAACCATTCAGAAGAAATCGTCTTCGATGTTATTGCTGCTCCGCAGTACGAGATCATACTTGGTCTTGCATGGTTAACCCTTCACAATCCTACTGTTGACTGGGTTTCGGGATCGCTCCAATATCCTTCGACTCATTGCAACGAACATTGCTTTACCGGTCAGGAGGTGTCAAATAAACAACACATATTGGCCTCTGTGGTGGAGGATTCTACTATCAGCGTTGTACATCAATGCGACAATATCATACCATGCGAATACGCTGATTATGCTGATGTCTTTGATAAAGGCCAGGCAGAACAATTACCTCCTCATCGACAGTACGACTGTCCTATCGAACTGATTCCGGGTGCCAAAATTCCTACAGGCCGTGTTTATTCTTTAACACCTAAAGAAGATGTCGTGTTAAAGGAATACATTGACAAGGCGCTAGCCACGGGCTTTATACGACCCTCGCAATCTCCTGCTGCATCTCCTCTATTCTTTGTTCCTAAGAAAGAGGGAGACCTCAGACCATGCATTGATTACAGGGCACTTAATGATATCACCATAAAAAACCAATACCCCTTACCACTAATAAACGTGCTGTTGGATCAGTTAGGCACTTCCAGTTACTTCACCAAACTGGACTTGCGAGGTGCATACAATTTGGTTCGCATTCGTGAAGGCGACGAATGGAAGACCGCTTTTAAGACACGGTATGGTCTTTACGAATATTTGGTGATGCCTTTTGGTCTGTGCAATGCTCCCGCCACATTTCAATTCTTCATGAATGATATATTCAGAGACATCATGGACCGATTTGTGGTTGTCTATCTGGACGACATTTTGATTTACTCCTCATCTCTATCGGAACACGTCAGACATGTTTCTACAGTCCTACAAAGACTTAGGGAGAACCACCTTTATGTGAAAGCCGAAAAATGTGTCTTTCATTCGCAGGAAGTGGAATTCCTTGGTTACGACATTACCAATCTAGGTGCTCGAATGAGCCGTTCCAAGGTAAGGGCCGTCTTGAATTGGCCAATTCCACATAACGTCAAGTCGCTACAGTCTTTCTTGGGCTTTGCGAATTTCTATCGCAGATTCATCCATTCCTTTTCCAAAACAGTAGCTCCTTTGACGGCTTTAACTAGTTCCAAAGTACCTTTCTGTTGGAACCAACATGCCCAAGCAGCATTCGAAAAACTGAAGGAAGCATTTACCACTGCACCCGTGCTTCAACATCCGGATCCTGATCGCCAGTTTGTCGTTGAAGCGGATGCATCCAGTGTCGCTATTGGCGCAGTGCTCTCACAAGTCTGCACAGAAACCAAGGAGGAACACCCAGTGGCTTTCTTCTCTCGTAAACTCACCTCATACGAACGGAACTACACCGTTACTGAGCGGGAACTACTGGCTATCAAAGATGCCTTCCGAGAATGGCGTCATCATCTTCTTGGGGCCAAACAACAGGTGTTGGTGTACTCTGACCATAGAAACCTCCAAGCATTCAAATCCATGAGATGCCTTACGGCCCGTCAGGCCAGATGGCATGTCTTTTTTGCCCAATACGATTTCCAGGTCACCTATCGTCCTGCCCGAGAACATGTTAAGTCGGACGCTTTGTCCCGTATGAGTAAAGAGGCGCAGGAAGAAAAACAAGTTCAGATCCAGCTGTTGGCAGATCATGTGATTTGTGGTTGTTCGGTTCAACCCTCCTTAAAAACCGAAATACAAGAGTGGGTAAAAAATAATCCACAAGCAGTCCAGGATATGAATCTAGACGTGCATAACGGTTTACCATTCACACAGGGGGTGCTTTATCTATCAACTCCTTCAATGCGGAATAAAGCCCTCACATGGAATCATGATTCCTTGATTGCAGCCCATCCTGGACAGAAGAAAACACTGGACCTGCTCAAAAGGTGGTGCTGGTGGCCATCCATGGCAAAAGACGTTATAAACTACGTATCTTCTTGTTCTGTATGTATCCAATGTAAAAATACTCCTGGGAAACCAGTGGGCTTACTCCAATCCCTGCCTGTCCCTACCAAACCATGGGACATGATATCTATGGACTTCGTGGTGGAACTCCCCCCAAATCAAGGATATGATACCCTATGGGTCGTAGTGGATTATTTCACTAAATTGGCCCTATTTATTCCTTGTATTGGTTTACCAACTGCTACTGTTCTGGCTGATCTATTCATCCAACATGTATTCCGTTTCTTTGGTCTACCATCAGTAATCATTACTGACAGGGGCTCGCAGTTTGCGTCACGCTTTTGGAGAGCCTTAACATCTGCATTACTAATTGATGATAGAATGTCCAGCGCTTATCATCCTCAAACCGACGGGCAGACTGAAAGGGTCAATTGTACTATGGAACAGTATCTGCGGTGTCTGTGTTTGCAATACCAATCGGATTGGCTCACGGTACTGCCGGCGGCTGAATTCGCCTATAACAACTCTTATCATAGTGCCATAGGCACTTCACCGTTCTATGCTCTCTATGGACAACACCCCCGATCAATACCTCTAGATTCCGGTCTATCCCTGGACACGCCTGCCGCAGGCCGTACGCTTCGTGATCTGAAGAGATTACAAACAAGGGTGAAGCAGCAATTGGAGCAGGCCAAACGACGTGACAAGTTCTATGCCGATGCTCATAGGGTATCCGCACCTGTCTATAAGGCTGGGATGAAAGTCTGGCTATCCACTAAGAACTTAAGAATTCCGGGCAAAAAGAAATTGTTGCCTAGATTCATCGGTCCGTATGTTGTGCTCCATGTTCTGAATCCTGCTGCTGTACGTCTGGCTTTGCCACAACGATGGCGGGTGCATCCCGTATTCCACGTCTCGCTCATCAAGCCATTCTCTGACACTACTAGACTGCCGGTACGGCCTGTTGCTATTTCTGTGCGGGGGTCTGATGAATACGAGGTACAAGACATACTGGATATGAAACTCCGTTCTGGTAGACCATATTATCTGGTGGACTGGAAGGGCTATGGACCCGAAGATAGGTCCTGGGAACCTCTTTCCAACATTCATGCTCCTGCTTTATTGAAGCGCTTCCACACAAGAAGGGGAGAGGTTGTCCCTTTGGGGGATGGCACTGTCATGCATGCTGGACGCTACGCTCGTAGAACAGCTAGACCGTTCTACTCCAAATGGAGGCTATTCGATACGTTACCGGGAAAACGACGTTTACACTTTTCACGTCGCTAACTTCACGTGACTTTTGCTTCGTCACGTGAAATACGGTATCACGTATTTAAGCTGCGTAGAAACTTCACTCGCTGCTTCTGATCGTCTCTATTGGCGTCGTGTAGCTGAACCTCTGATCTACATCCTGGTATATTCCTACAGCTACTTTTGGGCCTTCGATAGCGTGTGTTCCGCCACACGCTGATTCCTGGAGCTATCCCTTCGCGTGATAATCCACACGCGCTCTTTGTCTTCATACGCGGCTGGCCAAGGCTGCGTGAATCCTGCCCGCGTGTAAAATCCACACGCGCTCTTTGTCTTCATACGCGGCTGGCCAAGGCTGCGTGAATCCTGCCCGCGTGTAAAATCCACACGCGCTCTTTGTCTTCATACGCGGCTGGCCAAGGCTGCGTGAATCCTGCCCGCGTGTAAAATCCACACGCGCTCTTTGTCTTCATACGCGGCTGGCCAAGGCTGCGTGAATCCTGCCTGCGTGTAAAATCCACACGCGCTCTTCGTCTTCAAGTGCGGCCGGCCCAGGCTGCGTGAATCCTGCCCGCGTGTAAAATCCACACGCGCTCTTTGTCTTCATACGCGGCTGGCCAAGGCTGCGTGAATCCTGCCCGCGTGTAACATCCACACGCGCTCTTCGTCTTCAAGTGCGGCCGGCCCAGGCTGCGTGAATCCTGCCCGCGTGTAAAATCCACACGCGCTCTTCGTCTTCAAGTGCGGCTGGCCAAGGCTGCGCGAACCCTGCCCGCGTGTAGATTCACACGCGCACGCTGTCTTCACACGCGGCTGGCCCAGGCTGCGCGATTCCTGCCCGCGTGTAAATCCACACGCTCACGTTGTCTTCGAACGCTATTTTCTTCTAACTCCTACATCTGTGGAATTAACAGAAGGATTGATCCCTAAGTGGGAAGGAAGCCTTTCAAGGATTATTGGAAGTGACTTTGAACTGAACTTTGGACGCTATCCTGTGGTGAATTCAACCCGTATCTAGCGTGAGCCTCGTTCCGTCCGGGATAAGTCTCCCTTACTAATTTTCCCTTCCCTGTCGTTTTGTTCTTCAATTCAAATCCATCAAGAGGCTTCTGGATTGTTCTACCCAGTGATACAGGTCAGTGTGATCATTCCTGTCATTATCTAACTCATCATACTCAGGTTGGAGCAGTTATTCATGATACTTTAATTTGTCCTAGGCTGGATTACTATACCTTACCCACGCCCTTTCCAGTGATCCATCGCTCTGCCTGTTTTATCAGCCAGAGGGTTGTATCATTTGGAAGGTCTTTGTTGACTTCACGACTATCAAGTCGGGTGAACAGGGATCCGGAAGACCCTACCTCCTGTATCCTTTTGAATATCGTATCCTTTTCAGTTGATACTTTGGTGCATTCTGACAGGTTGATCTCCACTGATTTCATTGTTGACCTACCAGTCTCTGAAGCTTGTACCTGCATCATGGTTACGGTGGATGCCTTTTATAAACGGGCGCATTTCTCCCCTCTTCCAGGCCTACCCACCGCTGCCAAAATGGCAGAGGTTTTTTCTCAGGACATTTTCAAGTTGCATGGTCTTCCCGATAAGATAATTTCCGATTGGGGTAGCCAGTACATCTCAAAATTTTGGACTGCCTTATGCAACCGGTTGGGCATTGAAAGGGCTCTGTCTTCAGGTTTTCACCCGGAATCTAATGGTCAGACGGAACACCTCAACGCTACTCTGGAGCAATACTTACGATGCTACGTCACCCAACATCAAGACAACTGGGTCTTGTTACTTCCCACTGCTGAATTCTCTTATAACAACACCAGACATTCTGCCACCGGACTCTCTCCTTTCTTCTGTACTTATGGGGTTCATCCCCGTTCGGTGTTTCCAGATGTTCCCGAGTACACCAACTCGCCGGCAGCAGAAGAAGTCATAGGAAACCTTAAAGAAGCTCAGTCTTCGGCTATCCGGAGTCTTGAGGCCAGCCGTCAACGGACAAAGTCCTGTGCAGATCGACACCGCAAAGATTGTCCGGCCTGGGAGCCCGGTGATCAAGTGTGGCTATCCACTCGGTTTTCGCCCAGATGGACACGGCCTTCTAAATTATCTCCTCGATTTCTGGGGCCTTTTCCCATTCTCTCTAAGGTGAATCCAGTGGCTTATCGACTCCGGCTTCCGTTCACTCTTCGTCGCATTCACCCTGGTTTTCATTCTTCTTTTCTCAAGCCATACTTTCCTGATCTTCATCATAGACCCATTCCTAAGTCTGCTCCAACGAGTTCTCCAGAGTCGGATGAGTATGAGGTATCTCGTGTCCGCGATTCCAGGTTTTATCGTGGGCCTCTGGAATACCTTTTGTCCTGGAAGGGCCACCCTGAGTCGAAGGACTCTTGGGAAAGGGCTTCTCAGGTTCACGCACCAAGACTGTTAGCCCAATTTCACCGCCGTTACCCGGCGAAGCCCGGGGCGGCCAGGTGGGGAGGAGGGCATACTGTCATCCGCAATTGCCACCGCGGTTGGCGGCTCCTTCCACGTTGGAGACTGCGAACCGGCAGGTAGGGTTTGCAGTCCCTTCTTTGTTTCTGGTATAGGCCCATTGGCCGGCCGCAGGACTGCCGGGAGTTAAATTCTCCTTCCTCCCGGCAATCGCTGCATTTCAACCTCGCTGGTTCTCGCTCCAGCTCCCCTGGTTCCTTCGCTCTGTTGCTTTGTTGGCTCCTGTCTTATCCACTGCTCGCTTTTGCTCGACTGTGGATCTTGGTGCCGGCTGATTTATTCGCTCTCCTAGCGAATCGCTTTACCTACCTGTCTTCTCCCTCTCTGCCTTCCCCTCTGGCAGTGGTTTTTCTCTCTTCCTGTTTTTTCCTCCAGCCGTCTTCTCGACTCTCCCGGGGATCTCCTCTCTCCTCTCAGTTGCTGCTTCGGCGGCGGGTCCTGTTTCATCTCTTCTACCGCTACCCACTCTGTTAGCGGTTCTCCAGTTTTCTCTTTTCTCTTCTTCTTTCTCTCTGGGGTGTGTTCTCAGGGCCTGGTGGGCCAGCCGTCCCGTTTCCTCCACGGCTGCTGGTACCCTACCTCATAGGGTATCCTCTATTCAACAGCAGTTAAACTTCCCTGCTACCGGAGTGTGTTTTCCCATCATCTTTCCAGCGGAGTTCAGCACTTCTTCAGCCCCGCAAGTTCTGCTTTGGACATTCAACTGCCTACGTTCTCCCGGCTAAGGGTTTTTTCCCTCTGTGGGGGGTTTTCCCTTATTTTCCGGCCTGCTCCCGGAAGAGGAGTCCCGGGACGGCTGTCCAGCCAGCTGTCACTGTGGCTTCACTCCGAGACGGGCAAATGCTACCAAAAAAAGGAAGAAACTACCTAAGTCGGCGGAATCTACTAAATACAGACAACTCAGGAAGTTCAAGTGAGGAGAGTGTGGAGGGACGGGAGGACCAGTCGGTTCAGAAGTCTAAACAGTCACAGATATGTTTGTAAAATATGTTGTTTATATGTAAAATATAGATTACCATCATGATTAGATGACTCAAGTTCTCGTAGTTGTTTCCGTTTTTCTTTTTTTTAGATTCAACACCTCAACATTGAACTGATGACGATGGGTATGAGGAGTACTCACCACATTCTCTTGCATAATTTGTGTCATATGAGTGTGAATTCTCCAAGCATTTTGTGTTTCCGCTATAACCGATTGAAATCCACCTTGATTCACTCTCAAAATAAATAGAGGGTCATTTTTATTTTCTGTACAAATTTGTGGCATAATTTTGAGTTCCATTTCAGTGATAAACGGGGCCGGTCGAATTCAATGGGTGTTAAAGTGCGATTTCGATTAAAGATGGCCAGATTTAGATGGAGTAGTGATTTCAAGGCGAAATGATCACCATACTGTAGGTGACAGATTCGTATTGGGTCAATCATACTTAGCAACTTAGTAGATACAAAAATATAATCAATCATTGACATCTAAGGCCCTCTAGACCAGGTATGCTGGTATGAGTCTCTTTCGAAGGGAGCCAATTGGATGTCCCATGCTAAAAAATAATCAACCCATCTCCTTCCATTTGTCAAAGATCTAAAACCAAGTCTCTGTTTGCTCATACTGGCCTTCTTCTTCATGGCCAGACAAGTCGCATTAAAATCTCCACCAATCAAAATACCAGTCCTAGGATTTGTTGACAATACATTTTCAAAGATTGTACTAAGTTGATTAGTGAAGTTTTCGAAGGAGATCTTATTGGGATTCCAATATAGATTAACAAGTAGGAAAATCGAAGAATTACATCCTAATGGATAGACTTCCACCGCTACAAAGGAATCCTCTGCCCCCACTAGTGTGGATGCCATCCTGAGATTTGTATCAATCAGGATAGTAAGTCCCCCAGACGGG
Source organism: Ambystoma mexicanum (assembly GCF_040938575.1). Taxonomy (NCBI): domain Eukaryota; kingdom Metazoa; phylum Chordata; class Amphibia; order Caudata; family Ambystomatidae; genus Ambystoma; species Ambystoma mexicanum. Next base: position 58,452,481 of record NC_090931.1, on the reverse strand, counting down.
TGACCGAGAATACCCCTTGTTGCTGGCTGGTAATACGTATAATATCCTTCTAAATGAAAACCTCCCTGTGTCATTGTTTCCTGGATCAGACAAATGCTTGGGCGAGCAGATATGTCAAATTTGGCTGTCCAGGCTCGCAAATTACCTAGGCCACATGAATTCCATGAAAGGAAGGAGAGTCCAGGTACATTATCCTACTGTTTTTCCTTAGACAGTGGTGCCGGCACCTGGTTGTTTTGTCCTGAGCCGGACATTCCAGAGAATATAGCCGCAAAACTCATAAACTGTTTGAATAAATCCTCTGTCAAGTGAGGCAAACCACCCCCAGCTATTAAAGCCACAGGCAGTTCTTCATTTTTTGAAGGTGTTGTGATAAAAATTTCCACTCTTTCATCAGAGCTAAATATGCATGGAAATAGTCCCAGTAATTCCAAGTCTTCTTTCTGTTCCCATATAATTTTCATTATAATATGGGAGTGATAGCCACAAATCATCCTAGTTGGGTTGGCACTTGCTGGACGTACCCAGTCAATGTCGTCATTCCTAATTGTTCTCAGCGCTGGAATTGCCTGGAATGCTTTAAGCATTGCTGATTGATTTAAGCTCTTTTTTAGAAGATGTTGCATGCTTGGTTTCCCATCCCATTATTGACGGTGTTTCAGGGGTGAGAATCCCTAGATCATTTTGAGTTCTGGCCTCATATAGGTAATCACCCTGATTTTTTAGGGATCCTTCATCTATATCGGTTACCGACCCTTTTGGACGGCTCTTGGCTAATATAGGAACATTACAACCACCTTCATATGATTGTTGAGACTTATTGTCGGTCACAGCTGGCTCTGTCGCAATTTCATTGTTAGCGAATTTCCTGGATTTCTCGTTTTTAATTAATTGAGAGTCCAAGTTCTTTAAGTGGGGCCTTAAAGGTTGCCGATTGGTCAATGCTTGTCTTACTGGATTTCTTGTTTGAACCAGCCTATTTGATCTTGTTAGTAGCTTTCTTAATATATAGGGCCGGAAAAAAGTTTCATAGATCAGATTGTTTCTGCTTGGGAGAGCAGCCGGATTGCTTAGATTCTGATTCCCTGTTCTCCCTAATTTTTATTTGCTTCTCGTACCCTTCTTCTATAGACAGATCTTTTTTGTCACATTCAACATCCAGTAATACTCTAGATTCTTTGTTAAGTTGTTGGAAGTCAAAATTCTCCTCTTCAGTAATTGTGTTGTTTGTCTCTATTTTTTCAGTCTTCAAGAAATCATTTTTTGTTTCTGGTTTTTGATTTTCCTTATTATTCTTTTCTTGGTTCACCTTACGTTTTTCAGCCTTAATGATCATTTGTTTTTGCTTCCTAGTCAGCACTGGTTTGATCACTAACTCTTTAATCATATTCTCATTTGATGATTCCTGAAAAGTTTGTATTTTCTGTATATCATCGTCAAGGTCGATTAGATTAGTCAGGGCCGATGGACTATCGGGGTGAGTCTCTGGTTTAAAACATACCTCCTGTGCTAGATCTTTCATCTTAACTCCAATATTCTGGTGAGTAGGTAATTCACCCTGTAGAATCTGTTTAATTGCTGCCGCATTAGCTGAGACCAGCTCAAGTAATTCCTTTTTAAATTCAGCATCCTTATCACATTTGGAGTCTTCTACTGCAGTAATAGCAGCAAATGACTTAGGCATCACACTAGCCATTCTCAAATCTGCCAGAGTTTGAGTATCTCTATCTATCATCACAGGGGTTGGCTTTTGTTTCTCTATTGATAGTGCTGCCACTGCATCGCAAGTAAATAATAGCCCTTCCATTCTGCTTACTTTGGCTAATACCTCTATTAAAAAACCAATTGATGGTGAAAATGTGAGCATGTGTCTGTTCATGCCCCTTATCAAGCAGATAAAGTATCTTTGTCAGAACTGGAAAGTCCACTCCTAAATCTGAAGTTTCTAACAGATTACGTTCGACCTCTATTTCAAAGTCTACTCCTCTTGATTTTAGAATAGGAGGGGAAATAGCGATTTCTGGTTCAGAAGATGTGCAAATCACTCTAGAGTTAGCACTTCCCCTGATTTCAGAGGGCGAACTAGATTCGAACTTATGGAAATCCTGCATAGGAACATCGGCCTTGGCCAAATCATCCTCATCAGATATTCATTATCCTGTTTCTGGATTTCCATCAAATCTGTAGATTTACTAAATAAATGGACATCTTCCATAGAATATCTACTCTGTTTAATCGGAGTTGAGGGACCCCTTGAGAAACGCATTTGTTTTTCCAGCCGTGCCTCAATCGCTGGTGCAATGATGGAAACATCAGCGAATCTCGGTTGAGTAGAGGTTATGCCCATTTTATATAGTAGTTCCCCATGTTCAGGGACCTCTAAACCATCAATAAGTATTCTATTAGGTTTGTCTCAATTCATCTCCTTCAATTTGTAATTGGGTAGTATTAATAAGTCATCTATTTTGACCTTAAGTATTGGATCGAAATGCAGTGGGCGATGGCTTTCATCAGCTGCATTGTACAACAACTTTTGTGGCATGATTTTGCCTAGTTTTTCTCTGCAGATTGATGTGCCGGCTTCATTAGAGAAATTCATTCCATCATGAGCCGACACTTTCAAGGCATCTATCTCACTGCCGGTTTCTATGGCTTCATTACTCTTATCAATAGTGGCGTCATGGATCTTCCGACCACTGCGAAGCCCGTTAACCATTAGTGATAATTATCTGATGCCAGTAAAGATGTACTCTAGCTCAAGTTCAATTATGAATGGGAATAAGATTCACCAGCACAAGTTTAATATTAGTAATAACAATGGCTTCTTATTCTCATACCAATGTAAATAGCCGTGTTATTCACCTGCTCAATTGGAATGCTGATAACAATAGTATTTTCCAAGCCACAATCCAATATAGCTAACTGTAGTAATTACCAACTCAAATTCAAATATAGATAACAGTGATAATCGCCAACTCGCATTCAATATCAGTAGCTGCAGTATTCACTGGCTCATATTCTAATATATGTAACAGTTATATTCACCCACTCAATTGCAACTGTAAATCTGTACACGAGCTTGCCATCAACTATTGGTGTAATCAGCCGTGATATTCACCGGCTCCAATATAAATGTAAATAAAGATGCATTTGTAATTCCTGTACTTGTGCCCCTACAATGATTTATAAATTAAAAAAAAAGCACGGTTGGAAGACTATGTTTGCAATTATGCCCACAATTAATGCTACTTACTTCTCTACCCCAGAAACGTGGTAAACTCAGTAATACAAATGTAGGATCCTCCAGCCTCTCGGCCCAGTCAAACAGTCACAGTGCACTTCCGGTGCACTTCCTGGATGCGCGTGCTGGATGCGCGTGCACCAAGTTTAAGTAACTTGGTAGGCTGAAATCAGGGGTCGGGACTCGGGAGGAGGCAGGCCCTGAACAATAACATGTGATCAATTACTTGTCCGTGTTACGCTGCTCAGCAAGCTTCTCCTTGCCGACTCGTCCTCGGGTCCTCAGCACCAACAAACACGCACTCAATTCGGACAGCGAGGCAGGGCAGTCCGCAGTCAAACAGTCACGGTGCACTTCCTGGATTCCTAATTCTGTTTGGCAATGCAGGTTAGCGAGACAAACACAGTATATTGCACTGACCCCCTTGCAGGTCCCCACTGAGCAAACACAAGTGGTTATTTCTCTATGAGGTGTAAATGGCCCTCAGCCCCTCTGCTGATGATGGAGGCATCCATTGCTTTATCTGCTAAGGCTGGGCGGAGCAGACACACAGTCAGCAACACAACTATTGGCTGGCATATTGAGCCCAGGTGCTAGTGGACCTGATGGCTCAGAAGTTGGCAAAGACGCATGCGGCCCTGCCCACCGACTGCTGGGTGGTGGGAAAAGCTAAAAAACCTCAGCCCTGTGTAGCCGATGTCACTGATTCCCATTATTAAATGATACTGTTCTATGGCTGCTCTGAGCCTATAACCCCACACAGCGGGGGTCATTACGAGTATGGCGGTAGGGGCTTAACGGCACTGTTAAGGATGGCGGTGCCATTGAGTCCCTACCGCCATATTCCGAGATCCCTTAGCGGGTTCCAGCAGGAACGGCTGGTCTGACCAGCCGTTCTTTGCGGGACCCGTTAAGGGACCTTGGAGCTAATAACGGGCCCACAATTTGCAAGCCGTTATTAGCGCCTTCCCCATTCCCATTGAGCCCTATGGGGGCTCAATGGGAATAGGGAATGGTTTACTAAATGGGGATTTACCGGGTCCGCATAGGTCGGAATGTCCGGTAAGTCCCCATTCAGCGAGACCGGACCCGGGTTTGGAGGCAGCCATGGCGCTAATAGCGCCATGGCTATCTCCAAACTCGTAATGACCCCCATTGTGTCTTAATCTGATATTTATTGCATAATTGTTATGTTTTATAGTTGTATTTATTATATGTTACTGGATACTACTCCAAATATATTGTATTCACCTTCTTCCACAGCAGTGTGAAACACTTCTGGTACACTTGCATTTTTGTCCCGCTAATAGGGAAAAAAGGTTATTTATGTTTAACACATTACACAATAACAGGGCTTTTAAGAGCCCCTGACTTGGAAATGTGCTGCCAGCACTTACCTTAGTGCTGTATGCATGGTGGCTGGCCAGTATATCTTTTGCACTGCCATTCAGTCTCCTAGAAATGTGCAGGTCCCCTTGTGCAGCTTTTATGACCGTCATTCCCCTTTCTGATGAATCTGAGGATGTTGTCCCTTCTCCCCTAGGGAGAAGACCTGGGTGGGGCGTCCCCAGTACAATAATCCCCCTGGGGGTGGTGCACCAAGGGAGAACTGCATGGGCAAGTAAGCCCCGATGGGATAGGGGACGAATATTCTCAGGAGACGCGGTAGCACCCCGCTATAATATGACCAATTCCTTCTCCAGTAGTAGCTCCTCCTCCCCACCTTCGAGCCAATATGTTCTATTGCCAAAGAAGTCAGACTAATGCACTTGACAGGACTGAAATAGCAACTAAGTACTTTGCATTGGGTGTTAAAAAAAATACTGTGTAGAAAAAGATGACCAAGCATCCGACGATCACTTTGGAGGATCAATGTGAGTGGTCTAGCTTTTCAAGGGATGCCATTGGCCCAAACAAAAGCAGCAAACCAGCGCAGGAGTTCAAAATGGGCTTGGCTGGGATGCAAAGGGAGAACGATCCTCCAGGGAGGAACTGCAGGAGCCATGCCTGGATAGAGCTGTAAGGAAGGTGTGGTATCAATAGTAGACACAGACACAATAGATACAAGTTTCAAAAACCTTAATTTTGGTGTTTTGTTTGGGTTAGTAGAATTCCTAACTGGCCCTAACTCTAGAATGGGAGTAGTCTCAACCATTAAAAACAACAAACAAGTCCAAGTCATTTTAGTCAAATAAAAAGGCCTATACTTGAAAAAACAAACCTTCCCTCCATCTCAAATGACAATTGTGTTAAGGGAATACAAAAGGAAAAATTGAGTCTTAAAAGAAATGTCAGAATAGTTTAGGTTACAACCCCCTTCCCTGCGTTCAGCAGCACGGGATCTCAGGCATTTCTTAAAATGGCTTATGTAACAACTCCATTCCCCACATTCAGCAGCACAGGGTCTAGAGAGTTTCTTAAAAAGAATAGATGGATGGCACAGTTCTATCAGTCTTTCACACTCTGGCTTACTGGTACACTTCAACAGTTCAGGCTTGGGCTTCAAGCTTTTGGCAGTTCAATTAATTCCTTAGGCTTTGTCCGCCTTCTCATAAATACACAGTTCTATTCTTGACTTTTACTTTGCCACAATTCAACACAGACTTCCCTCCGTCGGGCTTGAGCCTGCCTCTCTTTTCACATTCACCTTATTACTTTATCACAGTTCAGCACAGACTTCCCTCCGCTGGGCTCGAGCCTGTCTTTCTCTTTGTGAGGGTTCCCTTTCCCATGTTTTGCCCTTAAATCTTTTTACTGTCGAAGACTTTTGAAACTGCAAGGAATTTACATAGACCTCTGTTTAAACAATTCAACAATCAACCATCTTCCTCATCTCGCAATGCTTTTTGGTACTTGTAGTTTCTTATTCTCTTTACCTTTACTTTGCCCTCTTGGCCTCTTTCAAAGTTCACATACTTTGCTTTTTACTTATTCAATTTTAGTTCGGGATCGATTGATTGATTGATTGATTGACATTTTATTTCTATCGCGCTCGTACACAAGTGTTTCAGAGCGCGACAAGGCAAGGGAGGGGAACAGGGGAGAACAAAACAGCGATCTTACTAGGCCCAGTGACATTGAGAACGCGCAAGTGCATGGGAGAGGGGGAGGGGAAAAGTGCATGGAAGGAGGGAGAAGTGGAAAGTGCGAAGCAGAGGGGAAACAGATAAATAACAATAAATAAATAATAAAGGCAACAAACAGTGGTAATGCAGCCAGCAATTTGCAAGTGCTAGGTTAAAGGCTGCAGACAGGGTAGGTCTGATAAGTGCAGGAAGAAAAAGGGGGGGGTGTATGGGTACAGATACAGACCCCAGTGCAAGGTACCTGGGCCCAAAGGACAGAGGGTGGCCAGGTGCACAGTGCCAAGAGAGAACAGATCAGCAGGGGAGAGGGGGAGCAAAGGCAGAAGGCAGAAGAAAAGAGGAAGGTCTTGAGGTGCTTCCAGAACTGGAGATGGTTCTCCTCAAGTTTTAGAGTGGCAGGAAGGCTGTTCCAGAGGGAGGCCCCAGCCGAAGACAAAGATCTACCCCCAGCTCGTTTCTTTGAAAAACGACTGACCCTGAGGCAGTTAGAGGTAGAGGAGGTAGAGGAGCGAAGAGCTCGAGAGGGGAGGTATTTGCAGAGGGATAGCTGAAGGTATTTTGGACCCAGGCCCCAGAAAGCCTTGTGGACAATGCAGAGGTTTTGAATTTAATCCTTGCATCCACTGGGAGCCAGTGGAGAGATTTCAGAGCTGGAGAGATACGATCGCAGGGCTTGAGGCCAAGGACAAGTCTCGCAGTCCTGTTCTGGATTAGTTGCAGAGGGCAGAGATTAGAGGCAGGTAGATTTAGAAAGAGGCTGTTACAATAGTCCAAGCTAGAGAGAACCAGAGCTTGGGATACCATGAGTTTCTGGGGGGAGGAGAGGAAAGACAGAGTACCTCTGAGGAGGAGCAGTCGGAAATTTGACTTTTTAGAGACCTCAGAGATGTGGGCGGAGAAGGAAAGGGTGGAGTCAAAGATGACCCCAAGGTTCTTAGCCTCGCAGGTGGGGGTAGGAGGAGGGCCAGAGAGTGAGGGGAAAGGATGGTGAAGGTGTGCCGATGAGGAGGATCTCCGTCTTGCTGGCATTCAGACAAAGATCATTGGCTGAACACCAATCTTGAATGGCAGTTAGGCAATCAGAGATGAGAGAGGGCGAGAAGGTGACAGAGGGCAGCCTGAAAATGAGTTGAGTGTCGTCAGCGTAGCACTGGAAATTTGAGCTGAAAGTGGCAATGCAGTGGGCGAGAGTTGCCAGGTATTGGTTGAAAAGCCAGGGCGAAAGGTTAGACCCCTGGGGAACACCACAGGTAGAGAGAAAGATAGATGAAAGGAAGGACCCAAGTTGGACCTGGGAGGGTCGATCTGAGAGGAAAGAGGTCAGCCAGGCCAGAGCCTGATCAGTGATACCCAGGTTTTCACAGGTATCACTGATCGCAGTTACTTTCTTGCCTTCGGTTCCCATTTAATACACTTCAACTCAGAACATTTCACAGAAAATTTTGAATGTGCGATTCCACCTTGCATGACCACTCTGTTACTTTGTATACTTTCTTCCAAATTCAGCAATTGTCCTTTCCATTACGTGTTTTATCGGCATGTGCGCATCGTTCAACCTTTGGTTGCAGTTACTTTTGCTTTTAACACAAACCGGGATTTTGTTGCCTTCGATAACTCACTGGTCATGTTAATTGGGCTTCTTTTTTCAACACCTTTCATGTAGCAGTCAGGGCTGTTACCAATGCCTCCTCTACTCTGTTCACCAGGGAGGGTAGCGGGCAGCTTTGAAGCATCTTGAAGGTTTCTCCTTTCCGTTCACGCATTTTCAGTCTTGGAACGCTTACGGCTTCCCGAAAGTGTGGAATTTTCACCTGGCTCTCTCTCGTTCTTCGCAACTATCGATGAACCCATTGGTCTTCCAACTTCCATACTCTGGTTCATATCAGCCTTGAAAGAGCTGCTCCTTCTCATACCCAGCCTCGCTTAGAGTGTGCCTGTGCGTGCCACCTTTTAGCCTGACAGGGAATGTTAATAAGTGGCAGCTGTGTATGGTTAGGATTACGTGCCTGACTCTACCTGGTCTCATTAAAGGGACAGAGCCATCGCAAGTCAGTAGAGGTAATATTCCTGGCTCCCTTCCTCATCTTTCTCGGCTCAGTAGTGTTGTGAATGTGAAGTGGGGAGGGATTATGTGAGCTGTAGTTTCCCATAAAATAAGCAGGAATGGGGGTTAGATGGGTTGTGGAAAAAGGGGGATACCATGTCTCACTATCAGGTGCTTCTCCCCCACTCTCCGAGGACCCCCCTTCACAGGTGATCCTCCCTTGCTTGTCCACCCCCAGGGTCGGGATCCAAAAGTGAGGGCCTTTCCCTTGTGTGAGAAACCTGAAGGTGCCTCATCTCACCCGCTAGTCCCCCGGGATCTGTCTTCCAGGTGGCCAAGACACAGCCATCGCTTTTGGATCCAGTTCCGAGCGGTGGACCAGTGCGGGAGGATCACCTGGGAGAGGGGTCTTCGGGGAGTGGGATTGGGACACTGGATGGCGTGACGGGGTATCCCCTTCCCTGTAACACCTTTATCCCATCCTACCAGGTAGGATACTTAGGAACTCAAACCCCCCCTCCACCCCTCTTCACAACACAAACACTTTCTCACGGACAGCTGCTATGAGAGAAAACATACTAACACCCGAGCCGTATACGTGACATGTCCCAATACGGTAGTCAGGCAGGGTCAGGCAATTACTAACCATCACACACACCTGACTTCCATTACATTGCCCACATGGATAAAAGGCGGTACACGAGAGCACAATCTGAGGGAGGGAAAGCACACAAGGAAGCAGCAGTTCCGAGATGGCAGTTTAACACAAGGCAAAAGACGGCATAACAGAACGGGATCACATAGAGGAAAGTGCCCTTCACCTTTTTGACAAGGAACCGTTACTTTCACGAAACCTGGAGAATAGAAAGCGTAAGACCAGGAAACCAGGCTGAAGAATCCTGCAATGTGTGGCAGTGGTATCCGGGGCTCTCCCGTGCCGATAATCAAGGCAGGGAGAATCGCCTGCTGCCGTGTGACTGTCCCTAGCTCCTACAACAAACCAGTGCCAGTGAAATCACAAACAGCTGGTTTGTTGGGGAGACCGATACCAGACCATTCTGTGTTGAAGCCAAGGTTGCAAGCAGCAACATTGTATGGTGAACGCTGAAGCGAACAGTGTATGAAGTGCATGTGATAACAAACGCAAGTAAAATTGGACAACAGATGAGGAATTGAACTTTGAAACCAAGATACGATACCATACACAGAATGGTCCGGCACCGCGTGCATGCTCATTCTAAGGTCTCTGTAAGGTATCCAACTGAGAGGTGGCAAAAGCGAAAGAGTGACAAAGAATTGTGAATCAAAGTGGTCCTGCAACAGGTCAGTCAAAATCCTGTGCAGAATCAAAAGTCTTCAATGTTAATAGAGCAGGGCTGTCAGAAGATGTGGTGAGGCCCGGGGCAAAACATTTGGTGAGGCCCCCCTTACAATTTTTTGCACTCAGCCAGCGGCGGCACCTCTGCAAACAGGAGACTCAAAAAATCTCCCTTTGAGTTTGTGTGCAAGATCCCAAATATGGTTTATTAATACAACTCCAAATCAACTACAGCAAAGTTAAATTTCTCTACTGAAGAAAGGTTTATGCCAGACTAACTTTAGTATAATATGCATAAATATATATAAGATGGCATGAGCTCTCCACTCCGCCACCTCAAACTCTCTGACGGTCAGTCACTTTTCCAAGCAAAGAGTTTGGGCAGATCTCTTTCTTCGGCTGGGCCCTCCCTCTGAAAACAGCCTCCCTGCCTCTCTTAAACTTGAGCAGAACCATCTCCAGTTCTGGAAGCAACTCAAGACCTGTCTCTTTGCTTCTGCCTTCTCTCTTCCTCTCCCCTGCTGATCACCTGCCTGATCCATGCACTGGTCACCTGGTCAAGCTCTGAATTCGGGCCCAGGTCCCTGCCTGTCCTATTGCAATCCCGCACTGCCTCTTGGCTCCCCTGCACTTGTGGTCTGTATCTGTAACCCTACAGTCCCTCTCTTGCACTTATTCTCCACTCGTTGGCTGCACCTATGAGTGCCTACACTTGCCACCCGTTGGCTGCACTCTTGTTTCTACTTTGTTCCCGCACTTCAGCATCCTACCCCACCCTCAGCACTTCTCCCCTCCGCCTTCCCTGCTCTTGCGTGATCTGAATGACACAAGGCCTAGTAAGAGCTGTGTTTTGTCCTACTCTTTTGTTTCCCCCTCCTTTCCTTGTCGCGCCTAGAAACACTTGTGTACAGGCACGTTATAAATGCCATATCGTATCATTAAGGAGCACACTGCCCCTGTGTGCGCATTAAAACACACATCATACACAGTGACAAATGATGTACAGTGGAGGCTGGTACATTTCTGAATTTAAGAGGCTTAAACGTTTGTGCCAATTAGGCAGGATCAACAGAGCACAGTGAGGGAGTCACAACCAAACAAGGGTTGCTTGAGGGGGGATCTCACTCCCCAGAAAATGTTTGAAACATTGGGTCAAAATTATGCATTTTACAGCACTTTCTTTGCAAAATTGGGTAGAAATAAATACAGCTTGAAATTGGTTTTGTATGGAAGCGCGTGGAAAATCCCAATAGTTGCAAATCACAAACCGTGAACAGGAACATTTTTCAATACATTTCATGCCGCCTTTCCAGGCAAGATATGCTAGTATAAAAATATATTCATGCTGGTTGTTCTCATGTATGTCCACGCAGGCTGCATCAATATATGCCATTGTTACCATGTACGGACTCCCAGCCAGTAAAAATGCCATGCCACAGAAAGTATATCCAGGCTGACTGTGTACTATAAATTATTACTGGCTAGATTGGCCTACATTCAATGTGGGTCAATTTAGCCAAGTAGTATGTTTGCTCTAACCTTGATGCATAGTCCTGTGCATCAAGGGTAAAGCAAAAAGAGCATTGGCAATGCTAACAATTTGGGCATTCGTGTATGCATGGGAAAGGCACTTCTGTATTGGTATTAGCTGGCCATTAACAGTGCCGGTGCAAAATGGTTTCAGTACCTGAGCAGCTAATAGCAGTGCCTGGCAAATGCCTAATACTTATACACAAGCAAAAACTGCTGGTTTTGCCAATGCTTGTTTTTAACAGGACTTCAGCGAAAGACACGCAGGGTGTTTTTAATTCGAGTGGCCAAAGGCAGACCTAATTAAGACAATTTTAATACACAAGTTCCGTGTTTGAAACTCCAATGAAGTCATGAACTCTCAGAAGACTCCTTTGAGAAAACACTTGCAGGCACATTGAGGGCAACGTTTGATGGCAAGGCGTGTTTGAAGCTAGCTCAAAGGGTTCATACATACACATATACATACTGATTTAATTTAAATACACATATATACAAATTAAATTTAAAAAAACCCACTTACCTTACCTCCATGCACTCTTCAAAAGCACCCGGGCTGGCATGGCACTCCAACACGTGGACACAGTGCCGTCACTGTGATTGGCTCGGCTGCTCACTGAAGCATGAACGAAACACTCTTATGCCACCCCGTGTGTGTGTGTCAAATAAGAACACATGAACATGAGAGACATGTGGACTTTTTAGTCTCGAAATAAGACACCCAATTGGAGATTTCTCTGGAGATTTATTTGGCTAGAACATGTCCCGCTCCGTTCTTATCACCAACCATTAATGAAGAAGTGTTAAGTGGGAGCCCTGCAGACTTTGCTGCCAGAGCGGTGCACCTCCCCCCTCTCACAGGGATCCTCTGCTGGGAGGAGATGGACACAGCAGTTCAGGGTAGTACATTTTAATGCAGGTCCAGACCAGTGCTGAGGTTTCAAATTCTTCCCCAGAGACCACGAAGAACACGCACACTCTGGGATTCCGGGCTCGGTGTCTAGGCAGGTCTGGACAAAGGGAGGAGGAGGATGTGAGAGGATGGAGAGGAGGATGTAATAGGACAGAGACAAAGTGGGGAGGAGGATGTGGGGGCAGGGAGACAAAGGGATGAGAGGAGGATGTGAGAAGAGAGAGTAAAAGGGGAGAGGAGGATGTGAGAGGATGGAGAGGATGATGGAATAGGACAGAGACAAAGGGGAGAGGAGGATGTGAGAAGAGAGAGACAAAGGGGAGTGTAGGGCATGAGAGGAGGAAGACAAAGGGGAGAGGAGGATGTGAGAGGAAAGAAGCAAAGGGGAGAGAAGGATGTGGGAGGAGGGAGACAAAGGGGAGAGGAACATGTAATAGGACAGAGCCAAAGGGGAGAGGAGGATGTAATAGGACAGAGACAAAGGGGAGAGGAGGATGTGGGAGCAGGGACACACAGGGAGGAGAGGAGGATGTGAGCGGAGAGAGAAAAAGGGCAGAGCAGGATGTGAGAGGGTGGAGAGGAGGATGTAATATGACAGAGACAAAGGGGGGAGGAGGATGTGAGAAGAGAGAGACAAAGGGGAGTGCAGGATGCTGGAGAACATAGACACAGGCGAGAGGAGGACGTAAGAGGAGGGAGACAAAGGGGAGTGTAGGCCGTGAGAGGAGGAAGACAAAGGGGAGTGGAGGGTGTGAGAGGAAAGAAGCAACGGGGAGAGAAGGATGTGGGAGGAGGGAGACAAAGGGGAGAGGAACATGTAGTAGGACAGAGACAAAGGATAGAGGAGGATGTAATAGGACAGAGACAAAGGGGAGAGGAGGATGTGAGAGGAGGGAGACAAAGGGGAGAGTATGGTGTGAGAGGAGGTTGACAACGGGGAGAGGAGGATGTAGTAGGACCGAGACAAAGGGGAGAGGAGGATGTGAGAGGAGGGAGACAAAGGGCAGAGTAGGGCGTGAGAGGAGGGAGACAAAGGGGAGACGAGGATGTAATCGGACAGAGACAAAGGGGAGAGGAGGATGTGAGAGGACGGAGACAAAGGGGAGAGTAGGGTGTGAAAGGAGGGAGACAAAGGGGAGAGGAGGATGTAATAGGACAAAGGCAAAGGGGAGAGGAGAATGTGAGAGGAGGGAGACAAAGGGGAGAGACGAATGTGGGAGGAGGGAGCATAGGGGGGAGAAGGATGTGAGAGAAGGGAGACAAAAGGGAGGGGAGGATGTGAGAGGATGAAGATAAAGGGAAGAGGAGGATGTGAGATGAGGGAGACAAAGGGGAGAGGAGGATGTGGGACCAGGTAGACAAAGGGGAGAGGAGAATGTGAGAGGAGGGAGACAAAGGGGAGAGGCGGATGTGAGCGGAGAGAGAAAAAGGGCAGAGGAGGATGTGAGAGGGTGGAGTGGAGGATGTAATACGACAGAGACAAAGTGGAGAGGAGGTTGTGAGAAGAGAGAGACAAAGGGGAGTGTAGGGCGTGAGAGGAGGAAGACAAAGGGGAGATGAGGATGTGAGAGGAAAGAAGCAAAGGGGAGAGAAGGATGTGGGAGGAAGGAGACAAAGGGGAAAGGAACATGTAATAGGACAGAGACAAAGGGGAGAGGAGGGTGTAATAGGACAGAGACAAAGGGGAGAGGAGGATGTGAGAGGAAGGAGACAAAGGGGAGAGTAGGGCGTGAAAGGAGGGAGACAAAAGGGAGAGGAGAGTGTAATAGGACAGAGAGAAAGGGGAGAGGAGGATGTGAGAGGAGGGAGACAAAGGGGAGAGTAGGGTGTGAGAGGAGGGAGACAAAGGAGAGACTAGGATGTAATCGGACAGAGACAAAGGAGGGAGGAGGATGTGAGAGGAGGGAGACAAAGGGGAGAGTAGGGTGTGAGAGGAGGGAGACGAAGGGGAGAGGAGGATGTAATAGGACAAAGACAAAGGAGATAGGAGGCTGTGAGGGGAGGGAGACAAAGGGGGAGAAGGATGTTGGAGGAGGGAGACATAGGGGGGAGAAGGATGTGAGAGAAGGGAGACAAAAGGGAGGGGAGGATGTGAGAGGATGAAGACAAAGGAAAGAGGAGGATGTGAGATGAGGGAGACAAAGGGGAGAGGAGGATCTGGGAGCAGGGAGACACAGGGGAGGGAAGAATGTGAGAGGAGGGAGACAAAGGGGAGAGGAGGATGTGAGAGGAAGGAGACAAAGGGGAGAGTAGGGCATGAGAGGAGGGAGACAAAGGGAGAGGAGGATGTAATAGGACAGAGACAAAGGGAAGGGGAGGATGTGAGATGAGGGAGACAAAGGGGAGAGTAGGGCATGAGAGAAGGGTGACAACGGGGATAGGAGGATGTGAGAGGAAAGAAACAAAGGGGAGAGAAGGATGTGAGAGGATGAAGACAAAGGGGAGAGGAGGATGTGAGAGGAGGGAGACAAAGGGGAGAGGAGGATGTGGGAGCAGGGAGACACAGGGAGGAGAGGAGGTTGTGAGCGGAGAGAGAAAAAGGGCAGAGGAGGATATGAGAGGGTGGAGTGGAGGATGTAATATGACAGAGACAAAGGGGAGAGGAGGATGTGAGAAGAGAGAGACAAAGGGGAGTCCAGGATACCGGAGTACAGAGACACAGGGGAGAGGAGGACGTAAGAGGATGGAGACAAAGGGAAGTGTAGGGCGTGAGAGCAGGAAGACAAAGGGGAGAGGAGGATGTGAGAGGAAAGAACCAAAGGGGAGAGAAGGATGTGGGAGGAGGGAGACAAAGGGGAGAGGAACATGTAATAGGACAGAGGCAAAGGGGAGAGGAGGATGTAATAGAACAGAGACAAAGGGGAGAGGAGGATGTGAGAGGAAGGAGACAAAGGGGAGAGTAGGGCGTGAGAGGAGGGAGTCAAAGGGGACAGGAGGATGTAATAGGAGGGAGACATAGGGGAGAGGAGGATGTGAAAGAAGGGAGATAAAGGGGAGAGATGGGTGTGAGAGGATGGAGATAAAGGGGAGAGGAGGATGCAGGGTAAACCCAAGTAACAGGTAGAAGAGAACATGGGGGAAAGCAAAGTAGAAGAGAGAGCGTAGAGTGACAAAGGGAAGAGGAGGGAGACAAAGGGGTGAGTAGAATATGGAACAAGTCAAAATAACAGTGAAGGAGTGAGACACCGGGGTGAGCAGGGTGCAGGAGAGACCCAAGTAACAGGGAGAGGAGAGAGACAAAGGGACGGGGGATGTGGAGAACGCCCACCTGGATTGGAGGGAGACAGAGGAATGAACATAACGTGGCAGAACACAAAGAAATGGAGAGGAAAGTGATAAAGGTGACATGGGGGTGGGTGGCATTAGACGCACGGGCAGAGGAGAGACAAAGGAGAGAGCACGGCACAGAGAAAATCAAACGGGAGGAGAGACACAGGGACATGCTGTCTGACGGGAGAGAACTCCTCTCCTATCAGTCAGCATGTTCAATCACACTGAGCAACGTGAACACACTGACTGACAGGAGAAGAGTCCTCTCTTGTCACTGAGCATGTCTACGTTATCAGCTGAATAACGGGAGGCAGCAGAGCTCACTTCTGAGCACCGCTGCCTCTCATTATTTAGCTGTTTGTTGCGGAGCCAAACGGCTTTGCAACAAGCAGCAAAATCATTGCGGGGGCAGAGAGGAGACAGCACAGTCCCCCCCTGTGAATTAAGAACACGGGAGACTGTGCTGCCTTCTCCTTAGGAGAGGGGGCTGCGAGGCCCCCCGCAAGCATGAGGCCCGGGGCAGTTTGCCCCCCCTGCATCCCCCTCGTGACGGCCCTGTAATAGAGGAAAGAAAGTTGATGACAAAGTAGATAAAGTTAGTCCGAGCCCGAACGAGGGAGATCAGCTGAGAGCTTTGGGTTAAAGCAAGTTTGTGTTAAAGTAATTTAAAATTGGGAGACTGATTGACTATTGTGTCAAAATGGATCTGAGCCCGGCAGAGGGGTATCCGGGGTGAACCGTGAATCACCTGAGTCATTGGATACATTAATTGGATGCATGAAAATCCTATGAGCATTGTGTTAAAAGGGATCTGAGCCCGGCTGAGGGGGATCCGAGGTGAATAGTGAATCACCTAAGAAATTGAGTGCATGTGAAATCCAAAGAAGAAAATAACCTGTTTGTTTGTTGCATTAGTCCCTCTGAAAGAAGAGACTTTGAAAGGCACAGAGACTTGGGCATGGAAGGCCCTGATGCTAATGTTTGTACTGCACCCTCGTGCTAGAAAAGTCAGAGACTGTGCCACCTTGTCCCGTGCTGAAAAAGTGGGGAAGGGAGGCCACCAGCCTGAATGTCCTCACATATAATTTCTTGGACACTTCTTTCTTTTTACATAACATTGTTTCCCACACTATTTGTAATTAGAGGTAAGGATTGGCAATAGATTTTTTAGTATAGGCCCTTTTATTTTGACAAAGACACTACTAGGACTGCTTTATTATTATTTGATGGTCGTAGCTTTCTCCCACCTTTAGATTTAGGATTAGATAGGCGTTTATCTTACCCTTGTTGAAGTTCAATGAACTGTGGTCACTTGTGTCTGTCTTACTGTTGATACCATGCCTTCCTTACACTTGCCACCTGAGTACGGGATCCCCGGGGGACTAGGTTGTGAAACACCCTCTGGTTTTTCAGAGCGGAACAGGAAGCTGTGAAGAGAGGGAGAGGAGAACACGAACCTGGTCCATGCTGGAAGGGCCAATTGCGCTGCCGCCATAATGAATCTCTAGGCAACCCAGGGCCCGGCAAAGCATCGACCAGGAGAGCCGCACAACTGGGCAGAGTGAGACATCCGCAGAGCCACTATAGAAACAGCCTCGCACCTGAACGCTACCAGAGCCTCGAGGGGCAACGCAGCTGCTCGGTGAAGAGAGAAGTTGGAATAAGTGGGTCTGGGACCTGCTACTCATTGAAAGTCAAGGAGTAAGAAATGGATCTGGGACCCCGAAGTATAAGACGGTTGAGGACCCTGAAGGAACATTAAGAGTTTTGGACTTGCACTGCTTTAAAAGTCAAAGAGTAAGAGAGTCTATGACCCCAAGAGAAGCCAGGGTAGAAGACCTCTTTGAAAATCAAAGAGTAAGGAGGGCTGAGACCCAGAGAACCATCAAGAGAGAGGAGTCGTATGTTTGGCAGGAGAGTGAACCAAACAGATATGAAAGCAAAGTTCGAGTCTGGGACCCGTACCCACAAGACAAACTAAGAATAAGAGGGCCTGAGACCCTAATTGAAGAAAGAGCAAATGAGAGAAGGTTGTATGCTTGGCAGGAGAGTACATCCTTTCTATAGTGAAACCGGCCAATTGAGATCTAACCACCTGTCTTTTGAAGTCATTAAAGTTGTTAAAGGTCCACTGTCCTCTGATACAATTGTGACAAGGTTATCTAAAGCTGGAAGAGTGGCAATGCAGCTTTGGGATAGCTACTGGCACCAAGAAGGGGTCAATAAAGCCGGGTAAATGTAGATTTGTCCAAACAAATGTAGACATCACCTTATGTAGCTTTTTAAAGAAGGGAGCCGGTAGCCGGATGGGCAGTGTCATACCTCAGGGGAACTGGTGTGTGTGGAATAAGTGGAGACTTCGCCTCCATTGATTGTTCTCTTACGTTGTTCCTACGTTAGGTTCAGCGGTCTAGTGTTTCTACAACATGGCCACCGCCGAGTTCTCTTGTTTCTGCAGTCCGGAGCGTTGCAACGTTCCTGTGATTCTCCTTGGTTGCACGCGCTCTCATTCATTTCTCTTTGCGGGGATCCGCTCCTTTCCTATTTTTTTCCTCTTTGTTTCCTTTTTCACCCTGCCTTTCTCACCCCTGCGCTCCTCCGGCCCTTTTTCTGCCTTAAAGTTCTGTTCCAGGGGTCTCTTCCTCCTCCCCTCTCCTTCCGGCTTCAGCTCGCTTACCTTCTCCGAGTCGTGCCGCTTCCTCTGCTTCCTTCTTGTCAGCAGCCCTCTTTCTCAGCTATTCCCCTTCTTTGTGTTTCCTCTTTTTGGATCGGTGGCCCTATTTTCAGTTTAGCTGTTCCATCAAGCGATCGGTACATTGCTGGATTACTTTCTGTTACTCCCTTCAGCTATGCAGAATTCTCACGTTTTGGCAGCTACTGATAACCAGCTTGTTCTATCATTTTGGTTTTTTTTATACCTTGAGGCTTTTTCCCCTCTGAAAATGGCTGCTTCGGAAGAGAGGTCACTGGATCGCCTAGATCTTGGGGTCACAGTGGCTTCCTCTCGAGGCAGATCGTATCTACATAAAAAAAAGAAGGCGCTACCTGTAAGAAGACGGAAGAAGAGACTGGATTCTTCATCGGTTTGCTCAGGTGAGGAGGAAGGGGTGGAGAGGGAGTCTTTGCTCTCAGAGGTAGAAGAGTATAATTCTGACCCACTTGATAGTTTGCAACGCCAGGAAGTACCCGTGGCTACTGCTCAGCAAATTCAAGAATTTGTAGCAGCCGTACAGAATCTGCAGTTAAAAGTGCGGAATCTCAAGACAGAAAACACAGCCTTACAACAGAGGTTGGCTGCCAGAGAGCAACAAAACTCTGATCTCCCTCCCATGGCCCTAGTTTCTGGGAAGTTTAATGGTTCCGGCAAGAAGGTCAAGGAATTCTTGGAAGCATCTAACATTCACTTTGCTTTCAGAGCTAATGCATTTTCCTCAGACCACGCCAAGGTGGGATTTATAATCACACATATGACTGGTAATGCTTTGGCATGGGCCACTCCTTTAGTGTCCCAAACCGATCCTGCATTGCAGGATTATGGGGCCTTTAAGACACTCCTTCAGCAAACATTTCAGAGAACCGAGAACACTTTTGTCGCTTGCGAAGATTTATTGGATGACCGCCAAGGCAGCTCAGACTTGTTATCCTATATTACAACATTCAAGCAATTGTCCGCAGAGGCAGGCTGGCCTGAGCAGGCTCAATATACAATCTTTCATAGAGGGTTACGAGAGGACCTAAAAGACTAACTTGCTTGTATCCCCCACCCTACTACATTTTTAGATCTTCTATCTGCGGTGCTTTGCATAGATTTTCGAATGACCGAACGAAGAATGGAAAAAAAGAAGAATCGTGGGTCTTTGACATATCCTGAACCCAGTCCACAACCCTCCTCACCTGTGACACGCCAAACAAGGGAGGAACCTCTGCAGATAGGAACTACCAGATCCCCTCTCACGCCAGAAGAGAGAAAGAGAAGGAGACAAGGAAGCCTTTGCATGTACTGTGGTCCCGCCACGCACCTATTGAGAGATTGCCCTGATGTGCCTCCTAGAAGGTCGGGAAACGTGCGCCCTCGACAGTTAGTAGAACGGACTATCGAGGGGCTTCCTCTAGTCCCTACATTAGTCTCTCGTTATCCTCATCCAAGATAGCCAAAGATTCCCGCCTCATGGTACTAGCTGTCAAGATTCAGTTCGGTGACAGAGAAGTGGCTACTCAGGCTTTATTGGATTGCGGGGCAGCCAGAATCTTTATCGACACCGTCTGGGCAGACAAGGTGGGATTGCTAAGAAGGAAGACCAAAAGGTTGAAGGGGTTGACGGAGAACCCTTAAGCTCAGGCCTTATTACTCATACTACCGAAGAATTGAAGGTCATTATTCAGCAGCATTACGTAAGGTTGACTTTTGATATAATCCGAGCTGCTCACTTTCCTGTGATTTTGGGGATCGGATGGCTCTGGAAGCACAATCCTATCATCAATTGGACCAACAATCTATTAAGTTTTCACTCCCTTTACTGTAAAAAGGAATGTCTCCCGGAACCAAGATTTGAGACGGTTAGGACGGTCTGTACCACCGAAACCAGCGCCATTCATTGTATCCCTAGCCATCTGCCTGAGTTTGCGGGTGTGTTTGAAAAAAAGGTTCCTATGGAGTTGCCACCGCACCGACCGGAGGATTGTTGTATAGATTTGGTTCCCGGGGCTTTAGTTCCGTTTGGCAGAATGTACCCTCTATCTGTAGGCGTAAAGAAGGTGCTCAGAGACTATCTTGATGATAATCTAGCCAATGGCCTCATAAGGCATTCACGATCGCCTGCGGGAGCATCTCTATTTTTTATTCCTAAAAAAGACTCTAATGAATTGAGACCTTGTATAGATTATCGAGGACTGAACAAACTAACCATACGGGACAGATACCCCATGCCAATCATCTTGGAGATTATGGAGGCTGTTCATGGGTCCACCATATTCACCAAACTAGACCTCAGGAATGCATACCATCTGCTCTGCGTTCGAGCTGGTGATGAGTGGAAGACTGCATTTCGTACTCTTTTTGGACTTTTTGAATACCAGGTGATGCCTTTCGGCCTGGTCAATGCTCCTTCCATATTCCAGAGATTCACAGACCGTCTGTTTTCCGATCTTCTTGGTCAATCCACCATAGTTTATCTTGATGATATTCTGATCTTTTCCCGCAACCAGGGAGATCATGAAGAGCATGTCAAGGAGGTTCTTCGCAGATTACAGTCACACCGTCTTCTGGTTAAACCAGAAAAATGCTCCTTTTCAAAGTCTTGATTTCCTATTTGGGTTTTGTATTATCTGACCAAGGCATTACCATGGATCCCCGGAAGGTTGATGCCATTCTTGAGTGGCCGTCTCCCGCTTCGGTAAAGGAGGTCCAAAAATTTCTCGGACTGGCTAATTTTTATCAAAAGGTTATACCGGAATTCTCCCAGCTAGTGCTACCTATCACCTCGTTACTAAAGAAGACTTCTTCTCCTTTCTACTGGTCGCAGGAGGCTGAGGACAGTTTCTTACAGCTGAAACAGCGTTTCTGCTCCGCACCCATCTTAAAACAACCCAACCAAACTCAACCATTTATTCTGGAAACCGATGCTTCTTCAGCTGCTGTAGGGGCGTTCCTTCTTCAATCTTACGATTGTACTCTGTATCCCATCGCATACTTTTCAAAAACTTTGAATCCCAGCCAGAGAAACTATTCTGTGATTGAAAGAGAGTTATTGGCCATGAAATTAGCCTGCCTAGAATGGAGGCATCTACTTCAAGGAGGTAATCATCCTTTCCTAATACGCACCGACCACAAGAATCTGCAAGTTCTCAAACAACTTCAGTGTTACAACACCCGCCAGGCAAGATGGGCTCACTTTTTTGTACAATTCCATTTTAGTATCACTTACATAGCAGGTTCCAAAAATCCGGTGGCTGATGCCTTGTCTCGCTGCGGTGAGCACTATACCAACCACGATCTGGAAAGGGAGCTTATGTTTCCTCATACAAAGATCATTACTCTGGTTTCCTCTTTCCTGCAACAGGTCAGAGAGGCTATGATAGGAGTGGAAGAATCTATGTTATCCTACAAGAGGGGTCCTTGCGAAAAGAAGGAAGGCTCTACTTTGTACAAGGGAAGCTATATCTATCCACTCGGAGCTTAAGACGCACTGCTCTTGCATGGTGTCATGACTCTAAGATAGCAGGTCATCGATGTCACAGAGGGACTCTGGACCTTTTTAGAAGCTCTTTTTACTGGCCTAATATCTCAACAGACACTATGGAGTACCTCCAGACATGTCAGGTTTGTCTTCGAAGTAAGCATCAGACTCAGAAACCGTTGGGTCTCCTTGAACAAGGTCCTGTGCCACCTGGTCATTGGATGCACATTACTACAGACTTTATCGTGGACTTACCTGTTTCCCAAGGTTGTTCTTGCGTGATGGTAATGGTTAATTCTTTCTCTAAGTTAGCCCATTTTTCTCCACTGGCGGGGGTGCCCACAGCCTTTGTGATGGCGGAAGACTTTCTTAAGGATGTTTTTCGTCTACATGGTCTCCCCCAGAAGATAATCTCTGATCGGGGAAGCCAGAACACCTTGCAATTTTGGAAGGCCCCTTGTGAAAGGCTGGGTATTGAAAGGGCTTTGTCTTTTGGTTTTCTCCCCCAGACCAACGGACAGACAGAGAGACTAAACAGAACCCTCAAACAGTACCTTCATTGCTACATCAACCATCAACAAGATAACTGGGTTTCTTTCCTATCAACTGCTGAGTTTGCCTACAATAACTCGATACACACAGCTCTAGGAATGAGTCCTTTCTTTTGTACTTATGGCATACATCCCCAGCCCATCATTCCATCTTTACCCATCGCATCCAATATACCCTCCATTGAAGCTTCCCTTAACCTGATCCAAGAAGCTCATAGAACAGCTAATTTGAGCCTAAAAGAAGCTTGTGACCGTTACAAGGGTCAAGCAGATAAACACCAGTGACAGATACCTGAATGGGAGGTGGGGTCTAAGGTTATGCGCTCCACCAAATTCCTGCCTTGCTGGGTCCATCCCTCTAAGCTATCTCCCTGTTATATTGGGCCCTACGAGATAGCCGCAAGGATAAATCCTGTGACTTTTCGTCTTAAACTCCCTAACTATTTATGGCGCATTCATCCAGTATTTCACTCTTCTCTGTTACGTCCTTACCAACCAGACACTTGGGCAGGCACAACCCCTCGTTTAAATCTACAAACCACCCCCTCTCTCGATGAGTGTGAAGTATCACAGATCTGTGATTCCAGGTATCGCAGAGGTTGTTTGGAATATTTGGTACATTGGAAGCGATATCCTTGCTCTGAAGATTCCTGGGAGCCCAATTCTAAAATACATGTTCCTCTCTTATTAAGGAAATTCCATAGGTACCATCCCGGGAAACCAGGAGGGTCAGGTCTTCGGAGGGGGCATACTGTCATACCCCAGGGGAACTGGCGTGTATGGAATAAGTGGAGACTTCTCCTCCATTGATTGTTTCTACGTTAGGTTCAGGGGTCTAGTGTTTTTGCAACATGGCCACCGCCAAGTGCTCTTGTTTCCGCAGTCCTCGGCGGCCGGCGCATTGCAACGTTCCTGTGATTCTCCTTGGTTGCAAGCGCTCTCATTCATTTCTCTTTACGGTGATCTGCTCCTTTCCTATTTCTTTCCTCTTCGTTTTCTTTTTTACCCTGTCTTTCTCGCCCCTGCGCTCCTCTGGCCCTTTTTCTGCATTAAAGTTCTGTTCCAGCGGTGTCTTCCTCCTCCCTTCTCCTTCCGGCTTCGGCTCGCTTACCTTCTCCGAGTCATGCCGCTTCCTCTGCTTCCTTCTTTTCAGCAGCCATCTCTCTCAGCTATTCCCCTTCTTTGTGTTTCCTCTTTTTGGATCGGTGGCCCTATTTTCAGTTTAGCTGTTCCATCAAGCGATCGGTACATTGCTGGGTTACTTTCTGTTACTCCCTTCAGCTATGCAGAATTCTCATGTTTTGGCAGCTACTGATAACCAGCTTGTTCTATCATTTTGGTTTTTTTTATACCTTGAGGCTTTTTCCTCTCTGAAGTTGGCTGCTTCGGAAGAGAGGTCACTAGATCGCCTAGATCTTGGGGTCACAGTGGCTTCCTCTCGAGGCAAATCGTATCTACATAACAAAAAGAAGGCGCTACCTGTAAGAAGACGGAAGAAGAGACTGGATTCTTCATCGGTTTGCTCAGGTGAGGAGGAAGGGGTGGAAAGGGAGTCTTTGCTCTCAGAGGTAGAAGAGGATATTTCTGACCCACTTGATAGGCAGTGCCTGAAAGAAATAGAGTATTTTGGGAAGGATAACCATTTTTATCAAATTAATTTCGACCTAACCAGGAGACCGTCAACAGACTCCATTCGATTAGTTGCCCCATAATTTCCTTTAGGAAGGGGGGATAATTACCCTCATACATCTTGGCAATCGTAGAGGTTATGGTGACACCCAGCAGTTTAATTCTATCCTGCGCCCAACCAAATTGTGTATGTGATCGGAGGATGCACACTTCTGTAGGGTGGAGGAAGAGATTTAAAATTTCCAATTTAGAATGGTTAGTTTTTGGACCTGCTACCGATCCATAACTCCCCAGCTCACAATGCACTGCTCGTTATGTATTTACCGGATCGGATGCAAGTAGCAACATATCGTCTGCATATGCCATGATTTTGTTTTTTTCCTCTTTGTTTCCTCCAAAATGAATCCCTTACATAGCCTCCATCTGTCTAACCCTGGCGAGGACCGCCTCCAGACAAATGGCATATAACAATAGTTACATGGGGCAGCCCTGTTTGGTCCCGCGTTGAAGAGTGATGGGGGAGAAAGTGTGCCATTAATCAACAATATAGCTGATGGTTTCCTATAATTTGCCCTTATTTTGTTTATAAAGTTAGTGGCAAAGCTCATCCTTGCCAGAGTCAAAAAGAGAAATGACCACTCGACCCGGTCAAAAGCCTTCTCAGCATCAAGAGAAAGCAAGACCGCTGTAATATACTTTTTTTCCACCTTCTCTAGAATATAACAGGTACATCTGATATTATCGTGTGTTTAACAATTTTGTGTAAACCCTTATTGATCTGGATCTATGATTGTAGGGAGTAAATCCTCATTCCTTTTGGCTAATATTTTGGTATACATTTTAGCATCCAAATTTATAAGAGCTTTTGGGCGATATGATCCGCATTTACTAGGATCTTTTCCAGGCTTTGGGAACAGCACAATCTTTGCCTCATCCATCACAGATGATGTGCGACCTGATTATATAAAAGAATTATACAAGTGAGTAAGTTTAGGAGTTAGCACTTTCCGATAAATCTTATAAAATAAAGCCGCAAATCCATTTAGGCCAGGCGATTCATTAAGGCGAAGAGCGTTTATGACCCTAAATACTTCTTCTTGGGTGATATCCAGCTCAAGTCGATCCCGGTCCTCCGCAGCTCTCCGGGGAAGGGTAACCATGTCTAAGTACGCTACCTCAGCTCCCGAGACGGGAGTTTCTGATCAGTAAAGATCTGAATAAAATATGTGAAATTGTGAGACAATTTGCGGGGGTTTCGTAACCTTTAAACCTGAGGG
This sequence comes from Ambystoma mexicanum, assembly GCF_040938575.1. Taxonomy (NCBI): domain Eukaryota; kingdom Metazoa; phylum Chordata; class Amphibia; order Caudata; family Ambystomatidae; genus Ambystoma; species Ambystoma mexicanum. Next base: position 58,427,446 of record NC_090931.1, on the reverse strand, counting down.
TAAATGGATCGTCTGAATAATTTGTGATGCCGTTCTTTGGCATAATTGTCTGACTAACAAGTGATTTGCCCAATTAGCTCTTACATAATAGTTTAGCTTGAGTTATAATAGGGATTTTTCTGCCTTTTTTGCCTGAAGTAAGTTTAGTTTGTCCACCACTGATCTATATGCTCTTTGTATAGAAGGGCCCCTTTTGTTTTAATTTTTCCCATTATCCGTCTGAGCTCTTCCTCCAACTCTAATGCAATTTTTTGTTTGCGTCTAAGAGCTGCTTCTGCTTTTAAGACTCTGCGATGAATTGCTTTAAATGCACCCCATGTCACATTTACTGAGGTCGCCTGCATCAGATTAAACTCAAAGAACTCCCCAATTTTCCCTTCAATTTTGTTTCTCATCACCCAGTCTGCCACAACTTCAGACGAGAATCACCAAACCCATAACCTCTGGTTCCCCCCTCTATGTTTAGGTCTGTAATAAGAGGCGGAGCATGATCAGAGAGTGTAATCAACTGACAAGTAATTTGGGTGACAAATCCTAAAATTGACTTCGAGACCCATGCATAATCTATGCATGAGAAGGACCGGTGAACATGTGAAAAGAATGTAAATCCTCTCTCCGACCCCGTAAGTGATGGCCAGACATCTATCAAGGTCAACCTTGCAAATGTTTGTATTAGCAATCTAGATGGCCCTGGTTGCGTGAAACGGGTAATGGTGCTCCAAATCCGGGCAGGCTCCCAAGCCAAGTTGAAATCTCCTAGAATCATTATTTGACCCTCGCTAAAAGATTCCAATGGTGTAAGAGTCAATTTTAAAAAGCCCTCTTGGCCAGTGTTAGGGGCATAAATCGAAGACACCGTTAATTTCTTTAGGCCGAGTGTCAAGATAGCAAAAATATATCATCCTTCTCTATGGATTTTTGTTTGAAGCACTTTGATATGGGGACCAGACCCTATTGCTATCAACACCCCCGATACCTTACCCGCTGCATTTGTCTGTAATACAACCGGATAGTGTAGTAACCAGAGTTTGTTTCTGTCAGCCAGACAAATATGCATCTCTTGGAGCGTCACTAAATTCGGTTGGTAATGCCCCAAAAGTGATTCCAACTTCCTGTGCTTTGCTGGGCCATTAAGACCCCTAATATTTAACGCTAGGCACCTGAATTATCATGATAACTACATAATTTAACATTGTACTTAAGAACCATGAATTGCGAACTCCTTACCCCACTTTGTTCACCCAACCCCAATCTACATTCTCCCTCTAACACCAACTGCCCCAACTGTCTCCCCACACTTTGTCCCCTGGTGTGAGCCACGGTACCTAACATTAACTGGGGACCAAAACCCAAGCCGTGAATCAACTTTATCCCCAGGGCAACGTGCGGGGTATCCTAGTACCCCCATCTGTTACCTGAACAGATGAGTTCCAAGGTGGTGTACTCCATCTTTGTAAAAGTCACAGAAGAATCAATTCTTTATTCATGTCCTTGTGATTGCCTTCATCTGAGCTTCTTTATCCTCGTGTTTTTAGGGTACGTCCTCTGGGTCGTGCTTTCCAATCCTCTTGATTTTTAACCTCATCTTTCCTCCTACGTCGGCTTGTAGTCGTCCACTCCCAGGGTTTAGACTGCTGAGTCGAGCGACTTTCTACGGCCTCAGGGCCCGCAGTGATGTCTTCTTCAATTTGTAATAGGGCCATACCTGATTCTCGAGAGGTGATCCGAGGTTGTCTCCCTTGCAAAGAACAAACAGATCCAAAAGGAAAAGTCCACCTATATTTGATATCTCACAACTGTAGGGTCCTCACCACCGGCTGCATCTCACAGTGTTTCTGTAGAGTGATATGCAACAGATCTTGAAATAGTTGGATCTAATAATTGGAGAGGCCCGTGCTTCCCTGAGAATCTGTTCCTTTTGTGGGAATGATGTGCAGGCTGCCAAGACATCACGTGGGCGTGCACCAGGATCAATTATTTTTGGGATTGTTCTATGTACCCTGTCAAGCGGAAAGGTGACAGCCTCTTTGCCTGCAATTAAATCGGAAAAGTTAAGACATACAGTGTCTTTCAGATCAGCGTCTGTTTTGTTTTCCAGAATGTGTATGGATGTCAGATTAGTAATACATAGGTGAAAGTTCTTGGACACAAGGAGGCAATAACATAAACGTAGACCAATAGTTAGAATATAATTGGCTCTTTAAAGGCCCTTTATTCACAGTTTCTAACAAACAACATACAAAGTAATAAATGTAATTTATCAGACATAAAGACATACAATGACAAGAATATAATGTAATACATCACCGTTAGGGCAGCTGTAGAGAACACCTTCATCTCGCCTGGCACAACACTGCAAAGCCCCAAAGCAGGTAGGCAGAGAGAACCCCTCAGCTAACGGGTCTGGAATAGAGCAGCCTCCTTTTCAGTGAGACTTTTCCTTCTACCTCAGTGGATTACCCCACTCGTCTTATTTAGTCAGAGTCTCCGCCTTCCACAGGTTCCTGAATGTCTCTGGCCGGGTGACAGACAGCAAGTATTGGAGGCACTCTTAGAGTGGAAAAATCCAGAGTGGAAAAACCCATCTCATGCTACTGTGCTCCCATTCCCAGCACCATTATCAGTGCACCTGCTCCTTTTCGCCTCTTCTTGTAGCTTGTCCTTGAACGAGCAATGCAAAACTATCCTATGCAATGAACTCATGCGCTTCTCACTGGGATACTGCTAGCGCTGCTAAATCAAGCTTGCCTTCTAAAAGAGTTAATCGCAAAATGCAGACAAAATGCACACATTTAGCTTCCATATCCCAGTGAAACAAAAGACGGTTTCTGAAACCGACGAAAAATCATCACACAAGAAATACAACAACAACAAATAACCAAAACTAAAACAATCATAAAAATACACATAAAAGTGTAACCTAATGCACTAGGGATCCAAGAAAAAAAGTTGATCCCACCAGCTGCCAGTTTGATCCTGGGTCACTTGAGAAATCAGGTCCTTTAAACTACTAATATGTCTTTCAATAGATCGGGAATTATTACGCATATCAAAACAACACATACCCTCTACCACATTACACCCCAGATTATGTTTCAGAAGCAAATAATCAATAGCAGCTCTGTTCTGCAAAATGGCTTTCTTCAAAATTCTACTATCCAAACGCAATTCTTCCAGAGCTCGAGAGGTCTGATTTAGCCCCTTCACCACTAAACAAGCTAATCTAATCAGGGATTTATAACCCCCAGCAGCAGGTCCCCGCACACCCACTAAAGAAAATGCAAGAGCCAACACTTCTGCTTCAGACAATAAATGCACATGAGAATCACAATCAGGCGATAAACCCACGTGTTGAAAAGTAGATCTCCTCATGCGATGCAAAGCTGGTTGCAAAGGAAACATAGTCAGTCCCAGTCGAGTTAAAGCACAAGGACCTCCAGAAATGTTAGCAGGAATGTAAGTGTAGGTAACTTTCCCAAAGGAAAACAACCATCCAGTAGGTAACTTCACATATTTTAAATGGCTTGCAGCCCTCACTGTAAAATTACATAACCTCAAATTCGAAACATCACAACATGCACTAGTAGGTCGCGAATACAGCCGTTCATCGAACTCAATATGGTTCTCTCCATTGGACAATTCCAATTGTTGACACTTGCCAATGTCTTTAGGTTCACAAGTCATGTTATGACACATATCTACATGCGCAACATTGTAAGTCACAATGTGCGTCATATTTCTCCATTTGCGGGTTAACTCCTGACAAAACTTGCAGTACTCATAGACGGAAAACAAACTCCTCACATCATAATCTTCAACAAGCGAATCATTATGCAGGATTCCAAACAAACGTCGCAACACAGTAGCCGGCACAGCCACAAGACATGTTGAAAGCAGGTTTTCAGCATCATGACTGTTTAAAACATGTCGCGCCAAGCAGGCCCACATGTTGTCCGTTTGCTTCATGATGGAAGAATGACCATGCCGAAGAAAATAAAGATCTGCAAAGGCGGTAGGCAAAGCATTACCCCTAAATCTATGGTGTCTTCTTGCAAATGTCTGAACTCTCGCTGCTGCGTCGGCCGGCCATCAGGCATCGGTCATGGCCAATGTAGTGTAATCATCGAAACGGAACATCATTCATGTCTCCGGAGTTGGTTGCACAAAGGAGATACTTACCACTTTTCTTTGCATATCCACGAACTCTCACTAACAGACTCCACGCAGCCATACAAGCACAATCGCCACACACGGTCTGCAAAAAAAGACATTTTAGAAAAAATAGATATTTTATTTATTTTTATTTATTTTAATATTTATATTGCGCCGGTAGCTCGAGAGCCTCGGGACGCAGAAACAAGGACACGAGAACGGACGGACAGATAGTGATTAGACAGAGCGGACGGGACAGTCACATAGAATTAAGCTAACTGAGGTAGAGGCAGTGATGGCCGTTTATTTGAAGATGTGGGTTTTTACCTGTTTGCGAAAACGCGAGTAGTTGTTTTCCAGTCTAAGGTGGTCTGGTAGGTTGTTCCAAAGGTTGGCTGCAAGGGTTGGAAAGGCTCTACCTAAGCCACTTTTGAGTTTGTGTGGTGCCGTAGCAATTTTACCAAGTTGGGATTATCTCAGTGTTCTATTAGGAACGTATGGTTTGATCCTAGTTTTTAAGTAGGTTGAGCCTTTCCGTAGATGCATCTGTGAACGATGGTTAAGGTTTTGAAATGCACCCTATCTTCGATTTTCAGCCAATGAAGCTCCCTTCTGGAGTTGCTGATATGCTCTGATTTAGTGTTGAGCTTGACAATTCTTACCGCGTTGTTCTGTACAATTTGGTAGCTTTGTAGGCATTGCTTGGAGGCACCCAGGACTAAAGCGTTGCCATAGTCAAGGCGCGACAAGATGGTGGCTCTTGCTATGGTCATGCAATTTTCCTCAGATATGAATGGTCTGATGGCTTTTATTAGGCGGAGGTGGTAAGCACAGTTTTTTTTGATGAACTGTACTTGGGCGTCCGCACCCAACAATGCTTCTAGCAGCATACCTAGGGTTTTAACCTTGCTTAGGACCGGAATGGGGGTATCTTTAATGTGGAAGGATGTGTAGGATGAGGGTAGCTTAGCACGAGCAGAAGATGAGCCGAAAATCATGAGTTCCGTTTTTTTTCCGTTTAGGCACATCCAATTGGAGTCCATCCATTGCTCGACGTGGTTGTATATCGTGGTAAGTTGCTTGCTATCTTTCTGATAATTGCCACTTAGTTCGAATACAAGCTGCGTGTCGTCAGCATAGTTAGTGAAATAGGTGTTTATGTGGTCGAGAACAAGGCATAGGTACTTTAAGTAAAGATTAAACAGTAGGGGTGACATACTGGCCCCTTGGGGAACTCCACAGAGGATTTCTTTTTCGAGGGAGAACTTGTCCCCCCAGTGCACTCTGGATATTCTGTTTTTTAGAAAGGACATTATCCAGCTGATGGCTTCATCAGAACAGTTGGTGGTCTTTTTTAGCGCATTCTGGAGTAGGTTATGGTCGAGGAGATCAAATGTGGCTCTGAGGTCGAGTAGAACAAGGAGGCCTGTCTTACCCTTGTCAATAATACCGAGCATTTTGGTCTGCAGATCTAACATGGCCGTCTCTGTACTGTGTGCGGGGCGAAAACCAGACTGCTGTGGGTGGAGGGAATTAGATTCCTCTACGTGTGCCTGGAGCTGCATGGTGGCGATATTATCCATGATTTTGAGGATGAAATTGCAGTTTGTTATGGGTCTGAGATTATTCGGATCGCGTTGGTCGAGATTGGGTTTTTTTAACAGGGGGGTTACTGTGACTTTTTTGATGGCATTAGGGACTTCCTGGTCTCTAAAAGAGGCATTAATGATCTTTGTCAGGATGGGGGCGAAAATGTCTATGTTGTCCAATATTATCTTAGGTGGAATGATATTCTCTGCACAGGTCGTGGGTTTCATGGTCGCCAGTACTTTGATCATTTCGCTGTTGTTGATCTCTGTGAACTTGAAAGTTCCAATACCTGCTGTTGCAGTCTCAGCTGGCAGAGTGACTGTCGTTTTTTTGTTGATCAGGGAATTTATGATGGCGTCCCTGGCTTTTGAAATTTTGTTGAAGAAGGGGATCTGGGTGGCATCGCATTCTTCTTGAGAGTGTAGGAAAGGAGGGGTAATGGCTTTGGGTTTTTCTATGGATTTAAGGATATTAAACAGTTTGCTGGTGGAATTGGTAGCTGTAGAAATCTGTTCGTTATAGAAGTTTTTTTGGCCTCGGTTATCATATGTTTATATTTTATTTCGCTTTCCTTCCAGCGGGCTTTATTGGATTTTTTAGCCAGATATTTTCTCTGTTTCGTTTGTCCTTTTTTTGTTCTGCAAGTTCTTTTGAGAACCATTGTTGTTTTTTTTGGATGGGTCCGGTTGATTTAGTTTGGAGGGGAGCAATTTGGTCCGTGAGTTTCTCGAGGTGACTAAGTAGATTTGCTAACGTTGTTTCGCAGGAGTCATTCTCGGTTTGGTTTTTATCCACCTCAGCTAGGCATTGTATGAAGTGGTTCCTATCAATGTTTTTGTAGTTACGGTGTGTCGAGAGGGTCGGGCAGTTAGGGGTTTTGGGTTTGGGAAGAGGCAGGGTGATGTGGAAGGATATGCTATGATGGTCTGACCAAATGAAAGGTTCAGTCTTAAACTCTCGGGTTTCGAGATTGTTAGAGACGACCCAGTCAAGAAGATGGCCGTTCTCCATTGTGGGCTCTTCATTGTTGATCTCAAAGTCAATGTTGTTTAGGGATCTTTGAAGTTTGCTAGCTTCTTTGTCTTTTGTATCGCCATACCAGCGGTTAAAGTCGCCCATGACTAGTGTGGCTGTGTTGGGTCCTTTAAGCATATTGAGTTGATGCGTTATTTCGTCGTTGAATTCTGGGGTGGACTTGGGGGCCTGTATAGGACGATCAAGTTTAAACTACTGTTAGCCGTAGGGGTGTGTTTGAGGTGCAGTATTTCACAGCCTGTACATGCTATGCTGCTGGGAAACATATGTATAGAGTCTCTTGCGATGACTGCTACACCACCCCCCTCGCCTTCTTCTCTGTTTGAGTAGAAGATGGAGTAGCCTTCCGGGACTGCGATGTCGCAGGTGGGGCCGATAGGGTCCTTGAGCCAGCTTTCAGTTATGCAGAAGATGTCTATTTGTTAATTGACAATCCTGTCATGAACACATTGTGCATGTTTATTGGGAGAGCGCGTGTTAAGCAAGCATATTTGGGGGTGAAACTCGGGACTGTTCCGGGGGGGAACGGTCAATTTTTCTTTCTTGGGGGGCCTTTTGATGGCTACTTTTTCCTTTGAGTCCTGACTGACTCGGTTAAGGGCAGTTTCTACCACTTTTTGGACCAGGTTAATGCGCGCAAGCTTACTGAGATCTAACGCGAGCTTGTCGAAAGGGAGCAACCCCATGATTACCTGTGAGGATGTTACAGCGGTCTATGGGAAGACGGGCAGCACTTTCCGCCCCTGAACGGCGCGGACGGCGAGCACCGGCGCAGACCGGCTTGCCCCTGAAAGCGCCGGCACTGAAAGTGCCTGACGTATCCAAAAATAGGCGGCAAGTGCTCCTGGGAGCTGTAGTTCCCAGAGACTGTAGTTCAAAAATAAATGCAGCAGGAAAGACAAAATACGAGTGCTTGCTCGTTGCAAAAATGTCAAAAAATACTTTTAAACACACAAAGGTAAATCTAAGTTACAAAGTATTTCCAAAGCTGTACATTATGTTAGTAACGTTACCCCAGGTGATTCAGAGTAAATGGCAGCAGGTTTAAGAAAATGGGCAGTGCTTCTCTCCCTCCCACAAAATACAATTAGCTTTCTCCTGGGCCACGAGTGCCTTAGGGATAGATAAAGGAGGCCGGCGGGATATCAGCTTTGTACATCATTCACGTGAGTAACATTTGTCAGCAGGGTGTCATCCGCCGTCACGGCCATAGCCGTAATTGCCGGATGTTTCCGCGTTGGAGCTGGAAACACAGAGGTAGGGTGTTTTAGTCCTTTCTCTGTGTTCTTGCTACCAGCTCCAGTTACGTGACAAAGCGCCGCTGGAAGTATTTAAACTCCCCGCCTCCGGGCAGACGCTGCGTTGCAACCCACTTTGGACGCTTCCTGTTTCCGGGTTTCCTCGCCCCGATCCTCTGCCATCCACCTTTCAGATCTGCCAGAGGGTTTATCCTGTTTTCACCTGTGTTCCTGTTTCTTGCCTCGGAACGCTACTCCTCGCTTCAATTTCCTACCGCACTCCGGGCGGTACTCCGGTGTACTTCATTCCGTTTCTCTCTCTCTCTTCTGATTTCGGGAATCCTTCCCGTACTCTCTTTCTGCTGGGCTCCTCTGAGCTGTGCCTGCTGCATACCTTTTTTCCTCTTCCTGGAACCAGTGCCATATTTTCAAACTGCCACAAGGAGCCTCTGTCTCCCCTGACTCTACTGCTCCATGGTTTAGACTGTTGGACATCTACTCTGCTATCCGCCTCGCTCCATTGCTCTCATCAGCGATTATCCTGTAATCCGGATTAGAAGAGTCTACACTACTCCGCAGGGTTTTTTGTCTTTTGGGTTTTTCCCTGATTTCTGGCTTGGTTCCGGAAAGGGAGTCACAGGACAGCTGTTTATCCAGCGGTCACTGTGGCTTCCCTCCGTGACAAGCACATTCATCATAAGAAGGGAAGAGACTACCTTGCACGACGGCGTCTCCAAGAGACCGACAACTCAGACAGTTCAGGTGAGGAGAGTGTGCTTGCGGGGGAGAAAGAGTTTGAATTGCACCACTCATCACACAGGGATGTGGCTCCATTTTCTCTTTCCAGGTTACATCACTAAGACCAGTTGATCCTCCCCTGCTGCAATTACATCTGTCGGAACTGGTGGGCCGCTAGGTTTCTCAACCCATACTTTCAACCCCGGTACCATTTTGTCTAACGAGCCAAAACCTCTGTCCCCACGTGTAGTTACCTGTTACGCTCACCTGGTCTCTGCGGAGGTGTTGGGGCACGGTTGCAGCCCTCCCTAAATTTGAATCACCCCCTTCAGGCCTCTCCCTCAGTAGAAAATCTGTAAGCAGTGGTACGTGGTGCTACTGCTCCTGCGTGGAAATAAGAGTGTGTGAGTGCGCCAATCTGTGATTGTTGTACCTCTCAAACCCTTCACCCCAAAGTACGGTTTCTGTGAGCATACACCGGCCCTTAAAGCTCACCTGTGAATTATGGAAGATAAGCTCTCCGTCCTGCTACTTCTGGCAGGGGTGCATCGAATGGGATCTAGTTCCTTCACTGATCCCTGATGAGGATTAGTCCAGTCCAGCTGCGACTATGCTTCTCCTTATTATTGGTAAGTCTTTCTTGACCTCTTGTGATGCTGTTTGTTCTGTTTAATGTTTTTATATGTTGCTCCTATTTATGCGTGCAATAATATCTCTCTTCTGTTTTCTTCCCTTAGATGGAAATGCAGCCTCAATGCAGCTGTGAGATGCGAGACGCGGCCGGATGGAGAAGGGATGCTACCGCAATGTTCAGCAGCAGGTAAGTGATGGTTTAAGGAAAGCGCAAAGTGTGGCGAAGCACAACCTTAAACTGACTGTCTTTTCGATGTCTAACCTTGTCTTCTGTTTTTCCTTGCAGGCGCTGCTGTCGACAATGGAGCGTGTCGTGCTGCAGTGCCAAGATGAAGATATCGGCGTTCCGCAAAGTGTAAAGATGAATACTTGGTTCACCGGAGAGATGTACAGGTAAGAACAACTTCCCCTAGTTGGTAAGTATGCTGGTAGGAAGCAGGTTGTCCAGGAAGCAGGATCTTCAAAGGTAAGTCTGACCTCAGGCGACTGTGAGCGTTACGTTGCTTGCAAGTGCAGAATAACACGAAGCATCTGTCTTGAGGATCAGGGCAGCTTATATAGCTGAGATTGTGGGCACGCCCTTTAGGGCCGGCTTACCAGCCACACCCTGCCACTCTTAGAGAGTGGGCACGTGCAAAGGCGATCCATTAGCAGCCACACCCAAGAATACACTTGGGGCTGCTTAATGGATGAAATGTTCAAGGTTAGTGCATCTCAAGTGCTATGTCCATAATAAAAGTCTTTTGGTGTTAAATGGATGTTCTTTTTTACTTTTGTTCATGAGCCTGGCGCCAAAGGTTGCCAGGACAGTGTCCACCCAGGTCTCCTGTTCATGTGACCCCTGCATGCCTGTGCACCTGACCATTGCTAACTTCACAGGTACGATAATCAATTGTGCCACCCTATCCCCTTTGTGGATAGGTAGAATTTGGTCTCCACTGTTAACTAAAATAACTTTAATTTCCCCTTGGTAATCTGCATCCACAATACCTTGTAGCACTTAAATTCCCTTCAATGCTAATCCAGATCTACGGGCAATCAATCGCATATGATTCAATGCTATTGGTACTCCAATCCTTGTATCAATAACACATATCCCTCTAGGTTCAAGTCTGATCTCTTCATTAGAATGCAAGTCTATTCCGGCTGATTCTGGGGTCGCTCTATAAGGAGCTAGAGCCCCTAGCAATATCTCCCATTACAACAAAGTGTCCACTGCCACATTAAGTTTCATTTGTAAAGCTGGCGTTAACGTGTGTTTGCAATAGGTGTGTTATTCAACACTTGCACAGCATCCCAGATGCAATCCCGCCCCTCCTGTCAAGTTACCATCACCAGTTTTACGTAGTTGTTCTTTCAACAATCCATTCATTCTCTTAATCAACCCCGAAGCCTCTGGATCATACGGGGTGTGGAAGATCCACTCAATGCCCTTTTCCTGACAATATTCCTGAACTAACTTGCCTTTAAAGTGCAATCCATTATCACTTTGAATTTGTACAGGCACTCCATTGTACAATGCAATCTGGTCTAACAACTTTATGGTGTTTAACTGTGTTGCTCTCTTGCATGGGAACACCATTAAGTATCCAGAATATGTGTCCACAATGGTACATGCAAAGTGGCATCCTTTACTGATCGCATTGGACCGATATAATCAATCTGCCAAATGTGTCCTGGTAACATACCTCGCTTGAATGTTCCCTGAATTACCTGAGCAATAGGTTGATGTCTCTGATGCTGACATATTGGACAATTCACTAGGAATATTAATTCCTCTCATTTGTGCCTACCTGATAGTGGCTTTTTCTCTGAGATGCCCACTTTTCTGATGTGCCCATTTGGCCAGACTCTCCATACCATCGTCTTCTCGATCCCTCGCATCCACAGAGGAAATGTTGGCATGTTCATCTGCAACAGAATTAAACCAAAGCTCTATTAAGTCTGTTGTACAATGCGCATCTAGGTGATCCACTGTCAATTCACTGTTTGTCAACATTTCCGAAATATCTTGCCATAACTCTTTTCCCCACAATTGTTTCAAATAAATCCTCCACCCATTTTTCTGCCATGTTGTCAGCCGCACAACTAGTCAATTGGCCACAGACCACGAGTCTGTGTATACATGACACTGACCAGGTGATTCTTGTTTTAACGCCTGACACACTGCATACAGTTCTGCAAACATACTGCTCTGTCCTTTCCCTGTCGTTGTAAAAAGTTTCCTCATTTTGGGATTATTTGACACTGCTTTCCAATGTCGTTCAGTCCCTACATATTGGGCTGAACCATCAGTAAACCAAGAATGTTTTTGTTCACTTGTCAAATCTCCATATGGTATTCTCCATTTCACGGGAGATTCACAACGTCTACAGGGGACACACCAGCTCCTTGCTCATCTAACTTTGCCACTCCACCCTTCCCTGATTTGGCACGATCTTGAATGTACCATTCACTTGATAATGCTAGCCTCTTGAGCATGTCCTATTCGATGTGTCTTAGGAGAGCTCAGTACCCTTTGCATGATCGGAATCTCAGGTCTAATCAATACATCATGATTCACTGTCATCTGATCTTTGTCAAGAGCCCAATAGCATGCTAGCAATTGCTTTTCAAATGGAGTATATCTGCCACCATCCTCGGGTAACTTACGACTCCAAAAACCTAAAGGAACATGTTTCCTGTCTTGCTTTTGCCACAAACTCCAATTGGCATAATTGTCATGTGCAGATACATTTAGTCCAACCTCACCGGCTCTCAACAGCCACAAACCGAGCACACGTTGCACTGTGTCTTTTTCTAATTGAAATGCCTTCTCTTGCTCCTCTCCACATTCAAAGTCACATTTTTACTGTGTCACTTTGAAGAGGTGGCCAATGTTTGTCCCAAATGTGGTACATGCTGTCTCTAAAACCCAAACAACCCATTGAACTGTTGAGTCTGTTTTTTGTTGACCAGGGGTAGCAAATTCAAGTATCTTTTGTTTGGCCTTCGGCACCATTTCTCGATGTCCATTGTGCCACCGAATCCCCAAAAAGATCACTGTCGCTGCTGGACCTCGGATCTTGTCGTCATTATTCTCCCAGCCTTCCTTTCACAATCCTTCCATGATTGTTTCAAGGTGCATCCGCACACTTTGCTCATCTTTTCCCTGCACTAGAATGTCATCAATGTAGTGCAAAATCTGTGCATCAGGTTTGCAGAGTATTATGTCTCAGTGTTCTGCCCGGTGACTGATGGTCGGACTATGCACGCATCCCATAGGCAAACGTTCAAATGTATATTGCCGTCCATTCCATGAAAATGCAAACTGCTCTTGACACTCTTCTGCAATTAGTACTGGGCTCAAGTCGAGGGTACACGTGGGGGGACGGAGTCCCCCCACTTTATTCAGAAGGGGGACTTAGTCCCCCCAGCTAAAACAGAAACATTGGATGTCCTCTTTGAATTCATGAATTAAAGCAGACCTTGACCGCAGTCGTTAGGTTTGCAGGCCGGAAACTTCACCGCTGCACTATATAACCGATCAAAAATAACAAACAACTAAAGGTGAAATATCCCATTTTGGTACTGCAAGTCCCAGGGAAAGCATTTGTAGTGGTTCTTGGAGTTTAAAACATGCACACCTTTTAAGGTTTTCAAAAACACTATTAGAAGAAAATATCCTGTCTAGGTTTTGTGTGTGTGTTGATTTTATGACAGGCAAATGCCATTCCTCCTGTGCAATTTGGGTGGTTATGAATTTAATGAAATTCGCATATTTCACCTTGATATGCTAATTTCTGGCGACGTCACATCCCATTGCGTTTGTTGATGAGTCCCCCCACTTTAATTTTTAGGACTTGACCCCTGAATTAGTACAGTGAAAAATGCATTAACCAAATCAATCACTGCATACCATGTTCCCTCAAACCTCTGCACATTCTCAATCAAAGTAATGGCATCCAGGACTGCAGGTATTAAAGGAGGAGGAGTATGCTTATTTAACTCACGATAATCCACAGCCATTCTGTAACTTCCATCTGGTTTTTTGATCTGCCAAACCGGATTATTCCATGCCATAGTCACGGGACATAACACCCCTGCCTCAACATATCCTTTGATAGTATCTGAAATTTCCTTGTGTCCCCCAGGAATGCAGTATTGTTTCATTGACACATGTTTCATGGCCAAAAAGGAACCTGCAATGGGGGCATCTTCAATTTTCCCCCAATAACTGCCGTGCAGGTCAATGCACTCATTCTGAATGGATAGCTTTTGCCTTCTAAACCGAAGGTCAATCCCTCCAAAATGTAAAAACTAATAATGTACTCAGGTATCGGAACAATGATAACTTGATATTTCTGTCATTGTAAATTACCAATTTTCATGTCAACGCTCATCTTAACTGAGCGTGTCTCTTTCCCTCCCAGGCCAGTAATAGTAAAATGTCGACCTTTAAATCTCAAAGGATTTCCATGAATCAATGAGGCCTCTGCCCTGGTACTAATCAAAGCACAAACCTCTTTGGTATTCCCAGCTTGCCAAAAAGGTTTTACCTTCACATGAGGTCGCCTGTCCACCTTAATCTGGACAGACGCTACCGGAGTTTGAATACAATCCTATTAGTATTTTGCGTGCGTGTATTTGGACTCAGTCTCCAACACCGCACTCACCAGTTTTGCTCAAATCAGCATATGCCAGCTGATATGGTGAAGGTATCCCTAAAGACCCCTCATCCACCTCCTCCTCAGGCAGCGCGGAAGGGGAAGTGTCCCCATCTCGCTTATTCACAACCTGTCGTTTAACCTGTTTGTATCTCTCTTTTCCATCTAGCCCTCTTTTTGTATAGCTGATACATTTTGCGGGTTTCAATCCCGTCAATTTCTTCCACTCCATCTTTTAGTAGCACCAAAAACATGTCCTTCCTCGATACTCGTGAATCTTGACTATCGGACCTCTTACCGGGGTGCGTCTTTCACTCCACCCCTCTCTATTCCTTTCCCGTTCTCTGGGTTTTCCTCAATGTTGTCCCATTCACCCAGATCTGCTAACTGTTGGATGGCATCTACCACTTCATCCGTTAATTTGCCTGTCATTCCCACCATCAATGTCATGATAACATTTTTGTATGCAGTCGGGGCATTTCGAATGATAGCGATACTACTCCCATATGTTCTGGATCATCAATATGGATCACTTCCTTCATAGCATGATCCCTAAGTCTCTGAATGGCCTCTCTCAATGTATACCATCTCTTCTCCTCACTAGGCCAATGGGAAGTAATCAGATATTTGCGATTGCATCCCTGACCTGCTAAGTGTAACAACAAAAGTGTTGTTTCTCGCCCCTGGGCATAAGGAGGCGGCCCTGCTCGCAAGACCTCCTGTATATTCATTTCATGAGACCATGGCAAAAATCGCTGGGAATCTGTTGGATCTACGAGAAGGTCTGCTGCCCCTTTGTCGAATAATCTCACCATCCATGTTAACAGAGGCTCAACCGCCTTCTGTCTTAATCGACTGATAATCTCCCCAACCTCTTGCTGAGTAAAATCCTCCAGCGTGGTTAAATCTACTAACCCACCTGCTGGATTTTGCGGATGTGGCCCTGATCTTCGGCACGTGACCAGTTTAGCGGTCACTTCCTTCCTGTCAGGTTCTGGCTTAGATGGTGTCTCGCTGTCTGAACCACTCTCTGAACTGGTGGTGTCAAATATATCTCCGTCCCACTGGTAGGGATTCTATTCGACCCCTCCGGTGGCGATTACAATTGCCACCTTTCAAGAATTCACTCTCCCTCTCCTTTTCTGATATTTGTATCGGGCAACCCTCATGGCAGCTCATTCGGCCACCGCCTGATATCGGTCTGCCTTATCATGATACAATTTCATCTGCAGCTGCTGCTTTAACGCAATCTGCTTCTCCGCAGCCAACTCCTTCTCTAACTTCAAAATATTAGCCTGCAATTCTACATTTTGCTGATGCATCTTTCTAAATGCGTGCAACAAAATCCAACCTCTTCCGCCCAAAACTGAGCACTCCTTTACTTTTTCTGCAGCCACTTGCTGTAAGCCAGCTACCACTTCGGCTGGACTTTTGTCTCCTATGCTCTCATCCCATGGCTCATAGACCTGCACTGCATGCCCAAGTCTGTGCAGGTTTGTCATATGGACTCTTAGCCCAACCTGGGATTATCACTTCAGGACATTCTCCACCTGCAGAGATTCCCTTCTTCCTAAATAATAAACCTATTTGATTAATGGATATTCATCAATCTCCTGTCAAATCCCAAAGAACACAATCAAACACTTATCAAACCTAAAATATCAAAGAAATTGCCTTTCCATGTCCAAGCTCAGATTCGTCTGGTACTCGGAATCAAATACTTCACACATATCCTGCTTACAGCGCCACTATGTTTTGATTTCCAGAATGTTTATTTTTTTTTTTATTTTTTTTTTATTGTTTATGGTTTTTTTTCAAACCTTTACAAAATTCTTTTAAAAACAAGACAAAAAGACAATACAATATCTCAAATAATACACTTAGATCATAGCAAACACAATCCATCACATAGTAAAATTAAATAGCATCACTGCATTGTATAGTTCCATAAAATATAAAAACAATTGCTTACACATCAACATCACGAATAGTAGATAGCCTAACTTAGTCTATAGTTAGACATCACTATCTCACATGAATAAAGTTATATGGTTCACTCGCTGGACCTTAGTAGAAATATAATCCTCAATTCATTTCATATTGTACATAGTCACCACTTTACTAGACCCAATTGGAAACGCAACATTTACTTAAGAATTCTACTTTAGGATGCACTGCCCAAGCTGCCACAAAGGTTTAAGACAATCATAATATTCCTCTTTTGAGGCAATCTTAATGTGCAATTCATGGTAATTGATCAGGTGCAATTAGTAGCTTTTCAGATAGTTTTTGCTCAAGAATTAATAAAAAATGTGTTAAACAAATATTGAGACTTTGGTTTGTACCTGCCATGCATCTTTGCCAAAGGGACACTCTGCTTAGGCTAGATACTGTGTAAAGGTATTTACCAAGTATGTGAGTTCTGATGGTTTCAAAAAATGAACAGTAGACTGTAAGATGTTTCAGTGTTTCCATAGTACTATTCCCATTACAGAATCTACATTGACCATTAGTAGATGAGTTATTATAGGATTTCCAGAACATCAGTCGCTCATTCGTAAGTAACTGGTTCAAACGAAATCTCAGATACGTCTTCCTGGCTCGTTCACAAGGAAAGATGGCCTGGTACTTCGGTCGATGTCCCCACTGCCATGTAAATTTCGCATATTCACCAAAGGTTTGGTATTCATTAATTTTATCAATCAATAGACACCAATGGTATCTACAGTATTTAAGTTTGCACGAAGGCAAGCGCAGTACCAGATCATCCCGAGGGATCATGGCACTAGCTAACAACTCCTCCATCTTAGTCCTAAATTTTAGAAATGACGGAGGGTATCCTTTCTTTATCATAATTTCAAGATCTTCATAAAGTGAATCTTTAGGGGGCGCTAGCATTTTTCGATAGTGCATAAGAAGTCGCCAGTGCCATTTCACCGATAATGGTAATAAGCCCAGTTCATGACACACCATAGTATTCGGGGTGGAGAGAGCCAAACCCAATACAGTTTTCAACATTTTACCTTGAATCATGTCAAGAGTAGATGCCACATCCAGCAAACATATATCTAGAGAATACAATAAAATTGGTTCAATCTTTTGAGCATAAAATTTCATTATAGGGATCATTGAGTATTTCCCCAGACGATGATGAATCATTTTCATCTGCGTTGTTAGCATTTTTGTCTTATTAGACAAAATTGTCTTCCACCCCTCCAAAGAATATGAACTAGCAAGTTGATAACCTAAGTAGCGGATGGCAGTAAATGTAGGAATAGCAATACCATTCAGACCCCAATAAAATGTAATTGTTTTTTTCCAACCTTCAATAAATGTTATTATGAAGGATTTTTTGAGATTGATCTCTAGATTGTGGTTACTTGCAAAGGAATGAAATAAGGCCAATTTTGTCTGTAACCCAAAAGGGGTCCCAAAAAATAATAAATCGTCTGCAAAACTCAACCAATTAATCGCAGTTACCCCCAGTTTAACAGGAAAAATTATGGCATCCTTCCATTGCTCGTCCAAGTCTAATAAGTATAAGTTAAATGGGACCGCAGCAAGGTTGCATCCTTGTTTGAGGCCGATCTCGGTGGAAATTGGATCGGTGAATGCCCCATTTCTTGTCAAACGAATACGATAAGTGGTTTGTTTATGTAGAGCAGCAATGATAGCAACAAGCTGCTCTGGAAAACCAAATTTGATCAGTTTTGTCTATAAAATATGTCTAATTACAGAGTCGAATGCAGCGGTAAGATCCAGTGACGCCATGCATACCGGGCCTGCCTTATAAGATTTCGTCTGTTGATATACATGAGCAGTAAGCGTCGCATTAAGTTGACATCCCATATGACGTCGAAAACCAATCTGGTATTTCGATAGAAGATTGATTTTTATGATGTGCTGATTAATATGTTGGAGTAACAAGCTAGTAAAGATCTTCGCTGCAGCATCCATCAAAGCTATCGGCCTATAATTGGCCGGTTCATTCAATTGGCCCTTTTTGTAAATTGGGATGATATTGGCCATACACCACGAATTCGCAATGTAGCCCAGGGAGTAGATCGCATCAAATTTTATTTTGAGAATCCTTGCCCACAAATCCGGGTTAAGTTTAATCCGGCAAGGAGGAATCCCATCTGGACCTGGGGCTCTAGATCCTTTAGAATTCTTAATGATCATAGTTATATCTTCTGTCGTCCAATGACAACCACACAGGGTTGGCCTAAAAGTTAAGATATCCACATAACCACAAAAAGCAGTAGGTTTGGTAAATTTAGCCTTGATATCCGCCATCCAAACTACTGCAGATATTGCCGATTCTCTGATTGACTCAGTATTATCAATCAGGGTACGCATGGTGGCCCACACCTGTCTAGTGTTGTTCTTTAATAATAGAGTAATTAAATGCTGATTATCCCTATTTATCAGTTCAGACCTCATCATTTTTAGTTGTCTTTTATAGGTCATATTGATTTGAGCTTTGCTTTGATTAAATTCACTAGTTGTAAAATTAGTTTTGGCAAGTTGTCTAAGCAGTAGACGTTTCTCTTTCCTCAATGCAACTACTTTTAGATTAAACTGATGACGATGTGTAAATGTAGGCTTAATGGCCTTAGATTTCATCAAACAAACCATGTGAAGTGCAACTCTAATGGAGTTCTGGATCTCAGCGATGACACATGAGATTCCACTAGACACACAACTCCTATTAATCAAGGTATCGTTTTCAATTTTGTTGGTAACTTCATTGCAAGTGCTAGAAGTCCACTTGAGTGTGGCACCTACGCGATCGAATTCAATGGCATCAAGCATAGGGATATTATCGAAAATCATAACATTTAATCTAAGGTTAGAATCCAAAGATAAATGATCTCCCCTCCCAAGATTGTGAATTGCTATAGGGTCCATTAGTACTAACAGCCCCGTTGAAACAAAGATGTAATCAATAAGTGACACACAGGTACCACTAGCCCAGGTATACTGGGAGCTTCCCATTTTGAACGGAACACATTGAATATCCCATGAGAGAAGGAATTCCAGCCACTTTAAGCCATTTACCTGGGATTTTTTTTTCGAATCATGCGTAGCATATTTCCCATTCTTATCTATGAATAAACAAGTGGAATTGAAATCCCCACCAATTATTACATTCAACGTTAATTTATACATCAAAGCCTTTTCAAAGATATAGTTCAGTCGATTAGTAATTGTTTCAAAACAAACAGTGACCTCATTCCAATATAAATCAACAATCAGAAGATCTTGCCCTACTAGATCTTTGCATGCAATTCCCACCACCAATAAAGCTTCATCAGCCCACACAATAGAGGATTCTAATTTTAACTGCTTATCAATCAGTATGGCAAGGCCTCCAGCTGGACGGCCTTGATCACCTCTTCTAGCCGGCTGTTGATAAGCATCAAACCCTTCTAGGACTAGATTTCCCATGGACATAGTTTCTTGTATTAAACAAATCCCTGGGCGACTGTCCCTATCCAAAGACTCATTCCATAACCTTAAATTAGCACTGCCGCATGAGTTCCAGGAAAGTATCCCAATCCCCAGATTTTCATCCTATTTGCCTCCCAATTTTGTGTGCGGGGCAGATGGAGTCAACGCCCCCATACTCATCATACCCGTAAGGGATGCTGCTAAGTTCATAAATTGCTTCAGCACCTCCTCTTTAGTCAGTGGTTGAGAACCCACTGAATTAGGTATTTGCAGGGATTCAGGAATAGTTGCAATGAAAATTTCCGCGAGTTCACTGGTATTAAAGAGACAAGGATGTAGTCCCAATAATTCCAGATCTTCTCGCTGAGCCCAAATCAGTCTTGTGATGATATGTGACTGATAGCCACATATCATCCGTGTAGGATTGTTATGTGCCAAACGAACCCAGTCAATATCGTTGCTTCTGATAGTACGTAATGCTGGGATTTCTTGAAAGGCCTTTAGCATTGCAGATCGATTTAGGCTCGTTTTTGGAAAATTTAGTTGTTTGCTTTCCCATCCCATAATAGGTGGCATCTCGGGGGTTATGAACATTCCGGGCCTCATTACACGGTAGGCGCTAAAAAATGTGATTTACCGTCATGGCGCTATTAGCGTGTCCGCCATCGTAGGAGACCGCTAATAGCGTTCCATTACGAGTTAGCGGACACGCGCATAGGGCCATGCCGGTAAATGACCCTACCGCCATGGCGCAAAAGCACCTTACCGGCTCCGACCAAAGTGCTGATAGCACCTCCGCACTCATGCTGCACGCTATTAGCGGTCACCGCTGTTAGCGGTCACTGCTATTAGCGGTCACCGTAAAACACCGGAACCGGAAATAGCGTCATCGCACCGGAACGGGAAAGAGCCCGGCGGCCATCTTTAAAAACACAATCCATTGCCATCCCCTGCACTCAGGACCTGCAGCAACACCACGACTGGCAAAACCACATCCCACAAGAACAAACAATGCCCAAGGCCCTAAAGAAAGCCGATGCGCGCCAGCGCAAAGAACGCTTCTCAAACGAGGAATTGAAAATGCTGGCAGACACCCTGGCTGCAAATGCAGACGTAGTGTTCGCTAGCGACATGCGGCGCCCGGCACTCCTGAGAAAAAAGGAAATCTGGGCTGAGGTGGCGCAGAAAGTCAGTGCGGTGGGCTCCACCCCCCGCACCGTAAAGGACGTGCGCAAGCGGTGGGATGATCTGCGCCTCCGTGTACGCAGCATTTTATCGGCCAACAGGAATCTGGCCATGGGCACAGGCGGCGGAGGTGGATCCCCGATGAAGATGCAGGAGTGGGAGGAGACATGTGCCAGCACCATTGGCATAGAATCCATCGAGGGAGTGGGCCGAATGGAGTGTGGTGTGGCAACAACGTCAGACGGAAGTGAGTGACCATGCAAAACACAGCAATGCCAAGCATGAGTCCCTCCCCCAAATGTGAATTGGGAATCAGCTAATGGATGGGGTCATCACACACACATGTACACAACCCTGCATATATGCCCTGCACATCCCCACACAACCACATGCATGCAGCACCTCACACACGTGTCACCCTGACACATGTCCGGATGACCCACCCATCTGGCCAACAACCTGCAGGCCCAAACTAGATGTCCAAATCCAAAGAACTGCAGCAACAACAACATATGCATGATGCACGTTGACCCATCACTGATGTTATCCCTGTCTTGCTCCCCCACAGGGTCACAATCTGACAGTGAGGAGCTGGACTCTGCAATGCAGGCCCCACCACCCAAAAAGCAGGCCAAGGGAAAGGATGCAGGCACCAGGCCCAGTACATCGAGGGGCACTGGGATATCTGGAGTGGCCCAGCGTTCAACAGCCACCCACGCAACGACCACACCAAGGGTCGAAATGCCATCCGACACTGTGGCAGCACCCCCACCACCCACCCCCACCACTCAGGAGCCAGTGCCAGAAGGCACGCCGTCCGCAGCCAATAGCTCCGTCGGGGAAGCAGCAGCCACGGCACCTATGAGTGATGTGGAAGACCCATGTCCGACACCGGAAGGGCAGCGTACACCCAGCACCCAGCTGTCCCCACTCCACAGCCCATGCAACACATCCAATGGCAGCATCCATGAGGTGCATGCCGGAGATGCAATGGATGGGTCATTCAGTCCCGTGGCGAGCTCACCTGATGTCGGCCACATGCAGCAAGCTGCGCCGAGGAGTAACAGGGGCAGGGCCGCAGACGACACCATGAGCCTGATACGCCAGCGCCAGGAGGAGCTCAATGCCCTGGTTGCCCGGCAAGTGAGCGAGGCTGCCTCGACCAGGGAGGATATCCGGGTGTTGTCAAGGGACATGAAAGCTGCCATGGACAGCAACACGACGCGCCTATGTGACGAGATGGCCGCTGTGAGGCAGGTCCTAACGCGCATTGCTGAGGCGATGGAGAGCATGCGTCACTCACAGGGAGCAGATCAACCAGCCACGCCCTCGTCTACTAGCTCCGACCAGACAACCATCCTGCGCAGGTCCAGCCGGTCCTTGCGGCGGTCAGACTCTCAACCCCCCAATGGTGGTAGTGGAGGAGGGAAGTAGGGCCAGCCTGTCCCTGTTGACACTTGGGAACTAATGCAGCACTGATGTGCACACCATGTTCGGTGGAGTTGTGGGGGGAGGGGGGTGAGGGTGTTCGGTGGAGTTGTGGGGGGAGGGGGGTGAGGGTGTTCGGTGGAGTTGTGGGGGGAGGGAGGGGAGGGTGTTCGGTGGAGTTGTGGGGGGAGGGCGGTGAGGGTGTTCGGTGGAGTTGTGGGGGGAGGGGGGTGAGGGTGTTTGGGGGAGTTGTGGGGGGAGGGGGGTGAGGGTGTTTGGGGGAGTTGTGGGGGGAGGGGGGTGAGGGTTGTTGGGGTGGAGGGTACATGCACGTTTGAATGTCATAATGCTCAATACACACGTAATGGCATGGATAATCACATGACTGGACATTGATCATTGTGTATGTGTGCTTTATTGTTGAAGGGTGCACTGTGTTTATGTCCTCCATACACCCCGTGCCCTGAGCTGAACACCAATTGCACCCTCCTAATCCATGTGCATCAGAAACAATGGTCTATCAGGTGCTGCCGCACAGCACGTCCCTCATGGGCATCGCCACCTGCATGACCTGCAGCCCCCTCTCCTCCATCCTCATCCCCGTCATCATCCTCAGACGGTGGTCGCAGTTCTATGTCAGGGGGCATTGGCACATTCCGTCTGATACACATATTGTGAAGCATGACACATGCCATGGTGATCTTGGCCACCTTCTCATGCCCGTACAGGAGTGCCCCCCCCGACCTGCTGAGGCACCGGAAGCGTTCCTTCAATAGGCCGAATGTCTGCTCGATCACCACGTGGGTACGGGGGTGTGCATGATTGTAGTCCTCTTCGTGCCTGTTCTGTGGGTTCCGCACAGGGGTAAGGAGCCACCTCTTCAGGGGATAACCTGCATCACCTGCATGGGTGCAACAATGGGTATGTGTAAGTGTCTACATAATGTGGAGCGTGCACATATCACACAAACAAACATTGCATATTCAACGACATCCACTGATCCAAGCACGCATGGCAATCAGTGTAACTGCAATGTGGGAAGGTGAGGTGGTCCTTGCAAGTGGACATGCACCATGCATGCATACAGCAGGGATTGCCATGTCCCGCCAGAGTTTAAGTGATTTGTGTTTCCTGGCCCTGGCAACGTTAGTGCCACACTGCTAGTACACTGCCATTCCTTAGTTGATGTCCCCATGCTGTTTGATGGCAATTCTGTGGTTGGGTACGGGTGTGCCTCACCACAATGGCTACAGGGGATCCATTTGTATGCACTCATGTGCGCGGACCATTTCTGATGTTGTTCAGCGTACATTTCAGTTGTGATTTTGATATGCATGTTGCTGATTTGTGTAATGGGGGAATGGTGTGTTGTGCGGTGTGCATGTTGTTTGGAATGGCCTGTTTGGCGTAATGGATTGATATGTTTGCCGTGGCACTCACTTCCAGCATGTGGTTTTGTCTCTGGTCCATTGTGGGCTGCCTCACTGTACAGTGATGCAAATATGTATGTCCATTCTTCTCATGACACCAGTTCACGCCCAGTTGGAGTATGCATCTCCCCCCCCATTCACGGCCAGTTGGAGTATGCATCTCCCCCCCCATTCACGGCCAGTTGGAGTATGCATCTCCCCCCCCCCATTCACGCCCAGTTGGAGTATGCATCTCCCCCTCCCCCCCATTCACGCCCAGTTGGAGTATGCATCTCCCCCCCCCCCATTCACGCCCAGTTGGAGTATGCATCTCCCCCCCCACTCACAATCCACATCACACTGACATGTGGTCGGCCTGCTACTCACCAAGTAGCCACGAACGTTGTCCAGCATGTCGCTCCATGTATCGTGGTATTGTCGAGTTCCGCAGGACCATTGCATCATGGGTTGAACCGGGATATCGGGCACAGCAATGTGTGATGATCTTATTGGAGTCACATACCATTTGGACGTTGATGGAGTGGTATTGCTTTCTGTTACGGTACACTACCTCATTGGCATGTGGGACCAGCAGTTCTACATGGGTACAGTCGATGGCCCCGATGCAACTTGGGATGCCTGCCAGTGAATGGAAGCCAACTTTGGTGTTGGAGATCTCCTGGGCAGTCCGTGGCATGTATATGTGTTGACTTGTGTGCTGCAGGAGGGCATCGAGCACCTGGTTCAGTGTGCGTGAGAATACTGGTTGTGATATGCCATGCATCTGACCTACCGTATGCTGGTAGGTGCCTGTGGCCAAGAAGTGGAGCACTGTTACTACCTTCAGTAGAGGGGGGATGGCAGTACGGATGTCAATGAGACTCACAAGGTCGTTGTATATCATGTCTACTATGGTGGTGATGGTATCCCAGTCCAGACGGTACAGGGTGTGTATCTGCTCAGGGGTTAGGTTGACTGGACTGGCTCTGATCCTGGGAATTGGTGGCTGCCTCTGTGCTATCACTAGGTGCACTGGTGGTGCTTGCTGCGCCTGTCTTGCCCTCCTCCTCCTCCTCCTGCGTCTCCTCTGTGCTGCCTGTTGTTGTAGCTGCTGCACAGCAATCATGTCCTCTAGCCCATGTAATGCTGCTAGTATTGCATCCATCTTGGTGTGGGAATGGGTGTGGGGAGGGGTGTGGTGTGCTCTTTTGTGCTGCCAGTCTCCATTGCCTCCACCTGTGCTGATTTTGTCCACCTGTGGCAGGTGGGAACTCTGCTGTGCTCTTTTAACGTGTGGTTCGCGATGCCGGTATTAGCGCCTTGCCGGTAAGGGTTCTTTGGGTCTACTACATGCTGGTATTGCCATGTACGCATGGCTCGTGATGCCGTGATATTAGCGCTATGCCGCTATTTCCGGTCTGAGGGGCCGCGCGCTCACGGACTTGCCGCTAATAGTGCCACCGTACTTTGCGGTGCCGCTAATAGCGGTATGTCCGGTTCGTGATTGGGGAGGGGATTTACCGATACCGGTAATCCCTTACCGGTAACGGTATGTCCCTACCGCCTACCGTGTAATGAGGCCCTCCGTCTTTTTTTGCCATTTGATCATTAGGATAGGATTCAGAGTAGACCTCATAAGTCTGGCTTGGGGGTTCTACTTTAGACGTATTCAGGTCCATGTTTGTAGTATGCTTACCTTGCAAATCACCCAGCTCTTCAACTACCTCCCTATTGTCAGTGACTACTTTATATGCAAGATCTTTAATGCCACTAAGCGAGGGTCCCACCCTAGGGGGGGAGTGAATCATCAATGGCTTATCCAAATTTGCCTGTCCATTAATCATTATCTTGGAATTATTCAGAGTAGATTTATTTGCAACTATTTTGTTCATGGTTTTATTGGTGGCTGCAACCTTGATTTTATTGGAGGCCTTCTTCATGTATAGAGCAGGAAAGAACTTTATCAAGTCTGTTTGTTTTTGTTTGGGCGAACAACCATGCTCTCCCACAGCAATCCCCCCCCAAATCTCTTCCTGTGTTGTTTTTAATCGGCGACATCTGAGAGTCGCCAAGACTGTGTGTTACATCAATATTCAATACTGCCCTTGACTCTTTATTCAACTGCAATAGATCAATCCTCTCTTCTTCATGGGACAAGTTCTTTGGATCGACTTTCAATGAGTCTAAAGTGACTTTAGGGAGAGTTTGATGATTCTTTAATTTTATGTTTTTTGCTTGATTGATTTTACGTTTTGTTGCTCTCAGCAGCATTTTTTTCTGCTTCCTTGACAGGACAGGTTCATATACCTGTTCCTCATTCGTGAGTGTTTTCAAATCGTGCTGACATAACTGAGCCTCATCTTCCAAATCAATCAGGTTGGTTAAAGCTGAGGGACTATCCAAAAGTTCCTCTTTTGCTAACTTAGGTATCGCTAAGATCGGAGCAGCGATCACATCATCACTAGTCATCTGAGCATCCACAGGTAGTGCACTTGGACTGCTCCTTGTTACAGTGGCTAGTATCTGTTGTATGGCCGCTGCATTAGCCGATACCATCTCAGTTAGATGTTTGGTTTCTGCTGCAGCTGGTGTATCATTTTTGGTAGGATCACCAGCAGTAACTGCTGCAAAGGTAGTTGTCGCCATAGGTCCCAATCGTGGGTCAGCG
The DNA here is from genome assembly GCF_040938575.1 of Ambystoma mexicanum. Taxonomy (NCBI): domain Eukaryota; kingdom Metazoa; phylum Chordata; class Amphibia; order Caudata; family Ambystomatidae; genus Ambystoma; species Ambystoma mexicanum. The sequence goes on along the minus strand of NC_090931.1, from coordinate 58,401,270 downwards.
GGCGTTTGAGAAGCTTTATTCTTCGGTAAGGGGCTCTCCCTTTGTTTACCATTAGAGAGGGCCGCTACCATATCACAAGTGAACAATAACCCCTCTATTCTGTTGACCTTAGTAAGCAGGTCAGTTAGCATGCTGTGTCAATATCCAAGTTGGATATGAGTCTGGTCATGTCCTTTATCTAGTAAATTAAGGATCCTGGACAATACTGGAAACTCAGCTCCGATATCTGAGGACTCAATTAGGTTACGTTCTGCTTCACCTTCTAGAACCGATAAAGTTATTTGTGGTTCAACAGGGGAGGGTACCAGTGCTGGAAGAAATCCCGACATCCTAGGAGTCCCTTCAGGAGGAATTTCTACTTCTGAGGGAGAGCTAGTCTCTGAATTTTTGAATTCCTTATTCGCATCATTATTACCAATTTGGTCATCGAAAAGAGTATGCCCCTACGCCTTCATATGAGGTACTAGATCAGAGTCAATGTGCACATGTACATCCTCCATGCAGTACTTATTGGCTTTAATTGGGGTGGAGGGCCCTCTAGAAAAATGCATCCTCCTATCCAACAATGCCTCAATAGCAGGAGCAATAATTGATACATCAGAGAATCTAGGCTTTGTGGTAGTGATACCCATTTTCGTTAGTAATTCACCTTTCCCATACTCTCCTAAGGTTTCACCCAGAACCCCATTATCAGAATCGTGGTTCATTGCTTTGAGCTTAAAGGTCTCTAATGTCGATTCAGAATTATTCTCGGGAGTGCTTTCCACTGATGTCTCGGGCAGCGTTATTTTGCCAGACATATCCCCCTGGGTTTCTACACACGCCGGCGTTCCCACCTTGTTAGATAAATCATTCTCTTCGCTCTCAAAGTCCCCCATTTCCTCATTATCTGCGTGTGTTATCATGGTATCATTCATATCATTACTCATCTTACTGTGTATTTTTCACCCACTACGGAGACCATTCACCATGATCGATCAACAAGGAATTTGGTGATTACCCTGTACTCAAGTAACCAATTCAACGGCCTAGAGTTTACTATTAATGCACTCAGCCCAGCTTACCTCCCAGCAGCCAACCCACCGCACACTGCATAGTGAACAGTTAACAGTACTTCCTCTGTACTTCCCACGGTGCGCGCACGAGTGCGCTGGCTGATGGGTATAAGTAGGAGGTTGCCAAGAGGAGTGGGCGTCACAGAGGGCAGAGCCCAGCCAAAACAGTCCTTTCAGAGAAGGAGACAAAACAAAACAACCAATCAGTAAACTAGAATTTCAATCCACAAAGACACAGCGTTAACGCACTTCTCGCGTGCACGAAGGCACCACTAGACAGACAAGCTAGGCTAGGCACACAATGTACTCTAAGTATACGCGGTTCACGCGTGCATGATGGCACGCCAAGCTCGCCTGTTATGCGCACAGGAAGTTATAAAGTCACCTTCTTCTAGTGCCACTAGATCAGGCAGTCCAAGGTGTTCAGCAGAAAGACTTCCTCCTGCCGTAATGCCAATTGAAGCACGTAATTCCGTATGAGCAGCGAATGGAAAAAATGCTCGATATCAATCCAAAGCAATCCCAACACAGCACGGCACGCCAGTTAACAGTACTTCCTCTGTACTTCCCACGGTGCGCCCGTGGAGGGACCTCAAATTAGTAATACATACCCCACTACACAAGGTGAAAGTTCTTGGACACAGGGTGGCAATAACACAGACTTAGACCAATAGTTAGAATATAATTGGCTCATTACAGGCTCTTTATTCACAGTTTCTAACAAACAACATACAAAGGAATAAATGTAATTTATCAGACATAAAGACATACAATGACAAGAATATAATCTAATACATCACCGTTAGGGCAGCTGTAGAGAACACCTTCATCTCGCCTGGCACAACACTGCAAAGCCCCAAAGCAGGTAGGCAGAGAGAACCCCTCAGCTAACAGGTCTGGAACGGAACGTCCTCCTTCTCAGTGAGACTTTTCCTTCTACCTCAGTGGATTACCCCACTCTTCTTATTTGGTCAGAGTCTCTGCCTTCCCCAGGTTACTGAATGTCTCCGGCCGTAATGAGAGACAGCAAGCATCGGAGGCACTCTTAGAGTGGAAAAATCCAGACAGTGGAAAAATCCATCTCATGCTCTTGTGCTCCCGTTCCAAGCACCCTTATCAGTGCACCTGCTCATCTCAGTCTCTCGTAGGTAGCCCTTGAACAAGCAATGCCAAACTATCCTATACAATGAAATCATGAACTTCTCAATACAATACTGCTGTTGCTGCTAAATCATGTTTGCCTTCTAAAAGCGTTTATCGCAAAATGCAGACTTTCACTGCGGTCGGAAGCAAATGTCCAAAATGACCGCTTGTCTATGATCGTTTCCGGAAGATTTTGTATCCGTATGTTAGGAAGTCTGGATCTGTTGTCAAGGTCCTCACACTGTATTTCGAGGTTGTGTGTAAACCTGGCCAGCTCTTCTAAGTCAATATCAGACTGTTTGGTCTCCAGTGTCAACTCCTGGATTGTCGGTGCATTGATGTCTACGCGCTCCCCCATGGAACAAATGTCCTTACTGAAGTCTCATAGTGACGGCCTGATTTCCGTTGTGAAGGAGGTGAACTGCTCTTGAAATGAAGCCAGAACCTTGTCCTGGAATTCTTGAAAACGAATTGCAAAGTCTTCCTTAGAGACAGCCATTTCCGGATTGGGGTAGCTAGATTCTTCAATGGGGTTAACTGCTAGTGTATTTCCGGCTAAAGGTGTTACCTGGCCCAGGGCCCAGATTCTTTGTAGGGGATTTGGTGCAATTTGAGGAGCTTGGGTGCACCAGACCTAGATTATCTTCTTTTTGCCCCTCGGCATATGATCCAGAGGTTACTGTGTCGCTTTTTCCCCTGTCTGTTTTATGACAATTCTGTGGAGGCTGGCGACCCCCAGCAGGTGAAGGGAATCTGATTTTAGTTGTCCTAGCGGCAAAAGAACACCTCAAAACGTTCACCCTTAGGCTTTACCAGGAATTATACCGGGACCATGAGAGGTGCTTTATTTACATGATCGCTGGCCCTTCCATTGTCCCTCATGTTGTTGAAGCTAAGATTGATGGCACTGATTATAGTTGTTCTGCCCCTCCGCTGTGCTCAATGTCTTTAGGAGGGCTCCCCAGGAGGGCTCCCCGGGGTGGCAAAGGTCTGCACTCGAGGAGTGGGCCGGTCTCTGCTATTAAAGTTGCCTGATCGTAGTGGGAGGGCAACGCTCTGTTAACGTACCAGTGTGTGAACGCCAGGCCCCCGGTCCCGTGTCCGGTTGCTTTCCTTTAGGGCCCTGAATAGAGAAAAGTCCTTGTTGGCAGCACCTTCACCGGCTGGCACATGATTTTGAGGGCCACACCCTTCCAAATAGCTGGTCTTCCTGCAGCGCGTTCGTTGCACCGGAACGACTTTAGTGGTAGAATGCTACAGTTCTCGAGTACCTGTGGTCTTCTCCAGATGACATCCCACTACAGTGTTGTCATTAGGGGGCCAGAGGGTGCTGCCCTAATTCAGGCTGCAGACAACGGAGCACATGCAGACACGTCTTCAAGGTGCGTTGGCCATCTTGGAATTGTATTGTTAGCTTTTGTAACATTTTATTTTAAACCAAAACAAACAATAAACCCTAACTAAACCTACTCTACTAGGGGATTGCTACCTAGTTTAGGATCTACGGGAAGCCCTCCTAGCATTCACAATACTAACCCTCCCACTAAAAAACATAAACATTTAAATGAACATGAAAACAACATAGAGCAGGAATCCCACAAGGTGGGGTTTTATGAAGTGGGAAAAACGAAACTACGCATCTTCCTGGACTTAACGCTGGAGGTGCAACGTCAAAGGAGAACTTATGATGAAGTGAGGCGGTGCCTCAGGGATCTTAGTATAAAGTATATGGTGTTTTTCCCAGCCAAATTGAAGGTCATAGTGGGTGGGAAATCATGTTTTTTCACGTCCCCCCAGGAGGTATGGGACTGGTTAGACACAACACCACAAGGCTCAGATCCACAGAATGGGAAGGGGGCGGGGATGTCACAACCGGGGGACTAAGGGTGTATTAAGAGGAGTATGGGCTAAAAGCTGGTGGCATACAAGACCTTTAAGGGTTAGCTGAGGTATCCGCGAATTGGGAGTGAGTGAGAGATGTTGAGAAGACAGGTGGGAGCAGGGGCAAAGGGGAGCCCCCCTGGTTTAGACCAACAACCGTTTACCCACGGGGAGGTGGGGCAAAGTGGGGAAAGCCGGTCCAAAGGTCAAAAGTTACAGGCAGGGAGGATCCAGACCCTAGTTGGGGAAGGTCTGTGGGGCGGAAGGGAGGGCTTGGAATTGGGGGACGAAGTGAGGGGGCAGGGACAGAGATGGGAGAGAGGATAATGAGGAGAATGGGGGGAGGTTTGTGGATCAGTTGGTGGGAGGGGTGGGAGGGGAGTTGGGTGTACAAACAAGTTTGACACGTTTGCCTAGTTGGTTGATGTTTATAATTAAATTGAATGAGCAGATCGAGACGACTTACACAGAACAGAGGAGTAATAGAATGGAAAGTAACAGGAGATGGGGAAATGAGGAGTCAAAGTAGAAATGGGGGGTGAAAGTTTGAAAATTGGAACCTGGAACGTCTGAGGACTGGGTACAAAATTGAAATGTCAGCGGTTAGTGGGCTTTCTAAAAAGACATGGGGTGCAGCTAGCACTGATACAAGAAACCCATATAGTACGCAAAGACCTAGACTAGCTCATGAAGTATCGGGGAGGGGTGGTGGTGGGTACATCTTTCTCGAAATTCGCAAGGTGGGTTCTGATTTGGGTAGCAGCGGGGGTGGCTTTACAGGTAGGCAAGGTGATCACTGACGAGTTAGGAAGGACGGTGGTACTTCAGGGTATACTGGAGGGAAGGGACATTTGTGTGGTGAACTCCTATGCTCCCAACATAGATGATAAAGAATATTTCGGTCATGCAATTGGTGGGAAGCTATTGAGAGGGATTGTTTATATGGGGCAGGGGGTTTTAATTGTCTTTTAAACTCTAGCTTGGATAGCACATGGAAAGCAGGACTACAAAAGCAGCAAGTAGCATGGACATTACGGAAGATGGTAGAGTACTGGGACTTGGTGGAACTGTGGAGGGAGTCTCATGGGCAGGATTGCGGTTACTCTTACTTCTCTGGGGCACATGGAACCTATTCACAATTGGACTATGTGTTTTTTGGGGCAGACTATTTCAGTAGATTCAGTGGGACAGAATATTTAGGAAGGATCCTCTTGGATCACTCTCCCTTGTTTGTTTGTTTATTTATTATTTGTATTGTGCAGACATACCCTGAGGTAACAATGCGCAGCAGGTACAGGAAAATGCGAAGCTTAGTTACACAATTTTAGGTTACAAACAGATAATAAAGTATACATCAAGTCGTAAAAAGCATATGTACAATGGCATCTAACATCATAAGCAAGTTTACAGTAGCAAAATATACAAGTTTGATGGGAAGTCATTTCAGTTAGCGCTGCATTAGTAAGCCTTCGATTTCAACCATAGGATAGTGTTGGTCCTGAAGTTATGATAAGGAAGGTCAGCTCTTAGAGTGTGGGGTAGGGAGTTCCATAATTTAGCTGCTTTCACCGGGAAGCTGTTACCACCTATAGTAGACCTATTGAATTTAGGGATAGCGAGGCAGTCTTTGTAGGCAGTTCTGGACGGTCTCAGGGAGTGTTATTTGTGGAATTTGTTGGCCAGGTAAGAAGGCGCAGCGTTATTAATGGATTTGTGGGTGAGTGGTAGGGTTTTTAGGTGGATTTTATTCAAGGTAGGTAGCCAGTTGTTCTGGCGGCTAATCTCAGTGATGTGGTCTCTTCTGGAGATGCCCAATGCCGCCCTGAGGGCGTTATTTTGTAAGATTTGGAGTTTCCGAGTGACATCTTTGGTTGCCCCGAGGTAGAGGGCGTTGCAGTAGTCTAGGCAAGAGAGGATAAGGGCTCTGGCCAAGGTAGTGCAACGAAAGTCAGATAGGAATGGTTTGGCTGTACGGATAAGTCTGCACGTGTAGGCCGTGGAGGACGCCAGAGAGTTCACCTGTTTTACAAGTGAGAGTTTTGAGTCTAGGTAGAAGCCCAGTGTTTTCACTTCATGGCCTACTTTGATGTTGATGCCATCAATTAAAAATGCAGAGTAGTTGGGGCCTAATTTTTTGGTGGCGACCATGGGAGGAATGCGACAGAGACTCTCGGCCACAGCTTTAGAAGAGGGAGCATTTAGGGGGCACTGAAGGAAGAGATAATGGGCTTCTTTTAAATCCACAAAGGTTCAGTGAAAGGGTGGAGAACCCTTTGGGAGGCCTTTAAGGTCACAATTAGGGGCCTTTCTATAGCCAAATCAACAGGGATTAGGGTGACTCTACAGGAGCAGCTGCAGAAACCAGAAGGGGAGGTAGCTGGAACAAGAGATGGAGGTGGGATGGGATAGGGGGAAGGAATTAGCTGACGCTCTGGCATCTCATCAAGAAGCGCAGGATTCACTTTCCAAATTCAAGGGAAGTCAGAAGTATAGGAGGATTCATGGTGAGGGAGATAAGGCGGGCGATTATTGGCCTGGTTGATCAAACGGGAACAACCCTGACACACCATCACTCAAATTAGAAGGGAATCGGGGGAATTGATTTCCACTCAAGCTGGGATAAATGAAGCCTTCGAACATTTCTATCAAACCCTGTACACGAGTGAAGGGATGTACTCAGATGATGATGCACAGAAAAGTCTAGATATGGCGTCTAGATATGGCTCAGTTACAGGTCCTGCCGAGCGATATCTGGGAGAAGCTAGATGAGCCCATTGAGGAAACAGAAATACGGGAGGTGCTACGGTCGATTGGGAGAGGCAAAGCTCCAGGAGGTGACGGATTCCCGGTGGAATTCTATTGCAGTTTTGAGGAATTACTGGACCCCTGACTTAAAAAGGTCTATGGTGAGGCCTTTGAGATAGGGATTCACCCGGACTCCATGTGTGAAGCGGTGATTATGGTCCTATTAAAGGAGTGAAAAGATCCACTTGAGTGCGCCTCCTATTGCCCGATCTTGTTGTTAAATGTAGACGTGAAAATTCTGGCTAAGGTATTGGCTACCTGATGTGGTGTGGCCCCGCGACTGGTACACCCAGATCAGTGTGGATTCATAGGGGGACAAAGCATGACAATGAATCGCCACCGCCTGCACAATGTGATGGACCAGGTCTGGGATTCTCGGGAAGATATGGCATTGGCTTCATTCGATGCCATGAAGGCCTTTGACTCAGTTGAATGGGAGTGGTTGTTTTGGGTGTTGAGAGCCTATGGGCTTGGGAGCAATATATGCCAGTGGCTGTGATTCCTATACAATAAACCGATGGCCAGGGTGAAGACGAATGATTGGGTGTCACAGCGATGGACGTTAAGTAGAGGGATGAGGCAAGGTTGCCCTGTCTCTCTAATATTGTTCTCAATGGTACTAGAACCTTTAGCAGGGTATCTCAGGGACAGAAATGGGGGATGCAGGCATCCTGCTGGGATGGGTACGACATATGGTCTCTTTATATGCTGATGATTTACTGCTATACGTGGGGAATCCTTTAGACAATTTACCAATTCTATTAGAGATAATGAACAACTTCCGGAAATTATCTGGCTTCCACATTAATAGGGAAAAGTAATTGCTGTTCCCACCGGGGGGCCTGTGTAACCGAGATCTTATGATCCTCGTGAATTGGGGACTTACGTGGGAAAGGGAGTCACTCCGGTACTTGGGCATCCAGATCTTCCATAACATCGAAGAGACATTTGTATACAATACAGGGAGGACACAGTCAGGAATAGGGGACTCAATTCAGTTCTGGAAGAAATTACTGCTGACTTTGATGGGCAGAGTGACATTGTTCAAAATGGTCATCCTCTGTCAAGGCTCCTTTACTATTTTACCAATAACCCTTACACCATCAAGAAAGCCTTCTTTAGGATGCTAGACGTACAGGTCAGAGAACTACTGTGGAATTCAGGGAGGAGGAGGGTTTCGCTAGCAACGCTGTGATATCCGCGCCAAAAGGGGTGCCTTAATCTACAAGTGGTACTTTATGGCAGCACAACTCCAAGCAGTGCTGATGTGGACGGATACCAGGAGGGAGTACCCATCAGGGTTATTGGGTGCCCTACCGATCCAGCAGAGCGGAGTGGAGTTACTGTGGGGAACCATTAGGGGTAAGGGGACCACGGTGGTGTTACAGGTAGTGCAGGAGATCGGGAAGAAGCTGTTGAGGAACAGGCAGATGTTGGGACTCTATGGCACAAAATTACCATGGAGCGTGGATCTAGGGCTATGGTCGGTGGTACAAAGAATGGGGTTCTTGGGATTGATAGAGAAGGGGTGTGTATGGGTGGGGGCTTTGTTCTAAGGGGGGAAGGTGATGCCATTTGAGGAATGGAGACAACAATATGGATTCTCTAGAGGACAATTCCTATTCTATGGGGCAATGGTTAAACGCTTAGAAAAGATATGGGCGGACATCACGGAGGAACCCACCACAAACACATGAATACAGGTGCTGCTGATGCTGGGAGTTGGGAGGGCTAGGATCTCACAAATGTATCAAGCACTGCAGGAGCTATCTCTGCTGGAGGAACTGGCAGTCAAGGGCAAGTGGGAAAAGGATGCAGGGGAACGGATCTCTGAGGCATACTGGGGGCAATATGGGAAGAGATCCAGAAGGTTTAAAGCAACACTATGTTTCAACTGATACAGTTCAATGGTTTGCATAGGGTGTATGTAACCCCCGTGAAATTACATGCAATGAACAATACCCTGAGAGCAGATTGTTCAAGATGTGGGGTTGGGCCAGCAGGGATCTGGAGTGCTTGGTGATTGTAAGTATTTGGCAATCAGTGGTGTTAAAGATCAATGAGCTATTGGCTCCAGTTTTAAATGCACCCCGAAAGTGTGTATATGGGGGCTATTGCCTACAGGGAAATGGCATAAAGTATGGAAACGATTGGCCTAATTCATGTTGATATTTGCCAAAAGGAGGGTGGCCATATCGTGGAAGAAACCTCAGGGCCGGTCTATACAGCAATGGCTGGGAGATATCCGGAGGTGGGGAATGGCAGAATTGTATGTCGTGCAACATACCCGGGACCCAATGTTAGAAGAGGGGTGGTGGCGGACTGGGGCCAGTTGTTAAATTGACTGTAATCTTCGACAGATTTGAAACCCCCCTGAGCCAGAGAGATGCCATGCAAGGGAGAAAGGGACATAGAGCTGAGTGAATGCAAGAACCGGGAAAAGAATGAAATCAGAATACAGGATGTACGTTGTCATGTTTGGGAGGGGTACTGGGGCGCTTTTTTTGCATTATGTACCATGCTCTGTAGCAATCAATCGTACTCTGTGAATCTGTAACTTTATGTATGAGAAAAAAACATAAAAGAGTTGAATAAAAATATGTTTTAAAAAAAAAACAACATAGATGAAAGCTTACCAAACAACCAGTGTCTTGAATGATTCTATTCGTATTGGGCAGGTCTTGTTCCCCCAGAAAGGTCCCAAAGTCAATTCTTCCAAGGAAAAGAAAAGTCTTGAAATGTTCCAATGCAACAAAAGTTCACTCAAATAAAAATCCACTGCTAGCAGTTATTCTTCGTTTGACGAAAAGATTCCCCTTTCCAAATTCCATAAAGAAACAACACTACCAATGGGATTCCTGGATATCCTCTCTCCAGGAAAAGATGAACAAAGTTGAAGACAAAAGTACCACTTCTACTTAACAACTCTTCTGTTTGCAACTCCTGCTGTGTCTGCTATATACAGTTTTATCAGGATGCTTCTACTTAGGAATTGCTCTCTCTCTCCAGGAACTCCCTTGATGAAACTGTGAGCACAGCCTCCATTGCCCCACAGTTAACTTTTGGCTTCTGCTACATTCAACTAGCACAGTTCTGACATGTGTCTTTGCAACCACAGTTCTGCTGCTACTGCAATTTATAAGGTTAGGCAACTTCCACAAGACTTCTTCGAGCTCTGCAGGTTGGCAAGGCACTCTTCTCTTATGTGGTAAGAGAGGGCAGCCTCTTTGACTTTCCTTCCTCCCTCTAGCTACCAACCATAATTATACTGCTACTGCTACAACTATATTTAGGCATCTCCAACAAGACTTCTTCGACCTCTACAGGTTGGCAAGACACTCTTCTCTCTTGTGTCACAACAAAAGGCAGCCTCTTTGCCTTTCATTCCGCCTTGTAGTTACGAACTACAGTTATTTTGAACAGGTATCCAGCTCCCTTCCCCAACTTCAAGGACACTGGGCCTCATTGTAAGTTTGTTGGTCCGGTAACTACGGTACCGGTAAGCTTGCCGGTACCATAGTTACCAGACTGGCAAACTATGAGTTCTGCTCGCGGGTGCCTTCCCGCCCGCCAGGTCTGACCTGGCGGGTGTACCTGCACACGCGAGCAGAGCATGTCGGATGCAGCGGCACCATTCTGAATAGTGCCGGTGCATCCGACCTCCTCATTCCCATTGAGCCCTATGAGGCTCAAATGGGAATGAGGAGCATTTCATTCTGGCGCCCGGGAATGGGCAAATACCGGGTCCAGCAGGGCCATAATGGCCCGGTATTTTCCCATTCGCGGGCACCGGAAATGTTCGCAAGTTTGGTGGCAGCCTGCCGGTTTTACCGGCAAGGCTACCGCCAAACTTATAGTGAGGCCCACTATTTCTTCAGTGGCTTTCCCAGGGATATAGTGCCACTCTTTCCAGTCTTGGAGATCCTTTGCCACCCCTAGTGTTGGAAGTCTCTGAGATAATACAGCTTCAACAACTCTTAAACAATATTGTTCAGTTCTTGGACGAGCTGGATATGCTGTAATAGGGTTTGGGCTATTGGCTTGGGCTGTACTTGTTCTCTGCTCTTCTTCTACTGCTTTCATAACTTCTGTTTCATTGTTTCGGGATGTTACAAGAGATCAGTTTTCCAATAAAAACCAAATTAAGCATATGCAATTTCATTTGACCTTTGAACTGCCACTTCAAAGTTACGCATTTGCACCTTTTGGTCAGCTTCTTGCCTCCAAGGTACACGGCAAACAATGTCTCATGTGCGATTTCTTAAGATGTGAAAACTGTGCTTGTAAAGCTTTGGCAGAGTCAATTAGGATTCAGTAGCTTTACCGGCAGCGTTCACTGTGTTAACAAGAGCGACGGGACCGCTCGACATTGAGTTATGCTTAACAATGAGAAAAGAAAAGGCTTTTACAACACGCGGGTGTTTCAGCTTTGATAATTTCATCACGTTACATTTCCTGTGTTAATATGACTTCCCACTTCTATAAAGAAGTTTATCTCGCTCTAATATGCACGCCAGTAATAAGAAAGCTGGCTACTGTTACCGGCAAGGTATTTAAGTTGATTTGGAGTACTTTCCTGATACCTCAATCACTGCTACGGTGGGCTGTTTCTGCTTCCCAGCATGGTTTCTTCCACTACTACTGCTGCAGGCACTCACACCTCTGTGCTGCACGGGTGTCTCAGAACTAGCCTTATCAAAGGAGAGACTTCCCTTCTCCAGTTCCCATCTGCTTGCTTCTGCACACAGGACTTGGGTGGATGCACGACTTCAGCTCTGCATTCACAGCAATTAGGCACACCAGGAAATACTGCCTGTTTCCTCCAGTTTCTTCCAATGCTGCCACAGCCAAACAGGGTTTGTGAGCACATGAACTCAGAGCCTGCAGGTGAAATCGGTCCCTTCTGTGGTTACACTTCCTTGTGAACTGCCAGCCTTGTGCTCTGTTCCTTCTATTTTTGCTACTGCCGAACTTCCAGCTCCCATTCCAGCTTCTTTCTACTGCTCTTCCCTGCAGCAGCCTTTTATGCCCCTCAGGCAGGTTAATTGGTTTCAGATACAGAACTAATTGCCTGACCCTGCCAAAAGCTATTAGGCTTGCCTGCCTGACCTGAGCTGCAGCATGTCTCTTTAGCCCTCTTCTTCTTTACAGTACCTGGGGGAATCTGGGACGTGCAGTCCTTTGTAGAAAGTTTCAATTTCTCTGCATCTTTAAAAGGATTAAATAAAGATTTCTCTCCCTTGATGTTATTATAATCGGAGTAAATATGTTTAACCTTTTTAGAGACAGTTGGGGCAGAGAAATTCACTGGTTCGCCGCTCCTGTTGGTAAACCTTTGACATTGTGGAGGATATGGATTTTTAGGGGTATAAAAGATAGGTTCTTTAGGTTCAACCCTAGGTGGAAGTACTTCTCTAGATTGTTCCTTTCCCCATGTGCAGTGGCAGTCCTACGGAGCTCCAACAAGGTCTCCATCCCTTCCTGAAGACTAATTCTGCAGGCAAGCCAGAGTTCCAAGGAAGGTTGGAGGTGATGTCCGCGAACATGGGCAGTCCCAGAGGGAAAAGCTGTAACACAGCCTAGCCAGAGCTCCAGGCTGGCCTTGGGGAGAATCAACCCACATGTGAGAAGGCCGCCCAAGGCCAGGGACATCACCCCCAACCATTCTGGAGCTCTGGCTGGGCTACGTTACAGAATTTCCCTCTCGGAATGGATGGCACCTTGCCGGGTCTCCCTGGGACTGCCGCTGTGCTTGGGATGTTCGACCCAAATGGGAGACAGCTGCTCAAGGCCAGGGACATCACCTCCGACTATCCTGGAGCTCTGCCTGGCCTGCGCTACAGCTTCTCCCGCCGGGAAAGGAGGGGGCCCTGCCAGGGCTCTCTGGGACTGCCACCGCACTTGGGCTTGGTCGACCCATATCAGAGACAGCCGCCCAAAGCCAGGGACATCCCTCTTGACTATCCTGGCGTTCTGGCTGTCTTGCATTACATCTTTTCCCTCTTGGAAAGGACAGGGCCTCTGGGACCGCCGCTGGGCTTAGGGGCGGTCAACCCACATAAGAGAGGGGTGCCCAAGGCCAGGGACATCACCCCTGACCATCTTGGAGCTCTGGCTAGGCTGCGTTAAAGAATTTCCCTCTGGGAAGGGATTGGGACATTGCCGGGGCTCCCTGGGACTGCCGCTGCACTTGGGGATGGTCAACCCACATGGGAGACGGGTGCCCAAGACCAGGGACATGACCCCCAGCCATCCTGGAACTCTGGCTGGCCTGTATTTGAGCTTCTCCCACGGGGGTCCCTGGCAATGCCGCTGCACTTGGGGATGGTCGACCCATATGGGAGAGAGCCCCCTAAGCCCGGGGTCATCAACTCTGACTAGCGTAGAGCTCTGACTGGCCTGTATTACAGCTTCTCCCCCTGGGAAAGGATGGGGACTCTGCCGGGCTCCCTGGGACTGCTACTGTGCTTGGGGATGGTAAACCCACATGGGAGATGGATCCCCAAGGCCGGGGACATCACCTCCAACCGTCCTGGAGTTCTGGCTGGGCTGCGTTACAGCTTTTCCCTCTGGGGAGGTATTGGCACACTGCCGGGCTCCCTGGTGGGTAAAAGCTATAATACAGGTCAGACAGAGCTCCAGGATGGTCGGGTGTAATGTCCCTGGCCTTGGGCAGCTGTCTCCCATGTCGGTTGACCGCCCCCAAACCCAGTGGCAGTCCCAGGGCGCCCCAGAAGGGTCCCTGTCCTTTGCCACAGGGAGAAGCTGTAACGCAGGCCATCCCCAGCAGGGTCCCCATCCCTTCCAGGAGAGAAATTCTGTAATGCAGCCCAGCCAGAGTTCCAGGACAGTTGGAGGTGATGTCCCCGGCCTTGGGCGCTTATCTCCCATGTGGGTCAACTGTCCCCAAGTCCAGCGTCAGTTCCGGGAGGCTCCTGCAGTGTCCCCGTCCTTTCCCGGAGGGAAAAGCTGTAACGCCCAGGGACATCACCCCCAGTCATTACCTCTACTTACAAATAGTTTGGGAAACAATGTTGCGTAAAAGAAAGAAGTATCCAAGAAATTATATGTCAGGATATTCAGGCTGTTGACCTCCCTTCCCCACGTTTTCAGCATGGGACAAGGTGGCACGCTCAAGCTTAGCACAGTTTATGGCTTTTCTAGCACAAGAATGCAGTTAAAACTTTTGCATCAGGGCCTTAAATGCCCAAGTCTCTTTGCCTTTCAAAATCTCTTCTTTCAGAGGGCCTGATGCGACAAACAAACAATATGTTATTTTCCTCTCAGGATTTCACACGTACTCAATTTCTCAGGTGATTCCCTATTCACCTCAGATCCCCCGCAGCCGGGCTCAGATCCCCTTTAACACAATGCTCATCGGAATTCCATGTATCCATTTTCTCGGGTGATTCATGTTTCATCCGGGATCCCCCTCAGCTGGGCTCAGATCCGTTTCAACACAATGGGCCTCATTCCGAGTATGGCGTTAAGGGATAGCGGCCACCGCTAACGAGAGCGGTGGCGGTAATCCCTTACCGCCATACTCCGAGTTCCCTTAGCGCCATGGTGCTTTTAACACCTGCTTTTAGCAGGCGTTAAATACCATGGCGCTAAGGGACCTTGATGTTAATTACGCCACCGTAATTTACGGTGGCGTAATTGACGCCTTCCCCACTCCCATTATGCCCTATGGGGCAAGAATGGGAATGGGGAAGGGTAAATGGGGATTGGGGAATTACCGCCCCGCCAACCTTGGAATGGGGCGGTAATTCCGCCAACCACCAAGGCGCTGCCGGTCCGGGTACGGCGTCAACCAAGGCGTTAATAGCGCCATTGGTTAGCGCCGTACTCGGAATGAGGCCCAATGTTCAATCAGTCTCCCTCCGCCGGGCTCGTACCAATGTTAATTCACTTTAACACAAACTTGCTTTAACCCAAAGCTTTCAATTGATCTCCCTTGTTCGGGCTTGGACCAACGTTAATTCACTTTAATACAAACTTTCTTGGCAGTATCAACATCAGAAACTTTTAATTGTGCACAGGGTTTAGCTTGACCCTTTGATTCACAATCCTTTGCCACTCTTTCACTTTTACCACCACTCAGTTGGATACCTTACATAGACTTTCAAATAAGCATGCACACGGTGCCAGACCACTCTGTCAAAGGTATCAGGTCTTGGTTTCAAAGTTCAATCACTCATCTGTTGTTCAATTTTACTCGCGTTGGTTATCACATGCGTTTCATACACTGTTCCCTTCAATGCTCATCCTACAATGTTCCTGCTTGCAACCTTGGCTTCAACACAGACTGGTCTTTTATCGGTCTCCCCAACTCACCGGCTGTGTTGATTTCACTGGCGCTGCTTTGTTGTATTTATTTATTTATTTATTCAGATTTGTGGAGCGCACGTCAGCCCGTGTGCATCGTGGCGCTTGTTACAGACAATGGGCCTCATTACACGGTAGGCGATAAAAATTGCTAATTACCGGCATGGCGTAAATAGCGTGTCCGCCCTCGCAAGAGGCCGCAAATTGCATGCCATTACGAGATCGCGGGCACGAGCCTACCGCCACGCCGGTAATGAGCCTACCGCCATGCCGCAAAAGTCCACAAAAAGTCCCTTAACGGCATCCTCGAAAGCGCTGTTAGCACTTCTGACCTGCCGCCACATGCAAATAGCGGTTTCCGCAAATGTCGGTGACCGCCATTAGCGGTCACCGCTAATAGCGGTTACCGTAATATTGCAGAACCGGAAATAGCGTCATCGCACCGGAACGGGAAAGAGCACGGCGGCCATCTTTAAAAACACAATCCATTGCCATCCTCCTTATCCAGGACATTTTACCAGGAACCACGTTGGGAAATACACCAAGGACACCGTGAAGATGCCCAAGGCCGTTAAAAAATCGTCTGAGCGGTAACGCAAGGAGAAATTTTGCAAGGAGGAGCTCCTTATGCTAACGCAGACACTAGCAGACAATGCTCATGTCGTCTTCAACAACGACATGCGTCGGGAGACCATTGTGAAGAAGAAGGCCATCTGGGAAGAGGTAGCCCACAAGGTCAGCGCGGTAGGCACCACAACCCGCACAGTCAAAGACTGCCGAAAGAGGTGGGATGACCTCCTGCTCCGTGTGCGGAAAATTCTATCCGTGAACCGCAACCTGGTTACGGGCACAGGAGGAGGCAGTGAATCGCCAATCAAGCTCACTGAGTGGGAGGAGACATGTGCATCAACCATCGGGGTGGAATGCATTGAGGGAGTTGGACAAATGGAGCATGGCGTGGCTGTTTCGTCCGATGGAGGTGAGTGTATGCATCAAACAATGCACAGTGAAGTGTGATGTTCCCCCCAATCATGTGTCCATATGAATGCCGTGGCTCCAGCCACAAACAGACATGCATGCATCACCACATGCCCGTACAACACAGACCCATTCATGCATGACCCACCCAACATCCCCATTACCTGCATCCACACTAAAGACCCCGGAATGCATAGAACGGCATGACGTATTCATTTTGCTCAAGGCAGGTCTGCCCATTACTGATGGTTGTCAACATTTCTCACCCTTGCAGGATCACACACTGACACTGAGGAGGCACGCACTTCCACACCTGCTCCCACATCCAGCAAAAAAGCAAGGAGGGATGCCACAGGGGACACCGCCACATCCACAAGGGCAGCCAGGACGAGTCTCCATGACCACAGGGACAAAAGCAGCCGGAACACCAGTTGCACACATCCACAGGCCATGGCTGCTCCCGTCGTGGCACCCACGGAAGTGTGTCTGCCAGCAGGTGAGGGCAGCATCGAGGGAATGCACTCTGCTGCCACCAGCTCAACGGGTGAAGCAGCAGCCACGGCCCCACCTTTAGATGAGGAGGACACACCTGCCATTGATGCTGATAGCCAGAGCCCCAGACCAACAAGCCCCTTACTGGCAAGCCCGAGGTACTCCTCAGGTCCGGGTAGTCATGGAGATTCACCCATCCCTGAAGGGATATGGAGCCCCCAGATATCCTCTCCTGATGCAAGTGCAATGGGACCAGGTGCATCAGCCATCCCACCAGCACCCACCATGCGACATGACCTCTCGACCATCTACCAGAGGCAGACCAAGATGAGTGGCCTAGTAGGTCAACATGTGGCAGAGACAGCCCGCCTGAGGGAGGACATTGCTACACTTGCACAGCAGACAAGGGAGGGCATGGAGGCATGCACCAGCCGAATCTGCAGTAAAATGGCCCAACTGCGGCAGGCCATGAACCGCATGGCAGACGCTATTGAGCGTCGGTGCCCACTCACGGCCCAGGAAGAACCAGGCCCCTCCTCGTCTGGGAGTTCACGCCAGACTAGTCCCCTGCGCCGGTCTATGCGGAACCTGCGGCACACGGCTTCACAACCACCAGATGACGATGCAGGCACTGGCAAATAGGGCCACCAGGGTTCGTGTGCCACATGTGGCAATGGACACATTCACGTCATGAGACTCACATGGGAGTGTTGAGGGGGGAGGGGGGTAAGGGTGTGTTGAGGGGGGAGGGGGGTAAGGGTGTGATTGGGTGTGTTGAGGGGGGAGGGGGTAAGGGTGTATTTAGGGAGTTTGGGTTATGCACTTTAGTACCACAATATGTTCAATATACACTGTTCAGAGTTTGAAACCCAAGCGTGGTCTCCATTATTGTGTATGTGCCATTCATTGTGGACAGGGTCCTTTGTGAGCCTCGAAACATGCACCAGGGCAACAATTCCCATCTACGTCCATGCTATTTCACCTTGGTGCATGATGAGATTACAGAATCAGATGCTGATGAACATTGTGTGCCTCCTTGGCACTGCCTGTTTCATGTCCTGCCGGGGCATTCCACCCGCACTCATCCCCAGCCACATCATACTCTTCTGGTGGTTGCATGTCAATTTCAAGTGGCATAGGCACATTCCATCATATGCACATTTTGTGATGCTCTACACATGCCATGATTGTCTTTGCCACTTTGACACGGCCGTACAGGAGTGCCACACCCAGGCCGCCTAGGCAGCGGAGCACTGTCATTGGAAGGATGTACTATATTGTTGTCCTCTTCCTGATGGTTCTGTGGGTTACGTACAGGGGTTAGGAGCCTCCTCCTCAGTGGATGGCTGTCTTCGCCTGTATGGTGTGAGGAATGGGTGCCTGTTACGGCTCACCACTGGTGCTGGCTGTTGTTGTAGGTGCTGCACTGCTATCATGTAGTCAAGGCTGTCATGTCATGCTGCTGCTATTGGGACCATCTTGGTGTGGGAAGGGGTGTGGGTAGGGGTGTGGTGTGCTCTTTTGTGCTGCCTGTCTCCATTGCATGCACCTGTGCTGATTGTGTCCACCTGTAGTTGATGGGTACACTGCTCAGGTCTCTTAACGGGTGCTTTTCGATGCCGTTATTAGCGCCATGCCGGTAAGGGGTTTTTGGGTGTTTTACATGCCGCTAATACCATGTCCGCATGGCTTGTGATGGCCTGGTATTAGCGCCATGGCGCTAATTCCGGCATGTGGGTCGCGCGCCCGCGGCCTTGCCGCTATTAGTGGCACCGTAAGTAACGGGTGCGCAGATAGCGGTGGGTCCGGGTCATGATTTGCTTAGGGAATTAACGGTACCGGTAAATCATTACCGGTAACGGTATTCCATTACCGCACAACGTGTAATGAGGCCCAATGTCTTAGTTTCGTAGGATGCAATATTTACATGCAATTACAATATTTACAATAGACATGTATACATTAGCAGAGCAGTATATTTACAAGGATTCCTGTAAATTTCCTATTATTTTGCAAGGAATTAGGTTTTCAGTTTCCTGCGAAAAACAGTGAGTGAGTTTTCCGCTCTAATGTCTGCAGGAAGAGCGTTCCAGGTCTTGGCTGTGATGTAGGGGAAGCTTAGACCTCCGGCTTTGGCTTTTTTGATGCGTGGGATGCAGAGTAGGTTGGAGTATTGCGTCCTGGTGGGACGGGAGGAGGATGGTTTGAAGATGGTTTCTGATAGATAGGACGGGGCGGAGAGAGAGAGGCATTTGTGTGTAAGTGTGAGGATTTTGAGAGTGATCCTCTCTTTGACAGGGAGCCATTGGGCTGGGTGGGTGATATGTTCTCTTCTTGGGATACTGAGAGCTGCACGGAGAGCATTGTTTTGCGTGACTTGTAATCTGTTTAGGTTTTTGGCTGAGGTGTCTGCTAGGAGTGCATTACAGAAGTCCAGTTTGGCTCCAATGGTTGCTCTCGCTATAGAGAGGCAGTTGGGTTTGGAGAGGTAGGGCTTGATGGCCTTTATGAGTTTGTTGGTGTGCGCAGATGAGGAAGTGATTGCGCTGACTTGTCTAGTCATAGATAGTGAGGAGTCAAGGTATACTCCCAGAGTCTTTACGGTAGTGGATAAGGGGATGATGGAGTTGTCAATGGAGAAGTTGGCATACAGTTTGTCAAGTTTGTCTAGGGTGTTCTGTTGACCTAATATCATGATTTCAGTCTTGTCTCCATTGAGGCAGAGGCCATTAACTGCCATCCATGCCTTGATGGTGGAATAGATTGTGTGGAGAGCCGTAGCGTCTTCGTTGTATGATCCTCATAGAGGTAGAAGTACTTGTGTGTCATCTGCGTAGTTCGTGTTTGTGATGCCGTAAGAGTCGAGTTTGTCAAAGAGGGGCTTTGTGAATAAGTTGTAGAGTGTGGGTGCAGTGCATGATCCTTGAGGGACCCCGCAGTGGATTGTCGTAGGGGTGGCGTTGGCGATATCCAAGAAGACTTTCATGGCTCTTCCCTCTATAAAGGAGGTGATCCAGAGAGCTGACTCTTTAGAGAAGTTGGCTGAGTGTGCAAGGTGTGAAGTGAGAGTCTTGTGATCAACCAGATCGAAAGCGGCTGAGAGATCTAGAAGGAGCAGGAGAACAGGCTTGCCTGTGTCCATAATTTCGGTAATCTGGCTCTTCAGATCCACCAGGGCTGTTTCTGTGCCATGTCCTTTTCGGAAGCCTGATTGCCTAGTCCTGAGGATGGAGTGGGTTTCCAGGAATTGTTGGATTTGGCAATGTGCGGCTTTGTCCAGTAATTTCAGGAGGAATGGCACTGTGGTTATAGGTCTGTAGTTGTTTGGTTGTAAGGGGTCGAGAGTAGGTTTTTTTAGGAGAGGCCGACCCAGGTCTCTTTGAGGTTAGCTGGGATGATGCCGGTTTTAAAGGACGCATTGATGATTTCCGTGAAGAGCGGCCCAAAGCAGTCTGCGCAGTCTTTGACAAGTTTAGGTGGGCAAATATCGCCTTTATATGGGGAAGGTTTGAGATTTTTCAGTAGGTTGATGACTTCTAATACAGTGACGTCTCTGAAGGAGAAGTCAGGTATGGTGGGCTTGGGCGAGGTGGGTGGGGTGTTGGTGGGTTTGGTTTCTGTCTGTTGAGGAAGTGCTTTGCAGTGGTCTTTGATTTTTTTTTGGAGGAGGTCAATTTTGTGTAGCATGCCAGCTTGAATGCTGGTACACCAGGCTTCATCTTTGATTATTTCGTCTGGTGTACTGGGGGAGGGGGATACGCTCATTAAAAATGGCAAAAACCTCTTTAGAGTGTGATTTGGCATTAGAGATTCGGGTGTTGAAAGCGTTGGCTTTGGCCTTGGTGATAGCTATCTTGTATTGGTGGGAGATTAGATTGAAATTGTTTTTGGTGCTAGTGCATGGGTCAGATTGCCAGTTTTTTAGTGCTGCTCTTTTGTCGGATCGCATAGATTGCAGATCGTCAGTAAACCAAGAGTTGGCGTGTAGAGATTTCTTTTCTTTTTTCCATTCGAGTGGTGCTATTTCATTGATAGCTTTGGTGATGACATCTTTGTAGATGTCTGCTAGAACATTGGGATCGTTAGCGAATGGGGGAGCTACCTCGGGGGTATTGCGGTAAGGACGCAGGTTATCCTCTGTGAGTTTTTTTGAGCTTCTGACTTGTGCAGCGCTAGCAGGGGTCAGAGTTTTGTGGTTTTTGGTGATGGGAATAGAGAACTTGATGCAGTTGTGGTCAGTCCAGGGCAATGGGAAGTTAGAGATGATAGTGGAGAGGCAGTTGTGGTCTGCAATCCAATCAAGGATGCAGCCTTTGGCGTGAGTAGGACTTTCTACTTTTTGGGTGAAGCCCAGGTCGATAAGTTCCTTGGTAAGAGTCGCTGCAGATTTGTCTTTAGTATCGTTGAATCCGAGATTGAGGTCCCCTAGTAGAAGGGTTTTAGTGGAGCTTTTGGTGTTATTGCTGAGGATGTGAATTTTGTTATCCTGGGAGTCAGGGGTGTTGCCTGGGGGGCGGTATAGTAGGTGGATGTTAATGGTGCTGTCGGGTGACAGAATGAGTTTGGTCGATAAGAGGTCAGAGTTGTTGGTCGAGGGGTGACTGACAGGTTGGAGCTGGAGGTTTTCCTTTTAGATGAAGACTACTCCGCCTCCTATTCGATCTGGCCTGTCTTGTCTGAGTATGGTGAAGCCAGGTGGTAGTGCAAGAGCAACGGCAGGGCCTGATGCTTCATGTAACCATGTTTCAGTGATGGCTAATAGATCTATGTTATTGTTGACTATGAGGTCGTGAATATCAGCTGCATGAGCTGGGAGTGATCGGACATTGAGGAGGGCACATTTGATGTGAGGTGTGTGTGGTTTGTTTGTGGGAGTGTGAGTGGTGGTTGTAGCTGATATGTTGAGTGTGGTGGTATTGTGAGGTGTGGCGGGGTTAGTGGGAGGTGGACTGTGGGAGAGTGGGTGTCCCATGCGGGAGTAGCATTTGGAGGTGGCGCGGGAGCTCAGTCTATAGTTTCTGTGTTCTGTGGGAAGGGGTCGTGTGCTAAATTCTGTGGTTTGTGTGCGACCTCTAAGCCTTTCTTGTCTATGCATAGTTGCGACAGAGGGTGTGTGAGGTGGCATGGTTAGTGAGGTATCTGGGGTATCGGGATGCATGGGGTAGGAGAGTGGTCTTAGTGTAGTGGGCATGTGGGGATGTGTAGGAGTATGGAGTTGTAGAGCAGTGAGTGTTGCGAGAAGAGTGAGCAGCGTGGTGGTGGCAGCGGTGGGTTTGCAGGACACTGTGGGAATGATTGTATGCTGGGCGGGGGCTGTGTGAGGAGGAGGACACAGTCAGGTAGGGTGGACCTAGCCAGAGGTGGCAGGAGTGAGCGACAGCACAATTCAAAATGTGGTCTGAAAGGCGACCATAAGGCACAACACAGTTCAAATGTGGTCTGAAAGGCGACTATAAGGCACAACACAGTTCAAATGTGGTCTGAAAGGCGACCATAAGGCACAACACAATTCAAATGTGGTCTGAAAGGCAACCATAAGGCACAACACAGTTCAAATGTGGTCTGAAAGGCGACCATAAGGCACAACACAATTCAAATGTGGTCTGAAAGGCGACCATAAGGCACAACACAATTCAAATGTGGTCTGAAAGGCGACCATAAGGCACAACACAGTTCAAATGTTGTCAGAAAAGTGACCAAGAGGCATTACACAGATCAAATGTGCAGCGATCAATGCTACATTCAGAAAGGCACAGTAGGGATGAGCTGCAAGGTGGGTGAACGTGGTGGATACAATGAGTGGGCGCCTTAATATGGGACAACATATTTGGGGTGGATAGTCACGAGATACCTATGGAAGCAGTCAGGTACAAAAGTAGGGGGCGCAAGTGGTATAGTCATTAGGCAGCGTTGTTAAGGCAGCTCGGTGCTGGTCCATTAATATATTATGGAGTGAGCAACAGAGTTAAGTGAATCCGGGAGGATGCAGTACATGGAATCACAAGTACATTTGGCGACTGGGCGCTTAGAGACCAGGTGTACTGCATTAGTTGTCGGGCGTGTGCATATTCACTAGTAGTAGCAGGGTTGGAGTGATAATGCAATAGTGTCACAGGTGGTTGTAGTGATTACCTTAGCCGTGCATGTGGATTGGCGTGAGCAGGGGTTCTGGCCGAAGGCCTGACGGCAAGTGACAGGCTCGGGACAGGCACTGTGAGATCCTTTGTCGATGTGTGCCTTTGTCGAAGGTTCGTTTGTAGGAACCACAGCAGCAGGCGATTCTTCCCGCCTTGATTATCGATGCGGGAGGGCCCCGGGTACGTCTGACACTCAATGCAGGATTTTTCAGCCTGGTTTCCTTCTATTCTCGAGGTCTCCTGAAAGTAATGCTTCCTTGTCGAAAAAAGGTCAAGGGCACTTCCCTCCTTGCAATCCCCTTCTGTTTCGCCATCTTTCTCCTCATGTTAAACTGCCTTCTTGGAACTGCTGCTTCCTCGTATGTTTTGCCTGGCTCAGAGTGTGCTCTCGTGCTCCGCCTTTTATCCATGTGGGGAATTGTAATGGGAGTCAGGTGTGCGTGACGGTTATTAACTGCCTGACCCTGCCTGACCATCGTATTGAGACAAGTCAGGTATAAGGCTCGGGTGTTCGTCCGTTTTCTCTCACAGCGAGCTGTCTGTCAGAAAGTGTTTGTGTTGTAAAACGGGGCGGGGGTTGAGTTCCTAAGTATCCTACCAGGTAGGATGGGGTAACGTTGTTACAGGGAAGGGGGTACCGAGTCACGCCATCTGGTGTTCCACTCACACTCCCCAAAGACCCCTCACCCAGGTGATCCTCCCGCACTGGTCCACCCCTAGAACCTGGATCCAAAGGTGATGGCCGTGTCCTGGCCACCTGGATGACAAATCCGTAGGGACTAGCGGGTGAGACACCTTGAGATTTTTCAGACAAATCATCTCGGAAAGAAGAGATCCGGGATTACCATTGCTGCTGTTTTCTTGGCTGGAATTTGAAGGGAATCTTTTCATCCGAAAGCAGAGAATTGCTACCAGTGGATTTCTGTTAGATGAACTTTTCTTTTTGACTTGGAACTAATAAGAACTGGTTCAAGACTTTTCTTTTCTTTGAACATTGTGAAGCTGACTTTAGAACCTGGGGAAGGGATCTACCCAGGGCAGGTCAAGGTCATCCAAATATTGTTCAATTATTGTTTATTATCTTATATTGCTTTATTTCTTTATTTTAAAAATCGGTTGTTTAGAGTGAGGGCCAGTTTACCCGTGTTAGAGTTTGTTCCCTTGGCCTTTAGAATAGGTAGGGAATTTCATGAAAGAGTAGGGCAAACAAGGCTTTATTTGCAAACTTTTACTTTAATACAATGTCAAATTTTGAGGAGACTACAAGCAGGTGCCCACCTCGCATTACTGACCCCTCACAGAGAGCAAAGACCCGTGGGGTCAGAAAAGACAACCCATACCCTGGAGATAAGAAAGAAAGTACACCAAAGAGAGTTACTTGGGGAATACCATCCTGTGGGGTCAGAAAGATCAATACATATCCCGAGGACCAGAAAGAGATTACAACAGAGAAAGGGTATCCTGTTGTTTAAATGCACATAATTACTTCAAAGTAATTTACTCCGAAGGCATTACTTCAAATGACTTCACATTTTGTATGTATAGTGGTGGGTTAAGGAGTAAAAACGGGTTGGAGAGGGGTTTTGGGTAGAGATGGTGGGGAAGGGAGGCATCGGGGGAATACCCACATTTAAAATCAAAATTCAATGACACATTTCAAAGTAATGCCTTCGAAGTAACGTACCTCGAAGCAATTTATTTTGGCAAGAGAACATGGAACGCAGAGAAAGATAGTTGGAAGTGCAGACCCACGAGCTCAGAAAGGTAACTCTCATGCATGAAACAACACTGTGGGAAGAGGTGAAGTGTAATGGGAAATTGAGCCATCAACATTTCAGAAAGGAGAACAATATACAAGAGGGCCTCGAAACCTACAGGAGAGAGAGAAAGAGCCTGAAAAGAACTAAAACAATCGGTAAGAAAGAGTACAGGGAGATGACGAGACCCCTAAAAGAACTGCAGAACTTAATCCAGAGGATAGCGAAAGACTATCGACTCTTGGTCTATTGAGCGGAACAAGAAAGCCAAGAAAACCCTGTGATAAAACAGAGCAACCAGTAGAAGGGAGTCGTTCTCCTGGCCTTGTTTATTTATACTAGTGATAGGGTCAGATAGGTTACATTTGGACAGCGGACAGACTTGTTTGGACGTTCGCACTGACTGATGAGCACCTTAGTTAGTAACATAGGTAGGGAACACCTCATAGTCAAAGGGAAAGAGAGGCCTTATTTTACTTTAAACAAACAACACAGTAAATATGTATTCACAGAGTCCACGTCCTTCTGATTTTCCACAGTACACATTTAGTAATAAAAACCTTTGTTAACCCTGGTCTGTCTTGTTTGTCAATCAGTGTCTGTTGTGTGACAAAAGTTACCAACCACCCTCTTAGTTACAAACACATGGGAAAAAACAATGAAGCAGGTCCAAGTAGGTTATTGGTGAGAAGAACTATTACGGCAGTGTGGGTACAAGCAGCCCAACATTGTGGTAGTGATACATTATGTTCTAGAAATCGCCAATTGGTGGTAGCCGGTGAGCTATACAAATAGCGCTGCAAAATAGCTTAGTTTACACTTGCTCCTGAACACTACTAGAGAGCACACAACTATTGATAAATAATGCATACATGTTGTAAAGATTGATGAATATTTGATGAATAGTGTAGTTTTCACCTGAAGCAGAATGGCAAGGAAATAGGATACATTTATAAGGATTGCACTAACTGTTAATAAATATTTCATAAATTGTGTAACGTCTGACACATATTTAATTAATAGCGTTGTTTAAACCTGCACAGGTGTGCCAGGGAAAGGCAATACCCTTCTAGGGACTAAATAAGACTTGGAAAGAGGCCTAGGTGTTTGCTGCGGCTGTGTCTCTTCCCCCAGTGAGTAATGTGGATGCTGAGAAGATATCCTTTTCCCATATGCCACATGTGCGGTAGACTTGGGCTACACTACATCTGCAATAAGTATGCTGGATGTAACAGTAGCTTTGACAGTTTGGACATGAACCATGATCACACCAAAGGTACTAGTGCACCACGGTTCAGGACCCCTTTCAAATGTGGCCAATAAAGGGTTAAAGAGGAGGGTTTATTCCCACTGGAATGCCTATGGTATACTGTAGATGCATATTTCAAAGTATATTGTTTCTTAAAATAAACAATAAATCACTCAATGGTTCAACAACAGGGTAGAGCACCCCTTGTAGAGCCACATGCTTCGGAAATGTGGGTTCTTCTTGTCTCTGGCGTATGCCATCACTCTGCAGGCCCTTGGCTGGAATTAATTTTTAGATTTTTATATTACTCATAAAATAGAAGTTGGTCCTGAACAGCCCCTTATGGTGGGTCACGACCGCAACAACAGTCGAAGTCATGAGACCTTATAAATGTCCATGCACAGAAGTTGGGGTATGTGAGAGACCAAATGTGTCTCACCCGCTGGTCCCTGGGGTGGCCAGGACACAGCCAACGCTTTTGGATCCAGTTCCTGGGGCTGGACCAGTGCGGGAGGATCACCTGGGTGAGGGGTCTTTGGAGAGTGGAAGTCAGACAACGAATGGCAAGACGCAGTACCCCTCTCTTCCCCGTAACACCTTTACCACATCCTACCAAGATGGATACTTAGGAACTCAACCCCCCCCCCTTTCCGAACACGAACATTCCCTCACTGGCAGGATCGAGAAGTCTTCCGTCGGGATTGGAGACACTTGAGCAATCCCAGTCTCAACGGACAACTGGGGCTTCCTTTCACAGATTAAAGGGAGACTTTGCCCCCAAGAGTGCATCCTGTAGAAAGAGTAAAAACTGCCAGGCCAGGGGCTCAGGTGAAAAGGCAGGAGCGGGCAGCAGATCTAAGAGGGAGAAAACAGACACAAGAATTTCTGAATCTCTTTTGGATACAGCAAGAACACCTGTGTGACCCCTCGACAACCCCACTCTTACCTGTTGTGCTGCGATGCCAAGCGGGAAACCTACCTGCACAAAACTCCACTCAGCGAGGGGTTGAAGAACCAGGACTTGATAGAGAGGGTGAGAACCCTGGCCAGGACTTTGCAGGATCTTCAATGCAGGGTGTTTCCCTAACCCGGGCGGCACAAAGGTGCAGTCTAATGGAGAGAGATAAAGTCACCAAAGTTCCAATAGAGAAATAAAATCCAAAGAGCACAGTTCTCAGGCGGCAAAGTCTGTTGAAGCAGCCCCAAACAGAGTTCTAAACAGAAAAGCGGATTCAAAATCAGGCAGCTGAAAAATCCTTCGATATAGCAGCAAAGCGTCCAAAGAAACAGAAGAGTTTTCAGGGTCGTGGAAACTGATGCAGGGCAGAGCAAGAGAAAATGCGTTAGCCAAGGTCCATGAGGAGCAAGGCAATCAAAACAGGAGGGGTTGAGCACCAGAAACAGGACAAGGGCAAAAGCGGGAGGCAGTAACCGGAGAAGAGGATGCCAATTCGGGAAACCAGGTAATCAATCCGAGGGAAACATATAGCGCCGGAGATAAATTGCAGGACAAAGTCACGAAGCAGTTCCAAAGTCGTAAGCCTGGAAAAGTCAGGATCATGAAACAGGAGTGCAAGTATCAGGAACGCAGGGCAACCGTACCGCAACAGAAACGCGACGGTTTAGGCATGTCAGCTTGTGGTTCAGGAAAGCATTAATGCTGTACTTCCTGATGACGCACAGGATGCACAGGCTGCAATGTGTCACGTGACCAGCAGGCGCCAGGGATCATGGGGATTGTAGTCCGTTGCGGGCATCAAGGTGTTCTCTGTATTAGGCACCATGGCAGACGCCACTGCCTATGAGAGGCAACATTCCAGGGACGGCCAGCCCCTGGAGGCCGATGGGATGGAACACTCACGGACAGCTCACTATGAGAGAAAACGGACTAACACTCAAGCCGTATACCTGACATGTCACAATACAATGGTCAGGTAGGGTCAGGCAATTACTGACCATTAAACACACCTGACTTCCATCACACTTCCCCACACGGATGAAATGCGGAGCACAAGAGCACATTCTGAGCAAGGCAAAGCCCACGATGAAGCAGCAGTTCCTAGATGGCAGCTTAATACAAGGCAAAAGACATCAAAACCGAAGAGGATTGCAAGGAGGGAAGTGCCCTTAACCTTTTCAGCAAAAGACTGTTACTTTAATAAAACCTTCGAGAATAGGAAATGTAAGACCAGGAATCAAGGCTGAAGAATCCTGCATTGTGTATCAGAGGTACCCGGGGCTTTCCCACGTCGATAGTCAAGGCGGGGAGAATCGTTTGCCACTGTTGTACTGTCCTTGGCTCCTAAAACAGAGCAGCACCAGTGAATTCAGGACAGCCAGTGAGTTGGGGAGACTGATACCAGACCGGTCTGTGTTGATGCCAAGGTTGCAAGCAGCAACATTGTATAGTGAGAACTGAAGAGAACAGTGTATGAAGCATACATGGCAAGCGACACAAAGACAATTAAAACAGCAGATTAGTGATTGAACTTTGAAGCCAAGATAAGATACCGTAGACAGAGTGGTCCGGCACCAGGTGGGTGCTCATTCTAATGTCTCTGCTAGGTATCCAGCTGAAAGATGGCAAATGTGAAGAGTGATAAAGAATTGTGAAATCGAAGTGGTCCTGCAACAGGTCAAGCAAAGCCCTTTGCACATTCGAAAGTCGTCAATAGTTGATGAAAAAAAGGATATTTTATTTATTTATTTATTTGCATTTGTAAAGCGCACAACTGCCCTTGGGCATTGTGGCACTGTGAAAAAGGCTTACTTGGTTACATAAGTGCTTGTGAGAAAACTTTGTTACAGAAGTGCTAGCAAAGATATACAGTTTGCCTGACCCCCTTTGGAAGGGCGGCTACAGTACACAATGCAGAAAGTCAAAATATTCGGCACAGACATGATGTGCAGCACCATCTCAAAGAGCGACATCAGCATACAATGCAGAAAGTCAAAAATATGTGGCACAGACATGATGCGCAACCTCATCTTAAAGGGCGGCATCAGCATACAATGCAGAAAGTCAAAATATGTGGCACAGACATGATGCGCTGCCCCATCTTAAAGGGCGGCATCAGCATACAATGCAGACAGTCAAAATATGTGGCACGAACAAGATGCGCATCCTCACCTTAAAGGGCGGCATCAGCATACAATGCAGTAAGTCAAAATATTTGGCACAGACATGATGCGCAGCCCCATCGTAAAGGGCGGTATCAGCATACAATGCAGGAGGACAAAATATGTGGCACAGACATGATGCGCAGCGCCGTCCTGAAGGGCGGCATCAGCATAATGTACCTAGCATAATGTTCCTTTAATTATAGTGAGCGAGGGAGGGTGGATGGGGAGGGGGTTCACTCACATAAAGGCAAGGCGACCAGCGGGATGGGGAGGGGGTTCACTCACACACAGGCAACCAGCCGAATGTGGAGGGGGTTCACTCACACACAGGCAGCCAGCGAGATGGGGAGGTGGTTCACTCACACACAGGCGACCAGGGGGATAGGGAGGGGGTTCATTCACACACAGGTGACGAGTGGGCTGGGGTTCACTCACACACAGGCAGCAAGCGGGATGGGTAGGGGGTTCACTCACACACAAGGTCAGGGATAGTTCAGGAGTAGTTACCAGGCGTGCAGCCTTCAGTGGTGGACAGGGGTAGACAGGGCCTTCGTTCTGGGCCTTAGTGCTACGGGCCGGCTCCGCCTCCCAGTTGCTGGTATTGGCTAGAAGAAGCCAGCCAACCGGAGGGGGGCAGGCCAAGGGTGGAAAGCAGAGCTACGGGCTCAATGCAGGGCTGCCATGATGGAAGGCCATGCTGTAGATGTAAAGTAGCAAGGTGATGTTGAATCCGGAGCCCAACGGGTGATAGAGCAGACAAAGGAAGTCCTGGAAAGTGCTTCTCGCTCTGTGCTACAGCACACAGGGGAATTAGCCCCGGAAATGTAAAATACACCATATTTTACAAAAGCGCCACGGTGCGCTTCCACAAAAGCCCAGAAAGGCAACAGGCTTACCCTAGGTGTAGTTTGTGTGGGAGGTGGAGTGCAGGAGTCAAGGCTGCCCAGTGCAGCAGAAGGAGAGTCAGGAAGATATGAAGTTGGTCCAAGCCCGGCAGAGGGAGACTAATTGAACATTGTGTTAAAAGGGATCTGAGTCCGACTGAGGGGGTTCTGAGATTTGAACCCGGCTGAGGAGCAACCAGGGTGAACCGTGAGTCAGCGGGGAAAGAATATCCTACGAGAAATTGGATGCATAAATAATTTACAAACATTGTGTTGAGAGGATCTGAGCCCGGGTGAGGGGGATCCAAGGTGAATAGTGAATCGCCTGAGAAATTGAGTACTTGTGAAAATCTAAAAGAGGAAAATAACTTATTGTTTGTTTGTCACATCAGGCCCTCTGAATGAACAGACTTTGAAAGGCAAAGAGACTTGGGCACGGAAGGCCCTGCTGCTAATGATTGAACTGTATCCTTGTGCTAGAGAAGCCAGAGACTGTGCTAAACTCAAGTGTACTGCCTTGTCCCGTACTGAAAACGTGGGGCAGGGAGGCCAACGGCCTGAACATCCTGACATATAATTTTGTGAACACTTCTTTCTTTTTTGTAACATTGTTTCACACACTATTTGTATTTAGAGGTAAGGATTGGCAATAGGTTTACAGGTATAGGCCCTTTTATTTAGACAAGACACCACTAGGACTGCATTATTATGATTTGATGGTCTTAGCTTGCTACCATCTGTAGATTTAGGATTAAATAGGCGTATTTCAACCCTTTTTTTTTCAATAAACACCCTTGAACTGTAGTCACTTGTGTGTCAGAAAACAGTCCCGGTTTCGCGGCACCCCTCCAGTTACCTTGTCCTCTCGTAGGCAGCAGCGGTTGTCGTTATCTGATGAAAGACAGGGGGCGGCGTTGTCTTGTCCACGATCTGCCCGGTACAGACGCGTTCGTCGGAAACCGTGTTTCCGACGCTTTGTGTGGAAGTTACCATGGAGATTACGGCAGTGGGCGCGTCGTCTCCCACGTGATTCTTCACGCACTGGGTCACGTGACCGTCTTATTGCCGGTAGTATGGTACTTAACTCTCCATCGTCCTCCAGTCGCTGCTTCTGATCGTATTTTGACAGCTGCATTCGTTCATGTTGGGATTTTTTGGTGTTTGACCTTGGATTACGTTTTTGGATATTCTCTCGGATTGCCCCTTCATATTGTTCTTGGATATTGACCTAGGATCGTTCTTGGATATTCTTGCCCAGTGATTTTGTTTTGGCCGCAGTTTGGACCTCGGAGTTTGGGAGACCTCTTCCCTTTTGATATTTTCTTCTGGTTCTCCTTTTTCTGGGACTTGTACTTGCTTTCTCATTTCCCCCCTATCTCTCTTGTACCCCTGTCCACTTCACTCGGTGTTGTTCTTAGTCGTCCTCGTGCCGGCGGGCACAGGTTTGGGTGCAGGACTAGAGACTTCCTGAGCACTTTTAGGCGTCCTCGTGCCGGCGGGAATAGGCTGAGGTGCTGGACTAGAGACTGCCTTGGCACCATAGGCGTCCTCGTGCCGTCGGGACAGGTGATTTGCGACTTCACACTGATTGAACTGGAGTGGACTCCTCAGAGACGACAAGGACAACTACTCGCCTGAAACCTCCATGTCCAGAGAACCCTGGTAAGAAGACTTACTTTCCTTGCCATTCTCTGTATCTCGTTACCTTTTACTGATTACCTTTCTTTTCTTATGGTCTCCAGAACTCAACAGTCTTGAGGATTACCTTGTATGGAACATATCTGGTTAATGCCCGTTTCTCTGCAGGTTAGTCTTTTGAATATTGTAATCCTTTCATAGAGAGGTCATATTGGTTGGTAATCAGTTGTACTTTTCTGCAGTGGTTGAAAGTAACCTGGATGTCCTCATTCTCGTGAAGCAGTTGCGATTCCAACGACTCTACAACATCTTCCGATCAATTAGTTTCTCAGTCTGTCCTCTTGTACCCCTGAGAATCACATTGATAGGAAGAATTATTTACTTCACGACGTGTCAACAAGGAGTATTTGCCTAAGGGACTCTGACATTGTGTCTGTTTTACTGTTGATACCATGCCTTCCTTA
This sequence comes from Ambystoma mexicanum, assembly GCF_040938575.1. Lineage (NCBI taxonomy): Eukaryota > Metazoa > Chordata > Amphibia > Caudata > Ambystomatidae > Ambystoma > Ambystoma mexicanum. The sequence goes on along the minus strand of NC_090931.1, from coordinate 58,369,336 downwards.
CAGCTCACAATCAGGAGTCATGTGCTTCACGGTTCTGGGACGTCCAGAACCGCCTTCGACCTGTTTCTCACAGCTCCCTCATTCCTGCCTCCCTATTAGTTCCTGGCTACCTTTTCGGCAGGCAGTCAGTGGCGGTCCTTGGACGGCATTGGGGTGACAAAGGGTACCGTCACTCGATATCAAGCAAGGGACTTAGTCACAGTAGCCAAAAACGATCATGAATTGAAAGAGTTTGAAACTATTGCACAATATAAAATGCCATATTAGGCTTGATGATAAAATAAAAGTCTAAATTACGCCACCTCCCCCAGTCTTTACCTAGAGTTTCAAGAATTTCCAGGATGAGGACATCCCAAAGCGATCATAGAAGTTACATCTATGTTGGTGTCAATTTTAACCGAAGAGTAAAATCTTGAAAAACAACAAGGATCTTCTTTTGCCCATTTCAGCCCTTCACTGACTACCCGGCCCCTTAAATGCTGAGCTCTATGTAAGACTAAGTAAATGGGACGAGCATACTCGTCCTTAGCACTTAAGGGGTTGTGTTGCTCCAGGCTCATCCATCCAACTCCCCCTCCTGTCCGGGTCACAGTTCTTTGTTACACCTTTAGCTCTGCAGATATAGGAAACCAAGAAGTATCCGGATTAAAATAGGAGGAGAAATATCTATATGTGTTTATAAAAACATTGATGTTACAAACGGGATGGAAAAGCCAGTTCTATACTCGGAGAGAGCCATTTTGTAAAAAGTGTTCAGTGTATGTAGGGGTGGCCAATGTTAGCCCTTACGTGGTGTTTGAACCCCTGCATGACATTTTCAATTTTACAAAATGGAGTACAAAAGTAAAGAGTAAAAACATGCAAAATAGCCTTTACACTGCTGTTAGGAAAGATTTCCATTACTGGGTAATTGTCTCTCCAGTTGTGAACCCCCCAACCTTTTGCTGTTGTCTGACCATCCTAACCTGACTTTGCCAGTGGAGCCCAGCCTTCTGCTGTACTCCGCTGGGCTTTTGCTCATTTTGTTATGGGGAAACTGACATGCCCTTAAAACTGTCAGTACTGGGAGACTTAGTTTCCCTTAGTCTGCTACAGTACATTGTGCTGGGGTCCCTTTTTAATTTCATTTTGAAGGCTCTAGACACCCTCAAAGGATTTTTGGTGAATGTGCAAGTGTGTCCAAGTCAGAGCTTCTGGCAGCAGTTACTCTTAAAGCATTATTGACCCTTTTCTCTGGTCCAAACCGCGTTTGGTCCAGAACAGTGGCTAGTGCCTAAAATGGCCATGCCACGAGGTCCTTTGTTCTGTCCTTTGGACATTTTGTCCCTTTACCTTCCCCAGGTCGAGCAGACCCGTGAAATTCCTTTTTTGGTCATGCAGACCCCCGCGCAAACCAAAGCTTTCGCAGGATTCTGCATGCCTTGTGTGTGTGCCTCCAGGATGTGGGCTGGATCTGTCTAGTTCCAATACACGTCCTGGGTGCCAGGATGTCTGGTGTGCTGGGATGACTGGGACCACTGTGGCCCGTGATTGGTCCAAATCTGGGATGGCTGTATGTGAGCAGATCTCTCATTGGTTTGTCTTCATTGTGGCACAAAGGAGATTTTGGTTAAGAGAAGGAATCTTACTCCCATTCCAGGTCGATCTTCTGAGTCCACACCGAACTTACTAAAGGAGCCAAGTATCCTGAACTGACGAAGCAGATCTGTGGAGCCGCTGCTGACCCGCTGTCATGGCCATGAAGTCAGGGGCACAGGCATGCAGGGATCGCATGCACAGGAGACCTGGGTGGACACTGTCCTGGCGCCAGGCTCATGAACAAAGGTAAACAAGAACATCCAGTTTGACACCAAAAGCTTTTATTATGGACATAGCACTCCAGATGCATTAACCTTGAACATTCCATCCATTAAGCAGAATGCATTAACCTGAACATTCTATTCATTAAGCAGCCCCAAGTGTATTCTTGGGTGTGGCTACTAATGGATTGCCTTCGGGTGTGGCAGGCAGGCTAAACATGGTGGACGTGGCTTCAGAAGCTCAGCTATATAAGCTGCTCATCCTTAAGGCCAGTGCTTCGCGTTCTTCTGCACTTGCAAGCAGCGTAACGCTCACCGTCGCCTGAGGTCAGACTTACCTTTGAAGATCCTGCTTCCTGGACATCCTGCTTTCTGCCAGCATACTTACCAACTGGGGGAAGCTGTTCACTTCGGCGAGCCAAGTATTCATCTCTACACTTTCCGGAATGCCGAAATCTTCATCTTGGCACCGCAGCACGACACACTCCATTGTCGACAGCAGCGCCTGCAAGGAAAAACAGAAGACAAGGTTAGACATGGAAAAAACAGTCAGTTTAAGGTTGCGCTTCGCCATACCTCACGTTTTACCTTAAACCTTCGCTTACCTACTGTCGAACATTGCAGTAGCCTCCATTTTCCCTCCGGCCTCGTCTGACGCCTCACAGCTGCATCTAGGCCGCGTTTCCATCTAAGGGAAGAAAACATTATTGCAGGCATAATTAGGAGCAACATATAACGACATTAAACAGAATGAACAGCATCACAAGAGCTCAAGAAAGACTTACCAATCTTAAGGAGAAGCATAGTCGCAGCTGGACTGGACTAATCCTTATCAGGGATCAGTGAAGGAACTAGATCCCATTCGACGCGCCCCTGCCAGAAGTAGCAGGACAGAGAGCTTATCTTCCATAATTCACAGGTGAGCTTTATGGGCCGGCGTATGCTCACAGAAACCGTACTTCGTGGTGAAGGGTTTGAGAGGAACAACAATCATAGATTGGCGCACTCACATACTCTTATCTGCACGCAGGAGCAGTCTCACCACGTACCACAGCTGTTCTACTGAGGGACAGGCCTGAAGATAGGTGATTCAAGTCCAGGGAGGGCTGCAACCGTGCCCCAAAGCCTCCTCAGAGACCAGGTGAGTGTAACACCCGCTGGAAGGTTTGACACTTGAGCCCGCTGTTGTCCCGTCGGACTCCCTGTTTCTGATGGAACCTAGAAGGCATGCAAGGGCGCTTCGACCCATTGGAATAGTGGGACAAACAACTCTCGGCACTTCCTGCTTAACCTGTAAGCAAGCCTTTTCTGAAGTGTTCCTGGACTGGCCGGGTGAACTCACCAGCTTGTACGGTACCTTTGCCCTGGAACCGCTGCTGTCTCAAGTTTTGGCTTGAGCCTTTGGAGACTGTAAGCTCTGGGTATAAGGCACTCTCCTGCCAAGTTTCGTACACCTAGCATTCCTAGGTCTGGAATTAGGAGAGTATGCCTGACCCTGAGCATATGCGATCACCCTGTCGCCCAGCTGTGGTGAGGAACTTCGTGGGTGTCTTGCTGCTGTGCCCCCCTGTGCTCTCAGACTCACTGCAGTGGAACTGGCTTGATCCTTTCTCCAGGAGCGGAGCAATCGCAACTCTCCCGCCACAGAATCATTCCTGGAATACAACCCCTGAAAGCCGCCGAGCCGCCTAACTGCAGGATTTGAATCTGGGACTGAAGTGGACTCGACTGCCGAAGTTTGGTCTGGAGTTCGCCGAGGATTGGCAAGTAATTGCAAGCCTTACCGGTAGCCCTGTCGCATCCATAGACTTATGCATGAGTGTGCCCTGAGGGCCACTCTTCTTTATCGAGGTAGCCTGTGCTACCAAGCTATTCCCAATTCTTGGATCCTGTTCTGCCCCCTTGGGGAGATCCTCCTCGAATAGTGGGAACGTATTATTCACTGCCTCACCCACCTTCCTGAGTTGCTACAGCCCCTTGAAGAGACCCCGTTTTGAACTTAACCGCACGATCGCGTGCGCCAGCACTGAATGTACTTTTGAGCTCAAGGCTCCACTCATTTTAGGGACTGGGCTGCCTCTTAGTTAGGATTTGAATTGAGAAGGACTGCCTAAACGATATTCACACTGTGTGACCCCTTTCTTGGCAGGTTGTGTATCTATACTGTGTAATATTCCTTTAGGACATTGGTGACTGTATATATGTTTCATAGTTAGTGTTGTGTTGGTTTCGTCAATACGGCTGAGATTTGCTTTGTGTTTGATTTAAAAGGCCTTTAATAAATGTATATGTATTTTTGATATATACACCTGACTGGGAGTAATTTGTAGTGTCGTTTACTGTGTGTGCTCATTGTGGGCTTTCAATCACCCTCACCCCTCCTGAGACCTATGGCCTCATCACGAGTCTGCCGGTAACCCTTAAATGCGGCGGTAGCGCTATTACCGTTGCACTTAAGGGACTGCCAGATCATGGCCTTGGCGGATTTTCCCCCCAGCTCTCAACTGGGGGGAAATCTGCGGCAAATTTGCCGATTTTCGGCGCTGTTACCGCCGGCAGGAAATCCACCGGCGGTAATAGCGCGAACTTTCCCCATTGGGCCCAATGGGGAATGAGAATTCCCGAATGGGCCCAATGCGGAATGGGCACGAACCGTTCCGCCAAACCCGTGGTCCGGCACTAATAGCGCCGGGGGGGTTGACGGTAGGGTTAATAGCCCAACTCATGATGAGGCCCCTAGTCTTGACCACCGCCAACGCTACCTTGATTGTTCTGGCTTGTCCAGAAGGTTACCCTGTTCCAAAGGACTAGGCTGGCCTTCTGAACCTCTGCCCCTCCAGGTCAGAGTTCAGAAATCCATCTTAACAACTGCTTTGTTAAAAGACATGTAAATGCCAACTGCATGTTAAACTTAGCAGACAGCACGCACAATGGTTTCCTATGGAATCTGCCTGCTTTTAGCAGGTGCTGAAGACAGGCGGATTCCATGGGATTGGCTTAACGCCGACATCAAACTCCCATGCTGGCGTAAAACCATGTGCTCTTTGAAGACAGGGAAGGACAGTGCAGGGGAATGTTAACTCTGTCTCACGTTCTTTCTGTACCTCCAAATGGCACTAAAAGGCCCTAGAGTGTAAAAGTGAGGCATACGTGTCTAATACTTGTGGAGCTTTACCTGCTCACCCCTCAGTTTGTAAAAGGGTCCCCAGAGTAAATTAGTAAGACTTTTTGGTTCGGTGGCATCTAAAATGATACGAAATAGAACGCGAAACGGCAACAAAGATTTGGGGCTTTGAGTATAGAAAGTTATAATCAAAACGTTGTGGAGCGCGGTAGAGAGCAACGGCAACTTCACCGAGGTTAGCGGAGTAAGGAGAGAGTGCGAATTCATGATCAATTTATGAGCAGCATGATAAAATGTGAGTACATTGCCCTTCTGCAAAAAATGTTGGCCTCGCAGCGCATATGAATCAGAGTTGTCAAATGCAACATAATGCCCTGCGGTGCTCTATCTGCAGCACTTAGCAGGCGGTAGGAGTGGCAGCCAGTACCAAGGTTAGCAAGACGTGCACCCTATGTACACACGAGTCAGGCTATCTGACGGCACACCCTGTACCGTGCCTGTTGAGTCATCTCCAGGGGGACTCTTGGATCACGCTCCTGCACTCCCCTTGGCTCTTCTGCTTGATCTCCCCGGGCACATTCCGCAACACCTTTGCTAGAGTGACAACTCTGGCTGCTTGCCCGAAAGCTACTGAACCATGTTTTCACTTTTCTTGCATCTGGCCAGGTAGAGCGGGGCTGCGAGAATACGTCTGGAAGTGAGTGAGTACACGTCTACAAGCACTGGTACTCAGAATGGCTTATCTCGCTCTTGGTCAGTGGTCTGCAACCTGTGTCTTTCCAGATGTCATGGACTACAACTCCCATGATCACTCACCATTGTCTTTAATGGTTATGAGTGATGGAGTTGTAGTCCAGAACATCTGGAGAGCCAAAGGTTGCAGCCCCCTGCTCTGGGTGCTAGTGTGCACGACAGTCTGTCTCTAGAGAAGGTACGCAAGAAAAAAGCAGATGTGTTATTGTACACCAGTTGGGATGTGCCATGAAAAATGTATTTATGAAGTTAAAGGCAGAAAATGTTCTATATTTTGGGAACAAGTACCAACAATCTTTGACCATCTTTAGTAGACACGTGGACTACAGGTTGGACTTCTGAGTGCGGAAAGCCAGTATTTGGCACATGCATGTAGTGCTTTCTTAAAATTATTTTTAGGCAACGGCACAGAGTTCAACATCTTGATTATTTGCAGACAATTCTGGTCTCTGTATTGCTACAGTGTCTCTCAGTATCAATGCCCTTTCAACGCTGTCATCAAACTTCCACATGGAATATTTGTTTCTCAATGGCTCCAGGAACATTGCCATCAAATGTGAGGGTGTCGAAGAAGGGCTCTGTAAGGGAAGCATGGCATCAAAAGTATGGCACTGAAACAAGAGATACAATTTCAAAACCTTTATTCAAGTTTCAGGGTTTGGAAAAACTCCTGCTTTGCCCTATAGATATGATGGGAGTAGTCTCTACCATCAAATAATAAAGAAACACAGTCCTAGGGCGTCAATACGGGTTTGGAGGTAAGGGGTTGATGGCACCGGTAAAGGTGCCGGTGCCGTTAACCCCTTACCTCTGCATCACGAGGTCCTTTAGTGGGTCCCGCTAAGGGCAGCGGGCCTGTTATTAATGGGCCCGTTATTAGCATGCTCCCCATTCCCATTGAGCCCTATGGGGGCTTGAATGGGAATGGGGATGGGTTCCCTGAATGGGGAAATACCGGATCCTCCAAGGTTGGAATGGCCCAGTAATTCCCCATTCAGGGAACCCGGACCGGTACTCGGTAAGGGGGTAGCCATGCAGCTAATAGCACCATGGCTACCTCCAACCTTGGAATGAGGCCCCTAGTCAGTCTCTGTCAAATCAAAGATGGCCTATACTAACAAAACCTAATGCCTGCCCTATCGCTTATACAAAAAAGGATGTAAAGGGGGATATGTATGCAAAGGAAAATCAGTGTCATCACATCAAAATCAATGTGGCTGAGCCAGCTCTCCCCCGGCATGGAGTAAGGCGGTTCCCGTACACAAGATGACACACTCTGGCTTAGGTTCTCAAAACAAGGGCAGTTCAAAACGTGGGTTCGAGGCTTATTTGGTCTTGCAAGTCAAAGTCACTCTCACAGATCAACACAAGTTCACACAGTTCTCCCTCGGTCGTGCTTGGACCTCTCAAAGCAAAAGGTTCACGTAGGTCTCATCGGTTGAGCGCAGACCTTTCAATCACAACACTTACAGGGGTTTCCTTCCCCAAGCTTAATTCAAATTTTTTAGGGGTTCCCTTCCCCTAATTTTTCACACTTTTGGTCTCCCTCGGTCAGGCTCAGACCTTTTCCTGATGTCGACTTTAGAATGTGCAAGGTTTTTACTATAGACTCTCGAGCACCGCACCCTCCTGGGCTTCTCCGGTACGAGCTTACATTTCCTTTTCTCAGTATCAGGACCAACTGTGCCCAAGTTTCTTTTATGCAAAAGTCTCTTGCCTCAGAAGGCCTGATATGCCAAAACAACAAAACAAAAGCCCCTTCGGTTATCTCTTGTGTCGGGTGATTACCCTTCACCCTTGGATCCCTTGCCGATCCTTCTCTCAGTAGTCAGTCTCCCTCCGTCGGGCTCAGACCAACCAGAGCACTTGCCAATCCAGAGACTTCCAAAGGGTGATCTCATCTCGCTGGGTCACTCTGTGTGCTCACGGCAAGTGCAGTTTTCACACATTCACAGTTCACACAGCGTTTCCCTCAGCTGGGCGCAAACACCTATTTCACAATGTCAAAACTTCGGCAATGGGTTAAGGACTTTGATTGTACAAGGGATTTGACTATACCCTTGTATGACCACCTTAACTCTCTATACCAGCCTTTCCTATGGCCTCTTCGTACTTGTAGTTTTCTTTCTTCCCAATATTCAATACAGTCTCTTTGCTCATCAGAGGGGTACCAGCCAGAGACCTTTGACTGGATGCCCACGTTGTGCCAGACCACTCTATCTCTGGTACCAATGTGTTCACAAAAGACCTCTTGTCTACTTATCTTTTTACTGTTGCCACTGCAGCCTCGATCCTAACACAGTCTGGTTGACTATCAGCTTTCTCCGACTCACCGGCTGTGCTGAACTCGTTTGCGGTTCCTTTGCCGCGGGAGTCAAGGACAGTACCACAATGGCAACCTCGTCTCCCCGCCCTGGCTATCTGTGCGGGAGGGTACCATGTACCGCTGTGATCCGTCACACTATGGGCCAGCTGAAATTCCCAATCTTGTATCTTTCATCAGAGGTTTCACAAGACTGGATTGAAAAGGCCAAGGGCAAGTCCCTCCTTTAAGTCCTTTCAGGTCGCCCCGCTTTTCTTCTTCATTTGAACTGCAATCTTGGAATGGCTGCTTCCTCGTGTGTTCAGCCTTGCTCGGAGTGTGCTCTTGTCCTCCGCCTTTTATCACTATGGGGAAGGGAAAGGGCAGTCATGTGTGTAGTTGTCGGTAATTGCCTGACTCTGCCTGACCCTTGTGTTGGGACATGTAAGGTAATATTAGTCCATTGTCGTTCACGCTGTGAGAAAGTGTTTGTGTTGGTAAAGGGGACGGGGGGTAGGGTTTCTAAGTATCCTACTGGGCAGGATGGGGAAAAGGTGTCATAAGGAAGGGGATACCACGTCTCAACCTTTGGTTTTCCACTTCCACTCCCCGAGGGCTCCCCATTCAGGTGATCCACTTGCACTAGTCCATCCCCAGGAACTGGATACAATAGCGATGGCCGTGTCCTGGCCACCTGGATAACAGATCCCCGGGCACTAGCGGGTGAGACACCTTCAGGGGAGAGCTAATGGGTATCAGATGTATGCAATTAAAGTCAAGTGGCTGACTTTGCTTGACACAATTAGCAGGACATGTCCAATGAGATATGTAAGTGTTAGACGCTTTACTCTGAGTCGTCTTCTTCCTCTGCCCAGTGTTTGTGTAGAAAGGGGGGAAGTTGGAGAATCCTATAAAATAGGATGGGTCATGGGTACGGGAAAGGGGGGAATACTGCGTCTCACCATTGGTTGTCTCACACCTACTCCCTGAAGACCCCTCACCCAGGCGATCCTTCCACACTGGTTCAACACCAGGGTCTGGATCCAAAGACGATGGCCGTTGTAAGGAACTTATGGTGGCAACAGTAAAGACAGGCAAAAGTGATCACAGTTCAAGGGTGTTTATTAAACTGTATAGGAAGGTTGGAAGAATACCTAATCTAAACCTAAATCTAAGATGGGAGCAAGCTACGACCATCAAATAATAATAAGGCAGTCATAGTGGCGTCTTGTCAGATAAAAGGGCCTATACTAAGAAAAAAACCTATTGCCAATCCTTACGCTAAATAAAAAAGTGTGGGATAATATTCGCAAGAAAGAAAAGAAGTGTTCACAAATGACAAGTCAGGATGTGGTAGCCGGGGGTCTTCCTTCCCCACGTTTTGAGCACGGCACAAGGTGGAAATCCTGAGCACAGCACACGCTCAAGCTTCTCCAGCACAAGATGACAGTTCTGGTTTTCAGCTATCAGGACTTTCGGTGGTTTAGTCTCTTTTCTACAAAAATGTCTCTTGCCTTCGAGGACCTGATGTGTCCCAAAATAATAAACAAAGAGTTCCTTTCTATATGCTTGCTGGGTGATGACTTCTCACCCCTGGATACCCCTCTTCCGGGCTCAGATCCACAAAACGTTCCTTGCGATATCGGGACCTTCGATGTTTAAATTGCTTGCTTCTGAGGGATCAACATATTCAAAATTACCAACAAAAGTTGCTTTCTGATTGCATTAGAGTGATAATGCTTCACTCCTGGGTTCCCCTCTTCTGGGCTCAGACCCCTGTCGAATGTCAGCGTCCCTCCGTCAGGTTCACTAAGGCTTGTATTCAAAAGATTTCATATGTCATATTCACGTGTCCTTTGGTGATGGTTTTTCACCCCCGGGTCCCCATTTTCCGTGCTCTGATCCTTCTTACATATCAGCCTCCCTCTGTCGGGTTCACTACAGCTTCTCAACACAATCTCATCTCTGACATTCACGAATCTTAATGTCTTTTTAAACAGTTTACTGTGGACATCCCTCTGCCGGGTTCACGCTTGTCAACACACTGTACTTTGGGACTTCAGACTTCGCCCCCAGTTCATCGGTGTCCCACCGTCGGATTTACTTTTGCCAACTTTGCTAATCACACAATTCTTTAAACAGTTCTTCGATGCGGGATTCACTTCCCTTAGCTTTACAAACATCTGCCGGTCAAAGACTTTCGGCTGTACAGAAGATTTTACTAGACCCCTGTATGGCCACTTTGACCCCATTCTCGCACCTTTTGCAAGGCCCTCTTGTAACGGTAGTTTCAACAATAGTGTAATCGCCCAAAGTTTCCCGAGTGAGCACCCATGTGGTGCCTGATTACTCTATAACTTGTTATCAACAGCCAAGTGCATCTGGTCCTCTTGCAACGAATCCACCTGCTTTGAATGTGGTCAATAGTGGCACTGACGACATTCCTGAAGGATATTGGAAATGGTTGCCACTGACCTCCAAATCTCATTTTGCAGAGTCCCGCAACTGACTGCACTCCCTACAGTTGTTGTATTCGTGTAACACGAGAGGTTATTCACATTTGTTTGAGGAGGAGGGTTTTATTGAACATCTCTCAATATTCAAAATTGTAGCACTCCAAGAAACTTGGTTGACCTCTGAGATACAGTTGGATGATAGAAGCACTGTACATCAGGTAGCCACTAAGGGCCCTCTTGGCCGTCCGAAAGGGCGATTGCTGGTATCTGTCCAATCACCGTGGAAGATTCTGAAGTTACCTCTGTCCACAAAGCACGTATTGGTTACAAACGTAACTTGGCTTTTGGACGTGATAATAGTTATTGATATTTACGATCCCCCCAATCTGGTCAACACACTTGAAGATGTGCGAATTGTTGTTACTGTTTTAAAGCAGTATAATCACCACCATCCAATCTGGCTATTAGGCGACTTTAATGCCACAATTGGTGATCTTAGCCATAATTATAAGTCGAATGATGGGCTCATGAGATCAGGAAACAATCAAGTGTCTAATAGGCAAGGCCAAAAATGGGCTAATCTATCTAATAGCCATGGTTTAGTGAAACTTAATGGATTCACTCCACGTGATGCTCTGATGAAATACACTAGGATTGAAGGTAGATCAGCTGCCATCCTTATATGGGCTTACATTCTATCAGGGATATGGGTATTGTGGAAAGAGAAGAAAGTGATCACCTTCCAGTTTGCCTCTTGCATGCGCTTCCGGGCAAATGTGATGTAGGCTCCGACCAGGATGAAAATGGGATGGTACATGTTAATGAAGGTAAAAATAGAATAGTTTGGCATAGCCGTAGCCTTGAGAATGTTACCCATGTTGTATTTGCTCTGTTATCTGAGTTTATCAAGGAGGGGGTTTCGGGAAAGATCTCTGAGAGCCAAATTCTGTCTAATTTCAGCCAGCTTATGCAGAACATTCAAAAACATGTGGGTGAACGAAGAACCTATAAATCTGTTGGTGAACGGACTAATATTGTGTTACCCCGTAAGCCGGGCAACGATAAAATGATTAGAGAGGCAGAAAAGAACCTTCGTAATGTAATTCGAATGGTAGTAAAGAAAAATGACCCAACATTATCTGTGCAGGCTGTCGCCTGTCACATTAAAACACTCAAAAAGGACTATAAACAGTGGCTCAAATTACATCAAAGGGAAAACGAAATAAATCTATGGAAAGAAATTGTGATGATGGCACTATCAAATAATAATCAAGGTATTTGGCATCTGCTTAGAAACCATAAAAAACAAGATCTGTCCATTAATTGTATTTCTGAGGAAACGTGGGCTCTATACATTAAAGATACATTGGGTAACACCGAATTGTCCATAAATACTCCAGCATGCTACATGGGCCTGTAATGCCTCTGAATCAGATATTATCAGGATCATTGAAAAATGTAAAAATTCCCAGGCCGCTGGCCCTGATGGTGTCTGCAACTTAGTGATTAAAAAACAACCATCCTTACGGGGTGCCGCATTGCTATTGTCATTCAAACAAATTGGTAGGTTGGGTGGAATTCCGCCATCATGGCAAACTAGCAACATTTTAACGGTACACAAGAAAAGGTCTTGGGATAACCTGGCAAATTTTAGAATGTATCACGCCTGTGCCACTGGCGCACACATTGGTACCATCATGGACGATATGGTACTCATCTTCGTAATACTCTTTAAACAACCCCTATTCACATTTTGGTCCTTAATTTCCATTTGTACGACATTGGTACTTTCCTATTTTATTCAGCTAACTACATGTACCATAATGCACCTTGCTACAGCTTTCAATTCCTGGCCATTCCCATTTGTCAGTATTGGAACCACAATCCCCAGAAGCACTTGCGATCAGTGCTGCTTCCACCATCTCAGGACCAGAGAAGGAGGAGGCAGATTAAGCGGATGTCCGGGTTAATGAGGCCGCAGGGTAGTATGTCTGTGTTGTTGAAAAGGGTGGAGGTGGTCCGTGAGGATGGGGAGAAGGCGAATTTGTTAGGGGAGTATTTTGCGGGAGTGCACAGTTCAGGGAACTTCCCGGAGGTGGTGAGGCTAGGTATGGGTGTGGTTGAGGAGGAGATGCGGGAGTTGTTGGCGGATGTTGGGCCTTGGGAAGAGCAGTATGAGGTTCTGTTTTCTATGGTGGAGTTGGATGGGGCGATTCGGAAGGGGAAGTGGTCTAGTCCAGGGGTGGATGGGGTCATGTATGTATTTTTGGAAAAATTGCCAGTGGAATGTAAGTTGGAGGTGTTGGCTCTATTCAATGAGATCTGGAAGAGTGGAGTTTTGCCGAGGTTGTGGAAGAGAGCGATTGTGGTGGCGATTTTGAAGGGTGGCAATGTCCCTACAGAGTGTAAGTCGTATAGGCCGATTGCGCTGACTGTTGTGCTGTGTAAGGTTATGGAACGGATGGTGGTTGAGCGATTGGGGTTTTACTTGGAGTAGAATGGGTGTTTGAGTGATTTTCAGAGTGGGTTCAGGAGGAATCGGTCGGTGGCAGATCCGTTAGGGAGGTTGGTGACTGGTGTGGAGGAGGCATTGTGTGATGGGGAGCTGGTAGGGCATTCTTTTTGGATTTGGAGAAGGCGTATGATATGGTGTGGAGGAGTGGGTTGTTGGTGAGACTGTTGGAGATGGGTGTGAAGGGGAGGATGTTTCTGTGGATTAGGGCGTTTTTGGCTGATAGGACCTTTCAGGTGAGAGTGAGGGGGGTGATGTCCGAGGTTGGGGTGATGTCTGAGGTTTGGAAGATGGAGAATGGGACGCCGCAGGGGAGTGTGATTAGTGCAATGTTGTTTAATGTGATGGTGGATGGGTTGATTCGGGCTATGGCGGGTATCGGGTGTCAGGTGGATTTCTTCGCAGATGATGGTGTGTTATGGGTAAGAGGGAGGAGTTTGTTGTTGGTGCAGAGTCGGCTGCAAGCTGCGATAGTGCGAATGGAGGAGTGGTGTGGGAAATGGGGCTTTTCGGTGTCTGTGGATAAAAGTGTGAGTATGGTTTTCTCGAGGAGAAGAGTGCAGCAGGAGTTGGACTTGGTTTTGAAAGGTGTGAGGGTGAAGAGCGTGGAAGAGTTTCGGTACTTGGGGGTGATTTTGGATAGGAAGTTGAACTGGAATTTGCAGGTGGATGGTGTGGTGGATAAGTGTAAACGTAGGTTGAATTTGTTGCGGGCGGTGTCTGGGAAAGAGTGTGGTGTGCATCAGAATTGTTTACGAATGTTGTATAAGGGGTTGATTTTGAGTGTGATGGATTTTGGATGTCAGGTGGCAGTGGGTTTCACGGCGAGTCAGAAGCTGCGGTTGGATAGGGGGCAGGCGAGGGCATTGAGGGTGTGTTCTGGTGTGATGAGGTCCTCTCCAGTGAATGCGGTTCAGGTGCTTGTGGGGGAGATGCCGTTGGGGTTGAGGAGGGATGCGTTGAATATGAGGTGGTGGGTGAAGTGCAGTGCGAAGAGTGTGGCTCATCCAGTGCGTGAATGTTTGCTGTATAATTGGAGGTTTGACTGTTATAGGGACCGGTGGAGGAGGAAGGGGGGCACTTTGGGGTTTCACATGTGGGAGAAGGGGGTGCAGTGGGGTGTGGGCGAGTTGTTGGCTGTGACGGGTACGGATTTGGTGAGATGGCCGATGTGGATGATGGGGTCTCCAAAGGTGTGTTTGGAGTTGGCGAATGTGGTGTCGAAGAAGAGAGGTTTGCGGGGTGAGATCAAGGCTTTGGGTCAGGCGTATGTGGCAGGGAAGGAAGGGTGTAAGGTGTTCACGGATGGTTCGAAGGATCCTGTGTCTTGGAGAGTGGGTATGGCGTTTTATCTGGAAAGCACTGAGGAGTATAAAGTGGGGCGACTGACGAATGACGTGTCGATTTATACGGCTGAGTTGGTGGCGATTGCCTTGGCGATTGATAGGGTGTGTGAGTTGGGGTTTGAGAAGGTGGTGGTGTTTTCGGATTCATTGAGTGGGTTGCAGGCGATTGTGGCAGGGTATGGTGATAGGAAGGATGTGATTTTGGACATCAGGAGGAAGATTGATCGGTGTGTGTGTGGGGGGATGGATCTGGAGTTGGCGTGGGTCCCCAGTCACAGTGGCATTTTGGGTAATGAGTTGGTGGATTTGGCGGCGGGTGCGGGTATGAGGAGAGAAGCGGTTGATGTGAGGATACCTTTGAGTGTGGATGAGGTGAAGGCTGTGGTGGTGAAACGGGTTATGGATGAGTGGCAGGAGAGGTGGGAGAGTGGGGTGAAGGGCAGGTGGATGTTTGGTGTTCGTGAGAAAGTGTCTGTGAAGGTGGATGCAGGGAAACTGGAATGGAAGAGGAGGGAGGAGGTGATGCTGAAACGGTTGAGGATAGGGCATGTGGGGCTGAATGACAGTCTGTTCGAGTGGGGAAGCGTGAGTCGAGGGACTGTGCAGTGTGTGGAGTGCCTGAGACTGTGGGACATTTTTTGCTTGCGTGTGAGAGGCATGTTGAGGAGAGAGAGCTGATGAGGGTTTGATTGTCTGCGCTGGGAGTGGCTGAACTGAGTGGGAAGGCTTTGCTGGGAGGAGTCAGGGTGAGAGGCAGGGAGAGGAGCAGTGTGCTGCTAGATTTTGTGGGGCAGACGGGGCGGTGGGAGGAGTTATGAGAATGTGAGGGCTGTGTGTAAGATTGGTGGGGTAGGTGCAGATCATCCTTTTGGATGGGGAAGCGCCTGCGTGGGTCTGCCCACGCATTCGATAATAAGAAAGAAAGAAAGAAAGAAAGAAAGAAAGAAAGAAAGAAAGAAAGAAAGAAAGAAAGAAAGAAAGAAAGAAAGAAAGAAAGAAAGAAAGAAAGAAAGAAAGAAAGAAAGAAAGAAAGAGGAGGCAGATTATCTTCAGGCGTGCTGCTCCAGGTGCTGCCTATTAGACTGCCTCAGTACAGGGCAGGGCTGTATTTAAGCAGCTGCCTGCAGGAGCTCAGTCTCTTGCATCAAGAGTCCTCCCAACCCCTTTTTGCCTTGTGACTCGAATTTGTATGCTGTTCCTGTTGCTGCATTTTCCTGCTTCGATCCAGTGCTCTTTCGGGGCTGCCTGCCTTGCAGGCTGCTACACTCTGCTGTCTACAGCCCTAGCCTTCTGGGCTCCTTGCCTCACAGCCCTGCTCCTCTGGGCTCCCTGCCTTGCAGCCTGCAACCCTTCACTGCCTACAGCCCTGGTCCCCTGGGATCCCTGCCTTCCAGCCTGCTACACTCCGCTGCCTTCAGCCCTGGTTCCCTGGGCTCCCTGCCTTGCAGCCTGCTACACTCTGCTGCTTTCAGCCCTGGTCCCCTGGGCTCCCTGCCTTGCAGCCTGCTACACTCCGCTGCCTTCAGCCCTGGTCCTCTGGACTCCCTGCCTCGCTGACCTGCTCCTCTGGGCTTACTCCTTGCTACCCTGCTCCTCTGGGCTTACTTTGCGGCCTACTACAGTCCTCTGCAGTCCACTACCGTTTGCCTTAACCTACTACAGCTCTCTGTCCTGCTCCTCTGAACTCCCTGCCTTGCAGCCTTCTACAGTCCTCTGCAATCCACTAGAGTTTGTCTGCACCTTGTGCCATCCGTTACTGCAGCCCTGCTTCCTTGTTTGCAGCCCCCCTATTTCCTGGCTGCTGCTCCCTTGCTTTCTTCCTTGTTTGCAACCCCTTGTTCTTGATCCCTGTCCTTCTCTTCCTTGAGTCCTCTGTCCTCACCTTTAGTTTACCCATTTCTATTGTACTGTTTTTTCCTTCATTCCCTTCTGCTAGATGTCTCTTAGACTTCCTTTTCCTTGGTTATTTCTGTTCTTGTCTCTCTTGTGCCTTATGGTGATCCTTTGTACAGAGCTTGACTGTTGGTTTCCGACAGGCAACCTCTGCCCCTTCCCTTGTCACGTTTTCAGTGTTACAGACACCCACAGGTGTTGTTCCCAGCCATGAGCAGACAGAGTGGGCCCCTGTAATAGTAATCTGTGCAGACGGCTGGAGTTTCCAAAGGTCCGTGGAACACTCTTTTTCATTTCTGCATACACCTCAAGAGGGAATCCAGTTTGTTTGTATCTTTGTATTTCCTGGCCCTTTCTGTTCACAACTACAGTTGCCTACTTTTCTTTCTTGTTGTGTTTCCTGCTGTGTGTGTACTTATCTGTCACCTTACATCAGCACAGCCACCCAAACCCTACATGGGGGCCATGTGCCACTCTTGACAGAGTGCCATCCTTGACAGAATGTTAGCAATGCACAATGTTTCCTCCAAGATTTTTACTAAGGTCTTGCTTCAGGAATTGAATGCATGGATCGCTGACTCTAACATCCTACCATTGAATCAAATAGGCTTTCGCGATAAATCTAGTACAACCCACAACCTATTGATATTAACATCTGCAATTGAGCATGCTTGGGCTAAACGGAATTTAGATGTCTATTGTGCATACATAGACTTCTCAGCCGCATTTGATACTATCTTGTGCAATAGATTGTGGCAAAAACTTAACTCCTGGGGAATTCCACAAGGTCTATTACGGATGTTGATGTTGCTTCATACAGATACCTCCGTAAGAATAAGACTAAATGCTGCTGGTAGACTATCCAAAAATATCGCAACTTGTGGGGTGAAACAAGGATGCATGATTGCGGCAATCCTTTTTAACCTCTATTTGTCAGATATGATTAATTTATCCACTGCAAACCCAGTGAAAGTCAATGGTGTGATTGTCGGGTGGCTTGCCTATGCCGATGACCTATTGATATTGGATTATACCCCAGCTGGTCTACAGCATATGCTTGACTCCTTGGTTGCTTACTCGATCGATAATGGATTGACTATCAATATCGACAAAAGTAAAATTACGGTCTTTTCCAAAAAACAAAGACCAAAGAGATATTTGTGGAAATTAGCGTCTAAAAAATTGGAACAAGTCACTTCATATAAATATCTTGGTATTATAATTGATGAGAAGCTTACATGGGAAATCCAATGGTCCGCACTTAAGAATTGGTGTCTAGTATCCGCGACTGCTCTGAGTGCCTTTATTGGCCGAAATAGCGGCTACTCAGTCACTGCAGTTGTAAATATCTATTTGGCTAAAATTAGGTCAATGTTACTAAATGCTGTAGGGCTAGGGGGGCATTCTTTTGTTAAACGCATGGTGGTATTTGAGGCCAAAATCTTGAGGAAGTTATTGCGGCTACCACATAATCTTAGTGTGGAATACCTGTATTTGGAGTTCGCTATTAAAGGTATTTGGTATGCCTATACATGCCAGTGTATATTGTCCTATGAAAAGGTCGTCACTTTGGCTAATGACACGATTATTGTGCCATATGTGCAAGCATATCTTTGCCTAGAAGGAAATGTGTTGGTTGGTACTATAGGCACCCTACAAAGATTATATAGAAAATGGTTGTCTGGGAGTGTTCCTGGAATGTCAACGATCGCTGTTCTAAAAAGTGGTATAAAAAAGAAAGTGCATGAGCTTTGGCATGAGCAAAATGTGATTAATGTTGCTTCAAAGTCAAATAGCGGTCCATACCTTGAAGAGTATTTAACTCGAATCATGCCCCCTAAGAATATTGTAGCATATCCTAGCACTAGCACTTTTCGCACTTATCTCTTGATGAAATTTAACATGACGGAAGCATTGGCGACAAAAGGCGATATAATTGGAATTCTACATGAAATGAGGAAATGCCTTTGTGGCAGTAATGTTTCAGAGTCACTTTTCCATCTCATTATGAACTGTGAAAGTCTGACCAAGATTAGAACTAAATCTTTTAAATCTTTTAATAATGCAATTGACATGATGAATACAACAGAATTGTGGATGTTTTGTATGAGAGGTAATGATACTAACTTAATATATTACTTTGTAATTTTCTATGTAAAGATTGGGGCGATTTTAAAATGTATTGAATGATGTATTTTAAAGTGTATTGGATGTTATATTTTAAAATGGTTAACTAATTTTAGCTTTTGTATTTATTACCTGTAAATGTTGTATGTTCATGTGTTATACAAAGCCGTTTGGATATATGTATATCTAATAAATAAATATAACTTGTTATCCCCTCTCACATTAACAGTTCTTTGTACTTTCTTCAATTAGCCACTTGCTGTTTTTGTTCGAAACTGTTTGGTTTCTTATTGGCTCTCCCCTCGACTCACCGTCTGTGATTTTCCTGTCTCTGGAGTCAAGGCCGGTACCAAAGTGGCAAGTGTTTCTCCCTGGCTTGGTTATCAGAGGTGGAGGGCCGTGTGTACCATTGACATCTGCTGTAACACATGCTGGTTATTGTTCGTTGTCTTATGATTCCTTCCACTGAGGTTTCACGGGCCTGGGTCGAAAAAAGGCAAGGTGTCAAAACTAACAACTTCCCCTTTCTTTATGCCCAACTCCTCCTCACCTGAACCTCCAGGGGAGCCTGTAGAAGACGACCAACCCGGTCTTCTTCGATGTTCCCTTGATGCAGTCTTCTTCTTGGTCTTCTTTTGACGTAAATAAGGACGTGGCTCCTCGGAGGCCACCTTGACCGGATGGGAACCAAATCCGGTGATCTCCCAGGAGCCAGTCCCAAAACTCCAGGGAAAAAGCCGTTTAGGCAAAAAACCCTGTGTAGCAGATCTTCTCTTCTGTCGGAAAGGGTATTAGATCCACCAATTGTGTTTCCACTATGCTGAACAAAGGATCCTTAGTCGTAAGTAGAATGAAGCCTTTTACATAAGTCAAGGGCAAAAACCGAACTGTTGTTTGTAGAAACTACAAGTTCCAGAAGGCACCGCAGGAGATCAGGTAATGTTCGGAGAGTTTTGCGATCCAGAAGGCGCCGCAGGAAATCAGGTAATGTTCGGAGAGTATTGCGATCCAGAAGGCACCGCAGGAGATCAGGTAATGTTCGGAGAGTACTACGAAGGCACCGTAGAAGGTAGAAGATACGTGGGACTAGCAGCTCCGTGGGAATTACGGTAACGAGAGCTCCGGCACAGAAGTATGATTGCCGTGGAGAGAGAGAGAACAGTGGAAAGGGAGTGCTGAAAAATACTCGGAAAGGTAGAAGAAGTAGATTAAGAAGATATAGGGAAGATAGGTAAGCAGAACAATAAAGATAGATGACTACCAGCGTAGGGACAGAAAACCGAAGAGAAAAAGAAAAGAAACTCCCGTGAACTTACCAGTAGAACCCGCTGCTGGATATACACTAGAGGAATACACCGCGAGTGAAAACAAAAGAGTAGAAAACGTCCAAGGTAAGAGGGAAGGGGTAAGGTCTTTCTGCGAAACAGAATATCAACGAGCAAGGGCAATGAACAAAGTTGAGAATAACGATGATACAACGCACCGTTGTTACTGTGCGTGATGCGTATATACGTTCCGGACGCCATCTTGGTAGAAGGCTAGACCGCGTTCACTTTAGGTGTGTCTCCACCGATACCATAACTTCCATGGCCGGTGCATAACAGTATGCCCCCTTCGATGCCGGGTCCCTCCCGGTTTACCGGGATACAATCTGTGGAACTTCTTGATTAGTTCTGAGGCATGTAGATGCGATCTAGGCTCCCAAGTTCTTTCAGAATCTGGGTAACCCTTCCAATGAACTAGGTATTGTAATGTTCCTTCTTTGTAACGTGAATCCATTAATCTGGCTACCTCATATTCTTCAGGTATCGGGGACATCTTGATCTCTTTCTTCCTGGTTTTTCTGTGAAAAGGATCCTCGATATGTTCCTTTAACAAGGAAGTGTGGAATACCGGGTGTATTCTACTGAAACGAGCAGGTAGCTTGAGTTTGTATGCCACAGGATTGATCTTAGTCTCTATCCTAAAAGGACCGATGTATCTTGGGGTAAATTTGCCTAGCCTTGCCCATCTGGGTAAGTACCTGGTGGATAGCCAGACTAGTGAACCTGGACCCCACTGAGGAACTGGTCTTCTTTTCATGTCCGCGTACTTCTTGGAGTTCCTTCTGCTCTCTTCCAAGGTATGTAGGGCAGAGGCATGTAATTGTTTAATCTCAGCCAGTGTCTTGTCTACAGATGGCGCCTTGGTTTCGTTAAGGCCGATCTTGGGGAAGGAGTGAGGGTGATAGCCGTAAGTACATAAAAACGGACTCATACCGATAGATGTGTGGAAAGTATTATTGTAGACAAATTCTGCCATGGGGATCAAGGAATCCCAATCGTCCTGTTCTTTATTGCAGAAACAACGGAGATACTCTTCGAGAGTGGCATTGAGCCTCTCCGTCTGTCCATTTGACTGCGGGTGATAACCCGACGACATGGCTCTATGAATTCCTAACTCCTTACAAAGTAAGGACCAGAACCTTGAAGTGAACTGTACGCCCCTATCGGAGATGATCACTCGAGGTAGTCCATGTAGTCTTACTATGTCTCTAAGAAACACCGAAGCAGTATCTGCTGCTGAAGGTACTCCTTTCAGAGAAGTAAAATGTGCTTGTTTAGAAAACGAATCAATTGTTACCATTATTGCTGTCTTTCCCTGAGAGGAAGGCAGATCCACAATGAAATCCATAGAGATGTTCTCCCAGGGGCGAGTGGGAAGCTCAGGTTGTTGTAGTAACCCGATGGGTTTCTGCCTAGACACCTTAGCGCTGGCACAAATTAAACAAGACCGGACATATGACTTGACGTCAGAATTAACTGAAGGCCACCAAAAACTTCGTGTGATTAGCTCATGTGTGGCCTTTTGGCCTCTATGTCCAGCCAGAGGGAGGTCATGACATAAACTAAGTGCTTGTTGTTGAAGCTCCGGAGTGGGTAGAAAAAGAGCTGATTTGTAGAACCATAGTCCTTTTCTCTCTTGTAGATCCTTGGAGATAGGTGTCTGTTTAGTGCAATGTTTATATCCTTCCTGTATCTTTTGGAGATAGAGATTGATCATGGCTATGAATCGTTGTTTGGGTAACAACTTCTCTACATTGACCAACCCAGTCTTCTCCTGTCCGGGTTCGGGCCAGCTTCTGGAAAGAGCATCCGCTACTCCGTTTAACGTACCTGGTATGTAGGTAATCTGAAAATCAAAAGTCGAGAAGTAATAGGCCCAGCGAGCATGACGTGAGTTATGGCATTCCATCTGCTGAAGGACTTTTAGGTTTCTATGGTCGGTACGTATGAGGAATGGATTGGTTGCTCCTTGTAAGAGATGTCTCCACTCTTTGCAAGCCATTCTCATGGCCAACAACTCTCGTTCGAGCACAGAATAATTTCGCTCACTGATGGTAAGTGTTCGTGAATAATATGCGATAGGGTGTTCCTGTCCTTCCTTGTCTTGCTGTAAAAGTACAGCTCCCAGAGCACCGCCGGAGGCATCAGTCTCAACAATAAAAGGCTTTGACTGGTCAGGTTGTATTAGAACAGGTGCTGTAGTAAACAATTCCTTTAGTGTGGAAAACGCCTTCTGGGCTGCTGGATTCCAGGAAAAAAGTACTCCCTTCTTAAGGAGTGAGGTAAGAGGTAACACCATCTCAGAGAAATGGGGTATAAAGCGGCGATAGAAATTCGCCAGCCCGAGAAAGCGCTGTACCTCCTTGACGGATGATAGATCAGGCCATCTGAGAATGGCCTTAACTTTATCTGGATCCATCCGTATGCCTGTAGACGAGAGTATGAAACCAAGATAAGCTATTTCTGAAACCTCAAATGAACACTTCTCAGGTTTGGCGAACAGAGCGTTCTTTCTTAGCCTGCGAAGAACCTCTTTAACCTGGGTACGGTGTTCATGTAGTGAGCTGGAGAATACCAGGATATCATCTAGATACACTACAACAGATATGTTGAGTAAGTCTGATAATATCCGGTCCATGAATCTCTGGAACACCGCTGGGGCATTAACAAGACCAAAGGGCATTACGCAATACTCGAACAACCCCAACGGTGTCCGAAAGGCGGTCTTCCATTCATCGCCATGACGTATCCTTAGCAAATGATAGGCTCCTCGTAAGTCAATCTTAGTGAAGAATTGTGAGTCCTTAACAGCCTCTAGGATATCCCTGATAAGAGGCATAGGATATCTGTCCCGAACAGTAATACTGTTCAATCCACGGTAATCTATACAGGGACGGAGTTCCTTGGTACCCTTCTTGGCTACAAAAAACAAAGATGCTCCACCTGATGATTTCGAACTTCTTATCAGTCCATTGCTGAGGTTGGAATCAATATATTCCTTAAGCACCGTCCGTTCCAGTTGGGACAACGGATACATTCTTCCAAAGGGCAGGGGCACGTCTTCCTTAAGTTCGATGCTGCAGTCCTCAGGGCGATGAGGTGGGAGGAGTTTGGGCAGGACGTCTTCAAATACATCCTCGTATTCCTTATATTGCAACGGAATAGCTGATATTGTCAATTTAGATTGAACTGCCAGGTCGGCGGGTTGTACCTCTAAGTGTGGATCCTTGATACAGTGTTTGCTGCAGAACTCGGAATCAAAACTCAATCGGTTGGTACTCCAGTTAATGTACGGATTGTGAAGTCTTAACCAAGGTATTCCCATTATGAGAGGGAAGTGTGCTGCTCTAATTACATCAAAGATAGCTTCTTCATGGTGGTTACCCATAGACACTCGCATAGGTAGGGTTTCCATGATGATAGGGCCAGAGGACAAGGGACAGCCGTCTACTCCTTCTACTGGTATTGCCGTCTTCTTATGTTGTAGAACGATCCTATTGTTCTTAGCCCAGTTAATGTCAATAAAGTTGCCTGCTGCTCCGCAGTCCAACATGGCTAGAACCGGAATACTATTTCCAGTGGTAGTAGTTAGTGATACTTGCAAAACCATTAGATTGTTGTCCTCTACTCGTCTTCCGGCTCCTGTGGGGTTGCAAGGACTTGTGCTACTCTCCCCGTTACCTCCCTTGCAGAGGGACGAGGTTGAGCGTTTCCCGAACGTCGGGAAGGAATCTCGGTACAATCCTTCAAATGATGTTTGGAGGAACCACAGTACATACATAAGTTCTGTTCTCGCCGACGTCTTCTTTCGTCTGACGTCAAAGGTGCACGCGTAGCACCTATCTGCATTGGTTCCTCGGGTGAGGACCTTTCCTTTAGGATTGAAGGAGGGTTATAGTTCGGCTGGCTTCCTCGGACTCTCTTCCTCTCATGGCGTCTCTCATGTATTCTGTATTCGATCCGTAGAACCAAGGTTACTAATTCCGCAAAAGTGTCTGGTCTGGCTACTCGAGCTAGTTCATCTTTTATCTCCTCATGGAGACCTCTACGGAATATCGTCTGCTGAGCCGTATCCGGCCATCCGGCCAAGGTAGCCAACCCTTGGAATTGAGACACATAGGATTGTACATCTTGATTCCCTTGTCTAATATCCAATAGTGCCTCATACGTCGAGTACTGAATTTCTGGTCTCTCAAAACGTATCTGCAAATTGCGAACAAATAGGGCATAGTCGTTCACTGACGGATCGTCAGCCGTTACCAGAGGTGTTGCCCATCTTAAAGCGTTGCCAGTCAGGTTGGAAATCAAGAACCCTACCCGGGCTCTTCCGGACTCGAAGGTTCTTTTTCTAAAAGAAAAATACACTGAGCAGGAATCCAGGAAATCCTTTATACACTTTGGGTTTCCGTCGTACTTGGGCATGGAAAACGGCATTGGTGGTAGTTCACCTCTTCCTTCATCCCTGATTGCGGCTTGGTTACGCAAAGTCTGGTTCTCGGCCTGAAGTGCTTGCATATCAACTCGTAGACCTTGGATGGCGTTACACATCTCCTGTATTTGTTCAGGAGTAGCCATCGAAATCTTCTCTGGGCGTTGTATACTGTCAAAACTAACAACTTCCCCTTTCTTTATGCCCAACTCCTCCTCACCTGAACCTCCAGGGGAGCCTGTAGAAGACGACCAACCCGGTCTTCTTCGATGTTCCCTTGATGCAGTCTTCTTCTTGGTCTTCTTTTGACGTAAATAAGGACGTGGCTCCTCGGAGGCCACCTTGACCGGATGGGAACCAAATCCGGTGATCTCCCAGGAGCCAGTCCCAAAACTCCAGGGAAAAAGCCGTTTAGGCAAAAAACCCTGTGTAGCAGATCTTCTCTTCTGTCGGAAAGGGTATTAGATCCACCAATTGTGTTTCCACTATGCTGAACAAAGGATCCTTAGTCGTAAGTAGAATGAAGCCTTTTACATAAGTCAAGGGCAAAAACCGAACTGTTGTTTGTAGAAACTACAAGTTCCAGAAGGCACCGCAGGAGATCAGGTAATGTTCGGAGAGTTTTGCGATCCAGAAGGCGCCGCAGGAAATCAGGTAATGTTCGGAGAGTATTGCGATCCAGAAGGCACCGCAGGAGATCAGGTAATGTTCGGAGAGTACTACGAAGGCACCGTAGAAGGTAGAAGATACGTGGGACTAGCAGCTCTGTGGGAATTACGGTAACGAGAGCTCCGGCACAGAAGTATGATTGCCGTGGAGAGAGAGAGAACAGTGGAAAGGGAGTGCTGAAAAATACTCGGAAAGGTAGAAGAAGTAGATTAAGAAGATATAGGGAAGATAGGTAAGCAGAACAATAAAGATAGATGACTACCAGCGTAGGGACAGAAAACCGAAGAGAAAAAGAAAAGAAACTCCCGTGAACTTACCAGTAGAACCCGCTGCTGGATATACACTAGAGGAATACACCGCGAGTGAAAACAAAAGAGTAGAAAACGTCCAAGGTAAGAGGGAAGGGGTAAGGTCTTTCTGCGAAACAGAATATCAACGAGCAAGGGCAATGAACAAAGTTGAGAATAACGATGATACAACGCACCGTTGTTACTGTGCGTGATGCGTATATACGTTCCGGACGCCATCTTGGTAGAAGGCTAGACCGCGTTCACTTTAGGTGTGTCTCCACCGATACCATAACTTCCATGGCCGGTGCATAACACAAGGTCAATTCTCTCCTTGTCACCCCCTCGATTCTCGCCATCTTTCTCCTCCTCTTGAACTGCTAAGCTGGGTTAGCTTTCTCGTTGTGCGGTCTGCCTTGCTCGTATTGTGCTCTTGTGCTCCACCTTTTATCCCTGTGGGGAAAGAAAAAGGGCCATCAGGTGTGTGTGATTCTGGTCAATTGCCTGACTTTGCCTGACCCTTAGGTCGGGACATGTCAGGTAAACAGTTTTTCCATTAGTCCATTGTCTTTCATGGTGTAAGAAAGTGTTTGTGTCAGAAAGGGGAGGGGGGGTCAGCGTTTGGTAGGGTTTAGGAAATAGACAGCAGTGATTGTGGGAGCAGTAGTGTTTTGTCAATGTAGATCGGGGGTTCGGGAAAAAATAATCAGATGGACGTGAAAAAGAATGACCAGGAGTATTCGGGTAGGCAACAGAAAAAACAGGATTCTGAGAGAGGTTGTTTACTACAGTAATGGGGTTTGGGCTCTTAATAGGTTTACCAGTAGTGTAGGGGTAGTTGGATTCTGGTAAGGGAGACTGATTGGGCGGAAGGGAGATTGAGTTGGTACAGCCTATGAAAGCCTCAAGGACTTTGTCTTCTTTCCCAGTATAATACTGCGTCTCGCCTGGGAGACTCCCCCGAGCGTAACCCTTGGCTCCCCTATACAGGGGATCCTCCCTCACTCATCCACCCCCAGGGTTGGGATCTGAGAGCACCAACCCTTCCATGGCCACTTGAATAAGGGATTCTCCAGGTCTGCTGTGGAGAATACCTTCAGGTTTCTCACACCGTGCCCTGGCCACCTGAAAGAGTGATCCCCGGGGACTAGTACATGAGACACCCATTGGTTTCTCACAGCTCTGACATAAAGGTAGCATGGTTGTCGTTGTTACCATCCCTGATACTGCATTTTCCCTTGGTTTCTTTGAGGTACATCTGATGCAATGATATTGGCCTAAAGGCTAGTGTAGAGCTGAACACCCATGCCAAGCGAGGTCGCAGAGCTGAGTTGTGGAAGGCGGGTTGCCTCAGGCTGCCAAAGCCAATTCAGGCCCCTGCTGAGAATGTACACAGCAACTATGCTGCTGGCTGAAATCCCAAGGATACCAGAGGCTGCCTCGCAGACTTGACAATGACATTGCATTTCACAACTGCAGGCTTCCTTCCCCCTTTTCTCCAAAATGTACCTTTTTGTTATTATACATACTGTCTCATGGGTTGTGAATGGATTTAGCCACTCCATTTGTATATAAGGATGAATCAGGCCTGGGGGGCAGAAGCAGTACGCAGCCCTCCAATGTACTGGCGTGTTTTGCATTACAGCCCATTTCTCTATACTTCTATCTCCTATGTATTATGTGTGTCAGAGTCCCTGGAATCCCTGAGGTGTCCTGGGGAGCTTGATGAGCACTGGCATCGTGTCGAGCAGGACGCGTCTGTAACAGTGGTTATAGACTTTTATTTTTATGTGAAAAGGATCCTTACTATCCCTAACTTCTAAAAGGGGTTTCCCTGCCTCAAAACTAACACCAAAAGTGTCTGTCAGAATGTGTAACGACTGCCAATACAATACAGAAGCACTTTGCAGGTAACAATGGAAAAGTCCTACCTTGTCTTCGGTATCTCTGAGGGAGTGAAAGTTTACCAGAGGCCCCTTCCCCCACCTTCTAACACAGGTGCCAAAAAGAGGTTCTCCGGGAAACCCTCTTAGAGGGAAAAAAACCCGGTTGTGGATGTTGTTCTGTAGGTGGTTCTCGTCGATCCCTCACGACTGGAGTAGGAAGTCTAACAAGATGGAGACGCGTTGAATTGACTTGGGGTTTAATCGGTGAGACTGTTCTGTGGGAATAGAATGGATAGAATTATCTATCTGTTGCACCCTTTGTCTTACGGTTACCCAAAGTTGAATGAGAGGGAAGTACCTGTGGGAGGATCCCAAAAAGTGTTATGGAGAGTCTCTGTTGGCTGGGGATGTTGTCCGATCTGATATAGGTTAATGGAAACAGAATGGAGTGTTTTGAATAAGGTTTTGTTAAAAGAGAAGTGAAAGGGAACAGAAGCCTGAATGCTTAGATCCCTATCTGTTAGATATGCCAGAATGCAGAGATCGCGTGTTGAATCTTGGGAGATTGAGTGTACTGTCGAGACGAGATCGACCAAAGTGAACTGCTGCCAAAAGGGAAAGAACTCGTGAATACTAGACTACAAAGAAAACTAGGTTCCTGATTCAGAGGAAAAAGGGGACAGCTTACATAAGTCTGCCGAAGGTTTCATCCGTAAAGCTGAGTAGAGTAGAATTGCCGGGTCGGACAGAACAGGGGTGAAATGGTGGAAAGTCCTGCAGGGAAATGTAAGCAGAGTAAAGTAAAGTAAGAAAGGCTACACTGATTTTAAATCAATGAGAGGCGCGTATCGAAGTTTCAATAACTCACAGAGTGCAGCTGTAATGAATGGTAGCAACGCGTAGTACTCCTGGCAACTCTCGTTCATATCGTACTTCCGGAGTGGGGGGAGGAGTCTCGCTCTCATCCTTCTCACGAGCCATTAGACCGCTCCTCTGTGCTTGAGGCTCCATGTTGGTGGTATGAACTTGCATCCGCAGCTGTAGCCGCCAACTATGCCAGAGAGTGGTATGCCGAAATCCGGGTGTAACACAATCTCCTTCAAAGTAAATTCCACCGGCCTGAGTCAAACCCTACTTCTGTCCCTCACACTACAACTAAAAAGGTAAGTAACAGAATGTTCTTTCTTTTATGGAGAATGGCTCCTTTCTCCTGCTTTTTGGTGGAGTTCAACAATAATTGTCCCTCAAAACCAATATGCCAGGGGTACTGACTCCCTTTGCCCAGGCTTGCAGGATTCAGACAGTCTGTGTGCAATGTTCTCTCAAGGAGAATGACCCCCTTCCCCTGGTATGACTTTGAACAATTTCCAACAAGGCCAAGGGCAATGACTCCCTTCCCCTGGCTTTTGCACCTCGACTCTCAGTTTAGGACCAAGAGAATGCCTCACTGCTCTTGGTCTGCTTTGGCCCAGTTCAACACAAGGCCATGGGGCATTACTCCCTTCCCCTGGCGTCTCCAGCTCAAATCCTGATTCAGGACTACGCAAACACCTCCCTTCTCCTGGTCTGCTTTGGCACAACACAAAGCCAGGAGGAAGGACAACCTTCCCCGGTGTCTTTATCACACCTTCTGCCTGGCTATCAGCAGAATTACTCCCTTCTCCAGGTATAGATCCATACAGTTCCTTCTTAGTGCCTCTGGCTCGTTATTCACTTTGCCTCTGTGACTTGTTTTCAACATTGTGCCAAATATTGTTAGGACCCCAGGCTCTTCTCTGGGTTCTAGTGCACTCCTCTTGACCACTGTGTGAGAAACCTGAAGGTGTCTCACCCACCAGTCCATGGGAATCTGTCATCCAGGTGGCCAGAACACGGCCATCGCTATTGGATCCAGTTCCGGGGGTGGACCAATGCGGGAGGATCCCATCGATGAGGGGTCTTCGGGTGAGTGGAGGTGGGATACCAAAGGGTGGGATGTGGTATCCCCTTCCCTGTAATACAGTTTCCCCATCCTACCAGCTATGATACTGAGAAGCTCAACCCCCCACCCTCTTTCCCAACACAAACACTTTCTCACAGACAGTTCATTGTGAGTGACAACAGACTAACACCAGAGCCGTATACCTGATATGTTCCAACACCATGGTCAGGAAAGGTCAGGCAATCACTGATCATTACACACACCTGACTCCCATCACACTTCCCCACACGGATAAAAGGCGGAGCACGAAAGCACACTCTTAATGAGGCAAAGCACACAAGGAAGCAGCAGTTCCAAGATGGCAGTTTAACACAAGAAGAAAGGCGGCGAGACCAGAGAGGGTTGCAAGGAGGGAAGTGCCCTTGGCCTCTAGAAACTGTTATTGTAACGAGCCTTGGAAAGTGAGAAGCCTAAGACCGGGAACTGAAGCTGAACAATCCTATACTGTGCATGAAAGGTATCCGGGGCACTCCTGTGTCGATAACCCAGGCTGGGAGAAGAGATTGCCGTGGTTGTTCTGTCCTTGGCTCATGCAAGAAATCTGCACCAATAAAAGCAGCACAGCCGGTGAGTCAGAGAAACTGATAGGAAATCAGCTTGTGATTGCACCAAGGTTCCAAACGGCAACATTGTATGAAGAAATCCACAAAGGACAATGTTTGAAGTGCATGTGATTAGAGGCACAAACAAGTGAAACTAAAGGAGTGAATGTACTTTGAAAAAGCCAATTAGGATACTGTGTACAGAGTGGTCCGGCAGCACATGGGTGCTCATTCAAAGGTCTCTGTTAGATATCCAACTGAATGGGGACTACATTGTAAAAAAGGAACTTTGCATCTAAGTGGTCCTATGATGGGTCAAGTTAAACCCAGTGCACATTCAAAAGACTTTGATAAGTATAAAATGAGCTGCAAATGGTCCGAGCCGGCTGGGGGAGACTAAGTCTCGGGAGGATAGCTCAGGGGCAACGCGCTTCCCTTGGAAGCACAACACGGAGCAACACAGGTTCGATCCATGGGTCCACTCTTAGAAACCTCTGGGTATTAAGAGCGTTATAAATAACCAATCATAATCATAATTGAAAGTTGAAAAGGGATCTGAGCCCGATTGAGGGGGATCTGCTGTGAACCTTTTCTCACCCGAGAAGGAATATTTTTGGAACCTTAAAATAAAGGGATCTGAGACCGGGAGAGGGGGATCCACCATAATAGAAAAGCGATCTGAGCACAGCAGAGGGGGATCCAGATAGAGGCACCGAAATTCGATAATTATAAGAAGAAAATCACTTTCTATTTATGTTTTGTACATCATGCCCTCTGAATGAAGAGACTTTGATGAGGAAAGAGACTTGGGCACAAAAGGCCCTGATGCTGGAATTGGAACGGTATCCTCGTGTCGAGGAAGCCAGAGTGTGTGCTTGGACAGAGTGAACCGCCTTGCCCCAGCTGAAAATGTGGGGAAGGGAGGCCAACGGCCCAAATATCCTGACATATAATTTTGTGAACACTTCTTTCTTTTGCATGAACATTTCCCCACACTATTTGTAATTTAGCGGTAAGGATTGGCAATAGGTTGTTTTAGTATAGGCCGTTTTATTTTGACAAGACTCTACCAGGACTGCGTTATTATTATTTGATGGTTGTAGCTTGCTCCCATCTGTAGATTTAGGTTTACATAGGTGTTTTTCACCCCCCTGTGAAAGTTCAATAAACACCCTTGAACTGTGGTCCCTTGTGTCTGTCTTACTTCAATACATGCCTTCCTTACAACTCTGATAAAGAAGAGTTCCTCGAGAGTTTTGTTAATTCATGTGGGGGTCCCAGACCCTTCTCTTGTAACTAGTGAACTTATCTCTGCCACTACAATGTGGAAATCTTCCTCTACGCTTTGATTTACTTCTATTGGGGCCCCGGGCCCTTCTTGTATGGTCAGTGGTCTCCTCTTCCCCACTGTTATGGTGAACAAGTTCCCAGGTCCTTCCCTGATGGTGAGTGGGCTTCTCATCCCCACTAATATGATGGACACGGGTCCCAGACCCTTCGCCGGTGGCCAGGCCAGTGGGCTCCTCTTCCCCACTGATATGATAGACAGGGCCCCAGACATTTCCCTGGTGGCCAGTGGGCTTCTCTTCCCCACTGGTACAAGGAGGAGGAGGTTGGATGCACTATCAACCCTTCAGGATTTTGCCAGCGGTATGCTTTGTACAAAGCCAGGTATGGTTTGCCTGCACACCTCTATTCTACATCCCCTCTGGGTCTCCCTTTCCACTCATTACCTGCTTTTGGGCTTTGGTATGTCACCTGGGCTTCCAGGGATGGTGGTCTGTCTTCTCGGCTTTCCCTGCCTGCTTCTGCGACTCTGCAGCGGCTTCAGCTGCTGGACCGCCCAACTTTTCTAATTGGCGTCATGCCCATGTTCACTCCGGAAGAACCCTGGGAGGACTCACGCAGCTGACCACCAGCATCCTCGTTCGTCTCCTCTCGGGTTTGCAACCAGATATTGGACATCCCGCTCCAAACGCTCTCTGGTTCTGTTGCTTCTCCCAGCTGGGCTCCGCGGAAAGGTTGATAACTTTACTAGTCCGTTGCTGATTGATTGATATATTACATGGCATTTATATCGTGCCTATACACAAGTGTTTCAAGGCGCGACGAGGCGGGGGGGAGAGGGAAGACGAAGATAGCGATCCTTCTAGGCCAGGTGACTTGAGATTGCGCAAGTGCAGGGGAGGGGGGGAGGGGGAAAGTACAGGGGAGAGTGGAGGGGGCAGTGCAGTACATAGGATAACATTAGAATAAATAAGACAACAAATAATATATAAAATAAATAATAGATAAAAGTGCGGCCAGCTGGTGGCAAGTGCAGGGGTAAGTGCAGACATCAGGTGTCAAGTGCTAGTAAGGGGCTGTAGGGATACAGAGACAGTCCCGGTGTGCAAGGGTTGCCAGGGGGGGGGGCAGTGCAGGTGTGCCACTGGAGGGGAGGGAACCTGGGCCAAGATCAGAGGGTACCCAGGTAACCAGTCCAGTTTCCGTTTCAGCCAGGAGATCAGCAGGGGAGAGGAGGAGAGAAAGCAGAAGCAAAGAGGAAGGTCTTGAGGTGCTTCCAGAACCGGAGATGGTTCTCCTCAAGTTTTAGTGAGGCAGGGAGGCTGTTCCAGAAGGAGGCCCCAGGAGAAGAAAGAGATCTACCACCAACTCGCTGCTTGGGGAAGCGACTAACCCTGAGGGAGTTGGAGGCGGATGAGCAAAGAGCTCGAGAAGGAAGATATTTAGGAAGAGAGAGCTGAAGGTATAGAGGCCCCAGGCCCCAGAAGACCTTGTGGACAATGCAGAGGGTTTTCAATTTAATCCTTGATTGATTGTTTATGTATTATCATGCTTAGACAGCAAGTGTTTCGAAGTGCAATCATGCAAGGGAGAGGAATGGAAAGGGAGAACAAAACAACAAGCTTACTAGGCGTGGTACATTCAGGTCATGCAGTCTAAAAGGAAGTGCATGGGGGGAGGATAATGGGAACAAGTGCTCCCAGTCCACCAGAACATGGGTTCAGTGCTAGGCGGTAGACCCACAGTGGGCCGTAACCAAAGGTGCAGGAGTGCTGTGGTAGAGCAGGGCCAGAGGCAAGTGCAGGGAGACTGGCAAGAAAGCTAGGGACCTGTGAGACTCTGAAGGTCCACCAAGCAGCCAGTCGCAATGCTGAACAGGGAGAGTAGAGAGAGCAAGAAGGCAGAAAGGAGGTGGTTAGCATGTCAGGGGGACAGAGAAGGAGGAGGCGAAGAGGAAGGTCTTGAGGAGTTTCCAGAACTTTGGGTGCTCTTATTCAAGAAGGAGAGAGGCGGGGAAGCTGTTCCAGAGGGAGGCACCTGCAGAAGATAAGGATCTCCCCCATATCTCTCCTTGGAGAAGCGGCTCAATCGCAGAGCATTGGAGGTAGAGGAGCGCAGGGCTCGGGAAGGAGAGTATTTAGGAAGAGAATGTTGCAGATCGAGTGGACGCACGCCCCAGAAGGCCTTGTGGACAATGCAAAGAGTCTTGAACTTGATTCTTGCAGCCACGGAGAGCCAATGGTGGGATTTAATCGCCGGAGAGATGCGGACCCTGGGCTTGAGGCCAAGGATAAGTCTTGCAGTTCTGTTCCAGATGAGTTGAAAGGACGAAAGAGTTGGAGCAGGGAGGTTGAGAAAGAGGCTGTTGCCGTAGTCCAGCCTAGAAAGGACAAGTGCTCTGGAGACGGTGAGTCTCTGGGGGAAAGTGAGATAGGGTAGAACACCTCTGAGAAGGGGCAGTTGGAAGTGGTACTTTTTAGAGATGTCCGAGATGTGACAAGAGAAGGACAGAGTGGAGTCGAAGATGACCCCCAAGTTTTTTGCCTCATTTGTGGGTGCAGGTGCAGGGCCAAGGGAGGCCACCGAGAGGGAAAGAGGGAAGGTGGGAGCATGGGTCACGATGAGAATGTTCTCTTTCTTACTGACATTGAGGCAGAGGTTGTTTGCAGAACACCATGACTGGATTGGGGACAAACAGTCAGGGATTAGCGAGGAGGAACAAAAGACTGAGGGTAGCCTGAAAGAGAGCTGTGTATCATCCGCATAACACTGAAAGTTGGAAGTGAAAGTGGCTATCCTACAGGTCAGGATGGCCATGTAGACATTGAAGAACCAGGGGGAAAGGTTAGATCCCTGGGGTAAACCACAAGTAAAGAAGGTGATAGAGGAGAGAAAGGGCCTCAGTTCCACCTCGGATGGGTGGTCCAAGAGAAAGGAAGTTAGCCACACCTGGGCCTGATCAGTGATGCCCAGTCTATCACGGAGACATGCGATCAGGGTGTTGTGGTTTACTCTGTCGAAGGCAGAGGAGAGGTTGAGTAGAATGAGGACAGAGGGGGAGTTGGAGCCAAGGTTTGAGAGCAGGTTCTGACGGGTGTTCAAAAGAGCAGTTTCCATGCTTCTGGATGCTCTAAAGCCAGATAGTTAGTTAGTTATATACAATGTAGCCCGTTCTTGAAGGGCGGCCTCTCAAAGTCCCTTGTTACTTCTAACAGCTTGATCTCTCTGCCTCCTCTGGGCCACCTCGTCTTCATACCTGTATTGGAAGCAGTTTTTGTGTTTTCTATGTTCTTCCTCATCTTGGTGTTTTCAAGGCCATTTGTTTCTGTTGCGCATAACAATAGTATATGATTCTGATTTCAGCAATAAGGCTGGGGATAGAAAGATGGGCTATAAAATGTGGATATATCTTATTATTCTCTGGGCTAACACCAAGATGGTCGTCCTTGTTCCCAAGAGGGGAGTCCCTTGAGGTCCTCCCCTATTTAACCACTCCAAGGGGGACTATTGGGTAGCAGCCTCACCTCCCTTTTTTATTTTATTTATATAGCCTGCCAAGCACAGCGGCATCTGGGCCTTACGAGAAGGGGCTCCCATTGGGGAGAGGTGATGACACCTTGTGAATTGTCGCACAAGAGCCGACAAAACACAGAATTACACTTGCACACCAATTTTCAGTAGGAATTCCATAAAAAATAGACAATAAACATTTTTAAGGTAAAGTAATAATATTCTAGGTACAGGGGAGAAGAACACAGCCTTCGTATCTAGGCCGGAATACAATAGAGAACACAAAGAAATCCAAATTATGGAGAACTGCGTCCCCTGCACACTTTCTAAAAGGCGATAAGCCTAAATGAGTTAATCAAAGTCTTTAGAGTTTTTTGACATATAATAAGTGTCTCTTTAGATTCAAAGTTCAACTGTGCAAAGATTCATAAGAAAATTCCATAGGCGGTTTTCTTTAGAGAAAGATGGTCTTCTCCTTTTTATTGATTTTTTCTGTTTGCCCAACGCGTTTCGAGATTCATATACTCTTCATCAGGGGCTTAAGTTTCAACATAAATTTCCAAAGCATCTATAAAGAACATATATAGATTACAGATTAATCAGTTTTCTTACTGTTTTTCACACCAAAGAATCACACCTAATTAAGCAAAAAAGAGCCACCATTATTACTAGAGTATTATTATTGATAGGGTATTTATTGAGCATGGACCTAGCTTTCGGGAAGCAAAGGAGCACTTTACAATCAGAGGGGGAAAGAAAACAGTGATGGAAGCAGAGAATAAATGAGCAGGGAGCTAACAGGGGAGGGTGGGTAATTGGCAGCAATAGGGGGAAGACAGTGGGGATCAGATCACTGAGTCCCAGGTAGGGTGGGGAGTGCAGGGTGTGTAGACCTAGGTGTTAAGGAGGAACCATTCCTTGAAGAGGACGGTCTTGAGCTCTTTGCCGAACTGTAGAAGTGATGGGACAAGTCTGATGTTGACGATGTTTCCAGAATTAATTATTTCTTGTGACAAAATCTCCTGCTTATGCCTTAGAGGCCATGAGGGCAGGGTGCCACCACACTCAGCATAATGCTGGGTCTGTGGGTGGCGTTGGGAAAATCCTCAGGCCAACCCCAACAAGCCCCAGGCGTAAGGCAGGGGCAAAAAGAGACTTGGGCCACATGGCTCTGGCACAGTTGCAGGACCACACAGTCCACCTCCCCGAGGTCATGCCACTGCTGGCTTCTTTCCCACTCTTCCACTGGTCAGGGGCTTGGCTTCCACTGCAGTGCTCCGCCGACCGTTTTTGGATGTCCCCACCACTGGGGATCAGCGTTCTTGCAGCTTCGTGTTCCCAGATTTGAACTTCCCGGGCTGGGCTGGCTTCATGCCAACTGCTCTATTCCCTAGTCCTTTCTCGCTCTTTATTTTCTGTGGCTGGATCCTCCCCAGCATGAAGTCAAAGAGGGTCATCCCGAGTTTGCTGGTATCCTGGTGGTAAATCTGCCATGATATCGGCAAACTGACCTACCATACCGGCGCAAGATATTCCAGAACTTGGCTGGAGGTAAATCAGTAAACCCCCACCAGCAAACTTGTACTCTGCCAGTCAAGAAAAGTATATGGAAATACTGGCACTTGTTTTCCGGAGCGGCAGAGTCAGAATGAGCCCCAAAGTCCAACTTTACAGTTATTGAGATAATCTTTATGCCTCCTTGGGGCCAACTCTTCTCAGTACTATGTGTAAGGGTGCGGAAGTAATGGACTGACACAAAGGTGGCATGCTTTTGGCTATAGAATTTTCTTGTCATGAAAAGAAAAAGAAAACCCTAGCTATCCCTATTGCTAAGAGGGGTTTCTCTGCCTCAAATAATAATCTAAGGGTTGTCAGAATGTTCAGCAAATCATAAAAAGTCCACTGTCGTGACAGACCTTATTCTGTCCCTAACACTTAAATTCAACTGAGGATAATGTCCCTAGGAAGTCTAGAAGGATGCTTCCCTCTATCTGGACCGGAGATCTTGCCAGTTCTTAGCACAGCTTGTCAGAGAAAGGGTTCATGTGTCCCTGGCTTTCTTTCACTGTTTGTAACAAGTACAGGGCACGACTCCCTCCCTCTGGTTTCTTCTTCTTCTTCCCTCTGTATACTGTGAGAAACCTAAGGTTGTTCTCACATCTACTACCTCAGGAACCTCCATGCAGGTGGCCAGGGAAAGGCCATTGCTTTTGGATCCTGCCTCTGGTGGTGGACAAGTGAGGGAGGATCACCTGGATAGAGAGCCCCCGGGGATTGGAGGTGGGTTGCCCTTAGGTGAGACATGGTATTCCAAATCCTCATTTCTTATAGGAAACCCTAACCCAGAAGTGGTTATGCAATATTGTTCACCTGATTCATTGCTCCCTGAGAGGAGCAGGAGATATTATCACCCTAGATGGGTCAAACAGAGGAAGACAAAGGGTAGAGAGGAAATACCTTTCAATAAGACATGGTATCCCCCTTCCTTTTGTGATGAGCAACCTACCCCTCTCCTGACCTTTATGGGTTATTCTAGGAGTGTTCCCTTCCTTTTTCCTTCTGGAATACATTCAAATATTGAGACGAAGAAGAAGCAACTGAGAGTAGTAAAGATTACCTCCTCTCACCACTTTGGTACTGAGACGAAGAAGATGCATGAAGGTCAAGCATGCACTGCTAATGAGAGTCAGGCATCAGTAATTGATGGGACACACCTGCAGTCCATTATTAGACCACAGGTGTATAAAAGGTGGAACTTTAAAGCTTCAGAAGGCACGTTGGAAGAGGAGAGAAATGGAAGGAGGAGCCATGCGAGAGCAGAAGCCAAGTCATCGGAACGCCTGCTGAATCCCTGGGGAGCCTGCCAGAGGAGTAGTGCAGGTTGGAGAAGCCCCTTGAGAGAAGGCGAACAGCCGGAGCTTGTAGATCGTGTCGGCGAGGCTCAGCACGATCGTGCTGCGAGGTGCTCCCGGCAAGCAGGTTTTCCCGCAGAAAGGGAGAAGCTGTGTGGAGGGACGGCTGTCAGGGACAATTTACTCACCAGTGTAAGAAACCAGAGGGTGTCTCACCCGCTTTTCCCCAGGGATCTCTCTCTCAGGTGGCCAGGGCATGGCCATCACCTTTGGATCTTCAGGGTGTGGGGGTGAGATAGCCGATGGTGAGACGCGGTTTTCCCCCCTGTTTTGTTCAACTACCCCATTCTATTTTGTAGTATTTTGCAAGGTCCCAACTCCCCCACTCCCTTTTTTACACAAACACTGGGCTGAGGAAGAGGGTGACCAAGAGTAACCAGACTAACTCTCTCACTTCATACTGGACATGTCCCGTTAATCCGGTCAGGCAAAGTCAGGCACTTTACAATAAGTGCATACACCTGATACAGCTAACTCTCCTCACAAGAATAAAAGGCAACATCTAAAGACACACTCTGAGCAAGATGGAACACAAGTACGAGCAGAACTCCTGGGATGAGGGTACACCTACTGGAGCAGAGCAACAGACCCTGGGATGAGAGCAGCGGGCCGAAAACCCCAATGGTTCCCTACTGGAGGTGTTGCCTCCAGACTGCAAAAGATAGAGAAGGCCAGATTCCACAAGTGAACATTGCATTGTGTTTCAAGGATGCCAGAAACCCTGCCGAATAAATGGCAGATTTGGGGAGGCGAGGCCAAGCCTGTGGTACTAACCTTGACTTGTGAATTGAAAATAGCAAAACAAGAAAGAAGCACACACAGCCGGTGCGTTGGCAAGTGACCTGAAAGACTGGTGTGTGTTAAAGCAAATGAAGTAGCAACATTATATCACAAGTGAAGGCTACATGCATGTTTATGAAACGCAAAGGAAGGCAGACCTGTGAATTAACTTTGAAGTAAAATACAGCTGTGAGATCAGCGATACTAAGTAACGGAGTGGTCCGGTGAAAGGATGTAGCCCATTCAAAAGTCTATGTGAAAGGTACTTTGTATGAAGCTATGAAGTGAAATTGAATTCAGCAAAAGTAAATGTGAACCTTGAGTCGAAGTGGTCCTGTGGTGGTCTGTAAGAACCACGCATATTCTAAAGTCTTTGACATCTGAAAGGGGTCTGAACCGGATTGAGGGAGACCCGAAGTACAATAAGCTTGGGGAAGGGAGCCCCGGCAAGTTTGTGTTGAACTGTGATGTGAGAGGTCTGATCCCGACAGAGGGGGACCTACATGAACTGTGTGCTCTAAGGTCTGAGCCCGGCAGCGGGGAACCTTTGTGAACGTTACGTTGGAGTACAGTTTTGGAAAGTCAGGAAAGAGACTTTAACGTGGAAGGCCAGGCGAGCCTCAATCTACGGTGTGGAACTGTTTAGAGTGTTAGAAACCAAGCCAAAGTGTGTCATCCTGCCTACAAGGAAAAGCCTTACTCCGTGAGGTTTAACGTGAGGAGGAGAGCTGGTTCATCTACCTTTATTCTTTTGAACACTGATGTTTCCTTTGCATGCATTTCTCCTTTTTACACCTTTTGTACAAGAGACAGGGCAGGTGTTATGTTTTGTTAGCATAGGCCATTTTGATTTAACTGACTCCACTAGGACTGTTTTGTTTATCGTTTGATGGTCTTGGCTACTCCC
Organism: Ambystoma mexicanum; assembly: GCF_040938575.1. Classification (NCBI taxonomy): domain Eukaryota; kingdom Metazoa; phylum Chordata; class Amphibia; order Caudata; family Ambystomatidae; genus Ambystoma; species Ambystoma mexicanum. The sequence continues at coordinate 58,330,509 of NC_090931.1, read as the reverse complement.
ATTTTAGTTATAGGGTAAACTAGGAGTTTCTCCGACCCCAACATTTTCAATAAAGGTTTTACAAATTGTATCCATTGTGATACTATGCCTTCCCTACATATGGTGTCAGTAATGGGATACGACTCAATTGAGACAAGTTGGGGATCCTAAAATTCCAGAAACTTAGTCACAGAGCCTCCGGCCCATCTACCGCCACACAAGAATCCATAGTCTTTGATATCTGTAGCAGCAGAGAAGCACTATCCCCCCTGGAAAAAGAGGGATGATTCCCACAGACATAGACCTAATACCACCTGTGGGTTGTTATATAAGATTGGCCCAAAATACAGCCTAGCCTGGAAGTTTGGTTTAGATGTCCTAGCAGGTGTCATAGATCTAGACTTTCGGGGAAAACATAAAGGTTCTTATACAGAACCATGGCGATACTCCATTTGAAATACATTGTGGGGACAAGATTGCACAGGGAATTCTTGAGGAGGCTCTATTTTGCTGTTTTAAGGAAGAAAGTGAACCAGAGGCAACTGAGAGAGGTAGCTTAGGCTTCGGAGAGGCTGATGAAACACCTATCGCTGAGGCAAAAAGGGAAGAAGAACCTACCATCCTTCCCAATCTAGCCTTCGCCCAGCGAAATGACCCAGCATTGGCAGAGGCATTCTTAAAAGTGATTCCAGAGGGAGATGGGCCAGAAAATGGGAGCCCGGTTTTCTTCCTGAAACAGGGATTACTATATAGGAAGGAAACCTCTACAGAAGGCCAGAGCAGAACTCAATTAGTAATACCCAAAACCCATTGCAAGATCGGGCTAGAGATTGCACATTCTCATTTGACAGGGGGACATTTAGGGAAGTCTAAAACCCAAACTCACATCAGTGGGAAATTCTACTGGCCAGGTATCCATGCTGACATAAATGAACTTCATTCAGTCATGTGAAATATGCCAGAAAACCAGTGCACATATTCCCTTACCTGCACCTCCAAACTCTTTACTGATAATAGAAGTCCTTTCTCCTGAATTGGGATGGGTATTATTGGACCGTTGGAAGCCTCTAGAGTGAGTAATAAATATGTTCTTGTAATCGCTGATTACACTACCCGGTATCCAGAGGCCTTCCCAATGCGGAACAACACAACACAGCAAATTTTAAAACACCTACTGCCATTCTTTTTTAGGGTTGGTTTCCCGAAGGAAATTCGAACAGATCAGGGTTCAAATTTCATGAGCAAACTTATGGGTGAAGTCAAGGAATTACTAGGCATTACCACCTTAATTACCTCTGTTTACCACCCCCAAACAGACGGATTGGTAGAGGGATTTAACAAAACCCGTAACATGATTTTGAGGAAATTGGTAGATGAAGATGGGAAGGACTGGGATTGCATGATCCCATGCGCCGCATTTGCATTCTCTCCTTTTGAATTACTTTACAGTAGAGAACCAAGAGATGTCTTAGAAATGCTGCGGGAGACCTGGGAAGAGAGAAAAGAGGTACCTCTTCCCCTCTCACAAACAGCTACCGATTGCGAGGACACATGAAACTTGTCCGGGGTCTAGTCCACACTCATGGAGAATGTTCAAGCCCAACAGTAGTCCACCTATGATAAGAGTGTGAATTTAAGATCATTTTCAGTAGGTCAGAGGGTATTAGTCCTCTTTCCTACCTCTGAAAACAAACTTGTCGCAAAGTGGCATGGGACATATGAGGTGCTAGAGCAAACAGGAAGCTGTGCCTATAAAATAGCCCAACCTGATAGAAAACAAAAGACCCACCTTTACCATGTAAATCTCCTAAAGGAGTGGAAAGAAAATCCTTCCGACACTACCTCCTCGATATTGTCTTGTTTGGTACCCAAGGAGATAGACAACTCTGAACTTATTCCCAAAGAGATATCTAAACAAAAGCAAGAAGATTTGAACGACCTTATTATGGCACTCCCCGATTTATTCTGCAGGAAAGCAGGGAGAGTACATGGTACTTATCATTATATCAGAACCCCAAAGGGAAAAGTGGTCCATTTGAAACCATATAGACTCCTGGAAGCACAAAAACAAATAGTGGTTGTGGAAATGAAATAAATGCTGAAGGAAAACTTTATCGAGCCCTCTTCCAGTCCATGGACCTCCCCTATTGTGTTGGTAACTAAACGCAATAATTCTTAGAGATTTTGCATAGACTTCAGGCAGGTTAACGCCATCTCCGCCTTCGATTTCTATTGTAAGGAACTCATGGTGGCAACAGTAAAGACAGACACAAGTGATCACAGTGCAAGGGTGTTTATTAAACTGTATGCAGGATGGAGAAATGCCTAATCTAAACCTAAATCTAAGATTGGAGCAAGCTTCGACCATCAAATGAAAAAAGGCAGTCCTAGTGTCGTTGTGTCAAATAAAAGGGCCTATACTAAGAAAAACCTATTGCTAATCCTGACGCTAATTACAAAAAGAGTGTGGGGTAAGGGTTTCAATAAAGAAAGAGGTGTTTTCAAATGATAAGTCAGGATTTGATTGCCAGGGGTCTTCCTTGCCCATGTTTTGAGCACCGGAAAGGTGGATCTCCTGAGCACAGCATGCACTCGAGCTTTCCCAGTACGAGCCGACAGTTCCGTACCAGTTATCAGGTTCTTTGATGATTAAGTCTCTTTCAATAAAAGTCTCTTGCCTTCGAGGGCCTGATGTATTCAACAAACAAACAGTTCTGGTCTACATATTCATTGGGTGATGGCTCCACCCCAGGATCCCCGTCTTCCGGGTGCAGACCACTCACAAATCGTATTCCACAAAACAAATAAACAGTTCCTTTCTCATTGGACTATGGGTGATGACATTCCACCCCTGGATCTCCCTCTTTCGGGCTCGGACCACTTTGAGCCGTCGGACTCCCTCCTTCAAGTTCACTATGGCTTTTCTTGCATTCACAAATCTTAATGTCTTCTTTTAAAATTATTTTTATTACATTTTTAACACTCATGAACAAACAACCATGAACAACTCCAACCTTTCCCCCCCTCCTCTCCCTTAGCATCACCCTCCCCCCATGATGATCTTAATGTCTTTTAAACAATTCTTCAGGCTTCACCCCTTTCTGGCAGCATCCTTCTGCCGAGTTCACTCTTGGAAACTTTTACTAAACAGTTCACTGTGGACAACCCTTTGCCGGAATCACTTTTGTCAACACACTGTTTCTGGGACTTTAGACTTCACTTGCCTTCAAGGATCGATAAAATAAACAAATGAAAGTTACTGTAAAGAATATTTTGAAGGTTACGGCTGTTAAACGGGAAATCATATCATGCCTCCTTCTGATTTATAATGGCCTAAGCCTAGTCGCTCTGCGAAGAAAACCACGTTGCAAAGTTCCGATTTTGGATCGACTTCACTGCCATTTTAGAATCGTCCGCCATTTTGATTTCTGTTCGTATGTGAATTCTCTGTTATATAATGGTGGACTGTGTTTAACTTGCAACCAAGCCTTCCCGAACTTTGAGCCTTGTTAATGGTTAGAATGTCCGAGGGCCGACTGTTGAATGATAGTGGGAAATAGGAAACATCTATTCTTGATAGATAGAGGAGCGCAGAAGTGTTCCATTGACCATTCACGGGTTCCAAACATTCCACTGTCAGGGCAAACCAATGTTTCTGTAGGGTTTTCTGGTACACCAGTGGTTAGTCGGTTTATTTGCCAGTACCGATTATACTGGGTCCATTCACGGATCACTGTCTGTTTCCTTTGACAATGAACTGTCGAGAGAATTTGTTGGGGTTGAATCTGTTGAAGGAATTAAATGCGGTAATTCATTGTTCTTCGGATGGAGTGCGTTTGACGATTTCACCACTGCAACTTTCTGGCTCACAGTTCCTGACTAGACCTTTGCCGCCAGAATTTAGTGATGTTCCGGAGTGTTTATAGGCGATTGATGAGAATGATGTCGGTGTTTTACAAATTGAGCCTGTTAAAATCATTTTGAAACTTGGAGTAAAGTTGCCACGTATTCCTCAGTATAAGATCTCGGTTGATGGTGAGCAAGCTTTGAAGTGTATAGTTTCCGATTTTGTACACCGTGAGGTAATTGAAGAAATTGCAGGTAGTTTGTGCAATAGTCCAATTTTGCCTGTGTATAAGAAAGGAGATAATGAAATTCCTTTTAGTTTCATAATTGATTTATGCGCTATTAATAAGATTGTTGCTCCACAATTTCCTATTGTGCCTGATGTAACGACGATATTAACTATGATCCCAGCTTCTGCTACTCATTTTACTGTTGTAGATCTTAAGAATGCTTTCTTTAGTATTCCTATACACAAGGATAGCAGATACCTGTTCGCGTTCACCTTAGGGGGACGCTCGTTTACATTCACCCATGCGCCACAAGGATACACGGAAAGTCTGAGCATTTATAGTAGGGCTTTGAAAGAGCGGCTTGCCACACTTGTGTTGCCTACCACTTATACATTGCTTCAATACGTAGATGATCTTCTTCTAGCTGCTGATTCAGAAAGTGCCTGTAAGGAGGGCACGGTGTTGTTGCTTATTCACCTAGCAAAGCATGGACATAAAGCTTCACTGAAAAAGTTTCAATATTGTAGACAGGAGGTCGCCTATTTAGGCTATCTTCTGTCAAAGGAGGGAAGAAGATTGACGCTTGCAGTGACGAAATGTCACATGACTGCCTTTACACCACAGAACAAGAGACTGAAGGCAGGATTGACCTGAAAGATACACCTTTGAACGACCCACAAGGGGAGCTGTTTTGAAATGGCTCTTGCTTCAAACTTCCGGATGGTACATCGATGGCTGCTTATGCCATCAGCACACTAAGCATGATTGTGGAAACCAAAAGAATTTCGCATAACTCCACGCAGGCCGCAGAGATTATTGCATTGACTCGAGCTTGTGAACTTTCCGAAGGGCTTAGAGTAAATATATATACTGATAGTCAGTATGCTTTTGGGGTAGTTCACAACTTTGGCAGACTTTGGGCAGAACGAGGTTTCTTGACCTCACATGGAACGAAGATTCAATACAGCTCCTTCATAGTGCGGGTACTTTCAGCGCTTGCACTTCCCCCTCAGTTAGCAATCATGAAATGCGCAGCCGATCAGAAAATCATAAATGATGTAGGAAAAGGGAACTCTTTTGCTGACCAGATAGCCAAACAAACTGCTAGTGATCTCTACACAGATATGTACACTACAAGGGAAGCCACAAATGTTTGTACCATAGATGAAGGTATTGAATCTGTAAAGAATATCCAAGCCGATGCCACTTTAGAAGAAACTAAGCAATGGGCTGAGGGTTTGGCGAGGTTGGATGATGATGGGTGTTGGGTGGATAAGTTAGAGGGAAAATGGATGCTGCCAGATGCGTACATTACTATGATGGTCGCAATGGCTCATGGGCCCACCCACATTTGTGCCAGGAAGGTTTGCAAAATATTAGAAAATGTCTGGGTGAACGATAACATCTCGAAGACAGCTGAGCGTTTTGTCCAGAGTTGCATGATCTGTCTACAACACAATATGGGGAAGGGCAAATCGACACCAAGGGGTAGTTTTGGTCCACCGTCTGTCCCCTTTGAAGTGATCCACTTTGACTTTATTGAAATGGAGCTTTGTAATAATTTCAAATTTGTTTTGGTTGTTATTTGCGTCTTTAGTAAATGGGTTGAAGCCTTTCCTGTAAAAGATGCCACAGCAATGACAACGGTGAAAACCATGCTTAAGGAATATTTTCCTAGGTTTGGTTTGCCAAGGGTCATCTTCTGGTCGGACAATGGTCCACATTTTATTGCTGCTGTAATTCTGCAGATATGCGCGGAATTACAGATCGATAAACGGTTCCAGACAGAGCTAGACATGCTCAGAGTGCTGGATTGATAGAGAGACACAATGGAATTTTGAAGAACAAGCTCGCTAAGACGTGTGCCGGCACCAAATTGAAATGGCCGGACGCCGTACCGATAGTGTTACTGTCAATGCGCGCCACCCCACAGACTAAGAATGGGCTCTCCCCATATGAAGTGGTCATGGGTAGGCCAACTAACATTTGGAACATCCCAAAACCCCAGGCCCTGAGGGACATTGAGCATGTACTTCTTTCTGATTACTTTGACCGGTTAACAAAAATCTGTATTTGATTTACCAACAGGTGCGAGAAGCCCTTCCAGCAAAGTATGAGGGGCCTGGTCATAGTATCCGACCTGGGGAGTGGGTGCTCGTCAAAGCATTTGAACGAGCATCCTGTCTCGCACCACAGTGAAGAGGGCCACACCAGGTTCTCCTGACCACGCAGACGGCGATTCGAGTGGAAGGCCAGAGGCACTTGATACATGCGTCGCATGTCAAGAGGATACCCTTCCCTTTGCCACATGATAAAGATGGTACAGAGAAACCTACCTGCTCTGCTCCCAACGATCACTCGGCATTGAGCAGTACTGAGAGTGCTTCGGAGACACTCCCTGAGCCCGCCGGCCCTGGGGAATCAGCTGATTTATCTCCACACTCTCCCAAAGTTCCTTTTGCATCTCCGTCTGGTTCTGCTGCAAACTCATCACTTCCATCAGGAAGCAACGACACGTTGTTCGCAGATCACACTGTACCAGGAGTCACAAGGTACAATCTGCGTCCACGGAGCTAGACTTACTGCACGGTTCGGCTGTTCCAACAGGAAAATCATCATAGAGCTTGTCCTTTGCCCTATCTTTTGCATACAAAGGAAAGTTGTTGGCTGGGGATAGGGAAAGACTAAGAAAATGCGTGATCTGGAGATCACCAGCACATGAAGTACGGCGCTTTTCGTTTCAAAGGAACAATGCCTACTATCGCCTCTACCCGTACGGAACAAATAAGTGGCTCTGTGGCCAGTAAAGACAATGGACAATCGAATACAGTTTCTTCTAAAACGTATTGCTTTCTTGTAATCATGTTAACCGGTTTCACAATAGTAATTGCTTTAGGATTTTGGTACATGTAGGAAATACATCCGCTAGAAACGTTTTTGCCTACTGAAAATGTATTTACTGTATCTACACCTTTCGTGCGTCTGCACACTCTATCTCCTAGAGACTCTCAACACAGACAGAGTTACTACAATAACACATTACTGCATATTACTGCTAAGGCAACACATGCCTTTTTGAACAGGTCTAATTGTTGGGTCTGCTCTCATTTACCGCAACATGGAGACAAAGGGTTGGGCTGGTATATTCATCCTTTGCCTCTGACTACTGCATGTTATGCTTCTCTAAGGGCACTATTCTTTGGCCGATGGAATGATAGCATCTCGGAGAACATTGATGGAACGAATTTGAACGAGTTTGAGAGACGAGTTCTAACGCCCCTGGGATGCTCACTTTTCGCAAATAGAAGCAAGCTTAATGTTGCTTCCATTAGGCCTTCTGATAGACCGTCTCAACCTTTCCAATCTTTGATCTCCTTCAAGATGGCTCCTATAGGCAATAGGGATTCCACGCCACCATCCTATACTGTTAACCACAGCCCCGACTCAGTTTCTTTCTGCATAGAGAGGAATGGTACTCAGTCAATGGGTGATTTCAAGGGTTGCACCAATGTTGCGAACTTGACCAGTGAGGAGAGACCTTTGTATGTAGGCAAACCTGTCTATTTCGTTTGCGGTAATGAAGCTTTCCCATGGCTACCTAGGGATTGGCAGGGAACCTGTTAGTTAGGGATCCTGTTGCCAGGGATATTTATAGCTAGTACCACAGAAATCTCAAGGGCTCGTCAAAGGCGGGATAAGAATGGCGATACTTTGTCCCAAGTTCTGGGAGACGTAGCGAAATCCTTTGTACCTTTTTGGGGGCAAATACTACATTCCGAGGATATTAGGAGACTAGCAAGAGTATTGGAGAGAACCATCAACTGGACCACTGACATACTCTATAACATGACTCTAGAACAGAAAGCAATAAGGTTAGTGGCACTACAGAATCGGATGGCGTTAGACGTCATCCTGGCTGAGCGTGGTGGAGTATGCAAATTAGTGGGATCCGCTTGTTGCGTTTTCGCACCGGATTCCTCCCCAACCATCTTTGAGACTATACAAAATCTGCACGTCCTTAGTTCAGCAGTACACGTTACGGACAAGGCAGAATCAAACTGCCAAATTATGAGGTATATTTTATAGCTAGCCAGCTGCAATTTGTGGCCAAATGGCTGTCGAATGAACAAACACCCGAAATGTTATATGGCTGCCCGATTCATTAATGACCCGCTTGCACCTACTGTTGCGACTGGGGTGCACAATGTGCTGCAGGGCCTGTCATTTGTTGGGAAACACAACATCGTATTCTCTGCAGATTCCGTTAGTCGCGCTAGAAGAGGTAGACGAACAAGTAAGGCTGAACGTGCAGAAGTGGTGGGAACCCATGGGGGTAGCAACGGTGGGAGATGTGCTAAAGGAGGGGATGCCCAAGGATTTCGAGGAACTAATCGGAGATACGGCCTGGAGCAGCACATCATATATTCCCAACTCCTACCGAGCCTAAGACGCAGATGGCCAGAGACCGGGACGTCTTTACAGCCAGACGAGATTATAGAGATATTTTATTATATACTTTCATTCATCAAAGTTCGGTTTCTTATCGGTTCTCCCGTCGACACACCGGCTGTGATGAACCGCGTGACTTTCCTTTTCTTTGGAGTCAAGGTTGGTACCACAGAGCGTCTTGCCCTGGCTTTGTTATCAGCGGAGGAGGGCCTTGCATACCATTGGCATCTGCTGCAACACACGTTGGCTATTATTCGTGGTCTTACGATTCCTTCTGCAGAGGGTTCACAGGACTTGGCCGGAAAGGCAAGGTCGTGTCTCTCCTTGTTACCCTCTTGGTATGCGCCGTCTTTCTCCTCCTCTTGAACTGCCATACTGAATTAGCTCTCACATCGTGCGGTCTGCCTTGCTCATACTGTGATCTCATGCTCCACTTTTTATCACTGTGGGGAAGGTAAAGGGCTGTCAGGTGTCTGTGATTCTAGTCAATTGCCTGATTTTGCTTGACCCTTGCATTGGGCCATGTCAGGTAAACAGCTATGGTGTTAGTCTGTTCTCTTTCGTGTTGTGCAAAAGTGTTTGTGTCTGAAAGGGAGGGTAGGCGCAGTGTTTTTGAATGTCCTACGTAGTAGGATGCGGAAAAGGTGATGGAAGAAGGAAGATACCATGTCTTACCTGCTGGTGTCCCACTCCCACTCCCCAACGACCCTCATCCAGCTGATCCTCCCTCACTGGTCCACCCCCAGGAACTGGTTCCAATAGCGATGGCCGTGTCCTGGCCACTTGGATGACAGATTGCTGGGGGCTAGCTAGGGAGACACCAACAGGATTCTCACACTATCCTATCCCACACATCGATGAGTTAATAGATAAACTTGGAAATGCCACATTCCTATCAACCCTAGATTTAACCAGGGGATATTGACAGGTCTCAGTACATCGACCTGATAAGGAAAAGATTCCCCTCTTCTGGGCTCAGATGTACAAAAGTTCTTAGCGATATCAGGACCTTCGGTAGTTTTGTTTTCTTGCTTCTGGGGGCCTGACAGGTTCAAAATTATAAACAAAAAGTTCAACAAAAGTTCCTTTCTGGTTGCACTTTGGCTGATGTTTTCTCGCCCCTGCTCCCCCTCTTCCAGGCTCAGACCCCTCTTGAATATCAGCCTCCCTCCATCGGGTTAACTCTGGCTTGTACTCGAAAGATTCCTCTATCACATTCACATGTCGATGGGGGGATGGTTCTTCAACCCTGGATCCCCCTCTTCCGGGCTCAGACCCTTCTCAACTGTTTGCCTCTCCTTGGGTGATACTTCTTTACCCCTGGGACCCCTCTTCCGGGCTCAGACCCCTCTCGAATATCAGCCTCCCTCCATCGGGTTAACTCTGGCTTGTACTCGAAAGATTCCACTATCACATTCACATGGCGATGGGGTGATGGTTCTTCAACCCTGGATCCCCCTCTTCCGGGTTCAGACCCTTGTCAACTGTTTGCCTCTCCTTGGGTGATACTTCTTTACCCCTGTGTCCCCCTCTTCCGGGCTCAGACTCTTCTTAAATATCAGCCTCCCTCCATTGGGTTAACTCTGGCTTGTATGCAAATATATTTCCACCTTTCGTATTCACAAATCTTAATGTCTTTTTAAACAGTTCACTGTTGATTATGTAAGAAACTAATGGTGGCAACAGTAAAGACAGACAAAAGTGATCACAGTTCAAGGGTGTTTATTAAACTGAATATGCAGGTTAGAAAAATGCCTAATATAAATCTAAAGCTAAGAAGTGAGCAAGCTATTACCATAAAATGAAAAATTAAGCAGTCCTAGTGGTGTCTTGTCAAATAAAAGGGCCTCTACTAAGAAACACCTATTGCCAATCCTTAAAACTTAATACCAAAAGAGTGTGAGATAAGGTTCAAAAGAAAGAAAGAAGTGTTCATAAATGATAAGTCAGGATGGCGTCACCAGGGGTCTCCATTCCCCTTGTTTTGAGCACAGGACAAGGTGGGACTCCTGAGCACAGCACACTCACATGCTTTCCCAGCACGAGACAATAGTTCCGTTCTCAGCTATCAGGACCATTGATGGTCAAGTCTCTTTTCTCCCAAAAGTCTCTTGCCTTCGAGGACCGGATATAATCAAATAAGCAAACAAAAGGGTTCCTTTCCGGATTGACGGTGGGTGATGACTTATCAATCCTGGATCCCCCTCTTCCGGGTCTCAGATCCTAAACAAGTTCTTAGCTATATCAGGACCTTCGGTAGTAAGATCTCCTGCTTCCGATGACCTGATATGTTCAGCATAACAGAATTAAAAGTTCCTTCCTTATGACACTTAGGGTGAGTGTTCTTCACACATGGGTCTCCCTCTTCCAGGCGCAGACCCCTCTCAAATCTCAGCCTCCCTCCGTCGGGTTGTCTGTGGCTTATTCACACACCTTTAGGGTGATGGTTCTTCACCCTTGAGTCTCCCTCTGCTGGGCGTGGACCCCTCTTGAATCTCAGCTTCCCTCTGTCGGGTTCACTGTGGCTTTTCACAGACCACTTTCACTTGTTGCATTCACAAGCCTTAATGTCTTTTTAATCAGTTTACGGTGAACATCCCTCTGTCGGGTTCACCTTTCCCAACACACTGTTCATTGGGACGTTAGGCTTTGCCACTTTCCATCGGCATCCCTCAGTCGGGTTCACGTTCGCCAACTTTTGCCAATTGCACAATTTCTTAAACTTTCTTACAATGCAGGATTCACTTCTCTTAGCTTTACACTTTTCTGCCAAAGACTTTTGACTGTACAGAGGATTTTGCTAGACCCCTCTATGATCACTTTGTCCCCTTTCTCGTCCCGTTTCTAAGGCCTTCTGGTAATGGAAGTTTCAACAATAGGGTGATCGCCCAGAGTTTATCGAGTGAGCACCCACGTGGTGCCGGTCTCCTCTACAGCTGGCTTTCCCCTCTCGTAATAACAGTTCTTTGTACTTTTCTTCAATTAGCTGTTGGCTACTTTTATTCAACACAGTTCGGTTTCTTATCGGCTCTCCCTTCGACTCACAGGCTGTGATGAACCAATGGGCTTCTCTTGTCTCTGGTGTCAAGGCCGGTACCAAGGTGGACAGCGTCTCTCCCTGGCTTGGGTATCAGCGAAGGAGGGCCCCGTGTACCGTTGACATCTGCTGCAACACACGCTGGCTATTTTTTGCGGTCTTACCTTTCCTTTCACTAAGGCTTTGCAGGCTTGGATCAGAAAGGCAAAGCCGCTTCTCTCATCATCACCCTTTCAGTTGTCGCTGCCTTTCTCCTCCTCTTGAATTGCCGTACTTGGATAGCTGAGTCGTCGTGCGGTCTGCCTTGTTCGTACTGTGGTCTCTGGCTCCACCTTTTTTCCCTGTGGGAAAAGGAAAGGACTGTCAAGTGTGCGTGGTTCCAGTCAATTGCCTGACTTTGCCTGACCCTTGGGTTGGGACATGTCAGGTAACCAGCATTAGTGTTAGTCAGTTGTCTTTCATGACGGGAGAACGTGTTTGTGTCAGAACGGGGGGGGTAGAGATTACGAATATTTCAAATGACAGGACGGGGAGAAGGCCTTACAAGAAGGGGGAATTATATTCTTTGTCCCTGGGGGTAAGGTGAATTCAGAAGGGCGAGATTGGTAGGGTTTGTGAAATGAATAAGGGAGACAATAGTGTTCTGTTAAAGCAGATTAAGAGTTTGGGAAATAATAATCAGGGGGTGAAAGTTGAACTGTAAATTGTGAGTAAAGGTGGCCCTGCAGTGGTCTGAAAAGTAAACCATGCACATTTGAAAGTCTTTCACATCTGAAAGTGGTCCGAGCCCGACAGAGGGGGATCCGAAGTGAAATAAGCTTGTGGAAGGGAGCCCCCTAGCAAGTTTGTGTTGAAATGTATCGTGAGAGGTCTGAGCCCGGTTGAGGGGACCTACGAGAACTGTGTGGTGAAAGGTCAGAGCCCGGCAGAGGGGGACCTTTGTGAACTTTTTAGTTGAAACATTATTTTGAAGTCGAGAAAAGAGACTTAAAACGTGGAAAGCCAGATGGGCCTCGATCAAGTTGTGGAACTGTTTATTGTACTGGAAGCCGAGCCAGAGTGTGTCATCCTGCCTACAGGGACAGCCTTACTCCATGAGGAGGAGAGCTGGTTCAACCACATATTCATTTGAACACTGATTTTTCCTTTTGCATACACTTCTCCTTTTTACACTTTTTTGTATAAGAGATAGGGCCGTCATTAGGTTTTGTTAGCATAGGCCATTTTGATTTGACAGACTCCACTAGGACTGCATTGTTTATTATTTGACGGTCAAGACTACTCCCATCTTAGTTATAGGGCAGTTTCTCCAACCCCAAAAATTTCAATAAACATTTTACAAATTGTACCCATTGTGTCAGTGTCATACTTGTGGCACATGCCTCCCCTATATGTGGTGTCAGAGTGGGATATGACGCAATTGAGACAAATTGGGGGACCCAAAAGTTCCAGAAACTTAGTCAAAGAGCCTCAGACTCCTCTACCACCACAAAAGAATCCATAGGCTTTGACATTTGTAGCAGCAGATAAGCCACTATCCCTCCAAAGAAAAGAGGGATGATTTGCATGGACTTAGTCCTAATACCCCCTGTGGGTTGTTATATAAGATTGGCCCCAAAATCTGGCTTGGTCTGGAAGTTTGGTCTAGATGTCCTGGCAGGCATCATAGGAATCTATGTGATCACTGTGCCACCCATAATTCCACGGACAAAAATGTCGATGACCGTTACGGCGCGGCGCACTAATCAGATAGCTCACTGCGGCCCGCATCTCTCTAGCCCTCCCCCCTAGCCACTTACATTAACAGCGGGACACACAGAAGTGTGCCCTGACGTCCCTCTATCCTGCGGCCTCAGTTCCCACCCACTTTTTGTTTTCTTTCCCTAAATATTTTTTGTCGCCGACCCCCGTTACCACGACTAAGAGGAGCGCGGGACTCTCAGTGGTAACATGCTCAGGGAGCCCAGGACCGACGCAGAGACGTGTGCCGTTCGTTGGAGGAATCCCTGACCGTGTCTGTGCAAGTCCTCTTTTTATTTTTATTTCTCACCCACACGTGGGTCGTCACCTGACACTGGTGACGGCCCACGTCACAACTGTTACCAAGGAAGAAAATCTCTACTATAGAGAATAAAATAGTTTATGTATCCGAATATATTTGTTGTAATGTTGTAATGTTGTCTTATTATGTCACTGGCCAGGAGTGCATGCTATTAGAATGTTGATGTATGGATGCTGCAGCTCAGGAGAATGTTGAGTGGGTCTGAGAGTGAATGTTCTGTGAGTGTCAGTTGGGGGCATGAGTTGGGGATGCGAGGATGGCCGGTGGGTCTGCTCTTTAACTATGTCCTGTCCATGTGCTAGTGTATATACATACTGTCATGATGCCCGCTCCCGGGGAGCCGGTTCAAGCCCTGCGTCCCAGAAAGCGGACATCCAGTCCCCAAGGAAGGACCCAGCAACCCCATATAGGGGCCCTTGGGACAGTGTCCTGGCGCCTATGGCGCCAGGCTCATAAAAGACATCAGTCCTGGCGCCATGGGTGCCAGGCTCATTATGGAAGTGCTTGGGTGCACTTACCTGATGCAGACCATGCTGCAGGATCCCGGCCTCCTTGAGGCCTGAAAGGAACTACTTTACCTGTGGGACTAATTTACCATCCGGGCGTGGTCGGGGAAGGATACATACCTGATTGGAGGAAGGATACATACCTGGAACTTCTTCCAAGGCTGTTTAAACCCCACTCGAACAGCCACACGTGCTTCGCGTTGTTCTGCATCTAGCAGCTGGACGCTCACCGTGTCTGCTCCTGCATCCTGACTTCTGCCACGCCTGCCAGCATCCTGGATCACCTGCAAAGGAAGAGAAGAAGAGAACAGAAGAAGGAAAAGTCCTTACCTGCTAAATCCGCATCCCGGAGACATCTCGCCGACAATCCTGAAAAGGAAGACTTTTATTTAAAAGCTCATTGCGTCGATCGCTGCAGCGCCGCATTCCACTCACCTTTACAGGGCGCCTCCATGTTCAGCAGCGATCATCTGGATTCGCAGTCACGCCCCAGCGCCTAGGGAGAAAAAGACCAGAACAAAAGGTTAGAGAGAGAAGGGAATAAGGAAAGCTAAATCTCCATGTTAAGACTTACCTGTTGATTCATTCCCTCTTCATTTCGGGTCCGCGCCGCATCCTGGCATTTCCGGACCCCGGCCCCTAAGGGGAAAAAGAGACATCAGCGTTAATGACCGAATAAAAAGACATTACCAAAAAACGCTCATTAAAGATTTACCTGATTTCTACAAGGATTTCACCTCTCATCTCAGATCGGTGCCTGTTCCCCGGCATTCCGTACCCCAGCCCCTATGGGGAAAAAGACACTAGCATTAGTACATTAATGCATGGACACAAGGGGAACCTCTTATCAAAAAACTTATCGGAAGCCAAGCAAGTTTGGTTCTCACCAATCCGAAAATACAGTGAAGTAACTGGATACCAACGCGCCCCTGCATCAGAAGCAGGATGGAGAGCTCGTCCTTCCAGACCCTAAGGTGAGATGCTACGAGGAATCACAGAAGGGTTTCGAGGAGGGTGAGAGGGGAAAGTGGGAGGCTGATTGCATTACCCCGCAGACAGTTAATCCCCTATTTTCGCCTACAGTAGGATACTTCTGCGAGCCAGACAAACCAGATTTGGGGGCCCGGTCCAGTCCGTCTTCCGAACCCTGCGCATCACCTTAGAAGAGGTCACAGCAGCGCAAACCAGGCCAGCGCCTCTGTGGGAGTCAGGTGAGCGTTACAGAACGCAAAGCCTTCCTACAAATTCCCACCCAGGCGCTATGGAAAGTTCTGAGACTGATCAGTTGGCCCAATTACTGGGGGAATTTCGGGCCGAAGTACATGCCGCTCGTCAAGAGACTAATGCCCTCAGGGGGGAATTAATAATATCAAAGGAAAGAACTGATGACCTGGCCAGACAGCTTTTGCAAGGTCAAGCTGGGCAAACTCCTCTACCCGGTTCTGGAGGGAACCCCGCTCCTGTGGTTTCCAGTAACCCTGTGCAGATTAATCTACCTGGAAACATGCCGCTGGCCCCACCCGAACGCTTTGCTGGGGACCCCAAATGATTCGCCATATTCATGAATCAGTGTCGTTTGCACTTCCTATGCAGACCTGGGGCCTTCCCTAATGATCAGACCAAGTTAGCCTTTGTATTGTCATATCTCAGCGGCTGCGCTGCCGATTGGTCAGTTCCACTGGTTACTCAAGATGACCCGATTCTCCGTGATTTTCAAAGGTTTCAAGCAAGCATGGAAAGGTTATTTACTCGACACTCTCAGGGGCAGGCTCTGGATGACGAACTTCTATCCCTGCGACAGGGCAATCAGGACCTCCTATCCTATATTGCAACCTTTAATAGACTAATTGTGGAAACGGGATGGCCAGAGGATAAAAGAGTCACGTTGTTTTATCGAGGCCTACGCGGAGAACTTAAAGATGTCTTGGCCCAAGTTGTAAAGCCGCCCCAAGAATGCACAGAGTATATAGACTTAGATGTCCAATTGGATCACAGACTTCAAAACAGAAAAGCAGATCGGTCCAGGTTTGAGACTCGGGTGTTGGTCAAGACCCATGCTAATCCCAAGGGAGTTGATGTATCTGAGCCTATGCAAATTGGAGGGGTTAAAGGACCCTTAACTCAAAAGGAACGTGAAAGGAGGCGGCAGTTAAAATTATGTCTTTATTGTGGGAATTCTGGACACTTTCTACGAGATTGCCCGGCAAAACCGCCCCGAAAGGCGGTAGGAGCCGCTGATAAAAACCATGAAGACTCTGTTTCGGGAAACGACTCCGCCCGACAAGTGTAGGGGTCCGCTTGCCGAGCTTGAAAACTAACTCTCAGACCTCGCATTTCATTGTGCCAATGGTTCTCGTAGATCCAGAACAGCCTAAGTGGTTGCATGCAATAAAGGCATACATCGATAGTGGGGCTATTGGAAACTATGTGGATCGTGAATTGGTCTCTAGGATTAACCTCCCTCTCCGTCCTAAAACCAGCAAAGATGTCATCACCACAGTCGATGGAACTGAAATTGCCTCTGGACCGGTAACACATTCCACTACTGAGGTGACTCTTATTGGTCACGACGGCCATCGGGAGGGTGTTGTGTTTGATGTAATCAAGGCTCCACAGTTTCAGGTTATTCTTGGAATCCCTTGGTTAGAGACATATAATCCTCGAATTGATTGACAAGCTAAGAGAATAACCTTCCCGGATTGTACACAAACCTGCTACCCAGAAAACCTGAAGATTAATCTAGCATCTGTAACCTCTGCCTCCATGCAACTACCTCCGGAATACCAAGACTTTCAGGACGTCTTCCAAAAGGAACAGGCCAACACGTTACCTCCTCACAGATCGTACGATTGCCAAATCGATCTGGTGCCCGGTGCACAACCCCCTTGTAGCAGGATTTATGCCCTTACCGGACCTGAGAATCTGCATTTGAGACAATATTTGGTTCAATACCTAGCTAATGGTTTTATTCGCCCGTCAAAGTCCCCGGCATCCTCGGCTTTGTTCTTCGTGCCCAAAAAAGAAGGCGACCTTAGAACTTGTATCCATTACCGCGCATTGAACCAGATAACGGTTAAAAACCGTTATCCTCTGCCTCTGATCCCTGAACTCCTTGACCAGGTGAAGGACGCTTGCATATACACCAAGTTAGATCTCCGGGGGGCTTATCATCTGGTACGAGTTAAAGAAGGCGACGAATGGAAAACTGCCTTCCGTACTAAATATGGATTATTTGAGTACCAGGTGATGCCTTTCGGATTGTGTAACGCGCCGGCTGCCTTCCAATACTTCATGAATGATGTCCTTCGGGAACTCATCGATGTTTGTGTTGTCGTATATATCGATGACATTCTGGTGTACTCCTCTTCGGAATCTGATCACAGAAAACACGTCAGGGCAGTACTTGAAAAACTGCGCCAACACAAACTATTTGCTAAATTGGAGAAATGTGTTTTCCATACCACAGAAGTCGAGTTTGTAGGTTTCATCCTGACACCCAAAGGAGTCCGAATGGACTCAAGAAAAGTGGATGCCATCCTCAAATGGCCATCACCTAGCTCTGTAAAAGGGGTTCAAAGCATGCTCGGCTTTGCCAATTTCTATCACAGGTTTATCCCGGAATTTTCACGGGTGGTACAACCCATTACTGCACTCTTGAGGAAAAATAAACGTTTTGAATGGTCTGAAGAAGCCGAGCAGGCCTTTCAGGATTTAAAAGCTAAGTTTACCTCCGCACCTATATTGAAACACCCGCGTCCAGATCTCCCTTATGTCGTCGAGACTGACGCATCCAGCCTAGCCATGGGAGCTGTCCTGTCCCAAAGAGATCCCGAAACCAACCAACTGCATCCCGTAGCATTTTGGTCCAGAAAATTCTCGGCACCCGAGGTTAATTATGCAATCACGGACAAAGAACTGTTAGCCATTAAGTCCGCTTTTAAAGCCTGGCGGCATTATCTGCTTGGCGCTCGTCATACCATCACAGTGATCACTGATCACCGGAATTTACAGTATTTGAAAACCGCCAAGGCTCAGTCATCACGGCAGCTCCGATGGGCTTTGTTTTTCGCTGAATTTGATTTCGTGATTACCTATCGACCTGGCTGCAAGAATGGCAAAGCAGACGCCTTATCCCGAATTGGAATGGGAGAATCTGATACAAACTCAGAACCAGTACCAATAATTCCCGAACAGAGGATTCTAGGCAAGACTTTGTTACATACGCTTGAAGACATTCAAGCCAGAGTGAAACAACTCCTGGACCCTACAACCTTACAGGATTGGATACAAAAGGGATCAGACTTTACCATAGATAATGGTTTACCTTATTTCCAAGGACGCTTATTCCTGCCACATAAGGAATTACACGAACTAGTTATTTCCGGTTATCATGATGCATTAATAGAGGGACACCCCGGTATTGCCAAGACAGAGGAAAAGGTGAAACGACAATTTTGGTGGCCCTGTTGGCGAAAAGACGTTAAATCTTTTGTGATGTCATGTGGTGTTTGCACCCAAAATAAAAGTCAAAAGAAAAGACCAGCCGGTCTCCTTCAACCTCTAGACATACCGCCAGCACCCTGGCACGCCCTATCAATGGATTTTATTACGGACCTGTCTCCTTGTTCGGGGTACAATACTATTCTGGTAATTGTGGATTTGTTTTCCAAAATGGCCCACTTTATTCCTTTGAAAGGTTTACCTTCAGCTTCTGTCCTAGCCAAAGAATTCCTTGAAAATATTGTTCGGCTACATGGATTCCCATCTATACTAATCTCTGACCGGGGAAGCCAATTCATTTCCCACTTCTGGCGCAAATGTTGTCAAATGGCACAGATCGACGTAAGATTATTGACCAGTCACCACCCTCAGACCGATGGTCAGACCGAGAGGACAAATCTTGAGCAATACTTACGGTGTATGTTACAGCAATCTGAAAGCAACTGGAAAGACATTCTTTGGATAGCCGAATACGCATATAATAATTCGGTACACTCTGGAACTGGCCACAGTCCTTTTTATACTTTGTTTGGGCATCACCCTCGAACCTCAAACCTTGACTCACCTCAGAACCTCGGAATGCCTGCAGTAGAACATCTGCATTCTACAATTACCCAAGCCTTCAAAGAGGCAACTACGCATTTACAACAAGCCAAGCGAAAATACAAGGAGAATGCTGATCTACATCGGAGTGAAGCACCTCCGTATCAGATTGGGGATCAAGTGTGGTTAGCTACCAGACATTTACCACTCAAAGGGCCTCGAACGTTTAATCCAAAATATCTGGGACCTTATTCTATTACGGCAATAATTGACCCAGTGGCTGTTAAACTTGATTTACCAGCTAGTATGCGAATTCACCCTGTTTTTCATGTGTCACTTCTGAAACCAGTGGTACCCGGAACCCGACTACTCAAACCTCCAGAACCTATTCTAATAGATGGGGAGCCCGAATTTGACGTGAAGAACATTTTAGACTCAAAAATGTTTAGGTCAAAACTGTTCCACCTAATTGATTGGAAGGGGTACGGACCTCAGGAGAGGTCGTGGGAACCCAGCGACCATGTGCATGCACCTCGATTAGTCAGGAAATTCCACTGACTCTTCCCAGACAAACCAAAACCCCCGGAGGGAACAACCTTGGAAGGGACCTTGGTGGGGAGTGCTGTCATGATGCCCGCTCCCGGGGAGCCGGTTCAAGCCCTGCGTCCCCGAAAGCGGACATCCAGTCCCCAAGGAAGGACTCAGCAACCCCATATAGGGGCCCTTTGGACAGTGTCCTGGCACCTGTGGCGCCAGGCTCATAAAAGACATCAGTCCTGGCGCCATAGGCGCCAGGCTCATTATAGAAGTGCTTGGGTGCACTTACCTGATGCAGACCATGCTGCAGGATCCCGGCCTCCTTGAGGCCTGAAAGGAACTACTTTACCTGTGGGACTAATTTACCATCCGGGCGTGGTCGGGGAAGGATACATACCTGATTGGAGGAAGGATACATACCTGGAACTTCTTCCAAGGCTATTTAAACCCCACCCGAACAGCCACACGTGCTTCGCGTTGTTCTGCATCTAGCAGCTGGACGCTCACCGTGTCTGCTCCTGCATCCTGACTTCTGCCACGCCTGCCAGCATCCTGGATCACCTGCAAAGGAAGAGAAGAAGAGAACAGAAGAAGGAAAAGTCCTTACCTGCTAAATCCGCATCCCGAAGACATCTCGCCGACAATCCTGAAAAGGAAGACTTTTTTTAAAAGCTTGTTGCGTCGATCGCTGCAGCGCCGCATTCCACTCACCCTTACAGGGCGCCTCCATGTTCAGCAGCGATCATCCGGATTCCCAGTCACGCCCCAGCGCCAAGGGAGAAAAAGACCAGAACAAAAGGTGAGAGAGAGAAGGGAATAAGGAAAGCTAAATCTCTGTGTTAAGACTTACCTGTTGATTCATTCCCTCTTCATTTCGGGTCCGCGCCGCATCCTGGCATTTCCGGACCCCGGCCCCTAAGGGGAAAAAGAGACATCAGCGTTAATGAGCGAATGAAAAGACATTACCAAAAACCGCTCATTAAAGACTTACCTGATTTCTACAAGGATTTCACCTCTCATCTCGGGTCGGTGCCTGTTCCCCGGAATTCCGTACCCCGGCCCCTATGGGGAAAAAGACACTAGCATTAGTACATTAATGCATGGACACAAGGGGAACCTCTTATCAAAAAACTTACCTGGAAGCCAAGCAAGTTTGGTTCTCACCAATCCAAAAATCCAGTGAAGTAACTGGATACCAACGCGCCCCTGCATCAGAAGCAGGATGGAGAGCTCGTCCTTCCAGACCCTAAGGTGAGACGCTACGAGGAATCACAGAAGGGTTTCGAGGAGGGTGAGAGGGGAAAGTGGGAGGCTGATTGCATTACCCCGCAGACAGTTAATCCCCTATTTTCGCCTACAGTAGGATACTTCTGCGAGCCAGACACACCAGATTTGGGGGCCCGGTCCAGTCCGTCTTCCGAACTCTGCACATCACCTTAGAAGAGGTCACAGCAGCGCGAACCAGGCCAGCGCCTCCGTGGGAGTCAGGTGAGCGTTACACATACAAGAGAAACTGGTTGATGTACATTTGTACTTGTAAATAAAGCTACCCGGAATAAACCCAATGACTCCACAGCAGGTCTGTGTGCTGAGTCTCAGCTTTATTACAACAAACCAACTTCAGAACAATGGCGATGAGGTTAAAAGAACCTGCATTAAAATGAGAAGCAAAGAGAAAGGAGAAAGGACAGGAAGACAGCAAAAGGAGCTTCAGCAACGCTAATGTCAGTAAGGAGCGCTGTGGGGTGAGGGTTGTAATGAGAGACCCACCGTTCCCCATGCCTGCATGAATCCATCTTGCCCAGCACATAAGAACAAAAAATGATATGATGACATTTGGGCTCTGGGCGGGAGGCCCCCACCAGCAGAAATATTCCCCAGAGACCCTAATTGGCAGGGAGTGAAGAATATGCCATTGTGAGAATTTTCAACATTGTATATTGGATTTACTTCATTGAGGTTCCCGGGCTGTGTGCACAGGTGTAATGAACCATGCTTTTATAACAGAGAATTGGATGCTGTGGTGATTAAATTTAGAATACGCCATTCAAAGTTAATGGCCCTCATTAGGACCCTGGTGCTAAGTGTTTAATGGCACCGTAAAAGGCTGCGGCGCCGTTAAACACTTAGCGCCTTACTACCAGGTCCCTTTGCGACCTGAACGGCTGGTCTAGACGTTAAAGTAGGGACCCGCAAAGGGACCTTGGTGCTAAGTACGGTACCGCAATTTGCTGTACCGTACTTAGCGCCTTCCCCAGTCCCATTGAGCCCTATGTGCTAATAGCGCCATGGTTTAGCGCCAGTATCGTAATGAGGGCCAATGACATTCAAATTCGAATTTATGACAGTTGTATTTAATTTCAACGATGCGGCAGATTGAATATTACAGTTTAGTGGTGACAATTATGAAAATTAATGTGTTTTATTGGCAAATAGCAATCAGAGAATTTTGCAATGAGGTATGCCACCTAGGAAAAGGCATACAATGAGGTTTAAAATGATAAAGGTTGCTTTTTTTTTACTGCATATTTAAGCAAGTTGTGAAGTGGCCTGGAGCAAGCCACCACATATGGTTTACAGAGAAGCACATTTTCACGAGAATACTAAGAGACACATTTTTATTTAGTGTTTCAAAGGACATGTTGTTTAAGTGTAATTTGGAAATTGCATGCATAGTGTCAATGCATGAAATGTTGAACATCAATGCAAATGTTTAATTTTAAATTAGTGGACAATATGTTTAAGTCTAAATGAGAATTACAGAACAGGAATAGTGTGTTAATAATGTTATACATGACTGAGAGTCATCAGATGGTTATTGTGGGCTGCAAGAATGTGGTTTGTTGAATTGGAAATACATACCCTGAAATAGTATATGGCCCGTTGTCAAGTGAAATGTCTTAGGTGCTGTGGCCCAAGTGTTGTCGTCATTCAACCATACCGCATGTGTTGTAGGTTGGTTGCAGTGCAGGTTATCTAGTTTATTGTTGAGATTAAATTTTGGACCTATGTGTTCAATCATCTGATTGCTAGAGGGTAGTTGTGCAATCAGCAGAGCAATGGGTGATAGATTGGAATCTAGGTAAGTGATTCCAATATATGTATAAGTTAATGTTGAATAGTGAAGGTTACTTAAAAAAAAGTATGAAGGTTACACATATATACAAGGAATGTTATATACAAGAGAGGAATTTGGTTTTGGCTAGCAGATAGAGTAATGTAAACAAGTTATGTGCACAGAAATGTTTATGGTACCTTTTGTCAAAATGTTCCTTTGTTAAGGTTATGCATAGGTAAATTGCTGTGCTACCACGAGCACCTTATTTGTTATTTGTTGTTTTGTGTGTATGATTGCGGTAGTGCATGTGTATGTGTGATGCATGTATGTGTTTACAGTTATTATGGATGTACGTGGTGTGGGTGACCTGATATGTTAGAACATGAGTGCATGTGACCATTGGGAGGTGTTTGAGTCTGGGTTGAGTTGATTAATGATTTGCTGTACGAGCTTGGTTGAGGTTTTGGTTGGAAGTTATTGGTCATATGTGGGTTGTAATCTGTAGGGTGTATGTTGGGCATTAAGTGGGAGCTGGTTGTATTTGATTGTGTTTTGGTTGTGAGAGGAGAAGAAGTGTGGATTACGTACCCCTTCTTTACTTGTTGTTCCTTGCATGGGCAACACCACTCTCCTTGCATGTTAGTTTGTTTGGACCCTTACAGATGGGTTCTGGTTGGCTCTGCTGCGTGTATGCGTAACATCCGGGTCCATTTTGTGTCAACCTGTGACCCTCCCATCCTGTTTCCCCACCGGTGTGTATGATTGATGTTCATTGGTTGGTTGTGTCAGTGTCGGAGTGTGGCAGGCTCTGTTTCTGGATATGGCAGGTCCAGAAGGAAGGTTGTTTGGTTGGTCGCAGTGGAAGGTTATGTATCAGTATGGAAGGGAGATGTTTGTGTGTGTGTGCTTCAGTATGAAAGGGAGATGTTATAATGTTAGTCTTGTTATGTCACTGGCCAGGAGTGCATGCTATTAGAATGTTGATGTATGAATGCTGCAGCTCAGGAGAATGTTGAGTGTGTCAGAATCTGAGTCTTCGGGCTCGTGACTCACCTGTTTATTACTTGTGGTTCTCTTCTTGGGGTTTGCTAGCTTCTTTTTCCTGGACGAGCGAGCCTTGCAGAGGTAAGGTCTAGAATCCTCTGAAACCAGTCTGCTGGGAGGCGACGAGCGCTTTGGTTCCTGACTCCCAGCAGCGGCAGCTCCGGGACTTTGGAGGCGTTCAATGTTCCTGGAAGGATCCGGGAAAGAACAAGGACTTGAAAGGAATAAGGTAAGCAAGGCTCTGAATACGGAGGTCACGGAAGAGAGTGGACAGGGAGACCAGGAAGGATAATAAGGGCGGGCACCAGGAATCACGAAGGGTACAGGGCTAGGAAGATTAGAAACACAACTTGCCGGGACGAAGGGTGCAGGCAAGCAGAGCATTGAGACGTGCCAAAGCACAGGGGCATGTCAGTTTTCAAGGAAGCATGAGTACGAATACAGAAAGATTGGACCGTGCCGTTCCTTGGCGTCGGCCATGTTGGAAGGGATCGGAGTGAATGGTTATTGACTGAGAGACCAGGCTGACCAGAAGGGTCGATATCGCCGATTCATGACAGTATGCCTCCTCCTAAGTCCCAGTCCACTGGGCTTGCCTGGATGAGTCTGATGAAAACGCTGCAACAGGCGGGGTGCATTCATGTTGGAGACTGGTTCCCATGTCCGTTCACTTGATGGATAGCCCTTCCATTCCACCAAATATTGGAGACAACCTCTTCTGTATCTGGAATCGCAGATCCTAGAAACCTCAAATTCAACTTGGTTGTCGACAATGAGCGGGGTAGGTTGAGGTGTTGACTTGGTTGAGTGGTGGAAAGGTTTCAATAGTGATGTATGAAAAACAGGGCGGATTCTGTTCCAGGAGGCTGGTAATTGGAGTCGGAAGGCAACCGGGTTGATGATTTCAGTCACAGTTAAAGGTCCGTAAAAACGAGGTGCCAGCTTGTTGGGTCTCAGATGCCTGGGTAGATATCGAGATGAGAGCCAAACTTTATCTCCAATAGCATAGGAAGGCCCTGGTCACCTTTTGGTATCCACACATTTTTTTATGTCCAACCTGGCCTTTTCTAGGTATTCCTTCCCTTGCTTGTGAATGGAGACCAGCTGTGCAATCCAAGCATCCACTGAAGGATTAATGTGGTCTGCGGTAAGAGTGTGGGTAGCACTGATGGATGGAACCCTTGAGTACACAAAAAAGGACTGGTTTTAGTCATGGAATGGTTTGAGTTGTTGTAGGCAAATTCAGCCACAGGAATCAGTAGTGACCAATCATCCTGGACTTTCGAAGCCAAACACTGCAGATACTGCTCAAGGGTTTGGTTTACTCTCTCAGTGATGGCATTTGTTTGTGGATGATAACCTGACGACAAGGCACGTTGAATGCCTAATTGCTGGCAGAGATGTTTCCAGAACCTGGAAATGTATTGTGGCCCACAGTCGGAGATGATCTTAGAGGGTAGCCCATGCAACCGAAAGATATGAGTAACAAAGATCCCTAGCATTTCAGGTGCTGAAGGTAGTTTGGTTAGAGGAGTAAAATGGGGCATGTGAGAAAAGAGGTCTATAGTGACCATCATGGTGGTAAACCCTTTGGAGGGAGGAAGGTCCACAATGAAATCAGTGGCAATAGTTTCCCAGGGTTGAGATGGTAAGCCAGGTTGATGAAGCAGACCCACTGGCTTCCTGTTGTCGGTCTTGTTCTGGTTGCAAACTGAGCAGGCTTGTATATAGACGCGTATGTCAGAGCGCATTTTAGGCCACCAGAAGTTCCTTCGAATCGTCTGACAGGTGGCCTTGATTCCACGGTGCTGGAATGAAATGTGTCATGGCAAAGACTCATGACCTTAGTCTGAGTATTCTGGGTAGGGATCACCAAACTCTTGTACCTAAAAAGGTATCCATCCTTGGTAGAAAGAGCCCAGAGATTATCCTTAGTGTACTCCTTCCAAATGTCCGAAGTTGCAGTCTCTGTGCGTATCCTTTCTAAGAATGAGTTGGCCTGGGCTATGAACACCTTGTCAGGAAACATCTTGGGGAAGGTTAGTGTTTCTTCTTTCATGTAATCCGGTCTCCTGGAGAGAGCATCCGCTATTACATTAGAAGGACCAGGAACAGGTTGAATTAACTGATATTGAGCGGAAAAATAGGCCCATCGTGCTTGGCGACTGTTTCAGCATTCCATAGACTGTAAAACCTGGAGGTTCCGGTGATCAGTCCTTACCAGAACCGGATATCTTGCGCCCAAAAAGATATGACGCTATTCTGTGAAGGCTTGACTAATGGCAAGCAGTTCCTTCTCCAGGACCGAATAATGAGTTTCGCTAGGATGTAGTGTTCGTGACAGATAGGCAATGGGGTGCTCCTGTCCGTCTTCAGTTTCCTGTTAGAGGACCTCCCCGATTGTGTATTCTGAAGCATCAGTTTCTACCAGGAAGGGTTTAGTGGTGTCTGGTTGAGCCAGGATGGGTTCCCTAGTGAATTGGTGTTTAAGTTTCTGAAAGGTGGCTTCCTGGATTGCTGTCCATTGAAAGGGCGTGTCTTTCTTTAGCAGACAGACTATGGGTCGTACAATAGCCGAGAATGTAGGGATGAATTTCCCGTAAAAATTAGCAAGTCCTAGGAATGACTGCATTTGTTTCACTGAGGTTGGAGCTGGCCAGGAGAGGATAGTTTCAACCTTGGTTGGATCCATGGCCACCCCTTGAGGGCTCAGAACGAATCCTAAGTATTTAACTGTGGATATGTGGAAGATACAATTCTTGGGTTTGGCCAGCAGATGGTGTTCAGGTAACCATTGTAAGACCAAAGTGACATGTTCCTGATTCAGATTCGGGTCTTGTGAGTAAATCAATATGTCATCTAGGTAGACGATAACAAAAAGAAACAGTATGTCGGAAAAAACTCGGTCCATAAAACGTTGGAATATAGCAGGAGCATTGGATAACCCAAATGGCATCACCAGATATTTGTAATGGCCAAAGGGGGTTCGAAAAAAGCCGTCTTCCATTCATCGCCTTCCTTGATGCGTATCAGGTGGTAAGCTCCTCTCAAATCCAGTTTAGTGAAGATCACTGCTCCACGTAATACCTCCAGGATTGTCACGATCCTGCTAGCCTGCCACCCAGCACTGCTACATGCGCCTCTTCCTTTATTTCCTTGTTTTACCGCTGCAGTTTTGGACTAATCTAATTGCATGTTCCATTCCGGCTTTTGGGTTAAACCAGCAGATGCATTCTGGGACATGTATGCTGTCCAAAAGGCAGAGGGCTGGAGGAGGCATACTAAATACATTTCTTTGCATCAAGCTACTAAGAGCTGCAGAGGGCCTTAATGCATTCACCTGTTCCAAGCTACTGCAGGCTAGGCTGCAGAGAGCTGGAGAGCACTTGATTAGAAACCACTGCTGCTACTGCTGCAGGCTACTGAAGCCAGAGCTGGACTTAATGGAACACAGCTGCCAGCGTCTACAATTAGCTTCGCCCTGCTGGCCTGTTGGCTGGGAGGGCCTTTATAAGCTCACTTTGAACAGAAGCAGTTGTCAGTCAACTGCTTCCACTGGGAGTTTGTGCTGGTGCTCCTGTTAACAGTTTTTGACCTTTCCTGGATATCCTCTTTTAGCCTTTTGATTCCTGTTGCCGTTGATGCTTGCAGCTCCCTGTCCAGTCTGCTGCCTTCTGCCCTGCTCCTCTGGGCTCCCACCTAGCGGCTCTGCCACACTCTGCTGCCTTACGCCCTGCTCATTTGGGCTCCCACCTGGCGGCTCTGCCACACTCTGCTGCCTTACGCCTTGCTCCTTTGGGCTCCCACCTGTACCTTCTGTCCTGCTCCTGTGGGCTCTCACCTGATGGTGCTGCTGCACTGCGTTGCCTTCCGCTGTGCTCCTCTGGGCTCCCGCCTGACGGCTCTGCCGCACTCCGCTACCTCCGCCCTGTTCCTTTGGGCTCCCGTCTGACAGCTTTGCCACACTCTGCTGCCTTCTGCCCTGTTCCTCTGGGCTCCTCGCCTTGCTTCCTGCCTGTTCCAACTTCTGATATCCTATACTGTCCTGTACCTGCTTATTTCTTGCAACACTGCTTTCTACTTGTATACATCTTGGTCCACTGTGGTGTCTCCACTTGAATCCGTTTTACAGTGTGTCCCTGGGTTGGTCTCCGTTCAGATCAGATAAGGGAAGACTTCTGTTGCCTTCACCTAGTCCGTTGAAGTCGTACCTGCCTCAGTATATGGTCTTTCGGTTTTACCCTTGCACTGAGTACAACAGTTTCCTCGGCAAGCCTAAGTCATGACGTTGCTGTATGACTGTTGTTAAGAGTAATCTACTGGTACCTATCCCAAGGGCTTTCCTTAATCCCTGGAGACCACTTATCATATTCCAGTACACCCTTATCTCTGATCAATCCAAGTTGCCCAGCGTACTTGCTTGTCTTTGCCTTTTCTCTGTCTCTTTGTTTACAGCCTGCTCCTGCAGTTCCTGTGAATACCTGTTTCAACTAACAGTTTGGTATGTACCTTTAATCTGTTATATTCTGTCATTGTCTCCGGAATCTCCCTTAATCTACTTGCATACAGTGAGAGATAGCCTCTGCCCTGTACTCTCCACCTAGACTTGTGACAAGGATATCCGAAATGAGTGGCAAGGGATATCTGTCTTTTAAGGTACATTTGTTCAGGCCCCAGTAGTCCAGGCATGGACGTAGTTCCTTTGTATCCTTTTTATGTACGAAAAAGAGAGAAGCCCCAGCAGGGGATTTGGAGGGACGAATTGTCCCATTGGACAGGTTGGTGTCTAGATAATCACGTTGGGCAGCTTTCTCGGGCTCTGACAGAATGAACATCCTTCCGAAAGGAATGACTGCATTCTCTTCTGCGTCAATAGCACAGTCTTCAGGGCGATGAGGAGGAAGTGACTGGACAATGGCAGAAGAAAATACATCTGAAAATTGATGGTACGCCTCAGGTACCTGCGTAATGGTAGAAACAGTGATGTGTTGAGGGTTAGGAAGCTTGTCTCCTGAGGACTGTTTGGGTTTCCCGGATAGACAATGAGTGAGACAAAACTCGGAACCCAAGAACAAAGATCCTGCCGCCCAGTTGATATAAGGATTGTGTTTTCGCAACCAAGACATGCCAAGCACTATGGGGTAGTGAGCTGCCTTGATTATGTCAAAACGCAATAACTCTTGATAGAGCAAGAGCTTGGAGGTTTGTTGCGTTATGGGTCTGGAAGATAGTGGTCTTCCGTCGATTCCTTCCACTGCCTGGAAGACATCCTTGACTTCTCTAGGAATATGATGTCTCTGTGCCCATTCGTCATCAAGGAAAAGACCCATGGCCCCACAATCCACCAAGGCCAGGATGGAAAATATTTCCTTGTTGGGTGTTGAAGGGGTCATTTGGAGTAGCACTAAGGAATTCTTTAGAGAACCGTCCAGTGTAAGAGGAACGTCGGAGAATGATTATTTCTCCCGAAATGGGCTCCGTTCAGGATCGGGAGCTGGCATTTCCCGAGCGTTGTGGAGGGGCTATCGGGCAATTACACACTAAATGTTTGTCTGAAGCACAATACATAGAGAGGCCTCTACTGATCCGCCAAGTCCTTTCCTGGAAAGTAATGGGCCCTCTCAAGGATCCAAGCTGCATGGGTCTGGCTCAGTCGGAACTTGGGTTGGTGTTTCTTTTTCCCTGGGGCTGATGTATTCAGGTGAAGTTCTTGGTGGCGGGTTCCGTGTCTTCCTCTTCTCGGACGTTCTTTCTTGTAGTCTGAAGTCGATCTGTAAGGACAGGTCTAGGAGGGCCTAGAAGGATCCGGGACGGGCTACCCTGGCCAATTCATCCTTAACCTCTTCACTTAATCCGCATCTAAACAAGGTAAAGCAGGCTTCAGGGGTCCAGTTAGCGTCTTTAGCCAATTGTTTGAAGCGGGTGACGTATGTCATCATGTCCTGGTTACCCTGCTGGAATTCCAGCAGTTTTTCCTGGGCGGAATACACCTGTTCAGGACGGTCGAACATGGCCTTGAGAGCAGGAACAAATTCATCGTAGTTGTCCAGTAACGAATACCCTGCAGACACTAAAGGGGTAGCCCAGGCCAGTGCATTGCCGGATAGATGAGAGATCATAAACCCCACCTTAGCTCTGGGGGTGGAGAAGTAGTAAGGTTTAAAGGTAAAATGAACCAGGGATGAGTCCAGGAAGGAGCGTACGGTATTTGGGTTGCCATCATATTTATCCACAATGCCTCCTACCGATGCACTTTCTTGATATGCCGAATCCCTGGACAAAACAAGCCGTTTTAAGGCTGCATTTTCAACTTTAAGGTTCTGTACTTCTGTAGTAAGTTCCTGCATACCTCTCATTAGGTCTTGTATGGCTGCCTACAATGTGGAAACGGTATTAATTGGGTGGCATCTCAAACTGTCAGAATCCGACTCGTGACTCACCTGTTTATTACTTGTGGTTCTCTTCTTGGAATTCGCTAGCTTCTTTTTCCTGGACGAGCGAGCCTTGTAGAGGTAAGGTCTAGAATCCTCTGAATCCAGTCTGCTGGGAGGCGACGAGCGCACTGGTTCCTGACTCCCAGCAGCAGAAGCTCTGGGACTTTGGAGGCATTCAATGTTCCTGGAAGGAGCCGGGACAGAACAGGGATTGGAAAGGAATAAGGTAAGCGAGACTCCAAACACGGAGGTCGTGGAAGAGAGCAGACGGGGAGACCAGGAAAGATAATAAGGGAGGGCACCAGGAATCATGAAGGGTACAGGGCTAGGAAGATTAGAAACACAAATTGCTGGGACGAAGGGTGCAGGCAAGAGGAGCGTTGAGACGCGCCGAAGGGCGGGGGCGTGTCAGTTTTCAAGGAAGCATGAGTATGAATACAGAGAGACCAGGCTGACCAGAAGGGTCGATATTGCCGATTCATGACAGAGTGGGTCTGAGAGTGAATGTTCTGTGAGTGTCAGTTGGGGGCCTGAGCTGGGGATGCGAGGATGGCCGGTGGGTCTGCTCTGTAACTATGTCCTGTCCATGTGCTACTGTATATGCATATAAAAGAAACTGGTTGATGTAAATTTGTACTTATGTAAATAAAGCTAACTGGAATAAACCCAATGACTCCACGGCAGGTCTGTATGTTGAGTCTCAGTGTTAAGAATTGTCTTCCACTCCAAGTATATAAGTATTTATTTAGGTCAGAGACCAAAGTGACAACAGGCACCACTTTGGGAGGTAGGCTACAACTGACCATCAGAACTTAACATGAATATAAACAATCCAATGACATAACAAAGTAAATGATACAGAACATACTAAGGCTTAC
Source organism: Ambystoma mexicanum (assembly GCF_040938575.1). Lineage (NCBI taxonomy): Eukaryota > Metazoa > Chordata > Amphibia > Caudata > Ambystomatidae > Ambystoma > Ambystoma mexicanum. The sequence continues at coordinate 58,299,406 of NC_090931.1, read as the reverse complement.
CTTTCTACTGCATGAGAATGTTCAAGTGATTATTGTCAAGTGAAACACCCCAACACATCTTCTTCCTCTAAAGCAAACAAAGACTCATTCGAGATAGTAATCTCTCAGCCTGAGAGGTTTATTTCTAATCCTCTCCTTACTGTAAGGATATTTGGCGTGTTACATCAACCTTTGCAATTTTTAGAGAGTAAAAGAATTAGATCAGGCAATCTAGCACAATCCAGAATCACTTCATGGACGCTGGCATTACAAGGTTTTCCCGTAGAAGTGAGATATGGACAAAATAAAAAGAGCCCAATTGCTCAAGGGTTAGCTGACTTACATGACTGTGCAGCTGAACAAATACCAAATGAAATGGAAGTGGAAACTAGTTTACAGGAATTTGAACAATCACCACACAAAGCTTTTGATGAAAAAACATGCAAGGATTTGCCAACTGTATATGTGGATGGTTGTGCTTTTCACATTGAAAATGACAGTAATAAACAATTAGTGGCAGGAATAGGAAATGTCTGGTTGAAATGTGAAGGCGTTCCTAGTATAGGGATGAGGATTGGAGATAGGAGCAGTCAGGTGGCGGAATTGGCAGCCATTTATAAAGCAATTGCTACTGCAGTTGATAAAAAGTTCAGTGAAATTGTCCTGGTGACTGATTCTGACTATGCACGGAATAGCTTTGTGGAGTATTTGCCTGGTTGGAAAGCAAGAGGCATGGTTACATACAACAAAAAGCCACTTAAACATGGAAAAATGATACAAGCCATAGACAAATTGGTGTCAGAAAATAATTTAACAATATACTGGAGAAAAATTCGTGGGCATTTAAAAACACCAGGAGAGGATAAGGAGGGAAATGATAAGGCAGACCACCTGGCTAAGATTGGGGCTGTGATGGGAGAATTGCTACCTATTGATTATTTAATGGGTGAAATATAAATTGATGCAGTCACACGTTCTAAAGCACCAAAGGAGGTAGATCAACCGGTGGTGCAGTGGAGTCATGACACGCCAGACCAAGATTTGATTGAGGCACAAAAGAATGATCAAATTTTGGGAATCTATTATAATCATTTGATAGATCCTGAACAAAATCCTTTAACAGAAAATGATTGTATGGGAAAAGAAGAGTTGAGGGTGTTATTAAAGAACAAAACACGAATTAGATTACAGGATGGACTCATGATTAGAGAGTCCATAACAGGGCAAATACAGTGGGTAGTACCCCTTTCATTCAGAGGACTAATGCTACACCATGCACATGATGCCATAACTGCAGGCCATAGTGGTTCACAAAAAACATTTGAAATACTAAAAGATTATGCTTACTGGCCACATATGTCCCAAGATGTGGAATTATATACTAGAGGATGTCTAGTATGCGCTCAATTTAAACCTGCTTCACCAATGCATAGAGCACCATTGATGAAAAGAGGCCTAACTCTCCCATGGTCAGATTTGCAAATAGACTATGTAGGTCCTTTAAAAAGGTCGAGCAGGGGACACCGTTATATTTTGAGTGTGGTATGTTTGATGTCGAAGTGGATTGAGTGCATTCCTGCACCAGATTGTAGTGCGCAAACAGCAGCCACATTGCTGGTGAACCATGTGTTCTCAAGGTTTGGGTTGCCACAAAGAATTGAGTCAGACAGAGGAAGTCATTTCACAAGTACTCTAATGAGTAAGGTATGGCAAATACTAGGTGTGAAAAGGAAACTACATATCGCATATCGGGCGGCGTCTTCAGGTACAGTTGAAAGAAGCAATAGGTCTGTTGTGGATATTTTAAAGAAATTTGTGGCAGAAGCAGGTTCCAGTTGGGATTTGCGTTTACCATTGGTTTTGATGGCAATCAGGTCGACTCCTGCCAAAGCAACAGGTGTTAGCCCCCATGAGGTCTTAACAGGTAGGAAAATGGTGTTACCACAACACCTACTATACAGAACACATGAGCAAACCCTTGTGAGTGCATCCACAGTTCATGAATATATTGATGAACTGAGGAGGCATCTGCAACATGCATTTGCTTTTGTGCAGAGAAATCTGGAAAGAGCTGCTGACAGTGCAAAATCATATTATGATAAAAAGACATCAGTAAAGGAATACAGTGTAGGGGATCAGGTGTACAAGTTTCATTTTGGAAAAAGTAAACAGAAAAATTCTAAATTTCTAGCAGCCTGGCAGGGGCCATTTCGAATTATAGATAAGGTCTCTCCTGTGGTTTATAAAATTTTGAAAAATGAAGGTGAAACAGCAATAGAGCAGTTTGTCCATGTAAATCAAATCAAACCATGCCATCCCAGACATGAGATCAGGCAGCTTGAGCATGTAGAGACAGATAAAGTCCTTTAAAAAAAAAAAAGAGAAAATAAATGGGTGTAATCAGGAGGCAGTGACAAAGAAGTTAAAAAAAAGTTGATTGTTATGATGGCACATAAACACTGTAATATATGTAAAAATATATAATATAAATAAATAAATAAATGCACATATAATGGAAGCTCATGGTTGGTGTGCAGAGAGAGAGTGTGTTAAATATTGAATATCTGCTTGTTTTCTTTTAACTTGTGTTTAATTTCAGAAAAAAAAAAAAAAAAAACATTTTTAAAAAAATGAAATATTTTTACCAAGCATGTTTTATTTTTGGCAAAAGGATGAAGTTAGTATTACGCTATGTACTTAATTTGTTATTTTCTATTTTGATTTAGACAATTAACATTATTTGGTCGGAGGTTCCGGGATCAGAGCCCACGGGAGAGACGATGGAGTCCTGGAACCCACGAGGACGGATTCCGGGAAAGCCCCAAAGAGGGGTGAAGACCAAGGCTGCAAAGCGATCAGCATTGAAGATGATACCGATGATCTGGTTGATGATGATGATATTTGGAGGGATCTTCAAGAATTCAGAAGCACAGGTTGTCATTGAACCTGGACCAGCATCTGGTATCGCGGTGGAAGAGGCACCAGGATTCATCATGAGTGATAGAAGGATGATTTTCCAAAATATATACATACCGTTAAATCCTGAGATTTTGATTGAAAAACACTTGAACAATACCGGAATTAAGATTGAACAGACTAAAGAGTGGCTGGAAATAAGAAAAGAGGACGCTAAGCAGTCAATAAGAGATATATTAATGCAATTGGAAAAAACATTTGTGAATTCAGCAGACATTAAGAAGAAGAGAGGAAAGAGAGGTGCGGTGATGCTCGCGATATCAATGGTAATGTCTATAATTGGAGCAATAATAGGTACCACAATATCAACAGCCAATTCTATTTCGGTAGGAACACTGAGTACTAAAGCACAACAACTGAGTATTGACCTAGAAATAATACAAAAAACATTAGATGGAATTAGAGGGGGACTGGATGAACAAGTGAGATTCATAAATGAAACTGCAATCATTCTAAATGAACAAGCGGATGTAATGCAACGGGCGACTAAAATAATACTTAAGCATGACAGAACTTTAAATGAAATATTGAACATAATGAGTCCTGTTGATAGACTATTAACGAATTATATGAGAGAAGTTCAAACTGCAGTTTCACAACTGATTCAAGGACATATTCCCTTGTATTTTGTTTCGCAGGATATCATTCGTCAAATGATAGAAAGATTGACCAGGAGGGAAATTGACATAATACAGGTAAAAATTGCATTTGAAATGGGGAATGCAATGCCGTTATATGTGGACTTGGAAAGACTAGAGATCGGATTTTTGCTATGCATCCCATATGTAGCCCCTGAACTTATTTATCAAACGAAGTGGGTACACAACGTGGGATTTTGGCAAGAGGACAAATTCATTAAGATTAAGACTCCAGAAGTGGTGGCATTTCAGTCATGGGAACCTGAAGTTTATTTAATACCAAACCTGGAAACATGTGTAACATTTAAAGAACAAAATTATATGTGTCCAGGTAAACCGTTTGTTCCTGATGCCACAGATGCTATTTGTGGTTTGAAATCTGACCCAAGTATATCAGAGGGATGTGAAGTGATTATTAGTAATATGGGGAGTGAAGAAATGGCACAGGCTAAGATGGTCAGAGGTAAATGGTTGGTCAGCACCTGTTTAAAGAACATGACGGTAGTACATTTAAACCATGGAACATACGTGGTTAAACAGGTAAAATATAATGTTTTTTATTTACAGGTTCCAAAGGATGCAATTGTGTCAATTGGGGGATTAACATTGTTTCATGTAACAAATGATGTTTGGGAAAGCCAAGTGGAAAATATCGATTTTTTTCAAAGGGATACTTTTCCAATAGATCCAGATGTGGAATATTTATTGAATCACAAAGAAAGACATGTTATAAAAATGAATTTGAGAAAAAACAATATTACAATTAGTAATCGGGGCATAATAGAAGTGGAAAGATTTAATCGGGGAACCTGGGGGGAACGCTCAATAGTGGGTTTGGCTATCCTGGTGCTAATCATGGGTGGATGGTTGATTGTGCTATCAGTAAAAATGAAAATGTTACTGATTTTACTAGCTACGTCAGGAAGAGAAAGATATCCCAATACACATGCATTTTAAAAGAAAAAGAAAGAACAAGTTGTTTTAGGAATTGGCTTGGATCGTGGCCAGATTCTAAAAACAAAAGGAGGGTATATGTAAGGATATTTGGCGTGTTACAGCACAGAGTACAGCACTACTACACATGTAGCAATTTTTTTTTTTTTTGCAGCACCACCACAAGGGTGCGGTGCATTGCTATATGTGTTACCAGATTAACAAGGAAAGACAGGCCATTCAGTCAAAAACGATTTTAACATATAAGATGCAAATCTATTTTTACAGTTAAAAGTACACGTGCACATTCAAAAATGCACACTATTTTTCACCTGAAATGCCTATGGTGCGAGAGACACATTTGAAAATAATAACTAACCTTACTGACAACTAACATGACTAATGAAACATAATCCACTAATAAAAATGTGTCTCCACTGCAGAATTAGGCCTATTCTGAAAGTGAACTTTTAAACGCACATCCATTTTTTTTCTGTTCTCTCTGCTGCCCTGTCCACATAACTACAGGAAGCAAATGGGCTCGAAAGAACAGGAAATCAGTTGGTTACAAAGTATTACTATAAAAATGAGCCATTGTGTAGAGAAGGAGGAGATGGCGTGATTAATTCTGATTGGAGCAGCGTCATAGCAAGTATCATGCTAGAGGGAGTGATCAGGCTTTTGCTGGGGGGTTTTTGAGAAAGGAGAAAGGAGTCGAGATTGGGGAGAGCTGAAAGAAGGACCTTTCCACTGGCTGAGGCATTCCTATCTGCAAAAGCTGAGAATTCCAGGCAATGACCCCGGTTTGAGAAGGCAAGCGTTCCTTTTTACTGGAGTTAATCTTCAAGGGAGCCACATTCAGAAAGAGAACAGCCAAAGAGAACAACTAAAAAGATAAGGTAATTACAGAAGTGTGGGAGCTGAGTGTGTACGGTAATATGCAGTCAGTGTAGGATTCCTGTGCATGCCTTAATCAAATGCTAATGTTGCAATTTGAGTTCTGTTCTCCGCCACTCTCTTTGCAGTGTGTCATAGACAATGCTTTTACTGTACCATTTTATTTATTTCTGTAAAGAATGAGATCGTGTTTAATTGCAACTTTTATAATACAGAAAAATATTTGAAAACAGACGGGTGGTGTATTTACTATTTACCATTACAATGCTGATGATGTGGGGAGATTTTAAACAGTGCAATGGTCATTTTAAGACAGATGTGTGCATGTCAGATTCAGTATGAACAGTTGTGAGTGACTGTAGCATAGCTCGTTGGAGGTACATGAGCCAACGGGAAGAGAGACTCTCTGAACATAGCTCCCTACCGTATATAAGGTAGTGGAAATTACCACAAGATTACCATATATAGCTCTCTGTCGTAAATAAGTCAGTGAGATCGCCCATGGTGGCACACTAACACTGAAAAATGTGGTATTCCTAAAATGTAGGTCTGAGGTCTCTCTAGTGATTACACAAAAAATCTAAGCAAAGATAAGGGATTCTGGACATTGGGGCCACAAATAAAACAAGGGAATTATGCTCACCAAAATACCACCAACCGCGCCTACCACCCACGCATACCAAATATGCATGCCTGGGTGCTGAAATAATGCATGTTCACTGTATTATTGTTGTACATGGCCCAATCTGAATACAAGGAGTGATTGTTGCTAAGTTATATTTCGGCGGTAAGAAAATACCGTCAGGCCCCAAATCTCCACAAAATACCCTACATTACTCATACTCAAGTTACTATATCCTTGTTTATCTTTACTCACGCATGGTTCATGATCATCATCTCCTTCACTTTCCTCACCATCCTCTGCCTCACCCTTATTATTGCACTTAACCAATCTGGACCTCGACCAGCATTCTCCGCCCTCCATAATGACCACATTTCCTCTTATCACGGAAATCTTCTTGGGACCAATACCTTTTCTTTCAGTGCATTAGGGAGACATTCTAGGGTTTTTTACATAGACCCAGTCACCCTCCTTCCATGATACTTCCTTGAATTTCTTTTTAGAATTGAACCTCTCCTTGTACTCATCCTGAGCTTCCCTGATGAGTGTCATAATCCTGTCTCTGTTTACATGTACACTTTTTGCCAAACCTAACCAACCCGGACACAGTTTTGTCCCCGGCTGCCTCCCTTTTAGAGACATAAAAGGTGAGATTCTGGTGACAGTATGCGGGGTGGTGCAGTAATTCCACACCATTTCCTTGAGAGCAGTCTGTCACTTCAGACCTGAGGCCATTGCTAACTGTAATCCCCCTTTTATAAATCTGTTAGCTCTCTCTACCAAACCATTCGCCCTGGGCTGGTAGAGGGCCGTTCTGTAGTGTTTGATACCAAATCTTCTGAGAAAGTCTACCATCCTTTCTGAACAAAACTGAACTCCATTATCGGATACTAGTTCAGTGGGGAATCCCTCCCTGTAAAACACTTCTTCAAAGAACAATATCATTTGAGAAGTGGTTGCTTCCCTCACAGCCTTCCACTCTATCCACTTCGAGTGGTAATCAACAAGAACAATTAGATATTTGAGAACCTCCCCCAAATCTTGCAGAGGACCTACTAGGTCCACCGCAAGCTTCCTCCAGGGCTCTCCCGGAACACTCACAGGTCTTTTGGGCGTTTCCCTAAAGACCTTACTCTTGTCACTCTTTTCACATTCCTTTCAATATCTCACACAACTCTCCACCTCACCATCAATTCCTGCCACCAAAAAGATTGTCTGAAATGTCTTTTGGTGCCTCCCATGCCAAGATGACCTTGATGAGCAATATCCACTAATCTGGATCTAATATCACAGGGGGGTTACCCTCATCCCTTTCCTGAGTTGCAGCCCATCCTCGGATAAACTCAACTCCCCCTTTATGCCATAAAAACAATCATATTTTCTCTCCACTAGATCTTTCCTGGGCCATCCAGCTTTGGTCCACAATTTAACTTGTTTCAAAACTTCATCAGCATCATCTGCAAGTGCCCACTCATCTCTTCCTATCACGTCACACCCAATCTCACAGATGCCCAAAGTACAGTCAGAATTTACTTCGCTAATATCCATATCTTGTACAGGTAGCCTCGAAAGACAGTCCGCTACCATGTTTTCTCTTCCAGGTATGTACACAACTCTAAAATCATAAGCCAATAGATCAACCATCCATCTCGATATTCTGGGAGACCCTTTGGCCCAATCTGCACTACCCAACAATTGAACCAAAGGCTCGTGATCTGTCTTCACAGTGAAGGTTTGTCCCCACAAATAGAATTTGAAGTGCGCAATAGCCCATGCTACTGCTAAGGCCTCTCTTTCTACCACAGAATAATTTCCTTCTGTCCCTTTCAAAGGTCGGGAGGCAAAAGCAATCACATGTTCAAGTTTGCTAGCATCATATTGTGAAAGGGCAGCCCCAAGGCCCAAAGTGCTTGCATCCAGAGTCAAAACAGTTCTTCTACCAGCAACAAACCCCCCTAACGAGGGCGCTTTCACAATACTTTCCTTGATTCTATGGACTGCACCCTGACACTCATCAGACCACACATACTTTGTGCCTTTTTTTAGTAATTCCCTCAATGGAGATGACATAGTGGAAAAACCTTCAACAAATTTATGATAATACTCCGCCAACCCCATGAATGAGCGGAACTGCTCCTTGTCAAGTGGTTGGGGAGCACATCTAATACTGTCTACTAAAGATTTCTTGAGAGAAATACCATCAGATGAAATTTTGTGACCCAAATAGTCCACCTCATTCACAGCAATTTTACACTTTTCTCTCTGGACAGTCAAACCTGCTTCTCTGAGTCTGATTAGGACAGCCCTCAACATCTCATCATGTTCACAATCATTGTCAGCAAAAATAAGGATGTCATCTTGAAATACAGTTACTTTCCTTAACCCCTTGAGCACCTCCTCCATTATTCTCTGAAAAACTGACGCCACAGAGGCTAACCCAAAAGGCATGCAGTTGTACTTGAAAACACCCTCAGGAGTGATAAAGGCCGTCAGGTGTTGGCACTCTCTGGACAAAGGAACCTGGTGGTAGGCGGATGACAAGTCAATAATAGAGAATAGCTTTGGCTCTCCCAAGGGGTATAGAGTTTCCAAAATGTTTGGTAGCGGATGTCTCTCAACAACTATGTTTTGATTAAGACTACGCAAGTCAACACACAACCTCGATTTCCCATTTGCCTTGGACACAAGCACAATAGGAGACAACCACTCAGTCGCCGTCACCGGTTCAATCACTCCTTTGTTGACTAGACTGTCCAATTTTTCTCTCAGTTGACTTCTCACTTTTAAAGGTACTTGTCGTACTTTGTGCACCACAGGCTGTGCAGTGCCTTTGAGTTTTATGTGATGTTCAAATTTCTTGAGTTTTCCCAGATTCTCTGAAAACACTTCTGGGAACTCCTTGTGTAGGCATCTCCAATCTCAGCAATGGTGACAGGATTTGGTGCACTGGCCTGCACTCGCACTCCCAGCTTCCTCTGTTCTTCCCATCCCAACAAAGAAGCTCCTCTTTTTGCTATAAGGAGATTGGCTCCACAGTTCCTTTCCTTGTAAGATATTTTGGCAGGGACTTCACCAAGGATATCAATCTCAGATTCTCCATAACCACAAACTCTGATGTTGGTAGGGCAGATTGCTGCATCACATTTTCCCAGGGTATTTACTAAAGTATCCCTCGATACTATAGTCCTAGGGCATGGGTGCACAACATACGGCCCGCGGGCCAGTTGCGGCCCGCCATGCCCTTTTGACCGGCCCGCGAGGCACAAAGACTTTCCTAATGGAGGGCGGCCCGCGTGGCCGCCCTCCATTAGGAAAGTCTTTGTTGTCTTCCGGGCCGGTGAAAACACTGGCCCTCATTGGCTCAGCACACACACGCATCACGTCGCTCCTACGAGCCACGTAATGCGTGTGTGCTGCACCAATGGAGGGCCAGCACTACGGCTGGCGTGGCCCATAAGGCTTGATGCCGGAAGGCATTTCAGCCTTGGACCATGCCAGCCGTAGTGCGATTCCAGCTTACCTGCCTGCCTTCCAGCACGTCTCCGGTAAGTGGTCTGTTTGTGTTTGTGTGTCGGGTTTGTTTTGCTTTATGTTTGTGTGTATGAATGTTTGTGTTTGAATGTATTTTGAGTGTATGTTGAGATGCGGGGGTGGGGGGGTTTGTCGGATGTGTATGAATGTTTGTGTTTGAATGTATTTTGAGTGTATGTTGAGATGCGGGGGTGGGGGGGTGTCAGATGTGTATGAATGTTTGTGTTTGAATGTATTTTGAGTGTATGTTGAGATGCGGGGGTGGGGGGGGTGTCGGATGTGTATGAATGTTTGTGTTTGAATGTATTTTGTGTGTATGTTGAGATGCGGGCGTGGGGGTGTGTGTCGGATGTGTATGAATATTTGTGTTTGAATGTATTTTGAGTATGTTGAGATGCGGGGGTGGGGGGTGTCGGATGTGTATGAATGTTTGTGTTTGAATCTATTTTGAGTGTATGTTGAGATGCGGGTGTGAGGGGGTGTGTCGGATGTGTATGAATGTTTGTGTTTGAATGTATTTTGAGTGTATGTTGAGATGCGGGGGTGGGGGGATGTGTCGGATGTGTATGAATGTTTGTGTTTGAATGTATTTTGTGTGTATGTTGAGATGCGGGGGTGGGAGGGTGTATCGGATGTGTATGAATGTTTGTGTTTGAATGTATTTTGAGTGTATGTTGAGATGCGGGGGTGGGGGGGTGTGTCGGATGTGTATGAATGTTTGTGTTTGAATGTATTTTGTGTGTATGTTGAGATGCGGGGGTGGGGGTGTCGGATGTGTATGAATGTTTGTGTTTGAATGTATTTTGAGTATGTTGAGTGTTTTGTGTGTATGTTGAGATGCAGGGGTGGGGGGGTGTCGGATGTGTATGAATGTTTGTGTTTGAATGTATTTTGAGTATGTTGAGATGCGGGGGTGGGGGGGTGTCGGATGTGTATGAATGTTTGTGTTTGAATGTATTTTGAGTATGTTGAGATGCGGGGGTGAGGGGGTGTCGGATGTGTATGAATGTTTGTGTTTGAATGTATTTTGAGTGTATGTTGAGATGCGGGGGTGGGGGGGATGTGTCGGATGTGTATGAATGTTTGTGTTTGAATGTATTTTGTGTGTATGTTGAGATGCGGGGGTGGGAGGGTGTGTCGGATGTGTAGGAATGTTTGTGGTTGAATGTATTTTGAGTGTATGTTGAGATGCGGGGGTCGGGAGGTGTCGGATGTGTATGAATGTTTTGATTTGAATGTTTTTTGTGTGCTGAGTTGGGGGGTGGGGGTTCGGGTCTGTATGGGTGCTTGTTTGAGAGTTTGCTGATTTGGGGGGGTGGGGGGTTCGGGTATGTATGGGTGCATGTTTGTGCGTGTGCTGAGTTGGAGGGGTGGGGGGTTCGGGTCTGTATGGGTGCATGCTTGAGTGTGTGTGTGCTGAGTTGGGGGTGGGGGTTTGGAGTTGGGGGGTGGGGGGTTCGGGTCTGTATGGGTGCTTGTTTGAGAGTTTGCTGATTTGGGGGGGTGGGGGGTTCGGGTATGTATGGGTGCATGTTTGTGTGTGTGCTGAGTTGGGGGGGTGGGGGGTTTGGGTCTGTATGGGTGCATGCTTGAGTGTGTGTGTGCTGAGTTGGGGGTGGGGGGTTCGGCTCTGTATGTGTGCATGTTTGTGTGTGTGTTGATTTGGGGGGTGGGGGGTTCGGGTCTGTATGGGTGCTTGTTTGTGTGTGTGCTGATTTGGGGGGTTGGGGGTTCAGGTCTGTATGGGTGCATGCTTGAGTGTGTTTGGGGCATAGTGTTTGGTTGGAGGTGAGGGGGCCATGGGGCATGGTGTTTGGTTGGGGGTGAGGGGGCCACGGGGCATAGTGTTTGTTTGGGGTTGGGAGCCATGGGGCATAGTGTTTGGGGGTGAGGGGGCCATGGGGCATAGTGTTTGGTTGGGGGTGAGGGACAGGGGGCATAGTGTTTGCTTGGGGGGTGAGGGACAGGGGGCATAGTGTTTGGTTGGGGGTGGGGGCCATAGGGCATAGTGTTTGGTTGGGGTGGGAGCCATGGGGCATAGTGTTTGGTTGGGGGTGAGGGGCCCATGGGGCATAGTGTTTGGTTGGGGGTGAGGGGGCCATGGGGCATAGTGTTTGGTTGGGGGTGAGGGGGCCATGGGGCATAGTGTTTGGTTGGGGATGGGAGCCATGGGGCATAGTGTTTGGTTGGGGGTGAGGGGGCCATGGGGCATAGTGTTTGGTTGGGGATGGGAGCCATGGGGTATAGTGTTGCACTCCAAGAGTGAACTCAATAATAAAGCTATAACAGGCACAGTTAGGAGATGTACATCCTTTGCTTTTTTGAGGAAACCTGACTCAACGAAGGCCATACTCCTCTTGGGTAACCCAAACAGCAAACTGTAGCAGTCCAAAATAACGGAATGTCCAATCAAGGGTCAATAAAATATATATAATTTAATTAAACAGACGATATACAATAACTAAATCGAAATAAATGATAGCAATGGAAAATGTGTAGTACAAAATGTAAGTTTGAAATGCAATAAAAATCGTTACCCCTCAAACATATCTTTTTCCATGTGTTTAATACAAATTGGGGGTTGAAAAAGCCTCCTGACATGTCCCGCCTACCGCCCCACCCACTTTTACTTTTTGGCCCACTATAGCCCTCATGTAAGGTACTTTCGGCCCTCTGTCAAAATCAGTTGTGCACCCCTGTCCTAGGGGAACAAGTGTCTACCTTCATAACGAGTTCATGCCCATCAATGACAAAGGTGTCTGCTGGACCTTTGTTCTCCCCAGAGATGGCTGAAATTTCAAAAACGTACTTGGGACTTGACTCCTGTACATTAGGCATTTCCTGAATATTATAACTTCTTCTCACACTGTCTTCTTCACTTTCTCCTGCCCTGAGTTCCACCATGTTAATTGAATTGGCCTTGCAGACGTTGGCAAAATGTCCCTTGCCTTTGCACTTAAAACATCCCGCGAACCTCGCAGGGCAGGACGGAAAGTTTGCACCATGTCTAAGACTTCCACAGCGAGAGCATGAGCTCCTCATGTTCCAGTTGCTTTTCTTCCCCAAGGAAACGTTCACTTTCTTCTTTTGATCAATGGCACACACTGGCGCCAATGGCACAGTAGGCCTATCCACCCTAAGTTCTTTAACATATTGTGTTGTTTGCTCGATACTTATAGCCAAGTCAACTGCTTCATCCAGTTTCATATCTTTGGCAAGGAGCTTCTCCTGGACTTTGATGTTATTAGTGCATTTTACTAGCTGATCCCTGATCAGGGAGTCGGTCAACTGTTCAAATTCTCAAGAATAGCTCAGTGACCTCAAACAAGCCACATAGGATTCGACGGACTCCGATCTTTCCTGAACCCTCTGGCAGAATTTGTGCCTCTCAAAACTAACGTTCTTCCTTGGTTCGAAGTGGTCTCGCAGTTGGTAGAGGGCCATGACATATTCATCAGTGTCACCATCCCCTGATACTTGTCTCTAAGCTAGGCCATCGTATATTCTGCGGCCCTCGACGCCCAAGTTATGAAGCAGTAAGGCTTTCTTGCGTGCGGATGAAAACCTGTCGCCTCCTATAGCCACCAAATAATTCTCAAAACTGTCTTTCCACTTGTCCCATCCAAGGTAAGGGTGACCTGGCTCGTTCAAGAAAGACAAAGGAGGTGGGATAGATGCCGCCATGCTGGAGGGTGAGCTAGCAGAACTGAAGAATGAAGAAGAAAAAGTAAAAATTGGATGAGTGAGGTTAAGAAAAAAAATATAAATGAAAAAGAAAAATATTATGGTGTTGCCAAGAGGTTTATGTTATATTCGAATTAATTTGATGAAGGCACAATCAGACAAAGGTGGCACAGTTTTTTGTGGTCACTGGTTGCAGAGACCAAGTTCCTAGAATGTAAACAATGTGCTTCCACAATCTCCTTGCCAGCGTGGAACTTCAATCATTGGAGCAATAACACGGGGAGGGAACGAAATAATCCGAGTGGGGCTGGAGCCGGGAGATAAGAAACGTTGCTTAGTAACGCGCGTCACAATAGAGCTTCAGTGGAGGCTGGTCCCTCCTGAAGACACGCCCAAGACGCGTCAGTCCAATGTCACAATGCGCACGCGCCAAGAAAAGAGAAACGAAGCTCGCGCACTGGCAGCTTCACGGGCAGGCGCACGCACTCCTGGCTCTCGTGCTCGGGTCACGCGGAGCTTCGGTGAAAGCAACAGAGCTCGCGCGTCACACCCGCTGCATCCCTCCAGGGCCGTATAATGAATCCCAACTTGCCTGATGACGGCCGTTTCGGCTGTGCTCTCCCAACCTGCCCAAGGACAGTGGATTCGGCTGTGCTCTCCCTGCAGCTCCGCCTGCTGCCACACACGCAGGGAGAGGGCGGCGAGTATCAGGAAGGCTGCGTTGAGACGAACGCTGAAGGTAGCTTTAGGTGGGTCCTGAGGACAGCTCCTTGTCGCCAATGTTAAGAATTGTCTTCCATGCTAAGTATATAAGTATAAGTATTTATTTAGGTCAGAGACCAAAGTGACACCAGGCATCACCTTGGGAGGTAGGCTCCAACTGACCATCAGAACTTAACATGAATATAAACAATCCAATGCAGAATCTAATGACATAACAAAGTAAATGATACAGAACATACTAAGGCTTACCATTCTACTGCATGAGAATGTTCAAGTGATTATTGTCAAGTGAAACACCCCAACACTCAGCTTTATTACAACAAACCAACTTCATAACAATATTCACTTTGGTAATATGTGTGTGCCTTGTCAATTAATTTCTTTTTACTGTATGGTCATTCTGTCCCTGGCATCCCCGTGCCAGTTCATTTCCATAACATTGGTAGATTCCTTTTCATCTGACACATCCCCAGGGTTCATCCCATCCACCTGCCAGTTTACTCCACAGTTCCCTCTCTGTTTTCTATCACACTTTCCACACCCAAGCGGTCCCTCTCCCCACTGCTCCCCTGTGCCCGTTTCAAGATGGCGGCTGGGCGCTACCTGCCGCTGCACGCGCGGGCGTGCCAGGCGCGTCAGCGCTCCTGGGGCGGAGGGCGTGGCCCCTCGCATCCCTGCGCTGCCGCAGCCCGGGCTCGCGACGCTCCGTCACAGAGCTGGAGAGGCGTGCCCTGTGACGTGGCTTCCGGCCGGCCCAATCCTCGCCGGCCTCTGCGGCTGCAGCTCAGTGGAGAGTCGGGCGCTGCGGAGAGAAGAGCTGCGCACCATGGGGACCCTGCCTGCCGCTCTCTGGCTGCTGCTGTGCGCGGGCCACGCGCTCGCCGGATACATCGAGGTGAGCGCCCTGGCGCGTGTGGGGATCTGCCTCCGGGGGGGGGGGGGGGGTCATCTACACCCCCCCGCGCCGCCTATGGTACCGCCGAGGCTGTGCGCACTGCCTATTACCCGGATCGTGCCACCTGAGATCGGGGGGGATGCGCGCGCCACGGACCTGCCACCTGCTGGATCCTCAATGCTATCGCCCCCCATTAGCGTTGATGGGGAATCCGGACTGACCTAGTGATGGGTGGGGGGCAAGAGAGGGTGGCTTCAAAGTGACCCTCACGTCACCCCACCGCCTTACATCAGTGCAGTGCTCTGCCTGCTGCAGAGGTGGGTGCATGGAGGCGTGCATCGGTCGGGGTTACCTGGGTGTAGCTACCCCCACCCTTGCACCACTGACATCACGCAGATGGGGGGGGGCGGTGCACGCCCTGCTTCCTGATAGCCACTGCACCCTGGTTTATGGATCAGACGCCCGGGGGTCACCCCCAAATCGCGGATCCGCGGTGGCTCCATGGTGCAACATGCCAGGTGCTACTGCCAGTGTCCCCTCGCCTGTGCATTTATTGTGGGGGGTGCAGTTATGGGGTGTCATCCTGTGTGGTGCAGTGGTATCCCCAAATGTGTGCCCCCCTGTTCTGGAGCTGTCATTGCAACCCCGCCATCCAGACCAGGGCGAGGGAGCGCACTGTTGTTGCACTGCGCGGTGCAAGTGTTTTCTGTGGTGGGTGTCGTATTGATGGGGGAGGCATGGAATCTGTCCTGGGGGAGTGAACCAAAGAGCAAAGGAGTGCCCGCCTCCAACACTGGGCTGCACAGGTGCCTCCCAGCATGAGTTGCATAGGGGTGCGGGGTGGGGGGGCAGTGGGTGGCCTCCTTTCCCTCGAATTATGTAACGGGTACAGACAGCGCCGCTGATGGGACAATAACTGGCAGTGCGGGGGCTTAGCGCCGATCGGTGGCTGCCGGCCAAGCGCTAATCCCGCCAGGCCAGCAGCTCCGGGGGGGGGGGGGGATACAGTCCAGCGTCCCCTCTTCCCAGGCTCATCATCGGGTCACACATGGGCTGGTATGTACACAGGAGGGAGGGGGGGGAGGGAGGGCAGCTCTTTCATGTGTTGATGGGGAATGGGGTCAGGCGTCCTGTGGTGGGTGATGCCTCTATTCCCCTTGGATCCTAGGAAGGGTAAGTTGATCACCCTTTGCGGGCGGTTGCCCATTCTTTCGCTCTGCTGTTTCTTCTCTCTCCGGGCTCCTTTTGAATCTTCATTCCTTCAAGGTAAAGCTCACAGGCCCTCGCGAACCATGGCCTCTGCATTCTTGGCACAGGGCCACAGAATTTCTCCAGACTGGTCTAGAAGCTGACGGTGTGCCACCTCCCCCTTGATGGCAATCCAGTTAAAAGCCTTCTTTGTGCACGGCAGGACAGCCCGTTAATGATTATTGCTGATGGGTCAATGTGTCTTTTCGGGTGCATGGAAATCCATTTTGGAAACCTCGGTTCAGTGGTGTGTTCGCTTATTGGCCTTCTCGGCGAGCCCCTGCAGGGTGGCAGCTGTACCGCCGAGCTGGGCTAAGATGAAATGAGTGGTACGGATTGTCTGTTGGCTCATGAATAACCCTCGGTCCGTGGTGTGCGCCATCTACATTACCAGTACGGTTATTGGCATATGTGTCCGGCATCTAGACGTTTGTCATACTTGGTGATTGAAGAGACCCTTATAGCGCTGCAAGCTGAGACCTCTAGGCGCGTCTCTGTGCAGAGGCCATGCTGGTAGGGTTACTATCGATACCGTTATGGTATTTCTGAATGCTGCGTGGTTCCCCTCTGTAGAGTGGTGTCTATTTTCAGAGGGGTGCTTAGGGGGAAGGCTTTTTTTTTCACCACTGCTGTAGAGAGCGTGGTATGTTGGAAGCGTGTGCCCTCCTGACCTTCCCATGTCATGAGGCAGTTTGTCACAGCGAGCTACTGTCATCGCTGCCTAGAATTGCATGGCAGAGGGTTCTTATTGAGAGCATTTGTCAAATTGATAGAACAGATATTAAAAAAAGGCGGGCATATGGTGGTGAAGCTAGCCGAGGTATTGACTCGGAATGATCCACAGTTATTTAGCGGATCTCTCACCTGGCCTTGACAGAAATCCTAATGGGTGCACAGAGCGGAACTCGCAGTACTGCGCCACCGTTAAGATGCCACGTTGGATACCCACACCCTGTACTGCACTCCTCCTCTCGAGCGAGGTTCGCACTTTAGACACAATAGAAAAGGATCCATTTATGAACTGATTACTCGACGCAAACAGATTAAATGCTGAAACGCTCCTGTCATATTTTAAAAGAAACTTCCAGAAGGTTGGGGTGGAAGAGAAGTGAGGCAGCCAAGAACGTAATTGTTTGATTAGGTGTGTTGTAATGTCCTCTTGTATAGCAGAACTTTAGCCTCTAGGAGCTAGGCTCAGCAATAGTGAGGGAGCAGGAAGATTCCGAGAGACTGGGGAGAAAGAAGGCATGCCACTTGATGTGAGCTTTGGAGCCACCCTGCTCAGTTCAGGATGGCAGAGGGTTCAGGGAGTGGTGGGGCATCCCTGGCTGGAGGATCCTGTTACATCGCTTATGTTCTGGTTGCTCTTTAGATATAGAAGATGGGGGCGTGGGATTGTTTACATGCACCAATGCAATGCTCTCTTGGAAGTCTTTGCTTTAGCAGAGAGCTCCTGTAATTCGAAGCTGATGTTCATCTCCCAGGACAGCTGTGAAGTGCCGGAGACCCTTGGTCCATGCGTCTATGGACCAGAGGGAGTGCATCTCGGCTAATAGCCACGTACATTAGACTGTTAGGAAGAGCAGGCGGTGGTTTGGTGTGCGGTTGAATACGCTAAGAATTGGACCCTGAAGGGCGCTCCTCTGGTGGTTCCTGTAGAAGGGCCCGAGGACCCACCAGAGAGGGCACTTCCTCACTTCTCGGGGTACCTTCAGATGAGCTGTCATGCTAGTCCAGAATGGCCATTAGGCTAACTTTCAATTGCACTCTTGTTTGATTTGGAAACTATTGTGGGGTGAGTGGTTATGTTCCTTTCTTTTTGCAACTTACCCAGGTGGGATTAATGGGAGTATGGGGCTCCGGCCCCCACACTTCTTTAGGAAGATGCTGTAAGCGTAAGCTGGGCAGGGTGATCTGTGGTAACCAATTAATTGAAGCTTATTGTAGGTGTACACATCCCGCCCAATATATGAATTGGCCGTGAGTATTTTTTGCTAGATTTTGAGTTCATTTTTTTTTTTTTTTGCCCCTGTTTTGGCTGACATTGGATCTGCCGGGTGCCACCTTGGAGCCCTCACGCAGCTCTTGAATAATGAAACGTGTTCCGACAAAGCTCTACGAATAGTTGTTGTGTAGCCACCGTTGCGTGGCCTGGAAAGCTTGCACAGGAAGAGGCACGCCCTTCAGCAGAACAGGAGAAGGCAGTGAACACAGGGTGCAAGTAACGCGGGGCTGTGCCAGCGGCCCATGGGCACCAGCCCCCCTGCATGCACTGATGCACAGCACGGGCCACACCGCCCTTTAGATATCGGGCAATGTTACCTGGTAGTGCAGACACGCCCCCGCCTCACTCCGCTGCGCCTCTTGGCCTTCTTCCGCCCCGTGTTTTCGGGTGGTTCGCTGCCGCTCAGAGGCGCGCCGCCGCCTCTTGATGGCTGGAAACCCTGCCCTGCGGGTACCGTCTTTGCTTCATTGAGATAATGTGCCTGCGGGCGCCGGCTGCACAGTCGGATCAGGTTCCAGTGTGGAGGGGGACTGCGCTCCAGGAAAGGGCTCCTGCTGGCACCTGCCTTGCCCCCTGACCTGCCATGGGACCCCTCGTGTCTCTGTTAAGACGCCTCTTCGGGGGGACTGCTACAGCCGCCACAGAGCGGCCCCTTCAGTTGTGCATGTGTTGAGATACACCGGGGGCATGTGCACGGTTGGAAGTGTGCATGTGTCAAGGCACCGTTGGCCACTCCCCGAGGCCTCCACTTATTCACCCTACAGGTTGGGGCAGTTTTATGAATCCTGGTAAATGATTACCCATACAAACTCAGTTCTTTACATACCGAGTGTGCTTCGTAGTGTGAGGGTTATTTGAGGACTTGCTTAAAGATGTACCCACAATAATGTGGACACACAAGCCAGTCAACGGAGCTAAGGCAAATGTAAGTTACAGTGGTCGGATTCAATGAAGGCATTGTTTTGAGGGTATCTCAAACTACAAAGAGAGCCCAGTTTAAGGTTATTTTTCCACAGCTGAATATCATTTCGAGAGTTCTGGACTCAGTGGTCCCTACCAGAGCTGCAGCTCTGCAGATGTTCTGGATTGCGACTCGGTGGTCCCTTCCAGAGCTGCAGGTCTGCAGATGTTCTGGATTGCGACTCGGTAGTCCCTCACTCATTGACTTGTCATGATGAGCAATAGACCTCGCGCAGGGGTCCATGCTAGAGCGATCCAGGCCCTGAAGACGGGAAAAGCCCAAGGGATGTGTTATGATGTATTCTAATAGGCTGCTGGCCGGAAGACAAGCGCTCTCAGGCCCACCTTCCCTAGCTTTGGTGGCGACCAGTGCAACTGCAGCTTCCATGTAGGGCGATCTGACCCGTGGCACCACTAACAACGGGGCAGAGCAGCTACCAAGTAGGGCGTTTGCCCCATTGTTAGTGGTGCCACGGGTCAGGAGCAGCAACCACATAGGGTGATCTGACCCGTGGAACCACTAACGACGCGGCAGAGCAGCTACCAAGTAGGGCGATCTGACCCATGGCACCACTAACTGGGGAGAACAGCTACCAAGTAGGGCGATCGCCCCATCGTTGGTGGTGCTACGGGTCAGGAGCAGCTACCAGGTAGGGCGATCTGGCTCATGGCACCACTAATGACGGGCCAGAGCGGCTACCTCATAGGACGATTTGACCCATGGCACCACTAACGATGGGGCAGAGCAGCTACCAAGTAGGGCGATCGCCCCATTGTTGGTGGTGCCACGGGTCAGGAGCAGCTACCACATAGGGCGATCTGACCCGTGGCACCACTAATGACGGGGCAGCACAGATTCCCAGGCAGTCTCTTAGGACAGGTGGGCTGTATACTAGGACTGAGCCCAAGTATAATGGGGCACAGTTGGGATATAATAGGAAAACTGCCTAAAGTAAAGGCATGTTATGTCACTTAGCACGTTCCTGATCTTGTGCAAGGGTGGTAGCTGTGAGCAGCCTGGTTGAGGCAGAGGAATAGACCGTGACTGCATATACCAGGGGTGGCCACCGTAGGTGCCGGGTGGAGGCAAGTAGAGCAGAATAGGGCCACATGCGCCAGAATCGGTGACAAGACAGTTGGTCCACGCGTGGCTGCCGAAGCAGGCCAGGACCCTCAGAGCTCTGTAGCGGAGGGCCCGAAGGAGCACCAGTGTTGCAAGGCAGCCATGCTCGTCCCCACATCCCTTTCAAGCTGGGCCGGTGCTCGGATTTGCGGGGCCCCTTAATTTGAATTTTGCCAGTACAGGAAGTGGCATCACAGGGGGAGGGTTACTTTCCTGTAGAGATGGTTCTTAATGCTTTGAATATTGCCTTAGACTGGGAAATGTGCATAAAATACTTTTTGGAAACGGGTTTTGTCTGTAAAGTGCGAGTACTTTCCTAGAACCCATGCCCTACCAGGGAAGCCTGCCACTAACTGATCAGTGTTTGGCATGCAAGTTCCACCCCAGAGGCTTTTCTTCAGGTTCACCAGTTGCCAGTCATAAATAGGAAATGCACACCTGTGCCGTTTGTGTGCGCAATAACATCCGTATTTCTTTCCCAGCAAGTTGTGTGACAGCGCTATCATCTCACTGCCATGCCATTCCATTCACAATCCAGTCTCATTTTACATCAAAAATGGCGGTATAAAAACAAGCATTGGCAATGCAAACGATTTGGGCTTTTGTGTAGGCATGGGAAAGGCATTTGCCATGCACGTCTGTAGCAGTATTAACTGGCTATCAATTGTAGCAGGTGCAAAATGGTGTGTGTACCTGGAATATAACAGCAGTGCCCGGCAAAGGCCTAATACGTAGACACGCGCCAGATAGTGGTCGAAGGCAGGCCTGTTTAAGACATGTTAATTAGTTTACAGCACAAATTAAGCCAACTAATAGACTATGTTGAAAAAACCCTGGCAGGCACTTTGAGGAGACAGTTTGACAGTAATATCTCGGAGATCCCAGGAGGCTGTGTTTTGGTTGAGGAGGGGTAAGAAGCGGGTGGGAATGGCTCGTAGGGATTAGCATGGCCAGTTAAAAAGTCAAAACTGTTGCTATTACCAATGCTTGTTTATGGAGGAAATGTGTAAATGTGCAGTTTGCGGTGTAATAGAAGTTAAAAAGTTGAGTAACTTATGTCATGCAAAATGAAATGATAAATTTAAGAATTTCTGAAGATGCATGATGGTGTCTGAGGCGAGGGTGTATGTGCCGGTGCAGTAGCGAAGGTTATCTCTTAAACACTCTAGAAACTAGATCAGATGCTTTGCAGAGATCAGCAACACTCAAGGCAGATAAATGAGCCTTATCCTCTTAAAAGAATCCAATTCCATCTTCCCTGTCCCTTACCTAAGGCTGCCTGAGGTGCTGCAAATGGCATTAAGGAGGAAGGGGAAACGGCCATGTTCAGCTGGAGACGCCTCGAAGGGAATGAACTCCATGTAGCAGAAATCGTGAAACGGCGCCGGGAAGCGGACGCACGGGCACTTTAGAAAGCAAACCATTCATAACGTTTGCTTTTTGACAGTTTAGAGATGTACTTCTGTATTCTGGATAAATAGGATGGGTAGAGTCCTACTATATTTGGCTGAGGATTCTGCCCTCCATCTGCATTCAAAACAACGCCTTACGCGCAGCACAAGGCATTTCCAAAAGAGCACATCTCTACTGCCAGAAGAGCCTCCCGCTGGCTCCCCATAAAATGGGGATCATCTTCAAAGCCCTGACCCTCACCCACAAATGCATTTACCTCACCGCACCAGCATACCTATTGCAAAGGATACACCCTGCCGTGTCCTCGAGACCCACTAGGACCCCCTATGCCAACCTACTCACCGTACCCAGGGTAAAAAGAGCAAGAGCAAGAGCAGGTGCTGCCAGCTTCCCCTACCTAGCTGCCCTGCACTGGAATGCCCTCCCCACTGCCCTGCGAGCTGAACAGTCGCTCACTGCCTTCCGCAAAACCATGGAAACCACCTGATCACCTCAACCCTGTCATGACGTCCATCCCCTATATGGATATTTGAACTATGTACATTTTATGCATAACACGTATTACATCTCTGCACTCCAATGTTGTAACGTATGCATAATGTAACTAAGCCTGCTGCTAGTAACAGCACCACAATGCCCCTGGGCTGTCTGTGCGCTATATAAATGTAAAAAAATAATGCGTTCACTGCGGCTTCCCGGCTCTTTACTTTGTGTTCCCTCTCTCATCCCAGAATGTGTCCCTTCCCTCCCAGACAAGCCTGCTGTACAGTGCAATAATGGGCAGTCATTTTACTTGAGGTAACATTTGGGGGAAGAGGGAGGGCTGGAGATCAGCAGGTCAGTCCAGAGTTCTCAAACAGACCCCTGAACGGATGCTGTTGCACTTCAGCTGGGTCCTGCAAACACATACCAGCAGCAAATCAGGCGGCGGCAGCAGCGGCATTGCTACAGTCCCGCCTGCCCACTCTATTCCCCGCCGCAGGCTCGGGTAAGCACGGCAGCATGGGCCGCCTTTGCGTGTGCTCGGACTGCACTGCAGCAAGCTTGGCTGCTCTGGGCACATGGACCCGATCCATGCTGCAGGCCTGGAAACACCGACCGTGAACTCTGCCTCTCGGACCCACTGGCCTTGCACTGTTGATGCTCTGTCTCAGGCCTCGGGAGGTAAATAATGCCTGTCCAACTCCTATACAAAAGGAAATGATGGATCAAGCTACTCAAATGGATGCTGGCATTAAGGATCCTTTGGGATCCACTGGGCCAATTCTGTCAGGCAAGGAAAGGGCAAAAACCTCTAGTGTAGAACACCGAAAACTGATCTACCCTCTTCCTTACATGAGCATATTTTGGCCATAAAGAGGTTAATTAGCCCACAGCCATGAATGCCAACTTGAAATGGATATCTTCACGAAATCTACAACTAAAGAAATCACAAATGCCAACGATAAGGAACTTGAATTCCCATGATTTTGTAATGGACCAGAGAAACTTTATCATGACTAACATTCAGAAAACTAAAGAAGCGCTGCGCTACAAGACCCTTGCATGGCTGCGCCAGAGAACAGGCCCAGGAGTAGTAGGTCTCATTTATTTACTGATTATTAAAAGGATAGACTGGAGTGACTGGTGCTCACTACCCAATAGTGATTGGGTTGCGAGGGGAGTACCCTGCCTGCCTGCCTTAGACGATGCAAATATTTGCCTAGAGGGACTTCGAACTGTAATCTTCTCTAATTTCAGCATTAGGGAGTCAGTCATGTATACGGCTTGTCCCTTAGAGTTTTGCTATCATGCTTGTTCTGATGGTATAACTCCTGATCGAGAATTATTAGGAGGGGGTAATTATACCTTGCCTATCTCGTTCCGTCTGGTGTTACAGCTGTATATTTGTATCTATGTTGTCTGTTTTGTCTGCGCCTTCAAGCCTTTGGGTAAGGAGGTGCGCAATATAAATTAATAAACATAAAACGCACTCTGCGCGGGGCCACGTGCAGCTGCACATGCTGCGCTGGCCCTGCATGTGAGGGAGGCATTGGCGTCCCCTTGGCAGCACGGCTAGAGCTCTGGGAGGGTGCAAGCTTGTGTTAATGGAGTTGCAGTCCAACCTTTTGGGTTTGTACAAGCTACGTGTGCTGCGTTCAGAAAACTGACCACTTTCTCCCTTGTAACCAGAAAGCTTTACTGTAATCTTGTCACCTACGCCGTGACACACTTGGGTTTGGGCGTAATGCAATAAATGTCAATAAGCTCTAGAATGCCAGCCATGTTTGGCATTGTCTGGTGCTTTGGACTAGGACTTACGCAGATCCTCTCCCCTTGACTGGGCTGTCAGGGGCTAATTGCGTGGTCCTGTGGAGCCAAATGAGGGCTACCATTGGTAATGTGACGGCAAAGCATGCTTGCCGTTTTCGGCATTAAAGGTGTAGTTTAGAACTGTGTCCATCCAGTGTGTGGTTGAGTCTTCAAGTTTGCATTAAAAGGCACTACATTGTTCATCGCTTCCTTTCCACGTGTAGGGTGTCTAGCAATGGGTGCTACTTATCCTATGTCCTACCTAAAGCCGCGACTGACCGTCTGCTCATGACTCAATCCTCCATATTGTCCGTACGCCTAGTCCTCTGGTGCCCCCTTCACTGCATATTGCTTTGCTGATTTCAAGGGTGATCTGGCACACCAGCGCATTACACTGGTGCCAGCCACAGTGAACTGCTTTCACACCACAAACCAAGCCTGGGCCTTTTCCCTTGGGCATTGGCATTATTTCCTGTTGGGCGTTGTGGGTGAGCCTGGTTGACGGATGGATGGATGTGCCAATTGAATGGTGGCGAGGAAAGAAGCGCCTTGATCTTGCGCCGTAGCACGTTTAGCCTTGCATGTATTGTGTTTTGGAAACTAATTGCAGTTTCTGTAGCAATGTCTTGAACTAGGGTTCAAGACCGCCTCTCGCCGCAGGATGTAGGCGATGGAAGGTGCATGCGTTCTTAGAAGCCTGCTGCCTCGGTTCTTACTGCGAGACTGTGGGTTTCACTTTGAAGCGCCAGTTTTTCTACAGAAAGGGGATTTCGTTATGTGGTCACACTTGTTAAATTTAAAACCACCCTACTAGTGATGCATGACAAGCTGGGATTTCTGTTCTGTCTAGGCTTCCCATACTGTGTCCAACCATGACACCATGCAGGCGACGCCCCCAAGAACATGTAGACCACAACATGTCTTCATGATATCGTGAGGCTACACAGTTGCTCCCTGTGGCCAAGTTACCTGGTAATTGTGCACCGCTGAGTGATGGTGGCGGGGCTGGTCGGCCCACTAGGGTGCTAATCTTGACACTTGTTTTGGATCCTCTGATTACAGGGGTACACATTTCAAGCTGTGGGGTATAAATAATCGCCATCCATTTTCCGCAGAAAATGTCTGATTCGAGTTAATTATAATTGCCCCTACCCAATGGGGGATGGGGTGCGTGTGTTATAATAAATGTGTGCCAGCCTTGGCAAGCTTTTACACTGCTCGTGATTGTTACACTATGCTCAAATGCACAGTATCGGTGCGTTCAGTGGTATTTCAAACTGTTCTGGCTCGCTGCTACACCCATCTTATCTGAGGACCAGCTCTCGGTTTCCTACGTGTTCTTGTGCCCTCTCCTTGACCTTTCGCTCTGATTGGGTTTGTATCTACATCTATTCTCTGTAATTAAAGGCAACCATGTCGCCTGTTAAAATTAACAATCCACCCCTTTTTCCCTCTTCATTGACACCCAGTACAGTGTCATCCCCTTCCTTTCTAAATTGAGATCCATGTCACATGTTCTGTCTGATTCTGTGGTCTTCATGCTGGATTGCCTCACCCCTTCTGCACAGGTAATTGGGGACCCTGCGCACTGCTGGAGAGATGTCTCCTCCCCACCCCCCCTCCTCATTTCACAATTAGCACATGGAACTACACCAGACCAACGCTCCAGTGCATGTTTTTTAATTTAGTGTATTCAAGTAAGTGTTTAATGCGGTTCCCTATAGTTCTGACGTAATCGTTTCTTAATCGAAGAGATTGGTGGATCTGCTAATAAGACCCCCTGCCTCGCTTCATAAGTGCTCCATACCAAAGTGAGAGTCCAGAGATAGCCTTGTGACGCTCTCGGCACCATCCCTGCAGTGGTCGCATGTGCGTTCCAGGCTACTGCTTGAACACACTTTCTGCAGGTAGGGATCTCTTTTTAATCTTTTACACCGGTTTCCAAATAATAATTGTATGCCTTACTGGTTGCAAGTAAATTTGTAAAGCCGTACCTGGTTGTGGCATGACTACTATCGGCACACAATTACACAGCAAATTCGACATCCCACTAGTGTTGGCTCTGTGCGCAGGTCCGAGCTATGACTCGACTGGTGTGTATTGGTGTCTGGTGTGACGGTCTCTACCGCTGCCATGTGGAGCAACATCCACGTTGATGCTTTTTTGATCTCCTTCAGGGAAGGGCAACACCTTCCTCCCAGGACACTGGAACCCTCCCCAGGACGTCTCCTGTGAACAGGTACTCTAAAGGCAGCACTGGCCTAACACAACCACTTTCTCACCATGGTGGAGTCACTTTGAAGTCAGCAGGCATGAGGCAGGTGCCGAGTGATCTCGGGGTGGCAATGGGCACTTGTGCAACAGATTGATGAGGCAGGCCCCTTACAGCAGGCATGCTTTAGACCAATCCCCTGTGACATTCAGTGTTTGTAAGGGAGATGCACCCCCCCCCCTCCTTTTCGTGATTGATCTTTGCACTGTTACAAGGAGCCGCTATACCCATTCAGAGTAAAGATGTGTCCCCTCGCCAGCTCCTGGGAACATTTGTCAAACTGCTGTGGACCAAGGTGTTGCCGCTGGCTTCACTGGAACCAGGGCCTTGTTCACTGGAGGTGAATGCTCACCTGTGGGGGTGGGGGGGCAGCCAAGCTCCCTGGAATGAGTGAAGAACAGAAAGACTTGCCTTGGAGCCCCTGGATTGGGACTACAGCCACACAGAAGCAGTTGGCATCCTGTTTTGTTGCTTCAATACCTTCAAGGCGATCAACCACACACTTTGTGGTGCTCCTTTTGGAACCGCTTGCTGCTTTTCGACTTCAATAGCCCAAGCCAGCATCTGGAAATGTTCTGACCCATCTCAACATCGTGGGAGGGCCCCACTCGATCGCAGTCGACTGCTGGGAGCAGTCTTGAACTCTGACCCTACCCATCAACAAGAATAAAGGTATTATGAATAGGCCCCACCCATCAACAAGAATAAAGGTATTATGAATAGGCCCCACCCAGCCACATTTTGGTATCATAGTGACAGTTAAGCCCAACCCTTTCTCTCCCCTTGTTTTTCAATGACCCATATCCTTGAACAGTGACATAATTGCCAAAAAAACTCTGCTCATCTACTCGGTCACCTTTTAATGGTCTACATTCTGTGTTCCTTTTACAGTCGCAGATTTTGATTAGTCTATTTTTTTTTTTTTATGGAACCCTGATTGAACCTTCTTTTTGGGGATCATTGTACTAAAGGTATTTGGGTTGCTACTGTTATCTGATCACACCCCTGCGGAAGATAAAGCCTGCACGTGCCCTGAACTACCAAAGGGGCGAAGGAGGAATGCTTCTCTGGCTGTGCCTGTTTCCTCTTTAAGATTGGGGTCACTGCTGGTTTGATGGTAGTATAGTGCTGAGTAGGCGGTTCACTACTCGCCCCTGCAGAGCAACCCTCATTTTGTCAGTTGTGGGTTGCAAAGCTGCTTCTTGTTTTTTCAATCCTGTACTTTGTCCTTCCTTGCAAATCGTGGCTTGTCTGAAGCTTGTGCCTGTAGTACATTTTCAGTATTTGCTTGCGGTTCTCAGCCTGTCCTAGATTAGAATGCTTTCTTTGGCCAGCTCTTGCCTCACTCAACAGATGAGGGTTGACCTGGGGATATGGCCTAAGGCTCCAGCCGTGTTGTTGGAAGTTTTCCCTGATGGGGGTGGGGGAAGAGTAGAAGGTTACATGCTCAGATTGTCGTGCCGTGTACAGACCTAGAATCTTTGACTAGTATCTTGTCTCCAAACTATTGTTCCGCAGTTGTGGGGATTATGGCCCCCAAAAGCCACTGATGGAACTGAACACCAGCGGTTCGGTGGCTGCTGAATTCCATTACGAACAGTATGGGCGATTGGAGACGTTTTGGACCCGGTGAAGTGTAGCTGTAAAAAGCGAGGAGGCGCATACACGTGCCACTCCCACGTCCTATTTGCGGAGGGCCACATGGTAAGGCCTAGTTGCTGAATTGATGGACAAATGGGTTTCATTCTGTTGGCAAATTACTTCAATTTCTACTTAATTTGTATATTCGTCCGAATTAGGAGAGCACATCTTCTGCTATGCTGTCCAATAGATCTAACTGAGCATTTTCGTTTGTGTTTTTGTGATCCTTTTTGACAATCTGCTCGCAAGGCAGAGCCTCTGTATGAAGAGTTCAGTACTTGCTGCTGTGAGTGTTGAAAGCAACTCCTGAGCAGTTTTAGATCTCACACCACACGTTGTGTTCTTGGGCCAGTTACTTTAAAACGAATCTTGGCTGATTGCATTTACCCTAGAAGACACAAAACACGTGGAATTTGCCAACCTGTATGGCCCTTGCTAATTCAATTTCTAATCTTCTCAAACTCGTAGATGTCCGATTAGACTGTTGCAATGGGGGGGGGGGGGGGGGGTGATGGGGGCCGTGCTCCTTCAGTGCAAAGCTCCAGGCTCTGGCTTGTTGTAGCGTTTCTTGCTCATCACCTTGGGCAATGCAATGCAGGTGTTATGAATGCTCAGTCATTTGATTCTCCTCAGATTGGTTCCTAAATGGGCTCGTTGAATACCCAGGGCCTACTTTCAGCTCCCACTCCCCACATCTCTGTATCGGGGTGAATCATTTCAAGTTGCAAGCTAGGAGCTGGGCATAGTCCCTCACCAGTCCCCCTCCACCCCTAACCCCCTTCCTCGCCAGTGGCTAGTACACTTCTTTTGACCTGCTTATATCTCACTCTACCGGACTGCAGATAAAATAACATAATTAGTACTGCTTAAAAGTTTTTATAAATTAATTAAATACCTGTGGTTTCCCTTGTCTGTTAAGTTGCCTTATCGAGTTCCTATTTCTGAGGATCTCCATTTTCATAGCACCCAACTTCTTGGAGGTATGTCTTGAAATATGTAGTTCTTTCTGGCTCAAACTCTTTTTGCGCTATGTTTTGCAGGTCCATTAAAAAAATGTAGTAAATCAAAACGTTTTATTTTTTTACTGTTGGCAGCTGCATGGTCTCTCACGCGCCACTTGCAGCTGCACCTCCTCAGAGGTATTCTTCCTTTTTCCCCCAGAAGCTCACTGTCTCCAGAGCCCTGGTTCTCTCTAGGCTTGACTACTGCAACAGCCTGTTCCTCAATCTGCCTAACTAATCCAGAAAAGGACTGCAAGACTTATCCTTGCCCTGAAGCACAGAGACTGTATCTCTCCAGCCCTGAAATCTCTCCACTTGCTCCCAGTGGCTGCAAGGGTCAAGTTGAAGACCCTCTTGCTCAGAGTAATACTGCCCTGATGGTACGTCCCTGTCACTTCCCCCTGCACTTTGCGTTGTTGCACTTGCACGATCCGAATGACACAAGGCCCAGTAACATCGTTTGTCTTGTCCTCCCTCTACCTTCCATCCCTTGTATTGTTTTACCTAGAAACACTTGTGTACAGGCGCGTTTATCAATGTTAGTATCTCAGCTTTTCTGTTTTTAAGCTCTGCTCTTCGCTCTGTGTCCACTGGCTCGGTCCTTTCTAAAAATGACACTAGGAGCCTTTTAAGGCTGAGTTCTCACCTCACCTCCTACTCCTCTAAGTGAGTCAACTTTTGCTTTAAGAATCCTTGGTGACATTATTCAGCAAGTGTCGGAGGTCCCCAGGAGGCCAATCTTCCAGCACTGGAAGGAGCGGCCCTTGCAATGACTTTTAGCCATGAAACATTTCAGCTGACAGTCCCTTTACGTTATCGATTACTGGTGGGGTTTTGACTGGTGGTTGAATTACTGAATCTGCCTGGCGCGCTTAGGAACGTGCTTAGTGATTGCCGATACCATCTGCTCGTGGTTTCCAGAGTCCTCTGTTTGAGATCCTTGCCTTAACCGGCTGGAATTGGTGGCTTTCAGGCAACTGGCTGGTTCTGCTCCTTTTGATCCCGGGTCTGAGTTTATGCGTCCTCTCTTTGCAGTGCTTGGTCCCAAGGACCTTTGCTGCACAGCTCCACAGTTCCACCCACCATGTGGCCATTACACCTTTGGAACTATGGCTTCTAGCAATGTGTGGCCACCGGGAATAGCGCAGC
Source organism: Ambystoma mexicanum (assembly GCF_040938575.1). Lineage (NCBI taxonomy): Eukaryota > Metazoa > Chordata > Amphibia > Caudata > Ambystomatidae > Ambystoma > Ambystoma mexicanum. Next base: position 58,269,424 of record NC_090931.1, on the reverse strand, counting down.
AGTGGCCGCGTCCTAGTGATATTCTGGGCTCTCAGTGCTGTCCCGCTGGACCTGGATCATGGAAATACGCCGTGGCCTAAAGGAGCAGCCCGTGTGTTCGTCTGGTGTGGGCCGAGCCTCCTGTGCCTTGTGACGTTGTAACGCCCAGGCAATGCTCCACCCCCCCACCCCCCACTGTATCCCACGCGTGGGGCATGTGTAACGGGAGGGGGTGCCGAGCCAAAGGGTTCCTTTGAATTTAGCCACTGCGTCTAGTTTGACTTGAACACTGTCTGAGCTGGCAAAGTACCCGTCACAAATGGCATCTTGCCTCCCTGTTGACTCCACATCTTCAAGCTAACCTCGCGTACTCTTGCCACACAACCCAGACTTGCCAGAAAATGAAGATCACGCAACCACAGCATGCGTTCTGTGGGGGCAAGAAATTGGCAAGCTTTCCCTAAATATCCACTTTCATTCCTTCGACTAAAATGTAACTTAAATGTTGAGTGGCCCATAATTGGCTGGAATATTTGCCTGCACTAGGAAGAAGCGCTTTAAATTGCAATTTTTCTCTCTGGGAAAAATTGTGAAGCCGTAGATTTAGGCAATAAAATAGTCATGTAGAGAAATTGTGCTACTGCCTAGTATGACATTGGCATGTGCGTTAAACGTTCACAGGGTCGCCAAAAGCCATGCCATCAAAAATGGAGGATTCAATACAAAAACAAGTGATGCACATTGTTTGGTGCAATTGTTTGTATAAAAAACGAACGTAGAGGGGAGTAGCACACGTAGAGCAGCGTGAGGCAAACCTATTGCCCCATTTTAAAATCTTTCGGGCAGTAATGAGCTCGCTATTCACATGGACATGCATAATGGCATTAGGACTCTGGCAGCTGCTGTGAATTTAGTGGGGGCAGGCACTCGGCTAGAAGGCACAAAGCTCCCAGTTAAAGCGCTGGCTTTGCGCACCCGTTTCTCTGGGGCTTGACCTCCCATGCAAACGGGCACTTGTGGAGGCTGTGAAAGGGCCATCATGGAATGGTCATATGGACAGAACCAGGGTAACTTTCAGATCGTCAAAGGCGCTGCCGTTAGTTGGGCGCATGATGGTGCTCTGCGTAGTAGTGACTGCCCGCCTCTTAAAGCTCCTGGCACCGTCTGGCCTGTAGGCCAGTGCTCTATACTCTTTCTATGGCAGCCTGAACCTTCTATGGGTGGCTGAGGGAGGGTTACGGGTCCACAGGCACTAGTCCTGGGAGTGCCAGGAAGCCAGACATCCTCCTGGTTGGGTGGCTGTTGCATGCACTGGCATGAAGGTCACCTGCTACTGAGTGGCTCTGGGCCCCAGATTGGACTGGCCAGGACGGGGCGCCTTCACTTAGCGTTGCTTTGCTCACGCTTCACCTAATCCCCCAGACGGCTGGGGTCTGGTAAACCAGTGCCATTGCTGTATTGCATTGATTGATTGTTTGCTTTCTAGTAAAAGTGAAGTCATGTCTCATCTGATTGGCCTTGTAGTGGCAAGAAGATTAAATCCCTCTAACAGGACATTGGACGAAGAGGGGCAAGGGGGGGGGGGGGTTAAAAACCCAGTGCAAGATCCATTTGTGCCTGCCCCTTACTAAAATCTCCTTTTTGCCAGAAGATCCAGGGCATAGAATCGGGGATCGGAGGAAAGGCTGTTGGAGAAAGAAAGCTTGTTGGTTTCTCCCATTCTGTGACTAGTGTTTCTCAGTTGGCAGCTGGCTGTGTTCTGTGGGGTACTGATGCAGACCCAACACCTCAGTTCCAACTGCTGTCCCGCTGTGCAATAGTACCTGGAATCGTCTCTTGTGCTAGATGGAATTACCAACAAAATGTCTCGGACCAAATAAACAGACGGACTCAAAGAAGATGGTGAAATACTTATCGCAATGAAGGAAAGCAGGGTGAATCGCCATTCATCAATCTGATTCATGCGGAATCAAATGTCGTCTTGGTGGTTTATATTATGCTAGATGCGTCATCTGACATGCTCGTGGCATATTACAAAACACTGATCGAGGGGTGGGATTGGATTAGCGGAACAGGTCTACATACAGAATACATTAATATTTTCCCATTGGGGGGTCCCTTGTCTGTAGGACAAGCCCCAACCTACTTCTACACATGTAGCAAGCACACTGATTACAGCAAAGGATCTGGCAGCAGAATAATACTTGCAACATTGTATGTAAAAGTGCATGGCAGGCTTATCTGGTTGGCAACCCAAATCCACCCCTGGACTTTCGGCTCATTAGCAGCACGTACATAGAAACAAAACCCAGGTGTTTGGAGAGATGTCGGTTCTCCCCTTGTTTTCCAAATTAGTCTAACCTCTCATCGGTAGGCCTCATGACAGCGTCTTCAGTTTGAAGACTGACCTTGCCAATCTTGGCTCATTCAAGGGAGTGTAGGCACACTGTTTCAAGCCTAATGAATATCCCTTGTTTGCGAGCTCTTCGTCACGTGTTGAGACCACGAATTTGTCCATTTCGACAGAGTATTTAACATTATTTGGTTCCATTATAATGGGTGCAGTTGCTCCTCTTGGCCTTTAGAGACTTGCTCACTCTATCCCATATACACTTTATGCACTTTTTAATTGTCCATTACTTGGCAACTGGGAAGCTTCTTGTTCCTCCTAATCTTGTGAAATAGGTCTGCTCGTTGGACTCCTTTCGTACTTTGCCTTCATCTCTCAAAATGGCATCCTTGGTCCTAGGCCAATGTACTACTTATGTTTGCAATGGGTGAAAAAACATCCTCTTGATGGTCTTTTTCAAATCAGGATTCTGGGCTTGTATTTTGAGGTAGCTGGATTGATTGGCATGAGCGATCGTCCATCTTCTTCGAATGTTTGTCCTAAATGTCCTCTCGTAAGCTTCTATATGTTCTTTCTACCTTTGTTGGCGTGTATTTACAGTTATTGACCACATTATCACTGGGTACATGTTTCTCTTACTGCTTCAGTTATATCATCCTCCTTTTATTTTCATCTTGTTTCGGCATAGGTTCGTCTTTATAACATTCTTTTGCTGTTGTCAGACTTTACCTTAAAGTACATTATTCGGTTCATGGCTGCGTTTTGGCAGCTCGGCAAAAGACACCCTTCTTGGTAGCGTTCCTCCTCTGTCAGCTTGTCGATACTGTAAAAGGTTGCCTGAGTGCATATTGTCTCATACTCAACGTGGTACGGGAATATTGCAAGGATTCATGCATGGGTTCCCACTTGTGGCTCTTCGTCTGTCATTCCAATGGGATGGTGCTAAGGGGGTGGAGACCGGGGAGAAGGTGCCCACCTGCTCCCCTACACCGTTATTCTATCTGGAACCGGCGTGGAGGAAATGCTGGTCCTCCTCTACCCGCCCGCCACCCTGTTTTGTTGTAAAACCTGCATCTTGCTAAGTCCTAGGAATGACCTGAGTAGCCTTTACCCTCAAGTGTTGTACAGCTGTGTCCTCCAGGGGAAGGTGTGGGTCTCCAAGGATTCTTGTGGCCAAGGCAGGTTACGAAATTCTTGGTAGCTATTTAGCTCCTCCTGCTTGAACCCTAGGAGAGCCTGGTTACTTTGACACCAATAGCTACCGGGAGCTACTTTTGACTCACCTGTGCCAGCCGTTGCCATAACATTACACCTACCTGACATTAGGAACACGCTGCATCTAGAAGACCTTTCTACCATAATGTTGGTGTATAATGCAGAAAATTGTATAATTGACCTCCTGTGCAAATTATATTTGCAACTGTGTATGTACTGGCTCCTCGTTGCACAGGGGTAGCATAGCTCCCGTTTACTGGGGGTGAAGATACCAGGCGCTACTTTTAGCCCCTGCTCAAGCAATCCTGATACTTTACATCTATACCGCGCAACCAAGAGCCCGGAGGCATCCAGGCACTAAGAAAAGGTGAAGGCCCCCTGCGATGTTAAACTCGCAGATAGACATACAGCCATAGCATGAACAATCCTTGCTAACCAGAGGTTAGTGCTAACGACTCGGGTTTCACTTTTTTTGATGGCTCTTAAATCTGGTGGAATTGAATTGCACAGCCTCGGTGCTGCACTACTTCCTGCTGGCGCTCCAGGCATCGGGGGTGGAGGGCCTACACGAGGGGGGAAGCTTCCCAGGACCCGCGTGCACCTAGGCCAGGAGACTTGCACGAAGACCAGCCGAGGTGCGTGGCAAGGGGGTAGGCCGTTACCTCGAGAGGAGTGCCACCGACTGCTTGAATGGGCCTTTTAGTTGCACTGCGTGTCACTCATTAGACATTGTCCCTCATGTCCTTGGGGTGCCGTGCCGCGCTGCACTATCTGAAATGCAGCCCCTGGTGGTTGGATCTCAAGTATGGGGGTGAAACCCACACCAATAATGGAAAATGCCAGCGCCCCGTTGCTAGCTCAGTTGTCTTATTCAATCCGACCCAGGCGTTCGTGGCGTACCCCGGCTCCAAGGTCATGCATGTGCACTATAAATGCTTTCCGTGCCGGTCCTAGTGCGCAGACGGATGTCGCACGCCGTCTAGCTCATTTCCTCCTCCTCTGCGTGCATCCGCAGCTGTAGTGTCCCCTCTCCCTCCCCTGGTGCTGTCGCCTGTGAAATTGCACTGGCAGCAAAATGGCAGAACGCGCCAGGCCGCCTCAGTGGCGTGCCTTCAGGGCGGCTAACGTCCCTCGCCACTGGGTCCAGGGAACCTGCTTCTTAAGGCTGGCTTGCTTGCGCTGGGGTCTTGCCTTGATCGCCCGGTTTCTCCCTTCCTGTCATGGGGGGGTGGGGGTGGGGGGGGGTGGGAGTTGACCCACTGCAGCGCCACCCGCCTTCCTAGACTGGCTGAAGGACCCACTGCAGCGCCACCCGCCTTCCTAGACTGACCCACTGCAGCCCCACCCGCCTTCCTAGACTGGCAGACTGACCCACTGCAGCCCCACCCGCCTTCCTAGACTGGCTGACCGACCCACTGCAGCGCCACCCGCCTTCCTAGACTGGCTGACCGACCCACTGCAGCGCCACCCGCCTTCCTAGACTGGCTGACCGACCCACTGCAGCGCCACCCGCCTTCCTAGACTGGCTGACCGACCCACTGCAGCGCCACCCGCCTTCCTAGACTGGCTGACCGACCCACTGCAGCGCCACCCGCCTTCCTAGACTGGCTGACCGACCCACTGCAGCGCCACCCGCCTTCCTAGACTGGCTGACCGACCCACTGCAGCGCCACCCGCCTTCCTAGACTGGCTGACCGACCCACTGCAGCGCCACCCGCCTTCCTAGACTGACTGACCCACTGCAGCGCCACCCGCCTTCCTAGACTGGCTGAAGGACCCACTGCAGCGCCACCCGCCTTCCTAGACTTGCTGAAGGACCCACTGCAGCGCCACCCGCCTTCCTAGACTGACCCACTGCAGCGCCACCCGCCTTCCTAGACTGGCTGACCGACCCACTGCAGTGCCACCCGCCTTCCTAGACTGGCTGACCGACCCACTGCAGCGCCACCCGCCTTCCTAGACTGGCTGACCCACTGCAGCGCCACCCGCCTTCCTAGACTGGCTGAAGGACCCACTGCAGCGCCACCCGCCTTCCTAGACTGGCTGAAGGACCCACTGCAGCGCCACCCGCCTTCCTAGACTGGCTGAAGGACCCACTGCAGCGCCACCCGCCTTCCTAGACTGGCTGAAGGACCCACTGCAGCGCCACCCGCCTTCCTAGACTGACCCACTGCAGCGCCACCCGCCTTCCTAGACTGGCTGAAGGACCCACTGCAGCGCCACCCGCCTTCCTAGACTGGCTGAAGGACCCACTGCAGCGCCACCCGCCTTCCTAGACTGGCTGAAGGACCCACTGCAGCGCCACCCGCCTTCCTAGACTGGCTGAAGGACCCACTGCAGCGCCACCCGCCTTCCTAGACTGGCTGAAGGACCCACTGCAGCGCCACCCGCCTTCCGAGACTGGCTGAAGGACCCACTGCAGCGCCACCCGCCTTCCGAGACTGGCTGAAGGACCCACTGCAGCGCCACCCGCCTTCCGAGACTGGCTGAAGGACCCACTGCAGCGCCACCCGCCTTCGGAGACTGGCTGAAGGACCCACTGCAGCGCCACCCGCCTTCCGAGACTGGCTGAAGGACCCACTGCAGCGCCACCCGCCTTCCTAGACTGGCTGACCGACCCACTGCTGCGCCACCCGCCTTCCGAGACTGGCTGAAGGACCCACTGCAGCGCCACCCGCCTTCCTAGACTGGCTGACCGACCCACTGCAGCGCCACCCGCCTTCCTAGACTGGCTGACCGACCCACTGCAGCGCCACCCGCCTTCCTAGACTGGCTGACCGACCCACTGCAGCGCCACCCGCCTTCCTAGACTGGCTGACCGACCCACTGCAGCGCCACCCGCCTTCCTAGACTGGCTGACCGACCCACTGCAGCGCCACCCGCCTTCCTAGACTGGCTGACCGACCCACTGCAGCGCCACCCGCCTTCCTAGACTGGCTGACCGACCCACTGCAGCGCCACCCGCCTTCCTAGACTGGCTGACCGACCCACTGCAGCGCCACCCGCCTTCCTAGACTGGCTGACCGACCCACTGCAGCGCCACCCGCCTTCCTAGACTGGCTGACCGACCCACTGCAGCGCCACCCGCCTTCCTAGACTGGCTGACCGACCCACTGCAGCGCCACCCGCCTTCCTAGACTGACCGACCCACTGCAGCGCCACCCGCCTTCCTAGACTGGCTGAAGGACCCACTGCAGCGCCACCCGCCTTCCTAGACTGGCTGAAGGACCCACTGCAGCGCCACCCGCCTTCCTAGACTGGCTGAAGGACCCACTGCAGCGCCACCCGCCTTCCTAGACTGGCTGAAGGACCCACTGCAGCGCCACCCGCCTTCCTAGACTGGCTGACCGACCCACTGCAGCGCCACCCGCCTTCCTAGACTGGCTGACCGACCCACTGCAGCGCCACCCGCCTTCCTAGACTGGCTGACCGACCCACTGCAGCGCCACCCGCCTTCCTAGACTGGCTGACCGACCCACTGCAGCGCCACCCGCCTTCCTAGACTGGCTGACCGACCCACTGCAGCGCCACCCGCCTTCCTAGACTGGCTGACCGACCCACTGCAGCGCCACCCGCCTTCCTAGACTGGCTGACCGACCCACTGCAGCGCCACCCGCCTTCCTAGACTGGCTGACCGACCCACTGCAGCGCCACCCGCCTTCCGAGACTGGCTGACGGACCCACTGCAGCGCCACCCGCCTTCCTAGACTGGCTGAAGGACCCACTGCAGCGCCACCCGCCTTCCTAGACTGACCCACTGCAGCGCCACCCGCCTTCCTAGACTGGCTGAAGGACCCACTGCAGCGCCACCCGCCTTCCTAGACTGGCTGAAGGACCCACTGCAGCGCCACCCGCCTTCCTAGACTGGCTGACCGACCCACTGCAGCGCCACCTGCCTTCCTAGACTGGCTGACCGACCCACTGCAGCGCCACCCGCCTTCCTAGACTGGCTGACCGACCCACTGCAGCGCCACCCGCCTTCCTAGACTGGCTGACCGACCCACTGCAGCGCCACCCGCCTTCCTAGACTGGCTGAAGGACCCACTGCAGCGCCACCCGCCTTCCTAGACTGGCTGAAGGACCCACTGCAGCGCCACCCGCCTTCCTAGACTGGCTGAAGGACCCACTGCAGCGCCACCCGCCTTCCTAGACTGGCTGAAGGACCCACTGCAGCGCCACCCGCCTTCCTAGACTGGCTGAAGGACCCACTGCAGCGCCACCCGCCTTCCTAGACTGGCTGAAGGACCCACTGCAGCGCCACCCGCCTTCCTAGACTGGCTGACCGACCCACTGCAGCGCCACCCGCCTTCCTAGACTGGCTGACCGACCCACTGCAGCGCCACCCGCCTTCCTAGACTGGCTGACCGACCCACTGCAGCGCCACCCGCCTTCCTAGACTGGCTGACCGACCCACTGCAGCGCCACCCGCCTTCCTAGACTGGCTGACCGACCCACTGCAGCGCCACCCGCCTTCCTAGACTGGCTGACCGACCCACTGCAGCGCCACCCGCCTTCCTAGACTGGCTGACCGACCCACTGCAGCGCCACCCGCCTTCCTAGACTGGCTGACCGACCCACTGCAGCGCCACCCGCCTTCCTAGACTGGCTGACCGACCCACTGCAGCGCCACCCGCCTTCCTAGACTGGCTGAAGGACCCACTGCAGCGCCACCCGCCTTCCTAGACTGACCCACTGCAGCGCCACCCGCCTTCCTAGACTGGCTGAAGGACCCACTGCAGCGCCACCCGCCTTCCTAGACTGGCTGACCGACCCACTGCAGCGCCACCCGCCTTCCTAGACTGGCTGACCGACCCACTGCAGCGCCACCCGCCTTCCTAGACTGGCTGACCGACCCACTGCAGCGCCACCCGCCTTCCTAGACTGGCTGACCCACTGCAGCGCCACCCGCCTTCCTAGACTGGCTGAAGGACCCACTGCAGCGCCACCCGCCTTCCGAGACTGGCTGAAGGACCCACTGCAGCGCCACCCGCCTTCCGAGACTGGCTGAAGGACCCACTGCAGCGCCACCCGCCTTCCTAGACTGGCTGAAGGACCCACTGCAGCGCCACCCGCCTTCCTAGACTGGCTGAAGGACCCACTGCAGCGCCACCCGCCTTCCTAGACTGGCTGAAGGACCCACTGCAGCGCCGGCTGAAGGACCCACTGCAGCGCCACCCGGGGCTGCCGTTGTGATGGCCTTTTTTTCCTCGTTGCCCGAGGGGGTTAAGATCCTTATTTGCGTAAGGTTGTCGAATAGTCTTTATCGGGGGACTCCAACTTCTGCTCGTGGTACATTCAGGTCAACCCTGGCACAAGACCTCCCCCTGCCCCCCCACCCCCCTCCCCGCCGGCATTACAATGGCTTGCACGCCCTGTCCCTGTACCACCCATGCTTATTTGGCACTTTATAATTCATGGACGCCACAAGTCGGGAGCCCCTTTTCCTTTTGGAGCCCTATCTGAGCTCTGTAAAGACCCTGGTAATGTACGTTTGGCTTGTAAAGCTGCTGGGCTTGTGGGCACAGGGCGCGTTTAGTCTGCCCTTCTTTCGTTTGCCCATGTTCTTGTCTCGCCTACCGTCTTTGCAATACTTTAATGATCCCAATGGGGCCACCTGATCTGCAGCCTGTGCCAACAGGTCTTGAGTGTGGACGATTTTGCTTTATGGGTGCCGCATAACAGATGTTTTAACAACCTAGGGCTCTTCTCCCCCCTCCCCCCACACCCCCTGGGCCGTGCTGGCGAGGGCTGATGGGAGTTGTAGTCTGCAACCGCTGCATAGCCAAAGGTTTCAGCCTGCTGCTCGACACCGTGGTACTCATTCAACGGAACATGGGGACACTGCGCCGAGCTGCAGCGACGTGGACCGTGTCCTTGCAACGGCCGTACTTTGCTACTATCCCAGAGCTTAAAATATCGAAGGCCCTCTGCAGTGAAGCAACACTGCCGCGTAACCTGTTCACTGGGGCTGCTTCCCACTCTGGAGAGCATAATCGGGGCAGAGCCATGTCTGAACCCACCCCGGATAGCCTGGCACCGGAATACAGCGATCTCGCCAAGGAAACTAGGAGCTAGAAAACCTAACTCATGCGACAGGCAACCTAGAATCAGATTTGCATTAAAAGTGACCCATTCTGCTTTAAACGTCTTTTGATGTACCTTAAAGCTCCTTCAGAGACCTTCCTAAACACCCAGAGTTAATGCTAGATGGCCTGAGCAGTCAAATGTAGCTGTTCTTGTCAAGGTGACTAGGCTCCTCTAGGCTGCAATCGAAGCAGAATGACCCTGGCAGCACCCGAGACCCCTTTCTGACCCTCACTGGGAGGCATCCCAAAGAAATCGCTCTTTGGCCAGCTCGCATAATTTTCGCGTTTGACCCGTGTGTTATGTTCATGACTGCATTGTGTGGTGGGTGATGGTGACTTCCTAAAGGAGGAGCAGGTTTTGAAATATTTTGAGTGCGTTGAATGTTCGTGGGACTTTGCCAACAAGAACTATAGGTCTAACTGGTTGGTATTTCTGTTGGGTATTGATGCCGTGGGCAGCGGTGTGGGGCGAGGGGCATGCGCCGGGACAGACATGTGGGCGGTGTAAGGGGAAGGAGGCGTTCTTGGGACAGAAAGTACACTTGCCAATGTACATTTGGGCTAAACTTTCACAAGCGGTCCCTAAAATGTGGCTTTTTTTTTTGTGCAAATCCCTGCAGCTGTTTTATTTTTTAAATCTGGAGGACTGGTTTCTGGGTCCCGATTGACCAATTGACGTTATGGACTCTCAAAATGTAACCGCTACCAAACATCTGATTGGTTTGTAAATGCAAAAATGTTTCCTGTTGGCCTGCTTTAATTTGCTGACTTTCTGCAGAGTCTGTGTACTCTTTCCTGCATGTTTTTTAAATGGGCATATTCCAGGGTTCTGGCTAGTCCTCGGCTCGAGGCAAGTTTACTGGGTTATGGTGTTATGAAGTAAAGCCTCCTTTGTACATGTGGTGCGTGATCACCACAAGCCATGCCCACTGGCCGCTTTGGTTGGTGAACGTGTCCTTTTGGCTGTTGGTAGCCTGAGAAGCTGTCACGGCTGCTGAGATGGCCTAGGATCCATTGGACCGGGCTGCACTTCATGGCCACTGGCCACTTCTGGTTGGTGAACGTGTCCTTTTGGCTGTTGGTACCCTGAGAAGCTGCTGAGATTGCCTGGGCTCCATTGGACTGGGCTGCCCACCATGGCCAGTGGTCAGTTTGGGTGACTTGCGGCTGAGGGTCAGCATGATGGCCGTGCCCAGTGGCCCATCGGGTGGTGTGGAGGGGGGGGTCTGGGATTGGCTGAACGCCAGGTGCTGGCCTGGTGGCAATGTGTTAATGTAGGTCATTCATCAACATTGAATGTTAGGGGACACTTTGATATGTTATGGCTACTGTAACCACCATGGTTAAACCGCTGCACAGAACCATAACTTCATGGCACTGCTCATGACGTCACGTGTATGCCAAAACACATTTAATGAACACTAGCTACTATTGGTACACGACAAGATTCAAACAGGTGAAGTAAAACAGTACTACCCCACACTGCTTGGGGGCATTTTCAAATCGGCAACCCCCCAAAAAATAGTAGAGACCCGATGTTCCTTGGACGTTAGCCCTCCTGAGCAGTGCCTGGTGGCAGCCAAGCTGTTGTTACTTTAGGGACCTGCACTGGGGGATTTCTGGATATATTCTACCTGTCCATGACCCCACCGCTATGGTTCTTCATAGCTGCTGTGTATTGGTGCCTTGGGTTGGTAAGTGCTGCGGGCGCCCGGCAGGTTCATTAGGGAAGTACAGGCTGGAGAAGAGGCTATTACACTTCATCCAGAGGGCACTCCTTTTTAAGGGTTGTTTTTAGGGTTGGAATCCTTTTCAGAAATCCGGTCCTGAGAATTGGTGCGGGTACCCGCCCTTTCCAGGCCTTGTTTAATCAAGGCCCAGTGAAGCAGCCTTTTGAAATGCAAATAGTTTTTCTTCATCTGCAGAAACGCGCTGTACTGCTAAGATCAGGCGAGGGCAGCAAATCTCCCCCCCCCCTTAGAAATGGCAGTTCTAAACACACCAAAGTCTAGACTCTTATGGGATTAGGCTCTGCTCGAACTGTACGTCTTTTGTGCACTTATTAAAGGGATCTGTGTGTAGCTGTTGTGGAGTTCCTCACAGCACGTGTCCTGTTGCACGGGTTCACTTTAATGCGCATGCTCCTTAGAATTGGGTCAATGAGCTGCTTTTACACTTTATTATTCCAAAAAAGTGAATCTTGATAATGTTTGTATTGTGCTGAGGTGGAATTTTATTATTTTTGTAAATGAGTGACTTAGAGTTTGTTTAATGCCGGGCTCCATTTCTCAGCACAAGACCGAGGATCGAACCCATGTTACTTCTGTCGGCCACGTTGCCCATGAGCTATCCTCCCAGCCTTATTTTCGTTCTAGGTCGTTGCTTGATTCCAAGTGTTGTCGGCAGTAGTCTTCTGTACAGAGGGCAAACGTCCAGGTCTGTGAAATGCATGCACCATGAACTGCTTCTATGGGCATGAGGGTAGGCGTGCCCGTTAGGGGGCAGTAGTCTTTCATTCTAGCGCTCCTTACCGCTGCACAATAGTATCTGCACCGCAACTGAAGGAAGGAGTCGCACAGAGGTGGCATCTAAGGTCAAACCGCCACACAAGAGACTGACCACTGGCAAACTAGGGAAATGCTCAAAGCAAGGTACAATCAGACCACGCCAGTCCTTTGCATAAGCCACAGCATGCCCGACTCCTCCAGAGGGAGGGAATCGCCTGGGTCAGCAAGCGCACCGCCATACTCTGAGGCTATCGGGCATCCCCACTACACACTGACGGGGGCGGGGGGGTTGCCTGATGTCCTCCAATGCACGTTTATTGCACCGCAAACCATCTTGCCCCAGTGAGCGGCTCCTGGGGGCTCTGTGGCCTGACTGGCCATTCTCCACATAGCTGAGCTCTACAGAATGGTGTCTGAGCGGGCTTCCTTGGCTGCTGCAGCTCATATGGGCTTGCGTGCTGCCTCTGATAGGTTATCTGTGTTCTAGGGCGCAGAGCACATGGCTGTGGGCGTGAGATTACAGGCCTTCGTGTTCATTTGCCGTGTGCTGTGGTTTAACTACAGTGCCATGTTTGTTTTCTTTAACCAGTTGGTTCTGATCAAGGCCTGGAAACTGTTTTAGTGCTGCCGCCTTCTGTGAAGTAGGCGCTTCTTGTGATGGGACGTTGCGTTCGCATGCATGAAGTGCAATGTGGCTGCACCAATCAAGGTACAGGAGCAGCACAAAAGTGGCCCCCAGGCGTACTGCAACAGGTGAGTGACAATGGGCCCCTGAGGCGAAACCTGGACCCTGGCCAAGTATAATAGTGCATTAGGGGAGGGTGAGGGGGGGGGGGTAGAGGCCGACTTTAACATGGTCGGCATCATGGGTGCTCTGGCAAACGAGACGAGGAGGAGGAGGAGGCAGAATAGTACAGGTGAGTTAAATTCAGGTCCCGCATTTAGGGTTGCAGGGGTTTGGGGGGGGGGGGTAGAGCAATGGGAGCGAGTGGGGTGCCAGACCCTTCAGGTAGGTCAGCTCATCACACCTGCGATCATGCAGTGTCTGGGTGTTGATTTGCAGGGAGCGGCTGCATTTCTTGGCTTTGAACGTTAGTTCTTGGGCTCTGTCCCCTTCACGGATCGACACCAAATGTCTGAATTGCTGACCGAAATGTCCACCCCACCCCAGTACTGTGTATATGCCTTGAGTAGCAACATGTTGATGTTGAAGGATATTTGTACCGCGCACTATCGCCACCGAGTGGTCCCTTGGTGCTCTGGCAGCTCTGAAAAGGAAAGGGGGTGGGGGGTGAGTTAGTGGGGCAAAGCAGGATAAGTGCAAGAGAGCAGTGATGTGCTGTTGGTTAACACCATTTGCTGAGCTACGTGGTGCTTTCCGGTCAGTAGCGTGTCGTGTGCTGTTGTGCGTGGCTACGTGTGGTTTGTTTGCGGTATAGTGACGTTTGTGCGGTTTGTTGTGCTATAGCGGTGTGGTTGTGTTTGGTTAAAGTTTGAGAGGTGTATGCAGAGGGGTGACATTGTTAGTGGGTTGATTATTGGCCTCGTTATCTAGAAGTGATATGTGCTCATTTCCACATTCTTTCAGGAAGTGGCGCTCGAGTATCTCCACATAGATCCAGCACTGGCTGATATTGACAATCCTGTCTAGATGTGATGCAGACTAGTGTTCACAATTCTATCTGAATGGGGTAGTTGCTAACAAGCACAATCCTATATAGCTGCGACGCAGGCTAATGGTATATTCTCCATATATAAAGATGGAGGCTGCGCCTAGATTTGGGAGTCGTGTATAGTGGGAGAAGGCCTAGGTTTCATAATGCAGCAGGTTTAGTATTCTAGCAGACACAGATGGTTTGATATACCTGTATTTCGGGGTAAATTTATAATGGGCGATCGCAAGTGTTGAGTAATCCCTAAGAGTGATGCAGTTGACATTGCCTGGCAAACTATGTTCTGAGGTGAGGTAATGTAGAGTGGCAGGGCTTTCTGGAGTAGAGTGATTGCTCTACACCCCACCCATGCAACACTTTGGTAGTTGCTGCTGGTTGACAGCTGGCCACTGGCTTCACTGGCTTTCCCTGCTGACACCTGCAGACACTTTCTGGAGCTGCCCTTTTGCTTTGGGGACCTTAGCCGCAAGGGCTGCACAGGGCAGAGGGCTGCCCTGGGGTGGTCAGTTATGAACATTGAGCCGACCTCTGGGGCGGTTGGGAGGCGGGAGGAAAGTGAAGCGGCGAAGCTGTGGAAACAAGGGATGCAGGCCGGGGCAGGGGGCCCAACCACAAACCAAAATAGTAAAAACGAAGGCTCAGGAGGGTCTTCTGTTAGCGCAACTCACCTGTGGTGCCTTTTGGCAGTCAAAGGTGGGGTGGGGGGGCAGGAGGGCCTCGTTGGGAGGTGGTGGGTAAAGGAGGACAGAAGGGGCTTTGGGAAGGGAGGGGAAACTAAACGCACATGCCGCGAGGCAGCTTGTGCAACATCGAAAAATAAATCAAATTAACAAAGCGGGATGGGGCTCTGGGATTTACCGGGGTTGCAGCTGGAGGTGGAAGATTCGCGCACACAGCAGGCGGGGTGATTTACACCCTCCTAGGTGTTTCAGGGTGGGCACTAGGCCCAATCGGGAGGCGGGGGCGCCTTGTTGGGAGGCGGGCTGGTAATGGGGAACACAATGGGGCTATGGGTGGTGGTGGGAAAAGTTTAACGCACCAGCTGCGAGGTGGCTTAGTGCAAAATAAATAATTATAATTAAATTAAAATCGGGCAAGGCCGGGTGGGGCTCTGGTACTCACCTGGACTGCAGGCAGGGTGATTGCACCCTCCAAGGTGTTTCAGGAAGGACACTAGGCCCAATCAGGAGTTTGGGGGTGGGGGGGGGTTGCTTGTTGGGAGGCGGGTGGGTGAAGGTGGACATCGTGGGGCTATGGGTGATGGTGGTGGGTAAGTAACGCACCTGCGAGGTGGCTTATTGCAAACTAAATAAAATCGGGCAACCAAAAATAGTTTTGCGAGGCTTGAAGGAGAAAGGGAGAAGCGGCCACTGAGTATGTTTTTTTTTTCTTTTTTTTTTTTTCTTCTTCTTCTTCTTCTGCAGGATGTCCTGTCTTTTGTTTGAACATTTTAAACCTCCTTACAGTTGGAACTTTGGAGGGGGGCAGAATAAATATCCAACATGGCACTGCTATGCCGACTGCCATTTGGCTTCTGATTGTATACGTCGTACTTCTGACCTTTCATTTTTCATGTCCTAAACTTGTTTCATATAAATGTTTCTTCAATTAAAAGACTGTACACATTTTTCTCTATTGGGGGAAAAGCTTTCCGGACTACTCTTTAACCCACAACTTTTTGGGGGAGGGGCGGCCATGGGTGCTTTAGCAAAACTACAGTGGTGACGTTTCCAGTATAGCAGCTTAAGCTTCTGGCAAGGTTGGTGCTAGACTCCTGCTCATAGGACCCTATTTCAGCATTTTTACCACATTCCCTCACCTACACCTGCATCAGGATAAAGATTTCTGTTGGTTTAAAACTACCCCTGATACAGAAGCGACGGTGTGTGGCTGACTTATTGGGTAGCAAATCCTATGGCTGATCGGCTGCAATACTTCTATGCATCTGCTGAACTTTTACTGCAGATTTCCTCTCGCACCTGCCTCGGGTACAAAAACCAAATTACCCACCTTAATGGAGGTCTCTGAAGCATTTCCCACTTTCCCACTGTTCATAAATTGCTGTGCCTTCTCCCCAGAATTGTTAATTAAGGGGCCCGCAGTGTACATCTCCAAGACTTTTCAGCATGGGTCATGCTACTTCCTAGAAACTAACAGGTGAGAAATATCCTCTTCCAGAGCACCGGTGGTACAGGGATGTAAATCTGTTTCTAAACCATCAATCGGCCCCACACCTCGTTCACCAGAAGGGATCCGAACAGATTGGAAACACAAGTCAATTATGAACCTCCTTGTCCATTTTGGTAACTTGGACGGAACAGCAGGCTTATCTCCGCAAGGTCATGGATCGTTAGTTAGCTGCAACACAGCGAAAAATGATAAAAGGGGCTGTCCAGTTAAGGTTGTATCCAAATATCTACTTCACTAATATCACACAGTAATAAGTTATAGCACACTACAAAATACAACCCACCCTGTAAGGAATGCAGAGTAAAGTTTCAAGAAGGAAAGGGGATGCACTCTGGATACTGACAGGAGGGTTGTCAGTAAAGTAAATGCAATAGTTCAAGTCCCGGGAGGATAGCTCGGCGGCAACATGCTCGCCTTGGAAGCAAGACGGCACGAAGCAACACAGGTTCGATCCCCGGATCTGCGCCCCGGATCTGCGCTTAGAAACCTCTGGGTATTTAATCAATATGCAACTAAGACAAAAAACAATTATGCAACTAAAAAAATCCTCTTACAGCGCCTAGATGCCCAAGGGCTGTGTGAGCGCTTTAAAAAATGCAGAAAGGGAGTAATGGTTCATAATGTCACTAGGGGCTTCCAGAGAAGGACCACGGGGACAGAATCACAGTGTATCTTCTGCTTGCAGAAGTTCTTGGTACCTGGCAGGGATGAGTTAGTTTCAGGGTGCTTTGCAGCTTCTGCAACAGTTCCAAGACTGGAGACGGCTGCAGGTATCGGGCAGTTTGGCAAGCGAGGCTGGACGGACGGCTGCAAGTTGGCCTATATGGTGGCTCAGGGATTGGTCTCATTGCTGGTTGGTGGGTCTGAAGCACTGATTGAGGCATCTCAGACTATGTTGGTTGTCAGGACTGGCGTGCTGAGATCCGCAAGAGCTGATGCTGAACCCACAGACCCTCACCAGGAGTTCCCTGCTCAACTTTATTGTATACAGTGGAGTGAAACTCCAAGGAACGGAAAGGGGCAGTGGATAAAATAACAAACGAGAAACTGCAGACTCTCGTCAGGGTGAGAGGTCCTGTGTCCGCGGAAGCTGCTGAACCTCCGACAATCCCCCTGAAATGTAGTTCCCAGAACTAGATATCAATTCAGCTCTGCAAACTACACCCCAAAGGGAAAGGGGGAAGTGGATAACAAAACAACAGCAGGCTGACTGCGTCAAGGCTAACCAAAGCTGAACCTGCAGAGGATATAAGAAAAGCAGATACAAATCCTTTTATTACTTACTTAACCTTTAGAGTGGGGAAAGACTTTAAATCCTTAACTAATAATTAAGAATCCCACCTGGTCCTTCTCTTGAAATTTCTTACAGAAGCTTGTAAAGAAGCTGAAAATCTCTTACTTGAGACTCTTGAAATTCACAGCAACTTCTTAATTTGGGCAAACCTGGAAAGTTTTGCTCTTTGCCTTTTTTCCAAAATTCACTAATTGTCCAGTTAAATAGTCTTTAATGTTTTTCTTTCTTTTTCTTTCAAAAGTTTTACAATTCAATAAAGTTTGTGAATTCTTGAAGAAACATGTGCTAAACACACACGCATATAATCTCAATACTGAAGATTCGCACGATGAAAACTTCCTGAGTTGAAGAACACGTGCACTGTAAGAAAAGTCCACACGCAGAAAACACACGCACTTGTAAACTCCCGTGCTGATTAATTCCCGCGCCTATTCACACGCGCCTTATAACCCACGCGCAAAAGAGTTCACACGCGGTCGAGTACACGCGTTAAAAAACACACGCGCTGGCAACCACACGCGCAATAGAGTTCTCACGCAGCAACAGATACTCGCGCTAGGAAGCACACGCGCTGCAAACACACGCGCTATAGAGTTCTCACGCGGCAAACCGATTCTCGCGCTAGGAAGCACACGCGCTGGAAAACACACGCGCAGTTGAATTCTCTCGCACGCACAAAGGTTCAACGGTTAGTTTCAGATTACACGTAGTACGCGTTTTACAAATAGCATTCACCCGTTAACCTCGCGCAAATTTTCAAGCGCACTCAGAAAGTTCAAAAATATAAATTCAAAGGTAACATTTTACGAGTTCTCACTTAAATGTCTTTAAGATAAACGGAGCGGCAGTTAAAACAAAGTCACTTATCTCCAGAACGATTTCTTAAAGATCTACAGAGTTTCCTGTCTTCAAAACAAATTCCTGACTGTCCGGTCCTGTACCTGTGTCCGCGGAAGCTGCTGAGCCCCCAAAATCCCCCCCCCGGGTTGTGCAGTCAACTACTGAATTTTAACAGCAGAAATCTCCACAACCCCAAGGGAAAGGGGGAAGTGGAGAAAATAACAAAAGACACAGGTATCTGTTCTGGTAGTCGGAAACCTGCAGTGGATAAAAAACAAATTATCTTTCTTTGTAATTATTTCTTCTCCCACTATGCCCCTTGTAGAACCTAAAATACCTGTTAAGCCTCCCTGAAGATCTGAAAGGCTTTCTTATTAGTAACTTCAAAATGAATAGGTGAAAACTGAAGTTTTCTTTTAACTGCAGTCTTTTAAACCTTGTATTTCGCCTTTGACTCCATGAGTGTAAACTTCATTAACCAGAATTAATATGAAATTACTGGTTTTAAGATGCTTTAAAAAGAACACCTCTTCAATTAAAGAGTCTGTAAAATGCTTTTTGCTCAGATACGGCTTTTCAGTTCCTTTACATAAATTGAAATTGTTTATGCGTTTTGAATCATTGCAAATAAAAACCTTTTAGCATGCTTAAGAAAGTCACTATTCATTTATATTTGCAGAGTCTGCGCATGCATGAAGAAACATTATAAATACTCTTCTACGCATGCGAATTGAAAGTCTTTCACAGTTAGTGTTATTTCACTCCATAAGCGCATGCGTGAAAAAAGACTTATTAGACTCTAAACTGACGGCGAGTTGAAATAATAACTCAACGCCGTTTACACTAGTTCCTTGTTGCGCAGTATTAAAAATAGTGTCTCACTAATTCACCGCACATGCCCAGATAAAACTCCCTCACAGAGCATGCGCAAGAGAGTAGCGACGGAACCTTTTCAAAATCTAAATGAGTCTGCGCACGTTAGGAAAATAAAGCTTTCACAGAATATATTACATTTACAATAAAAACGAACACGCCAACTAACTCCTCACGCATAATCAAATTGCGCTCTTTCTCTCAGAACATGCGCGAGAAAGTAGTGTTTTAAACAAAGGAACGTTACTTTTCTTCGTAGTGCGCAACACATGGACTAAAACTTTAAGCACTACTCTTAAGGAAATAACATGTTGCCAATATGATTAGCAGATTACTTGAACAGTTCCTTTGGATACCAATCTCCAAATAAAATCAAAGGCAATAAGAAAACTTTAAATTGAA
Source organism: Ambystoma mexicanum (assembly GCF_040938575.1). Taxonomy (NCBI): domain Eukaryota; kingdom Metazoa; phylum Chordata; class Amphibia; order Caudata; family Ambystomatidae; genus Ambystoma; species Ambystoma mexicanum. The sequence goes on along the minus strand of NC_090931.1, from coordinate 58,250,015 downwards.
AAGATGCTAAAAAGCAATGTCACTTAAAAAGACCTAAATACTTAACTAAATACCTAAACGTTGAAATGACTAAAAATAAGCGCTTTAGTAGATGACTTCTTGACTTGATCTTATTCCAGATAGCTAGTTATTTGACTTAAAAGATTAACTTGAACGCTGCGCTCCCACCAAGTCTCTGCATGTCTTGTCCCACGAAGATTCTTCACCAAACTTGCTTCATACTTAACTCTGAATTCAAAAGGGTAAATACCAAGGCCAAAACTCAGAGCTGAATTATACAGGACCTTCCTGGTAAAGGTTGAACAATGAAAGGCAGTTTAGAACTCTGAAACTGCTTCCAAGACTCCAAAGCTTCCAATCAAAATATATCATCTTGACTACCAATCAGATCCCTGATTGATTCCCTCCTTCCTTCCCACCATGCTGGATTGGGACAATCCCCCTCTGATAAAAAGATAGTTAAGGAATATGAGGGGAATAATAGGCAATAACATTACAAACAGATTGCAAAGTGTACACTTGTAGTGGATTATAGGCTGACGGTGAGTGAATGAGACTGGCAATGATTAAAACCTGACACTGACAGCTGATAGCTTCTCCTGAAACCCCCAAGAAAGTAGCCGCTCAACTGCTAACGCCTGAAGGATAAAATCCACCAGACCAAAGCAGGAGCAGCCACTACACGACGCGTCCTCTCAGCTGGGGTTTAGATGATGAAAGGCACAGAGTGACAGTTTAGAATGTTCATTGTTGTTCAGGAGTGTTTTCTAACCAATCAGAGCTGTCACTGTGAAACTCCATTTTGCCTTGGGTCAGAACCAGGATTCTGAATCGGGAAGTTGGGGCCAAACCAACTACAATAGAAAACTTCCCACCCACACAAGGCTAATCTAAAAAGGATAATAAAAGATAAATAATGGGAAAGAAACTTGAATAAGGGAAAATAGCCTGAATAGGGGAAGGGAAACCTGACAGTCGACCTTCTTGCCCGTCCTCGGAATCTGTAGTAAAAACAAATGCCCCTGATTAAATATACAGAGTGTCTGCTAGACTTCTTGGGGACACTGCAGTAATGTGAAATCCTATTTCCTGCTTCACCTCTGCCAATTGCTTAGAGGCATGATCTAGATTATTTTCTAAAATGACTGACCCATGAGTTCGCAGAATAATTTGTTCTAGAAATGAGTTCAATTGTTTGACTCCTCCAGCAACAATTTTCTAATGGATAGACTTTGCACTATAAATAGTGCACAAACTTCCAGACTCAAGTAATAGTGGGTAAAACTTTGTCTCATCCATTCACAAGCAACTGGTAGTTGAGCCCATTCTCCTGATCATGCACCAGTTGACTGGAATGAATGTCTTCTGCTTTACTTATCTAGTCTCTTCCACCTAGCTTCTATTCTTAAACTGCGGAATATAACAGAATGCACTTCATCGTGTGTCTCCTGTCAGAGCTGGCGTCCGCTTTGCTGCTTCTCAGTCGCATCAGCATTGTGATTTTCAAACGTGCAGAGCACTTCAGAGGGATTACCTTGTTGCCGCCGCCGCAGTTTCGGTACTTGTGCGCGTAAAGTAACTTGCTGCGAGTTACATGCGCGTATTAGTGCTGTAAGGACGCATGCATACACTTCAAGCTGATATGCGCATAATGAATACATGATTAGTACATTTTAATACGCGCCACCTTCCCGCACTGAGTTCAAAAACGGGTTTGCGTTTAGGACAGACCTTTTAATGGCCATGCACCTTTTTGAGACACGCGCGTTAAAATGAAAGGAGCCCTTTACCCGGCGCTCACTGAGAAAGCACTCTCGCTCGCAGTGTTCATGAGACGCTGCCTGATACAGAGTAATTACAAAAACCTACCCCGCCGCGCTATAGAAGCACTGGCTCTAGCGCGACGGGGGTCGAGGATTACGCTGGCTTCCTCTTCTGTATAAACACTGAGGCAATTCACTTAGAAGTGTCCTGCTGCGCCAACTAACATTGCGGACATTACTTTCAGACTGTCCTTGGCACAGGGCGCTTTTGCCTATTCCTACACCCCAGCTTATTTACATGAGTATAATTTAACAGTTCTACTGTACAGTCAATTGCTAATACATTTCTTCTGTTCGTTTTTTCCAATAAATAAATACTGTTCTTTCTTAATTAAAACTTCAAATGTACAGTTACTTAGTTTTTGATACTTCTCTTGCTTTTGGGGTTTACATTGAAACACTCCCACATGTGGTTGTCAAGGAAACCACCCACTGCTATGGATGTCTTCTGAGATGATTTTTCTGGACTCTGGAGAAGGCCTAAATTAAAGAAACTAAACACACAACCTGTCTCTGAATTTCTAAGGATGAAGGGCAGTTCTAGGACCCTGTGCACCAGCCAAGTACTCGAGCATTCTGCCATCTTAGCTTGGGAAGCCTGCAATGTTTACTCTTAATGAAACACCCTCCAATTCTATGAAGCACTACAGGCCTACTCCAGCTACCAGCCCCCCCTATGCCTGCCAGCCCCGACATTGGTGACTGCCGCGTGACAACAGTCAGTGTTGCAGCTCAAGGGGCTCGACTCACTCAAAAGTGTCCTTTAAGGTGAATACGGGTAATGTTCGTCGATGCACTCCTCCTAGTTTCTTCACTGGGCTTGTGTCCTGTAAGGCAGATGGCTCACAGCTGAGGAGTGTTGCAGGCACTGGCCTTGTCCTTGGTTTGGTTCAGAGACTCTGACACTTTCCACCTAGGACGCTTGCTGCAGAGCCTAGCGGGGCACGCTGTGTTCTGGCTGGGTACTGGTTCTGGAGCTGCTTTGAGTGTCCTCTGGGTTTGAAATGCTGGCATTCTTCACTTGCCAAAGCTGTAAGTCACACTGTCTTAGCTCTCCCAAAAGAGGGGCTCAAAGCCAAATGGGGCCCAAATGATTGGTGTAGGCTCAGCCTCCCTTATTTAACCAATTGTGGGTCCCCACAAACCTGTATACGTAAGGTCATAACCAGAGTGCTGTGCAACAGAAAAGGTAAAGGGTTGAAACCATGTACTACTAAGTCCTAGCCATCTTCCTGTCTGTTGTGGATCAAAGGGTCTCTCAGGTCAATTGAGCTCTCTGTGGTTCCTGATTTAAAGTGACGGGTCTCCCTTGAAGCTGCAGCCAGACCAGACGTTCGGTTGCTGCCAAACCACATACTCGTACGAGTCGTACCTTCTGAATGGGATCCCCTGCAGGGATGACTACTGTAAACAGCTGTCCCAACATGACATTCACTGTCCTTGATACTAAGAGGCGGGAGCTGGCTTCAGGTTGACACGGGTGCATATCAAAGGTGTGGAGTTTTTCTGTCTGTTAGCCCTACGACTAGGCCTCTAGTGGACCTGCTTAAATTAACTCTTAAGTATCTGCCAGCAAAGGATAGGGTGGATCCATGGTGCCTTTGTTATTTAATTAAACTGGCCATGGCAGGAGGAATGTTTTGCCCTCCCCTTTTTGAGATGCCTTGATGTACTCCTGGGCGTCATATTCCAACTAAATGGCACAGGGAGGACTGCGCCTGTAGGGTGGGTCTACCAACTAAATGGCAGAGGGAGGACAGCGCCTGTAGGGTGTGTCTACCCAGTGTACACCGGTCTGTCGTGCGGGGAGCATAGGAAAATGTGTGCAGATTCGCCCCACACTTTTTCCAGAGGTTGATCTACCATCATTCAATTTCGTGAAACATTTCTAAAAAGCCCAGGTGAGTGAACGCTCACTGTGCAGATGATCGAATTCCTCACTACTGTATTGTATGTTCACAAACTCTACAGGAGCCTCTGAGTTTCTATCTATTTGGATATGTCCTTCACGATTACCTCGGATTGCGTACATAGACAGGGGGTAATGGGGTACAGAGGTCAACATTTCAAGTTGTGAAGGACTAACCAGATATAAAGGTCACTCGTCTCCTCACCCCTCCGCCCTCCCAAGTCCTCGCACACCCTTCCCTGACATTGGCGCCCATTCTCCACATGCTCGCAGCACACCTCCCTTTCGCCACATGCTCGCAGCACACCTCCCTTTCGCCACATGCTCGCAGCACACCTCCCTTTCGCCACATGCTCGCAGCACACCTCTCTTTCGCCACATGCTCGCAGCACACCTCCCTTTCGCCACATGCACGCAGCACACCTCCCATTCTCCACATGCACGCAGCACCCCTCCCATTCTCCACATGCACGCAGCACACCTCCCATTCTCCACATGCTCGCAGCACACCTCCCATTCTCCACATGCTCGCAGCACACCTCCCATTCTCCACATGCTCGGGGCTCGCAGCACACCTTCCATTCTCCACTTGCTCGGGGCTCGCAGCACACCGCCCAATCTCCACATGCTCGGGGCTCGCAGCACACCTCCCATTCTCCACATGCTCGGGGCTCGCAGCACACCTCCCATTCGGCAATGGCTAGAGGCAAATGTATATTTACGCCTAGTTACGACTTGAGGACCTTTGCCAGTTCTGAAGGACGAGCAAAAAGTCCCAGTTCCTAGCAAAAGAAAACGAATGCTTAGTTCTATTTATTTGGACTTTGCTATAATCTTGAATTGGTAGTTATCCTGAAATACCAGAAGTGAATCCCCGTTCCTAAGATGGGGGGGGAGCAAATGATTATAAAAATAAATGTAGTCGCTAAAGTCGGCAGAACAGATGTTAAGCACTCATTGATATATGACCTTCAGAAGTCCAGCCCAAGCCTCTACGTCTACCAGTATGTCTTTTAGGTGTCCCAAAGGGTTCCTCGGGATGTGGGGGGGGGGGGTTAATTTTATTGGCCTGTTTCTGGCTCTTCTAAACATGCTTCCCTTTTTTAAACTTCCTAAGTACATTTTACCCGTGTACTTTCAGCATGCAATAAGAGAATCTTGCTGCAGAAATGTAGACTGGGCTGAGGTTTCTTGAGTGCGTTACTGCCCCATGATGGCGGCAATAATTTCCCATGCCCATCATGCTTTTTTAATTCCTTCAGTCTTCTGAAAGGGATTTGGCAGGGGCGCACTGATCATGCCCTGTAATCCAGCTTTTTGCATCGAACTGCATCCATTGCTCAGTCTGGAGGAGGGAGGGTGCGGTCCGCTGCATCTCAATAAGGAGCTGGATATCTGTGCAGATGCGCACTACGGTTGCGGTATGTTGAAGCGTCGAGTGCAGTCCATTGGATACCATAGTATGAAATTGAGTCCATTGTCTAAGGTTACAAACCTACAAGAGGAAAATACTGGTTGCACTTCTAGAAACCATGGCGACGATCTGCTAGACCGCTTAACATGAGATTAATGTCCCACTTTATTTTGTAGTTGTGGTCCATTACCGCGCAAGGGTACTTAAACTGGTAGCGAAACCAGAAAGATGGGGAAACCTAAATCTAGAAAAGAATGTGGGTAAATGGTTTGCAACACTATTTTCCCAAAACACAAGCTGCAGTAGAAGCCCCATCTGAATTTCACATAGTAGTGGACATACCCAGGGGGCGATTGGAATGGCGAGCAGCAGTAAGTGGTTTTTATTAGAAAGTGTCTAAGGGGAGCAGATGGGCGCATAGTGAGTGTAGGTTCCCCATCTTCTCTAGGGTGCCACGGTGGAAGCAAGACATGTGAAATGATACTGTGTTGCGGAAGATGACATCAAAGGTCACTTGCATCAAGGCAGTGCATGTGTCTACCTCAGTTCTGTCCTCTCAAGCAGATCAGAGTACTATGGTGTCATGTTCGTAAGTTTGGGTGGTAATTACCCAGTGGGCAACACTTAACGAATTATCTGGATTTGAAATGCAACCCTACATTTCTAGACGGGGCTTTGATTTTGGAGTATCTTCACCAGGTTGGGAGGGCGGGGGGTGTCTGGTCTTTTGGGGAGATACTTGTAAGTATGGTCCCTTTGTAGGGCGATCTTCGTACCTGGGCAATATTGAATCCAAGCCTCGCGTATAACCTGGGGCAGTGCCAGTGTTCACTTCAGTTTCCCTGCTCCTGGGATGAAAGGAAAAGCAAATGATTCCAAGAGCAAGATGCGTATCGTAATGTTCAATGAATGATCCCAGACTGCAGATGAGTAATTCCACCCCTCTCGAGTGTTGCACCTCGACAGAACACGGTCATATCTTTCACTGTTGAGCATTCTTCATAAACAAGGGGGTTATGGGAGTTTCTCCACTACCAGCCTATATCCTGGGTTTGAGTCTCAACCAGAGTCCTTAGCTCACCATCCTTTCACAGAAGAGAAATTTCCACTACATATCATGCTCAAGGGCAGTCCAGCACTGAAAATGCCTGGGGATGCTCTTCTGAACAGAGTACCAACAGCAACCCAGACACATGTTTCAGCCTGGTTGGGCCTCGTCAGTGAGGTGGAGTTGTGCCTCTCTAAGAACAGTGAGCAAGGGTGCCACGTCTGGAATTACCCTAGTAACGTAGGGTAAACCCAAAGCTACTTCGTATGCAAAAACAAGGGGGTTGCCTTTTTTTTTTTTTTCCCCACGTTCCTTGACCTGTGATATTTTGGTGTTTTGCTTGCAATGAGTTTATGCCGCCACCCAAAGCTTCCATCTGTTTGTGCAAGAAAGGGGAGATCATTCAGTGCCTGTCTCCAGCCTCCTCCTCCCCTCGGAATCTATCTACCCATCGTTCACACGCATTGAATCTGCATCTAGACAGGCTTTCTCCAAGTAGGGACCAAATGCTAATCTCATTAAAAGGTTGCCCAGTAATCAATAGTTCAGTGGCCTTCTGGGAGCACTGCAGAGACCTTTCTCCTTTATGTGCAAAGCTCGAGTACACTCTTCTGATTGAACTGTAACATCGTGGTCGTTTTGGGGGGTGTTGAGGGCGGCAACTGTTCTAGTCGTGCGTGTGTATCTCGTGGCTGACTGCACATTGCATTTTTACGGTAAAGAATTGCTCTTGGTTCGAAGCGTGCCCATGCCCAGGGATTGGTTCGTTGACTTGACTTTGTGGCACTGGACCTGGTTAATATTTGCTGGACTGATTATTACAGTGCCCTTTGATAACGTATTTGTCAACCTCACATGATGCAGCGATGCTGGTGAGACTTTGGACTCGCTTGATTGCATTGTCGCTTGTTTTTCTGCTGCAGTCCTTCTATTGCCCCTGTAGAGCCATACAAGTCTCCTGCTAGCAGCACAGGGAACCTCGGCCATGGTTTAGAGGGGTTCAACCAACCTTGGTTCTCTAGGCTCCTGTTCACCTGCAGGTAGCTTGTTTGAGGTCTGGCCTCTCAGTCCGGGGTCAAACTTTCGAGTTGGAGCTACTAGCCAAACAGTCCCTCTGCCACTCGCTTTTTTTTTTCTTTTTTTTCCACGTGCACACAGCGCCCCATTTCTTACTCGCTCACTTTGTATGCTGCTTGAACTCGTCTCCTGTTGGGATACACGGGTGGCCAGGCAGGGGGTGAGCGGAGGGGCATCTGTGTCCAGTGCTTAATATTCACGACCTTAAGTGTAGGTAGGGAATGGTGCTTTCCCCAAAGTAGGCTGTCTTTGTTCAGGCTGCTGCCAGTCCACCCGGAGTGTCCACTTGATCTGCTTCCAGTTCTGTGATCACATTTTGCACCCTTTTGGACTCTTTGGGAGATGCAAGACCAAGTGTTCCATCTCATCACGTCCTAGCCACTACCCCTTGCCTTTGGTCAGACCACCACATTATCACCTTTAATATTAAAGCCACCCCGCGCATCCCGACCGTGATGGCACCTGCGCTCCCAACCAGAAACAAAAAGGACATATCCAAAGAGAAACTCCTCCCTCTACTACTCCCTACACTTAATGTGGCCACTGACTCCTGTAACGACCCAACTGCTTTAGCTGACATCTACAACTGCAGCATGCTGACAGCTATAGATACTATGGCCCCCATCAAACTGAGGAAGGCCAAACCACGTGCACGCTTGAATTCCTGGTTAACCCCACAGCTAAGAGCACTCCGTAAATCCAAACGCAGCGTCGAAAACCGTTGGAAAAGTCCCCCATCTGACGTGCATAAAGACGGTTTCTTCCTGGCCTCGCTTGCATACAAAGCAGCCATTATAGAAGCGAAAAAAGAATCCCTAAATAATCGCATTCTGCATGCGGACTCCAACTCTAAGGAACTATTTAAGATCCTAAAAGAGCTTGAAACCCCCGTTACCCCTCCCTGACACCTGCATTAAAGACAGCAAATGGTGCGCCAATATCCAGGCAGCATTAGTGAATAAAATCACCATGCTTCAATCTAAAATTACAGCCAAACAAATTAGCCTAAAATTGGACAATTGCCCTCCAACCTCCGCAGGGGCCTTCTCCCCTGACGTCCCAAACTGCAGTCGATTTGCCTTCTCACCGCTCAACAGTGTGGAGGTAGAAAACATTATCCTGAGGATCAAACCATCCAACTGCCAGGGCGTCCCCTGCCCTGCCTCAATTATTAAGGAATCCGCCCACGATCTGGCCCCTTTCATCAGATCCTTCATCAACGCATCCTTTAAAACGGGTACCGTCCCTGACAACCTCAAGGATGCTTGGGTGATCCCCTAGCTTAAAAAACCCTCCTCGACCCCAGCATACCTACCAAGTACCGACCCATCACCACTGTCCCGTTCCTGTTAAAAATCCTGACCGTGCAGCATACCTGAAAATCCAAGAGCACTTGGAAGCCAACAATCTCCTAGGCCTCAGACAATCTGGCTTCCGCCCCAGACACAGAACTGAGACAGCTCTACTAGACTTAAAGACCCAGATGGAAGTGTTAAAGGACAACGGCAAACTTGCCTTGTTACTTCTACTTGACCTCTCTGCGGCCTTCGATCTGGTCAATCACCAAATCCTATGCAAGCATCTTCACTCAGCCGCCCACTTCTCACCATCAGCTACAGCCTGGATCAAATCATTCTTGAGCAATATATCTATGCGGGTCTTTTCTCAATCTGCAGGTGCAGATCCTTCCCCGATTCACTGCGGCGTCCCCCAGGGTTCTTGTGTGTCGCCAACGCTCTAACGTATTTAAAAAAAAAAAAACACTCTTTGATGTACTTGACTATCGGTGTCTCCTATACGAACTACGTGGACGACACCCAGATGCTCATTCCTATCACTGGTGACTACGTGGCGGACACTAAGGCCCTGAATGAGGGCTACCTGGTCATCCAAGCCTGGATGGCGCAACACCAGTTATGCCTCAACGATGACAAGACTGAGCTCCTCATCTTGGGCACTACGCAACATCTCAGTAAACTTGAGTCATCCTACCGATCATTTATCATCGATGGCAACACCATCCATGTTTCGAAGGACACCAAAACTCTTGGCGTCTATCTTGACGCCACTCTATCACTAACCCGACAAACGCAGTCAGATCCTCTTCAGCCTATACCTGCAAACTCATTACAGCCTGCAGGCCATTTCTGACTACACCCAACACTGTCACCTTAGCCAGAACTCTCATCATGGCCAAAATTGACTATGGGAGCGCCCTCTACCTTGGAACGAGCCAAGAGAACTTGAACAAACTGCAAATTACCCAAAATAACGCTATCGGAGCATCCCTAAACATCCCTCGACATCACATCTCGGAATCCAGATCCACCCTACACTGGCTACCGGTCAAACAGAATTTCACTGAGCTTAGGCCTCACCCACAAATGCCTAGCTAACCAAGCCCCACCATATCTTTGCAGCCGGCTTTCCCGACACGCGCCTACCCACCCGCAAAGAACGGCTCAGACCCACTGCCTAACCATTCCCAAGTTCAAACTCCAAAAGGCGGGTGGATCTAGCTTCCCCGTCCTAGCCTCTAAGCTTTGGAATGCTCTCCCTCTCACCATCCGTGCTGAAGAAAGCTTTAACGCCTTCAAATCTAAAACCAAATCCTGGCTCTTTAACCAGCCATGATGTCCAGACCCACTTCGGCAAACGCTTGCCCCATGCTACGTCTGTATATATTGCTTGTATGCCCTGATTACTCTGTACTGTAAATTTGTTGAATATATGTAACTGTTTGCTCATGTAACCATGTCTAAGTTGCGCCCTGATGCCTCCGGCCTGATGGTGCGCGGAACAAATAAACGCATACAAATCACACTGACACAAAGCAGTGTTCAGGTGCTACTTTTGGCTGCCCAGGCCAACTGATGGCGAACACCTGCTCTAATTTAACCCTGTGCGTTTGGGACAATCTATAAATAAACATGACACTTCTAGTTGACTGTGAAAGCATAAGGGGTCATACATAATAATGAAAATGTTAGCATCTTATATAGAAATACGACTGGCAGAATGCTGTGTACTAGTTCCTCGTTCCCCAGTGGTAGCTCCTGGTCAGTGGCTGATTCTGGAACCCTAGAAGCTGATTTCAGTTCTTGCTTATCCAACCCTTATTTCGATCCCTACAGTGGCAGGCCGGTTTCAGTGGCAATCCCTCATGGGTCTCAGGAAAGCTTGCTGGAGCCACATTGAAACACTTTAAACCAGAAGCCCATTGTTGCGATCCAAAGCATGCTTGCTCTCTTTTGCGTTGCACTTTGACATGGGGTACCTTGCCATGGCTGAGTACTAACCATAATCCAGCCAGGTATCTGTCGGAAACGGGCGCATTCCCACTATTTCCGTAAGACTAAATCCTAGTACTTTCACGCTCCCTATGACCTTGTCTCAGTGACTTTGCTGCTCACCTTGCCAAGTATGTTAAAGCTCAAGAACAGCGGAGAGGCTTTTGTGTATTGAAGTAAAAAAATGGTTAACCCAGTGAACAGTTGGGAAATACAATCACGAATAGTGGTTGATGTTTTATTTTAAATAAAGCCAGGTGACTTGTTAATCGATGCGATACTGTCATTCCTTCTACAGTATCGCAACTCACTTTAGCTGTATTCTTGTTTGCAAGGTGACTAGGTGGCCTGAATGGCTGAAGTAGAGAAACTTCAATCTCGTCACTAGGAGTATTGTTTCATATCACCTGGCCCCAAATATTTTGCCAGTATAATACTTTGAGCAGTCAAGTGCGAATCATCTTTTTTTTTTTTTCCTTCAATGTAGTTTCCTATGAAGATCTTGTTTAAATCTGCCAAAATGCGTTTCTATGTCTTTGTAATAGCGTTATCTCATGGTTTTAATAGGTGGCATTTGGGACCGATAAGTGAGCGCATCTTTTGGCGTTTATATTTAGTAGGGGTAGTACGTTCCAGCTTAAAGAGCCGCCATAATTTCAGTAATGGTAGAGTTGGAGTGCGAGTGGTTTATAGATGGACCTGTTGGACACGTTAAAGAAATTGGGCTCTCTAGTATGATGGAAATTGCCCAACCTGGGTGCCAAGGAATGTCTATCGATCATTGCTTAACATTTCTCAGAATGTATCTTGTAATTGGCAATGGTGCAAATGTCATCTGATCCTTTATCAAGAGTTGCACTCTGTTTCCTGATGGATACAGAAGATCTGTCCTCCGAGTGAGACCATGTGCTCATCTTCACGCACAGAGATCCTATTCTATAGCTCGTCCCTTCTGATTGCCAGACGCTTTTACTAAAGCATAATGGAGGCCGTAGAGCGGACACCTCTGTCCTGTACCAGTCTGAAGTGAAATGAAGGGTGATCTGCACCAGTAAGTAAATTCAGAGGCCCTAGGCTGTGGCTATGATCTTCTCACCTTTGTCACCAACTAGCCACAACTAAAAAAACTGATGACCCATCTCACTGTATTGTAAGCCTTTTTTGGCATCGAGGGATATGGCAGTTATCAGACTCGTCAGTCATGGCCAATCTATTCAACTGCTGCCTCCTATTCTTGGCCAAAGGACGTCCTTGTACAAAACTGATGGATTCATTTGGGTAAGAACTGTTGTATTTCGTGTCCATGTTAAAACATGAAATTGGGCTTTAAGACCTCCATTAAGGAGAACCATGCCTTAATGTATGGAAGACTAGGCTATTTTTTAATATATTTATTTTCACAAGATGGGGCAAAAAAAGCCTTCACTGTTTGGAGCTGCACTCCCAACACTCCGGAATGGCACCAATCCACGGCTGCAATATGCCGAAAATGAAGTAGAAAGGTTTTATTTAGTCAAATCATGATGGTTAAAAACAAAGGCTTCCCAAGAAGTAAGAGCCTCACTGACTCGTTTCACCACACTCCTGTGGCTTGTTCAGTTGCTCCTCCCAGTTGTTGGAGCTGAAATTTAAACACTCAAAGTAAATACAAAACAGTGAAAAGGTGACTTACTGGCCATTTGTAAATGCAGATGGCCATTTTGGAATGGGTTCAGTTTGCTTACAATGCATACCATAAATATAGATGTAAAAGTAGGAGCTGCATGCATGGGTGAGTAGGAATTTAATCATAATATGCTGATTATGTCCATAATGGAATCTCAACCATGCATACACCTAGAGCAAATAATTTATTTCGGGGCTCGAGATTCTGCACATTTCTTGAGTCTGTGGGTGTCCAACTGTGGCCAGAACCTTTGTGCTTAAAGTCATTGTGAACTGGTGAATTGATTATATAGACTTTCATTTGTAGTTGTGGAAAATGAATAAATTAATCATTTTATAATGTACCGTCGGTGGATTGAAGACAAAAATACAGTGGTACAGCTGTCATTTTGTTTGAGTGTTTGATGTAACCCTGTTGCTGGCACTTTTATAAACCACTTGATATGTTGTCTTTTATCACCCTCCCAAAAAACGTCTGCACGTGTTTAGAAAAATGTCACTGGGCCGTAGTAGTAGGGGGGGGGGGAAGGGGGACACTCCAAGGAAGTGAAGTGAAGGGGAGGGAAACGTTGAGTGGGGTGGCTGTTGGAAGGAGAGGGAGAGAAGGAATTGTCAGCTGGGGAGGGGTGAGGGAGAGTGGGGAGCTCAGAGTGGACATAGTGGGGCAGATGAGGGGCGCTGGTAGAGCGTGTGATGGATAGTGGGAGAGAAGGCGGAGGTCTGCTGGTCGGGTGGGGGCTGAGAAGGGGAATGAAGAAAGGAAGAGTGTTAAAGAGGAAAAAGAAAGGGAGGGAAGACAGGAACAGGAGCCCTGCTGAAAAGGCCTCAGCTTCTCTACCGCCAACCCCTGCTTTCAGTACCCCAATGCCGGGAACCGACAGAGCAGACTTTGCCACCACACGCTTAATAATGCTGTGCCACCCCTCCCCATGATGGAACAATGGGGGGACCGGGTTTCTACCTTTTCCCAGGGCTCAAGGAAGTTTGGTACAGGAAGGGGGCAGGGACATCAGTGTGGAGCAAGTGGGCAGATTACACAGCTGTTGGATGGGATGGGGGGGGGGCGTTGGCCAGGCCTTGGATTCCCTGTGTCTGGGCAGTAGCACCGCTTAAACAGTCAAGTGACATGCAGTGCAAAATGAAAAATACATTTGGAAAATGTAAATCATTAAATGCATTGAAAATGCAACAAGTGACATATATTTGTGAAACGTGGATAGGTCTTTCCGCGTAAGTGGCTTAGCATAAAGGGGGTTCCTGTATCTTGGGGTTGGGATGCCTTCCTTTACACACATGGCCTTTTTCATTTATTTTTGTTGGACAAAATGTCTGTTTTACAAGCCAGCAATATAATCAACCGATCATCTGTTCTGCTGAGGCACCTGGTCCTGTCTTTCACATGTGAAAATGTTGACTTTAGAAGCATTTCTGTTAGCAAGAAAATGGCAGCTGGCCCGTTGTTTGTTCCAGGTGGCATGGCCTAGGACTGGGGAATACCCTTAAAGGCCTACTTTCCAGAGCAAGCTGCATGGTCCATTGGTCCAGCGAACGCAGGCATTGCTGGAGATATAACTCATCCCAGCCACAGTGGCCTGTTATAAAAACAGAAGTATACTGGAGCGGAGCTGTACAGACACCATAGGGTTGCACCTTGGTGCACTAGATTTAAGAATTCGTAAATGGGTGGCATTGAAGAGTTTGGGCTGGTTAAGCATGGCAGGGAGAGTTTCCAATGCATTCCCAGGAAACATGTTTGTTTGACAGTTGTCATCAATCCAGGGGGCTCCTTCAGAAAATGAATAGTTTTAAATCCGACTCCAAACGCTTGATTGGCAGAATGCATAAAATGGGACTTGTTGTTCAGGGTGGTCATGGAATGCCTCCACTCAATCTATTTTCGGAGCAATCATTTACCTCGCCGTTAAGAGTCTTAAAGGTTTCTGGCCACACTAGCACAGGGTAGGTGGGCAGGCACTAAGCAGACTGGTCTGCAACTGTACCCCCGGTCATGTGACTGTATGGCCATAGGCATTTTTTTTGCCAGATGAGGACTTCTCTGTGAAGCAGGGCATGGCTGTTCCTGATATGTTTCATGGCTCAGGAAGCAGGTAAAAGTATTTGGAATATTTTGATGCAGGCAATGGATCTCTTGATTGCCAGTTTTTTATAAAATCCTTGAGTACGATTTCCAAGCTGAAAACAGCTGCCCAGCAAAGTAATAGGGTTAAAATGCAGTTGCAAATGAATAGCCAAGCATAGTCACCCGCTCCTCCCTTTTCCACATGCACACGGGTTCCTTGCCAAGTCAATTCCCAAAAGCCACTGGCGAGGCTGGTAATGAGGTGTTGCCATTGTAACTATAGTTTGTTGATGGCATCTATCAGTGAGCAGTCATCACTTTGTGGGGATGGGGGGAAAACGGATCATGCAAGCCTCGTAATATTGTCCAGGCGCATATGCAGAATCCATCAACCACGGGTGAGTAAAGAGGAAGGACCACAAAATGCAACGGAGAATCTTGGTGAGCCAAAAACAGAAGTCATAAGCCAGACAGTGCATTGAAGAGTGACGGTCACGAATCAACTTCCTGGGGCACCATTGGTCCAGGGATGAATCTCTGTTTCTAAACCATCAATCAACCCCATACCTCTAGTACACCAGAAGGGATACGAACAGATTGGAATACAAGTGAATTATAAGACCTCCTTGTCCAATTTTTGGTGACGTGGACGGAATGGTTTGCTTATCTCTGCAAGGTCGTGAATCGTTGGTTAGTTCCAACACAGCAAAAATGCAATTACCCAATGATAAAAGGGACTGTCCAGTCAAGGTTGTAGACAAATATCTACTTTATTATTACAACAGACAGTTCTAGCACACTACGAAATTGAACCCACCCTGTAAAGGAATGCAGAGGACGGAGAGTTTCAAGAAGGAAAAGGGATGCACTCTGGGTACTGACCGGAGGGTAGTTGGTACAGTCATCGGTTTTACAGTTCAAGGTTATTCGGTTCCAGCACCAAGTGGGCAAGGGTCGCAACTGTCTCTAGGGGCCTTCAGACAAGGACAAGGGGGGGGGGGCAGAAACACAATGTACCTAGTGCTGAAGAAGTTGTTGGTGCTCAACAGTGTCGAGGTGGTTTCGCATCCCTTGAGACAGAGTTGGAGGTCGCGCTGCGGGTACCGGGCAAAAGGCAGCTTGACAAGCGAGGCTGGAAGGGTGTCTGCAGGCTGTCCGGCATGGCGGCTTGGGGCCAATGTGCTGTTTGGCAGATCTGGACTGCTGGTCATGGCGGCTCAGACGGCTCTTGTGACTGCGGCGTGACAACAGTCGGTGGTGCAGCTGGATGCGGATTGAGGATTGGACTGTCTCAAATGTCCTTAAAAGATTGATGTTGGATGATGCTTGTGTGGCACTCCTCTTAGCTTTTTTGCAGGGCTTGTGTCCTTTCAAGATGGACGGCCCAAAGCTCAGGAGGGTGTTGGCAGGCAACAGCCTTGTCCTTTGTCCAGAGACTCTCTGGCACTTCCCACCTAAGAAGCTTGCTGGCAGAACCTAGCAGGGCATGATGTGCTGGCTGGCTACTGGTTCTGTAGCTGCTGGATGGGTCCTCGGAGTCTGGTATCTCCCCCGGTTCCCTGAGAGATGTTTAGGGGGTTGGGGGGGGGGGGGGAGTCTTGCTTCCATCTTGGAACTCCTGGCCTGCCTTCACTGGCGGAAGATATAAGGTAGACTGTAACTTCAGCTTGGGTCAAAATGAGTCCTTACACCTTTCAAAGTCTTTAGATTGCTTAAGTGAGGGGTGTTCAGCCCTTTTAATGCCAGATGTTCCCCAGTGATTGGTGCAGGCTAAGCACACCTTAATGAACCAATCCTGGGTCCCGACCAACAATCTTCTGTTATGCATGAGGCCAAGACTAGAGTGCACTGCAACAGGACAGACAAGGGGGGGGGCATGGGGGGTGACAACATATAGTCCCACCCATAGCCCTGTATGTTGTAGATCAAAAGTGTCTCTGGTTACTGAGCCCTCTGTGACGCTTGATTAAAACACAGGGTTCCCTTGTTTGTGCTGGGAGCAGACTTCCTGTCTCCACCAAACCCCATACTTCTCTCTGGAATGGGTCAGCTCTGCAGGGGTTTGCTAATCGTAAATAGTGGACCCAGACATGCTTTTCACTGCCTTTCATACAGAGGGATGGGAACTAGCTGCACGTTGACATTGCACACCACAAAGGGGTGTTAGCCCCGCCTTTCCTGTTGTCTATTTGGGCAACTAAGCCAGGAATGCAGATCCATGGGTCCTTTGATATTTAAATTAGGCTGCCCATGCTGGAGGAACATGTGCCTTACCCCTCCTTGAGATGCTTTTATGTTCCCAGGGCTGTCGCATTACAGCTGTAGTTGACCCGGGAAGACGGCACCTGTAGGCTGTCCCTTCCCGGAGTACATGTGACTATGTGTTTTGTTCTGCAAGCAGATGGATTGTGTGTGGAATGGCCTTACGCAGTCCTCAGAGGTTGGTCTTCTATTTGTTTTCATTATTTAAAAAATCAAAGCCCAGGCGAGCGAACTCTCCCCATGCAAATGGTCGAATTCCACAGTGACTGCTGCGCAGCTGCCACCACTAAAGGTTGAACCTTGTCTGTCCCCCTCACCCCATCGGTCTTGGTAGCGCACTCAAAGTGTGTGTAGTTTGAGAACGGAACCTGCATTTACATGAGTAGGTCCCTCTCCTGTTACAGGTGAGGGGTTGTCTTGAGGGTCAGGGTGTGTGATACTGGGAGCAATCTATTGATGACTGGCAAATGATCAAGAATGCAGCTTTTGATGTTCCTGTTGCACATTCCTTGCCACCCATCAACCTCTCCTTCACTTCAAGGAAATAAGCCGGGTGTTGACTTAACTTCATGTGCAATGTTCTTGCTTGATAAACGAATGCACGGAGTCCACCTTCAGTGAGAAGCAACCCCCCCCCCCCGTCTGTAACACGCTTGACATTGATGGCAATCCATCTGGCTCTGCTTTTTTCCTGGTCTGCCATGTTATCACAGTGCAACTATGGCCCTCCTCTGACCAGGCCATTCAAGGACGTGGGGGGGGGGAGCAGGGTGGAAGGTGTCTGTCATGTCCTCGGTGGATTCACCCTCTTAGCTCTTGGGGTGCACAGGAAGATATATTCAGTAAGTGAGCCCGAGGGGAGGGTGCTGCAAAATTTAACTTGAACCTCCATTGCTCGCATCAGGCAGATCTTGGGCTGGACCTTCCTGTGGCGTTAACCCTCATGCGCACTGAGGGCAGATTCTTAGTTCTCACCTGGAAGGAAACGCAAGGATGGCAAGGCCCACATTGTGTCCCTGTGACCAAGGACTCTGCATGGCAGTCCCGATGTTCATCTTGTGCCATTTTATTCACGTCTTTGTGGCTTGTCTACCATTGGCTATTCGTCAATGTAGACTTTGCCCTCAATGTGGTGGACGCAGCTCTTTAGTAAATATCTGTAGGAAGGAGTGTGTAGTGGGGGTGCTAGGAAGAGCAGGTTTCTGTAGTCGATGCATTAGCTGAGCAATCCCGTTGCTCACTGTGTCGCAGCACCTTCGTGGCTGGTAAGCCAACCAAGCGGGGTGGAAAAACCTCTATTCACCTGCCACCTTCTCTCACTCAAGACTCTGTGAAGAGTCGCCTACTTGATGAGAGTATTGTGCTTGATTTACTTCTGGGCCATAACAGTAAGTGGGTGTGTTGCATCGACTACTGCTTTTCAGACACCTTTGCAGATCTGGGATTACAGGCCATTCTACAGAAGGCCATGGATCATACGTGTTGTCCATCTTGGTGAGCTTCCATCATTCGTAGCCGCTCCCATCATTGCTGGAAGCCCCATAGGATACCTTGGAGTCATCCAGAGGCCTGAATCGTTGGCACTGCCCTTAAACCATTCCTCCACAGTAACTGATGCACGATGTGACCTGGGTGACTGACCCTCAGTGTTCCAAGTTCCAGTGTGCACTGTAAATTGTAATTCTTTTTCACATTTTGAGAATCTTTTGGCTTAATGGATTGTATTATACTGGGTGGCGATCATTGGAAGAAATTGCAAACCTTCACGAGGGCATGGTCTTAAGTGTTGCCTTTGCACAGGGATGCGGTTGCTGAGCATGAATAAGGTGTTTCTCTGCAGACCTTACGCACTGCATGCAAGTATAATAACTGTCCTAAGCAAGTCAAGTTGCCTGTGTATGCCTCTAGCGCTCCTTGCTCAGTGCTACTTTTGTGCCAATTTTTGCCCAAATTTTATCTGCTGTGGAGATCAACAAGAGTAAAGCTTTGCTATTTGTCTTTAGTGCATCTGCCCAGGGGATTTTGTGTTTTAAGGTAGTGTTGAGTTGGTGCAATAGCAGATGGGAATTTGCTTGGAGCATTTTTGTTTGGTATTTTTTTAAATATATAAACCCCTTCTGCCCAAAATAACTCAGCACTCCGACAAACTTCTGTGATGAATCTAGTGAATTCGTCCCTTCTCCCCAAGGTACCCCCTGCCCCGCTCCCTCTTTTGAGTCTAGGGAGGTGAGACTGCTCCGCAAATGCCCTCACTAGGGGTTGAGGCAAGTGGGACTTTGCTGGTAGAAACGCCTCCTTGTTTGACAAGGACTCCTGTTGCTGTGAGGAACTCCTAAATCTATGCATAGCATGTCCTACATGAGCTGCGCCACAATAACACAGACTAAGACTGGGATCAACAAACATGTCAGTTTGAATCGAAATATTTAATTCACTGGGACAAGTACACTAAATAACGTGTACTCAGACTTGAATAGAGAGGAGCGTACATGGGGAAAGCCCTGACCTGTAACACCAAGAGGGAGAACGCTTACGGCGGCAAGGGAAGGCACTGTAACACCTGCAGGAAGCGGAGTGAGCACAAGCCTGCAAGTGTCGAACTCTCCTAACACTGGTACGCCACAGCTAGGGCGAGTCCTGAGCGAGAGAAGCCGGGTAGAGAGAAACCCAGAAGAAGGTGGTGGCGAGACCATGAAGGATCCGTGGTGGACCATCGCCAATACCACCACAGGTGTCCGGTCAGCCCAATCAAGACCAGGAGGGGAGAAAAGGAAAACCAAGCGAGATAAGCCGATGGCAGAGCGAAAGCAGAGAGGCGGTACCCGAGGTGCCAGGCTCCTCAGGAAGTTCCCCCTTTCACATGCAAAGGTAACGCGGAGAACAGGAATAATGGGAGTTCCTGAGGAAGTCACTATGTGCAAGCCACAACTTTGTGGAATGCTACAAGAGAAAGGATTACTTCAGAGTTGAAAATGGAGAGGGAGCAGAACGGTGGATCACAATACCCTGGGGGAAAAGGGGTGGGGGGAACTCTACATTGGCCGCAAGAAGCACATAAAGAGCGAGGACATCATGAGACCAACTTAACGGAAGTCGTACATTAATTCAAACGCAGAATAAAGTAGATCTGAACCAGTGGAACGATAATTCCCCAGGAGGGGGAGACTACCAGAGGAGTAGTATTTCCCAAAGAAGGGCTGAAACGAGCTGCACGGAAAATAAATATTGCAACAGATCCCCCAAAAGGGAGTGCCAAGGAGGAGAAGGGCATGAACCTGTGAGTTACAGAAATTGATCTAAAAAAATGATCAGAGTATTTAAGAATTTTGCAATCAAGATTCCAAAAGACTGATGCTAGAAGTATCTCCAAGGATAAGGGAGTCCTTCTCCTGGCTTATAGTGGTAGGGTCAGTGAGGTTAGCTTTGGACAGTCGCACATGACAGACGTAGTGACATAGGCAAGGACCACACATAGTGATGGGGAACGATCTGCCTTAAAACATTACTTTCATAAAACGTCTTGCAAAATGTCCTCCGTGCCATTCCTCAGGCTCGCCACACTTCAAGACCTTGCTAATTCAAATAGTTCCAACTTCTTGAGATCGCTGTAAAATGCTTTCAAAATATTGATGGTACTTTGATGGCTGGAAATATTGATTGGGAGAAGTGATAGATTCTTGTTGAGGGAAGAGTTGCATTTCTTGGGTGCTTGTTTCAGGCGCTACATTTGTAATTGACAGTACTCAATGGGTTGTACGTACGCATTGTAGTCCATTTTAACATGGCCTTCTCGGTTGAAAGCAATTCGTGTACACCTGTAAGATCTCCAACCAGTTTCATCTAAAGGCACTCTTGGGAGATTCTTTCATGCCCTCCTACTTCTACCAGACATGCAACGTGCATGGGGCCGTTTCTCTACCACGTATGATTTGACTGACACTAGCCAGCTAAACCTTTGTCAAGTCTGGTCCAATATTTATCCCTGGTACTGTCCTGGGAAGCTGTTGTAATTAGTCCTCGCCCCTTTCATCAAGCAGTTGTTGCTGGCCTTGCAGCTCGTGCTTCGTTGGAAGACACACCGCTGGTTGGGAATTTCGGCTCAAACACTCTCATCCTCTGACTACTTCGCCTGTGGTCCAGCCCTGGAATCCTGCCCTGAAGTCTGTATGTGATCGGGACCAC
The DNA here is from genome assembly GCF_040938575.1 of Ambystoma mexicanum. Taxonomy (NCBI): domain Eukaryota; kingdom Metazoa; phylum Chordata; class Amphibia; order Caudata; family Ambystomatidae; genus Ambystoma; species Ambystoma mexicanum. Next base: position 58,229,265 of record NC_090931.1, on the reverse strand, counting down.
ACACGCTTATTATGCCTTTACTGCCCCTCATGTTATGTGGACTTGTACCGTGCATCGCTACTGTTAGGGAGAATTCTCTTATGGCTAATTTCCCAAACTTAGTGAGTCCCCTAGCAGCTTTGCTGGATTTTTGGGTTTTTTTTTTTTTTCTCCTGCTGAGTGAGACTCTTTTCCTCCCACTCCTAGGCATGATTTGAGGTATGTCTTTGACTTTGTATGGGCTATGGGGTTTCTTTCTCCATAGGGTATCATCTGTTTTTGTGTATGTTACACTGCACCTTCAGTGCAGTAACACGGGGGTGTCATAGTGACCCCAAACATAGACTCCAAACCCTGGGACTGACTACTGTCTCCCAGGGCATTTAAAGTCCCCATTGACATACTAGTCCAATTGTCAACAGAACCAGTACAAACCATATTGTGGAAGTACTGGAAGGGGTTAATTAGATTGCCCCATGGTCTGTTTCCAAGGGGGCACTGTCCAGTCCCCCCCCCTTGTCGAGTTTCTGGCTGGTGGCAGTGGTTACGACGCAAAATATTCCACCAGAATATTTCCTATGGGATTTTCCCATTGATTTTAAACGCACCACTTTTTGATGCAATGTTAAAGATACCGCTGCTTTATTTAATATTAAATCAACGGTTGGGTCTTTTTGCCAGAACTCTTTTCTAAAATGGCGTTTGTGTCCGTCTCTAACTCTAACCAAGGTCGAGTCCTTTGTTCCACTTTTTGGCGGGCTTCTCCACAGAAGCCCTCCAACTGGTGCCACTCTGTCTGGGTTGCACAGGATGTGTGGGGAGGGGAATTGGCACCCTGGACTGCATTGCCTCAGCAACTCAAGTCACACTCTATTCTGATTGGCCCAGTGGTGAGCTGCCCGGCTCACCACTTAGCATGTGTGAGTGACAGCTAGGAAGTTGAATGGGGGTTTTTCTGCATAAAAGCAGGGCATTTGGGACTGGAACTTAAGAAGTCGCCACAGGACCTAAGAATCCGAAGAGGGAAAAAGCTGAGCCATCTGCAATGACGACACCACCGGTGGAGCCCTGCTGCAACGAATTCACCACTTTCCCAACGACCAGAGAAGATCTTCTGCTGGACGATTCGTCTTCCTCCGAGCTGGTGGGACCAACCAGTTCACCCCTTTCGCCTTCCAAAGACGTCTCTTGGTCGCATCGCCCGTGCCAAGCACACCGGCGGCCGAATAGCCAAGCTTCATCACCTTGACCGCGAATAAAAGGAACACACCTTTTACCAACGAACTCCGTGGCTGGTTTCATCCCAGTGAAGTAAAACGACTCCATGTTTCCTCCTCGACGAGATCCTCTCTTCCCCTGGTCCAAACAACGAACTGCAACTAGTGCCAGCAACAACTGCCACCGCTGGAGCTTCGTCTCTATTTAAGGTACTGTGTCCTGCCTGGCCTCCCTTTCTTCGTTTGCCCAAGCTGACCCTTAAATCCTTGGCTTTCCAACTGGGTTGGCCCTAGACCTTCTAACATTAACTTCTTGAATCACCCCAACCTCTTTTGAACATTCTGCAAAGACTTTTAGTGCATTTTAAACATGAGATCCTGGGCACATTTCGCTTTGCTCCATTTAAAAGTGGGCCTGGCCTATGAACTTTGGCTCTACAGTGTATACTGCCTTTATTCCCTTGCTGAGAACTCCTAAAAGTATTAGGACCGTTTTATTTCTATGCTCTGCCCTTTTCTCTCCCATTAACTGAACTTATTGGAGTGCCATCAGGTTACACGCTGACATTTGTTTTAACAAATCGTGGTGTTTTAACTCTGACTTGTCTGATATTATCAAGGGAGGGGTGTATACTTTACCTGACTGTTTTTAACTTGCTTTTGATTTGGAGTGCTAGTATATTGCCTAAAGTGTGTTTTAAATGATACTTTTTATACAAAGCTCTGGTCAGTTTTTGTTTGCTCTACTGTGTTTTTAGCCCTATTACTCTTCTTGAGAGAAGTCTGCAGCTACCAGGTATATCTGGGTGGTGCAGACTGCTACCAATTGGGTTTACTGCCAACACCTGTAGTCTTAATCTTTTTTCAGTGTCTGCACAGGATTCTTCCCAACAGCTGCCACCCAGGGGCAATCTATCTCCAGGCTCTAGGACTATTCCCTTACCAGGCAACTATCCCAAGACCCCATTGCCCTGCTCAGTAGTTTGGCTCTCATGTGCCTGCTTTCAGATGCTCATTGCCCTACATGGCATTTTGGCACCACTGAACACGTGCCTTCTCCAGTGCTGTTACTGGCTTCAGTAGTTGCCATGTTATAGCCCCCTCCATGCTCCCTTGCTAGTCCTGGCTAAAGGACTGCCATTTCCTAGTGTATTTACAAATCTTCTGTAAACACCTCTGTTTGCAGAGGTGTTACACTTCCTAGAGACGTCTCGCACTTCCAGTGCCGTGTGCCTACAGCTCGAAGCGCTATGATGCATCTGGGTTCGTATGGGAATTGTCTTCCTTGCGCTCACCTTCTTATCACTTGGTTGATCACGCGAATTAATTGACTGGTAACTCCACTCTGTCGTAAAAGTCTGCTAGTGTGCCCTGCTGGCGTATTGGCTATTTCCTAAGTTTTATTTTAATGAACTGTGGAACGGTGGCACAAAATCTAAGGTTTCTCCTCGCACATCACTTTTTGCTGAAGTGGGAGAGCTTGGTATTGAGCGAATGGCCCCTCTCGCCAACTCTCCTTTCCTTCCATGGCAGGGTTTGTTGACCTTCTGACCACAATGGCCCACGCGCAATTTGTTGCACGCGAGGGGCCTTGTTGCCTGGGGCTGGGCCGCCTTGCCTGAGCTGAAATGTGTCTTGGAGGTTGGGGGGCGGGGGGGGGGCTTTGCTTCACCCCTTTCCCGCTGCCATCACAGCCATTACTATTCATGACTGCCCAGTACGCCGCCCCCTTGCACTCCGGGGATGAGAGTGGGGTTCATTGCTTCACTCCCACTTGCACGGGGGGGGGGGGGGCGGAGGAGTTGCGTGCATCCCCCTCGAATCTCCACTGCAAACCCTCCTGTTCCATGGGCGGCCTAACCTTGCATTGCTGGAATCGCTGACATAGCTCGGGTCGGTTGCCATGGTTACGGGGAGATAACGTCCCAGAGCTGTCGGTCCCCGGCTGAATACACGGAGCTGCTCGTTTGTTTGAGTGTCACAGGTTTCTGTTGACCTAAAATAAATCATTAAGCGCGGAGCTGAGAGTGACCCCCTCGTGCTTCCCACGGAAGACTGAGATAATGAACTTGGGGAGAAGCATCGGGAGGGATGGGCCGCCAGCTCCTGTCATTGCAGGACCAGTTCCCCCACACCGTAATGTTACAAGCAATGATGGGTTTTAACCCCTAGTGATGCTAGTCACACTGGCACGTTCAGTTCTGGTGTAATCGTCTATGCGAGTGGTAGACGAGTGCGACACCATCCATGGCCAGTGCTCCTTTGATGGGGGGGCGGGCGGGGGTGCTTTGAGTGGTGGCATTAGACTGCATGTGACATCTTGTGGTCGCGTGTAACGTGACTTCCGTTTCGGAAGCTCTTGGCGCATATGGGGAGTGGGCAGCGTGCCAGCTGAAACTCCCGAGTGCCGGTCATGCTAGGGACCCCTGGTGTATGGGTTTCCAGTAGGGGCACCAGCCGCCCCAGCTGTGTGCATACCCTGCCCGACTTGCTATTGGCGAGCTATGCCAGGGGACACGCGGGTGCTTATGTGCCCGAGATAGTGAGCTGCCATAGCTTCAGGGGAGGGGATACGTGTAAGACCTTGGGCTGAGGAGAATTATCTCGCAGGTGGCGGGTTTCTCTGGAATATGCCATGGTGGGAGTATGTTATGACCGTTTTTGGCCTTTTCTCCACTAAGGTCCCGATCTTGTGTCCATTTGGGTGGTGTGTGGGTGAAACTGACGCAGGTGTGAATTGCAGGTCTCAATTTGCACTACCCACCAGTGATTCATGAGTTAATTTGCGGCATCTGGAAACCTTGTGATGTGGATATGGAAAGGTGGCATTCATGCCAGGGAGAAGTCGCTGCTAGGTTGTAACTTAGCTCTGTACCCTCTTTCCAGAGCAACCAGCGCATTGGCCATTGACATTGTGGCCATGTGACCAGCCAAGTTGCTAGGGCCTTCCCCAAAGGGTGCTCTGCCTGCCTCAAGCCCATTCCACTGCGCTGTACAGGTGGCATCATAGTGCCAGCCTAACCTTTTCCTCTTGGTACAGCCTCTTGATCTTTTGTGAGTTTACCTATCTGAAGGGTTTTCGACTGGTTTACACGCCAGGTGATCATGTTCTAGTTATAGGAGCCTTGCTAATGACCTCGGGGCTTCCTGTGGATTTTGTCATTTAAGTTTTCAGGTATGCTTTTGTACCACATACTAATTTTAAGCCCACATCTCTTAAATGCCTCCATTTTGGGAGTACTTGGACGCTCGCCTGCAGGTGTATTTGCGATCTTTCTAGTACTGCCACATGCTGGCCTCCAGGACGAGGATTGTGTAGGTGAATGGGGCTTTTCAAGCCAGGCCTGGGGTTGTGGGGGAGGAATCCTCTGTGAACTGGAGGTTTCGCTGCCACTTGCCAGCCCACAGGCCTAGGAGTGCCCACATGGGTTCCAGAGGCAGGCGCCCTGCTTCCATATTTCAGCTTTTACTTGGACTTGGGACCCATAGGCAGATGATGCCAGCAGAATAGAGGGCGTCTCGGGAGGATAGCTCAGGGGCAGCGTGCTCGCCTTGGAAGCAAAACGACCTGGAGCAACACAGGTTCGATCCACTGGTCCGCGCTTATAAACCTCTGGGTATTAAGCACGTTATAAATAAATATCATATATATCACCCCTACGCCCCTGTGACGGTGCTTGGAAGAAGGGGTTGCACCAGATTCTTGGCATTACTTTTGACGGCTGATCTGTGCCTTGGCAACTTGGCTTAAAGTTTTGCCCTTTGTTTAGTGTCTCTGGAAAAAACCAGAGACAGCCTTGCATCTTCTGGCATTTCACCCCCTCAGGCCATTAGTATGCATGTTTTTCATTATGAGCAGGGGTTGGACAATTTCTGCTGTCAATACCTTAGCATTTTAGTAAAGTTTTAATCAGTTGAAATTGTTTTAAAACCGTTTCTAGGGCTCCTGGTTCTTGCAACTTGGGGGGGGGGGGGGTGGTGTGTGATCTGCGATCTGCTTCGGAATCCTTGGTGGGTTGGTGTGATCACCCTTTGGATCCCGTAAACATATGGCTGTTGCCATTAGCTGAAGACCGTCCTGCATGCTGTGGGCACAAGTAAGGACTCTGCTACAATGGCATCCCATGCAATATCCCTCCATTGCACATTTTTGTCATGTTTTGGGCCAGTTTTAGATTTGCTTATCGTGCAGCAGACTGTTGAATGAATTATTGGGTTGGTGGGTGCACCGTTAAATGCTGGTGTTCCCTGTGACCAGGTTGTGCATTAGGGAGTCCAGTTGTGGGTACCAGAGAGTGGTGATTTGCCTGGTTTCTCATATTGGAGAGTGCTCCTCTGGCACTACCAGATTCTTTAGTGATCTCTCCACATTGAGGTGCGAATGGTCACCCCAATCCTGTCTTTGAGGCGTTCTTCTCCTTGGATGTGCACATATTGTGAGGGGTTGAGACTACCCCCAATTAAGACATGTATGACTTGTAGCTAAGGGGCTGGGTGGGGGGGGGGGGGAGTGGATCATGTTTTGGGGGGGGGGGGGTCATCCTACACCTCCACATGCTAGTCATGGATGGACCAATGTTCTAAGCCTTGTATAGGCTGCCGGGAAAGGGTCTACGACGGGGCTCTGCGACCTGTGGATTTCCAGATTTGTAGTCCCATGATTGCTCACTGTGTTAGGGCTTCATAAAACCACACATCTGAGGCAGTACGTAAGCTCCACTCTTCGTGTAAGGCTGTACCACCTGAGAATGTGGTAGCATGGAAGGAGCAGCCAAGCTTATATTACATGGGAGAGAGGGCTGTAGCTTGGTGCAAAGGAATTGTAACTTACACAGGGTCCAAGGAAACACTTTGTATTTTAAAACTAAAGGGTACAAGATAAATCTTCGGGAAAGGTAAATGCTATCAACCTCATATAACCATAATTCTAAAAACTAACTCCATATCTATGGTATGCAAACCAAGGTGTATAACCTTATTTAGAGAGCAAGAAGCAAGTCCAGGTGAGTCGAACCTCAGGTTAACATTCTTGGGGTGGGGGGGGGGAATAAAGACCAAGTTAGATATACTTTCAGAATACATCAGTATTTCAAGGGTATTTGACCCTGTCAATGTAGTGACACTTGGTTATGAAATCACACAATAAACCAACCCTGTTAAAGTATATGCCTTGCAACGTTACTTTTAGAACTCCGTTCAGAACTACTAAAACAACTCTTACTTTTTGGAGGGGCCTTAAGATACTCAATAAGTATGAACACATAACTTTTAGAATGCACTAAGTAAATCCGGGAAAGCAAAACCCTAATGCGCTTTAAGAAAGACTCAATGTATTTCAAAATTAAGTAATTGACCCTATTACTATTTTGTAAGTGCTCTAAGCAGTTTCAGTGAAACACAACCCAGTGTTACCTGTAAAAGGTGCTGCTCCTCTAAACTTGTAAGTAAGGAATCATATACTTGGGCTGCATAAAGCAGACCAGAGAGCAAAAACCATATGATTTGATATACTTTAAGAATGATGTCATGTTATTCAAGGCAGGTAAACCCTATTGGTAAGCTTTTACACTTTCAGTTCAGCAATGAAAACAGTACCAACACAAACATTTTTTTTAAGAGGTGGGTGGTACACACCATTCAAAGTATACACTTTTTAGATGGGCAAAATGCAACTCAAAGTTAAGCATAAACGTAAAGACACTTAGTAACTTCTTCTTTCGCAGACATTTACTAAGTACTTTTACATTTTTTTTTAAGGCAGAATCCTTTTCTTATCCAGTCCTTCCCTACTCTATTGCCCGAGTTCTCTGAGGCAGAGGAGGGACCCTAGTGATCTAGGTGCCAGCTGTAGGCAGGCTGAGATGGGGTTCAGTTGCAGGAAAGTCGAGGTTTCATAGGAGATCTTAAATATTCACTTTCAGAGTTGCGTGTTCAGGGACTTCACAGAAGGCTCCCTGTATGTTTCAGCATTAGGCCTGGACAAGTGGTATGGGCCAACTCCACAAATCGCCCTCACAGGATACACACCAGGCTTAAGGGAGCTAATACCCAAGCCCACACTGTACCTTAGGAGAGCTTTTGGGTGTATTCCTTCAGGATGCAGCAGCACATGACCCAGTCCCTGGATTATTAGTCTGGAGATGAAAGATCTGGACAATGGATGGGAACCTGCAGCAGCAGTCATCAGAGGAGCCTTTCAGCAAAGGACTCCACGTATTCTCGCCCCCCTGTGGATTTGGCACCTGCAGCCAGATGAATGAATAACGCTGGTCTGATTCTCTTCTCTCGGTCCTGCACTCTGGTGAGGGGACTTCAGGGATTCAAATCGTGTCTCTGGAGATCCAGAAAGAGCCCAGATGGATTGGGACTTGGAAGACAATGCACCGCACTTGGGCTCAGTCTGAGGGTATTGACGGTTGGCAGCCCCGCAAGGTCATAGCATGTCGTGGGATGGCTCAAATGCAGGGCTCTTAAGACTAGTGAATCTCACCAGCCTCTGGGTAGGACTCGTCATTTTGGACCCCCCCCCCCCCAGATCTATTGTAAGAAAGGTTCTAATCCGCTTCCGGTTACACAGCAGACTGTTTGGTCACTGGAAATCACTACGACCGTCTTTTCTTCATCTTGCTCTTTGGTTTCAGCTCCAGTCGTCCACTTGTCAGCAGCTTCTTGGTTCAGAGTATTTATCAGGAACTGCAGCACAACTTCTGCAATCTCTCCCTGCAGTATACAGAAATGGGTGGTCTGGCTATCCCCTATGAAATGATATTTTATTCATATCGTGCTTGTACACAATTGCTTAACAGCGAGTAAACTATTGGGTGGTTGGGGTGGTAGTGCCTATAGAAGGGGTTATCTAACTGGTCCTTGCTCCCCAAGAGACTTCCACAAAAACTATCTATTACATTGGTGCAGGGTCGCAAGACTACCATTGGCCCTTGCCCTCGGATTTGAGTTCCCTGAATGGCTGGAAAGGGGTCTCCTCAGGCCTGGGACCCAGCTCTGTTCTCAGCGCTTGGTGTCCCTTCTGAAAGTGGTGAGAGACTGTGCGTTCCCGTTGTTTAGATCCTCCAGTTTATAGTGATTTTGCGATCCCGCAAAATGACGCGAAAACGGACGTTTTGTTAAAAAAAGCACCTTTAAAAATAATTCATCTGCAAAAATGACTGTTTAAAAACAAAAAAATTACTGTCTGCCAGGTTCTCAACTTTTTTTTTCTCGCAAGAAATTAAATGCTCAAACACAATCACTTGCGCCCAAAAAAAAGAGCAATCAATCCACAAGGGATGCATGACTGGGCCATTTTATATGTGCACCCATTCAGATAGCCTTTTTAACCTCCTTGATCAAACAAAGTGGCGTTTCTGCAAATTTAAAATCGCATCGCTCATTTCCAAGCAAGATGCACTTTTAAATTTGCAGAAATTGTAGGCAACCCTACGCGCAAGGGATGTGGGGGGGGGGTGCCACTGCATGACAGGGTCTTTCCCGACCCTATCATGCATTTCTTTTAAGGTATGAAGCGCTGCTGTCGCTTGCATTTCTGTTCCTCAAACAGGATAAAAATGCATTTTTTGGGTCGCATTTTACAGTGCGGGCCCCTGAAGGGCCTGTCCATGTGAAAGGCCTGGGAGCTTGCAGAACACTGTCGGGAGAGCGATTCTATTCTAGCTACTACCCATTTTCATGACAAAAATCGATTGAATGGTACAATTTGACCTATTTCGTCCAGTACTATTCGATCGATTTTTATAAATGCCGAACATGTGTTGCCGGGGTGCCACCCGCTCCCCAAGTTCAGTATTTGGGTTAGCGGGTTGCAGGGGTGTTCCCCACTTTTCAAAATTGGAGGCAGGGACAGAAAAAAGAGTAATGAAAAAGGGACCCTGCAAAGTCAGAGGGAAGCAGCAGCGACCAAGCAGTTAAGTAGGGGAGGGGGTGGTGGTGGTGAAAGGTACATTTTGTGGGTTGTTTGAAGTGCAAATCAGCCGCGAAATGGACTACGGTCAATTCTGCCGCAAATAATTACACTTAGGTCAAACAACCCAGAACACCATTCAAGGCAGCTGGCCAGCACACAATTTGCGCTACAGATCAAGCCTGTGGAATTGCGCTGGTTAACTTTGAGAATAAGTAACCTGATAATTTCCAAAAATGGGTAGTCTAAAAATAGCATATCCTCGGCTCCATTTTTAAATGCCTCATTTTTTTGAGGATCTCGGTCAAAATCTAAATTTACAAAAAATTCAATGGTTACGCTACGAGAGGGAAAGGAGGGAGAGTGATGGGTGGGATATTAAGTGATGGATAAGAAAGCAGAGGGAGAGCAGTGGGTCCGAGGAGGAAGCGGTGCACAAGAGAGCAGAGGAAGCAGTGATGCAGTGGGCCCGAAATGTGAGAGCGAGTGGAGGTACAGAAAGTAGGAGCGTGTGGTCAGTGAGCCAGAAAGCAGAGAGGAAGTGTTTGGCCGGAAAGAGGCAGTGAGCTGCAGATTGGGGGGGAAAAAGGATGAAAGAAGGGTGCAGTAGAATGGGAGAAGGGATGCAAGATGCAGAAACAGCACGAAAGAATGAGGGACTGTATATTGCGGGAGGAATTGAGTGCAATGTGTGAGTTGGGAGTATGATTTGGAGTGTGGCAGGGGATGGGCAGTGCAAATTGTGACTTGACAGTGTGACATACAAGGCATAAAATAGTGTCGCGGAGAAATTTGCTAAGCAATTTTGTAGGTTTGCTAATTAAATTGGCACTTGTGTAGCAAAGTTAACTATTTAAGTTACCCTGTTCAATGAAAGCACAGCTCACCCTGCATTCACCTCTTGCCTTCAGATCTCTCGCCACCCTCTTTTCTCAGTACACTGCAAGTTCAAAGGGGCTAACGTAGAGACAGAGTGCTACTCACATTTTATTTTTCAAATAATTGCAACCAAGAAATAATCAGGATGATGCTGTTATTAAGCCAACAGTATCTGTCTGCCAAAGACCATATGTTTTTTTTAAAGAAAAGTCTCAATTCCTTTTCTAAAAATGTAATAGGTTACATAATACATAATACATAATTAGTTTTGCTACTTTAAAACATTACATTGTCTCCATGCTTTACAGTGAAGTGTATCTAAAGCTCTGTGTCCACTAGATTTCATTTTGTTGGGGAAGATGTCTCATATTGACAAGTGGACACTTTTGAAAATGTACATGATCCCGTGGCCAAGTGCTTTGATGGCAAACCTAGTCCTGTGCCTGCTGGTGCTCAACCCATGAGATGATCCCATACTTCTTGACATTCTATCTTACCATGTTGGTTTATACCAGATACCCTGAAAGTGAGATGGCTGCAAACTACAATATTCTGCCTAGTTTGCCCAGATCTCTGCCTGCTATGCCATCCACTCTGCTTAGTGTGTTACATAATGAATACACAAAGCTAACTTGAGATTTACTTAAAAGTAGCGATCAATAGTTTCATCCAGTCTGTACATCTACAGACCTACTGCAAAACTGTACACTGTAGTTAGCCTCCAGAGCACACTTTGCTCTATGATTATGATTGCATTATATATTTGCACCTGCAGTAGGGAGAGCTGGCCATACTGGTTTAAGAGCCTTTTTATTATATCTCTGTCCATTCATGCAGCTAACCTTTTTACAGGGCTTCTTGCAAAGTATTTTCGCCCACTCGCATAGTCGAGTAGATTTTAAGAGCCTGTACCATTTGCTGGGGATGTTGGAAACTTATCTAAACTTTACTTTGTTTGCAGTATATGTCAAATAAGTTTCACTGTGCATGCCTGGCCTCTGGGTGGCAGCAGTGTGCCAAACTAAAGTGGGTTTGTGGCGACATTTTACAGAAAGAATTTGCAAGGCCTGACTTATCTACTAATGTCTTCAGCAGTATAAAACACTGCTGTATTGTTGCTCATTTTTGCCTCGGGTACAAGTATCTTATGGTGGCATTAAAACCATTAGTACAAAATTGCTAATCAAATGGGTTTATTTGCTAATTAAAATTTAATTAGCAGACTGCTTTTAAATTTTTGAAAACTAATTTATACCTTGACATAGCACGTGAGTATTTGTATGACAGACTGAGGTTCAGGAATGGAAGTTGTGATGGGGATTTGGTGTGATGTGTGATGTGTTGGTGAGTGAGGTGTGTGGGTGTTTGGGGGTATTGGAGAACATAGAAGGGGAATATTTTCAGCATTACAACTGATTATGATCAATTTAGTTAATACTATTAAATAGGCATGCACATTAAACCAAAAATGTAGCCAAATAAAATGCTGTTCTGCCAAGCCAGAGACATCTGGGACTCTTCCTATTAAATGAATACAAAAGATACATAATAATACCCTGGCTCTCTTGTAGCCTTGCACTCTGCATATTTCCTGCAATGTGGCAATCTTACACCATCCAGGTAATACAAAATGTCCTGCAAAAATGCTGCAATAAAGGTTTGTGCCACAAAATTTGCCATTTCATGCTGCAAAATCCTGCAAGGTCTGATTGTTGGCCCTGGTATATCCACCTAGCCTGAGGGTGCCTGCAGGTTGCAATGTTGTTGGGCAACACATGTATACATTCTTGTCTGGATTCCCTGTTAACTGGGAAGGACAAAGACTGATATGCAGGGAAATTTCTTCTGTCAAAAGAACAGTGAGCTAAAGACTTGGTTGAGACTCTCCCAGGGGCCATCCACCCAAAAACAAGTCAATGGGCTGTGTTCGTGCTGGTAGTTTCGCAGACGCCTCTGTTTTGCATTTTGAAATGCGCCGCCCTCCACCGGTGGAACTGTGCAGTAGTGCATTTGGCCAGAATACCGAAAATGCTATGCAACCAATGTGTGGTTCGCAAAGCATGTGTTTCTGGTGCCTGTTCATATGTTTAGTTCCACCATCCGGGAGTGTTCAACGTTTTTGCTTCAAAAGTCAAAGGTAGGCTTTGACAGGGGATTTCCTGCCAAACTCTTGCTCTCCTACGTGTGTAGGCAACCACTGTACATGCACCCTCCCTTTTTAATTCCCCCCAAGATCCCCTCTTCCCTCCCTACCCCCCCCCTCTCCCGCTTTCAGATGCTTGCAGCAGTAAGCACTGGAATGTAAACGGTCTTCACCGGAATAGAGATCAGACAACCCGACTTTGATAGCAGCTTCAATTGGACACCTGGTGTGTTTTAAGGCCACCATTCGGCGTTTAGGGATGGGCCTTGCCTACCCTATCTTGCTTTAATTGCACAGGTTCCTGGGTTTTCTAGCCTACTCCATGGAGAAAACCCCAACTGTGTGAGCACTCCCAAGGTGTGCAATCATTGCCTTCCCAGGGACTACAAGGGGGCGCGTGCTCTGCATGAGAGGTTTACACGAGTAACTGTGAGGGTTCATCAACAAACAGGCTGAAAAGTAACTTCTTGGGGGAGGGCCCTTTTAATAGTGTAGTTAGTCGGAGGAGGGGGTGGGAGAGTGAAGTCAACTCCTGCATCAAATAGCTGTGCATTGTTCCAAGGGAACAGTTTATGGTATTGCGCCTCCTCTTGAAAAAGCACCCCAAAGGCTGCCTATGGTATGCAGAAGGCGGGCCAAGCTGAAGTATCCTACAAACTGGCGATGTCAGGCAACATGTTCTAGTACAATGTCATCCGGACACACCCTCGGGCCTTTTTAAGCCTTAAAAATGTACTGGGCTGTTTCTCCAAGAAGGCCACCGAATTATGGCCAAGCTTCATTTAAAAAAGGCTTGTGGAAAATGGTGGTTGATGGTTTTCTGATTTGGGTTGTCGTCGTGCGCGTCTGGCCATCAGTTTCAGAACCGGGCAGAGGAAGTACCATTGCAATGTCTAATGGCAAATTGGAATCTAGCCCTTGCCTTTCCCTGAAAATGAGAGGCTAGGCTCCACTCTCCACAGTATGAAGGAACCTGCTGTTGAAACGTGAACCTGGTCTATGCTACTGGATGAATGACTTGCCATGCTTTAAAAAGCCATATTGCACACCCTCAGTCACGCTTATATCATGTACTTCGGAAGTGGTTATGTTGGTTATTTCCACGTGGGTCATGCGGCGGGGTGGGAGGACGGTCGGACTAGAGGCAAGAACTTGCGAGCGACAGCAGGTGCCGACTAGGGGTGGTTTGAGAAACTATGGTGTTGACCTAGTGTTGATCATTGGCAAAAGCATCCCTCCTATTTCTTCTTTAGGGTGACACATCTGTCCAGTGTGGAAGGTCATGAAAAACATTTTTGCAGTGAGTCTGTACAAGGTATCGTTTTTGATCAGCTGTAATTTATTTGTATTTATAAAGCGCACAGGTGGCCTTAGGGCATTGTGGGGCTGGTACAGTTGGTTTACTTGGTTACATGAGGAAAGCAGAGTTTCTGATGCTTGTTAATGTGCATTTGATGATTGTATCTACTTAGATTCACATGCTGTGCATATGGTCCGACATCCAGTGGTAACCGCAGAGTATTGCATCTTGTTTTTCGGGGGACGTCGGCATAGGCGTGTCTGAAACACTATCCCTATCGTGACGTGTAGTACCCAAAATCCCTCACGCGCCGAGGTCCCTCAGATTGTTTTTTTCCGCCCAGATAACTGGTCGCCCTATAGCGGAGCTCTTCATGAGACATTGTTTATCTTACCGAATTGCCAGTTTAATCCCCATTAAGTCACTTCGCCGATCAAGAAAATATTCGAAGACTACGTGGGTACCGCCTACGGCTGTGGATTCCGGCACCTAAGATCCGGCGTTCAGACCTCCACGTGGTCGGGCCTTCTGGCCGGCCTACACAGTAGGGAGAGTGGGCTCGGGGTTTGCCATACTGCTATGATGTCTTTCCTCTTTTCCACTTCTTTCCTTTTTGGTCTGGTCACCCTTCCCTTCTGCTATGGAAAGGACTCCATTTAGATTCTGCCCTCTGTGAAGGGTCAGATATCCGTGGAAAGACGAGCGCACTTTGTGTACGCTTGTCTCCCCCCTAGAGCACTAAAGCGGTGTTCGGCGTTAAACTCCTAAACCTAATCCCTTAAGGAGCGCTGGTTGAAGCGGTGGGCTATGTACGGTATGTCACGTGTGGAGCCTCCCTCCCCTGCCGCGACACCAGCCGAGAGTGACGGGGGTACATCTGATGACCAAACGTCCAACGCGGACGTTGTAGACCTTGAGGTGGACGATTCTAGAGCCGCCACGACCAGGCTCGACTCCGGTCTTGCTACAGGGACCACACCTGGTGACAGGGGCGTACAATTGCACAAAACACACAACCTAAGCGCCCTCCTCGACGACCTCGTCGAAGGCGCAAGGGCCATCGGATCGATTTGATTCAAAGCCATCCCCCGCATCCGCAGCAGCGCATGACCGGGCTTAATAAACATAACAAAGACGCTACTCTCCAAACTACACATGGTGAAGTTTCTGAACAAGAAACTTCGAGTTTCAAGGTTTCCAAGGCCCGTGCAGGCCCGAAAACTACGAGTAGGCCTCTACCCGAGAAACCATCATCGGAGGCTTTGTCCCCGAAGATTCAGTAAGAGTATCAATAGGATTGCTACAGCGGTGGGCCTAGTACTGGTTTCGCCCACAGTTATGGGCCAATCCGCCGAAAGGTTTTCCACAGGTTTGGAAGACGATCCTGAGGATTTACGAAGAGAGCCAAATACCCCTCTAAAGCACCCTGAGGAGATCCTCCGAACGCCTTAGGGCGGAGGACCCTGTTCCTGCTCAGCTGGGTCCATTTAGGTCATCCAAGTGGACCACGGAACAATTTGAGGGTTAAATGGATCAGCTGGAGCAAGTTTTCGGGGCTTCTGATCAACCTCCGCCGAAAAAAGCTCGGGTAGACCCGAACCCTCGCACACGAGTTGCCCAACACCTAGATGTTCAACACTATGTTGATTATCAAGAAGCTGTCCAAAAGGACACGTATAGAGACATCTATACAGAAGAAGAGGAGACTTCTTTTCTGGACAATTATGGGGAAGATCAAGGCGCAACGGACAACTGAGAGGACCCCCAGCAGGACGATCACAATTCTGATATCGTTTGCCTCGACTCTTCCCCATCCACACCGGTTCAGCAAGCTCCCCGGTGGATGATCAAATGGCTTTCAACATGTTGAAAAAAGGAGCGGAATTCTTTAAAATTGCCACGCTTGAGGCATTGCCTGAACAGGATTTTGCGGAAAACATTATTAATGACAAGCCTCTGGCAAGCTAGTCTATCCCTCTCTTGAGCTCTGTAAAGAGACGGCTGGCCCCTTCTTTACTCACACCCGCTCAGACTAGGGCTGTGAACCCAAGGGTCAAACTCTTCCGGCCCTCCCCACCGACTCGCTTTATATCAAAGGAAAAGCAATCCCAGACTCGCTGGTGGTGACCAACACTCGCAAGAGAGCAGGGGGTTCCCCTTGCCACGGGAGAGTCACCCCCAGACAAGGAGTCCAAAAGGTTGTATGCCTTAGGCAAACGGGTTACCTCGGCAGCTGCTTATACCGTCCGGATTGCTAATAACGCAACGTTACTAGCAAGCTACGTCGACGCCCAACTGAACCTACTCCAGGAAGGCCTCCAGGGCCAAGCTTCTCGCCATTGAGGGCAAACTTGCCAATCAAAAGGTTGTAAAGAATACCCTGGACTCCGCAGAGACAGCAGGCAGGTCTCTCGCACAGGGTACTCTCCTAAAGAGACACGTGTGGGTGCGCACGTCGGGTTTCAGGCCTGAGACCCAGGCATCCATCATCAATAAACCCATTGAAGAGGCCAACCTCTTTGGGAAGGCGGTAGACCATGCTTTGGAGACAGCCAAGAAGGAGCATGAGACTATTAAGTCGCTGCACCAGATTTCCCAAAAACCCTCTTCACAGAGGGGCAGCAATTCTCGGTGGTCCTTTCGAGGACAAGCCCGCGCCGCTCAATTTCGGCACGGGCAATTTAACGCAAGTCAACCGGCCGCAAGCCCCACTTACTACCCCCAGAGGGGTCAGAAGTGCGGAAAGAATAGAGGCAGGGGCTCCAATTGCAGAGGTGCGTCAACCTCGGGTCAGAAATGACCACCAAGTTCAGGTCCCCTCCCATGTCTCCCCGGTCGGGGGGGGGGGGCCGATTACATCTTTCCTCAAGGCATGGGAGGGGATAACTTCAGACCAGTGGGTATTAAAGACTGTCGCCCACGGTTATTGCGTGGAATTCGCCCAACCCACACAGTTCAGACCGCCGAAACATCGACGCCTTTCACCGGAACATTTGCAGATCCTGGTCCAAGAGGTGGAGGCGCTGCTGGGAAAGGACGCCATAGAAGCCGTCCCGATTCTTCAGGTAAACTAGGGTATTTATTCAATATACTTCCTTGTACCCAAAAAGGATCTTACCATGCGTCCTGTTCTAGACCTGCGCCCAGCGAACAAGTTCATAAAGCCCCAGAAGTTTTGCATGGTAATACTTAAGAGGTGATCGCATTGCTAAAACAAGGGGACTTCATGACAACATTGGATATGAAAGATGCATACTTTCATATTTCAATGCTGCCTGCGCACAGAAAATTCCTAAGGTTCGTGATTCAGGACAAACACTACCAGTTCAAGGTACTCCCCTTCGGCATAGCCTCAGCGCCACAGTGTTTACCAAGGTCCTGGCAGTGGCAGCAGCACACCTGCGCAGACTTTCAGTTCCAGTTTACCCTTACCTCGACGATTGGCTCATCACGGGGGACTCGTTTGTTTGTTTTTCGAACACCCAAAAGACAGTAGACCTACTGTTCAGCCTGAGATTTTCTATCAACAAAAAGAAATCCAGCTTAGTCCCCATCCAAGTAAAACAGTTCCTGGGAGGGGTCGGGGGGGGCTCTAATTCGCACGGAAGACTGTCTAGTCTTCCCTTCCAGCGAGAGGGTTCAGAACATGCTCTCAAGTTCCTCAGTATGTAGCCAGTCGATAGGTGACGGTACACAAAGCTATGCGTTTGCTAGGGGTGATGGCGTTGTGCATATACTTGGTCCCCCACGCGCGGCTGTGCATGCGTCCCATGCAAGAGTGGCTCAGCAGCCAGTGGTGTCAGGCCAGCGCACAATGGGAAGATCTGTTGTCTCGCCAGCCCTCGTCTCTCTGCAGTGGTGGTCGAGGGAGAACCTCTTGAAGGGGAAAACCTTCACCATCCCTGCAGTGGAAGCCACTCTCACGACAAATGCATCTCTCACAGGGTCGGGGGCTCACCTGCTTCAACGGACAGAGCACGGAGTGGTCCCCTGAGGTAGCGTCCAACCATATAAACCTACTGGAGCTACTAGCAGTGTTCAAAGCAGTGAAAGCCTTTCATGAGCAACTGCAAGGGAAGACGGTGCTGGTCCTAACCTACGGCACAACAGCAATGTATTACCTGAACAAGCAGGGGGTTACTGGCTCTCCAGGGCTATCCAAGCTGTCCCAAAACATCTGGATATGGGCTCTCAAACACAAGATGTTCCTGATATCCCAACATGTTCCAGGGGAACTCAATCTTCTGGCAGACGTACTCAGCTGAGATTTTCCTCTGCCAGAAGAATACGAATGGCGTCTGCACGAAGACATTGTATCCAACGTCTTCGCAGAATGGGGGTCTCCAGAGATCGACCTATTCGTTACTCAGAAGAACGCCCAATGCCCAGATTACGCCTCCAGGTACCCCCAGAACCGATCCAAGGGGAACGGTCTCTGGATAACCTGGTCGGGGAAATTTGTTTACGCTTCTACGCTCCACCCTCCCCACCTCCTCCCCCCGACTCCCCTTCTGAACAAGATAGTGCACAAGATTCACCAGGAACCAGTCACCATGATTCTGGTGGCTCCCATGTGGGCCCGCCAACCCTGGTTCGCGCACCTGATGGAATTGTCCCTATCCCCACCAGTCAAGCTGCCCTGCCCGTACAACATGTCTCAGGACAGGGGGGAGACTCTGCACCCATGCCCACAAACTCTGAATTTAGCAGCCTGGCTCCTGAAGTCCTAGAGTTTGGACAGCTGCAACTCCCTCAAAGATGCATGGACATACTGAGGGAGGCAAGAAAGCCTAACACGTTATTGCTGGACTCTGGGTTAGTCTTCAATTCCTTAAAGGTTCACCTAGCGGCGTTGTCAGCCTACACCACGTCACAGCAAAAGGTGTTGTGGTGGAAAGTACCTGTGATTAAAGCCTTTATGGAAGGGGTTAAAAGAATGTATCCCCCCCATCACTCACCCAGCCCCAGGGTGGAATCTAAATGTGGTTTTAACTAGGCTCATGGGACCCCCTTTTGAGCCTATGCATAAAGCTAGTCTGAAAGACCTGACTTACAAGACAGCTTTTCTAGTAGCTATCCCTTCTATCCGAAGAGTTGGCGAACTACAGGCCCTCTCGGTCTTGGACCCCTTTGTTACAGTTCACAAAGATAAAGTAGTTCTGCGCACTCATCCCAGATTTGCGCTGAAATTTATTTCAAAGTTCCATTGAACCAGTCAATCGAACTATCCACGTTCTTCCAGAGACCTACTAACATGGCAGAAAGAAGCCTTCACACACTAGATGTGCGCAGGGCAGTCATGTTCTACATGGATAGAACTAAACCATTGAGAAAAACTAAACAATTCTTTGTTTCAGTGGCAGCTGGTAGAGAAGGGGACCCTGTCTCTAAATCAGCAATATCAAGGTGGATTGTCAAATGCATCACACTGTTTCTCTCTTGCAAAGAGAGAACTGCCCTTCAAGCCTAGAGCACATTCTACTCGAGGCACTGGGGCATCCATAGCATTCATTGCAAATGTTCCTGTAGAGTCCATTTGCAAAGCGGCAACCTGGAGTTCTATACACACCTTTACAAAACACTATTGCCTAGACACTCATTCTAGGTCTGATTCTTGGGTGGGACAAGCAGTACTAAGACATCTTTTTTTCTATTGTTCCTTCTCACATCCCACCTCACAACTCTGGGTACTGCTCGCTAGTCTATGCACAGCATGTGATTCTAAGCAGATTAACAAGCATCAGAAGACATGCATTACTGACCGTAATAGCATTTCTGATGATTGTATCTGCTTGGATTCACATGCGCCCTCCCTACCTCCCTGCTCGGGGTGGAAGGAACATAGACTTCTTACTACTTTCCCTCTTCATGTACTCACTCCCTCAAAGCAGAAATAATACTATCGGAGGGACCTCTGCGCGTGAGGGATTTTGGGTTCTTCACACGTCACAATAGGGATAGTGTTACAGACACGCCTATGCCGACGTCCCCTTTTGGTCCCTGAAAGACAAGATGCAATACTCCGCGGTTACCACTGGATGTCGGACCATATGCACAGCATGTGAATCTAAGTAGATACAATCATCAAATGCTTTTATGGTAAGTAATGCATGTCATTTGAACTCCATCTATCAACACAAACATTCTTTCAAATTGTTTTGATCAAAATGTGCCTTTTGTAGTCATTGATGACCTAGAGAGCTCTACAAAGGGTGACGCACTTGGATTTTTCGCTGTCTGTATCTATTAACCGATCCATTGTTTTTTAGTTTTATAATAATGTAACTATTACATTTGTAAGTTATGCATTTATTGGTACTAGGACATGGAGGAAAATCTACAACCAGCTGGACAAAACGAAAAATGTGGCTTTACAAAAGTTTTGAAAGTGAAGGGGCACTGCTCGCCAAGAATCCAATTTGCAACAAACCCGCAAAAGGAAATGAAAAACACAATCTCACGTAGCAACAGCACCGGACCCTTGCAGCCATTATGTGAAAGCATCGCGGACGACAGTGAAGCAAAAATACTCAATCGAACAGGCCATGGAGGCATCCAGTAGGACTACGAGTAACACCCTACCAGAACCCCAATAACTAGAGCAACATTTAACCAATTCGAACCAAAAAGCGAGGAAACGTTTAGAAACCTACTAAAAGAATAAACATGGCAAGATCTCCCAGCAACCCATGCCCACCGGACATCTATACTCGCCCTTAAAACGCCAGCCCTCTATGCCCGATTTATAATGAACCCATCTGTGAACTTAGAATGGTACCAAAATCTTATAAATCGGCAAGTATGAAACTGCTCTTAAGAGGAGATGTTGAAAACGGATGGCCCCACCAACTACAGACCCAAATAAAACTTGTCCTACCCGGCACAGATCTTGGAGAAACATGTGTATAAAGAACTGCCCAACCATGTGGCAACTGACGACAGACCCATCAGAGGCACTGAAATGGCACTCCTCCATAAGTGATGACATAAAGATAAACGTGGACGGCACCAAATCTTCCCTCCACTGGACATACCAGCCGCCTTTGCAATCATACACCCGACTCTAATCAAGAGACTGGAAGAGTCGTATTCAAAACTCTGCAATACCATGGCTGAAATGTCCTCACTGGCGGAACCGAAAGAACCCATTTCTCCAATATTTAACATGGTCCTAACTAAGGTCCTGCAAACTCATGGACTGACAACCTACAACTAAGCAGACACCGAGCTGCTTGTCAAGTTGACTGCTAACAACCCTGACAAGCCCTCTAATAAATGCCTCGCTGATGTCAGCATCTTAAACTAGACCTAACCAAAACTGAAATTCTGATCGGTGAGACAACACGCTAACAGCCTTCTCTCACTTGACCCAGATTATGCGAATGCAACCTGAATCCTTCAGTCATTTTTAAAAACTTGGGAATACTCGTGGACTGTGGGCTCACTCTGGAAGCGCAGGTCCATGCAATAGCAAAAATGTAATATCCCTCTTTGGCTAAAAGAGGGATTCTGTCTTAACTCACCTTCCCACACCAAACCCCTTTATTGTTTCCTTAGTATTAAGAATAGACTGAGCATTCCTAGGTCGAGACTATTTGCATAAACACTTCACCAAAAGAACGACAAAACATCCAAAACACAGCTCCAAGTCTGCTCCCAAGACTAAACCGAAGAGACCCCCAACTCCAGTCCTGAGGTCTACATTGGCTAACAGTAAAGAAACCAATTTCAAACCCCACTGCATTGCCCATGGATCGCTACACGGCCAAGAGGCTGAATTCTTCCAAGCAAAAATCACCTGATGCCAAGCCAGAAGGGCCTTAAGATCTAGCACCAACCTCCAAATCTAAGCAAGACAATGAGAATGCGACTCTGAAGAACCGCCTCCTCCATTTCCATAGCCAGGCTATGGAACTAGTTGCCAAAGGAAACCTGAATGACTGAAGACCACCCCAACCACCCGGAAACTGCTAACAACCTTGTTAGTCGACTCACTGGGATAAAAACGGATTGATCAAGCACTACACAATCCACCTTACGGTGAAGCCAGTACAACCCCCCCCCCCCCAACTAATGCCCAAACCACACTGAGAATCTGCACCCCTATGCAAAGCTGAGGTCTACAAAAATAAAAGGTCTACCTGAGCAATAACCAGAGACCGCACAAGCCTACTAACCAGTTCCTTTCCTTTGCCACCCTCACCAACCAATCAGTTACCACACTTGTGACTACCGTGCCACCTCGCTAAAAGACCAAAACCGCACATCACTTCATACATACTCACAGATCCAAATAGCCGCCAACACACAACAGTCCGTGGATGCCGCCCACCCAGAGGAGACCACCATCCAGCGTTTGAAACAAAGCACATCCAGAAAGCACTGACGCCAGTTACTTATCCCTCGCTTCTTCTGTAACCATGCTGCCTGCTTTACCTACCGCTCCTGGAGACCGAGGAAATGGCAGCGTGCACAGTATAAATCAACATTGCTGATCAATGATAGCAAGTATCGCTTTTCTACCCATGATTGACAAGTTCGGCCTACAACGAGCTGCAGGCCATTGGAAGTCTCTGGTTGGTGGTGCACAGCTGTCCGCTCGCCTGTCGTTGGGAGGAGTTTTGAGATTCGGAGGCGAAGTCCAAGCAGCTTCTCCAAGGACTTTGCAAGGGTTCCTTGCACTTTTGTCTGCAGACACTAGTTAGCTAGGATCCAAATTAAGATTGAGGAACCCTCTTGAGTATTGGTCTGGGCCTACTTCTCGTTTGAGGACTTTTACCTTGACTTGCCGAAGATGTTGTTTTTACAAAGATGCAAACTATACATTTGTGTCCCGTTTTATAAAGCTTCTTGTGTTCTCTTGCTCACTTTCCACCCTTTTGCAAACCCAGTTCATGTTGGATAGCTGTTTGAATGGCGCTTGTTGGCAAGGGAAGTCGAAAGTGCCGGTTTCTTTTAGGATACAAGCAGTCGGCGACTGGATTGTAAAGCCCTGTTTTTTATTTATTTTGTTAGTCGCCCTGTACATCCTCATTCCCGGGGCATATAAAGGATGGTGGATTCTTACCCCAATTAATGACTCTTGGAACTTTGGAGTGATCACTTGGCGAGGAGTCTTGTGATGCACAGGCACCAACGTCTCATGGTGTCCAACAACGTAGTGGTTTCAGCTCCTGCAACTCAAATGCTGGGACCTTTGCCAGGCAATGGAATGGGCCAAGCAGGGAGCTGGTCTGCATTTAGCCTGCTGGCTCCAGGCTCACTTTGATAGGCTCTTACCCCAGGATTCAAGCAAAAGCTCTGGGGGGTGAGACCATTTGGGCTGTGCTGAGGTTTATCTGTGTGTGGTTCAAGCAGACGTACAGGGTCTTGCGCAGTAGCATTCCTCCAGACTGTTCAGGTGGAAGAAATTCTCTACCGCTGGCTGATGTGACGTTCAACTGTTTGGCCGAAACCTTGGCTTCGATGCCCGAAACCACTTACAGGCCTTGCGCCAGAAATGCAATGCTTCACGGCTACTTCTATTGTACTGCGCAGTCGAGCTGCACTTGTAGCGGGTAGGGAGGGCTGTTTCGCAACTGAGGCACTGTCTGCTCCAATAACCGTCGTTTAGTATGCCGAAAGCGAAGCATGCTCCACTTCCCAAGACCACTGCCCTCTCCACCTACACCAAAAGTGAATGAGTAGTTGAGACTGCAAGCGGTACATAAACCATGCAACCTTGACAGCTCATTACAGCAACGCAGCAGGCCGCCACCCAATGCAGGGATTGAGAATGGGGCTCGTCACCTGTGCCTGACTGGCTCCGCGGCCTGGAGTAGGTGGGTGAAGTGGTAGCTGTGCCCGTGGTTATTGTAATGTGCGTCTTCCAGGCAGCCGCTCTTTTTTAGATCGTGTGTTTGTGTGTTTGTTTTGGCACTTTATGCATGGTGCCAACTAAGCGTGCATGGAAGTGCTTTTACCACGCTCGGAAGGGGTTGAGTAACACTGCACCCAATCTCGCACAAAGAATCGAGTGGCGCTCAGCCAATGGCAGACCATCCCTCAAAATACACCATTGTGGAATGGTATTGGGCAAAGGAATTAATCGTTTCCCAGACTGGCATCGCATATATCTGTCTGACTTGCTTCCAGGCTCACTACGGCTGCCATTCCTCGGATACAGGCATCCTGTGGCTCAAGATGACCGCCTCCTCGCACACGTCCGAGCGGCTGCAGCTTGGTGATTGCGCCTCGGGAGCGTAGGTTGTGTTTTTGGGTTGCAGGAGGCATTATTTCCCCTGGCCACCCCCTCATCCTTGGCGGCTCTGCTCTTTCCTAGCTCTTCCAATTCTCCGTGGCCCAGATTGGTAGATTGCTAGAGCCGCACGACCTAGAAAAGGCTCATGAACTGAATCGCCCAGGGTAGCCTTGCCCAGGCAGTAGGCGATCAGCCGCCTCCACACAAGCCCAGTCCCACTCCTGGAACATCCCCCCCCCCCCCCCCAAGGCTTGTAAAGTCTACTTTTTACTTCCTTCCCTCCAGCCCGTGCTCCAGATACGAATTGGAAGTGGGAGTATTTACTCCCTATTTTTTAAGTTGAGTAAAAATTTTTTTTAGGGGGTAAAAATGTAAGTCAATCCCAATGCAAGTATTTTATAATTGTGTGTAGAAATGTTTTAACTGAAACAAATCTTTTGTAATATTTATTTGTACCTAGTTATTCATGTACATTAAAAGCTACATGTTTACTTCTTCCAATCGGGCAGTTAACATAGTTTCTTCCTGTGGTACAAGGTGCGCTACTGTCTAAGCATACCCATGGAGTTGTGGGGATGAAAGGGGTGCAGTATTCTACATGTCTATTTTTCATTTTTTTTTTGGTTGACAGTATTTTTGTGCCCTAATTTTATTTTTGGTAGCATTTGTCTATTTGTGGGTAAAAGTGGACGCTGCCCCCCCTTATCTGTAGTGCTGTCTCCAGCAATCTTTTGTCCTATACCAGTTTACCTCTATAGCACAGGTGCATGGACTGTTTCCTTATCCATTTGTGTGTGTGTTTCTTGATAAATCCTAGCATTGCCACAGCAGTTGCACGCTGAAGCCAGTTCAAAGCCACAGCACAGCTCCTATTCTATAAACCCACTGATTAATCGGCTCCCTGCCAGCCCTCAAGTCAACCACATGAAATGCACTGTCACCAACTGAGTGCATCCTGTGAACTGTTTGGTTAGCCATTGAGTCCATAACGCATCCACTTCATTACATTGGCATGCAAGTTTCCTGTCATAGGACATTTATCTTTGCATGATTTCTTGAACCCGTAGCATAGCTTCATCAATTGCACTGTGGGGGCAGATCAAGCGTAATATATCAATTCCATAGCATAGCTTCAATTGCCAGTCCTGCCTATCGAATCCTAGAATTCCATCATTTGCACTGTTAACAATCCGTCGCATAGCTGCGCCTAATTATGTTAACGGCTCCATGTGTAACATAGCTGCATCCGTTTTTCTTACGTGCTCACTCCACAGCATCAATTGAAGCGATAGCACATGTTTTGTTTTCCTTGCTGAACTCCTAGCATAGCAATATATATTTGTGGGTTACCTGTTCTGATCCATAGCGCATCTAACCAATTATGTGGTTACCGGGCGAACCCATAGCATCGATTGCACTGCAATACTAATTGAATCCACAGCATGCTGTGACAAATTAATTTCCCCCAGAAGGTGCCACCCCCTTTGGGACTAGAGAGGTGAGCCTGCGAAGCCTAAAATCCCCTACGGGGGGGACATGGCAAGCGGGGCCCCACTGGTGCTTCACGAGGCGCGACGTGGCTTCAGACCTATGCTGGGTACAGGCTCCATCTTGACTTCAATATTTGGTACCCTGAGGACAAAGCAAAGCGAATGACAACAGGGTGCACTCATGCTTCTGGACATCTCGGTAGCTCTTGCTACCATTACTCGCCCACTTTTTTTTTTCTAAAAATACCTGAAGATATTACAATAAAAGGAACAGCCCTACCCTGGTTTACTGGTGCCTCACCAACAGAACCGAAATGGCCCCCTACAGATTCCGGCTATGTCGTTTGAACTGTGGAGTACCACAAGGCTCCACGTTGTCTTTGTTCAACAGCCACATGACTCCACTAAACTATGCAGAAAACACTCATTTCTGCAAACTGCTAAATAACCCTTCAGCTAATGCCAGATATTGAAATCCCCATGGATGACTGTTGAGCACAAGCCTTGCACAATCGTCAATGTTAAGGAACCTCTGAACAATTGAACGTATCCTCCTACTAAAGCCTTAAGTGAGAGCAGTCCTAAGCGGCTTCTTCCAGCTTTGACTCCTACCACCTTACCGTTCGTTGACTCACAGGACCAGCTCCATAGACTAAATTACTCAAATAGCCTTGACCTAGGACTCCCAGAATTACCTTACTGTGAAGTTACAAGGAGCATAAGATGTGGCCGCCCCCTGGGAAGAAAAGGTTTGAACAAATTACCCTGGCTCTCTTTCAAAAAATGCACTTCAGAGCCCTCTGCATTGCCTAGTGTGCTTACTGTGGAAAGTGCCCAGTTTGCTTTATAAAACATGTTCAGTCTTTGCACCCTTCAGGACTCTTGCATCAAGTAACGCTGCACTAGTCTTTGTTCCGACATCAAGACTGCATCCTTTGTTCATATTGGCCACTAAACTTGAACTCCTTACCCAATCCTCTGTGCATGGAAGCGAACCAACAAACTTTCAAGTAACTCAAAACATGGCTCTTCAGATACTGTCCAGACTAACCCACTGGCGACCATTAATCGTAATTCGTGCAGCTTTTAGCCGTCTAAAGGACCAATTCAACTGAGCTCTTCCATGAAGGAGTTTAATCTGCTGAAAGTAAGCAATGTACCACACACACACACAAGTGAAGAAATCCTTGTATCAGACCATCTGCCTCCTTCCTACTACTTGCTGCTTAATTTTAGCGTTTATCAAGCCACCCACATGTTCTGGCGTGCTACAGATTCCTTTCTCTACATCCACTCCTCGCCAAAGCACCCACCAGTATCCGCTCAATCCTAGGACTGCCCTTACAGCTAACATGCCCCAGGGATCCTCTTCCCGCCCGAACAAAGCAAAAGTAATTTTCCTCCCACAGGTAATGGGTGCTTTCGACCTGCGCTTAACAGCTCAGCCTTTTAGCTCCTTGCCTGCCCCACTGTCGGTACACTCTACTCCCATGGACAGCGAGACCAACATTAATGGTAGAAGGCCGCTATTCAAGCCAAGTACATGTTTTCTTCATGAATCACAAAACAAATTCATTTTTAATGAATACAAAAAAATGCAAATTTTTTGAGTAATTTTGGGGGTTCCCACCCATATCCCTGTTTAATACTCGCCCCCCCCCCCCAAAACTGCTATTCCCATTCCCAATCACATGTATAGATCTGACAAATTAGTTATTATCTTTTTAGGTGTTTTTGGGTTTGATAAAAATTCAATTCGTCATTTTGTATTAGTTAAAATTGCTGCATACCGTCAAGACAACTTGACCTGATTAGATGGTACCGGTCTTGGGATCGATCACCTTGGTCTTAATGTTTGTTTAGCCTAAAATGCTCTTGTGCCTTAATCATTTTAGACCAAACGTCAAAAATCTGGCTAAAATATTCACTGTACAGTGTGATTTGAGACCCTAGTTGTGCATCAGTTAATTATAAATACTAATTTTACTTTTTCAGACCTATTTCATGGTTTTATGGGGTATAAAAAAATCGTGAGCACCAACCCCTCTTAAGCTGATAATTATATATCCAGTACTTTCGTCTAAACTTGTCCCAGCTTCAAAAGGTTTTTTTTTCTTCTTTTTTATTTATTTTTTGCTTGCGTACTCCTATACGGAACACTGCCTGGGCTCTTGCTTGTCTTCTAAACTGCATGCGTGTACAGGTTGCGTTCATCAAAGCCCCCCACATCCATGCAAACATCTTTGGTTTTTGACTGCCAATGTTGGGCTTGGATAAACCTGGGGTGAGTAGGTGCTGGTATGCTTGTCGTAGGAATGCCTTTTTGTGTGCTTGTCCTGCTTGCCATCGGTTCAGCACAGCATTTCCTTGCAGAGGCAACAGTAACTGCTTACCTCGTGAAACTAAGGTTTCAAGTTCGATTAAGCTTAACATGCCCACCTTTTCCGACCCGATGCTTGCTTTCCTCCATTGTTGTTGTAATGGCTCCCATAATGAAATATAATCAACTTGGCAAATCTCCATCTGGAACTTTTACAGCTTCAATTTTGAAATTGGTTTTGAAGGCGGCGATTACTGGTGTATTTAAATCTGCTCAACGAGTTGTATGCTACCTCAAGAGTTCTTCCTGGTGAAAGCTGGGCCTTTCTATCCTGTGGTGACCTATTAAGCCAGAACTCGTGTTGTAGTCTTAAAGACTTAGGTCCTCATGACTTGTACAATCGATGTGCTTTGTTTAATTCCTTTTTATAATTTAATTTGAACAAACATTTACTTTTTTTGAAAAGTATCGCATGGTATTTATTTTAGTTCATGGTATTATATTGGCTACATCGGTTTGAAGTGGTTTTGTTTTCTAACAAAACTGCACTGTCCATACTGTTCTGTACTATGTTCCTTATTTCCTTTATGTGCTTGTGGTTTTTTTTGCCTTTTCCCATCTGTTGCCGAGGATGATGGAGTTCTGGCCCTATAATATTTTTATTCTTTTGTGCCCGCAAGTTGCGGCCTCTAAACTCCATCCATGGGGGTGATCAGGAGATCTAAGAGTCGTTTGCTATGTTTGTAAGGGCGTCTGTTTGTGTTCTTCTTTTTGGCAGGCACGGCTCAACCCAGTGGCTTTCAGAAGAATGCTCAGGGTGATCCAATCTTTCTTGGTCCTACTTTAGTCTGTGCCCTGTTCTTTTGAGCCGTGTTTGACTTGCATGGTGTTTAAAAGCAAAAAGCAAAGGTGTCGAATGACTCGCATGCAGGTGGTGTGTGATCTTTTGTTGGTGTCTGCACTCGTTTTCTGGGCCCACCATCATGTGTGGCTTCTGTTCTTGTGTACTAAATTCGAGAACATTTGATCACCAGAAGTTAGTAAATTGGGGCTGTGGGGGTCGAAATCACAACTTTACGACGAAAGGTAAGCTGGTAGCAGAGGAACCCGCCTCCTTCTCCCCCCCCCCCCCCCCATGTTGGGCTTGTCGGAATGGGTAATATTAAAGAGTCTCCAAAGTGGGAGAGTTGTAAAGGTCTGCTGGGAAAAACGGAACACCCTTCAGCCCCATTGTTGAGACTCTAGGGGGGACTTTCCTTAAGAGTGAGGGGCAGGAGAGGCCAACTCTTCAAATAAAATGGAACACGTATGCACAAAGGGAACCTATTTTCGAGGTGTTCTTTTGAACTTTAAAGCCTAGCAATAGAAAGTAGGCGCAGGTACTTTATTTTTAAATTGCAATTGTGAATTGTCTTTTTCGGCGTTGGTTTTGAACCTTTTAAAGATCTATGACGTCTTTAAATGCACTGTTCTGCGTTCTGTTCAAAGGCTCCCATTTTTAATGGCTGTGGGAACTGGTTCCCAGGGAGATTTGCCCAGGATTTGCGCTTAGCTGGTGAAAAAGGGGCGGGACACTGGTTTTATGGGGCCGTTTCTGGAAGCTTTGCTTCTTGTAGTAATCGCCCACTCACCATGAAACCAACTAACTATAACTTGGAATTGCAAAAGTAAATGATCAGCGTGGGATCTGCAGCGCTCGGTAAAAATGAGCTCTGCACAGGGCTGGCTGGAGACAACACCGCCCTGAATTAACCCTTGGGACCAGTCGCCCACCGTTTTGTGTTGGCTGTGCTTAAAACCCCTGAAGTGCCAGCCTATTAAATTTGTTTTTGCTAGTACATTTTGACTACAGAATCTAGAATTTGGAAAAAAGAAAAATCCTAAAGATTGTTAGGGACTTGCAGATTGGACCGCACAGCATTCGTCCAGATTTATCAGAAACTTGGGCCCATCAAAGACTCCCACTGCAAGAACAGAAGACTCAGCCATGGTGTCAGTTTATTACACGGCCCATGCTAGCCAGGGAACTCTGTGACTGTGGGGCACAATAAAACACTTTATTTTTAGTAGGCCTCCAACCCCACTAGCACCCAACCTCTACCCGCATCCCGTGACACAATGGACTAGGATCCAGGCCGGGGTGTATTAATAAGATATTGTGTTCATTTGATGGCAACAAGGATAATCCAAATGCAACCACCACCAAAATTGTGGCAACATGAAGGCAACATCCTATCTAGAGCGACCAAGTGGAAATGGACTGTTACACTCGCTTTTGTTTTAATGACTAAACAGGTTTATAACTATTGCACACAGTGATGGCACCTACAGTTAACCACTCGCCCCCAAACCTCAATTGAACTTGATTCCTTTGAATGGAAGGCAGTGCCGAGGAGTAGGAATATAGGTGTAAATCGGTTTTGGGGCGAACCCCCACCACCCAATATGGGAAGCCAGCAAAGAAAGGGAAAATCTGTTTTTGGAGCCAAATGGAAGAATGTGGTTTGGATTATTTCTCACAACTGCGAGGGGACAGAATGGAAGAAAATTTGCACTGCTTACACGTAGACGGGCAGAGTTTTAGAGAATACTAATCGGCATACCAGGGAAAATAGGGCAGTAGGAATGTTTTAGGGGAAAGCACATGCAAAGGGAAAATGCAGTGGCAAATGGAATTTTCTTTACACTGAGGCTTATAATAACAGGTAGGCTCTGGGAAATGGGTTTAGCTCACAAAACTAAAATTGGCTTTGGTTCAGGCTGACGGATGCAAAGGGGAATGACACGGGCAAATGGAATTTCGCTTAGCAGGGCATCATTTAAACACTGGGACACATTTGTTTTTTTTCAGATCATAATGGGATTGATCCTTTTGGGCAACACTCTCAAACACTGGGAGAAAGATTGTTGGTTTTGAACTCCAATCCTGATCTTGTGAAACTCAATGAATACATTGATTTACTTACAAAAATATTGTGGATTTACAGACCAATGAGGGGTTTTTCAATGGTGATATTGCTAACCTACAAAGGCAAACGAGCTTCTATGGGGAGATGGCTGAACTACACTGGCAATTGGGGTTTTCAATGGGGAGATAATGGATGCTCTGCTACAAAAATGAAGGGCTTATGCGATTTAGGGCTGGGGTTATTGCTACTTGCATAGCAAGCCTTTGTTTAAGGATCAGGAAAAGCCGGCTGCATCTCGGGACACTCTGGGAAGATAGGGCAGGGGGTCTGGTCACTCCACTCTCGGATGGTAAGTTTCAGCAGCCTTCTCTCGTCCTCCTTTTTCTGTATTCCCTGGTTGTTGCGTGGGTGTCCTGAGTACCAGTACCCCTTATATAGCAGAAATGACATCATTAATTTTACAATCTAGAGGAAGTACCCTGCAATAATCCCTGCTACTAGGATTGGATAGTTACCCTCTCTCTACCCCCCAGTCAGGATTGGTTTAAGAGTTGGAAGCACCATCTGTATTTTTTTTTTATCATTTGGCACTCCTTTGTTCTCCACCTTTTTGGCAAAAACTAGTTATGTATGACAGCTTCATGTACTAGCAACTGCCATATGAAACATATATTCCGTTTTAGGTGATAATGGGGAATAAGATAAGCCGATTGCCAAATCCGTATGATGTAGCATGGCCATGTGTCACATTTTTGTCGTTTTAATAAAATGTACAACCATTATGAATATGTAAATTCTCAAGCATATTCCTAATTTCATTTTCCACCCACTCACTGAAATCTAGTGTAACTGGCCTTTAGTTTCCAGAGTCGCAGGTAGATGCATTTTATACGCCCAGAACCGCCTGGAAATTGCATGAAAAATTGCATAAAATGTAATTCATGCTCAGTCTGATTGCTGTGCAAAATACCTAAAATGAGTCTCTTAAATTAATGGTGAGTGTTTCTGTCAGCAAATGGGGTGGCTGCTTTATCCTCCACAGCCATCTGTTTCCCTTGGTCAGCCTGTGACCAGAGATTTTTGAGTCTCTTTTGTTGTTAGTGTGTGCTCTTTGGAGTGGGTGCAACACAGTCACACCTTTTTTAGTTCTGCTTCAGCCAAGGTTGGCCTGCCCTTGAAATCCCTGCTTTTCTGCCAGCTAGTCTACAGAATAGTGAATTGACACCTTCAGCAGCATCACATTTTATTGCGCGGTTATTCTATGGGAGGTGTGACATCCAGCTGGAGTGGGGCTTTTCATTGTGAAGTTTTGCACCCAGCCAGAACAGGTTTTTCCTCAAGTGTCTCTAACTGTAATTGGAGTTTTGTGGGCAAACCATGATATGCATTGCTTTGGTCAACCCATGCATCCTGCTCTGCTTTCCTGACATTTTTCTGTGAGCAGTGATATCTTTCCATTGTGGCTTTTTAAAACCGGTTTTATTTGCAAACGCATGTGCAGGCTGTTTTTGCTTCCAATGTTTAAAAATCCTGTTTTCCATGTCACAGGATTCCTTGATTCCTTCTGTGAATTAAACTGCTGCTTGTCCGTTGATAATGATAGGTCGGCCTCTTTTCCCATGGTTCTTTTGCTTTTTCATGCACAACAAAAGAAAAAGCAAGACTGTTTTTGTTGCAGTGTTTAAATGGCTGCTATTCATGTTATGTTAAAGATGTTAAAGACTTTTTGGGGCCTTTAAATGCACCCCACAATGGGGCAAAGTATACTGTCTTTATTCAACACCGACAGGGATCATACAGGACAAATAATTCACCAGCATTCTTAGCTTCTGAACCTGTGTCACATGGTTTTAAGCCCATGTGACATAACAAAAATCGGGTCCACCCCAAAAACCTACGGAGTGTCCTCATAGGTCAGTCTGTGCAAACTATGTATATAAACTATACATTAGTCTGTTTATTTGTCCCCCATATCGGGTGGCTCCACCTGAGACTACCCCCAAAAGTTACAAGCTACTCTGTTGCCGAGGCGCAAGAAGACCATTGGGCCATGCAGCATTTTATACCACCTCACAAATGGAACTTCTGGTTTAGCTAGAACGGGTCCTCCCAGGCCTGGGACCCACCTGCGATACATTGGTGCAGTCGGTGACTGTCCAAAGAGCGAGTTCCTTCTTCATTCTGTGAGCCAGCAGTGGCATATGGGTCATGAGGACAATCCCTGGGACCCTCCAATATAAAATGTGCTTCTAGTGAAGGCTGGCAGTGAACTGGACATGCACTGCGCTACGTACACTTGCATTTTAATCTCCCAGGCGCAGCGCTTAGTTCAGATCTAGGCTGACTCTGAAGGCAGCACCTTCCTGGCTGTTTACACTGGGCACGTTGGAGGAAACCATGTAAATATTGGAACATTGTTATCAAGGCGTCCAGTTTTTATAGTATGCATTTGTTTCTACATCTGCTGTATTCATCAATGTTCATGTTCTTGCAATTTTTATCGGCATTTATTTTTTGTTCATGAAAAGCAGTGTTTTGCAACTAGTACTCGCACAGCGTAAAATGAGCCTAGCGCTCGAATGCCTGTGACGCTCGCAGAGGTAGCGCAGTTTTCACTGTTATATTTGCTTCGAACAAAGAGTACACACTGGACACCGCCAAATCAAAACCTCTACTACAAATTGCAATGCGTTCAAATGGATAGAATTTCATGTTTGTGTGAAATGGGGGGGGGGGGGCCGTGGAGTTGGACTGCAGCCGATCCATTTTTTTCCTTACTTTAAATCTTCCCCCTCCCTCACCCCACCCTTATTTGCGCAAAATAAACCTGCACGTACTGGAAAACTAAATTTCCACATCAAACCAAATTTATTTCGTTTTTTAAGAAGTGATGCTCTTTAAAATAAACAATTACGGCAGACCCGAGTCTTATTTCTGGTTTGCTTTACTTTAAAGGAAAGTCTCCTAATTATGATGCAAACTGAGCAAATGGCTCGACATGGAAATGACCATTTGAAGTGCTTCAAACAGTAACGCTCTTGGTGATTTTATTGTCCCCTAGTACAAGTTTATTTCTCTCAAGGTTTGAGCCGTGCGCCAAGGCAGCCTGCTGCATGCACCCTGTTGGTTGCCAGCTGGCGCTCCCCTTGTTGAAGTTTGTGTAACCAAATATTTCTGTTGGTATAGACATTTTTTTTTTTAATCTAGTGCTCTGTTACTCCGTAGCGCTGTGTTCTTTTTTTTTTTTTAAAAAAACACCTTTGGCAGCTTTTTGTTTAGTTATCGCTGTGTAGGTCCCACTTTGTTTAAAGCAGACCTTGGATCTCTGAAGCGACTACTTGGCTCGCTGAGCTAGCCATCTGACCTTTTTGGATCACCTGATTGTGTTGGTTGGGGCTGGCATAGGCGGGGCGGAGTCTCCAGTCTGAACAGGCGAACTTTCCTTTGTTTTTCGTTTTTGTTTCAAAGGGAGTCTCCTGCTCCCACCCCAGGCGGCTGATGCCGGTCTCTTCTTTGTGCAGAGCAGGTCCTGGGAGATTGGTCTTTTTCTCCATCGCCCCGCCCACGTGTGCGATGTGCAGGCACTTTGGCACTCTGCACGCATTTGGATAGGACAAGTGCCAATGTCTGCCTGGCCAGGAGACGTGCTCTTCTTATTACAGGCGCACTTTGGGGATTTCTGCAGCACGCACCCCAACGTTTCGCTGGCTGGCTGCCTTTTAATCTTCCGTTCTAGCAAATGCTAAGGTCCCCCGGGCAAGGGCCGACAGACTTGTGGCTCCTGGAGGGCATGCAGTGTTTACCCTATGGCTGTCCTCCTGACCACACGCTCCATCCCCTGTCCTGTCTCCTGGGGGTTCGGGGCATAGTTAGATTGCAGCTTTAGTGAGTTTCACGCGCCTATTTAGACTGATGTGGAGCGGTGAGGCCAGAGCCAGGGCAAGCCAGAGTGTACACTTTAAAGACTTGCCACCTTCGTGCTCCTAGTGGAGGGCCGAGGAGGAGCTTAACCGGTGTATGGACTGCAGGCGTCAACACTTGTAAGCTGTTTTGCACTACGAGTCTACGACTCCCATGATCCCTCTCTACTGACCATGCTGGCAACAGCTGATGGGAGTTGTAGTCCAAACATTTGGAGATCCAGAGGTTGCAGATCCCTGATGGCACTGCATCCCAGTCAGTATTTCCTTGCAGTGTGCTTTGCATGAAAAGCAG
Organism: Ambystoma mexicanum; assembly: GCF_040938575.1. NCBI lineage: Eukaryota > Metazoa > Chordata > Amphibia > Caudata > Ambystomatidae > Ambystoma > Ambystoma mexicanum. The sequence continues at coordinate 58,194,655 of NC_090931.1, read as the reverse complement.
TTTTGCCTTCCAGGGGATGCACCTTCATTCCAAGGAGCCAAGGGAACTGTCAAAGATGGCAGTGCTGTGAGCTGCGGGATTTGATGTTAGTGAGCTATGGCTGTGCCAAATGATGCTGGGCCTCCTGTTTCTTACTGCCGTGTGTCTGGAAGACTGTGCGACTGAGTGTTCGGAAGTGCTTGTTTTTATCTCCCGTCTTATGGGGTTGGGGGAGGAGGGCGGGGGATACGACGCCTCCTGGGTGCCAGCCCTATTGTATCCCTAAAGCCCTCCAGTTTGTCATGAGTACTCGCCACGTGATGCCCGAGGAGATTACACAGATTAGTCCAGGAAGTAAACACTTCTGTCACGCTTGTGTTTAAGAGAGGTTTCAATGTGCGATACCTGTGTTAAGGAACCAACGTGAGCGCACCATTAATCGGGTTTTTCGTACACGTAAGAATAAGATTGCGCCCCCTGGTGTCGGTCATTTTGCACGATTGCTCACAAACTTGAATACATATGATATTTTTTTTTGCCAGTCTTCCATTTTGTATTTTTTGCGTTGGGCTCTTGTTGTAATGGTAAATCGGAGTGTGAATGGTTTGGCTAGTGGTGAGAGGGAAAATGCAAGATTGCTGTGCTAGGTGCCTTTTGAAAGTACTGACGCACTATCAGTCTGTCGTTGGGTGGTTTGTCTATAGTACTTGAGGTACCTGTCCAGAGGGGAGCCTCCTGCACCTTTGGTGCAAGGATGTTAGATGGAGACCGTTATATAAGTTGATTAGAGGGGTGTAGTGTTTAGATGTTAGTTTATTCACTTGCTAAGCCTATTCATAGTTTCGCAATTACTGTTGACCTGGTATAACTTGCAGTGTTGGACCCGAACTACCTCCTTCAGTCCTATCAGTCTGCGTCCAGACACAGATGCGGTATGGTGGCCGGGAGGAACTTGTAGGCCTTGGGCGGGCATCGCAAGGCTGAATGCAAAACCTTGCTCTGGCCCAAGCACTGGAACGATGGCTGGAAGTGTGGGTTCACCAGGACTCCATGGGATTGATTGATTGAGACTTCTAGGCATCGCAAGGCTGAATGCAAAACCTTGTTCTGATATTTTATTTCTATCGCGCTCATACACTGGTGTTTCCGAGTGCGAACAAGGGAAGGGGAACAGGGGAGAACAAAACGATCTTGCCAGGCCCAGTGACATTGAGAACGTGCAAGTGCATGGGAGAGGGGCAAGGGAGAAGTGCATGGAAGGGGGGAGAAAGGAGTGTGGAGAAAGGAGAAAACAGGTAAAATAATAAATTAATAAATAGACAGCAAATAGTGGTAGTGCAGCCAGCAAGTACTGGGTAGGTCTGATAAGCGCAGGAAGAAAAGGGGGGGGGGAAACTGTATCCCAGTGGAAGTGCAGGGGGGGGTGTCGGGGTGAGCAGGTAACTGGGCCCAGGGAACGGAGGGTAGCCAGGTGCATGGTGCTGAGGGAGAACCGAATCAGCCGGTGAGGGGGGGGGGGGGGGGGTGAAGGCAGAAGCAAAGGGGAAGGTCTTGAGTTCCTTCCGGAACCGGAGATGGCTCTACTTAATTTTTAGAGTGTCAGGGAGGCTGTTCCAGAGGGAGGCCCCAGCCGAAGACGGAGATCTAACCCCAGCTTGTTTCTTTGCAAAACGACTGACCCTGAGTGAGTTGGAGGAGCGGAGAGCTCGAGAGGGGAGTTATTTGCGGGTGGCAGGGAATAACTGAAGGTATGTTGGACCCCAGCCCCAGAAAGCCTTGTGGACAATGCAGAGGGTTTTGAATGTAATCTTTGCATCCACTGGGAGCCAATTGAGAGACTTCAGAGCTGGAGAGATGCGATCCCAGGGCTTGAGGCCAAGGACAAGTCTTGCAGCCCTGTTCTGGATAAGTTGCAAATGGCGGAGAGTTGAGGCAGGTAGATTTTGTTGCAATAGTCCAACCTAGAGAGAACCAGAGCTTGGGAGACCATGAACTTCTGTGGGAAGGAGAGGAAAGGCAGAGTACCTCTGAGGAGATGCAGTAAGGAGTTTGACTTTTTGAGACATCAGCGATATGGGTAATCAAGGGTGACGCCGAGGTTCTTGGCCTCACAGGTAGGGATAGGAGTAGGCCCAAGGGAGGCCAGCCAAAGAGTGAGGGGAAAGGCTGGTGATGTGCCGATGAGGATCTCCGTCTTGCTGGCGTTCAAAGATAGTTGACTGCACACCAATTCTGAATGGCATTTAGGCAATCGGAGATGAGAGAGGTAGAGGAGGTGGCCGAGGGCAGCCTTAAAACTGAGTGGCGTCCGCATGGCACTGAAGTTTGAACACAAAATGGCAGTACAGTGGGCAAGAGTTGCCAGGTATTGGTTGAAAAGCCAGGGTGAGAGGTTTGACCCATGGGGAACACCACAGGTAGAGAGGAAGATGGATGATGGGGAGGAACAGAGTTGGACATGGGCGGGTCGATACGAGAGGAAAGAGGTCAGCCAGGCCAGAGCCTGATCGGTGATACCCAGGTTATCACGGAGACAGTTGAGCAGGATGGTATGGTTCACTGTGTCGAAGGCAGAGGAGAGCTAGAGTAGGATGAGGACCGGGGGAATGCTACAGTCCAGGTTGGAGAGCAGATCCTCACGGATATTCAGGAGAGCAGTTTCCATGCTTCTGCCAGCTCTGAAGCCAGACTGATGGTCATGGAGACGCCCAACCGAATCGGAATGAAGGTTAAGCTGAGAGATGGCCAGCTTTTCCAGGAATTTGCCCAGAAAGGGAGCAATGGAAATTGGGCGATAGTTGGCAGGACAAGAGGATCAGCCGTGGGTTTCTTGAGAAGAGGATGCACGAAGGAGTGCTTAAGAGGGGAGGGGGGAAGGATCCTGAGGCAAAGGAGTGGTTGCAGAAATTGGCATGGGCCGGAGTGAGGGTGTCCATGTGGTCCTTGATAGTCTTAGAGGAACAGGGATAGACCTGTTTTGACGGGGCTTTCCTAGATCAGACTTGTCTAGCTACCTCATTGGGGGAGAAAAGAGGAAAGGAAGAGCAGTGAGGGGGCAATGGCTAAAGGACGGGGCAATGGCTAAAGGAGGGTCAGCAAGTACAGACGGAGAGGGGAGTGGAGGAGAGGGTGGACAAGCTGTCCTGGGTTTTGCTATAAAGTGAAAGGCAATGTAACGCTCACCTGATTCCCACGGAGGCGCAGGTCTGGCTTCGAGTGCTGATGCTTCTTCAATGGTGAAGCGCAGGACTCTGAAGATGGACAAGAAGGGCCCTCTACTCTGGCTTCTCCGGCTCGCAGGAATATTCCCCTGTGCGTGAAAAGGGAGTATTACCTACTGACTGAGTTATGCTCAAGCCTCCTACTCTCTTCCAAACCTCCACGATACCCTTCCATGATTCCCCGTGAAGTGTCACCTTAGGGTCAGGAAGGATGAGCTCTCCATTCTGCTTCTGATGCAGGGGCGCGTTGAAACCCAGTTCTCCAGCATGGGGTCTGGCATGGATTCACATGCTCATGAATATTCCCCGTCGTCAGGCTGGGAATCCTCGGTAAAGAAAAAACCAGTATCAGTTTCGTTTCTGATCTGTCTTTCGTAGTAATAACCAATCACTGGTCTCTGCGTCATACTGACCACAGCCAATGACTGCCCTCTACCTAAGCCCCGCCTCTGGCAGCCATCTTCAGATTTTTACCGCACGTTCATGTGTTGGGATCCTCGTGCTATTGCTCTCGAGCGTTAGTGCTATTTTTCGCGCTTTTTCACAAAAAACTTCGATTCTTTCGGTCAAAAGAGCCTCAAGCTCCACCGATCCTACATCCGATCAACGGGGACCCGTGTCGGATTCGTCTGTGCCCCTCAAGGGTGAAGATTTCGTCGAGCTACACTTCGGAGGACTCCAGAAGCTTCTCAGGCCCGGTCTCGGAGATGGCCCAGGAGAAGGGAAGCTCGACGCCCGGAAAGCTGTTCAGGGTCTGCCCTGGATGCCAGCTGCAGAACGTCTTTAAGGAGGACGAACACTCTTTCTTCCTTTACTGCCTTCATGAGGACAAGACGCACGTGGAGAAGGACTGTGCGTTTTGCGGCAACATGTCGGAACGGACCATGAAGGACCGCCATCAACGTCTCGCCAACTGGCTGGAGGGTAAGAGCCCGTCTGGCGAGAAGAAGAAGAAATCCGAGTGGTCTTCTAAGACCTTTGAGGGCGCCCCGGCGATGGGGGCCCAACATAAGGCTAAGCACCGCGAGTCCGCTGGCACCGGGAGCGCCGAACGGTCGGGCTCTACGGGCGCCAGGCAGGGCGCACCCTCCCCGGCACCATCAACCACGAGCCAACGCTCTGGGTCGGGTAAGAGGAAGGCCGAGCACCCGGCGAAGCTCCTGGAGAGGCCCCGGTCGAGCTCTAAGGCAGAGGAGGAGCGTGGCAGTGCCCCCTCCCTCAAGGATAAGGCGGTGAGCGCACCTAAGGTGGTGAAGGCCTTGATCCATCCGACCAAGCCCTCTATCGAAACGGTCGCGGCGGCCCTGGCTCAGCCTGTGGAGGCTACACCAGTGGTGGCGACCTCGGGGCCCAGAATCTCCCTGCCTCCTCGGAGGGAGTCTTCTTTTGTGCCCATCGATAGGACCCCCGTGAAACCCTCCGTGGGGAAGAAGGGGGGGCAGGGCGTCGTCGTAGATTCGGCCTCAACCTCAGAAGAGGAGCTGATCGAGGTCTTAAGCCACGGCCTAGGCGTGGAAGAAGGCCAGCCCGTCGGAATGGACCCCGACGCAGACGACGACGACATCGTCGAGGATACCGACGGGGCCCCTGCTCGCCCGTCGGATTCCCCTCTGCCAGCGCTGCAAGACAACTCGGCGGCCATTTTGTTGGCCATACAGTCCTTATGCTCCGAGATAAGGACGAGGCTACCGTTACCGACGGAGGAACCTCTCCCGTCGGGGGATCCAGAACCGGGACCTTCTGGTGTCCCCCCTACCAAGAAAAGAAGGATCCATCCACCACCTCCTTTTCAACCGTCGCGCCCCGTCCAGCCCTCCTCCCTGTCCACCCGAGGGGATGATACGGGGACTGACACGGCAGCGACGGGTACGGACGACGAGGCATACGACTAGGATTTTCCGTCGTCGCCTCCCGCCAGGGCTTCTCCGCCCGACGAGATCGGATCTTTCCACTCCATGATCTCCAGGGCTTCCGAGCTTTTCCAACTCTGCCCTGAGGAGAAGAAAAAGGAAGGCCTCCTTTATCAGCGGCGCGAGGCCAAGAGGAAGACGGTCCTCGCAGTGCCTCTGTTGGACGACATTTGGGATGAGGGCCTTTCCCTCCTCAAGAACCCTTCCACGACGCCAGCTAGAAGTGACCGGTACGAGAAAAAGTACCGGGTCCCGGACACGGCCCCCCTGTGCCTCCGGGCGCAGCCTACCCCGGATTCCGTCGTCTCCGCGGCAGCCAGGAAGAAAGCGGGGGGGGTGCGGCCTCCACATCGACTTCCCCGCCGGACGGCGAGGGAAGGAAATTGGATGCTATGGGACGTAGAGTCATCTCGTCGGCAGCGACGACGATTAAAGCGGCCAACGCCTTGGCTATCGTGGCTCGCTACGACAGGGAGCTCTGGTACAAGATAGCTCCCCTGCTGGATTTTCTGCCGGACGACAAGAGGGCGGAGGCCCTGGAGATCCTGCAGGAAGGTGAGGTGGCCTCGGACCACGCCATCACCGTGGCGACGGACATCGCCGACACTGGGTTCCGCCAGCTGGGCAACGGCGTTTGCCTTCGACGTCGTGGATGGCTCAAAGCTACGGACTTCCGGCAGGACGTCCAGACCAGAGTCCTGGACCTGCCCTTCGACGGGAACAATCTGTTTGGGAAGACAGTGGACGATTCCCTTCAGGCCATCAAGGCGGATACTGAGACGGCCCGGGCCCTTGGAGTTCTGCAGCAACGACGGACGCCCTTCAGAGCAGCGGAGGCAAGGGCGCCTCCAAAGGTTCCGGCGGCGGTTTCGCTTCCTACCGTCAAGCGGCCCGCTCGTCGTCGCAAGAGGCCTACAGAGGACGAGGCAAGTCTAGCGGACCCCGCCGTCGTCGCCAAGGAGGTCAAGGCGGCAAGGCCGCGTCCAAGCAGGATTGAACCGGCCGTGGGGTCGGGCCCCCACCGAAGCACCCCGGTGGGAGGCCGGCTGGCGGGCTTCGTCAGCGTGTGGGAGTCCATCTCCACCGACCGTTGGGTGCTGGACGCCCTGGCCCGGGGCCACGCGCTCGAGTTTCAAAGAAGGTGCCCGCGCGTCCCCCCCGTGGCCAGGAAAGAACTTCACGCCCCTCAACTTCTCCTGGAGGTAAAGGCGATGCTCAGGAAGGGCGCCATCGAACTCGTCCCAAAGAGGCTTCGGGGCTCCGGAGTCTACTCGAGATACTTCCTTGTGAAGAAGAAGACGGGAGGATGGCGCCCCATCCTAGACCTGCGACGTCTGAACAAGTTCATCAAGGCGCAGAAGTTCCGGATGGTCACCCTCCAGCACGTCCTGGGTCAGCTGGAGGAAGGAGACTTCCTATCGTCGTTGGATTTGGAGGATGCCTACTTCCACATTCCCATCCTAAAGGGGCACCGGAAATTCCTCAGGTTCGTGGTCCAAGGGCGTCATTACCAGTTCAAAGCCCTTCCCTTCGGACTACGGTCGGCACCCAGGGTATTCACCAAGTGCCTCGCACCGGTGGCGGCGCAGCTGCGCCGCGAGGGGATTCACGTCTACCCCTACCTGGACGACTGGCTCATCCGCGCCAAGACGAGGGAGCTCGCCGTGGTCCACACGGCAAGGACCGTCCAACTCCTCACGGACCTGGGATTCTCCGTGAACTACGCCAAATCCCACCTGGTGCCCGCGCAAGTCGCACTGTTTCTGGGAGCCAGGCTCGACAGTGTCCCTTCTGGCCTCCCTGTCGGAGGAGAGGACCAGGACCATCTTGGGCAAGGTGCAACGGATGTTGGTGGCCGACGCGGCCAAAGTGAGGTCCACCAAGTCCCTCCTCGGGATGATGTCTTCCTGCATCTACCTCATTCCCATGTGCAGGCTCCGGATGCGCCCGTTGCAAGAATTCCTGGATGCGCGCTGGATCCAGACGACGGGCAGCTTCGAGGAAAGGATCAAGCTCGACGAGAGCTTCCGACGAGCGATACGGTGGTGGGGCACCCGCGCGCATCTGACGGCGGGCATGGACTTCCAGGCCCCAGCCCACCAGGAGACTGTGACCACGGATGCCTCCCTGGAAGGGTGGGGAGCGCACACCGAAAATCTGCACGCAAGGGGACTCTGGCTCCCGACGGAGAAGTCCCTGCATATCAACGTCCTGGAGCTCCGTGCAGTGTTTTGGGCCCTCGGGTCCTTCCTTCCGTCCCTCAAGGGCAAGGTGGTGAGGATCTTCACCGACAACACCACCACCATGTTTTACATCAGGAAACAGGGCGGAACCAGGTCCCCAGCGCTGTCCAAGGAGGCGCAGGACCTGTGGCATTGGGCCGTCGCCCAAGGGATTTTTCTGGTGCCGTTTCATCTGGCAGGGATAAAAAACACCATCGCCGACTCACTCAGCAGGGAGCTGCGCTCGTGCCACGAGTGGGAACTACGGCAGGATCTGGTGGATCGCCTCTTCCGACGGTGGGGCACACCCCAGATCGACCTGTTCGCGGCGGCGACGAACACCAAGTGCCGGAGGATCGCCAGCAGGTTTCCCCAGACGAGGAGCATGGGCGATGCTTTCTCGTTCCCCTGGGAGGGCCTGTTCCTCTACGCGTTCCCTCCTTTGCCTCTGCTAATCCGGCTCAACCAGCTCAAGAGGTCACGGTGCAGGATGATCCTCGTTGCACCTGCGTGGCCGAGGCAGATATGGTTCCCGGACTTGCTGGACTTGTCATCGTCCCCGCCGATCAAGCTGCCGGCGGACGCGGATCTACTCTCCAGGGAAGGAGGCGCCATCCTCCACCACGACCCGAAGTCGCTGAACTTGCAGGCCTGGCTCCTGCAGCGCTAGAGTTTGGAGGATACAACATACCGGCCGATTGCAGAGAGGTTCTTGCAAAGGCCAGGGCGTCCTCGACTCTTAAATGCTACGGACACAAATGGAAGAGGTTCTCTGTCTGGTGCCGCGCACAGAAGATTAACCCTCTACGGATTACGGCTCCCCAAGTACTGCCGTACCTGCTGACGCTGGCCAAAGCTGGTCTGGCACACGCGTCCATCAAGATTCATCTTGCTGCGATCTCCCGATACACCAGAACCACGGGGCGGACGTCCTTGTGGTCTCATCGTCTGGTGAAAGAGTTCATGAAGGGACTGTTCAGATCGTTCCCGCCGGTGAAGGCTCCGGCCCCGGCGTGGGAGCTCAACGTGGTGCTGACCAAGCTCATGGGACCTCCGTTCGAGCCTCTGCACTCGGCCCCGTTGAAGTTTCTATCGTGGAAAACAGCTTTTCTTGTGGCCATCACCTCCGCACGACGAGTGGGAGAGATCCAGGCCCTTTCCTGCAAGGCCCCGTACTTGACTTTCCACGACACGAGGGTAGTGCTCAGGACGCACCCCTCCTTCATGCCCAAGGTACCGTCGGACTTCCATCTCAACGAACCCTTGGTGTTACCTGTGTTCTTCCCGTCGCCTTCGTCGCCGGCTGAGAGGACTTTGCACTCGCTGGATGTAGCTAGAGCGCTGAAGTTCTACGTGGATCGCACGAAGGGTTTTCGGAAGACGTCACAACTCTTTGTGAACTTTGGACCTGTCAATCAGGGGAAGGCTCTCTCGAAGGCTTCCATCTCCAGATGGCTCTCCGGCTGTATCATGTGCTGTCACCGGTTGGCAAACCGACCGCTGCCTGGCCGTCCGAGAGCCCATTCCACCAGAGCGATCGCAGCTACCACGGCGTTCCTATCTGGTGTGCCCCTGCTGGACATATGCAGGGCTGCTACGTGGAGGTCGACGCACACCTTCACGAAATTCTACTGCGTCGACCGGGATTCCAGGGAGGAGTCCAGGGTCGGCCAAGCAGTGCTGCGCAACCTGTTCGCCTGAGGTGAGCCTGGTGAGGAGGTAAGATGCTTGATGTTGAGTTGATGTGATGCTTAATGTTGAGCCTTTGCCACCTCCCGTGGTTGTGCATGTGTGTACTGCTATGTATTCTTTATTCATGAGCATGTGAATCCATGCCAGACCCCATGCTGGAGAAGGAACAAGTTACTTACCTGTAACTGTTGTTCTCCAGCATGGGTCTGGCATGGATTCACATGCGAACCCTCCCGCCTACCCCTCTGCGGCTCTTCACTTGGTCATACTGCCACTTCACGTGCTTCCAAATCTGAAGATGGCTGCCAGAGGCGGGGCTTAGGTAGAGGGCAGTCATTGGCTGTGGTCAGTATGACGCAGAGACCAGTGATTGGTTATTACTACGAAAGACAGATCAGAAACAAAACTGATACTGGTTTTTTCTTTACCGAGGATTCCCAGCCTGACGACGGGGAATATTCATGAGCATGTGAATCCATGCCAGACCCATGCTGGAGAACAACAGTTACAGGTAAGTAACTTGTTCCTTACTTCACTGGATTGAGGATTGATGGGAGTTCAGGTAAGCTTGACTATTCCGGTAAGGCTCTGTAAAAGTTCTGTTGCAAGTTCAAAAGTCCAAGCTTAATAATAATGTTCATTGTCTTTTTGCAGCAAGCGCTAATGCTTATGTCTTTTTCCCCTTAGGGGCCGGGGTTCGGAATGCCGGAGATATGGCGCCGACCCGAAGTGAAACGTGCAGTTCCAGTAAATGGCAGGTTAGTTCTGGATGAGCGCTCGGGTAATGTCTTTGCATTCGCTCATTCAATGTCTTTGTCTTTTTTCCCCATAGGGGCCGGGGTCCGGAAAATGCCTGGAAGCGGCAAGACCCGAAATGAAATGGGAATGACCCAACGGGTAAGTCTTATTCCCTTCCTTCTCTCACCTCTTATTCTTGTCTTTTTCTCCAGGCTCTGGGAAGTGGCTGTGTATCTGGATGATCGCTGCTGAAGATGGAGGAACCCAGGAAAGGTGAGTGAAATGCAGCGCTGCAGCGATCGTAACGAAATGCTTTTAAAAATGTATTCCCTTTCAGGATCGTCGGTGATGTCTCCGTGGTGCAGATTTAGCAGGTAAGGTCTCTTGTCTCCCTTTGCAGGTGACCCAGGATGCTGACAGGCGTGGCTGAAGTCCAGATGCAGGAGCTGACACAGTGAGCGTCCAGCTGCGAGGAGCAGAACAACGCGAAGCGTGAGTTGCTGATCGGGTGTGGTTTAAATAGCTTTGGAAGAAGTCCCAAGTGTGTATCCTTCCTCCGATCAGGTATGTATCCTTCCCCGACCACACCCGGGTGGAAAGTAGTCCCACAGGTAAAGTAGTTCCATTCAGGCCTCAAGAGGGCCTGGATGTGGCAGCATGGTCTGCATCAGGTAAGTGCACATTAAAACACTTGAACACATGTCTAGCTTTATGAGCCTGGCGCCTAAGGCGCCAGGACAGAGGTCCAACATGAGCCTGGCGCCTAAGGCGCCAGGACTGCGTCCAAAGGGCCCCAGCTTGGGCCCGCTGGCACTCCCCTGGGGGTAATGATGCCTGCCTCTGGGGTTGCTGGGTCGGACCTGGCTCCTTGGAGGTAGGCATGACAGGCAAGGGCATTGCAGAGAGCCTGGGAGGCAACAGGAGGGGTAGAGACTGCAGCAGGGGTGGCCAGCTCCTTGCAGATTTTAGAGTTTGTCCGTGTAAGATGCTGCAGAGACACAAGCTTGAATGTAGTCTTCTTGGCGAGGACAGTCTGTATTGCCTTTTGGAGCAAGCAACAGGCCAGTTTGTCAGAGGATGAGCAGGAATCCCTCTATTTTCTCTCAGCCGCCCTACACTTAACATTTGAGTGTAGCTAGGTCAGAGTCCTACCAGGAATTTCACTTGGCGTTGGCCTTTATGCGGATCCTCAGGACAGGGGCAAGAGCATCAAAAAGTAGAGCAGAGACAGGGCTGTCAGGGTGTGAGTCAGCCAGAGGATGAGTGGGGAGGAGGGGGAGAGAAGGTGGTAGTAAAGGCCTCAACTGACGCACGCTTCATGGGCCCGATGTCCAAGAAGGTAGAAGGCAGTGTTGGGGAGGCTTGACTTGCGGAGGTGTGGGGGAGATGAGAGGAGGCAGTGGTCACTCCAGGAGAGGAGTGGACAGAGGGGGGGCGGGGGCCAGAGGAGATCAAGACATCAAGTGTATGCCCTGCAGAGTGCTTTGGACTGGAGGGAGGGAAGGATGGAAATGGAGAGGGAGTCGCAGAGGTCGCGAAAGAGCAAAGATGGACAGTCCAGGTGAATGTTGAGGTCACCAAGGAGGAGTTGAGAGGTAGAGGCCAGGAGGGAGGAGGAGAGGTCAGCCCACTTGGAGAAAGAGTTGATGTGACCAGGGGGCTGATAGAGAATAGCAACAGTAAGGGAGTGGGTATGAGAGCCTACAGACAAGGCATTCAAAAGAGGAGTAGATCTGAGTGGGAAAGATCAGGGCTACACCCTCTCCTGCCGGGTGGATCTGGGTGTGGCGGCCACCAGGCAGGAGAGTATCAAACTTGTGACAGAGCTGGCCGTGAACCATGTCTCAGTAAGATGGAGGACATCGAGGTCCAGTTCTTGAAGGTGATGGCAGATGTCAGGAGTGTTTGACAGCAGAGCGGGAGTTGAGCGTCGCAAGCATTCTGTCCCAAGCACTGGAACGATGGCCTGAAGCGTGGGTGCACCAGGACTCCATTGGTACAGATGGCGAGACAAAAATCACAGCTCAGCTGAAAGGCCGCATATTAAAATCTGTTCTTGTGCGAATTTTATTAAAGCGTCCCCCACAATATTTTCTAACGGAACCTTGATTTTAGTTGAACAGTAGCTGAGGCCAGATGCGTGTCCCAACACTCTCTGGAGTGTAGTGTGCTCGGGATTTAGCCAGAAGGACCGTATCGAACGCAGTTGGGACATTTTAATCTAGTTGGCCTTATTTTGCAAATGGGCCCCAATGACCAAAGTTTAGGGATTAATTGCCTGAAAGTGATGTTGGAGTTAGTGTGGAAAGGAGTGGAAACAGATATGGCTTCATAGGGAATTCCAAGATGGACCTGGCTACTAAAGCGCCTGCAGTGGCAATATTTCGACTTTACAGTGCATTTTGGAATGTATCTATTTTATTTAACTTAAATGCGCAGCGCAGGCTTGCTTGCTGTTGTGTGTTCATGGCTTTTGACTTCGAGGGGCACCCGTCAGTAAACGTATGTACTTCATCAGAGAGCCCTTCAGCCAAGCTAAGGTGCTTTTTCCGCCCCACCTCTCCTTTCGAAGGTGGTCGGCTGTTTGTATGCAGGCTCCGCAGCGGCCTATAGAAAGCCGAGTCTAATTGTGTGCAATGACCGGGCTTCTGCGGTTGCCGTCCGTGGGATGGGCGCCCTGCCGCTGGCAGAAGTGTGCGTCTGAAGGTGGCGGAAGTAGGGCTGCTTACACGCACACCAGGAGGTGTGCGCTCACCACCAGAATCAGCTGCTGACATTCAAGGAGCCTTCTCTTTGTAGGGAGACTGCTAAAAGTAAAGTGTTCAAAGGCACTTGATTAAGACCTATGTATTACACCAGAGATGGTTTACAGTGGCTATTAAACTATTACCTGTCAGAAGGCCACCTAGAAAGAACAATAGTATCCCCATAAAAGCCCAAAGTTTGGTATTGCCGAGTTGTAAAGCTGGCTTCATGATCCCAGCAGGGTTTTTGGTTGTGGGTGGGAATGGGCATTGTAATGATCACAGCTATGAGCAATCGATGGGTGGGTTTAAAAGCAATACGCCCACATGCTGTGCCCCTCAGTGTCCCATCTGTACTTCTAAGCCACTCGTTTTGGCTTGGTACCACCTAATATCCCAAACTGAAAATGGGTTAAAGGCAGGTAGGTGTCTGCTCCTTGCTGCTACCTGTAGTATCGATCACCGGCGTCTGTGCTCCATGCACCACTTGATTTTCTGCTGTAGGTGCCTGGTGTGACCAGGCCCTCTAAGGTAACTTTGGTGTCTGTGGATCATTGGTCATTATCACAAAATAAATGAGTGAATGTCTTTTAGCCTGGTCTTTGAAATACCCTGTCGATATACTTTGAGTTACGGAAAATCCTTGCACCCTATTTTCTAAAGTACAATGGCGAGACCAGGCTGATGCACACATGGTATTTCTCCTCTTTGGCAGGTGCAGTGAGCTAAAACGTGGTTGTAGACAGTGAGGCGAAATTCCATAAAACCGGGTATTTGATCAATGTTCTTCCAGTAGAGTCCCCCACACCCTTGTTTAGGAAGTAAATTCCCCCCAACCCTGGACGTTCGGGAGCTTTGCCTCGGGTGGATGGAGAACATGTTATCGTCCTAGAATATTCCTTGTCCTAGTTCAAGCAACTGTTTGCAGAAGTTGTTAGGTTGGGGTGCTAATCCATCACCTACTTTAGTGGGACACCCCTCTTCCCTCGTTTTACTGAGCAAAGCGGGCCCATTGCCCTTAGAAGGGCAACCACGGAGCAACTGCGGTCAGTTGCTCTGTGGTTGCCCTGCTAAGATTAGTTCCTCTGGTTGTGGGCTGCTGGAACACTGTGGTTCTTATCTGCCTTTCTGTGGCTTTCCGCGGCTTCCTGTGGTTTCACCGTCAGCCATCTTGATCTCTATTAGCTGTGCTGCCACGCTTGCTCGCAGAGTGCTTTGTGCCTGGTTACTCAGCCTAACGCACCCCACATTACCTGCCTTTTGCATTCAGTGATTTGGGGGCCACGTCTAGTCTCGATGCGGTGGGGCTCTGATCTCCAAGGTGGGTTTTAGACCATTGCAAAAGGAGTATTTCTGATTGTTTTGCTATGAAAACTAAAAGGCAGGGACAAACGTTTCAAGTAGCAAGCTGCCTGCCAGCTAGCTATATAGTCACTGGTCACCCGAGACGAGTGGCGTGTGCAAACCTTGCCCCCCAGTAGCAGGGAAAGGCTTATTTGGATTCTTGTGTCTTAGTGCTCGGGCTTCTAAGCGGTTTGCAGTTATTTGGCTCTTCATTATGCAACATCCTGCCCTCCTGAAGGCACGCCCCTGCACACTTGCACCAGCAAAAATACAGCCCGCTAGGGAATAAGACTTTTGCAAGGATAAGTATTTATTCCTTCAACATCGAAGTGCAGCAGCAAAGAACTCTGCTGCCGCCAAACGTTCTGCCCTCCATCGGCATATGCGGTATATTATAAGCACGAATGACGTCACTAATGATGCAATTACATATAGTACAATTTTACAATACGGATTGGAGGAGCCCTATACATGTAGGGCCTGTTCCATATGGGATCCCAGGCCATTGGTCTGTCTTCACCTGTCCATCTTCGACCACGTGGGCGTTACTGGGCTAGTCATACGTGGTGAAGCTGGCTGACCAATTTAGCTACTTGTGAAAACAATGTTATTTTCATCGTTGTACCAATGCTTCGAAGAGATTGTGTCCTCTGATGTATTCCTCATCTTAGATATCTCCTTCCAGCTCTGCTGGCCTTGGAAAAATTTTTCTCTAGAGGGCGCTGCGCGTTGACGTCCTCCGAGTCGATGTCCCTCGACAGCCGCCGTATCGACGTCATCCTGCCTATAAAGGCCGCGCGCAGCATCTGTTGCTCAGTTCCGTTTTTCCGCGCTTACTCAGTGCCTCGGAATAACGTTGCTCAGTTTTTGTCAGATGAAACCTATTTATCTCGAGTTATTCGATCCGTACTCGATGGCTTCTTCGTCGGAACCGACAACTCCTCGATCCGGCTTCAAAAAATGCAGAGATTGTGGAAAAAAGATGTCGCTGACTGACCCTCAGAGTTTGTCTGTGGTGTTTGGGAGCTGAACACCATTGTTCGGAGTGCGAGGACTGTATGTCCATGACAGCTAAGGCCCTGAAGGAGCGTAGGGGGAAGCTGGAGAAAGGTAAGACTTTTTTTCGAGACATTCGTCTCCTCGTCACCATTCGCGCTCCAGGTCTCGGAGTGGGTCCCATCACTCCTCGAGATCGAAGCACTCGAAGAGGAGACGTCGAAGATCCCCTTCTCCGTCTTCCTCTTCCTCTGTTTCGCCAAAAAGAATCTCTTGCCCCACGAAACATAGTTCCCGGGCTGAATGGGAGGAATTCCGCAAAAATATGATGAGCGTCTTCGAGAAAGCGGCCTCGACCCCCTCGAAGACTGCCGAGAGCGATGCTCTGGTCGAAAGACCCGAAGGTCAAAAACGCCGCGAGTCGCAGTACCCGGCGAAGGAAACCTCTCGAGCGCGTCTCGAACCCTCAAGTAGGACTATGACCTCCAAACCTTCCTGTTCGGGAAAAAGGCGGATGACCGTTTAGAGAAACTGCAAACTTCAAAAGCAGCAGCAAAATCCCTAGGCGCTGCAATCCGTCAGACACCTTTTCGTCCCACAGGAACCTCTGCGAGGGGCAAGTCCTTTCGCTTCTACTCCGCATTCGGAAGAGGTAGAGGACGACCGGCTCAAAGGGGACAAAGAAGAACTACCCGAGGTGGAAGGGGTAGATATTCAAAAGCCGCAGCAACAGCAGGTGCCTCTTTACCATCCGCATCAGCCGCCCCAAAACCACTCTGAGGACTTCCCTCACAGGACACCTGTAGGAGGCAGGTTGACTCAACATCTGGCGGAATGGCAGGCTATCACGTCAGATGCTTGGGCATTGGAAACAGTTGCCCAAGGTTACTGCCTGCCTCTCCTACACATATCTCAGAGTCATCCACTGGGGATCAGCTCTCAGAAAGCTCCAGATTCGCGCCTCTTGCAGGAAATTTTGGACCTGCTAGAGAAATGTTCCATAGAACCGGTACCTGTAGCAGAGAGGAACAAGGGCTGGTACTCCCCTTATTTTCTCATTCCAAAGAAAGACGGAGGACTGAGACCCATCTTGGACTTGCGAGAATTGAACAAATTCCTCAGGAAAGACCAATTCAAGATGGTCACTCTTTCTCAGATCCTCCAGGCCCTTCAGTTCCAGGACTGGTTGGTATCTCTGGACCTTCAGGACGCTTATTTCCATGTGCCTATCCATCTCAAACACAGGAAATACCTGAGGTTCGCAATTGGCAACTCTCACTATCAATTTCGAGTGCTGCCATTTGGGCTGACCTCCGCCCCGAGGGTCTTCACCAAGTTAATGTCGGTAGTGGCGGCAAGTCTAAGGAGGGAAGGGATTCACGTCTACCCCTACCTGGACGATTGGTTGATCAGGGCTGTCTCTTCGGAACAAGCTCAGATCCAGCTAAATCACGTGTGCCACTCCCTTCACAGACCGGGCTTCTCCCTCAATTTAAAGAAGTCACAAATGATACCATCGCAGAGACTCCAGTTTATAGGAGCGATCCTGGACACTTCCCTGGGAAAAGCCTCGCCACCAGAGGTGAGGGCTCAAGATATTCTACAGATGGTTACCAAGTTCCAAGATGCCCAACGTTTCCCAGCCTTCGACTTTTTGAGGTTGCTAGGCCTCATGGCATCCTGCATTTTCCTAGTGCCAGAGGCTCGCCTGAGAATGAGATCCCTCCAGTGGGCACTGAGGACTCAGTGGTCACAATTCTCAGAGAGAATGACAGATCTTCTTCAGGTTCCCGACAGGGTGGCTCGAGACCTTCAGTGGTGTGCCTGTCAGGAGAACATTCTGAAAGGAGAACATTTTTGGCAACCCTGGCCGGAGATAACTAGTCACGGATGCCTCACTCACGGGGTGGGGAGCCAACGACTTGACCATCAGCGGTCGTTGGTCTCCATCGGAGTCCAGACTACATATCAACCTGTTAGAGCTGAGAGCCATCAGACTTGCGCTGAAGGCGTTCCTGCCAGCTGTACAAGGGAAAAACGTCCTGATAATGACGGACAACGCAGTGGCCATGCATTACCTCAACAAAAGAGGCGTAGGATCACTACCCCTGTGCAGAGAGGCGATGCAGCTCTGGTTTTGGGCAATCCAAGAAGGAATCTCTATCGGCAGTTCACCTAGCTGGAGAGAAGAACTTGACAGCGGACGCTCTGAGCAGGCAGAGCACAGTCTCCCACGAGTGGGAACTAGCTCAGGAAGTCCTTCAAGAGATCTTCGCCCTTTGGGGAACCCCTCAGGTGGATCTGTTCGCCACCAGCGTCAACAGGAAATGCGATCTGTTCTGCTCAAGGGAATTTCCCCCAAGAGGCGCTCTGGGAGACGCGTTCGTAGTGGACTGGGAGTTTCCGCTTCTGTACGCGTTCCCACCGGTCCCTGTCATTCCTCAAATGATCAGGAGGTTGAGAAGATTCCGGAGAACCATGATCTTAATGGCCCCGGATTGGGCCAGGAGAACGTGGTACCCGGACCTTCTAGACTTGTCCATCTGCCCTCCAATTCGACTTCCACTCAGAGAACCTACTCTCACAGAAGGGAGGTCAGGTTCTCCATCCAGACATCAAAACCCTCAACCTTCACGCTTGGCTTCTGAAAGGTTGAGGTACAAGGATTGGGACCTCCCTGATGTTATGGAGGTGTTGCTTTCGGCAAGGAGGCCAGCAACAAAGTCTTTATACCGCTGCCGTTGGAACAGATTTTGCAGCTGGTGTAGAGAACAGAATATCGACCCTTTTTCATGTGGTACACCAATGGTTTTGTCCTTCTTTCTATATTTGGCGAATTCAGGCCTTCAAGTTGGCACCATTAAGGGCTATCTCGCAGCGCTATCCATCTTTAAGCGCACTGCGGAAGAACCATCCTATTTCAAATTACCCTTGGTAATACCGTTTCTAAAGGGGTTAACCAATGTTTATCCCCCAAGACCATTCCAAGTTCCCCTATGGGATTTAAACTTAGTACTAACTTTCCTGATGGGCACACCTTTCGAACCACTCCATTCTTGTTCGTTAAGATTCCTTACCCTTAAAACTGTTTTATTAATAGCACTTACATCTGCTAGAAGGGTGAGCGAATTACACGCTCTTTCTTGTAAACCCCCTCACACAATATTTCACAAAGACAAAGTTGTCCTGCAAGTGAAGCCTAATTTCCTCCCAAAGGTGGTTTCTGAATTCCATATCACTCAGATTACCCTACCATCTTTCTATCCTCCTCCTCACCCGGGGAAAGAGGAAGAGAGGTTACACAGGCTAGACCCTAGAAGGGCTTTAAGTTTTTACATCAGTAGACTAGCCAGGATAAGACAGGCAGACCAGCTGTTTGTAGGTTACACAGGTCACAAGCTGGGGTTACCAATAACTAAGCAGACCATTTCCAGATGGATCATTCTAGCCATTCTGGAATGTTATAAACTGGCAGGGAAAGAGCCCCCTCAAAACCTTAGGGCTCATTCGACCAGAGGTATTGCAGCTTCATCGGCCCTCAAAAGAGGCGTGCCGGTTAAAGACATCTGTGCGGCCGCTACATGGGCGTCTGTCCATACCTTTACACGTTTTTACAATTTTGATTCCTCCTCCAGTCAAGAGACTAGGTTTGGAAGGGCTGTACTGCATTCTATTCATCAATAGAAGACCGCGTGAAGTCAGTACTCCCTCCTCCAATAATAGAATACTGCTATGGGAGCCTATCTAAGATGAGGAATACGTCGGAGGACACAATCCCTTCGAAGAACAAGTTACTTCTTACCTTGTAACGTTCTTTCGACGGGATGTTCCTCCGACGTATTCCTCATCGACCCTCACATCCATCCCCGCAGTTCTACTTCCCGTGTTGTTGCAGCTTACGCTCCTTCAGGGTGATTAGTCTAGTCCAGAAAGTATTATTGTGGGCTACAAAATGGAACTGAGCAACGGACGCTGCGTGCAGCCTTTATAGGCAGGATGACGTCGATACGGCGGCTGTCGAGGGACATCGACTCGGAGGACGTCGACGCGCAGCGCCCTCTAGAGAAAAATTTTTCCAAGGCCAGCAGAGCTGGAAGGAGATATCTAAGATGAGGAATACGCCGGAGGAACATCCCGTCTAAAGAATGTTACAAGGTAAGAAGTAACTTGTTCATCTGGCAGATACAGGGATGGGCCCATGGGGTGGATCCAAGATCACACTAACTCGCAATCTGCACTTGCTGCCAGACCGATCAGCAACTCCTAAGGTCCTACAACTTACTTTTAGGCCATCATATCAATGGCACCCTGAATCATCACGTGACCCATTTCTGAAAGCGCGAAAGCCTTGCCTTCTGATCTTGGTGATTGATCTAGGGGTGTCAGTTTTATGGTCGGTGGTCTGGGTTTAGATGGTGCTGTGGCATGCGGTGGGGGGTCGTAGTATGAAAGCATGGCAGGGCTGTATTTCTTATGTGAGGATTATTGGGGACAGGAGGGCCTTGCTATCTGCTCTGTGGGATGGTACTGCCAAGAGGAGCTCTACTCCCTTCGCATGACCTTGCACAGTGCATGCTTCCCAGGGGCCGAGGGCCTAAAAGGTTTTGAACAATGGCGGATTTTATGGATTTCTGAAACCTAGTCATGGTGGTGTGTGGGCTCATTCAATGGGTCTAATACTAACCAACCAAATGCGGTTTGCTGATGTTGGTCCTAAATTCTAAGATGGCTGCCGCTTGCCAATGTGGGGTTCACCCCCCCCCCTTCCATATAGCTTGCAATGCATGCACAAATGTAACTGCACGCTCTCCTCTATGCGCACGCATACTGTGTTGCAGTGTTAGCTTGCTTTGTGTCGGGGGTTTGCTCTCTCTGGCTGTGCTTTCTGGGGTTTGGTGCGAGCTTCTACTTATGCTGCTTGGTCAGTTTCAGGTTAGGACCCGTTTTGCCAAATGCTTGTTTACCAAAAATGTCAACTTAAAATTGTGCGTTTAATATACACTTCTTTTCAGTGGGTGTTTCTCACTATCCCCTTTTCTGCCTCACTGCATCTGTACTTAACCTTGCCTCACCCTCATTTCTCCCATCCCAACTGCAATCTAATTGCCGAATTGCATTTTTGTTGGATTTCGTAGTTTCCGTGCTTGTTGCATAGACGCACATCACTCGGCAGTCGTCGTGTCCCTTGCAGTGAAGACCAGTTGATTTAGCGTGCACTTAAAGGCTGTCCCAGCCAATGGCTCCTGATGCGCACCTGTGGATATGCTGCTGACATGGCTTTTACCAAACATATGTGGCTGAGAGCCGTTCTAATAACGGGTGTTTTATGCAGTTTGACACCCTCCTTTATCGCACAACCTCATTCTGCTTTTTACGGCATTGAGCACAGCCTGGATAGTGAGTTCAGAGTAGATTTTCTCACTGTTACTAGAAGTCTTGATCCTCCAATATCCATAACTGTTTGTAAACTTGAGAGCTGAGATTTGCCCCCATGTTAGGCGATCCAGTAAAGTATACCTTATAATCCATAGTAAGATCTACTTGATCACATCGCTTAACGTGGAGTAAATCTCATCCCGCAAGTTTCCAAGCCTCCTGTGTTCCCGCATTCATCTACGTGGCTAACCCTTGGTTCTCGCGCTATTTTAGGGGCTTGGCAACTCCAGATAATACTCCTGCATTACCATCAAGGATGTTTTAAACGTTCTGCAGAAGAAGCTTCCACACTTCAAGGGCATGCTTGAGCACACCCAAAGTCCACCACACAACCATGTGCTGATTATAATGCCATGAATCGCTGTGCATACAATCCCAGAATACTGCTCGGAATCTGGGGCCGGTTTCACTATCATTTCGATACGCATTTGTGCTATCCTCGACCAATGATTGCAAATGCACTGCCACAAGAAAAAAAACCTCCCATACTACTCCACTGTACCTTCCGCTATCTCGTTGCTATATCCTCTTTTCCTCTCCTACTCCACTGTACCTTCGGCTATCTCGTTCCCATATGCTCTTTGCGCCTCTTATTCTGTACTACTCCACTACATCTTCGGCTATCGTTCCCATATCCTCTCTGCTTCTCTCATACTCTCACCTCCTTTCCACCATAAGTCATGTCTGTGTCAGCCCAGATGGCGGGCACAGTATGCCATTATCCCAATAAGTCTTGGCGCTAGCATCACTAGACGCTATAAAAGCCTTAACATAATTTAAGTGATTTCATGTTCTGTGTGATCTGTTGGCTCGCGCTTGTCATGAGATGGATACAGCAGTTTTTGGTGTCTGCAGGAAAGGGTTGGCGCAATATCTGAGAGGAATTCTCTAGGAAGAGTGTCGGGAGGGAGGGATTAGCCAAGTTGAGCCGATGTTTTGAAGACTTCATATCATTCCCAATTGTAATTCTCACAATTCTGGGGCGTGTGCACCAAGGGACGTGTCCTCGGGTGCAGAGTCTGAGTTGGAAGTCCGTTCCTACCTTTGCAGTATTCTGTGGCCACTGTTTACTCGTCATGGACGGAGTTCTCCTTGGGTAGATATTATTCCCTGCGCACCACTCCTCTGTTCCACACTACCACAAGCAATGGGTTGCCATCACAGGCTCTCGGTTGTAGACATGTTTTGTCTTCTCAGTGACTTTGTAACTACCACACGCATGAGCCTGGTCCCAGGTGGCTACTCTTTCCTACTCTTGTTTGCAAGCTTCTGGGTCAAGGTCAGGTGCTCTGGGCAGCTTCCTGGCGCTGGACTCTTCCAAGCCTTAACCATGCAAGTGTGGATTACGTTGATTGTGACACGAGTTATACAGGAGGATGCATTTTTTTTTAACTCGAATACTCTTACAAGAATGAATAGGAAGTAGTATATTGTCTGCATGTTATGCACAAGTCTGTTTTGCAATGAATGGCCTTAATTTTACCTTCTATCTAGCCCCTCTTATTCTGTGCCATGTCCCCTCTGGGTTTAGCGATCAAATGGCAGGTCTGCCATCTTGGCCTCTGGCATAATGGTGCCCAGGCAGTCCCGCATTCCTGCTCCCTCACACATGTGGCCCTTTACTTACTTCGTTGCTGAATTCAGCCCCCTCCGCCCACCCAACCTGGTATCCTGGTTTTTTCTTTCTTCTTTTTTGGCACTTTACCTCTCAGAGACCCACTTCCCATTGGACATATACTATAGATCACTTGAAGAGGCAATTGTAGTGGAAACTCGGGTGTAGGCAGACGAGTGCTATTATGAAAGGTTTCGGGACCTTGCCCCGACCTGAAGGATGCTCTCATCAGTCGAGGCTTCTATCTAGGCTGGATGATTAGGGCTGTCGAATCCACGTGCTGCTCTTCCTTTCTTAATGCCTGCTTAGGGTACATCCGCATTCTCCATATGCACGCCATCCAATGTGTGCTTGAGGGTGCTGCGATGCAAGCCTAGGATCTGGCGCTGACATCCATGGGACCTCCTTATTGGGAAGTCTGATTCCTGCATCAAATCGAAGACCATCCTTGATCATTGCGTGGCACCTCAAATGTTCATGCAGCCGCCTGTTTCCCTGTGACTCGATTGCATGTTTGGGGGTGAGGGGTGGCGCAGGGCATTTACCCATCGTGCCAAGTGAATGCAGCAGCTAGACTGTGAAGGGCTTTTAATCTGATCTGCATGTTTCTGGAAGCTGGCCACTTGCACACGCCATGGCACTGTGCAGTTATGCTTGAATTATTGGTTTTCGCATCTCTCCGAAAGAAGCAGAATTACTTGAAGACCGCATCTAGAGTGTGGTTTGTGCGGCAGGTTTGGTGTATCGAGGAATTGCCAGTCCCATTTGGGATGGGCTCCTTGTCGGGTGGGTTATTGGTGTGGCAGCCCTGGCGTGGTCTGGCTTTCATTGCCATCAAATGTAAGCTAAAGGTTGTGCACAACGTATGGAAGTGGGAAGCTTTAATTAAAGGAACCTTCATATTCTCCCATGGGGAGGAGGGGGCGGGGGGTGTTCACTGGGTCATGTGGGGGCTTTCCACCCTTCTGCGCTATTTGTGGGAGGTTTCGGAGCATATCACTAATGAAATTGCTGTGGCGTTGTACAAGCTGCTTTTTGACCCTTCAACTGGGACCTTAGCAAATTTATTTTCTGCGAGACAGCAAGGACACATCCCTCGGAAGCGTGGCAGCGCCAGAGCAGGGACAGCCTTGGAAAATTGTGGGCCAGGCCTTAGGAGGAGAGTGCAGCGTTCTGCTGAATGGGCCCTTGGGCGGCACCGCCTTCTGTTGACCTCGTGCCCTCCTTTCCTTCTATAGATCAATGTTCCTACAGTGAATATCCTAATAAAAAACCCAGCTGGTTTGGATGAATCTTCAAGTCTACATACAGACCACCCGCTTCTGACCTTGGACTCTGCTTTCCACTTACCCATGCATTTTTTTGCAGAGGTGATCGAGGGAGGCCAAGTGTGGCTCTGCTCATGTCCTATAAACCTTTTGCAGACGGAGAAAGGTGCTCGGCCGTCCAGCTGGCTGGAAGAGCAGGTGAGAATACACATTCTCCGGCCGCGGTTTCCAGCCATCCGAGGCCTTGTGGCGCAATTGCTTTTGTGTACTTCTCTTAAAGTCAGGAGGCAACTGGGTGCCTCTCCCTGCTGCCCCCAGCCCCTCAAAACAAAGCCCTTCTCCCCTGCCCCAAAACATCTGCTGGATTGGAGCATTGTTCCATTCCGGGCACTCCTCCCGCTCTAGCCTCCAAAGAAATGGTAAAAGGAACTTGTTCCCCTTTCCCTATGGTGGCCATCCTTTTTTTATTTTTGTTTCTTCCCTTGATTTCCTAAGGAAAAAATAAATGAATGATTTGCGTCCTGAGGTGCGAATGGCTTTCACCCAACCACAAAGCTCATTGAGACCATACAAATGGGTGAAGCGCGCCATTTAAATAACGCATGCAATACAAGTGTGATGCATCTTCCCCCACCCACCGCAATCCATCCCTTTGTGACACTTCCCATCTCTAAACTAATCTGTGTAGGTGATCTACATTTCCTGCCCCAACAGTTTATTGAAGTTCAGTGCATTTCCCATCCCAACAATCCGTCTCTGGGAGCCGAACCCTGCATGCTGCAGATTTTATATTGTGCCGGTCTCGGTGCGCAGCAGGGAGCCCAAGTCTTAGTTATATTATACCTACTCATAGAAGTTGCACGTAGAATGTCTGTTTACTCAGTTAGGCTACATGCCGGATAAGGTTAACCTGTACTAGTTGGCTAAATGCTGGTGGGTGTATATCGGCTCATTAGAGTGTTGGGTTTTCTGGAGTACATTAGTGGCTGCTCTCCCGGGTTTTCTGGTAGGTGTTTCGCTGATTTTGCATTAAGTATATTGGGTTGGGTTGTGTTGATGGTGGTAGGTTAATTTAGGTTGGTCTTGGTTCATGTTGGGTGTGTTCACTGTTTTGTGGTGGTTCTTTTGTTTGCTCATTAAGTGATGCGTAGATGTTGGAGCGTTTTCTCCCCCTTCCAAGCGGAAGAGCCAGGTTTTTAAGTTTTCTGAATTTTAGAAGTTCCACCATAGTTGGTATTTATATCGGGATGGAGTTCCAGAGTTTAACGGCTACGCAAGAGAAGGCTTATCCTCCACTTGTTTTCTTTGCGTAGTGTGTATGTTCTAGGTGGATGTCGCTGGATTGAAGTAGTCTTGCTTGTTTTTAGGTGATTTTTCTTTTGTATGAATTCCATTCCCTGGCCATGGATTGCTCTGTGTGATGCACATTATTTTTAAGGTGATTAGTTGTTGACTGGGAGCCAATGTATCATCCTTCGTGCTGGTGTGATGCAGTCTCTTCAGGAGAGTCTGAGGAGAAGCCCGGCGGCTGCATTGTTTATTCATTGTAGTTTCCTTAGCAAGTATTCTGGCATTTCAAGGTATATGCTTGCGATGAATCAACTTCTGGGGCACCAGTGGTCCACGGATGAATATCGGTTTCAAAACCATCAATCGGCCCCACACCTCTAGTGCACTAGAAGGGATCCGAACAGATTGGAAATACAAGTAAATTATAAACCTTCTCCAATGTTTGGTAATGTCAATGGAACGACTGGCTTATCGCTGCATGGTCGTGGATCGTTGGTTAGTTGCAACAGAGCGAAAATACAATTGCCCAATGATGAAAGGGACTGTCCAGTCAAGGATGTATACACATTTTATTATTACTACAAGAGACAGTTCTAGCACACTACAAAATACAACCCACGCTGTAAAGGGACAGACAGTTTCACGAAGGAAAGGGACGCACTCTGGGTACTGACAGGAGGGTAGTTGGTAATGTAATCCATCTTACTGTTCAAGGTTATTTGGTTTCAGCACCAATGGGCAAAGGGTTGTAAGTCTCTATGGGCCTTCAGAGAAGGACCAGGGGGGGCAGACCCACAATGCACCTGGTGCTTAAGAAGTTCTTGATGCTCGACAGCATCCAGACAGTTCTGGGGTGCTTGGCAGATTCTAAGACCGAGTTCGAGATGGAAGACAGCTGCGGGTAGCAGGCGGCAGGCAGTTAGTGAAGCGAGGCTGGTCGGACGGTGGCAGACTGACATACAGAGTGGCTTGCGGTCAATCTATTTCTCTGCGCTGGTTTGAGGATCTGGAATGCTGGTCGAGGTGTCTTGGACGGCTCTGGCGACTGCTGCGCGACAAGTCTGCATTGCAGCTGGTTGTGGTTTGAGGACTGTCTCAAATGCCCTTAAAAATGGACACTGGTTGATGTTTGTGGGCACTCCTAACTTCTTTGCAGGGCTCATGTCATCCTATTAAGGCAGACGGCCCAAAGCTTAGAGTTTGCAGGCAACGTCCTTGTCCTTAGTTCAGATACACTCCGGCACTTCCCACCCAGGAAGCTTGCTGGCAGAGCCTAGCCAGGCACGCTGGGTGGGTACCGGTTCTCGAGCTGCTGGACCGGTCCCCTGAGTCCATTATCTCACTCTGTTCCCTGGGAAATTATTGGAGGGATGTTGCTTCCCTCTTGGAACTCCTGGCCTTCCATCACTGGTGGAAGATGTAAGGTAGACTGTACATTCAGCCCAGGTCCAAATGAGTCCTTATTCCTTTCGAAGTCATTGGATGATCTGGTAAGTGAGGGGTTCAGCCCTCTTTTGAAGCCAAATGGGCCTCAGTGTTTGGTGCAGGCCAAGCCTGCCTTAATGAACCAATCCTAGGTCCCCACCAACAATTGTCTGTTATGCCCGAGGTCCGGACCAGAGTTCTCTGCAACAGGAAAGGTAAGGGGTGACCACATATACCCAAGTCCCACCCATCTTCCTGTCTGTTGTAGATCAAAGTTTCTCTGGTTAACTGAGCATTCTGCAACTCTTAAAGTGCAGGTCTCCCTTGAAGTTTGTGACCAGGGAAGACTTCCTGTCTCCCTAAAATCCCACATTTCACTCTCCTGAAAGGGGTCCGCTCTGCAGTAAATAATGGACCCAGACTTGCCATTCACTGCCTTTCATAAAGAAAGGTGGGGAACTAGCTTCAAGTTGACAAATTGAGAACACCAAAGGGTTGTTAGCCCTGCCTTCCTGTTGTCTGTTCGGCAACCAAGCCCCTTCACCAGGCTTGCCTAGATTATCTCTCATTAGTATGCACTGCCACTAGCCAAACTAAACAATAGGAAAGCAGATCCATGGAGTCTTTGATATTTTAATTAGGCTCCCCATGGCCGGAGGAAGGTACGCCGTCCCCCTTCTTGAGATGCTTTGATGTTTCCGTGGCTGTCGCATTCCATTTGGACATAACCGGGGAGGACGGCACCTGTAGGCTGTGCCCTCCCGGAGTATACATGACTGTATTTTGTGCGGTGAGCAGCGAAAATGTGTGCGGATGGCCTCACTCTTTCAGAGGTAGATCTCTTTTTAATTTTCATCAGTCAAAAAAGCTCCGGTGTGCACTCTCCGTGCGGATGGTCAGTTTCCTCGCAATGCTGTTGGCGTGGTCTATTCTGGACATTAGGGAGATGATGGCAAGTGTTTTGTGCGTTAGGGAAAACAAGGAAAGGATAGTTTTGGAAGTGTGCAGATGGAAGAAACATTTTAATGATTGTGTTGCGTTGATCGTGTTGCCCATTAGGATTCCAATGTTTTTGACTACTTTGGATTATTCAGGTGGGGCTCCCAGTTGTGTGGGCAATGGGATGTACTGGTTGTTTCCTTGGTAGTTGGGTGAAAGCATGATTTCCGGATGAATTTTAAGGTTATTGTTCATCATTGGTCGAGTTTATTTTTTTTATTTTTTTTTTAATTTTTAGGCAGTCTGTTAGCGTGCGGTTCTCAGCTTTACTGCGGTTGATTTCTGGAAATTTGGGTATCTGCATAATTGTAGCATGGGAGTCTCTTTTGACATTACCCTCCTGCTACAAATGAACCCTTTACACCTAGATGAAACCCCATATCTTTCGGATTCGCATTATTCTTACAGAAACAAATTGCTCTCCTCCACTTGGCCCAAATCTGCCGGAGAGCGAAGGGGGAGTCGAGAGAAAGTGCCCCGTGACAGAAAGATGCCCCAACAACCTGTGCTTCACAGCCGACCTATGAGCAGCAATCTGATGGCAAGCGCCTGGAAATCGTGACCCCGTTCTGCTAAATTGATGCCTCCACCGCTGTGCCCCCTGTCTTGCTGCGCTCTGAGGGAAGGCAAAGTGATGGACCAAGAGTGCTCCAACTGCCACAGTATCCCTCGGTGTGACTTTCTCCAGCAGAGTATGAGGGCACGGCCCAATTGGCTACGCGGAGAGCAACATCTCTGCATCCTTGCTCACCGGAGGGCCTCCACCAGATTGCCCGGTTGTGCATATAGGTGCTGTCCCACCTTGGGGAACTTGATGGGCCTCAAAAGCAGAAACAGGACTGGAGCTTTGAAGGGTCTCTCTATCCTTGACGCCTGGCCGGCCTTCCACCTGGGAATGGCAGTAGTAGTGAACATAGCCCAATGTGCATGTGCCTCGCTGTTGAACACTGCATGCACGGATGGAACTCCTTTATGGGATAGATCGTACTAACTAATCTACCAATATTTATAAAAAGTTTTGGGCACTGCACTTTTCGTGACCTGCTCTGAATACTTATTTTATTTTGTATTATTGGACAGATCAGCTGCCCTGCCATTCACGCGCCTCCCCCTGAAATCAAACAGTTTTTGAAGCTCTGGATCGCCCGATTCTTTTGAGTGGGCGTTTTGAGTTGATTAAGGCGCCAACTACATTGGAGTGGCTTTCATGGGGATTTTAAGGGAGCACGGTATCCTAAGGAAGAAATCGTTGACTTCCATTTTGGCACTGTTAATGCTCATATTGGCATACGAAAGGAAAATGGGGTTCTGTCCTGCATTGAACTTGTAGAGCATATGGAGGCCGGGGTGAGTTCTATTTGCCATACTTGGTTGTTGAGCCATTTAGCTTTAGGGAATCCGGCACCCGCCTGAACTGTCTGGAAGATCTTTGGAAATGGTGTAGTCTACACGCGTAACCGGCTTGAAGACCTTTCATTTAAGGAATGCCACTAGATGAGGCAGCAAACTGAACTTCATTCTGGACGACCTGGATGTACAGTAATGTTCAAATGCGTGCGGTGCATCTAGTGGGAAAGATTGCATTCATTGCTAACCACCCAGATTGATTTTACAGCCGTCTGCATTGTTTGGTTACAATGAGGCAGTTTCCTGAAAGAGGACTCCCCAACTGGCCCCGCCCTTGCCCCAGTGGCATCTGTCCAGAGATCTTAGGGCGAGGACTGAAGGGAAGGTGTGCACAGAGCAGCCAGGACACCTGAACACGGGTCGAAGTGCGTCACTGCAGCTCTTTAGAGGCTGAGCTATCGGGCAGGGTGAGGCTTGGGTTGGGCCTACCCGCTCTGGAGTATTGGCACCATGAAGCAATTTCTCGCTGTGAACTAAGTGGAGGGGGGGGGGGTGGCGGGGGAGTGCAGTGAATCCACATAAGGGCCTTGTGCGGATGGGCTCATTGTTCGGAGTACGACCTAGTAAGTAAAACAGCTGCCTGTGTTGGGTTGTTGAGGGCGGACGGCTAGCCACATAAGTGTTCATTGGTCATCCAGTTGCGCCTATGGTGCGGGCATTTGCGGGGACGGCAGAGGAAGAAACCTGCATGTTTTCCCTTCAGTGTCTGTGGGCTGCTCCACCATTGCCACGCAGATCCCTAGGGCTGGTTTCCATGATCTGGCTGTGCCGTCTTGCTGTCTGGCGATGCAGGGCTTTCATTCTGGTCCCTTCTGTTGCCTGCCATGGCCGCATCTGTTGGAGAGTAACTTTTTGTTACTGCGGATGTGGTGTATTTGCAGGGTTCAAAATAGCAGGGAGTGGTTTTTAGCTCCTGCTTCTAGTCAGGAGAACTTGGTTACCTTGAAACCAAGCGCTACCAGGGGCTACCTTTTGGCTCCCCAGGCCAATGTGTGCCTTGCATACATATATACATACGTACGTGACTTTGACTTGGAGTATTTGAGAATGTTGATAAAGAATTGGAACCCATCTATAGACGAACCTAATGGATTGGACAAATGGTCATGATCAGAAAAAATTGCATCTCGTGTGTTAGTGAGATTGGTGGTGTTTTGGATACTTGCTCCGTGTTGCCTACTTTGCTAATCTGGCACCCAGCAGCTGGGTTTAGCACCTGATCCTCGGGTCTTACTTTTGAACCCTGTTTGTTTTTTTTGATAACTTGGCTTATTCAGTGATTATCTGGAAGCATGCTGTGAGTGTATGTGCATGCCCTTGCCAGCTGCACTCCAGACTCTCGAAGGTCATTTATTCCTGCTCCCTTAGGATCTCTTCGACACTCTGCGTATCCTGTACCACTGGTGCCATCTGAAGAAGCTGCTCTGGGGTATTGCAGTGGGACCCACTAGAAGTGACTCGCACAAACCCGAAGTACATCTTCCTGTGTTTCGATCTGTAGACTATGCTGCAGCTACTTAATGTTGCAATAAGTTAAGGTTAAAGAGCAAAGACTTGATATCTCATTGCTACGCTGCTGCTATTGCACAGCTGTCCTTACTCTCTCTCCTTCAATCAAAGAGGGCTCTTTCCAAGGTCGAAAGTGGTCATCTTGGCCAACCCCCGTAGCTGGGTTTAGCCTTTGAACTCGTTTCAATGCCCAAAGCGTACTGGCACCAGTCTATGGACTGATCACTTGGCATGGGAGTGGAGCTTGACCCCCAACTTCACCTCATTTGAGATGTTTGCAGCGGCTTGTGTGAAAGCTGTGTCTGCACCCTACAGTGTGGAAACCAGGGTTAGATTGACCATCAAAAGCTTGAGTGAAGGCAATGGCTAGAATTGAGTAGCAAGACTGGACCATATCTGAGGAGTGGACTGAGCGGGTAACTGGAGTAGGTGGCTAGACACGCAGCAGCATGCAGTGTAAAGAGCACAGCAACAGGAGTCCTAAAACTATTAGTGCGTGGCTACGACCATGGAACCAGCCAAGGCAGACGAAAACGTACAAGACAAGCTGTCATGAAAGCAGTGATTTTTGTCTCATGAATGTAACCACCTTCAACCAAATCTTCTTGTAGCCGTCTCTGAGGAAAGAGCTGAGGTGGTCTGTGTGCAATGCTCAACAAATCACCTTATTAGAAGCCTTGCTTAAAGGTTTGTAGCGCTTAGAAACTGATGCAAAACTCAATTCTCACGGAAAGTTGTACTGGGACAAAGGAACCCCCCTCCAGTCGGGCTGCAAATGAACCTAGCCCAATGTCCCATTGTGTTCCCATTCTGGCCTGCTACTGTCCAATCTGGTACCTCATGGACCATACACCAGTATAAACCCACTCCTTGGGATCCTTTAAGTTTGGGGGTCCGTTGCAGCCAGACTCCCTTATTCCAACTGCTAGGTCAGCTCCATGGGTGCTTTTCTCGCAACGAGTGCCTGTTCGCACCAGACATCTAGCACTACATGCTTCACCTATAAAGACCTACGACACTACATCAATGTTTTACTTAATCAAGCGGCCTGCCCTCTCAGACTCTTTGCCAAACCACAACTTTCTTTAGCACTAGTGCATAAAGAAGAAAATCTCCCTGCATGTTCCAGCGGTGGCTAATTGCCAGGCCGACGGGAGCGACGGAGTACAAGCTCAAACACGTTTTAAGAGCTGGTGTACTCCAGCAACTGATTTGTTCCATGTACAAATGCAAGGTGCCACAACTCGATCCAGGTACCAGAGCTAGGATTTATAGACCATGCACTGTGGTCTTGTATATTTGTGTACTTTTTCCCTAACACCACTTCTGCAGCAATTCCTGGACTACTGCAAAAGAGCATAACTCTATTGTAATCATGCCACCAGGTATGAGACGGATGTGGTGCCTGCATCTACTTCGCATGACACTGATCACCGATAAAGCTGTGTACATTCCTCAAGCTTAACACAGCATCGCCAGCAGATCACACACCCAAATCCATTGTAGTTTGGCAAGCTGACTCCTGGATTACCCATTTGCACCTGCAATAAAGATCCATAGATGTCCTTGGAGGCGTGTAAGCCCAACACCAATACGTGGAAGACGCGTTTGAGCAACTACTCTACCCTGGATTCCGAGCCACTTGCCAAACACAAAGTAAAGAAGTTGATTAGGCCCCTTTGCATCTCGTTCCCTCACCCTCAAACTTAATCATTACTTAATACTTTACCAATCTAGTCAGGCACAGACGCCTCTCCTCTGTATAGCCTATACAGGTCTCTCCAGTTCACCAGGGTCTCTGACTCCAAATTGCATTGTATGATGTTTAGATTGCACTGATAGGCCTCTCTCCCACTATGCAGGTCTCTCAAATCCAGCTGGGGTGCTGTCTCCAAATTGCATGGTATGATGTTTAGATTTCATGGTTAGGCCGCTCTCCCACTATACAGGTCTATCAAGTCTAGCGGGGGTTTTGTCTCCAGGTTGCATTGTGACGTATGGATTGCACTGGTCGGCCTCTCTCCCACTATACTGGTCTCTCGGGTCTAGCGGGGGCTCTGTCTCTAAATTGCGTTTGGGTTGCATTGATGGGCCTCTCGCCCACTGTACAGGTCTCTCGGGTCTGGCTGGGGTTCTGTCTCCAAGTTGCATTTGTGATGTTTAGATTGCATTGATGGACCTCTCTCCCACTAAGCAGGTCTCTCTAATCTAGTTGGGCTTTGTGTCCAGATTGCATGGTAAGATATTTAGTAAGTCCTAGCTGCACCCCCAAACTAGGGTCCAGACCTCTGTCACCCCCTAGGTGTAAGCCTTTCTTCCATTACACAGGACCCCTAATCTAACTGTGCTTAATTCAGTACTCTATTGATCCCAGAAACCAATAACAAACTAGCTTAATCAAGTCCCATTCCACCGGACCGTTTAACACCCTAACGCTCCACGACCGTGCACCCCAGGAAACGCACCCTACCCACTGACAAACGACAGACTAAGCTAGAAAGCACCCCAACGTACCCAGAGAAGGAAAAAACCAAGATCACTGCACCTGCACAACACAGCATAGAGGACCAACTACCCCACTACGCCTGCACCTTAAACCATAAAAATGGCCCGACCCAGAAAAGGACGCTGAGAAAGAGCATCGTGCAACAAGAGACGCGAACACACAACACCGACAGAACCCAGAAGAAGCAGCTCCATTGGAAGGAAACATGCCTAACGCAACCATAACCAGAACAAAATATGTAAGAGAAAAAGCCTTATACCTCACACCTTACCTCGCGACAACCGCGGAACGACGTCTCAACACGGAAACCTTGAGACACGCAAAGAATTTCCCGAAACACCCGGAAAAAAGATGGGCACCCATCAAGAGTGGGAGGGCTCCAACCCCATCACCCCTTACATCACAAGAACAGAGGGGCACCATCGATTTCTGCAACATCACACACTATGACAAAGCCACCTCCAACCCAACGATCGGACTCGATGGAGCCACCGCTGATTTCCATCCGAGCAGCATCACAGCAGAAACACCACAACTGATCAGCCCTGTTATCAACCTATTGGACCGCTTCAATGAATAAGCGGTCGTCGCCGTTCTTCATCCTACCAACACCAGTGCGGAAACACCACGACCAGACAACTACAAACTTGAACAACGAATAACCACAAAACCACACCCAGAGAATCCACTAACTTAATAAACGCAAGGTCAATGTCTAAACATTCAATGGAAATGTACGACTTCCTATCAGGAGGCATAGACATCCTATTTGTAACCGAAACATGGTTGGACGAGATCACCCTCAACGGCCTGCCTGAAGACTTCAAATGCATCCAAGCAAACAGAAAATCCAAAAGAAGGGGGGGGGGAATAGCGATCATCCACAAGGAACAACTGGCCATCGAACCGGAAGAGCCACTAAACATGGAGAAATGTGAATCCTTAATACTACGGCTATCAGTAAACCCCAAAACTAACCTGAAATTCATACTGATATACAGACCACCAACCTACGATGCGACTTTCATACACCCATTCACGGAAGCAATCGCCATCCTAGCCATCAAGTACAACCATCTGATCATCCTCGGAGACGTCAACATCTGTTTCGACGAAGAAACCACTACCACCTACAACAACTAGTCAAAGGAGCAACACACTCAGCAGGGCATACACTCAAAGCAATCTTCGCCAACAAGGATCTCATCACCACGGCACCCCCAATTTAAATACTCTGGAGCGACCACCTCATCATTCCATTCATAATCACAACGGCCGCTCCAACAAAAAAGCAACAAAAAAAACCACTGATCATGATGAAAAGAAACTGGAGAACCATAAACTCCAAGCAAACTCCTAGAACTCAGCAAACCACAAGCACCATCCATGGAAGAAGCAGACCTAGACAAAAAAGTTGCCATGCTCAACCTGGATAGCAACAATGCTAGACAACATCGCCAAAGAAAAGCCCTTCAACCCATCATGAAAAAAAGCAAAATGGTTCACCCCACTACTCGACGCCAGGAAAAGAAAAAAACGAAAACTAGAATCTGAATGGAGGACCAACAAAACCACGGCAAACAAATTGAAATTCCTGCAACAGATCCGCTCATATAAAAAGGATCTACGAAGAGGAAACATTACGAAAAAACCGAATCTTCAGAGCGCCAAATGCACAAAAACCTCTTCAAAATCCTAAAATAAAAAAACCCACTGGGCTGCAACAACACGCCAATTCCGTCGATGAAACTATGTAATGACCTAGGAGACAACTTCAAAAGCAATAACCTCCATCCAACAGACCATACAAAACAGACCAAGCAATCATAGCTCAAACCCCAGTGACGACGACGAGGAACACCCAAACAAGCTACGAAACTTCCCAGAAGTATGAGGCTTTCGTGAAACTGGTATACCAAAGCAACAAATTGGGCTCTCCTGAAGACCCCTGCCTTCCAGACATATGCAAAACTCTCAAACAAGGAACCCCCATGGAATACCACAGGGACCTCCTCAACCACTCCATCTCAACAGGTAAAGTACCACAGGCCTTCAAATCAGCGTACATCAAGCCGCTACAAAGGCACAACAGGAAACGTAGAGGACTTAACCAACTACAGACCCATCTCCAAAATACCCTACATAGCCAAACTGCTAGAAACGTACGTCTACAAAATAACCCAAGAATTCATAGAAGCACACTGCCTACTAGACCAGGCACAAGTTGGTTTCAGACCAATGAGAGGAACAGAATCGGCTCTCCTCTCAATATGGGACGACCTAAAAACGAATGCAGGCTCGGACAACAGCACCGCCCTGATTCTCCTGGATCTGTCCGCAGCTTTCGACACTGTTAACCATGACATCCTCATAAAGAGATTAGAAGGACTAGAGATAACAGACACCGCCCTACTATGGATCAAATCAGAACTGAAACCTTTTAAATCCAAACCTAGAGACTACACGTGCAGAGTACCACAAGGATCATCCTTTTCGCCGCTTCTAGTCAACATCTACATGTACCTACTAATCAAACTCCTCAAGAAACATAGCCTCACATGCTACAACTACGCCGACGATACTCAAAAAATCTTCAACATACAAGACACCCGAGAAGAAAACAGGACACTAGAGAATTGCCTTTGAGATATTAAACTGGATGAACCTCAACCACCTCAATCAACCCAGGCAAAACAGAGATAATGATTATTTCAAAAAAGGGAGGAGACATCAGCTACATCCCCTGACCAAGAGAGCTCGGCACCACACCAGAACCATCACCTCACTCTAGAGCCAAAAGTAAACTCTACTCAAATGTTTCTTCCTCTTGCGAGCAGCAAAAAGGATCCTACCCTTCCTGTCGTTCGCCAACAAATCACTTACCATCATCGCTCTGATCATGTCCAAATTAGACTACGCCAATAGCCTATACCTGGGCATGCTTGAACGACTTCTAAAAAACTACAACGCATACAAAATGCAGCAGCCAGACTCCTCCTCAAGGTACCAAGAAGAGAACATATCACACCCGCGTTAAAAATTCTACACTGCCTACCATTAAAACAGTGAATAAAGTTCAAGTCCATGTGCATCACGCACAGAGCAATACACAAACAAGGCGCAGAATTCCTAAGCGATAAACTACGTCTACATCAACTGACAAGAACACAGAGATCAAGCACCGACATCCGCCTGGAACCAAAACCCTATAACGGAAGAGAACTCTGAGGATCCTCTCTCTCACCAGGCACTGAAAACCTGGAATGACCTACCTAAGAATATACGGAACACAACAAATCACCTAGCATTTAGGAAACTCCTCAAATCGTGGCTCTTCACAGCGTAACCACAACAGCGACGCACTAAAATGCCCGCCCCATTAAAACAACGAAAAATAACACCAACCTCGGCCACTCTCAAATGGACAAACACTGAACTCAAAGAACCGACCACACGACAGACCATAGGATATCATGGGAAATAGCCACAAAAGGAGACCCCCAGCGAATGATCACATAATCAGACGAAAGCCCAAATGACCCCCCCCCCCCCATCCCTCCCAATCGTACCATATCCAAACCAGCTGACACATTTATATAGAAAGTCTGAGACGAGTCCGCTACACCAGCCCAGCACCCAAGAAGGAGAATGGACACCCAACCCACATCTACCTATCCATCAGCATCAGAACACCTACATAACTGGCTAGAATAGAACGGCGAGGAGCAATCGGAACACTTACAAAGTGTTAGAACAGCACAGGGAGCGCCCCACACAAACTAAACCCTGCCAGGCGTAGCCTTTGCCAACCCTGATGAAACAGGAGGATTGGCGCGTGCCACTCGGACAGGCTTCTGAACTTCTGCTCCGATTTCCAACTTCCGACTAAAAAAATAAAACTCAGCATTTCTGAAGGCTTATCTCACTCAAAAATCTCACACAACCATCTCTCGCACAACAACCCGCAGGCACTTCACAACACTGCAACAGCACACGAGGACTGACAACAATCCAATACTCGCACCAAGGCTCAGCACCCGGTGTATACCGAGTTGAAGCTGCCAACAGAACACCACTGCTCTCACTATTCTACTAACTCAACACATCTTCTCATTTGCAGATCTGCCTGGGGACCAACTCCGTTGGTGACGGTGCGCGGTACAAATACCTTTAACATTATCAGTTCATAATGCAACCTCTGTTGCGTACCTGCTAGATTCCAGACTGGTGCTACCTGCGGGTTAGCCACATGTACTCCAGGGCACAACACAAGGGTTCACGATGGAAGGGTCTGGTGGTGAAATCTTTTCTGGAAGGAGTACACATCTAGGGCAGAATTGGTACTTCATCTGGATGAGTCTCTCTTTGGGCCAGTGTAGAAGTTCTGCCACAGTCCAGCACTAGACTCACTACATACACCCATTAAAAAGAAAAATCTGGAGATTATGGAAGACAGTGTGCACAAAATGTTTTGCCTCTGTGTGGGACTGCAGTGGAATGATAGCAGCATCTAAATTGCATGTGGAATGGTACAGATGTCTCCTGTGCGGGGTGGGCTCGAGATCTGATAAGAGCATAGGACCCAGTCTCCCGTTTCTGGTGTGAGCATTAAAGGGGCCCAATAAGGGAGACATCATAAAATATGGTAGGGGGAGACAGCAAAATGGGCAGGGAGGTTTTCTGCAAAAAATGCAACCAGTTCACATCACAGGGAAAGGGAAAATGCCAGGTCATGTGTTAAAATGGGGGTGGTGGGGGGGTGGTTGTTTTGGAAAGTCTCCTAAAGCTGCAAGGAGAAAAGGCGTTTACATTGAGAATGTGTTGTGGCGGGTCGGAAGGTGTTGGACACTCGGCAGACGGGGTCAGGTTTGTAATGAAGTTATAAGTAGAAGACCTACATTTCCCCATCACTAAAGGGAAGACCCAACCTATCTAGAAAAACGAAAGGTGCTCGTAAGGTCAAAAGAGACTATGCCTCCATCCAAACTATCCCATCTGGCCCTGCCACTTAGGGTAACTAATGTGAATAAGCCAAGGGAAGGATTGGTCTTCCCGGGTTTCCCCTCCAGGTCATTCAATGGATATCAATGCAATCAACTCCTGGAGCTCCTCCAGAGCAGTTTTCTTCCTCCTGCTTTCTGTGTTCCCCATTTTCCAATAACCTTTCCTGCTACTCGGATAGTCGTGTGTAACCTCTTTCTAGGCATTCTCCTCAGGAGCACTTGGTAGGGATTTTTCTCTGTCCCTTCGCGTCTATCTGTTCTGAAATTGTCTCTTTACTGGTTATCCGCCAGCTGTATAGGATTCTCACTTCTGGTGTGGGTGTCTCCACTGATGCTCAAACAACTGTGTGTGCTCAGCCCCTCTCTTAGGATTTTTGCTTCTTAAATGAGATTATTCTGCATTTGATAACTTGTTTGAGTACTAATACGAGGTGACGGCTTCACATTCCCTTTCTCAGTCGCTCGTTATTTGTCTCGAACTCCTAAGACATAACCATTCACCATTCTTTCTCGTTCTTGTGCCTGGGCCGAGTTGCCTCTAAAAGATAACTATATCCTATAGGGCTCCTGCTTCTCCGGTCCCTCTTACTTGGTAGGGGCCAGTGGTTGACACAACGGGGCGAGGGGGAGTGGGTAGAGGGAATGATGCTCGGCTTTTCATTCTCTGGTCTGTCAGACTCCTTCTTTGTACTATTGCTGCTGGTGTGAAGCAACCCTTGCTTCCTGTACTGGTGCTTTTCCTGGAGTGTCCTGCCCACTAGACCCAGCCTGTGGTCACGCCACCACTGGGTTGCTTGCTAGTTTCTCGGTAGACTCATTACTCTTTTCGCCTTTGTATGCAATGGTCCTCTGGTGTCTTACCCTCACGTTCCCTCGCCAACTAATGGCTGCTCCGTCTCCAGATGGCTCAGTGTCTGGAGGCTTCCACTGTGCATGAGGCTTCTCCTCGGCAGTTATATATGCATCTCGCATTAAAGAGACCATCTTTCTGGTGCTATTGGGTGTCGTTTTGCATTGCCTTCAGCCCAAGAGAAGGGTACCACATTCTGAAGCTTATCGGGTAGTCCCATGTTTGCAGTTAAATTTGTTGGTGTAGGGCGTTCCTTACAGGAGTCGGAGTCTGTGTCACCAAAGGGGAGTCTCACCCAGTGAGGTCCTGCTTGCCCAGTCCCCCTAGGGAGGGCTCACCTCCCTAACCTCAGTGGGGGGAGGGGGAAGATTCACCCTCGGGGAGAACGGATGAATACCTGTGATTTGTCAGTGGCCTTTCGTGTGGGCATGGAACAATAAGGTGCATAGTATAACAATGTAATGGATGTAGCCAAGGGAGAGCATTGTACAAAAACCATGAGAAAGGGAAAAAAAACAATGGCTGAAAGAATAAGTCTAGCAAAAGGATCAAGGTTTTGTGCTAAGCAACAGATTGGATGGAGCCATTAACATGGAGAAAAGGCAAAAGGTGTGTTCTAGGGAGGGGGCCGGTGGGTGTTAGGAGTGCATAAAGGTAGCAGAGGCTGGGGTGGGAGGTTTGCTTGTTCTGAGATTTTCTAACGGTCTTCAGACGGATTGTCTGAGTTAAAGCGTGTCTGTGTTGCTAGTGACCCTCTCCTGGTCCCACTAATACACAGTAATCGTAGGATGGAAGCCTGCCATGAGTTTTTAATAGTTTGACAACACTAGGTAAAGAGGCATAAGAGCCCAATTTTGCAGTTCTGGCGCCTGACGGACAGGCTTTATTTTTTTCCTGTCTTTGTGCCTTGGTGTGCCGTTTTTTACTTTCACAGAATTGAAGTGTCGTGCAATGTTAAACGATACGAGTCTGGCATTACAGGTCCATCTTATGCTGTGCAAGGGGTAAAGATTGGAACCCAGCACTGTGCAGACTGGTAAACTGGGCCACCTTTCGTACATCTCCACAAAAGCTCACTCGAGCAGCTCACATACAAGGTCCCTTTTAGTAGCAATCTTTGCATAAGCAAGCTGAGGGAGTTCCTAGCTGTATCATGTGCATTTACCTAGTTTGGTCTTTATAAAGTGCCTTGAAACTGGTCTTCTACTGGTAATAAGTGTGCTTAATGAATTTCCTGTAAATAGCCATTGCATTGCCTGTCGTTTTCAGAGACCACACACTGAGAGGGAGGGTTTTTAGAAGGTATTCAGAATTACCAGGTTACTCACCGTAGTGACCACCTTACTCCTAGTCCATAGTCCCCTTTCCTCCATACTTGTGGGACATCTGTCCATCCTGTGGGACGGGACCGGAGTACTTTGTAAAAAGCATACACATTTTTTTTCAAAAATGTGTCCCTCTTTCCTGCGCGGGGCCCGGCACGCGGCCCTAACCCCGCCCACCTTGGCTCTGCATCGCCCATCAGTCCTTTTCTATCGCAGGGTCCAAGACCCATTAGCAATAACAGAGGAACCTTATTAGAGGGGATGGCGGGCGTATGGAGGAAAGGGGACTATGGACTAAGAGTAAGGTGGTCACTATGGTGAGTAACCTGGTAATACTCCTACGTCCCTTCCCCTTTCCTCCATACTTGTGGGAGATTCCCAAGCACTCCTTACAGGAACCATGGGTGGATGGAAATACCCCTTACTGAAACAGGTTCTTTAGCACAGCCTGACCAAACTGAGTGCCAGCTCTAGAGCTCATATCAAGGCAGTAATGCATATAGAAAGCAGATGGGGAGGCCCAAGTAGCTGCTTTTGCGATGGACTCCCAGGGAACATACTTCTGAAAAGCAACCGCGGCTGCCTTGCCCCGCACCAGGTGTGCATGGATACCTTTAGGAGGTTTCAGCTTTTGGACGGTGAAAGACTCGGTGATACAGGCGGCAATCCATCTGGAAATGGATGCCTTAGATGCCGGCCTGCCCTGAGGGTTACCGAAGGTCACAAAAAGTTGAGAAGAACTCCGAAGCTTGGAAGTCCTGTCCAGGTAGAACTTAAAAGCTCTTCGGACATCCACAGTGTAGAACCCTTTCAGCCTCCGAGGCAGGGTTCGGAAAAAAGACCTGAAGGGAGATCGACCGATTCCGATGGAATTCGGTCACTACCTTTGGTAGGAAAGCTGGGTTTGTCCGAAGGACTACCTTGTCCTTGTGAAAGACCAAGAAAGGATGCTCCACCAACAATGCCTGGAGCTCGCTCACTCTCCTCGCTGACGTAACGGCGACCAGAAAGGACACTTTCCAGGACACATACTTGAGGTCAACCGTAGCCATTGGCTCAAAGGGTTTATGGGACAGCGCCGTCAGGACTACATTTAGGTCCCAAGGCGGGTACGGACTACGAACCGGAGGGTAGAGACGTGTCAAGCCAGCAAAATGTCTCTTCACCACCGGGTTAGTTAGAGAATAAGAACACCGGTCTGTAGAGAGGTAAGCGGAAACCGCTGAGAGATGTCCTGCAAGACAGAACATGAACACCTGACTCTGCTAGGGAGGATACGAAGGACAGCACTGTGTCAATCGTTGCCACCCTCGGATCCAACTCTTTCTCCAAACACCAAACCTGAGCCATTTACTCTTGAATTGAGATCCTGGTCGAGGGTTTCCTGGCTGCCTGGATAATGCGCATGTTATCCGCAGACAAACTCAAATGCTCTAAAGACTTGAACTCGGGCACCATGCCACCAAGTTGAGCGATTGTGGGGAGGGGTGCCACATCTGTTCCCCTTGGTGAAGATCGGGAGTTACTGGTAACCTGATCGGCGGACACACCGACAGGTGTTGAAGTTCTGAGAACCAAAACCTGGCCGGCCACCACGGAGCTATCAGTACAAGAGAACAGTTCAGAGTTCTTCAACTTCCAGATTGCTCGATGAACTAGGGGCAGAGGCGGGAAGGCGTAAGCTCTCATGTTGTGCCATGGAATCTCGAGAGCATCCCCCAGAGAGGAGGCTCCCAGCACCCCCTGGAGGCGTACTGAGGAAGCTTTTTGTTTACTGCCGTGCCGAAGAGGTCCACCTCTGGTGTGCCCCAACACGAGAAAATCCAGAAGAGGATCTCCGCCT
Organism: Ambystoma mexicanum; assembly: GCF_040938575.1. Classification (NCBI taxonomy): domain Eukaryota; kingdom Metazoa; phylum Chordata; class Amphibia; order Caudata; family Ambystomatidae; genus Ambystoma; species Ambystoma mexicanum. The sequence goes on along the minus strand of NC_090931.1, from coordinate 58,153,333 downwards.
TCAACTCCCACTCGAAGCTGACCACTGTCCACCGGCTGAGGGCATCCGCTGTGACATTCAGCTGGCCCGGGATGTGCACTGCAAGCAGCCAGACCCCATGAAGCACGGCCCACTCCCAAATCTGGATGGACAGGTCCACGAGAGGGGGAGACTTCCTTCCCCCTTGCTTGTTTATGTAATACATTGATACCACATTGTCCGTTCTTATGCGGACCACCTTGTTGACAATGAGCGGTCTGAACGGCTTGAGCGCCAGAAAAATCGCCAGAAGCTCCAAATGATTTATGTGCAGGAGTTTGTCCTGAGGCGACCAGAGGTCCGAGACCTGAAGATCTAACGTTGCACCCCACCCCAAAAGGGAGGAGTCCATCGTGATCGTCACCATGGGGGCTGGGGTCCTGAAACCCCGTGCCCACTGACAGGTTGCTGAGAGATGACCACCAATCCAGGTCCACTCTCATGGAATCCGGAATCAATATCCGCTTGGAATCCGGGTCCACAGCCTGACGCAAGGAACTCCGAAGAGCCATCTGGGTCCATCTCATTTTGAGACGAGCAAGAGGAAGAGCCAGTACACACGAAGCCATGAGGCCCAGAAGCCTCTGGAACCACCAGGCCGACATGCTCTCCGACTGCGCAACGCAAACATCTGACATGTGGCCAACAGATCCGCCTTTCTGTCTCCGGTCAGATACACTCGGCAGTCCTGGGTTTTCCAATGAAAACCCAGGAAATTCAGGTCCTGTGAGACCGTCATGGAGGATTTCCGCCAGTTCACCGACAGCCCAAGATGGAACAGGAGCTGAAGGAGAGACTGGAGGTTGCCCGCTGCTGCCAACGGACAAGGGCTGTGTAAGGGCCAGTCGTCCAAATAGGGATACACATGGATACCCTGGAGACGAAGATAGGCCGCAATCACCGACATCGTCTTCGTGAAGACACGCGGCGCCGAGCTGAGGCCAAAAGGAAGCAACCGAAACTGGAAGTGCTTCTCTCCCAAAGAGAAGCGATATGCATGTACGCATCCTGAAGATCCACCACGCTGAGCCAATCGCCCATCTGCAAAGAGGAGCAAATCTGGCCGGGCGTGATCATCTTGAATTTCTCTTGGGGTAGGAAAAGATTGAACTGGGAAAGGTCTAGGATGGTGCACAGGCCAGCCTGGTTTGGTTTGGGCACTAAACAGCCGGGAGTAAAAGCCCTCCCCTCGCTCCCCAAGGGGAACAGGTTCCACAGCTCTGAGGTGCAGAAGGTGCTAAACCTCGGCCTTGAGGGAGGGTGAGCCCGACAGCTGAAAAGGAGGGTTGATGGGTGAGGTAGGGGGTAAAGGCAAGCGGAAGCCCGCTTGAGCGAATGACCAGACCATCTGTCTTCTGTGATGGTCTGCCATGCCTCCCATTGAGACGCAATGCGTCCTCCCACCAGGCTCTCGTGCGAGCGTGGAAAACCCTCATTTGGCAGGCTTATCGGTGGCGGTGCCACCTGAACCTGACCAGGAGGCTGAGGAGCAGGAGAAAAACCGCGCACGCTGTTGTCTATGGCGGTTATTCCCCGCAGGAGTATCCACTCTGCGAGATTTGCAGTCGAAGCCCCTAAAACCAGAGGAAGGTCGACTTTGCGACAACGGTCTCTGGGATTTGAAAGGAACTTTAACCAGAACAGACAATAACTTAACACTCTGAGTCCTATCCTTGGTTTTGGTGATCTCTACATCAGTAGAAGAGTGAAACAGCTCCTTACCATCGAATGGAAGGTCCAGTACCTTGTCTTGCACTTACTTAGAAAACTTGGCACGAGGTATCAACCCCACGCATCAGGCCCCAAGCCGAGGTGTCTACGTGATGAGCCGCAGCCTCCAGGAGATCCTGGGCCAAGACCCTGGCATCGGAAAGGCCACCTCTGAAGTCTTCCAACTTCTCGACCGGAATGTGCTCCTCAAACTCTGACAGACCTTTCCACATCCGCATGTTAGCTCCCGCTCAAATCCATTCTGCATTGGTCTGCCAGAGCTGCAAGGCCGAATTGGCAAAGATTTTCCTCCCTATGGAGCCCAGGAGCTTGTCCTCCTTTCCCAAGACCTGAGTAGCCGTCGCGGAAGAGGATGCTGCAGGTCTGGATAGCCGCAGCCACCACTGTGGAGGAGGGAGGCGGACAAGGCCACTTCTTCCGAAGAATGCAGCCTGTACCTCACGTCAATCTTTTTATTGACAAAGTCCCGAGTGTGGCTTTTCCCAAACTCTAAGGACCTCGGCCAGAACATCCTTCTGCAGGAACAGGCCGGTACGCTCCAAGGGATACAAGGTGAACGCCCCAGAAAGCACGCCCTCCTGAGGAGCGGGTGCCTCGGGCACCGGAACATCTAAGAAACTCATCATGTCCAGCACCCGGTCATGGAAAGCTCTGATAGAGCAGGGAAGGTCCTCGTTGTCCTGATCGCCTTGAGGATCATCCGACAGGTCAGGATCCTGCTGAGCCGTGTCAGGCACTGCCTTGTCCACTGGGGACAATGGTGGCAAAGGCAGAAGAGCAGGGGGAGGCATCCCAGGCAAGGGAGGCGCCGGCGGAACCACCGGAGGAACAGGTGGAGCCGAAGGAGCCGGTGGACAGATCTCCTTGAAAAGCCCTTTGAAATATTCCCTAATGGGATCGGTGTGCATAAGCTCTTGAAATTTACCGAAAGGCGTCCTCGGGAGATTGTTTCGGAACCTGAGGAGGCCTCTCATGAGGTGGACAAATCCAGGGACGTAACGGAGAAAGGTGCCACACCGGCCCCTCCACATAAATCAAGGGCGCCGCCCCCGCGGGCAACGAAACACTGTGTGGAAGAGGCATCCGGGCGTTACAATCATAAACCGGCCAGTAAGGATGCGCACAAGGGACATTAGGTTCACCCAAAGGACCGACATCTACACCAGGGGCTGATGGCATAGTTGTAGGGGTAGTACCTAAAATGGCCGCCGTGGTCGTGGCTGAGGGGAACTGCAGCACGTGAGGAAGTGAGGCAGGGGTCCCTGTCGTTGGTTCAGGGGGTCTTAATTTTAGCCTTAATGTAAGGAACCTCGGCAGAGCCGGTACTATGAGGCCTGGAATGTTTCTGCGACATACCAACTGCCAAATGAGCCTTCGAAGGAAGGGCCTCGGCACTGCCGGTAAAAGAACCTCTCTTTGCCCCTCAACAGATTCGGTGTGACCACGAGCAGGAACGGTGAGCAACCGCTTTCACCGACGGGGCCTTGCCCGGCCCCTCAAAACTGTTGGTAGCCTTAGCGTCTGTACAAGGGACCTCGGACCTAGGCCCGGTAAAAGCCTTATCTGCACGTGCCTCGAACATCCGTTCGGTAACCACAAGGCCTCGGGGCGCACCCCGGTTTTGTTTTTGAGGGAAGCTGAAAGAGAGGCCTCAGAGCAAGCTCTGGTACCCCACGACTCAGTAAAACTGGGCCTACAAACTGCCCCCACAGGAGGGGCCTCGGAGCGTACTCCGGTGAACACAGGCCCCTTACGGAGACCCTCGGAGAAAACTCTGGTAGAATTATTACGCCCGACAGGCACCTCAGGGCGAACCCCGGTAACAGAGCGATCAACGCCCCTCCCGGCCAGAGAGGAACCTGGGAAGGTATCCCCGGTCGGGGTTCTCTGAAAAGTGAAGAACTTTCTGGGCGTTTCTTCTTCTCGTCGAACGCCTGAAAATGAGAAGGAGTTCGTCCGAACACCACCTCCCACCGCTCCAACCGACGTTGAAGTGCCCGGACCGAAAGGGAGTCACAGTAAAAACAGGAGTCCCAACGGTGTTCCGGACCCAAACACTCTAAACAAAGAGGATGGGGATCCACCCTCGCGAAGCGACGGCGACACAAACAGTTTGGAAAGTCTAGTTTAGAAGACATAGACAGACTAGTAAACAAATGCTATCGAGAGCCAGAGAGGAAAATGGGGAAGAAAATCTTCCGAGGATGCAAGTGCACCCGGCCCCGATCGTGCAGAGAAAAGGACTGCTGGGCAATGCGTGGGGCGGAGCCAAGGTGGGTGGGGTTACAGCCGCGTGCCGTACCCCGCGCAGGAAAGAGGAGGGACACATTTTTGAAAAAAATGTGGATGCTTTTTACAAAGTGCTCCGGTCCGGTCCCACAGGACGGAGAGATGTCCCACAAGTAATGCAGAGCGAATTGTATGCTGCATTCAAAAATGCTATCTTTCACAAGATATATGCGGGAACAGGGGCGACAACTATTGAATTTCCGCCCCCTGTCCTAAAAAGCAAGACTTCAACTTGGGAGGAGTTCCATACATAGCTTTAGAATGCTTTTTTGCATTCGCACAAACCCGTGCAGTCTCAACTACCATGTGGACACCCACGTGGCATGCGAGTCATGACAGTTTCATGAGCCCAGAAGACAATCTGCTTAGAATTTCACCCAAATTCCAACTTCTAAGCATACATGCATGAAGAAAAATAGGATGGTTTGCACTGTAGGCAGATATGTTAAAGCTTTGTGACGAATCAGCAATTTAGTTCTGGCTTGTGAGCATTCCTGAGTTCTGTGCTTTTGTGATTTCTGCCTGCCTGGTGCCCGATGACCTGGACCCTGGCCCCTGCGTGTGCAATGCTGCTTAAGACTGGGCATGTACGTTGTCGTGAAGGCCCACAATGGCCCCCAGATTTAGCAATGATTGCACCCAGTGGAGTTCCCACAGGATAATTTGAGACCTTTGTCCCTTTGTGTCCCAGAGCAAACACTCTTTGGAAGATGGGCCATGGACAGAAAGGTGCGATGGGCTTTATAGTATGGGGCTTGGGTTTGTTTCTTTAGCCATGGTACCGCGACTCAAACGAGATCTAGAGCAACATCCTGAAGGACCTCTTTCAGGTTCGCAATGCGTGCCAGGTTTCTAGAAGTAGATCTTATCTGTCTGCTCTGCTAGTGCCTTTAAAGAGTCCTTGTTGGACCCTTCACCATATGGACACACCAGGCAATGTATACTGTAGTTAAGTTTCAAAGCATTGGCGCTTTGAGTAGCACGTTTTTAATAACCTGATCTTGAGGACCTAATTTTTTGTATACAATACAACTTGGTAGATGCGTGTTTTTGCATTTTTTTTAAAGCCCCTCTGAATGAATTTGTTTTTCTTGAAGCACATTTGTTAACTAAATCCATACATTTAAATTCGACCTCTTTCTGTGATTGAACTTCTGAATTGCTCGTAGTACAAATGTAATTGAAGACGCCGTTCCACTGATCAGGGTTCTATTGCGAGGTGTGATGTAACTTGGTATTAAAAATGACCTGGGAAGGCCCTTGTAAATGTGACCTGTCGCCCAAGAAGACAGAAAAATAAACACGATTTTGGTAATCTCACGTGACGTCATAACTATTGTCTTAAAATAACACCCAACCCAGAAGTCACTTGCAAACTCCATCGCAGGGACACTTGGGCAGTGATCCCTCTTGATCACTAGCAACCACATGGTGCTGCTTGCACATCAACGCTTCCAAGGTTTAGGTCATTTTTAAAGCAAACTCTTGAAAAGTAAATGGTGAAAGTGTCACGGTAGTAATTCCCCTATATCCAGGTGCTTTGAAAGTGGTACACGCCTTATGCCTCGTTATATTCTTGTGGGCAATTAAACAAGTTGTGCCATAAATTGTCAGAAGCCGATGCATGAGTAGATCTGCTGATTGCTGCAACCAGTGGTGTAATTTGCTTTCAAGATTGGGTAAATATGTACTTTCTAGTCCTTCATTTCGGCCCTTCAGCCTAACGGTTCCGGCCACGTGTGTGTGTGTGGTTAGTATTGTTGGCCCTGCCTGTCCCCATCGAACATCAATGTAAATGTACTCCTGCTTGTTTCGTCATTTGCCCCAATCCATGACCTCATCACCACTAGCACCGCACCCAGTGTCCTGCCCGTTGTGTGAATGGCTGGAACCACCATTTGCACCCATGCATGGCTTTCTTGTTGAAGCCGAGCCTTCCATTAATGCAGATTTGTTTTTTTTTTTTCTTCCTTCTGTAGGCTTTGGCCGCCAATGCTGGAACAGGGTTTGCGGTTGCCGAACCTCAAGTGGCCATGTTCTGTGGGAAGCTCAATATGCACGTGAACATCCAGACTGGCAAATGGGAACCCGACCCGTCTGGAACCAAGAGTTGCTTCGCCACCAAAGAGGAGATTCTCCAGTACTGCCAAGAGGTGAGCCCTGTTAGTCCACACTAAGCCCAGCATATATATATATCCTGCCTGTTCAATGACTGTATGTATCATGTCTGTTCAGTGACTGTGTATATATCGTGTCAGTTCAGTGACAAGTCTTTTTGGATAGGTGGCTTTTTGCCCTAGTACATCAGGCGCCGTCTCCCACCCGCTCCCCCTACTTGCCATTTGCCTGAAGAGTGAACGTTTTAGGGGACCAGCACCACCCGGCACATAGACGTATTGACTTGGCCTAGACTGGAGAAGTGCCATTTCTCCAGCATGGGGTCTGGCATGGATTCACATGCTCATGAATATTCCCCGTCCGGCCGGGAATCCTCGGTATAGAAAAAAATCAGTATCGGTTTCGTTTCCGATTTCTTTCTTAGTAGTAACCAATCACTGGTCTCTGGGTCATACTGCCCCCAGCCAATGACTGCCCTCTCCCTGAGCCCTGCCTCCGGCAGCCATCCTCAGATTTGTACCGCACGTTCAAGTGTTGGGAGTCCTCGTGCTGTAGCTCTCGAGCTTTTGCTGCGTTTTCGCGCTTTTGCTCATCTTTCAGTTAAATAGAGCCTCAAGCACCACCGTGTCTACATCCGATCAACGGGGATCCGTTTTGGAGTTTGCTACGCCCCTCAAGGGTCAAGATTTCGTCGAGTTACGCTTTGAAGGATTCCAGAAGTTCCGAGGCCTACCCCGGACATGGCCCAGGAGAAAGGAAGCTCGACGCCCGGGAAGCTGTTCAGGACCTGCCCTGGATGCCAGCTACAGAATGTTTTCAAGGAGGACGAGCATTCGTTATGCCTCTACTGTCTCCATGAGGACAAGACGCACAAGGAGAAGGACTGTGCGTTTTGTGGGAACATGTCTGAGCGGACCATGAAGGATCGCCACCTCCGTCTCGCCATCTGGCTGGAAGGGAAGAGCCCGTCAGGCGAGAAGACGAAAAAGAAGTCAGAGCGGTCTTCGAAGTCCTGTGAGGGTGCCCCTGCGACGGGGGCCCAACAAAAGGCTAAGCACCGTGAGTCCGTGGGCACCGGGAGCGCCGAACGGTCGGGCTCCTTGGCTGCCAGGCAGGGCGCATCCTCCCCGGCGCCATCAGCCACGAGCCAATGCTCTGGCTCGGGTAAGGGGAAGTCCGAGAACCCGGCGAAGCTTCTGGAGAGGCCCTGGTCCATCTCGAAGATTCCGGCAGAGGGGGAGCGAGGCTCGGACCCTCCCCCCAAGGTGAAGGCCCCAGGCGTCCAGAAGGTGACGATGGCCTTAATTCACCCTGCTAAGACCTCGATTGAGGATGTTGCCGCGGCCCTGGCTCAGCCTGTGGAGGCACCCTCAGGACCCAGAGTCTCCCTGCCACCGCGGAGGGAGTAGTCTTTCAGGCCCATTGAGAAGACCCCCACGAAGTCCTCGTTGGAAAAGGTGGGGGAGGGACTGGCTGCCATCGTGGATACGAACACGACCTCTGAAGAAGAGCTCATCGAAGTCGTGGAAGAGGCCCAGCCCATCCGGAGGGATCCCGACGAGGGTGATGACGAGAGCGACGGTGTCGCCGACAAGGCTCCGCAAGAGCCCTCGCGCCCGTCGTTTCCGGCGCCGCAGGACACCTCGGCGGCCATTTTGTCAGCGATTCAGTCCTTATGCTCGGAGATAAGGACAAGGTTGCCCCTTCCCCCGACAAAGGTACCTGAGCCAGACCCGACGGGTGAACCGGAGCCAGGACCTTGGGAAAGTCCACCGCATAAGAGGACGACTCATCCTACGCCACCTCTCCCACTTCTGCGGCCTGCTCTGCCTTCCCCCGGTCTACTACCCACGGGGATGATACAGGCACAGACACGGCTAAGACAGGTACAGATGACGACGGAGGCAACGACTGGACTGGTCCCCCGTCGCCCCCTGCTCGGGTGTCCCCGCCCGACGAGATTGGATCCTTTCATGCCATGATTTCCAGGGCATCCGAGCTTTTCCAGCTCTGCCCAGAAGAAAAGGAAGAAGGGTTCCTATACCAGCGGCGTGAGGCTAAAAGGAAGACGGTCCTCACCGTACCGCTTCTTGATGACTGGGATGAGGGGCTCGCCCTCCTCAAGAACCCTGCCACGGCGCCAGCAAAGAGGGACCGGTACGTGAAGTACTGGGTCCCCAACACTGCCCCCTTGTGCCTTCGGGCGCAACCTACCCCGGATTCGGTCGTCTCGGCGGCGGCAAAGAAGAAAGCTGGGGGAGCATCGGCCTCGACATCAACTTCCCCGCCGGACAGCGAGGGCAGGAAGTTGGACACGATGGGACGACTGATCATCTCATCCGCAGCGACGACTATCAAGGCGGCCAACGCCCTGGCTATTGTAGCCCGCTACGACAGGGAGTTGTGGTTCAAAATCGCCCCTCTGTAGACAAGGGCTGAGGCCCTTGAAATCCTACAGGAGGGGGAGATTGCTTCGGACCACGCCATCACGGTGGCAACAGACATCGCCGACACCGGTTTCCGTAGGTTGGGAAACAGCGTTTGCTTGAGACGACGAGGATGGCTCAAGGCCACGGATTTCCGCCAGGACGTACAAACCAAGGTTTTGGACATGCCCTTCAACGGGAACAACCTGTTTGGGAAGGCGGTTGATGAGTCCCTTCAGGCCATCAAGACAGACTGCCCGGTCACTGGGAGTGCCCAACAACGACGGCCGTCCTTTCGGAGCTCCGGAGGCAGACAAGGTGCCTCCAAGGGATACAGCAGTGGCTCCTCCACTTACCGCAGAGCGGGAAGATCTTCGTCCCAGGAAGCCTACAGGGGACGCGGCAAGTCAGGTGGTGCCCGTCGTCGTCAAGGAGGCAAGGCAGCCTCCAAACAAGATTGAACCGACCGTGGGGTCGGGCCCCCGCCGAAGCACCCCGGTGGGAGGCCGGCTGGCGAGGTTCGTCAGCGTGTGGTAGTCAATCTCCACCGACCGTTGGGTGCTGGACGCCCTGGCCCAAGGGCACACCCTCGCGTTCCACCCGTGGCCAGGAAGGAACATCACGTCCCTCAACTACTGTTGGAAGTAAGGGCGATGCTCAAGAAGGGTGCCATCGAGCTCGTCCCAAAGAGGCTTCGGGGCTCCGGAGTTTACTCAAGGTACTTCCTCGTAAAAAAGAAGACGGGAGGATGGCACCCCATCCTGGACCTACGACGACTGAACAAGTACATCAAGGCACAAAAGTTCTGTATGGTCACCCTACACATGTGCTGGGACAGCTAGAGGAGGGCGATTTCCTGTCGTCGGACTTGGAGGATGCGTACTTCCACATCCCCATTCTAAAAAGACACTGAAAGTTCCTCAGGTTCGTGGTCCAAGGGCGGCACTACCAGTTCAAGGCCCTCCCGTTCGAATTGGAGTCGGCACCCAGGGTGTTCACCAAGTGCCTCGCACCGGTGGCGGCGCCTAGAAGGGATCCACGTCTACCCCTACCTGGACGACTGGCTCATCCGGACAAGGACAAGGGAGCTCGCCGTGGAGCACACTGCGAAGACCGTACAGCTGCTCACAGACCTGGGATTCTCCATCAACTTTCCCAAATCCCACCTGGTTCTGTCGCAAGTCACCCTGTTTCTGGGAGCCAAGCTCGACAGTGGCGCGGCTGGCCTCTCCGTCGGAGGAAAGGACCAGGACCATTCTGGGCAAGGTGCAGCGTCTGCTGGCCACGGACATGGCCAGGGTAAGATCTATCAAGTCCCTCCTCGGGATGATGTCCTCCTGCATTTATCTGGTGCGCCTTTGCAGGCTTCGGATGAGACCCTTCGAGGAGTTCCTCGACGCCCGTTGGATCCAGTCGACGGGCAGCTTCGAGGACAGGATCCCTCTCCGAGACGTTCCGTCAGGAGATCCGGTGGTGGAGTACCCGCCCCCATCTGTTGACAGGCACGGACTTTCAGACCGCAGCTCACCAGGTGACGGTGACGCCTCTCTGGAAGGTTGGGGAGCACACTCCGGAGATCTTCACGCGAGAGGCCTTTGGCTCCCGGAGAAGTCTCTCCACATCAACATCTTGGAGCTCCGCGCAGTGTTCTGGGCCCTCGGGTCCTTTCTCCCGTCCCTCAAGGGCAAGGTAGTGAGGATCTTCACCGACAACACCACGATGTTCTACATCCGGAAGCAGGGCGGAACCAGGTCCCCGGCCCTATCCAAGGAAGCCCAGGATCTGTGGCATTGGGCCGTCGCCCAAGGGATGTTTCTGGTGCCTCTTCATCTGGCAGGAATAAAAAACACGATTGCCGACTCACTCAGCAGGGAGCTGGGCTCGTGCCACGAGTGGGAACTACGCCAGGATCAAGTGGATCGACTCTTCCGACGATGGCGCGAACCCCAAATCGATCTCTTCGCGACAGCGATGAATTCCAAGTGCCGGAGGTTCGCCAGCGGGTTCCCCCAGCCGAAGAGCATGGCCGATGCTTTCTCGTTCCCCTGGGACGGCCTATTTCTTTATGCGTTCCCTCCGCTGCCGTTGCTGCTCCGGCTCATCAACCAGCTCAAGAGGTCCCGGTGCAGAATGATCCTCGTCGCACCGGCGTGGCCGAGGCAGATCTGGTTCCCGGACCTTCTGGACTTGTCAACGTCCCCACCAGTCAAGCTGCCGACGGACGCAGACCTTCTCTCCAGAGAAGGAGGCGCCATTCTGCACCACAACCGGGAGTCGCTGAACTTGCAGGCCTGGCTCCTGCAGCACTAGAGTTTGGAGGGTACGACATCCCGGCCGACTGCAGAGGTTCTTGCAAAGGCCAGGGCGTCCTCAACTCTCGTGCTACGGTCATAAATGGAAGAGGTTCTCTGTCTGGTGCCGTGCACAGAAGATTAACCCTCTGCGGATTACGGCCCCTCAAGTACTGCCGTACCTATTGTCACTGGCCAAAGCTGGACTGGCTCATGCCTCCATCAAAATACATCTGGCTGCAATCTCCCGATATACCAGGACGATGGGACGGGCGTCCTTGTGGTCTCATCGCCTGGTGAAAGAATTCATGAAGGGACTATTCCCATCATTCCCGCCAGTGAAGGCTCCTGCCCCGGCGTGGGAGCTTAATGTGGTGCTGACCAAGCTCATGGGGGCCCCATTCGAGCCTATGCATTCGGCGCCTTTGAAGTTCCTGTCGTGGAAGACAACTTTCCTCGTGGCCATCACCTCAGCACGACGAGTGGGAGAGATCCAGGCCCTATCTTGCAAGCCTCCATACTTGACTTTTCATGACACGGTGGTGCTGAGGACACACCCATCCTTTATGCCCAAGGTGCTGTCGGACTTCCACCTCAACAAGCCCTTACTGTTGCCAATTTTCTTCCCGTCGCCGGCTGAGAGGACTTTGCACTCGCTGGATGTAGCTAGAGCGCTGAAGTTCTACGTGGACCGCACGAAGAGTTTTCGGAAGACGTCACAACTGTTTTTGAACTTTGGGACTGTGAATCAAGGGAAGGCTCTCTCGAAGACTTCCATTTCCAGATGGCTCTCCGGCTGCATCATGCACTGTCACCGGTTGGCAAACCGACCGCTGCCTGGCCGTCCGAGCCCATTCGACCAGAGCGATCGCTGCTACCACGGAGTTCCTGTCTGGTATGCCCCTGCTGGACATCTGCAGGGCTGCGACGTGGAGGTCGACGCACACCTTCACAAGATTCTACTGCGTCGATCGGGACTCCAGGGAGGAGTCCAGGGTCGGCCAAGCAGTGCTGTGCAACCTGTTTGCCGAAGGTGAGCCTGATGAGGAGGTAAGAGTTGCTTAATGTTGAGCCTGTTGCCACCTCCCGTGGTTGTGCATGTGTGTACTGCTATGTATTCTCTTATTCATGAGCATGTGAATCCATGCCAGACCCCATGCTGGAGAAGGAACAAGTTACTTACCTGTAACTGTTGTTCTCCAGCATGGATCTGGCATGGATTCACATGCGAACCCTCCCGCCTACCCCTCTGCGGCTCTTCACTTGGTCATACTGCCACTTTACGTGCTACCAAATCTGAGGATGGCTGCCAGAGGCGGGGCTTATGGAGAGGGCAGTCATTGGCTGGGGCAGTATGACCCAGAGACCAGCGATTGGTTTCTACTAAGACAGATCAGAAACGAAACTGATACTGATTTTTTTTTTTTTCTATACCGAGGATTCCCGGCCTGACGATGGGGAATATGAGCATGTGAATCCATGCCAGACCCATGCTGGAGAACAACAGTTACAGGTAAGTAACTTGTTCCTTTTTTTACATTGTGTAGAAACAAGCTTTGCTGAATGGAATCTAGACCTGTATCTGATGAATGGTTGGACTTTATCCCACACAGCCACTCGTAGTCAGAAAGGACCGCCATGTAACGACTACATAGGACTATGGATGAAGTTGGATAACCTTGTTCTCACTGCACAGCGAGAATATGGAATATGACAGTTCTTATGCGATACAAAATCTAAAGAATCCCACAGAACAGCTTCCTTCGCTTTCTGCTAAGAGTGAGTTATCCTAGATGCATGCAACCCTAGTCATGTTCACCCCTTAACCAAAAAAGGGCGAATAACCATGTAATTATCAAAAATACACATTTTAATATTTATCAAACACTTTACACATTACAATATATTTCTCTAAAACACAACAATATATTTAAAACACACGCTGGAACTCATCAGTGTGTGTACATATTCTACAAATGGCAAACATTTCAAATCCTTTTTTTGTGCCTAACTAGAGTGTGTATCTCTATTTAACCCTCTACTATTATTAATGATTCCCTTCTTTATTCATACTGGAAAAAGAAACTGTGCCAACACTTAGAGAATGTGTTTCTAGAACCAACATGAATCTCAAAAATAAACACAGGAATAAATCCCCATTGTATATCCTGTCGGTGCTGTCATCAGGGCACTTTTTGTTATATACTGGTTCTCACGTAGATCTTCACGTGCCAATTGCCATAGTTTAAATATTTCTAAAAAGCAAACAAACATTTAATCTTAAACATGGTTTTCAATTTTTTACACAAGTCATGCATGGCATCTTTTTCAACTTCATCTCCATTTCTAATGTAAGCAGAGGGATTTGGTCATTCGTGGTCTTATTACTGTCCACTACTACACAATTTTTCAACATTTTACATGGGAGAGGAAAACATCCCCATCGTTCAGAACAAAGCGTACCCTTATGTGAATGTTTACCTCTTGCTGGTTCTCCAGAGATCAACCAACGTGGCACTGGTAACTATTCTGTATTAGCTATACGGTTCCACCCTTCACTCCTCTATTCTTCCAAGGAGGGGGCTATGAGGAGTACCTATCCGCTGTCCACGATATTCTATGCAGAAAGAAGTAAAAGCCCATATTACTGGGGACTATCAAGAAAAGCACTGCACTTCTACGCCCTATTTCACATAAGGCTTACCAATTGAAATATCGCTTTTCAAAAGGACATGTGGAGTCCAAGACCTCACTGGATGTTGCTGCCCGTATTGTCGTGCAATCTAATCAAAACGAAAACAAGAGGGGAATGACATTTCTTCTGTGGGCAAACCGAGGGTATTTGTTCTTAGCGCATTCATCTTACCTTACGGAAAGACATGTGCACAACATCCAGTGAGGTCTTGGACTCCATGTCCTTTTGAAAAGCGATATTTCAATTGGTAGGCCTTATGTGAAATAGAGCGTAGAAGTGCAGTGCTTTTCTTGATAGTCCCCAGTGAGGGTTCCATGTAATAATGTCGCCACAAAAGTCTTGCCATGCAAACATATCGCCGAAAAATGGCCGTTTTTTGTGGCGACATTATTGCATGGAACATGCGGGGGACACCCCCGCAATCCCCACTTTTAAAAAAAAAAAAAAAATGTTTTGCTCCTGTCCCCATATATATGGTCACCCATATATCGCCACAACCTTTTCCCGGCGATATTTACGGCAACCATATATATGGGGATATTACCTGTGGGGTAGGGTGGACATTTCTGCTTTCTTTTAGAATGTCTTTCCTGGTTCTCCCACCCCCTCTTCCCTTCTGGGTCGTTATCACTGGTTACGTCCTCAGCTATGGAGAGGACTCCTTTTAGATTTTTCCCACCTAACGGCAAATTTCCGTGGAAGGACAAGCATAAGCGGTGCAATTACCCCTCGACCACAACGAGGCTGGGTTTGCAACCTGTAAACTCCTTCGTCCAAAAACTTTGAAGGAACGCAGGGTCAAGAGGTGGGCAGCCTACGGCATGTCAAAGGCTGATTCCTCACCCGCCGAGTGTGACGAAGAGGATGGTGATAACGCTACCTCTGGAACGTAGGTTGTTGACCTCTCATTGGAGCGCTCTCGCTCCATCGCGTCTGTCCCCAGCCCCGAAAAGCTCTGCTCCGGCCCTACCTATGGGGATGTACACCCCGGTGACGCTGGCTGGCGCACACAGAAAAGTCACTAAGCACACAACCCACGGCCATTCGTCGAGTAAATCGAAGGCGGCCTCCGTGCCAATGTAGATGCTGAAACCGGCAGCCTCTGCCGACCATAAGGGCCGGCAGCCCTCCCCACAGCGGCATACGCGCCTAGCGACTGGGCCGTCTTCAACTAAGGGCGCTACCATCAAAACATCAAACTCCTCGGAAGAGAACGTCTGTTGACGGAAAGGTTCTGGCATCGCCGAAAACTACCCACGACCAGCCCTCGACAGAGGCTAGTCCTTGAAAGCATTGCTAGCGACCAGCCCTCAACTGAGTAGCTAGTCGTCGAAAGAATAGCTAGGATAGTCTCCAAAGATTCACAGAGACTGGTGGTGAAGGAGTCGCCAAAACCCGCTCAAAGTCAGGCAGACACTGAAATCTACGGATGGTACGCCGGAAACTGCTGGCCGTTCCCTACTCCAGGGCATACTTCTTAAGCGACATGCTTGGCTCAGAAACTCAGGTTTCAAGCCAGAAACACAGGCGTCCCTCATAAACAAACACCTTCAAGATTCAAACTTGTTTGGTAAGGTGGTTGATGACTCCGTGGAGACAGCTAAGAAGGAACACGTGACATTAAAAACCCTGGACCAAATCATGAGGCCTCCGAATAAGCGAGGCTATGGCAACAGGCGCTTTTTTCGTGGCCAATGACAAAATCAGCAACAATACACCTCAGCCAGCAACTAGTCTTCCCCTCAGGGAACCAGTGGACAGTATGCTCAAGAGGACAACATTGTGGCAAGGGAAGAGGCCGAGGCTCCCCAGCTACCACCAAATGACCCGAAAGTTCAGGTCCCCTCACATGCATCTCCAGTCGGGCCGGTTAACATCATTTCAAGCATGGGAGGGAATTACCAGACGGTTGGGTACTGTCAACAATAGCCCATGGTTACTGCATCAAATTCAGTCGGTCCCCAACATTCAGACCCCCAAGGGGAAGACTTCTATCCCCAGAACACCTCTACATCCTTCAGGAAGTCGAATTGCTGCTGGAAAAAGGAGCCATAGAGGTTGTGCCTCCATCACAGGTAAAGGAAGGTATTTATTCAGTGTACTTCCTTGTACCCAAAAAAGGATCTAACCATGCGCCCTGTATTAGATCTGTGCCCAGCGAACAAATTTGTAAAACCTCAAATTACGTATGGTGACTTTGCAGGAGGTAATTAACTCCCTATCTCCCTCTCCCCCCCCCCCCCCCCCCCCCCCCCCCCTCTGATCTCCCAGGAGATTACCTGGCAACACTGGACATGAAAGATGCATACTTTCATATTTCAATGTTGCCAGCGCAGGAAATACCTCAGGTGCATGATAGAAGGCAAACACTATCAGTTCAAAGTGCTACCCTTCGGCATATCTTCAGGGCCAAGGGTATTCACGAAGGTACTGGCAGTGGCACACCTGCGCAGGTCGTCCATTGCGGTCTATCTTTACCTCGACGACTGGCTCATAACAGGGCATTCTTACGAAACATGTTTCTCAAATACCCAAAAGATTGTAGACCTCTTGTGCCACCTGGGCTTCTCCAACTAGAAGTCCAGCCTAGACCCCACCCCACCCCAGTCGAGCAATTCCTAGGGGCTCTAATTCGAACAAAGGACAGCCTCGTCTTCCCTTCCAACGAGAGGGTCCAAAACATGCTGTTTCAGATCCCTCAATATGTAGCCGGTCGAGAGGTGACGGTACGCAAAGCCATGCGGCTGCTAGGAATGATGGCGTCATGCATTTACTTGGATCCTCACGCGCCTGCACATGCTCCATATGCAAGAGCGGCTCAGCTGGTCGTGTCAGGCCAGCGGACAATGGGACGATCTAGTGGTTGTCTCGCAAGCCTTGGTTCTCGCTGCGGTGGTGATCGAGGGAAAACCTTGTGTTGGGGAAATCCTTCGCCACTCTAACCAGACTCATCCCTCACAGGAAGGTGGGGCTCACCTATCCCATCAGACTGCACACGGAGTTTGGGTGTCCAAACACATAAACCTGCTGGAATTGTTGGTGGTCTTCAAAGCACTGAAGGCTTTCCAGACACACCTACAAGGAAAGACAGTGATGATCCTCACGGACTGCACCGCAGCCATGTACTACCTGAACAAGCATAGTGTAACTCAGTCTCCAGGACTGTCCAAGCTGTCACAAAACATCTGGAAGTGGGCTCTCAAAAACATGTTCCTATTGTATCAACATGTACCAGGGGAATCCTCTGGCAGACGGACTCAGCAGGGACTTCTCTACAAGCAGAGTACGAATGCCGATTACACAAAGAAATCGTCTCCAATGTTTTCGCAGAATGGGGGTTCCCAGAGATCGACCTGTTCGCTACTCTGGAGAACACCCAATGCCAAGATTACGCCTCCAGGTATCCCCAGAACTGCTCTAAGGGGAAAGGTCTATGGATAACATGGTCAGGGAAATTTGTCTACGCTTCCCCCCCGCCCCCTGACTCCCCTTCTCAACAAGACTTGTGCACCAGGAACCAGTTATGATATTGGTGGCCCCCATGTGGACCCGCCACCCCTGGTTTGCTCATCTGATGGAGATGTCACTGTCTCCTCCAGTGAAACTACCCTGCCCGTACAACATGTCACAGGACAGGGGCCAAACGTAGCATCCATGCCCACAGACCCTGAACTTGGCAGCCTGGCTCTTGAGGTCATAGAATTTGGACATTTGCAGCTCCCTCTGAGATGCATGGACATTCTCAGAGAGGCAAGGAAACCAAACACTTGTTACTGCTACTCTAGTAAGTGGAAACGGTTTGTCATCTGGTGTAACTCAAAGGGCATCAACCCTGTTGACTGCTCTCCCACACATATTGTTTTATACCTAACTCACTTGCTGGACTCTGGGTTAGTCTTTAATTCTATTAAAGTTCACCTTGCTGCACTCTCCGCCTACACTACGTCTCAACATAAGGTGTCATGGTGGAAGGTTCCAGTTATTAAAGCCTTCATGGAGGGAGTGAAACAAATTGATCTTCCTATATCTAACCCAGCTCCCGGATGGGACCTGAACATTGTTTTAACAAGGCTGATGGAGGGGAGGAGCAGAGTTCCTTTCGAGCCCATGCATAAAGTGATTAAGGATCTCACTTTTAAGACTGCTTTCTTAATAGCTATCACCTCCATTAGGAGAGTGAGTGAACTACAATAGTTCACTCAATCTTGGATCCCTTTGTAACACTTCACAAATATAAGGTGGTTCTAAGCACACACACCCTAGGTTTGCACCGAAATTCGTTTCAAAGTTTCATGTCAACCAGTCTATAGAACTACCAACGTTCTTTCAAAACCCATCAAACTTGGGAGAAAAGAGCCTGCATACACTCGATGTGCGTAGGGCAGTGATGTTTTATATGGAGAGAACTCGACCACTGAGAGACTAATCCGTTCTTTGTCTCAGTGGCGGCAGGAAGAGAAGGAGATGCAGTTTTCAAATCCACTATATCTAGATGGACTGTCCAATGCATCACTCTGTTTCTCTCTTGCTAAGAGAGAACTGCCCTTCAAGCCTAGAGCACATTCTACTCGAGGCCCTGGGACATCCATAACATTTATTGCAAATGTTCCCCTTGAGTCCATTTGAAAGGCGGCAACCTGGAGTTCTGTACACACCTTTACACAACACTATTGTCTAGATGCCCATTCTAGATCTGATTCCCAGGTGGGACAAGCAGTACTAAGACATATTTGCTCTGTTCCTTCTCACAACCCACCTCCAACTCCGGAAACTGCTCGCTAGTCTGTGCACAGCATATGATTCTAAGCAGATTAACAAACATCAGAAAGCCTGCATTACTTACGTAAAAGCATTTCTGATTATTGTATCTGCTTAGATTCACATGGGCCCACCCTTCCTCCCCGCTCGGATGGAAGGAACATAGACGTCTTATTACTTTCTCTTTTGTGTACTCTCACGCTAGTCATAAGGCTCCCTCATGGCAGAAAACCTTGACGGATGCGGGATTTTGGGTACACTACACGTCACTATAGGGATAGTATTACAGACATGTATGTCGACGTCCCCTTTTCGACTTTCTAAAAACAAGATGCAATGCTCCGCAGTGACCACTGGATGTCGGACTATGCACAGCATGTGAATCTAAGCAGATACAATCATCAGATGCTTTTACGGTAAGTAATGCATGTCTTTCAAGGCTTTCCGAATCGCGCAGTAAGAGGGTAGTGCTCTAGGGGAGGGTGGCAGAGTTCCACTGTTTGGCTGCGATGAATGGAAAGCCTGTGCCCCCTGCTTTTGAGCGTTTGACTTTGGGCTGGAGGAGGCAGTGGGCATATGGGGTCCTAGTTGGCCTTGTCTAGTGTGATTGTGTGCAAGGTAGGGAGGGGTGGTGTTGGAGAGGCACTTGTGTGGATAATGTCTTGAAAGTGATCAATTCATGCATGGGGAGCCAGTGGACTGCTTTCCTGGTTGCAGTGATGTGGTCCATTTTAGGAATGTTAACGGCTGCTCTGAGTGTTTTGTATTACTTGTACTTTATGGATGTTTTTGGCAGAGGTGCTAGCGAAGAGGATGTTTCTACAATGGAGCCTGGAACCGATGACTGCTCTGGCAATGGTTATACTTCTGTCTGTTGAAAGGAATGGTCTTGATGCAGTTATACACTTTGGCTGCATAGGCTGCTGAGGATGCGATGGCGCTTACCTGGCGGGACAGTGAGGGTAGCGGCAAGGCAGATCCCTAATGTTTTTACAGCAGGGGAGACTGGGACAAGAATGTCATTGATGCAGAGTATTGTTGACTATGTTTTTTAAGTAGTGCTGGGTGCCCTATGAGTAGGATCTCGGTTTTGTTTCCATTCAGACATAGGTGGTTTGCCGTCATCCATGTCTGGATGGTAGAGTATGCAGAATTAAGGGTGCTGGAATCATTTGACGTAACAAGAGCCACCATATGAGCCAAATGATTTGTTGGAAGAAACCACACACACTGTGGATGAACGGATTGTTATAGTTAGGTCTAAACCATTGATTGCCCTTTCAGTGGTAGGTGAGAATGGATAGTTCACTAGAAGATGCTGGTATAAGGCTTTACCTGAATGGAGGCCTGCCCATTTCTCATGGAGGAGTTGACCATCTGTACGGAGCCTGGACATACTCTTAATCCAAGCGAGGATTGCCATCTGTCCTATATGGCGTCGCACACTATTGTCCCCCAGAAACTACTATAGTTTGTGGCTATCACTGGGTGCTGCCCTAATCCCCTATTCAAGGGGCCCTCTCACAATGTCCAATTATTAACCTATATCCTTGCATATTGTGGAGGTGGCAGTCTTTTATTTGTATACTCTCGATTTACACTGCTTTCAGGACAGTCCTATTCTCTGGTCCCTGCACCTTTGAAAGTAGGTACCCTAACTCTGCAGATGGATTTAATGAACCACCCATGCCGATTGAATGTGTGGATTTACTGCCTTTCAGTCGGGATGCTGCTATACTGAAACAGTGCACACTGCTCCTATTCACAAGCCCTAGAAATCTGTAAATGTATTGTGAGCTTCCGACTGCTTGGAATGTTTTAGGAATCTGTGGTAACCACTGAATTGCTGTATGTAGATTGGGCGACTTCACCTTGCGGCTTTCCAGTGGCTTTAGATATCACTCCCGATTCCTCACCATTCAATGTGGCCTAGTGCTGATGAGTTGTAGTCCAAAACATTTAAATAGCCAAAAGTTGTGGACCCCGACTGTAAATGGTAGTTTCAGCACCACCTCCTTTACTGCCACCTGACTCAATCTCTTCCACTTGGGTGCATTTGCCTCATCCCTTTGAAAGTACTTGTCTCAATAGCACAAGCGCCAACGTGTAGCCACAGCTGTCTCACATTGCAAGCCACAGAGACCATGGTTTGTAAGACTGTGGTCTCCTAGTCTTTTACAGGGTACCGTCCAAAAAGACTGTAGCCATTCGTACGAATGGGAAAATACCGAACATGAGTAGGAGTTGCGGGGGTGCCCCCCTCCCACATAGGGGACACACCCTATGTAAAGGAAATGAAAGAAAATCAAAGAAAGGACCCTGTGGGGTCGGTTCCCAAGCGTGTTAAGTGAAGGGAACTGCGTTGCAGAGGGATGTTGGAGATGGCGGCACACAAGGTGTCCCGCCCACAGGTAAGTAGGAGGGTGGAGGCAAGGGCAAAGTCAGAAAAGTTCAGGGGAGAGAACAAAGGTTATTTTTCCAAAAATAACTTTTGATCTTTTCTCCTCAAACATTTCAGCTACGGTCTTCAACCAAAGTCCCTTTTACAGGCCTCTCACAATGCTCCGTTACTGAGTCCATTGTCTTATTTGCTTTCATGTATTCCTTTTGCATGGTTCATTGAAGCCAATGATTGTTGGAATGTGCCGACTAGTTTGATGGTATGGTAAGCTTGACTGGGGACTTCATCTGCATCCAGATCTAAGATCGATTCACGAATAGTGGTATGGGCACCATTCCTTTTGCAAAACATTGTCACTCAGCCCACATCTGCTGGGCAGACACCCATAAGAAATACTGGCTCTGCTCCTGCACTATGGCAAAGTGCTCGCGGAAGCTGAGCGCTCAAGACCACCCGCAGCACGAGAAGGAACTACACTGGTGCTCTTTCCTTGACAGGATGAGCTTAGAGCTGCTCAACTGAGGGCTCTGGAGGTCCCACCGGTATGGCATGTGTAGTCTTCATTTCATTACTTTGTGTCTGGGGCCCAGACTTTCCTGCAATTGACCAGCAGTGGCACCCACTTCTGCAGTGGGTAGTGCCAAAGATGAACAGTTGCAGAACCACTGGGCCATCCCCTGCATTGCAGTTTCCGTGAGACGCTGATGTCTGCTGCGAGATAGTAGCGGGGTCACCTCTCTTGGGATCAGCAACACCACCCAGTGCTCTTATGAGAGCCTTCTTGGCGTTGGTCTTGCTGTACCTTTACAGCTGACCTGCGACTTTAACTGCTCCTTTTGCCTCGAATGGTAGGCTTGCGGCCTGACTTTGTCAGATTGATTAAAATGTGGCCCATCAAAGTATTAAGTGCTGTGAGTCCATCTTGGACTTGTGCTGACTCTGGCCAGTTTGCCAGCTCATTTTTACCTGGAACCATGATCTTATTGGGTTTATCACAGAAAACCATACCAGAAAACACTGCAAACCACATTGAAGTTGCTTGCCTCCAAGACTTTGCTATCATCTGTAGCAAAATCTTGACGCTGGTCTCCCAACTAATCCACCACGCTGAATCTGTTGGCTGCCTCCATGACCACCAGTCTGGTTTCAGAGCAGCCAGAGGCATGGAAACTGTTTTCCTGAACACACCTGATGACTTGCTCTCAAACCTCGACTCCACTCTACTTCCATTATCCTCCTCGATCTGTTCTCTGGCTGGACTGAATGACCTTTCCTTTTGAATCATCCCTCCAAGTGCAACTGGGCCGTTCTCTTTTCTACTTGTGCCGTTCTTCAGGGCTCTTTCCACTTGCTGTGGCTTTTCAGCATTTACACTGCCCCTCTCGCCCTCTTGATCGCCACCTTCTCTCCTCATTTCCAGTGTTATGCTGACGACACACCTCTCCTTTACGCTTCCTTCCTTCCTCTTTCCTTTCTCATTCCAGACTGTCTGACTGCTAGTCAGGCATGGTGTGCTACTAACAATCTCTGCCATAACGCCAGTAAGACTGCAATCCTTCTCATTGGGACTTCTTGCCAAGAAGGTCAATTTTTAGCTTCACCTCCTCCAGAGACCTTCTACCTTCTCTCACCTTACCCCTGAAACTCAATGTCTCCAGACCCTGGTTCTCTCTAGGCTAGATTACTGCAACAGCCTCTTTAATCATCCTCTTTCCTCCCCTCTTCAACTAATCCAGAATAGGGATGCAAGATTCATCCTTTGCCGCAAGCCCAGGGGCCGCATCTTGCCAGCCCTAAAATCTCTACACTGGCTCCTGGTGGTTGCAAGCATCAAATTCAAGGCTTTCTGGGGCCTGGAACCAACTCTCTCCCTAAATACCTCCCTGTTAGAGTGCTTCGTTCCTCTGGCTCCAACTCTCTGCAGACCAGACATTACTCCAAGTAGAGAGTGGGGGGTAGGTCTTTCTTCAGCAGGAGCCTCCCGCTGGAACGACCTCCCTGCCCCTCTGAATCTCATTAAGTTCCGGAAGCTTCTCTCTGAAGACATTTGTTTTCTCCCCCAGCCCCCCTCCTTGCGAGCCTCCACCTGCCATTGCGACTGGTTCCCTACGTCCCTTATGGGCCTTACCAGGGCCTGGTCCTCCTTCAACCAGTCTTCCCCTGCACCCCTTTTACCAGCACTTGCCCTTGGACTCCCTTTCCTGAACAGCCTATAGTCTGGTGCACTCCTGTCTCCACACTAGGTGACTCTTACTCCTAGTACCCCCAGAAACTTGCCCAGTCCCTGGGTCCCTTCCCCCACCCTCCTGCACTTCTGCCCCCCACCCCATCCCTTCCCCTGATGTGACCCTCCCCGCTGCACTTGCACGATCCGAATGTCACAAGGCCTAGTAAGACCGTTCTAGTTTTCACCCGCCCCCCCCCCCCCAGCCACACCCTCTTTTTGCCTTGTGGCACCTGGAAACACTTGCTGCTGTATAGGTGCCATACAAATGTTCAATAAAGCTTCCTCCCTGTTGTCCTCCCCATTACCTTTTACCCTGAAATGGGTAGGGCTAGCGTTTTGAAGTCATTTTATTGGTTTAGGGTATAGTAGCCATTTAAAAGCTTGTGAAATCTCTTCCTCTTTGCCTTCCACTTGCACTGGTGTACAGTGCTTTGTGGCTGATAATGAATTCTATAGTGCTAGGTACCCCATGTGCATGGGCCCAGTACTGTTTAACCTGATGCTTCCTGGCTGGCTCGCTGTTCTCTAACAGACTTTATTCTTAACTGTACTTCGCATCACTGCTCCTTGCTCCTGAGTCCAAGCAGAACTGCTCAGTTTCTTTTACCATTGAGAGATTGGTTACAGATTCGGGTGTGAACTGGTTCCACCTTTTAAGGTGGGTTCTTAACCCCCAACACCAGAGCAGGTTGCAGGTGGTTCTCCTTCACTGGCTGTGTGCCCTCTTGTCTGGTTACGAAAACAGCCCTTCTTTGTATGGCTCCAAGCTTGTCTGCTTTTGGTATGTCTCCTGATCTGGACTCCTTTCTCTACTCTCAGCCACCCCAGAAACGCACTGGCTTGTACCTGCCTTGCAGTTTATCTAGGTTCAAGGGTGTGCTCCAACCTTTGCTGTGCAAGGAAATGTAAGTGGCTCCTCCTGGGGCGCATTCTTTGGCGTGAGCATCACTTTCAAAACTGTACATTTTGTCCAATGTTTCTACATGCATTTGGAAGTTCAACCCACAGTGCAGAATAGGTTAAAGAGCACTGTAAAGGGTCAGGAAGTAATTTATTGTCTCCCCAGCCCCCATTGCTCCCAACCTTCATAATAAAACAAAAAAATATTGTTAGCTCTGTTTTAATACCACCAAACACTACTTTCATTTCTTTACCTCAAGGTAATGGAGGATCTCGTCTGAACTCCAGGCGGACCCCCCCCCCCACCCTCCTTTTACTGTGATAAATGAATCGCAGGAGGAACTGTGAACGAGGTGTAAACTCTTGAGCTTGGAAGCAAGTGAATCTTGTGCATAGACAAAGCTCTGCAAAAAACACGTCCTGGAGAGGCAGAAGCGAGCCTAAAGCTGGTCGAAGGTTGCCGACCAAGCAGCCAGGGTCGGAGGGAGGCGGTTACGCTTCCGTTTCCTCTGGTGGCACGACTGTAAAGAATCTCTGAACTCCATACCTGACGGACGTTTCCTGCTGAGGACTGCAGTACTAGGGAAGCTAGTGCTCCCAAAGAGAATATCATCGAGAGGAACGGATACTATCAAGGTTAAGCGAATTTACAATGTTATGGGAGCCTGAGAAACCCGAACGAGCAAAGGCCCGGTATGAAGCTGGGGAAGAAAAATATTATGTTATGAAAACCTACGAGCTTAAGGGAGCCTGAGAATGCTGAATGAGCGAGCACTCTGTATAAGGCAGAACAAGAGAAATCCAGATATTTTGTTTACAGGTTGGAAGAACCTACGAGGCGACAGGCATCTGAGAAACTCGAATGGGCGACTGCCCTTGTGAATACGAGGGATAGAAGCACAAATGCTTTGCATCAAACTGGAGATGCCAGCAAGGTTACAGGTGCCATAGAAACCAAAAAGGGCAAGCACACTGTGCTAAACAAATTGAATCCTAACCTTTTGTGTCCAAGCTGGTGAAGCCAATGAGGATACAGGAACCTGTGTAACCGGAGAACAAACTCCCCATATAAAGTGCATAAATGAGAATGAACAAGTCTCCCAGAGAGCCATAAGACTTCGGGGAGTTCGAGAGCCACAGACCTGTTATCAAACTGTTGTCGAACATTTGGAAACGCATTGAACCTTTTTATTTTGAACTAAGGTCTAACTGTTAAACTTTATGACCTGTTGCGAAAACTCAAGCGTTGGGCCAGGCAGTATTCTAACCCAGAGGCCATGTCCTGGTAGGGCCAGTTAGCACTTAGGACTTGTGTGTGTTAAGCTTCACTTCCCCCGTCTCATGCATTATGGGAAAACTGATCTTCAGGCCATCAGTCCTGGGAAACTGTTTCACCTTCTGTGTCTTAACATTGCACACAGCACCTTGCAGTGCAATGGGGATACTTTTTGTATCATCCTAGCTTTTTACACTTGGAATTTTTGGTTACTTTTTGAAGTGCCTAAAGACGAGCTCATAAGTATCTACCTAACCATCACAAGTAAATTGGAACTTGAATTCAGAGGATCCATTCTGGGGAGAAGCTGTGCCTCCTGTGACTTTCATGGCATAAGACCATGGTTTTGGGATTGCACTGCTTAAGTTAAAGAATTCCCTTTGTGAACTGGTTCCATAATTTGCTGCTTTACTTCACTTACCGCTTTTGCTGAATAAGTCATTTGAATGCATTTATGAACATATGGTCAATTCAGTGTGTAAATATATCAAATGAAATCAATATCAAATAAAATTCAACCTCTTTTCATTTTTCATTGTGAAGGTCTAGAATGAATAACTGTATTTTTATACATGCACACTAATTACATTTAGACAGGTGTTAGATTGCGGACCCCTGACCCCACTCATACTCCTGAGAATGGCCCTGACTGCACTCCATGTTTACCTTGATTGGGTTTTGGCTAACGTCAGTTACCTGTTCCCTATAATTGGTTGGCCTCCTAAAATCTGTGCACCAGGCCAGAATCACGAAATTCATATTAACGCTTTCCCTGTGAAGTACTTGTTCCTGTCCTTGGGTTTTCTATAAAGTGAAAAACCCGCTGGCTGTGCCGCCGATGATGGTGGTTTCCTGAACATTTTATACAATTCTTCAAATAGTCCATGGTGAATTCAATGTGGGAGTGGGAGCCATTGATGGAATCCTGGAATTGTTTAAGGGAGCCTTCATCTTCTGTTGCAATAAATCAAGGAAATGTAATCTTTGTAAGTATGTTGATGGTTTCTGAGACTCTTACAGGTACTCTTCCTTGAGAACCCAGTTTGCATATTAGAGCACCAATTTCGTGCTAGCCATTCCAGTGTTTTTGTAGGAAGTGACATCCATTAAATCAAAAATTGTGGTGTGAGGTCTGGTATTGCCCTGATAGGGTTGTAGATGTGGTTGGTTGTTTTTGCAGGAATCGGACCAGCAGTTATTCCAGTTTCCTGCAGAATGTCGGAGTAGTGAGATGACGGGAGTTAGAAGGCGCATACCCTATTGCAGGTCAATTACCAGAGATGTCTAGATGGAATTGGTGTGTAGGTATCGCTTCGCTTAATGTATGACTGGATTATCTAGTGTTTGAGTCTTGGTAGTAAATGGAATGCCCGGGGGAGGATGCGGGGGAGGATGCGTGAAGGGGCAGGATTTCTCTGGTCCGAGGCTTTGGAAATGTTCACCAGTATTGTTTGCCATGGACTTATCTCCAGGCCTTTTTTGTTCTCCACACTGCGC
Organism: Ambystoma mexicanum; assembly: GCF_040938575.1. Taxonomy (NCBI): domain Eukaryota; kingdom Metazoa; phylum Chordata; class Amphibia; order Caudata; family Ambystomatidae; genus Ambystoma; species Ambystoma mexicanum. Next base: position 58,126,706 of record NC_090931.1, on the reverse strand, counting down.
ACATCACTAAGTTGATCACAAAGTTAATCGTAGTAATTTATGTCAAGGCGTTGTGCTTCTGTTTTTTGTCCCCATGACCACAGTGGCACCAATCCTTGTCCGCTTGTTGATCTGTCTTCTTTGTGTTCGTATGGCTGTCTTTGTGAGATTGTTTACTTGCTCATTGCTTGTTGAGTGTTCGATCTTGGATGTTATCCCAGGCAATCCATCTAAATGACCAGTTTTGGATTGCACCTATGCCAGGGAATTGAGTATTTTCTTTTGCTGACCTAGTTGGAGGTGGTTTTCTGTTGATCTGACTTTTCAGCAGTAAGCCTTGTATATAGTCGTTACTATATCCAGTTGCTTTTAGCTCCGTTCCTGGCTGAGGGCAGAATGGAGACCCTTTCGTGGGAAGCAATAGTCATTAGACCAATGATGGAGATCCAAAAAGCTGTTAAATGTACTATTTAATTTGTCAAAGTACCTGCAGATAAAAAATAAAGGATACGATATACAACAGTATATGTGCATAATGGGTGGTCCCAAAGGGGACTGCAAATCTCATCACAATTGCACGGTTATAAGCAATAACACAAAGCAGTAGCACCACTCTCGTAAAAGCGTACCTTATGATTATAAGGCAATTGCCTTAAGCCGCGCTTCACTAGCCAGGTATGGGAAGTCCCAGTGTTCAAAAGAAATTTGTTTGCAGTAATTGAATAATTTGCCCCCTCAAGTCACTTTGGGACTAGTGAGGGGAGCCTGCTGAACTTAACACCCCCTATTGGACATGGTGAGCAGAGTCCTACTGGGGGTGGCCACCACCCCTTTGGTGGTTAGGAGTTCCCTAGAGATAAGTTATCCTCCCTATTCACAGAACCCCAATCTTTGTTGGCTAGACATGAAACATTCTGTAAGAATGGTTGGTGTGGTTTCTGAGCCTCTATGTGCCACATTAGCTGGCAACGAATGAACAGTGGGAAGTCCCACCCCCTAATGGAATGGAAACCAGGGTAAGGGACCTCTGTGGAGCTGGAGGGGCACAGGACCCGCCTCCTTGGAGGTGTCTGAGGAAACGGCGAGTCTCCACCAGGCGTATCAGACGAGACTGCTGCTGAGTGTATGGAATGCCTAAAGTCCACCCGAAGCAGGAACCAGGAGCGCTTGGCCAGGAAGAGAAGTACTGAGTACACGCAGCACAGCATCCGGCATGCTGAGTAACTTCAAAATCAAGAACGACCGACAACCAAACACAACTGTGCAGCAGAACGGACAAAGTTAGAGGTAACAAGAGGACCCTCCCCTCAACAGCCACAAAATTTAGAAGAACCTGATGAAAACAAAAACCCAAGACTGAACCTAGAAGAGCTATTCGACAAAGACACAACTGTAACAACGCCTCAACTAGAGATCAACTTGGAAGGAAACCAAAACGCCAGGCCTAAGACCACGCCGACAAAGCACAAACCAAACTATACCTTAAAAATCGACCAACTTATAAACGCAAGATCCATGTGAAAACACTCAACAGATCTTCAACCTTCTCTGCAACTACGGTATCGACATCCTATTAATCACAGAAACATGGCTGGACGACTACAAAATCACAATCAAGTTGCCTCCCCACCAACAAATGCCTTCAGTTAAACACTTTTTTTTTTTTTTAAAAGGAGGCGGCCTCGCAATAGCATTCAAAGAACATATAAAAATAAACAGACAAACCTCTAAACATCAAAATGCGAATCCATGGACCTACACATATTGGCGAATCCAAAAACAAACATTAGATTCATACTAGTTTACAGACCAGCAGCATACGATGCAACCTTCAACTTCATAGAAGCCATCACCAACATAGCCATTCAACACAAACATCTGATAATCCTGGGGAACTTCAACATTTGGTAAGAAGAAAAACATGTCAACTCTCAAAACTCACTAATCAGGCAGCTAACCATGAAACTACAACAGCTGGTCAAAAAGGCAACACACTCGGCAGGACACATTTTTGACGCAATCTTCGCCACGAAGAAACATCACCACTGATGCAAATAATTTGAAGCAAACATCTCCTTATTCCATTCAGGATCACACTACCAACTCAAGTCAGTATCCAGCCTCTCAAGCTCACAACCACCACAAAAAGAAACTGGAAAACCATCAAAGCAAGTATGCTAATGGAACAACTGGAGATGACCAAACCTTCAGCAGCAGAACTGGAGAAGGCAGACCTAGATGGGGGGAAAGTGGAGCTACTCCACAAATGGCTTGCTGATACAATCAAACATCTCCCCGGAAAAAGAAAGAGCAATGGTAAAATGGTTCACCCAACTACTAAGCACCATGAAGAAACAAGAAGCTGGAATAAGAATGGAGGAAATAATACGGCCAAGATAAGAAAACTCAGTTCCAGAGACAAATACAATCGTATAAGAAGGAAATCTAAAAGGCAAAGAGAAGGCATTATGATGACACTCGCCAAACCCACCAACACACAAAAATGTTCATCATAAATGAAATGAGAAACCCACCATCTTGCGACAACACTCCAATACCCTCACAGAAACTATGCAACAACTTGGCAGACTATTTCAAAAACAAAATCGACGACATCCGACAAATCATATAGATCAACCAACCCTAACACTCAACCGACTGGACCTGACAAGGAGCCACAGCACAAACTCAAACTTCCCAGCAATATCAGTAACATTCGTCAAGCTGGCGAAACACAGCAAGAAAGCCGGATCACCCATGGATTCCTCTCCCCCTGACATCTACAAATCAATCCTCGCATAAGGAACGCCTTCAGAATCAAATGCGTCACTCGTAACAGGATCTTTCAAATCGGCTTATATTAAACAACTTCTAAACACGTTTCAAACCTTACCTACCCGGCAAATCTCCTAGAAACCTAGGTATACAAACTAACCCAAGAACAGTTAGAAAAACACCAGTTGCTAGACCAAGTACAAGTCTGTTTCAGACCCGCAAGAGGAACAGAATCGACACTAAAAACACTCTTGGACGACCTAAAAACAGACTCCAACACGACCTCTGCCCTGATTCTGCTCAACCTCTCGGCAGCTTTCGACACAGTAAGCCATGACCCCCCCCCCCCATCAAAAGATTGGAAGATATAGGTACAACGGACATGGCACTACTCTGGATTAAATCATTCCTAGCAAACAGAACCGACTATATGGATAAAACCCTTCAAATCTACTCCATGAGTTAACGACTAGAGTACCACAAGGATCCTCACTATCACCACTATACTTCTAAATCTACCAAACTCTTATCAGGATTTAAAAAAAAATACATTACATGCTACAACTACACAGACGACCCTTAAATCCTCTACAAAATATAATATTCACAAGCTGATCACTCAACCCTAGTAGAAGCTCTAAAGGAAATATTCAACTGGATGAACATCAACTTAAAACTCATCCCAGGAAAGACAGAAATCGTGATTCTATCCAAAAACCAAGAGAACACCTATATTACCTGGCCGTCGGAACTGGGAACCACGCCCACACCATCTAACGTAGTAAAAAATGCAGAAGTCCTAATGGACAACGCTCGAACCTTAGAACATAAGTAAATGCGATAACTAAGAAATGCCTCTTCCTCCTTCACTCAAGAAGAATCCTACCTTGCCTCTTCTTCACCCACAAAACACTGACAATCGTTGCCCCATGTCAAGAATCGACTATGCAAACAGCCTACCTTAGGATGCAGGAACACCGCCTGAAGAAATTACAACACATTCAAAATGCAGCAGCTAGACGACTGCTCAAACTATCTTGAAGAGACCACATCACGCCAGCGCTAGAAATGCTACATTGGCTTCCAATCAAACATCGTATCACGTTCAAAACAATGTGCATAACACACATGGCAATTAGCGGACTGGGAGCAGAGTTCCTACAAAAGAAAACAGTCTACAAGCCAACAAGACTCCTCAGATCAAGCAATTAAATCTGCCTAGTACTAAAACCATACGACCAGGAAAAAACTATGGGGGGGCTCCTCTTTCTCCCATCCCACCTAGCTGCAGAAACCTGGCACAACCTCCTGAAAGAAATAAACACCAAAGACCACCTGAAATTTAGAAAATTTCTAAAAACCTGGCTTTTCAACACCTTGGAACCAGACGGAAACAACAATCAAACAGGAAACGCAAAAGAACGGACAGACGGAATGACTGTACAGACAACACCTAGGACCGACTAAGGGAAACTCCGACAAGAACAAGCGATTATGCCAGGTGGATCAGAACACTAGCGCCAAGCCCCTGATGATGGAACAATAGCAAACGGGTATAACACACAGGCACTACCACCAACCTTGGCCAACCAGAAAGGGCATAGGGTACAGGCATAGGTCCCAAGTAAATGGATCCGAAAGGTCTAGGTTGCAGCAATGACAAACTGGGATATAGGGGGTGGCCAAATACAAAGATAGAAACACAACAATAGCAGAATTGGCATATTGACAGATATTAGACAGCCTTATCTGTGCTGAAACTTCTTCACTGAAAGGAAGACAAACTTCTCTAAATTGCAAAGGAGACTCGATAGGAGTGTGCGTTTCTCCTAACAAGGCTACTAAACAACCTCACAAATCTTCTAAAAACCTCACCACTCCTCACACTTCACACTGTAACCAAACACAACCACACCTCCTTAATACCGCAGCAACCCGCACGCACTTCATCACACCAATAAACGCAAGACACAGACCCCCGCACAACAGCACATGATGGACTCTGGCCCGAAATATCACACCAATAAGCTCGGCGAATGGTGTTAACCAAACTGAAGCTGCCAACAGTACTTCACAGCTCCTTTACTCTTCTCCAAGCTTTGTCCTACCAAAACGCCCTAACCTACCCCCTTTTGTTTCAGATTCACCAAAGCGCCAGGGGACCACTCCAGTGGTGGTAGTGCGCTGTACAAATATCCTTTAACATCAATACCAGTGTCCCGTAGGGATCGCCCGAGAGAAGGGGCGGGGTGCGCAAACTCCACCTGACGTTGGGTCCAGAGAAGAAACCGCAGAATGCAAGACTCTTTGGCTGAACTCTCAACCACCACCATGAGAGGTACAAGGTTGCTTTGGAGAAAACCAGGAGAGTGCAGGTGAACCCAACCAGGCCCCTCGGTTGGGGGCAGGACGGTCAGACAGTGAGGGTTGGATACAGACTTAAGGAACCTCCAACCTGCTGTGAGGGGCCACAGACCGAGTCGTGCCCCCAAACCCCCATCCACAGCCAGGGGCAACATGGGCTGAGTTGCCCTCTTCCCAGCCCCTGTCCAGAGGTGGGGGTAGGACAGACTGAGGGGACATTTATACTCATACCAAGGGGCCCTTGTTGCCACCTCAGGTGGGTACATGTATCGAGGCCCCCCAAATCCTACTCTGGCAGTGGGGGGGGGGGGGCGAGGCAACAGAGCAACAATGCCCACACGTTTCCTGGTAAAGAACAACCTGATGTTCCCCAGTGAAGACAAGAGAACCAAGACACAATATTATAGACTTCATTGAACTGTACATATGAATGTTTGAATGGACATTCAAGGTTACCTCTCCAGGAGCCTCATTGAGAAACAACCAAGGTGGTGGGATGCTGGGGGTTGGGGATGCGGTTCAGAATCTGCCAACAACCATTCACTCAATAGGGCCCAGTGCCTAAGTGTACTATTTTGTTTCTTTTAGAAGTGTTGGGGGCAGAATTCTAGGGTTGTGGACAGTTTTTGTAACGACATCTTGGCGAGCACACTTTTTTAGTTTCTTTATACATTGGGGCCAAGAACCTTGGAGCTAGGGAGCGCATATGCTTTTGCTTGATAAGTCGGCTACAATGCCACATTGAGTCTCCTGATTCTGGTCTACCACAGTTTGTAAAGGAATATGTTTAGGTAGTCTGGCTACCTTGATCAAGGCTTGGACATTCTGAACTAGGACTCCACTGCCCATGCATGGTCCTGTAAATGCAGTGTTGGTGCTGCTACGCCCACTGCTGGTCCTGGTGCAGGTTGGCCAGGGGTCCAGGTGCAGTGGATCATATTGGTGGTCTCTCCCTGTAGGCGCAGCTAGTCTGAGGAGAAGCTCTCTGCGTTAAGCAGGCTTTGGTCTTGGGCGCCTGAAACGGAGGCTCCAGATAGTCCTCTGTTCAGTATAGAGCAGGTCCCAAGGCTCCTGGGCAACAAGTCTTGGATCTACGAAGGCTCAGGCATCCTGTTGAGTTGCGCTGCCTGGAAATCCAGGGCTGCATTCCTCACCTGCAGTCCCTTGCAGCCTCAATTGGTCAGCAAACAAGATGGCAAAAGGACAGGACTTAAAAACATGGTCAGACGTGTTGATTATGTGTCAGCCAAAATGACATTATTGCGCAAAGAGTAATGAACTGGAAAAATGCGCAGTGAACTAGCAACCTGACGGGTGCAAACCTAGGAATGAGCAAACGTTGCTAGACTAGGCAAGAGAAGGCCCCTGTAACTCCCACTGAAGGTTAATTGTGTAAGTGGGCGAAGCTTTGTGCACTGGTAGCCATGGTGACTGATTAGTGCTCCAAAACTGGAATTGAGCACGGAATGAGGGTAAAAAGACCACTTGCCTCAAAAGTTGCCAGGATATCGGGCTCCATTGAAATGAGCGGCTGCAAAGCTGCAGAAAGGAAAGCGCGCCAACACTACTGAAAGCTGCTTGCTCTCCAAGACCGACAATCCATGCATTGAGGGATACCCTTAGGGTATATTTTTGAGGAGGCATGCACGCACAGTTTAGTCTACAAGTGTTAGAGCTACGCTAAAAAGTACTGTTCGGGAAGTGTTTACGCTGATGTAAGGCTACCATTCTGGATAATTGCGCGGCGCAGTCATTCTTTTAATGTTCTTAATGCCGTGGCTCGCTTGCGCAAGGAAGGACTGTGCCGCAGGCTTTGTTGCAGTCTCGCGCACATCACCTGTACTTTAGCTAGGAATGCATTTGCAAGCTCATGGGTCGGAATGAATGCTGCCAGCGCTTTCAGGCGTAGAATGTCCTGGGCGCTCCTCCGCGCAGTACCAAAAAGCATCGGCTTATTCATTGGATTTAAATGTTAAAGGCATCAGTAGTGCCTTTAGCCTTTAACAGCAGCGCCTTTTTGCTTTTCTTGTACGCTTCTTGGAAGCAGTTGGTGTTTTTTGGGCTCTGTGTTCTTTCAGTTGCTCATTGGAGCTCCTAAATTGACTTGCTCACGGGCGACCTATATGTTCACATTGTCATTTTGTTTCAGGTGTATCCAGAACTTCAGATCACGAATGTTGTGGAACCCAACCAGCCAGTAAGCATCGACAACTGGTGCAAAAAGGGGAAGAAACAGTGCAAGGGCCACTCTCACATCGTGATCCCCTACAAGTGTCTCGGTGAGTCTGCTTTCACTGCCTTTGGGAGATTACTTAAACCTACTGTGATTGCTATATTCTCCTAAGAGGAGGGGGGGGCGGGTTGCAACCTAATTTACTGTACATAGATACCAACGTTTTTGGTTCCTGGCCATCAGAACTGGAGCACATGGCTTCATCCAGGGAGCTGCCTTATTCAAAGCTGTCTGAGGGCTGCTCCTTGCCTGGCATACTCTTCGCACTAGACCTGGCTGCACCTCCTTTCTCCAATAACCCCAAAGCACATAGCTGCCTGGGCCAGGCGCTTTGGTGCCTGGAACAGGATTTCCTTTCAGACATCGGTTTGGGTCCTACAAGGGAGGGAGTTCCAGTGTGCTCTGATTTCCGAGCACTGCCACAGCCCTTGCCTGTTGGTCCTCGGCATGTTGACTGGCCCTTTATCTTAAAGTGGGACTGAAAATGCTTTTGTTTTATCTCTTGGTTTCAACCTTGGTGGCTTGTGTTTACACATTGTAATGAAAGTGGAAAATGGAAATAAAAAATGTTGATTGCCTGGATACATCAACATTAGGCTATTAACTCTTGGTAACAATATGGTTGTACCATTTTTTTCGGTAGAGTAATTGCTGTTTGTGACTCCCCTGCCAAATTATTGCAAAAATATCCCATGGGGCCTGGCTAAGGAGATGACATTGGGCTACCCAGACTGGAGCAGAACACCTTCCAACATGCATGTTCTGTTAACGGTGCTTGTGTACCATGCACTATTGCCACCTGCGTCGTCGCTTGGCACTCTGGTGGATCTGCAATGCCAAGGGGTTGGATGGGGGGTGGGGATTTGTTAGTCAGATTGAGTAGGGAAAAGAGCAAGGGAGCTTTGATGTGCTGTTGGCCACTTCATTTTGGAGAAACCGGACACTGAGCGTTTGCAGTCGGTAGAAGTCATGTGGTGTTGACGTGAGATTGTGCATGGTTTGGTTTCATGTTTGGTATTGTGGAGTGGGTGCGGTTTGATGCAATATAAGCATGGTTGTGTTTAGTGAAGCGTTTGAGGGTGATTATGCAGAATGGTGAGGTTTTAGTATAGTTGGTAGTAATACATTTACTGCCCCCAACAATCCATCTTGGGAGGGGTTTCGGGGGGGGGGGGGCAATCGCAATAGACACTACACCATGCTCATCTCCTGACGCTGCGGGGATACCAAGGCTAGCCAATACAGTTAGACTAGATATAGAACATGCTTTATTTAGGCTGATAAGATAAGTGCACATTTGGGTCATTTACAGATTGGGGCTACTGGACTAATATTTATAAGTCTACTAAGTGCAAGTAGGTATAAGTTATTGGGTAATAAGAGTGGTGGGGTTTTACTGGAGTGCAATAATGGCTGCACTCTCCGCACTTACCTTATCAGTTGGTGCTGGTTGACTGCGGCAGGCTTACCAGTGGAACACGGGGAAACACTGTGTGGAGCTGCTTACTCCAGAGTGTCAGGCTGAGATCCTGGTGTCTGCAGAAGCTGCTGAGCCCCCGACAATCCACCCAAAATGTGGCACTCTGAGCTGATACTATAAACTGCTCAGTTTACCTCACTTCCAGGGGAAAGGGGGAAGGGACAAATTAACAAACACCAGGCTGGAAGCTAAGACTAGCTGGTTCTTCACCTGTGGTAAAACATAAACATATAATACACCTTGTTATTCATGAGGCACTATACTAACCTTAAGTATCAATATCCTTTACCAAATAAAGTAAAAACCATACCTGGAACTTCTCTACAAAATGCCCAGAGAAGTGATAAGCTGACTAGACTTCCTTACTAGTTGACTTGAATCTCAACGATCATTCAGCCTTCTTAGTAGGTCCATGAATGTGAAATTAACTTTGCAGGTAATCTTCTTTAAACTCAAGAAGCTTGAACAAAGTCTTAAGTTCATTAAAAGTAAATGGAAGTTCTAGTGTTTCTGGAAAGTATTTATATTTCTTCTTATAAATTTCTTTTTAGAGTGTTTTTACTTAAATTAACAGTTCTTGAAACTTGCGTCAAAAATCTCACGTAGAAATCTCTTGAACTCGCATAGGGATCCAAACTGAGTGAAGATCGTTGAAGCGCTGTAGATTAAACCACAGAAAAAATCCACACGCGATTAAACGAAAGCACGCACACGCGCTGAAGTTCAACCGCGGGTAAAAATCCACACGCGCTTAGTCCAGGATGCGAACACACGCGCTGACGACAAACCGCGGGTAAAAATCCACACGCGCTTAATCCAATATGCGAGCACACGCGTTGACGACAAACCGCGGGTAAAAATCCACACGCGCTTAGTCCAATATGCGAGCACACGCGCTGACGACAAACCGCGGGTAAAAATCCACACGCGCTTAGTCCAATATGCGAGCACACGCGCTGACGACAAACCGCGGGTAAAAATCCACACGCGCTTAGTCCAATATGCGAGCACACGCGCTGAAGTTCAACCGCGGGTAAAAAAACACACGCACAAGAGTATCACGCGACACCAAAGAGCTCGCGCTAGATACTCAAGCGAAGTCTCTCACGCGCAGGCTTCTGTTAACGGAAAAACCACGCGCTTGATAGAAAACGTAGCGTAACAAAGCCAAACATGCGACAGCAATAAAGTTCTTAGTAAATATTTTTCATATGAACTTGAAAATCAGATTAAATCTTCTACAATGACATTATAGAAAGAGTCTTGAGTTTTAAAAGGACTTATCTTGTGGAGAGTCTTTGAAACCTTTCTTTTTTCTTGGATAACTCGAAATCTTCTTACTCCTGTTCAGTGCCAAAATGAATCTCCGCAAGATTCCTGTTTGCTTTTCCAAATAAGCCGCTCGACCGCTTGAAACTTGAAACCCCTGAACAAGTTAAGCAGGAGCAGCTTAATACGCGACCTCTCAGCTGGGCAAAGACGATGAAAGGCAGTTTAGAATGTTCATTGTCTTCCCTATAAACAATCACCAGCCAATCAGAACTTAGACTGAGGACCTCCATCTTGGCTTGGGGCATTCTCCATAGACTGCAATGAATGTTAAGGGCAAAATTGGCTGTTTTAAAATTAAACTCATAATAACTTCCAAAAACCTTTCTATACTAATTTTCCCCAGACCTAATGTCTCAGATTATGTCACTGTATCCTAACAGTACCTGACACAGAGCTGCCCTTTGCCTTGTGGCCCTTGGCTGAGGGCTGCCTGGACAAGGCTGCTGTCTAAGGTTTCCACCAACCAATTGGAGTGCAGGGGAGGGAGGCAGAAAGGTGGGGGGGGGACAGAGGGGGCAAACTGGGAACCAACAGAAAGAACAGAAAAATGGAGCAAAAGTTATCGGAGAAAATAACAAATGGGGCAAAAGGCAGGATGGAGTCACTAACCTATTTTGGAGCAGCTTCTAAGAGGCATTTGAGGCCGTTTGAAAATAATACTGAAAAAGTAGTGGATGTTGGGGCATTGACTGGAGGAGTGTGGCCTCCTCGGAAACAAATGGAGTCTTCCAAGGGATTTGGAGGATGTGATTGTTACAGGTACAAACAGAAAATGAATGTCATGAAAGTTATAAGGAACAGCAGTGCATCCGGTGGGGCTTCGTGTGTGTTGCCAAAGCCAAGCTGTTAATGAATGCCCTGTGGTCACGCGTCTGAGAAACATGGGAGAGTGCAGAGCCAGGAAACTGTTTGTTAAAGGACATTTATGCTGCGCACTAACACCACCGGAAGTGGTCCCCTGGCGCGTTGGCAGATCTGAAAGATTAGAGGGTAGGATGGCTTAGTAGGCTAAAGTTAGAGCGAGAATTGTGACGTCCTGTTGACAGATTCAGTTTGGTTAACATAGTTTGCCGAACATAGGTTTGGTTTACGGATTGGTAGACTCGCATGTACTGTTGTGCCAGACTGTGTGGTTTGTTCTGTTGTAGTGAAGTGCATGCAGTTTGCTGTGCAAGGAAGTTCTGTTTGTTTAGTGTTTCAGAGGTGTATGCAGAGAGTTGATGTTTTAATGGATGGGTTAGTGGGATTTTGACGTGTGTTCGGTGTCTCTGACCATGCTGTCTGCTGAAGCGTTCCTTGGTTTTGGGGGGGGTGCTAGCATGGGGTCGGGGGTCACTCGCCGTGTACTGCGTGAGGTGGTGGCATGTCTGTCTAGTGACCTGCGAGCGGAAGGTGCTGAGGGCCTCCCCCACACCCTGGGTCAATATCGGTAAGGTTGTGGGTTGCTCTTGGGTCACCAGTGGAGTGTCTGCCATCGCCTCCCTGAGCTCCTAGGGTGGTGGTCCCCTCCCTCCAAAATCCCAGGCGCTCCCTGTCCTGTTGGGTGCTAGTTATTGGTTAATGCTCCCTCTTCTGCAACTAGGGTGCCTGTCACTTAGGCTTTGCATAGAGTAGAGGCTTGGCTTGGGAGAGAGTGAATCCTGGCTCCTTTCAGCCATGTGTGCTTGTTTGTGGCATGTTCGATTTCCATTGGTGTCTTGTCTAGTTTCCGTCTCGCTTTGAGGTGAAGAGCCAGATTTTGTACAGTTTTCTTAGGCCATCTTTTGTATTGCAGAATTCTTTTGGAAGGGTGTTCCAAGTTTTTGTTGCCAAGTGAGAGAATGAGGATTCCATTTTTTTTCTTTTGTATGGTTTTGGTTCCAGGTGGATGTTGTTTGATCTGAGATCTTGACGGTCGGTAAATGGTTATTTTCTTTTGTAGGAATTCTGTTACTTGGCCGTGGATTGCTCTGTGCTTTATGCACATCGTTTTGAACGTGATTTGTTGATTGATTGGCAGCCAGTGTACTTTTTTTGTCTCTTTTTTATTACACTAGGGTGATGTGGTCCCTTTGTGATAGTTTAAGGAGCAGTCTTGCTGCTGCATTTTGGATCCATTGCAGTTTCTTCAGCAGGTGTTCCGGCATTCTGAGTTGAAGACTTGTTTGCGTAGTAGTCAGTTCTGGACATGAGGGCGATGATGGCCAGTGTTTCATGAGTGAAGGACAGGAATGGTAGGTTTCTTTTTATGGAGTGTAGGAGGAAGAAGCCTTTCTTGATTATTACGTTTACTTGTGGTTCTAATGTTGGTGAGTGTTGAGCAGGTGGTGAAAGGGTAGATATCTGCCTGGGGCAACAAAGCACCAAATCTGGCGCAAAGAGCCCTCGCGTTGAGTTCATGGTCATGATTAAAAAAGTGCTTTGTTGTGATGCATGTTAGAAACATTTGACAGGATTTCACATTTTGCACCCAAGCTTTACTACACCTCTTCCTTACTGCTTTTGTATGTTCACTTCCAACTCTGTAAATTGAGGTCTTTTTACTGCTTAATGGCTGATAGTCCTGAACAAACACCAAGGTCTGTGGGTGCTGGTTTGAGAAGGAAGTAAAGCAAATGCTGGGGTGGTGGTATTTAAAAAAAAAAAATGTTATTACATTTATTACACGCGCAAACCCTGGGGTATCACGGCGAGGTTCGACAGCTTGGCAATTTGTCAAGAGAAGTTACAACATATATACAGTAATGCAGAAAATTTACAATGAACATTTGTACAACACGTGTGCAGCATGATTTACAAGTTTTGAAACTGCATATGTTTTGGTATTGTTTAACCAAGTTTTTTGCAGCTTTTTAAAACCATGGAAGGATTCCTCTCTTTTGATGCTGAGCGGGAGGGAGTTCCAATGTTTAGGCGCCAGACATTGGAAGCTACTACCCCCCAGCTCTGTTATTTCTATAACTGGGTGTTGCCATGAGCAGGTGGTTAATGGATCTAGTAAATTATTTGTAAGCTATAGCATTGTTCAGGTAGATGGGTGCTTTTTTGTGATGGCATTTGAAGGTGATGCTTAGTGTTTGGTAAATGATTCTGGCTTCGATGGGCTTTCAGTGGGAATCTCTCCTCATCTTGGAGATATGATCGAATGTTTGTATTCCTAATGCAGCCCATAATGCTTTATTTTGTATTAGTTTTAGTTTGTTGAGGTTGGAGGTTCCAAGTATCGCATTGCAATAGTCAAGCTTTGATCAAAGCCCTGGCCAAGGTGATGCAATTGGTCGGTGACAGGAATTGGCAGCTTAGGGCAATTCATTTTGCGGTGTAGGAGGTGGATGGTGAATGTACTTATGTTTGGCCAATGTGAGGTTGGCGTCAAGGTAAACTCCAAGGGTTTTACTTAAGTACGGGAATCATTGTTGTCTATGGCGGAGTAGTCTGGATGGAGAGCACCTATTTTAGCTTGGGAGCCCACATTGAGAATCTGTCTTCTCATCGTTGAGGCAGAGGCTATTCAGGGCCATCCAGTTTTGTATTATGGCATAGATTTTATTGATGGTCAGTGTCTTGGCCGTAATTACCTGAGAGGTATAAGGATCTGGGTGCTGTCTGCAGAGTTGGTATAGATGACACCCATGTCGTCTAAAGCAGAGAAGACAAGCTTTGTATACGCATTATAGAGTTTGTGAGGGGCATGAACCTTGGGTTACTCCAATGGGGACTGGGATGGCGTCTGCAGGTGCTTTACCTATAGAGACTCTGGATGTTCTTTAATCTAGAAAGGATTTCACCCACATGGTGGCATCATTTGAAACATTGAAATCTTTAGCTAGGGTGGTGCAGTGTATTGGAATCCACAAGGTTGAACGCTGCCGATTTAGGTCCAACAAAGGGAGAATGCAGCGTTTTCCAGAGTCCCTGATGGTATTTATCTGGATTTTCAGACCAACGAGGGCCGTTTCCGTGCTGTGGTTGGGCTTAAAACCAGATTCTCTGGTTCCAAGGAACTGATTTTGGTCCAGGTGGGCTTGAACTTGAGTATAGGTTATTTTGTCTAAGATTTTGATCAATAACGGGACTGTCGTTATTGGCCCGTAGTTTGTGGGCACAGTTGGGTCTAAAGTAGGTTGTTTTTAGGAGAGGGCTAACCCAGGCTTCTTAAATACTGGCTGAGACCAAATTGGAGTTGAAGGAAGCATTGACAAAATTGGTTATAATAGGTGTGAGAGTGTGGGCACAAGACTTGGCTACTTGCGCTGGGACGGTGTCTCCTTTGCAAGTTGTGGCTTTGAGCTTAGTAAGGGTGTCAAGCACTAGTTCTTGGGTGAAATGGGTTAAATAAAATGGCAGATTGATATTCTCGTTGGATTAAATGTGGGAGTTATTAGTAGAGAATTTATCCGCTAATAATTGCCTTTCCGTTATTTTGTTTTGCAGAAGAGCAATCTTAGCGGCTAGGGCATCTTGAATGGTAGTACACCACTCTTTACTGGAATTGGCAGTGGCTGTGACCGGGGTGGGGTTTTCCAGTTCTCTCAGGATCGAGAAAGGTTCTTTGGAGTTACTAATACGAGTATTGTAAGCATTGGCTTTGTGAGCGACGATAGAAGCTTTATACATTGTGTTTGCCGCCTGGAAGGCCATTGCAGACTCAGTAATGGGATGTCTTCTATGGGCATGTTCAAGGGCACGTTTCGTTCTCCTTGGTAGTACTAGGTCTTCGTTGAACCAAGAACAAGTTTGTCTGCGCGTCGCGTTTTGGTAGTTAGTGGCACTATGGCATTGATGGAGGAAGTGAGACATTTTTGGTAGGAATCTGCAAGTGCACAGGGGTTGTCACTGGTCATTGAAATGGTATCTAACGATTTACTAAGTATGGGGGCAAAGTTAACAGGTGTGAGCTTGCGCATGTTTCTGGTTTCTTAAGTGTCTGTTGTGTTGGTTCTGAGAGGGCGGGATTCTTAATGCTGTGGTGGTCAGTCCAGTCTAGGGGTGAGGGCGATGCAGATATGTTAAGAGTAGGCACTTAAATGGGCACAGTGGTCTGGTGAGCATCCATTTAGTTACAGCAGTATGTCCTGAAATGCATGGATAACCTGACCAGTTTCTTCCAAAACTACATGGTCTGTCAATTTGCGCCAGTCTAACCAACTGGCAACACAACTGCATTCATGCACGCAGCCAACAAACCTCCATGGCGCAGCCTCGCTCATCTAGGATGAAACCAATCCTTAGCCAGTCCCTACACTTTCATTATTTTCCCTCTGTCATCCGCTAGGCGTGTGCCAAGGCTTCTCCTTTAGCACAAACCATTAGTTCACCTCTTCACTGTGTAAGCCTTTGAATGAATTCAGACCTGTTAACCTTTGGTTAAACACTCGGCACAACACACGTAAATAGCTTTAAAAGCAGTACATGGTGACGTTCTATAACATGCTGAAAATAAAAGTAGCACTGACTCTGAACCCAGCGTGATCCTCCTGGCATCAGAAGCTACGTATTCATTCCAAGTGGCACAGTAAATATTAGGTGTTAACAAACCTTGCACCACCTCTGTTAGCCAAATGTGGTGACATGGACGTCCACATCCTTGTGAAAACAGCTTTTAGTTGTTTATTCGGCAATAGCGCAGGATTAAAATCTCCATATTTTCCAGCACTACTAAGAACTGTCTTTTAATTTTCAGTGGGAGAGTTTGTCAGCGATGTCCTGCTCGTCCCCGAGAAGTGCAAGTTCTTTCATAAGGAGCGCAAGGATGCGTGCGAGAGCCATCAGCACTGGCACAATGTAGCCAAAGAGGTAATGTGTGAAACTGAACTGTTGTTCCATTTGAACCTTGAGTAGGGGCTTTCTAAACAATGCTGTCCATCCTGCTCTCCCTCTTGTGCAAACTTTTGCATTTACAGCAGATTCCTGTATGTTGGGTGTAGTGTCATTGCCTGGAGGCTGCCTGGGCCCAGGGCTTGGCCCTGAAGCCTGCTCAGTGCTGTATAAAGACCAGGCTGTCCGGTAAACTGTTTTCTTCCATAGGCTATCTGGGTGCACCCTACGGCTACCAGTTTACTGAAGTAACCAATTACTGAACTCGCCAATTGCAGCTCTGGCAAGTGATTGGAAAGGGGTGGTTCACATGCAGATTATTCAGAGTCGCCAAGTAGCTGCTTAAGATGGACACTCTCCATAATGCCCCACAAATCCTCAAAGGATTGCCTGCAAGGCCAAATGGCTGCTCGGACAGCAGCCTCAGGGTTCCATTGTCTGCACGGAAGCTGCATACAAAAGCCACCCTAACCTGGAAACAGCTTTAGGCTTGTCCACTTATCTGTGCTCTAGGACTTGCCATTTGGAGTTTGAGGGGCCCTGTCTGATCTTTGAGCGCACTCATGTAGAAGTTGTTGCCCTGCACCCTGAAAGATTATCCCAGCTCATATGAGGTGCTCATTGTGGCATAAAGCTCTATGCAAACAAGTCATAGCATTATGGTAAAATCATGTAATTTCTGTTTGTGAATATGCTTAGAATCACATGACCATTTCGGCTCATCTTTCGATGCTACCACACAGACGAAGATTTGTGAAGCGCGCAGTAACATTGAAGTCTAAAGTTTTTGCGCAGGCTGCGATGGCGGGAGTGCAGAGGGCTCTGAACCACATTGTTCGGTAGGCTCCCAGAAGTTGAATGGGTCTGTGGGTGCCAAAGTCTTACTTGACGAGTCCATCGAGGAAGGCCTGGGGGCTGTGTGCTTGGGTGTAGTGTGGTATGTGCCCTTGTCGCCATGGTGTGGAGTCCCCATTGCGCTGCCGGCGGCATGCTTATCGGGGGACGGACACGCAGGAATCCAGACTCCACAGGTGCGTCTATGCTTCCGAATCAGAGCTGTGGCTGCCAATGGACTTCTCTTCTGAGGAACTGGGAGAGTGACTCTCGGCCTGCATGGCGTAGGCTGCCCACCACTTGATGCGCCTGTCTTTTAGGGTTTTAGGTGGAAAGTTTACAGCCCTTGAGGGAGGCACTGATTGCACTCCTCAGGAGTGCCCTTCATGGGGAATTTGTCATAACAAGACAGACAGAATTTAAAGGGTATTTGTTCCACAGCGGAGAGAAGGAAGCCAGATGGAAGGGGCATTCGAGAGAGTCAGTAATGTTTACCCACTCTCCCTCCTGTGAGGCGGGGGCTGAGACTGAGAGGAAATAATCAGTCGAGTCGCCGGAGGTGTAGAGTCGGCAAAACCTGATCAGTTGTCGAGGATGTCAAATAGTCGCCGAATCCAGCGACAAGCAAATATAAAGCAATATAAAACTCTAAACAAGCTTTGGATTAAGCTACCGACAAGATGGACAGAAAAAGAAAGCCGTGGGACCTCAACATGGGAGGATTTTGGGTACACTACACATCACGGATAGTGTTAGTCACACCCAGGTCGATGTCCCTTTTTCGATCTTCGAAAGAAAGATGCAATACTCCACGATTACCACTAGATCTCGGACTATATGCACAGCATGTGAAACTTATCAGAATATGATTACGGTGAGTAATGTATGCTATACGCAGCCCCTTTCACAGGAACCCTGAGTTGTGCAGTCTATTCTCTCAATGTAGTATTTTTCAGACTGCCTTGAGGAGTGGCTCTTCTTCAAAGAGAAAGACCAAGGTTGGTGTGAACTCGATTGGTTAGTGGGACCTCGTCTGATGCTAATTTTTCCTTGTGTGGCGCTGCTTCTTCAGACCGTTGCATGCTTTGCAACTGATACCGCAGAGCCTCATTCTTCGTCTTGTGAACCTATGTGAAGTTCTTTGCCACCCTTTACCGGAGGCCTTTGGGTGTATGGACTGGCATGACCCGCAGTCTCTGGTGTCTTGCTCACCCAAGCAATATAGACTAATCCATTGCGGATCTGAGACAGACACCTGCCGATTGCAATCCGCACACGGCTTGAAGTCCGAGGCCTTCAACTGAGTAGGCATGGCATTGTTTTAGAAAAATAGAATCTCGATGCGCATGTTGCCAAGTAGCAAACTAGTGCATGTAAATAAGGAACAGTGCTCACAGGGCGCTGCGCCTCTATATATACAGTAGGGGTGATCATAGTTGAGGAACATCCAGCAAACATTACCGAGAGTTGAGTAATTTGTTCTTTTTAAATCACCCATTTTTAGATTTAGTAGTTTCACCCAATTTCTCATCTCTTCCTCACGCCTGCTCTTGATGCCCTGGGAAGTGGCACAATGCGCCTACCTTCAGACAAGGAAGGCACTGTGACACAACTGCGGTGGTGACTTGGCACAGTACAAAAGCTTTGTAACATGGAAGTGGTATTCTACGTCTTCAGTTCTGGAACGGTTTGTCCCCGTTTTGCATGACGCATTTCCATCTTTCTTGCTTCTGTACCGCTCTTTCCCTTTTAACATGCAGCGTTTAGTACTTGATTGCAGTTGACCTCCTTACTTTCCCGTGTAGGCGGCAGCCATTCTAGGAGGGGGATTGTGACATGTATTGGCTGTCCGGCTGCCTATCCGAGCCTCAAAGCCATATGCTGTCTCTTCCCACACATGGACGCACCTCTGCCACATAGTTTGCCTCCTTTATGTGGCATGTGCATTTTGCAAGCTGAGCGTGTTGGCCTTCAGCAAAGGGTGGGTCTACTTCTGGGAACATGTGGTACTAGAAAGGCAATTTACCTGGAAGTGTTGTCATGTCCTCAAGATGGGAACTGGACTGTTCATGTGAGGGTTATGGGTCAGGTGAGCAGCTGAATACTTTTGTGAGTGGAGCAGAACTTTTTTTTTCCATGTCAAGGGTTTCCTTTTGCTAAGTTAAATCTAGTGCTTTGTCTGATTTGTTCAATGAACATTACAAAAATAACCATACACAGTATATTTGTTTAGCCGTTCTGTTCCCTTAAATCTACATATATCCATCTTCCAAAATGTATCTGGTTTGGTCTGTCTGCTAAATGTATACCTACAATTTGGGAAGTGTCTGTCCTGAGAGTTAATGAAACCATGGTTTGCCAGTTCCATGCGATCTGCCAAGTGGCTCTGTCCTTGAGCCAGACTTGATTTAACTTTGCATGCGGGCCCTTGTAGAGAGAACTGCACATCCCAGCATGCATGCTGGCATGAAACATGACTGATGGGTCACACTTGACATGGGGCTACTTGGCTGCTATGTCCACAGTTATCTGGTAACCCTAGTGTGCTGGAGTTGGTGGTGGTGGTGGTGGGAGGGGTTCTCCTGTGACTCTAAGGGACAGGGAGCCTACAGATGAGGCCCAGAGCAGTGTTTCCAGTAAGGGCGCTTTTCCCTACAGCTTTAGGTGCTTTCCTCTGATTGTTTGGAATGTACAGGTGTAAGCTGGTGTGGTTCACCTTTAATCTTTGGGTCCCTCATGTTAAGGTCTAGTGTGGTTCTTCTCCTGAGAGTTGTGGGTCCAAAGAGAATAGAGGGCCTCATTTGCAAAACAGGGGTGGCCTTACAAGGCCAATGTCGGTCCCAAAAGGAGAGGGCGCAGTGTGAAAGGGGGGCGGGGGGTTACACAAATCAGTGATTGAAATGAAGATGGTGGGATGCACCTAGAGCAGCACCCAAGTGTGGCCATGCATCTGGAGTGACCGACAAAGATGGAAGTCTGCGTAGTGGAGGCACGGTGGCAACAGACTGATGCACATCTGTATAGCGCATTGCGGTTGGTCGTGTTTTGCCTTCGCTTGGTGTAGAAGTTAGGTCCATAAATAACTGTACCTGTGTGCGCAAGCTGGTGGAATGCCAGATCTGCTACTGAAACAGACTGCAGCAAGGAGGCAGAAGGTTCTGAGTAAATTCCAATGTGAAGTAACTCTGCTTTGACTTCAGAGAGCTGGGAAACTGGCCTGTATGTAAGGATGTGGCATGAGTAACTGAAATATTGCCCGAAGTATTGGCGTGACTGGGGCAGCCTTGAGGATGCAGCATAGCCATCCAGCCTAATCGATCCCTATTTGCTTAATGGCACAGGGAGATGATGCGGTGATCCCAGATATAAGCGCTAGTTTTGAAGGATCCCCTGTCTGCTTTGAGAGTAGAAAAGGCGGGACCTACTTGTGCAGTCTAGTGTGCTTCATCTGTGAAGGACCCTTATATTATGTGGTTCTTATAAATGCTGAAATACAGGCAAACCCAGCTCGTCAATGCATAATTCTCTGATCAAGTTTTCCTGATGTATTCCAATAAAGGAAGCATCCGTTGTATCTAGTTTGGTCTGGTCCACGTTGATCCAGTAGCATATCTTAAATCCTGCAATCTTATTAGGCAGACTCCGGGGAAACCGCTCTGCTGCCACTAAGACTCTTGTCCTCTTCTGTTGCCTTTTTGTCACTTGACCAACCTCTTTGCCTTTTTCAGGCCTGTATGACTGAAGTCATGATTCTGCACAGCTATGGTATGCTTCTACCCTGTGCCACAGATCGGTTCCGGGGAACAGAGTATGTGTGTTGTCCTCAGACCAAAATTCCAGATGAAGCACTTTCTAAAGAGGAAGAGGAGGAAGATGATGACGAGGAAGATGATGGTGAAGATGAAGATGATTATGATCTATATAAAAGGTGAGTTAGTTTTCTTAATTTGGATACTCTTCAGAGTACAAAACATGTGAATGAATGTTGTTGTATTCTTGCCCTGCCTCCCCTACCTGCAGGATTCCAGACCTTGCAAAATCTACTCGACCACTCACATAGTGTAGGCATTTTTATGAAGGTGGTATGCTAGTCACCCTTGCTGTTTAGTGCAATGATAATCTGCGATGTTTGGAACTTTTATTTGACATTTACTTTAAACAAGCTTTGTTTGCAGTAATTGTCCAGTACATTTTACTGCGCATGGCTGGCCATTTGGTGGCAACATAGTGCCTAATATAAATAAGCTAATTGTGACCTGCACCATTTTACAAATATGCTGGTAACAGTTTTGTCACCCATTGCCCTGGATAGAGTAAGTAACCTAAGCTACTCTACCTTCAGGTCTAGCAGGATTTTAAAGACTTTACGATGCCTGCTCCATTTTTTATAAATTAAAAAAAATATATTCCTACTGCTTGCCCATGGCTGTTTTTTCATGTGCACCCATTATTTTCATGTTTCTCCTGTCTCTCAAGCGAGTTCCCAACTGAAGCGGATGTAGAGGACTTCACTGCTGCAGCAGAAGATGAGGAAGAGGAGGGTGTTGCTGAAGATCACGATTACTACTACGACAGCCTCAAGGATGACGAATACAATGATGAAACTCCAACAGAGGCCAGCAATGGCAAGGCCCTCTCGCAGAAGAACTTTCTGGTTGACGTAAAAGGTAACTGCCATGAAGTGTCGCTGCAAATCCCTTAAATGTTTTTTAATTGATTAATTAAAATGAGAATGGACCTCTTTAAAGATTTCTCCAGCGAGTCCTTTCAAGGCCGTTTGTGTATGTGGCTGTAATAAGGGGGAAACCATGGACTCTGTGGTGAGCTGCTCCCTTCACCTGTTGTGCGCTTTTGTTTGTCTGTCGAACTGGCATGAAGCCAGCAGACTTATTCTCATTCTAGAGGCTAAAGCATTGACTGGGTAGAGCTGCTTCTTGCTTGGAGTTGTGCAGTAGACTTATCTTGTTGCAGGAGTTATCGAAACTGCACCTATGCTGCAAAAAGCTCACGTAAACTCTGCCAAATGGCTTTTTCTGGAACCTTGCATTTCGGAGACACTTCTGAACCATGCTGATTTTTGTGCACCTGCTTTGTCTGAAGCCATTGGCTTTATATCATGAGTGGTCCTTCTCCGATTGAATCATTTTTTTTTCTTTCTGCAGACCAATGTGTGGTCCCTTTGCTAAGGCAGTATATGTGTGTATATATATATATATATCTCTTTCCCTCTTGGCGTCGCCTTTGCTCTAGCTGATGGATGACTTTGCAGCTTGGTTTTGCAAGGCTGTTCTGTAAGCTGGGCACTTGTGTGTAGCAGCGCTTTCCTTCTGAGCAGTTTGCCCTGTGCAGCCTATAGAACCTCTCGTTTTAGTCACGCCCTTCGATGTTCAGCTGTAGCAACATTTCCAGGGACACAGCATTTGTCAAGGACTTGATTGAATGCCGCTTTTGTGGTTGGTCCTCTGGTTATTACCTCATCAAGTCTAAAGACACTTGGATGTGAACAAGGGTCCGCTGATCCCAATTAGCTGTTTTTGGGTTGTTATGCAGTTTTCCTTTTCTTGCATGTTAAGTTCTTGCTTTTGTTCAACCCACGACGGATGCATGGGAAAGTAACTTGAAGCCATCAATGTCTCGATTTCACAATGGTAATATGCTTGCAGTCCCTGCCCATGAAATGAGCTTTTGTGCTCCTTTTATCCGGTCATTGTGTGTACTGTGCTGTGTGCAGATGGGTAATGTCTAGGGCTTTGCTCAAAATAAAACTTTGTGGATGAACCCCATAGGTTTATTGCTCATTATGTATTGGCCCACCTGATGTGAGCATTTGTCATTTTACTTCCAGTGCATTTGGTAGGTTTTGATCAGTGCTTTACGACCTCTTTGGTTGCCATCTTTTTGGAGTTTACAGATGGGGTTCATGCTTTTGTGTACAGCGTACGCAGTGCAATACATAATCCCCCATTAATGCCACCATCAGTCTTCTGGGTGCATTGAGTGCTCCATGCTTTGTGCTTGCTCTGATAGTGGGTTTTTGTATGTTATGCTTTCGTATAGTGCCTTATATACCATTAGGTATGATCTCAAAGCGCATGTGGGTTGAACGCCCTTGTGGACCGTAGTCCAGGGCAGTGGAGAGACTACTAGGGTAGTACATAGTGTTTGGTTGTACTCTGTGTGCAGACAATGCGTTTTATGCGGTGGAGGCTGCATTATAACGCTAGGTGCAGTGGTTGTGGGAAATCAGGGGAATGTGAGCAGCAAGGTAGTTGGTCTCAGTCTGCATTCTGGCAGCCGGGGGCCTTTGTAAGACATTTGTGTGCAGCTAGACAGATTTATTTTTTCCATGGGGTCTAACTGCATTCTAACAGGCTGAGGTGCTCTAGGAGTAGTATAGGTATGTTTGCAGCTAGGCCAAAGTTAATTGAGGGGTATAGCGGCGCTCTATTGTTGATGTAAAGGGAGTGAGCATATTGGTAGAGGGAGTGTCTGGGCTTCCTGTTAGGAGCCCGATGAGCTGGCCATGCCAGTTCTGGTGGTTCGCGGTAGTGGACCTCCGAGTCAGTCTCAAATTGATGCAGATTATGATGTTTGCCCGGTCAGAGGGTCTTTAATCTGAAGCTCTGTTCTATGCCTCACATGACCCATTTTCCTGGTCCCTGCTCATGGTTTTTTGCGAGTAGAAGGGTAATTCCTGACATGTTGGTGGTTATAGGTGTGAAGTTATATCACAAACGTAGTACCATCGAGGCAGGGGATTGGGCAGAGGTCGTGGAGCATAGTTGCTATAGCGCTTCGGGTGTGGCCATGTATAGCCTTATTCCTAGCCTGACTTGAGCAGTATACCACCTTGTGTACCGGGTAGGTGACACAGTAAGGCCTGATCGTAATGTTGGAAGCCTAGTGCTTTGGGGCTCTGCAGTAGTGGCTCAGTGGGTTGATTCCTGATAGCTAAAGCTTGACACGGTTCTCCGGGGAGGCCTGCAATGGTGGTTTTGCATTTTCATTTCCGGATGGGTTAAGTTTGGCAAGAGCAGGCCCAGTAGCATTTTGCTGACAGAGGGGCAATTGCGCTCTGGGATTGTGGCGGTGCATGTGTATTGTGATTGTAATGGTTTTTGTAAAGCTCTTGTACACAATTGAAGTGCTTCAAAGCAGGAAGGGAACAAGCCAGTACAGATTTGACAGTGGTCCGCCTTTCCTGGAAGGATAGTGCTGTGCTTCCACGAGGGGAGATGGTGATTGAGCTCAGTTATGGGTGCTGCTGAGCTCTGGTTTCCAAGTTGATATATACAGACAGGCATCTTCCGGTATTCGAGCGTGGGGCATGTCTGGTCAAAGCATACGATTATAGTGATGTGCCTTAGGTTTGTAGTCGTGGCTAAGAGTGGGGAGTGAATGGGAGGCTCCTAGGCCTTTGTAGTAGAGCCAGGGTCGCAGAGTCAGCAGTTGCATATTCTAGAGCCTGCTGGTCACTAAAGCTGGCTTGCGTGTCCCGGCTGTTCCTATTTCTGTGATGTCTAATTGGCCGACTTCCATGGCTCAGCAGTTATTACTTTCTGAGATAATGCCGTACTAGCTGAAATTCTGGTCCTTGGTGTAGGTTTCGGAGGCTTAAGGCGGTACCTGTCAATGTTTTAGGGAAAAGGTATGTTTTCAATGCTTTACAGAAAGCCATTTAGCCCTGGTTGTGTTGATTGTGGGGAGGCAGTGAGTGCCAGTGTTGGTGCCAAGGTGATGTAGGCAGACCCTTCTATCCTGGCTGAATTGCAGCCTGCAATCATTAGAACGGGGGCCATGCTAGACCTTGGGGTGCATGTTGGGAGGTAGGGTATAATCTTTTAGGTATGCTGAGCCAGTCTTGTGCACTGCTCGGTGGGTGAGGCATAGGAGTTTAAAATGGGCCGTTCGTCCAGTAGGGAGCCAGTGAAAAGGTGCGGAGAGCAAGCGAGATGTGATCCCTTTGTCTTTGTGCAAGGAGTTGTCTGCCGGCAGCGTTTTGGTCTCTTTGGTGTTTAGCTGGTAGGCCGGTGCACCCCAATAGATGAGTCCAGTCTGGACATAACAAAGGACATAATTGCAGCCAGTGTGTTGGGGTAGGTGAGGTAAGGGAAGATGCGTCTCAGGAGCCTGAGGTGGTAGTGACAGGATTTGGATACATTATTGATCTGGGATCTGGCGAGACTGGGTTAGACCCAAGACCATAGTGCAGCCAAGTTTTTTGACTATATTGCAGATAGGCACGTGGGTGGGGGGAGAGCGGATTTGGGTGCAGAGGATCGAAGCGGAGGGTTCAAGTAGAGGTTGAAAAGGAGGGCTGAAAGGCTAGTGCTATAGGGCACTCCAGTATTCACGGGGAGAGCGGTCGAGAAAAAAGGGAGGAAAGTGATTGATTTGTTTACTGTTGAGGAAAAAGGCAATCCAGTTAAGTCATCAATTCCAAGAGGGTGGAGACTGTCAAGGAGGATTGAGTGTTTAATGGTGTCAAGCTGGAGTGAGCAAGGAGAACCTGTGCTGCGCAACCCTTGAGTTTGCCGAGACTTTGAGATCATCCCAATCGAGATGAATGTGGTTTCTGTTCTCCAGCATGGGGTCTGGCATGGATTCACATGCTCATGAATATTCCCCGTCGTCAGGCTGGGAATCCTCGGTAAAGAAAAATCAGTATCAGTTTCGTTTCTGATCTGTCTTTCGTAGTAGTAAGCAATCACTGATCTCTGCGTCATACTGACCACAGCCAATGACTGCCATCTCCCTAAGCCCCGCCTCTGGCAGCCATCTTCAGATTTTTACCGCACGTTCAAGTGTTGGGATCCTCGTGCTATTGCTCTCGAGCTTTAGTGCTTTTTTCACGCTTTTTCTTAGGAAAAATGTTCTCTTTCGGTCAAAAGAGCCTCAAGCTTCACCGTTTCTTTATCTGATCAACGGGGACCCGTGTCGGATTCTTCTACGCCCCTCAAGGGTGAAGATTTCGTCGAGCCACGCTTTTGGAGGACTCCAGAAGTTTCTCAGGCCCATCTCGATCATGGCCCAGGAGAAGGGAAGCTCGACGCCCGGAAAGCTGTTCAGGGTCTGCCCTGGATGCCAGCTTCAGAATGTCTTTAAGGAGGACGAACACTCCCTTTGCCTCTACTGCCTGCATGAGGACAAGACGCACGTGGAGAAGGACTGTGCGTTTTGCGGCAATATGTCGGAGCGGACCATGAAGGACCGCCATCTGCGTCTCGCCAACTGGCTGGAAGGGAAGAGCCCGTCAGGCGAGAAGAAGTCCGAGCGGTCTTCTAAGACCTTTGAGGGCGCCCCGGCGACGGGGGTCTAACAGAAGGCCAAGCACTGCGAGTCCGCTGGCACTGGAAGCACCGAACGGTCGGGCTCTACGGGCGCCAGGCAGGGCGCATCCTCCCCGGCGCCATCAACCACGAGCCAACGCTCTGGCTCGGGTAAGAGGAAGGCCGAGCACCCGGCGAAGCTTCTGGAGAGACCCCGGTCGAGCTCGAAGGCCCCATCGGAGGGGGAGCGAGGCGGTGACCCTCCCACAAGGAGAAGGCGGTGAGCGCACCTAAGGTGGTGAAAGCCTTAATCCACCCGGCCAAGGCCTCTATCGAGACAGTCGCGGCGGCCCTGGCTCAGCCTGTGGAGGCTACACCAGTGGTGGCGACCTCGGGGCCCAGAGTCTCCCTGCCACCGCGGAGGGAGTCCTCTTTCATGCCCATCGACAGGACCCCCGTGAAACCTCCGACGAAGAAAAAGGGGGGGGGCAGGAGGTCGTCGTGGATTCGGCCTCAACCTCTGAGGAGGAGCTAATCGAAGTCTTATGCCACGGCGTTGGCGTGGAAGAAGACCAGCCCGTCGGGAGGGACCCCGACGTAGGAGACGATGAGAACGTCGAGGGTGCCGATGGGACTCCTGACCGCCCGTCGGACTCCCCTCAACCAGTGCCGCAAGACAACTCTGCAACCATTTTGTTGGCTATACAGTCCTTATGCTCGGAGATAAGGACAAGATTGCCGTTACCACCAATGGAGGAACCTCTCCCGACGGGGGACCCGGAGCCAGGCCCTTCTGGAAGCCCCCCTCCTAAGAGAAGGATTCATCCTCCACCTCCTTTTCAACCATTGCGCCCTGCTCACCCCTCCTCCCCGTCCACGACCCGTGGGGATGATACGGGGACTGACACGGCCGCGACGGGCACAGACGAGGTTTACGAGGATCTCCCGTCGTCACCTCCTCCCCGGGCTTCCCCGCCCAACGAGATTGGATCGTTTCATGCCATGATCGCCAGGGCATCCAAGCTTTTCCAGCTCTGCCCGGAAGAGAAGAAGGAAGGTTTCCTTTATCAACGGCGCGAGACCAAGAGGAAGATGGCCCTCGCTGTACCTCTACTGGACGATATCTGGGATGAGGGTTTCGCCCTCCTCAAGAACCCATCCACAACGCCTGCGAGAAGGGACCGGTACGAGAAGTATTGGGTCCCGGACGCGGCCCCCTTGTGCCTTCAGGCACAGCCGACCCCGGATTCGGTCGTCTCCGCGGCGGCCAGGAAGAAAGCGGGGGGGGGGGACCTCGGCCTCTACGTCAACCTCCCCGCTGGACGGCGAGGGAAAGAAATTGGACATGATGGGACGCAGAGTCATCTCATCGGCAGCAATGACGATTAAGGCTGCCAACGCCTTGGCTATCGTAGCCCGCTACGACAGGGAGTTGTGGTACAAAATCGCCCCCCTGCTGGACTTCTTACCAGACGACAAGAGGGCGGAGGCCCTAGAGATCTTGCAGGAAGGAGAAGTGGCGTCGGACCACGCCATTACGATAGCGACGGACATCGCTGACACTGGATTTCGCCAGTTGGGCAACGGCGTGTGCCTTAGACGGCGTGGATGGCTCAAGGCAACTGACTTCCGTCGGGACGTGCAGACCAGAGTCTTGGACATGCCGTTCGACGGGAACAACCTGTTTGGGAAAACAGTGGACGATTCCCTACAAGCCATCAAGACAGACACGGAGACGGCCCGGGCTCTTGGTGTTCTCCAGCAACGACGGCCGCCCTTTCAGAGCGGCGGAGGCAAGCAGGGTGCCTCCAAAGGTTCCGGCGGCGGATTTTCCACCCATCGTCAAGCGGCTCGTTCGTCTTCGCAAGAAGCCTACAGGGGACGAGGCAAGTCGGGCGGACCACGCCGCCGCCGTCGTCGCCAAGGAGTGCAAGGCGGCAAAGCCTCGTCGAAGCAGGACTGAACCGGCCGTGGGGTCGAGCCCCCACCAAAGCACCCCGGTGGGAGGCCAGCTGGCGAACTTCGTCAGCGTGTGGGAGTCCATCTCCACCGACCGTTGGGTGCTGGACGCCCTGGCCCAGGGTCACGCGCTCTAGTTTCTAAAGTGCCCGCGCGTCCCCCCCGTGGCCAGGAAGGAACATCACGTCCCTCAACTTCTCTTGGAGGTAAAGGCAATGCTCAAAGGCGCCATCGAGCTCGTCCCAAAAAGGCTTCGGGGCTCCGAGTTTATTCAAGATACTTCCTCGTGAAGAAGACGGGAGGATGGCGTCCCATCCTGGACCTACGACGACTGAACAAATTCATCAAGGCGCAGAAGTTCTGGATGGTCAACCTCCAGCACGTCCTGGGTCAACTGGAGGAGGGCGATTTCCTGTCATCGTTGGATTTGGAGGATGCCTACTTCCATATCCCCATCCTAAAGGGACACCGAAAGTTTCTCAGATTCGTGGTCCAAGGGCGTCACTACCAGTTCAGAGCCCTTCCCTTCGGATTGAGGTCGGCACCCAGGGTGTTCACCAAGTGCCTCGCACCGGTGGCGGCGCGGCTGCGCCTGGAGGGGATCCACGTCTACCCCTACCTGGACGACTGGCTCATCCGAGATAAGGAGCTCACCGAGGAGCACACGGCGAGGACCGTCCAACTACTCACGGACCTGGGATTCTCCATAAACTACGCCAAGTCCCACCTGGTGCCCGCTCAAGATGCACTGTTTCTGGGAGCGAAGCTCGACACAGTGGCGCGTCTGGCCTCTCCGTCGGAGGAAAGGACGAGGGCCATCTTGGGCAAGGTGCAGCGGATGCTGGTTGCGGACGCGGCCAGGGTGAGGTCCATCAAGTCCCTCCTCGGAATGATGTCTTCTTGCATTTATCTCATCCGCCTGTGCAGCCTTCGGATGCGCCCGTTACAGGAGTTCCTGGATGCTCGCTGGATCCAGACGACGGGCAGCTTCGAGGACAGGCTCACACTCGTCGAGAGCTTCCGACGAGCGATCCGGTGGTGGGGCAACCGCGCGCATCTGACGGCGGGCATGGACTTCCAGACCCTGGGCCACCAGAAGACGGTGACCACAGATGCCTCCCTGGAAGGGTGGGGAGTGCACTCTGAAAATCTGCACGCGAGGGGGCCTTTGGCTGCCGACGGAGAAGTCCCTCCATATCAACGTCCTGGAACTCCGTGCAGTGTTTTGGGCCCTCGGGTCTTTTTTTCCGTCCCTCAAGGGCAAGGTGGTGAGGATCTTCACCGACAAGACCACCACCATGTTCTGCATCAGGAAGCAGGGCGTTACCAGATCCCCAGCCCTGTCCAAGGAGGCTCAGGATCTGTGGCATTGGGCTGTCGCCCAAGGGATGTTTCTGGTGCCGTTCCATCTGGCAGGGATAAAAAACACCATCGCTGACTCGCTCAGCAGAGAGCTGCGCTCGTGCCATGAGTGGGAACTACGACAGGATCTAGTGGACCGCCTCTTCCGACGGTGGGGTTCGATCTGTTCGCGAAGGCGACGAACTCCAAGTGCCAGAGGTTCGCCAGCAGGTTTCCCCAGCCGAGGAGCATGGGCGATGCTTTCTCGTTCACCTGGGAGGGCCTGTTCCTATATGCGTTCCCTCCATTGCCGCTGATGATCCGGCTCATCAACCAGCTCAAGAGGTCACGGTGCAGGATGATCCTCGTCGCACCTGCGTGGCCGAGGCAGATATGGTTCCCGGACCATCTGGACTTGTCAGCGTCCCCGTCAATCAAGCTGCCAGTGGACGCGGATCTTCTCTCCAGAGAAGGAGGCGCCATCCTCCATCACGACCCGAAGTCGCTGAACTTGCAGGCCTGGTTCCTGCAGCGTTAGAGTTTGGAGGTTACGACATGCCGGCTGCAGAGAGGTTCTTACAAAGGCCAGGGCGTCCTCAACTCTTAAATGCTACGGACACAAATGGAAGAGGTTCTCTGTCTGGTGCCACGCACAGAAGATTAACTCTCTACGGATTACGGCTCCTCATTCTGCCGTACCTGCTGACGCTGGCCAAGGCTGGACTGGCGCACGCTTCCATCAAGATTCATCTTGCTGCGATCTCCCGATACACCAGAACCACGGGACGGACGTCTTTGTGGTCTCATCGTCTGGTGAAAGAATTCATGAAGGGACTTTTCAGATCGTTGCCGCCGGTGAAGGCCCCGGCCCCGACGTGGGAGCTCAACGTGGTGCTGACCAAGCTCATGGGACCTCCGTTCGAGCCTCTGCACTCAGCTCCGTTGAAGTTCTTGTCGTGGAAAACGGCGTTTCTTGTGGCCATCCCCTCCACACGACGGGTGGGTGAGATCCAAGCCCTTTCCTGCAAGCCCCCGTACTTGACTTTTCACGACACGAGGGTAGTGCTCAGGACGCACCCCTCCTTCATGCCCAAGGTGCTGTCGGACTTCCACCTCAACGAACCCTTGGTGTTGCCTGTTTTCTTCCCGTCGCCTTTGTCGCCGGCTGAAAGGACTTTGCACTCGCTGGATGTGGCTACAGCGCTGAAGTTCTACGTGGACCGCACGAAGAGTTTTCGGAAGACGTCACCACTTTTTGTGAACTTTGGACCTGTCAATCAGGGGAAGGCTCTCTAAGGCTTCCATTTCCAGATGGCTCTCCGGCTGTATCATGTACTGTCATCGGTTGGCAAACCAACCGCTGCTTGGCCGTCCGAGAGCCCATTCCACTAGAGCGATCGCGGCTACCGCGACGTTCCTATCTGGTGTGCCCTTGCTGGACATCTGCAGGGCTGCTACGTGGAGGTCGACTCACACCTTCACGAAATTCGACTGCGTCGATCGGGATTCCAGGGAGGAATCCAGGGTCTGCCAAGCAGTGGTGCGCAACCTGTTCGCCTAAGGTGAGGAGGTAAGAATTGCTTAATGTTGAGTTTTGGATGTAATGCTTAATGTTGAGCCTTTGCCACCTCCCGTGGTTGTGCATGTGTGTACTGCTATGTATTCTTTTATTCATGAGCATGTGAATCCATGCCAGACCCCATGCTGGCGAAGGAACAAGTTACTTACCTGTAACTGTTCTCCAGCATGGATTCACATGCGAACTCTCCCGCCTACCCCTCTGCGGCTCTTCACTTGGTCATACTGCCACTTCACGTGCTAGCAAATCTGAAGATGGCTGCCAGAGGCGGGGCTTAGGGAGATGGCAGTCATTTGCTGTGGTCAGTATGACGCAGAGATCAGTGATTGGTTACTACTACGAAAGACAGATCAGAAACGAAACTGATACTGATTTTTCTTTACCGAGGATTCAAAGCCTGACGACGGGGAATATTCACGAGCATGTGAATCCATGCCAGACCCATTGTGGAGAACAACAGTTACAGGTAAGTAACTTGTTCCTTCCGTGGCGTGGCCGGCAGTCTGAGCGGGGTTGAGTAGGTTGTTGGATTCTGCGAAAACGGTTGAGCTGACAGTATGCAGAGCGGTCAATTGGGTAGAGGGGCCTGTAGTTGGCTGGAAGGGGTCGAGACACTTTTTTCAGAAGGGGTTTGATATGTGCAACTTTTAAAGGTTCAGAAAAGAGGTGATGGAGTCATTAAGAATGGACCTTGCTGGTTCTTCTGCACAGGTGGAGAAGATTTATTTCAGGTGAGAGGCGGGACAAGGGTGAAGGGGGGGGGGAAGGGCGACCCGGCATTTCTGCTTCTGGACGGTAGTTTGAGGAACTCGTTGCTCGAGATTGGGTTTGGAAGATGGCATTACGGGGGTCCACAGTGGGATCACGAGGAGGACGTGTTGGGTAGGGTGTTGGATGCAAAGTTTGGTATTATGGGTGGCCATCCTGTGCTGTGTTGGCAGAGGGAGTCGCAGAGCGTTTGCGTGGACGTGTTCGGGGCAATGGTGCAGGAGGACTTCACGAATTCGTAGATCTTGTGGAACGCTTTGCTCCTGTGGAGGCAGTTCAGGTTTCTTTTATTGTAGGCTTTTCAGGTCTCTGATTTGTATTGATGGTGATGGAGGACATACACAGACCTGCTGTGAGGGGTTTTGGATGGTCGAGGGAGTGATTTTGACTACTGAAAGTCTTCAGGTGGGGCGTGAACCATTTGCGGATGGTCCTATGCGGGTGAGAGGAAGTAAAGAACATATTCTGGACACTTTTCTACTGCCTTTCCTCGCTTGAGTAATTTGCTCCATTAAATAGTGGTTATTGGAACCTTTTTTTTTTTTTAAATATATTTTTATTTTATCTCAACCAAACAACATTACAACGAAACATAAATAAAACACTTCAAACAACAAAACCAAACAAACAAAAAGTAAGGCACTGCAATCCCCATCCCTCCCCCCTATGAGCCTGTAGAGTGTTCGCCATCAGTGTCCGTTCCGTGCGGTGGGGCCTCATCGCTCTCAAGTCCAGCCGAGGCCGATCCCGCACAAAACAGCTCAGCTAACAACAACTTCCATGCCATGAGAGAGCCTATTTCTTCCCCATCGCCTGCCATACTGCCATCTTGCCACTGTCGTTTCAGCATCCGCCCATTTTTGGAGATCCCGCCACCAGACCTCCACTCGCGGCTTGTGACATTTCTTCCACTCCATGGCTATCCTACGTTTGGCAAGCACATAGGCCAGATCTTTAAGTTTATCCACATGTCGAAGCTTACGCGCCCTGGGATACCCTCCCAGCAGACAAGCCCACGCCGAATCCACCTTAAGTGTGATACCCCTTCCTGCCAGCCTCTGCGCCACTTCACCCCAGTAAGTTGCGATCACTGGGCACGCCCAGAACATATGTATCATGTCCGCATTCTCTTCGTTACACTTGGGGCACGCCTGGCGCCCACTACCTAGGAATTTGGAAATTCTAAGGGGGGTCATATATGCCCTGTGCGTAATATAGAGCTGTATCTGCTTGAACCTGGCGTTCCTCGATACCTTTTTATGGTACCCCAGGGCGCGCTCCCACATCCCATCCGACATCGGGGCCCCCACCTCTGCATCCCACTCCAGTCTCAGGTGCCCTAAATCCTTCCCAACCTTTGTCATCAACATCTCGTACAACCTAGAGACCTCGTGTCCGCCCTCTGATGCGTCATACATCGTCTCCAGCGTGGCATCCGGTTCATCGGCCAAAGTGGTTTCGGGCCACGTGCTCCGGACCTCCCGGACCACCCTGTGATATGTTACATATTGACCCCTGTGTAGTCCCGACCCTACCTCCAGTTCATCGAACTCCATCAGGGTCCCCTCCTGCCAGATGTCGCCCATTGTAATCAATCCCACTGACTCCCAATACGTCCGGATAATAGTTCTCAGCTGCACGTCCTCCTTTGCCAGGGCGATCAGAGGGAACTGCGACATACACGGCGCGGGGTCACCCATCATCCGACAGGCACGCCGCCATATGTTCCTGCCAAGGGCCAGCATCTTAGGACGCTCTCTCATCCATGAGCCAGTCACCCAAATCACCTCCCGCAGATAGAAGGGGGAACAGTCTTCCCCTAGCAGCCTATGTTCGGGGGTCTCCTCATCTGAAAGCCACCTGGCCACATATTGCAGTTGCGCCGCAATATAATAGGCCTCAAAGTTCGGCAGCTTCACGCCACCTTTCTCGTAAGAGTTCTGCAATTTCCATAATGCGACCCTGTTGCGCGTGCCGTGCCACAGGAAATTCCTACACACGCTATGCAACCTGGCGAAAAACTTCCTAGGTATCATATACGGGATGTTATTAAAGTAATGCAGGAGCCTGGGCAACACCACCATTTTAAGCATGGCTCCGCGACCCATCATTGCTAAAGGCAATCTTTCCCAGAACCTCATACACCTCTCAATCTTTCCCACCGCTAGTTCAGTATTATACTTGTGTTCTTCCTCAGTCGTGTGATACACGTCAATGCCCAAGTACCGGAAGGAGCTCGTTGCCCACGGAATCCGCAGCACCGGCAACCTCTCCGCCGATATCCCCACATAACTGCCCAGCGGGAATAATACAGATTTCTGAGGGTTAACCGCTATGCCGGACAACCAGGCATACCTCCAAGATATACTGCAAGTTCTCTTCCGGGTGTTTCAGGTATAACAGCATATCGTCTGCATACAGGGATATAAGATGGCACTCTCCTCCCACCTCTATGCCCACCGGATCATACTGCTGCCGGAGGTAAACTGCTAAAGGTTCGAGGGCCAGTATGTACAACATTGGGGACCAAGGACATCCCTGCCTGGTACCTCTGCCTAACTGCCATCTGTCTGACACTACTGCACCCGTACGGACCCTAGCCAGAGGCGCACTATATAATAGCTCGGCCCACCTCATGTAGCATGGTCCCAGTCCAAACTGCCCCAAAGCCGCCAGGAGCCATGGCCATCGGACGGAGTCGAACGCTTTAACCGCGTCCAGCGCCACTATTGCCATTTCGCTGTCATCACTGCCCCCCTTTTCCACCACCCTGTGAAGGCGCCTGTGATTGTGGGTAATATTCCTGTTCGGGACATAGCCCGTCTGGTCAGGATGGATCAGCTTGCCTATTACCCTCCGCATTCTGGCCGCCAGGACCGCTGTAAGGATCTTACTGTCCTGGTTCAACATCGACAGGGGCCGGTAGGAGCCACAGTCGTGCCCCGGTTTGTTGGGTTTGGGGAGCGGTACTATAATCGCCTCCCTGAGCGACTCTGGTAGCCGCCCCACCTCGAACGCTTCGTTAAACATCTCCAGCATGGGCGGGAGCACCTCCTCCCCATACGCTTTATAAAATTCACTGGGGAACCCGTCTGCACCTGGGGCCTT
The DNA here is from genome assembly GCF_040938575.1 of Ambystoma mexicanum. Classification (NCBI taxonomy): domain Eukaryota; kingdom Metazoa; phylum Chordata; class Amphibia; order Caudata; family Ambystomatidae; genus Ambystoma; species Ambystoma mexicanum. The sequence goes on along the minus strand of NC_090931.1, from coordinate 58,091,889 downwards.
ACAAGTGGGCAGCTGCCGCACAATCTCCTGCAGCTCATCCAGAGTGATCTTAGCATCCATTTCCTCTTGCTCTTCGTCACTTATCTTGGGCAGGCCTATGTCTTCAAGTACTACCTCTATATCCTCCCGGCTTCCCCCCTCTCGATCCTCCTATAATGCTTGATAATATTCTGCGAATGCTCCATTCACCCCTTCCTGGGTGTTCTGCTCCACTCCCTTTTCAGTGATAACTGATCGGATCGGGGATCTTGGGGTCTCGCTCTTATACAGCCAAGCAAGAAGTCTGCCCGTCTTGTCTCCCCCGGCATGCAACCTCTCAATGTACTTCTTGTAATTCAGGTTACAAAGCCTGTCCCAATGTTCTGCGCACCTCTGTTGCAGTTTAATGACCTCCTCCATGTCCGTCCCCCCCTCCCCCAGCTCTCTCTCCAACTCAGTCTCGGCTCTACGCAGATCTGCCAGGACTCCTCCCATTAATCCTTTGGATTTAGCAATGGCAACCCCCCTCATTACAACCTTAAAGGCCTCCCACAAAGTACCAGCCGACTTGACGCTGCCTGTGTTCGTTTCAAAATAAGCAACAATCTCCTCCCTCACTTCTTCTCTGAAGACTGGATCCCTGAGCGCTTCCGCCCTGAGGCGCCATGTTGGAATACGCGCACGTGGGGGACAAAGCTGCCAACGCATGACCAGGGGCGAGTGGTCCGACAGGACTCTCGCCCTGTAGTCTATCTGGTCACACTCCGCGACAATGTCCGGAGTGGCGAAAAAGTAATCCAGCCTTTTATGTAACTGGTGTGGGGCCGAGTAATGTGAATATTGCCTCACGCCAGGGTGTCTCGTCCTCCACACGTCTGCCAGGCCAAGGTCTACCAGCAACGCCTGCAGTACCCTAGCCGCCGGGCTGGGCCTGTCCACCCTGTCGTCTGACCTGTCCTCCTTGGGGTCTAGTACACAATTAAAGTCCCCTCCCCAAATCACCGGACCCCCCATCCCCTCACCCAGTCTAGTGGTCAGTGTCCTGAAGTATGTCGCCGTGTCACGGTTGGGGGCATAGGTATTTATTACGCACACTACTTTATTTTCCACAAGCCCCCTTACCATGACCAGCCTCCCATCAGACTCCACAACCTCCCCAAGTAGCTTAAACGGGACATGTGGTGCAACCCAAATCAGCACACCTCTAGCATAGGCAGAATATGTGGATCCAACTACAGTCCCTCTCCACTTCCTCCCCACCAGTTCCAGCTTATCCCGTATCAGATGTGTCTCCTGTAACAGGGCGATGTCTATCCTTTGTCTTTTTAGGTACAACATGACCTTGTTGCGCTTAAGGTAACTGTTAAGACCTCTAACGTTCCACGTTAGTATCCTAAGGTCCCCCATGACGCATCAGTAGCTCCCATCCCTCTCCCAGGACCCCTCGCCTCCCTCCTACCGCAAGGGCCCCCATCCCCAGTTTCTCCCCCAGGCTCATATAAAAACTGACCCGCCCCACCCCCCTAACCCCCTTAACCCAACCAACTGCCCAGCTCCATCCCTGGATCTCAGGCATCCCTGTGTTCGGTTCTCTCTGGAACCCAAGTAGAGAACCCGACAGGGTGTCACCCTACACACAGTGACTAAACTCAAACTGGGGTACAAAGACCAGCCCCCGGAGGCTCCCCTCCCGCACTTCCGTATCCGCGCACGCGGACCATGTTTCAAAGTCCTAACGCATACACTACCAAACAGAGTCATACCGACTATATTCCAGTCCCATGTTCATCGCCCAACCGGGCCCGCAGCATCACTTATCTCTTCCCGTTCCATCCGCCGTCCGCTCATCTGGCTCCTGAGGACAGTTTTGTGCATCGAGCCATCCCATGGCCTCCTCCGGAGTGTCAAAGAACAGCATCTTAGTCTTGAAGAAAACCTTCAATCTGGCCGGGTAGAGCAACATATACTTGTACCCTGCTGCCCGCAATCGCCTCTTGACCGCCCCAAAGTTCATGCGACTGCGCTGCACTTGCAAGGTGTAATCGGGGTAGGCAGTAATGGTCGCCTCTCCTCGCCGTATGGTGCCCCCTTTACGAAAGTGCTCAAGGATCCTTTCCCGATCCCGATAATTGAGGATCTTGGCGATCACAGGCCTAGGTGGGTTCCCCGGCGGTGGTCTTCTACTCAAGGCCCTATGCGCCCTCTCCACCGCAAACCCCTGCGACAGGGCTCCCCCAGTGATCTCCTGCAGCAGCAAGTTCTCAAACTCCGTGGGATTCTGGCCCTCGGCCCCCTCCGGCAGGCCCACGATGCGAACGTTGTTTCTCCGGGCACGTCCTTCCGCCTCTTCAGCCCTACTTTCCAAGTTGCCCACCCGCTGCACCAGGGCATGGATATCGCGCTTATGTGCAGTGCAGTCCGCCACAGTAGGGCCCATCTCCTTTTCCAAAGTTTCCGCGCGCTCAGCCAGGGCCCGCACATCCTGCCTCAGGAGGTTCACGTCCTCCTGCACCGCCCCAACCTGTAGTTCCAACGTGGTTTTCAATTCGGCCACGGCAAGTTGGAGCCTGGTCTCCCACGTCGCCTTCAGATCCGCGATCGCAGCGAGAACCTCCTGGTTCGCACCACCGGCGGCCATCTCCTTGGTCTGAGCCTTATCCTTGCTCCTGGCACCCTCCAGGCCGGGCGACGTCTTGGCGTATTCGTCGAGCGTGGGCTGTTTATTCTTCGCCCTCAGAGGCTTGTTCGACATATCTCCAGTCAGGAGCGTCCCTCCGATCGCGCTCCGGTCCAAGCCAGGGAGGCACTATGCCCATACGCCACGACTCTGTTGAGAGTCTCAGCTCGCCCAGCAGTCTCGGGCACCGCTGTTGTCCGGCGCTCCCCCCAGATGGGCAGGGTCGCGCTGCCCCCTTCATGCCGCTGAGAGGGCGCACGTATGTTGTGGTCCCAATCTACCGCTCCTTTGTCTCCTCGTCAAGCGGCGGCGGCCATTTTGTCATCCGTCGGTCTGGCCGCCAGTGCTTCATTCGGCTCTTAAGTATCCGTGCGCACTACGAACCCATATAAAAATGTGTCCTCGCGTGCAGCCGGACTTCATGTACACAGTCTTCCAATTTTCGCCAAATCACAGCGGTCCTTGCGCGGTATCAGTCGGATTATGTACGGATCAGCGGGAGCTCCCGTTCAGGCACGTCCTTTCACATGGCTACCAAGCCACGCCCCCCCCGTTATTGGAACCTTTAACCTAGGAAACTCCCAGAAGCTGCTTCTGTCCAGGACCCTTAATGTTAAAGGCGTCTAGTGCACGTAGAATCTTAAAGCCGGCCTATCTCGGGTTTCTAGGCCCCATGGTGAAGTGTTGCATTTGTTTTATTGGGGTGGCATCAAGGTTTAGAGTTTCCAGGACGTCCTGTTGCTGATGCTTAAACATGCAGAACCAGCCACAATGGGAGGGGGTTTGTTTTTGTTTATGCCTGGAGGGGCGTAATCTTGATCCAGCGATATTTGACACATGCAGGTGGAACCAACCCTACAGATAAGGGGGTCAGCCACTTTTACTCCCTAAAAATAGGAAATACTCCCCAAAAATACCAGGGAAATGGACCCGTATGGGTTTGTGCCCCTGCTTTCACCCCAATAATCCGTGATTGTCCCGGGAGGATAGCTCGGAGGCAACATGCGCGCCTTGGAAGGAAGACTACGCGAAGCAACACAGGTCCGACCCCCCGGGTCCGCGCGTTTAAGCGTGTTATGAATACTCCACTAAGAGCAATCCTGTAACGGCGCCTCGATGCCCGCGGGCTGCGTGAGCGCTTAAAACATGCAAATGAATAAAATAAATGGATGTTTGGCCCAGTGGTTCCCATAGTTGGTACCACAGGACGACGCGACCAGAATTATGGAGAATGTCACGTTTATATTTTAATGTGCATGAATAACCTGATGCAAATAGGTTTCTCCCAGTCATCGTCTGTTTTGCAGTTGAACATGTTTTATTCGTTTTTAAAAAATTAAATACTCCCATTGGGAACGGACTGTTTTTACTCCCCCCCCCCCCCCCATACCACCCCAAAAAAATCATTTAACTCAATTTACATAAATGCTCGCACTTCATCCGGAGCACTGTGTGGTGCCTCCAGGTGTTCCTAGGGTTTTGAGTGTGGACCTTTAATTGGATGCGCGTGCTCGGCGCCCTCCCATTCAGCTGGAACCCCTCGAGTAGAGCCAGCTGTAAATCTGACAGTGCGACGAGCCATGCCCCTGGTGCACCCCCAGAGGGCGCACTGTCCCCAGATGTACAGAATGTTGGGGCAGCACGCGGATACCACGTGTAATGAACGCCATGCACTGAAGGGCAGATCGGCAGCAGCAATGCTAAGCACGCACGCGGGCACGCACTGCTCAGTCTGCCCTCGGGCATGGCATCCTAATCCAGGTTTCCTCAAGCGGGATCCAGCATCCCGCTTCCGGAACTGGATACAGCTGATCGCTAGACGCCATGGCAGCTGGCTGAGCTCCGTGTTTATTGGAAGGAGGCCTTTCTAAACTGCCATCCGCAAAGGCTCATGGTCTCAATATCCCGAACGGCTTCCTGTGAAATCCCAGAGCCTGTCCAAGTTGCATTCGTCTGCCCATGGGCCAATATGTCCCCTCCACACCAAGGATAAACAGCGGTCGGTGTGCAGGATCCTGCCTGGGTGGGTGACCCGCTCTGATGCGATATTCTCCAATTGCAGCGTCTCTCAGGGTCAAGGCGCCTGATGTGGTCAGTGTTTAGTGGGTGGGGTGGCACGGGTGGGAATCGGAAGCTTGAAGGACTACAGGCTAGGCCTATCCTTCAGGGGTGGGTGGGTAGGTTGGCTCCACCTAGATCATATTGTGACAGCAATGGCAGCTTGTTCACCTTTTTGAACCGTTGAATATCAGACTTCTGGCATGGAGCATGTTCTCTCGGATCTTGGGAATGTAACCCGTCTTCTTGAATCTGCCGCAGGGCTCTGGGGCCAGTTTACTTGGTGGGATCCTTGGCTCACGGCTGCTATGTCTTTACCCCGCTGTCCTTACTGGAAGTTGCACCCCATGGTCTTGTCATACACGTATGTTAGTGTGGCAGGAACCCAGTTATTGCCCCGCCATAGCCGGAGTTTGTAGGCGATATGGTGGGAACACCTCCAGCACTTGTAAGGGATTACCTCCACATTACTGCCAATACATCTCCAAGTCTCAGTTCTTAGAGGGGCCACCACCCCCACGCTTGCTATTTGTGAGATTTGCCACCAAATGAGTGCTGTAAATGCTAAAGCAGCCTGGCATCCTTGCGTCCAGGCAGAATGGAGAAGTGGTGCGTGTGAGCATGCCACCACTGATATGGCGGAAGCCAGACCACAAACTCGCACGTCGAGAGATTCAGGCTGTGACTACTGATGGAGTGTAGAGCCAGACAATCTGACGTCTAGATGATGGCGCGTCAAATCCCAGACTCGGGCAGGGACCACGGGCAACCACTTTTCCTAAATCTTGTCCCTGCTACGCCTTCCCCTTTATACAAACCTAGCCCAACGACGGAAGTCACAGGCTGTTCGGTGATGGTAGACCAGAACGCGCTATGAGAAACCACAAAGTGGTGGAAACAGAAGCAATCCAGCTGTGAAACCAGAATGGCAGCCGGGCTGGCGAAGCATGCTGGGCAGAACATGTGGGGCTTCATATGACGTCACGAAAGGCTGGCAGTGCTAAGAATGCAATGCTATGGGCGAAGGCGGAAGGGAATGCAGGATCGGAAAGTCTCCAAGGAATGTAATGCCTCCAGGCAACATATGGCTAGTCATCCAGCAAAGTGGCTACCAGCAGCCTCCTCCATGGCACTGCCCTTGCAGCTCACTGGATGGCTGCAGGATCCCAGCGGCTAGATCCATTGCAGCTCACTGGATGGCTGCAGGATCCCAGCGGCTAGATCCATTGCAGCTCACTGGATGGCTGCAGGATCCCAGCGGCTAGATCCATTGCAGCTCACTGGATGGCTGCAGGATCCCAGCGGCTAGATCCATGCTCAGTACAGCTCACTGGATGGCTGCAGGATCCCAGCGGCTAGATCCATTGCAGCTCACTGGATGGCTGCAGGATCCCAGCGGCTAGATCCATTGCAGCTCACTGGATGGCTGCAGGATCCCAGCGGCTAGATCCATTGCAGCTCACTGGATGGCTGCAGGATCCCAGCGGCTAGATCCATGCTCAGTACAGCTCACTGGGTGCCTGCAGGATCCCAGCAGCTAGATCCATTGCAGCTCACTGGATGGCTGCAGGATCCCAGCGGCTAGATCCATTGCAGCTCACTGGATGGCTGCTTGATCCCAGTGGCTACATCCATGGTCAGTACAGCTCACTGCATGCCTGCAGGATCCCAGCAGCTAGATCCATGGCACTGCCCTTGCAGCCCAATCGATGGCTGCAGGACCCTAGTGGCTACTAACAGCAGCTTATTGGTTAACGGCATGATCCACTGACTGCGGCCCACTCGGAAGCAAGGTAGTCTGAGCGGTTTGCTTCATCCATGGCGCAGTTACTACAGATCACAGGATGGCTGTGATCCTAAAGGCTTCCTACATGGCACAGACACTGCAGCTCACTGGAGGGTCGCATCCGCCTGACCCCCCCAAAGCCCCTCCTTTCTTCCCATTGCACACTGCGGCAGGTGTAGTCTGCATGGCAGCTGGCGGGGCCATGGCACCTGTGCTAGTGAAGCCTTGCTGTATGCTGCCCTGGTCCCAGCTGTGTTCATACTCCCTTGCTACTGCGCGCAGTGTGCTAAACTGTCAGGAAGTTGGGCTGGTATGTGAGGGCCACTGGCCACTTGCTGGGCTCTATTCTGTTCTCAATTTTTGGAAATCCTTTCTGCTGCCTGTGTGGCCTTCTGATCACTTCCTGCCCCGGCCGGATTGATGTTCTCGTCTTTGAAGCTCTGGTTGGAAACATCCGCTTCTGTGCTTGGATTTGCATGGTTAGTTTGCATCCCTGTGTGCGCGCAGTAGCCTGGCCTGGTTTTGGCTGAAGAGAAGCATGCTTGGTCTGCTGGGATGATGCTAGCCACTCTCCTGTGCAGGAGCCTCGTTAGCACGCATGCGCTGCAAGGCAGCTTGTGCAGCATGGACTCCTCCTGCTAGCCACGGTCCTGCACAGGAGCCTCCTCAGCACGCATGCGCTGCAAGGCAGCTTGTGCAGCTTGGACTCCTGCTAGCCACGCTCCTGCACAGGAGCCTCCTCAGCACGCATGCGCTGCAAGGCAGCTTGTGCAGCTTGGACTCCTGCTAGCCACGCTCCTGTGCAGGAGCCTCATCAGCACGGGTGTGCTGCAAAGAATGTTGGACCACTCCTGCTAGCCATGCTCTTGTGCAGGAGCCTCATCAGCATGCGTCTTCTGCAAGGCAGCTTGTGCAGCATGGACTCCTCCTGCTGGCCACGCTCCTGCACAGGAGCCTCATCAGCATGCGTCTGCTACAAGGCAGCTTGGACTCCTCCTGCTAGCCACGCTCCTGCACAGGAGCCTCATCAGCACGCATGCGCAGCAAGGAAGCTTGTGCAGCTTGGACTCCTCCTGCTGGCCACGCTCCTGCACAGGAGCCTCATCAGCAAGCGTCTGCTGCAAGGCAGCTTCTGCAGCTTGGACTCCTCCTGCTAGCCACGCTCCTGCACAGGAGCCTCATCAGCACGCATGCGCAGCAAGGCAGCTTGTGCAGCTTGGACTTCTCCTGCTAGCCACGCTCCTGCACAGGAGCCTCATCAGCATACGTCTGCTGCAAGGCAGCTTCTGCAGCTTGGACTCCTCCTGCTAGCCACGGTCCTGTGCAGGAGCCTCATCAGCACGCATGCGCTGCAAGGCACCTTGGACTCCTCCTTTATAGGAAGGGTCTGCCAGTGCCGTGCCTAATCCGAATTTTGAAATCTAGTTGGCGTTTGGACTGCCTTTTGTTCTAAATTCTGTAAAGTCAACCCACCCAACCTCATTTTTGAGGCCCTCGCCTTCCTACCTGCTCCAAGAGGAAGAGGTATTTTCTTTGACTGCTTGGGCGCTAACAATAATACAAATATGAATGCCCCGTAGAGCTATTCGGAATGCCACCCTTGGGTTGGGGGGACTGAAGAGGGTGCAAGGAGGAGTAATCCTCACTCCTTGCCTTCCTTGTTGCAGAGATGCAGGTTTCCAGGGATGAAAGTTCGAGTGATGCACCGGCGCCATCTGGTGGCCGGCAAACTGCACGCAGAAGCCTTCCATTTCTTTTGCCAGTGTACGCGCTCTCATCTAGGGGCCCCCTTCCCCTAAACGTGTGTACTCCTCGGGACCTTAAACTACTATCCTCGAACCTTTGGGCCACTGCCTCAATTTCCCTCCGGGCCAACGTTGCAAAGTTACAATCACTGAAGCCACAATCGCATGCCACAGACCTTCCACCCAAGTACTGCCATTCCAACCTCCACAGATCACAATTATTGATCCACCAGGCACCCAAACCTCCCCCAAGCTGATGGCCTTGCAGCAATAATGCCACCCACCCTGCGTATTCCTCCTCTAAAATAATCCCTACTTGGCATTTCTCATCCAACACCAATGTCTTCGCTCCCAAACTTACCGATCACATCCCCAGACCCCTCTAACTCGCCCAGAGTGACCACCCGACCTGCTCTCAACCCTCGCATCCCGATCACATCAACCTGCCTCCCTCTTCACCCCTAGTGACAAATGACTCCTTGCACTCGTCACTCCACCCACACCTGCCCTTCACCTCTCAATGATCAAATCTCCCCATGTTACACTCCTTTTCCCTCCCATCCACCAGCCCATACTGATCGCATGATCTGCCCACTTGTCTCCGCCTTACAGTTGGTGACCCCCACACTGCTCCTCTGTTTCTAATAACCACCCTCCCTCTGCCCTATTAAGCCCGCTGATTCCAGATCATTCGCGTTGCCACCCCTCTGCTACTCCTTCCCCACAGCGCATGGCATCTACCCAGCTGCGATAATCTGATCCCATGGCTGTTAGGCCACTTGTGACTGCCCTGATCCTGCCCCTTTGCACTAGCTTTGCGTCACCCATCTAATGGCAAACTCGCTATCGCGCAGCCTCGTCCTATGCTTAAGCATTATTCCTTCTGCAACAAGTCCTCCCGGAGTCACTTACCCACACCGACTTCAGCTACCGCAGCCTTACAGAACAGGGCTGTGTGCAACCTTTGGCTCTCCAGGTGCTTTGGACTACAGCTCCCTTCAGCGTGGGCCAGCATAGTCTGAGAAATCATGGAAGTTGCAGCCACAGGTTTTAGACCCCTGCCTTGGAAAGACTGAAACCTGTGCCTCTGCCGAAGGGGGCTATCTGTGAACTAGCACCCCTGGGAGCACCTGCACCCCATCTATCTGGAGCAAGGCATCGCAGAACAAGTCCCAAAGCCTGCCTACCCTGAGCCGAAAGAACCTGCTCCCCAACCAATCTAAGCTTTCATGCAAGTGACCACTCTTGAGCGACTGTTCCTGAAGAGCGGGTGACAGCCTGCCTTCCAGACACAGGAGTGACAATATATTGTGGGAGGTGTGCAAAAGGCCTGAGCGCATTAGTGTAAGGTGGGGAGAGAAGACCACCGGAAAACAGTTATTCACGTCAAATACGGATGTATTGGCAACTCTTCTATGGGGCAGACTAGTGATTTCAGTAGGCGCCAGTGCTGAGTGCCCACTTGCAGGATTGAATGCCGCCTGTATAATGCTGGCTGAATCCCAGGCTGGGACTGGTGACTCAGTAGGCGCCAGTGCGGAGTGCCCACTTGCAGGATTGAATGCCACCTGTATAATGCTGGATGAATCCCAGACTGGGACTGGTGAGTCAGTAGGCGCCAGTGCGGAGTGCCCACTTGCAGGATTGAATGCCACCTGTATAATGCTGGCTGAATCCCAGGCTGGGACTGGTGAGTCGGTAGGCGCCAGTGCGGAGTGCCCACTTGCAGGATTGAATGCCACCTGTATAATGCTGGCTGAATCCCGGGCTGGGACTGGTGAGTCAGTAGGCGCCAGTGCGGAGTGCCCACTTGCAGGATTGAATGCCACCTGTATAATGCTGGCTGAATCCCCGGGCTGGGACTGGTGAGTCAGTAGGCGCCAGTGCGGAGTGCCCACTTGCAGGTTTGAATGCCGCCTGAATAATGCTGGCTGAATCCCAGGCTGGGACTGGTGAGTTCAGTAGGCGCCAGTGCTGAGTGCCTCCCCCAGGAAGGACATGTAATTTCACTTTGGAGAGCCCACCTCCGACAGAGCACGATTGCCCACAGATGGAAAATGGTGCCAAGAGACAATGCCAATGCACGTTAAGGACTACTGGAGCGTGTAGAGAGACGTGTGCGGCTTCCGCTGGTCCCCACCTGGGAAAGCGCTGATCCTGCCTCGTCGCACTATGTTCAGATATGGCAGTGTCACGATTTACGACTCTCCTGACTTCAGGGCTCCAGTTGAGGGATTGCGTTTGTGAGGGTGCAAGGTGGAAGGATCTCGCCCGCATCCTGTCCCCTGAAAGCTGGCCCAGATAGCCCAGTGGCCTGGTAGCATAGCTCGCCGGCCCATCATCCACACTTTACTGCTGTTTGAACCAGTTTCTGGACAAGAATGTAGAGTTTTTAAAGTTCAACCGTTAAGTCCGTTTTTGAGTTTGGCCTCCTTCACAATAGTCTACAAGTGAAACCACAGTCCACTGTATCGCTACATATCTATTCCTATAACGGGGATCGAATTAAGATTTGGTAAGCGGGACCGAAAAGCAGCTCCTAAGCAGTGACCAGGAGCTGCCACTTGGGCCCCAGGAGCTAGAACATAGCGCTCCACAAATCTAACTTCCACTGAAGATGCAAACTTATCATTGTGTCCGTTTAGGACTCCTAATGTCGTACAGATGCTCCCTGAAGTTTCTTTTTAGATTGTCCCAAATGCCGAGTTAAATTCACATGTTTGTTTGGCATTAGTCGGCCCGGGGAGCCAAAAGTAGCTGCGGGTGTTGAGCTGACGGACTCTTGTAGGGTACAGGTAGGAGCTAAATGGCTCCAGCTCCCCTCAATGTGGGTCCTTGATGGAATGCATATATTTCCAGATGGGTTTGTCAATAGCCCGAATGTCCACTAGAGAAATGTTGAGTTCCGCTCTGGCCAGACTGCCCCGCCCCCCCTACAGATTCCATGAGTTCTGATGCCTGCGTGTTGATGATCTGCAAGGTGCCCCCACCCAGGGTTAATGGGGGTGCAGAGGGTCCATTGGAGGGCTTGATCAGAGGGAAGCCAGCAATGTCCACTCCTTGAGCAGGGCGGCTGCTTATGACTATTAAAGGTTGGTAACCATATTTTCAGTCTGTAAACATGTGTAAGTTTGGTGTCGGTGTTGTGCTTTCTAGTGACGTTTGCCTGCTGCTCTGTAGCTGATGTTCTAACCATTTCCACACAGCTGTCTGCTCCAAAGAGGCCGACACCGGTCCCTGCCGGGCCGCAATGCCCCGCTGGTACTTCGACCCCAGCCAGAGAAAGTGTCTTCGCTTTATATTCGGAGGCTGCCGGGGCAACCAGAACAATTTTGAGTCCAAGGACTATTGTATGGCCGTTTGTAAGACGCTGAGTAAGTCCTCTCCCTGGAAGTCCGTGCTGTGGTGTCCACTTTTTGGTGTCTCCTCCTTGCACTCGGGGCAGTCGCCATTTTGATTATGGCGTCTGTTAGGCTATCGTGCTCCCCTTGTCTTTCGCTTGCCTGGAGTCTTGCCCCTGTCAACACACCCCGTCTTCTAATCAAGTATTCCCCTTTCCCGTGCTTTTGGGGACTGCACTAACTTGTGCACTGCGGCTTCTCTGTGGCTGGGGAGGGGCGGGGTGTTGTCTTCTTCCCTGTTGTGTTTTTCCTGCTGGTTCTCCTAAGGGCCTCTTGTTTGGTGGCAGCCGAGCATTGTTCTTCGGCTTTTCTGTGTGAATTTTTGTTTTTCATGTCCTTATTTGTTGCAAATCCCACGAATGCCATTTTCTTTCCTATGCCCCAGATTTGAAGCAGTCGCCCGTCATGTGTTCCCTGAAACTGTGCAGTTACGTTAGTAGTGTTGTCATTTTAAAAGGCAGGTTTTAGTGTTGTATTGCAAGCAGGGTGGGCATGACCTGCAAGGAGCCCATGCCAAGGAGAGCAGATGCGCGATGCAGGCCTGCAGCCTGCCGTGGCAGGAGCCACTAGACCGATGGTTTTCAGACTTTTTTGGCCAGGGCCCCCCTGAGCAAAATTTGGGCAGGTCGGGACCCCACAGAAATGCCAAATGGACAGTATATATTGCATGCTGTCACCTGCTCCCATCAGTCGCTGGGCTCCCTCATCCCACTCCTACCCAGTCCCTGGTCTCTCCCCACCCATCACACACCCTGGGCTCTCCCCACTCTGCTCCCAACACTATCCCATGGTTCCCGCCCATTGTGCTCCCACCATAGTCCCTGAGTTCCCCCATCCCGTTCCCAACACAGTCTGAGGGCCAGTGGAGGCTTGTGATTTTTTTTTAAGTGGAGGGGGCATAACTATTTCCCCCAAAAATACCATAGCGACCGAGCATAGTGAGGCAGCCCGAACCAATAAAGAGGGGTTAAGGGGGGGGGGGGGGGTTCCCCCCGTGATTTTTTTTTAAAATAATGGGTTAAAATGTTGCATTGTAGAGCATACTTTTAACAAAATAAAATGGGTAAATAGCCAAACAGTTGGCATGACATTTTTTTACTGGAAATCTATGAAACGCCCCAGCACTTGCATGGCTCTGAGCATGTGCGGTTGGCAAACTAAACTGTCAAAGGGTGTTTCCCTTTGACAGTTCAGCCAGCCCAGGAGCACTCCCATCAGCTGGAAAAAGCAGCTGAGGGAGTGCTCACTGTTTCACTGGGTTGGCTCCTTAGCTCCTCCATAATGGGTCAGGGGCCACTGGGTGGGCGCACCCTCGCCATTATGGATGAGCCGCCAGGCTCATACTGGCCTATAGGACAATGCCTGTACCAAAAATGTAAAATGCTAGTGTGGGCCAGTCAAAATGGGCCACCATTTTGGCCAATGTGGACCAGTTTGAGTTACTTAACTATGCACTTAGTAATTTTGACCATTGTTGCTGAATATATCACAATTTACTTACATTTTAACACAAAGCACCCCCTTAGGTACTATTGAAACAGTGGGCCTCATTACAATCCTGGCGGTAGCTGTGCTGGTAAAACCGGCACAGCTGCCACCAGAGTTGCATCCGGGTCCTGAACCACGAATAGGCAAGTACTGGGTCATGCAGAGTTAGGCGGACCTGATAATTGTCCTTTCATGGGTGCCGGTACCGGTAGATCCCCATTCCCATTGAGCTCGGTGGGAATGGGGAGCTCGGATACACTGGCACCGTTAACGGTGCTGGCGCATCTGACGAGCTGTGCATGCGGGTGCCGCACGGGCTGTCAGGGACCCGCAAGCACAACTCTTACTATGGCGGTACGGTAGCAACGGTGCTGGTAGCTTACCGGCACCGTTGTTACCGTACCGCCATAGTTGTAATGAGCCAGTCTGTGACTAAAGGAATGAATATCCATTTACAACTGCAGCCACTTTTTCATTGTTGCCGGAGACGGTTTCATGCTTCAGCCCGACCATGTGAGCCGCCCCTGCCCATTTCTTCAATCTAAAGTTTTTATTTTATTTTTTTATATTTCATGTTAAGCTCTCGGCACCCCCCAGGGATGCACCCGTGGACCCCCTGGGAGGGGGGGAGAGAGTGGGTCACGCCCCACAGTTTGAATACCACTGCACTAGACTGAACGGGATTCCCGCTCTGGTCAGCTGCCCAGCTGAGGGGCCATTTCTGAAGCACTTTAATTGTTGCCATCCCATTTGCTCACCTTTTGGCCTGAGGCAGGAATGGTTTCCCGAGTTCTTGGAAATCCTGCGCCACTCGTCCCAGTGGTTCAGTAGAATATTCCAGAATCACTCCCAGGGATTAGACTGTGGCCACGTGACCCCACCCCTCCATATCTTATCCCCACCTCCCTTCTCAAACTCGCAACGTTATTGGTCCAGGTCAGTGAAGATTGTGCAGTAAATTCTAAATGTATAGGGTTCACCGTTCTGCCACCTTCTGATGGAACTATTCCAGTGTAGCTGAGGGAAGTGTTTGGAAAGAGGTGGTTTATTTGCACCCACACGCTGCCCGGTTCCCCCCCACCCCCGAATCTTTGTAGGCTTGCTGGCTGGGCCCGGTGACTGCTCAGTGGTCTTCTCTGAAGGCTACCCGAACATGCAAGGGTGTTTAGGCTCGCCCCTAGAGCTCCTACCAAAATGGCTTTTTGGGGCGGAGGGGCCCCCAGTGCTAAACTGGGGCTGCACTGGTTCTTACATTGTTGGTCTGCTTCCTCCGCCTCCTTGCCTGCTTCTTTCCCCAGTGGTGAGGTGGCCTCATTGTGACACAGGGTCCTCTCAAGCCCACCATGCAGCCACTCACTGACTACATCCAGGGCTGCCTGTAAGCGCTAGAAGCCCCCCAACAGGGTCCTCTCAAGCCCACCATACAGCCACTCGCTGACTACATCCAGGGCTGCCTGTAAGCGCTAGAAGCCCCCCAACAGGGTCCTCTCAAGCCCACCATGCAGCCACTTACTGACTACATCCAGGGCTGCCTGCAAGCGCTAGAAGCCCCCCCACAGGGTCCTCTCAAGCCCGCCATGCAGCCACTCACTGACTACATCCAGGGCTGCCTGTAAGCGCTAGAAGCCCCCCCCCCCCCAACAGGGTCCTCAAGCCCACCATGCAGCCACTCGCTGACTACATCCAGGGCTGCCTGTAAGCGCTAGAAGCCCCCCCCCCCAACAGGGTCCTCTCAAGCCCACCATACAGCCACTCGCTGACTACATCCAGGGCTGCCTGTAAGCGCTAGAAGCCCCCCCCCCCCAACAGGGTCCTCTCAAGCCCGCCATGCAGCCACTCGCTGACTACATCCAGGGCTGCCTGCAAGCGCTAGAAGCCCCCCCACAGGGTCCTCTCAAGCCCGCCATGCAGCCACTCACTGACTACATCCAGGGCTGCCTGCAAGCGCTAGAAGCCCACCCTCCACAGGTCCTCTCAAGCCCACCATGCAGCCACTCACTGACTACATCCAGGGCTGCCTGCAAGCGCTAGAAGCCCCCCCTCCACAGGTCCTCTCAAGCCCACCATGCAGCCACTCACTGACTACATCCAGGGCTGCCTGCAAGCGCTAGAAGCCCCCCCACAGGGTCCTCTCAAGCCCGCCATGCAGCCACTCACTGACTACATCCAGGGCTGCCTGCAAGCGCTAGAAGCCCCTCCAACAGGGTCCTCTCGCCCACCATGCAGCCACTCGCTGACTACATCCAGGGCTGCCTGCAAGCGCTAGAAGCGCCCCCTCCACCCAACAGGGTCCTCTCAAGCCCACCATGCAGCCACTCACTGACTACATCCAGGGCTGCCTGTAAGCGCTAGAAGCCCCCCAACAGGGTCCTCTCAAGCCCACCATGCAGCCACTCGCTGACTACATCCAGGGCTGCCTGTAAGCGCTAGAAGCCCCCCAACAGGGTCCTCTCAAGCCCACAATGCAGCCACTCACTGACTACATCCAGGGCTGCCTGCAAGCGCTAGAAGCCCCCCAACAGGGTCCTCTCAAGCCCACCATGCAGCCACTCACTGACTACATCCAGGGCTGCCTGTAAGCGCTAGAAGCCCCCCCCAACAGGGTCCTCTCAAGCCCACCATGCAGCCACTCACTGACTACATCCAGGGCTGCCTGCAAGCGCTAGAAGCCCCCCCAACAGGGTCCTCTCAAGCCCACCATGCAGCCACTCGTTGACTACATCCAGGGCTGCCTGCAAGCGCTAGAAGCCCCTCCAACAGGGTCCTCTCAAGCCCACCATGCAGCCACTCGCTGACTACATCCAGGGCTGCCTATAAGCGCTAGAAGCCCCCCCAACAGGGTCCCCTCAAGCCCACCATGCAGCCACTCACTGACTACATCCAGGGCTGCCTGCAAGCGCTAGAAGCGCCCCCTCCACCCAACAGGGTCCTCTCAAGCCCACCATGCAGCCACTCACTGACTACATCCAGGGCTGCCTGTAAGCGCTAGAAGCCCCCCAACAGGGTCCTCTCAAGCCCACCATGCAGCCACTCGCTGACTACATCCAGGGCTGCCTGTAAGCGCTAGAAGCCCCCCAACAGGGTCCTCTCAAGCCCACCATGCAGCCACTCACTGACTACATCCAGGGCTGCCTGCAAGCGCTAGAAGCCCCCCAACAGGGACCTCTCGCCCACCATGCAGCCACTCACTGACTACATCCAGGGCTGCCTGTAAGCGCTAGAAGCCCCCCCCAACAGGGTCCTCTCAAGCCCACCATGCAGCCACTCACTGACTACATCCAGGGCTGCCTGCAAGCGCTAGAAGCCCCCCAACAGGGTCCTCTCAAGCCCACCATGCAGCCACTCGCTGACTACATCCAGGGCTACCTGCAAGCGCTAGAAGCCCCCCAACAGGGTCCTCTCAAGCCCACCATGCAGCCACTCACTGACTACATCCAGGGCTGCCTGCAAGCGCTAGAAGCCCACCCTCCACAGGTCCTCTCGCCCACCATGCAGCCACTCACTGACTACATCCAGGGCTGCCTGCAAGCGCTAGAAGCCCCCCCTCCACAGGTCCTCTCAAGCCCACCATGCAGCCACTCGCTGACTACATCCAGGGCTGCCTGTAAGCGCTAGAAGCCCCCCCAAAAGGGTCCTCTCAAGCCCACCATGCAGCCACTCACTGACTACATCCAGGGCTGCCTGCAAGCGCTAGAAGCGCCCCCTCCACCCAACAGGGTCCTCTCAAGCCCACCATGCAGCCACTCACTGACTACATCCAGGGCTGCCTGCAAGCGCTAGAAGCCCCCCCTCCACAGGTCCTCTCAAGCTCACCATGCAGCCACTCGCTGACTACATCCAGGGCTGCCTGTAAGCGCTAGAAGCCCCCCCTCCACAGGTCCTCTCAAGCCCACCATGCAGCCACTTGCTGACTACATCCAGGGCTGCCTGTAAGCGCTAGAAGCCCCCCCAACAGGGTCCTCTCAAGCCCACCGTGCAGCCACTCGCTGACTACATCCAGGGCTGCCTGTAAGCGCTAGAAGCCCCCCCCCCAACAGGGTCCTCTCAAGCCCGCCATGCAGCCACTCACTGACTACATCCAGGGCTGCCTGTAAGCGCTAGAAGCCCCCCAACAGGGTCCTCTCAAGCCCACCATGCAGCCACTCACTGACTACATCCAGGGCTGCCTGCAAGCGCTAGAAGCCCACCCTCCACAGTTCCTCTCAAGCCCACCATGCAGCCACTCACTGACTACATACAGGGCTGCCTGCAAGCGCTAGAAGCCCCCCACAGGGTCCTCTGAAGCCCGCCTTGCAGCCACTCACTGACTACATCCAGGGCTGCCTGCAAGCGCTAGAAGCGCCCCCTCCACCCAACAGGGTCCTCTCAAGCCCACCATGCAGCCACTCACTGACTACATCCAGGGCTGCCTGCAAGCGCTAGAAGCGCCCCCCCCAACAGGGTCCTCAAGGCCACCATGCAGCCACTCACTGACTACATCCAGGGCTCCCTGCAAGCGCTAGAAGCCCCCCCCCCCCCACAGGGTCCTCTGAAGCCCACCATGCAGCCACTCACTGACTACATGCAGGGCTGCACCGGCGCTAGAAGCCCTCCACATGGTCCTCTCAAGCCCACCATGCAGCCACTCACTGACTACATCCAGGGCTGCCTGCAAGCGCTAGAAGCGCCCGCCCCCCAACAGGGTCCGCTCAAGCCCACCATGCAGCCACTCACTGACTACATCCAGGGCTGCCTGCATGCGATAGAAGCCCCCCACAGGGTCTGCTTGTTGGCAGGAGTGTGAAGCCTTTTCTGAGCAGCCCTTCTACACTTTGTCTACTCCAAGTCCTGATCTGTGCAAATAACCCCCCCCACCCTCCGCCTCCCGAGGCGAGTATGCCCCCCTCGGAGTCGGTCAGTTCCTCCTTTTGCCACTTTGTCACCTGAAGTCTAGTCGGGGGCTAATTGGCCGAGTTCAGGGAACATGCAGAAATCAGTTACTCTTGAAACCACAGATGGAGGACTGGGGGTGAGGCCCGTACTGGGGCCCGAGGTGGAGGACTGGGGGTGAGGCTCGACCTCTAAAGCGACCCATTTGGAAAGTCCTGCTTACATGTATTCCTAATCTACCATTGCTTTCTGTCGCGGCCCTGTGAATGCTCCTGAATGCCATTGGAGGGTGCATGGTGGGCCGCCATCTGATCCAGGAATCCCCCTCCCTTCGGTTTAGTTTCAAGGCCGCTGTCCTGACCAGGACCCTTCTGGCCATCTCGAGTTGGCGAAGCCTGCCAACTGCACCCACCTTCCTTTCGGGCCGCCATGGGAGACCGACCCGCTGTCTCTATACTCGCAGACTGCAGCGCCCCCTCGGAGCCCACATTACCGTGCAGCAGCTATGGCCGTCTCCAGTGGTGCTTCGCTTGGCCCGTCAGAGGGGTGGGGGCTTGCCACTGCCTTACTAATGCTGCCTTGGCACTCTCCTCTTCTGGCCACAATGCTTTCTTCTGGCTGTTACCAAGTTCGAGCGCATTTGCTGTCGCCAGCTTGGAAAGAAATCCATTCCTTAACGTGAAACGGGTTTAACCCTTAATGGGAGCAAAAAAGGGCATTCTGTCTGAGCAATAACCAGTCGTTCGTTGAACAAGCTATGCGTGTATAATGACCCTAGCAAAACCGTTTCAGTTGCAACGTCGAATATATATAAAGTTAATCGTGCATGTTGCTTTGTTTTAGCGTGCCCCCACCCTGCAAGCCCCGCAGGCGAATTAACGAGAGTTGCAGCCACATACGTGCAAACTCCCCAAGCAGGCAGCAATAGTACCACAAGCATCTGGCTGCAATCCTAAGAGGCAGGAGGAAGAGTGGCAGCCAAAGCCCTATGAGCCTCCCAAGTGGAGTGAGCAGAGGGCAGTGGCACCCAGAGCACGAGGCCTTTGAGTTGGCTCAAGGAGACCAAGGACTAACCCCCTCATGCAGCACCTAGGAGCCACCCACACCCAGTTGCTCTGGAACCCCTCCAACGTCCTAGAAATATTGACGTAACAAATTCCCAGCTTGTCTCTAAGCCACAGACGGCACCGGGATCACCACTGCCCAAATGACTGTTCATGTATTCTCTAGGCTCTGCAGACACCTGCTGCCCCTGACCCGAGAGGACAAAGCCCCCAATGTCTGTGGGGCACCACTCCAGCCCCATAGGGAAGGAGACTAGGATGGCAGATCCTAAGGGAGGCAGGGTCTGGAAGCCCTCGCCTGGCTCTAGCTGCTTTCCTCCAGTGTTCTTATCTTGGTAGACGATCACAGGCAGTTCCTAGACTGAGTTATTAGATCGGAGCCTTGGGCTCTGGACTGGCAGTGGTGACCGCACCTGTGCCACACCGTGACTCCCTCGTAGCTGCCAGACACTCCTTGCTATGATATGGCATTCATGACGCGCCTGTACACAAGTGTTTCTAGGCGCGGCAAGATAAGGAGCCGGAAACAGAGGGAGGACAAAATAACGATCTTACTAGGCCTTGTGTCATTCAGATTGCGCAAGTGGAGGGGGGGCTCTCTCACTGGTAGCGCACCACTCCTGAAATGTGGCCAGGCAGTCTGGTATGAGAGAAGAGGTTGCTGAGGGGAAATCCTGAAAGGGAGCTGGATGTCATCTGCATACCACAGTCGGAGCAGAAAGTAGCAATGCAGTGGGTACGAGGTGCAGGGAGAAAAGTTACACCCCCGGGGAACACCACAATTAGTGAGACATGGAAGAGAGGAAAGACCAAAGTTGGACCCAAGAGGGCCGTCACTGAGAAGGGACGTCGCCAGGCCAGGGCATGATCAGCGATACCCAGGTTATCGGAGGCGATGGAGCAGGATGGAATGGTTGACTGTAGTGAAAGCAGAAAAATGGTTGACTAGATCGGGACAGAAGGAAGGTTAGAATCCAGGTTGGAGAGCAGGTCTTCACGGGTGTTCAGGAGAACAGTTTCTGTGCTTCTGGCAGCTCTGAAGCCAGACTAGTGGTTGTGGAGACAACCAACGGATTCAGTGTGAAGATTAAGCTGGGAGATGGCCAGCTTTTCTAAGTGTTTGCCCAGGAAAGGAGTGGTGGAGGCAGGGCGATGGGTAGACGGAGAGGAAGGATCGGCCAAGGGCTTCTTTAGAAGGTGCTGCACAAGGGAGTGCTTAAGGAGTGAGGGGAAGGTTCCAGTGGCAAAGGAGTGATTGCACAAATCGGCCAAGGCTGGAGCAAGGGTGTCGATGTGGTCCTTGATGGTTCTGTATGGACAGGGGAGAACCTGCTTAGATGAGACTTTCATAAATCGGACTTGTCTAGAAACATTGTTGGGGGTGAACAAGGGAAAGTAAGAGAAAGGAGGCGGCGGATGACTCTCAGGCCAGGAGTGGAGTCTGAGGTGGACCTGGGTTTTAGTGATGAAATGAGAAGCCTAGGCTGGGCAGAGGGCCTGGAGGGAACAGGAGATGTAGAGACTGCATCAGGATTGGCTAGTTCGTTGCAGATTTTGAAAGTTTGGCCAAGTATATGCTGTAGAGATGCGGGCTTGGATGTGAGCTCTTCTTGGCGAGGACAGACTCTTTATTGCCATTGGAGTAGGCGGCAGGCCAGTTTGTCAGGGGCTACGCCTGATGACCTCCATTTCCTCTCAGCCACCCTGCACTTGCGTTTGAGGGTGACGAGGTTGGAGTTGTACCAAGAGTTGCACTTGGATTTGGTCTTCCAAGAGGATCCTCGTGGCGGGGGCAAGGACATGAATAGTGTCAGAGATGGAAAGGTGAAGGTTAGATGGGGCTGTGTTCAGGGTGCGAGTCAACCAAAGGTGCAGAAGGAGGAAAGTAGCCGCAAAAACCTGGGCTGACAAACGCTTCATGGGTCGAATGACTGAGAAGGTAGGTGGCAATGCTGGAGTTGGTTTGGCTGGAGGGGTAGAGAGGTGGGAGGAAAGGAGAAAGTGATCACTCCAGGAGAGAGGAGTGGTGAGAGGGTTGGAGAGGGGAGTTCTGAGGAGATCAGAACAGCCAGGTTGTGCCCTGCAGAGTGATTTAGGACAGAGGGAAGAATAGTTGCAGCGGTTGCGAAAGAGTCCCGAAGAAGGGCAAGTAGCATCCAGGTGGATGTTCAGGTCTCCAATGAGAAGTTGTGATGTAGAGGCGAGGAGGAGAGGACAGCCCACTCGGAGAGGAAGAGGGCGACCTGGCCAGGCGGCCTGTAGATGGTGGCCACAGTGAGAAAGGCCAGGACAGATAGCCTGCAGACCCGGCATTCAAAGGAGTAGTAGTCCCGCATAGGAATGATGGGAAGCGGGGTTCCACTCTGGGAAGATCAAGGCTACACCCCCACTGGGACGGTTGGTTCTGGGTTCAGAGAGGATCTTGTAGCCATCAGGAAGGAGTGTGTTAAAGCGTGTGACAGAGCTGGCTGTGAACCAAGTCTCTGACCCGAGTACATCCGAGTCAAGCTCTTCCAGTAGACGACAGATGTCCGAGGAGTGTTTGACAGCTGAGCGAGAGTTGAGAGTAGCAATGGTGGAGCAGGTTGCCCCCTATGAAGGACTTCTGTGGGGGGGTGGGGTCACAGGTCAGAGGTACGCCATGTGGAAGTGTTGGAGGGGCCAGAGGATGTGTGGGGGGTGAAGAGGACAGGCAGTGAAGATAGGGGGGGTGCTGGGGAGCAGGCAGGCATGGTGGGAACACTGGGGGTCGGGGGGAGACCCAGGAGGAGGGGCACACAGTGGACGGGACGATGGACAGAAAAACGGATGCAAGGCATAGACAACAGCACATTAGAGAACTTGGAGAAGGATGCAAATGTAAGGAACAAGATACAGAGCACAGTTGGGGACCTGGAAGGCAAGGAGGAATATGGACCAACAAAGCACCGGGCGCTGCCGGGGACCCAGGAGGACGGCACCTACAACCGTGGAGAAACAAAACCGTCAAGAACCGTAAAATTAACAAAGGAACCTAGCAGTAAAGAATGAACACAGCAGGAATGCAGGCAATTCAAGTAAGCCAACAACTGCGGAGAAACAAAACGTCAAAACCGTGCACTATAGCCCAGGGTTGGGAGCTAAGAAAGAGTGAAGGGAATTTGAGCATCTAAGGTGCGAGGGAGCTCGGCGATAGAGAAGGGAGTGGTGCGTGCAGCCAAGTAGAGGGAGCGCACGCGGCCTAGGATGTGAGCACACGTAGGCAGGGGCAAGAGTGAGCATGTGGGGGGGGAGGGTGCGAGGACCCGGTGCGGGGAAATGGCGCATGCCCAAGAGGGAGAATGGGCACCGGGTTTGGGGGGGGGGTTGCGAGGAGCGTAGTAAGCTAGCTCTCGCAGCACCTTCTTACCTTGCAGCAGACAGGGTGAGGTCGTCTGCACTCACTGGCTACACCATTAACCCCTTTGCCGCCAAACACCTGCGTCGCTGAACACTGCAGCCTGGTCTTGCGAGGGCTTTTCTGCAAAGGGTTCGTACCTCGGTTCTTATAGGCACGGATGCGTGGACATAGCCAAGCATGCTACATGTAATCGGGCAGCGTCTCTTGCACACCCGTGTCGTTCAACACTGCGGCCTTGTCTTGCGAGGGCTTTTGCACTGCTTATGTTGAATTGTTTTATGGACAGAATACATACACAGACCTAGACTCTGCTACGACGTAAGCCGACCTAAATCTTCCCCAATCCAAACCCTGAGCACCAAGAGCCAAGGCTTCCAGCCACATGGTCATGTGGCACACATGCTTTGGGTGCAGTGTGCTTGCTGTGCGGCTGCATAGTCCTCAGTGGTGTGAAGCTGAAGCTCTGCCTCCACTTTTGTGCAACACTGCCACTTGGTGGACATCTGAGCAAGTAACATGCACCGATACCTGACGGAGCCGTCCTTTGTGAACAAAATGGACATTCGGGTGGTGTTTGCCTTTCCTGTTCACGGAGGAAACCCCTGGCAGGGGCCGAATACTCCACTCCTTGCCAGCCTCGGCTTGCTCTGAATGCGTGGTGCCAAGTGGGGCAATATCTGTTCAACCATAGTCATTCCTGAGTAATCGGACCATGAGAGTCTTCGCTCCATCAGCCTCAGCAGATCCAATCCCTATAACATGCGGTGTTCCACAAGGGTCTTGTGTGTCACCCACCCTCTACAATGTCTTCACGAAGCCTCTCTTTGATGAAATGGATCATCTGGGTATCGCCTACACTAACTACGCAGACGATACCCAGATCCTCCTCCCGCTCTCAGGAGACTACGCCAAGGACCTGGCCCTAGTGAACAGGATCTATAGCATCGTTCAGGCATGGATGGCCACACACGGCCTATGCCTGAACGATGATAAAACTGAGCTTATCATCCTGGGCACCACTACCTATATATCCAAACTCAGCCCCGATTACGACAACTTCATTATTGATGGGAACAACATAAAAGTAGCTCATGAAGTAAAAACCTTAGGATTCTACCTAGACGCCACCATGAACTTTACCAAACAAGTTAACTCTCTGGCTTCTGCCACCGCATATACATGCAAACTTATCAGAGCGAGCAAACAATTCCTCTCCACAGATAGTTGCATTACACTTGCCAGAGCCTTGATACTGTCCAAATTAGACTATTGTAATGGACTTTACATTGGAGCTAATAAACAGACCATCCACAAAATTCAAGTGCTCCAGAATAATGCCTTGAGAGCAGCACTCAAGATTAATATAAACGAGCATATATCCTCGACAAGAAGAGAATACAAATGGCTCGCCACCATAGACAAAATTCATCTCAAAATCGCTTCCCTCACCCACAAATGTATCAACAACAAAGCTCCACCTTACCTCATGGATAGATTACGCAAAAGGACTTCTTCCAGACCTACCAGAATAGCCAACGCAAACTGCCTCCAAGTCCCGCGTTTCAAACTTGCCACTATAGGAGGAAATAGCTTCCCGGTCAAGGCTGCGCAGTTATGGAACTCCCTCCCGCATGATGTCAGAGAACCTCAGCCTTTCGCAAAATTTAGACAAAACCTCACTAGGTGGCTGAGAGCCAACGACAGCTAACTAGTCCACTTGTCACATTGTACATTACTGTATATAACTATATATTACGTGAACAGGAGCATGCTCCTCGCTCCCCTGTCCTGATCTCTCCTTGCTCCCCTGTCCTTGATCTCTCCCCAACGACAGCTAACTAGTCCACTTGTCACATTGTACATTACTGTATATAACTTTATATTACGCGAACAGGAGCATGCTCCTTGCTCCCCTGTCCTTGATCTCCCCTTGTTCATATCTGCTTGCTGTAATATTGCTGATGTCTATGTCTACACTTCCTGCCTTTTCCTGTACTTGCAATTAGCCGAGCATATCTGTAACCAAGCTCAGCGCATCTCTGCACCTTCATCTGATTTCTATGTACCTGTAACCAAGTTGAGCATATCCTTGTCTGTTTGCGCCCTGATACTCCAGGGTTTGGCGCGCTATACAAATAATAAACTAAACTAAACTAAACTAATAATAAACTAAACTAAACCAACACAACGGGAAAGGTTTATGAAGCACAACTTGAAGATAAATCCAAGTTTGGACCGTTGTGAGACCAAGATAGCTCGGAGGGTTTTGTCTTCATATGGCATGGCACTGCTTTACTCCAAAGAATAGTACACGAATGGCAGACTGCATTGAATTGTACTGCTAATGTAATCGCTTAGTCCTGAAGAGCTTTAGCATCCATGCAGGGATGAGTCTGGTGGGCAGGGCTTGTTTGGAGGACCTGGGGGTGGAGGTGGCATGGCTGTGAAGGGAAAGGGGTGCACCACAGAGATGCCAGGGAAGCTTGAAGTCCCTGCTACAGCCTACCCACCTCTGGCTGGAGACTCCGCTTTTTGGACGGTGCCTCACTCTGGAGAAGGCTTTGAGCTCCCGGGCAGCAGTGCTAACTGATCTCCCACCAGTTTTCGCTCCTCTGCTGCTGCTGCATCTAGCAGCGCACAGGTCGGGTTCCGTTGTCTTTTTGGAGCCAATATTCATTTTTTTGTTACAGTTGAAAGGCGCGTTGCTTAAGTGAAGGTTTGCCACTGGCCACAAGCCCGTCCTGTGTTGCATTACGAGCTGCCCGGCTGCCTGGTGTGCCCACCTTGTCCTGCGGTTCTGCTAGCTGCATCGTTTGCCATGCTGTTTAAGGGGTTCGTTGCTTGGGTATTTGCGCGGTCTCCTCGGAAGCTGGGGGTTCCCTTTGAAGGTTTCGTCACGCTGGCAGTTGGAGGAAGGAGGGTGGTTTTGCAGACTTCCCAAGCGGTGGGGCTGCCGAGTGTGGCCCTGCAGCAGCTTTGCCGCCTTTCCCGGGCAGATGTGATGGGCTACGCTTCCACAGCACCACAGCACCGCTTCTGCTTTCTCGTATGATGTAGTCCAATGTCGACTTGAAATGCAGTTTAGCATCTAGACGCAGCGAGCTACCCCCACTCGCCAGCACGCCCCGGACTCCACCTTCTAAATATCCCCTTTGTGTTCAGTGTCCGGCATTATTACGCATTGTACGGCAGCCCAGAGGGTGCAATCTTAACTTAATGCGTACGGGCCAGCAGGTCCTTCCCTGCATCGTTTCCTTGCCTTTCCCTGACATTTGGGAAAAGTGGCACTTGGTATTGAAACAGGAAGTGCTCTTAAAAGCCGAAGCTGTACACGACTGATCCCATCCACAGGCTTCAACCTAGCACTAATGCTACGGGATGGAAATAAAAGGCATTATTTCACACTGGTGCATCCGGACACCCACCCTGAAATCGCAGTGCTAGTTCACACGTGCACCCAGACGCCCACCCTGAAATCGCAGTGCTAGTTCACACGGTGTATCCAGACGCCCATCCTGAAATCGCAGCGCTAGTTCACACGGTGCATCCAGACGCCCATCCTGAAATCGCAGCGCTAGTTCACACCAGTGCATACAGACATACATCGCAGTGATAGTTCGCACTGGTACATCCAGACACCCATCCTGAAATCGCAGTGCTAGTTCACACGTGCATCCAGACACCATCCTGAAATCACAGTGCTAGTTCACACGGTGCATCCACCCATCCTGAAATCGCAGTGCTAGTTCACACGTGCATCCAGACACCATCCTGAAATCGCAGTGCTAGTTCACACGTGCATCCAGACACCATCCTGAAATCGCAGTGCTAGTTCACACGTGCATCCAGACACCATCCTGAAATCGCAGTGCTAGTTCACACGTGCATCCAGACACCATCCTGAAATCGCAGTGCTAGTTCACACGTGCATCCAGACACCATCCTGAAATCGCAGTGCTAGTTCACACGTGCATCCAGACACCATCCTGAAATCGCAGTGCTAGTTCACACGTGCATCCAGACACCATCCTGAAATCGCAGTGCTAGTTCACACCAGTGCATACAGACCTACATCGCAGTGATAGTTCGCACTGGTGCATCCAGACACCCACCCTGAAATCGCAGTGCTAGTTCACACCAGTGCATCAGGACGCCCATCCTGAAATCGCAGTGTTAGTTCACACGGTGCATCCAGACACCATTCTGAAATCGCAGTGCTAGTTCACACGGTGCATCCAGACGCCCATCCTGAAATCGCAGTGCTAGTTCACACCAGTGCATACAGACACCATCCTGAAATTGCTGTGCTAGTTCCGAGTTGCACAGTTGTTTTCCAACAAAATCTAATTTATTGTAGGGTTTTCTTGGTGCAGAATGTTGTGTAGTGATGTGGTACACAATGCACTATTTCTAACATCTTTCTGCCGTGTAGTGTGGGTGGAGGGGCAAGTGATGAGGATGGAAGGTAATGTATGGAGGCCCTGCCTGTTTTCTGGCTTGATTTTCTGTGACTGCTTGAGGTGCGTCTGCTTCAGAATTCTGAGTGCAATGTGAATAGGAGGCCCAGAATGTGTTGCTTTGCCTTGGGGGCGTTGCGTTTGTGGTGCCGTGTGGCAGGTAGGCGATGAGCCGGTGTGCACCTTTTCACAAATGGTCTTTCAGGTCTACTTCTGCCTTTCAGACTTGGTGCATGCTGTTTTTCTTCTCTTTGGTCCACTATTAAGGATGCATAACATGTTTCCGTTTCCTTTTCCAGTTCTCCCCACCCCTCAGCCCAAGGACGACGTGGATGTCTATTTTGAAACCCCTGCCGATGATGGCGAGCATGCTCGCTTCCAGAAGGCCAAGGAGCAGCTGGAGGTCCGCCACCGCAGCCGCATGGACCGGGTGAGCTGACTTGTTGCATTGCGCAGTCCCTGCAACCTCCGCCTTCCCTCTAATGCAAGTAAAGCAAAGCCCCACTGACTGTTGGCTTTGATACCCTCCCGGGTACTGAGGCCCCTTCGAGTAGTGTGCACAAATGGGGACTTGGTACACTTACATCTCTCAAATGTACAAGCGCTACAGCTCTGTGTAAAAATAGTGGCACCCTGCCTCAGACTAACACATTAAGCCACCCAGAAAACGCATTTGACCCAATTTAATTTTGAGCTGCAGCTTTCTCTGTTAATTTCTTTAATTTCTTGGACCTGTTCCATTGATGTGATAGTGTTTTGTTTAAGAGCAAGTTCTTGATGTGAAAGTTTGACTGCGGGCATGGAATTGCATGTCAGGAAATGTTTTCCAGCTTTGACCACTGAGCTGGGCCACTCTCTGAACCTGCTAACCTGAACCAGGTCCCGCACTGTACTTTCCCAGGAAAGTAGAGGCGTTACCTGGGAAAGGGCCTTTCTATATATGCTGTTGTCGGACCAGAGGATGAAGGCACCCACTCCTACACGTGTCCTCATAAAAATGCAAAAGTAAAGACAACACACCCCATCAGGGAAGGAGACCAAGAGATTAGTTGCAATGATGAGTTTCATATAATATATTTGAAAAAAATGCCAGCAAAGAACTGTGCTGCCTGAGAGCACGTGCCAAAAATTACATGAGGGTACATTATAAGAACCAATTTCGTCATGGATGAGATATATATCCAAAATCACAATGCTGATTGGAGTGGCTGTATGGTACAGCCTGCTCTATAGGGCATGCAAGGTGCTAATTGGCCACTGCTTCCCAGTCTGTCTTGGTGCACGTGGGTCAGCTGGGCTGATCTCCGCGGTGAAGGTCAGGGTACATCAATCAATACATACAATACTAAATGTCTAAGCTAGTACAATCAAACCCACCCTGGAGCAGGAGCTCCATCGACGCTGCAGGAGCAGTGCCCCAGATGCAGAGGAGAAGCAGGAGCTTCCTCTGTCCACTAGGTAAGCCCGCAAGCTTATCCGAAGTATCGCCGACCTCCTGCATTTAATCTCCAAAATGCGGCTAAATGTGCGCATTTAAAAGCACACCACTCGAAATTGATCCAATCTTGATAAGAAAACGCCATGCACCGCTCGCTGCTTATTTTTGCAAGCCCTGAGCCACTGAAGCACGAGGACGCCTGCTTCAAGATGGCCGCCGGGATGCAGTAGGCACCCATCTTCCCCTCTCTACACCCATCCGGAGGCTCACCCCCTGCCATTGGCTAACCGGGCTAGAAAGTGCCCAATCAGCCGCCGGCAGGCGAAAGCCGGCCCCCTTCAGGAAGGCCACCGAGAGAAGGCTGAAACCTGTCCTAAGCCTGTCACCAGCCGTTCGCCAGCCGTCGCTAGACTCGTATCGCCCAGCACTCGAATATTGCAGTATTAGGAGCTCCAGGACCTGCCCTACCCCTCTTGAACACCAGGCGAGCACCCTGCTTCCTGGCCCCACTTCCCTGTCATCAACAAGGTAAGTGCTGCTATTACGAAGCGCATGTCCAACAAACTTTACCTACATCTTATCTGCACCCTTCAAGCATACTGGAACGTTATCCCGTCTGTCCTCTGACTCTGTGCCTCAATACATGTCTCACTGTAAGCTTTCATGATATTCAAAGCTTGATCCCACTGTGTCTCCTCTGTTCCCATTGCCGTATTCTGCATTTACTGTGCCACCTCTTGTCTCCAGGCATGACTTTGAACTGTGCCCAGATGCACGCCACTCAATATGTGTGCTCTCTTAATATGTAGCCCCATTCTCAGCTGCATTGATGCATTCTAGTTAATGTGAGACCTAAAGTGCCTGTGAGTTGCATTATACCCTTTGGTCGCCTCCTGACCGCATTTGAAGTGTTGCACCTTATGCCTAGGCCTTTCTGCCTCCATTGCTAAACTTTAATCTAGGTGACCCCTATTTATGCATTAGATTGTTGTGCCTTTCTGCCTTTCACTGATAAATCGAATCTAGGTGTCCCCATTTATGCACTTGACTGGTGTGCCGCTCTGCCCTCATTGCTAAATCGAATCCTGGTGACCCCTATTTATGCATTAGATTGCAGTGCCCACCGGGCTTTCTCCCTCCTACGCAGGTTACTAGGACGACCATCATGTACATTAGTGCTCTCCTTCCACTTTACTACATGCTAGCTTTATGACTTGCCCAAGTCACGCAGCTACATACGGTAACCACCTTACCACTCCATCCTAAACCTGATCATCCCTCTCTGTCTAGCTTCCCTACGACTTATGGTGTCGCTCAGAATGAGCCCGGCAGCCTTTGCTGGAGGACAGATCAACCAATACCTTAATGACCCTGCACTCTGGCTAGAACACTTAAGAAACCTACACCCAACCAACCTTGCCCCTTCCTTCTTAGAAATAAGAGACTAGGCACCAGATTTCGCCTACGTCACTCCCGTAACAATGTCTCGAAGCAAACATTACTACCTCCACTTGGTTCACCGCCTATCATTACCACTTGCAAATCCACAACTACAGAGGTTAAACTGCCCATGTTTAAGGGTGCCCTTATTAACGCCAGATCCCTCACTGCACATGCACTAGACATAGCTGACCTTATCACCACATCTGACCTTGACTTCCTAGCTATATCCGAAACCTGGCTTCATGCTGCTTCTGGCCCATTACTAGCGCTGGCTCTACCGCCTGACTACGGCATCACACGATGTGACCGCCCCACTACCCACTCTAGAGGTGGGGGTGTAGCCTTCATCCACAAAAATGCGCTTGACCTAAGAGTGATACCTGATGCCAAACTGGCATCTGCTGAGCTGCTGTCAGTCAAATTAGCACTCGCCCCCAATCAAACGGCCACTGTGCACCTCATTTACAGACCTCCGGGTCCGGCACTGTCCTTTGCCAGTGAAATCTCCACCCTCCTTCTGGACAATACTAAAAACAAATCACAAACTATCGTCCTAGGCGACCTTAACTTAGGTCTTGGAGACCTAAAGGATCCTGTGGCAACTGACGTGGAGAACATACTAACTGATCTTGGCCTCACTTTGTACATCCAAGAACCTACCCATATCAAAGGTAGAATACTTGATTGGTTAGCTGGCTCCAATTGCAACATTAAGGTTCTTAGCAACACCCCTTGTTTATGGTCTGACCACCACGTCCTAACCTTTAACATTGAAGCATCCACACGCATCTCGACTCCAATAGCCCCAGCACTCCCGACTAGAAGCAAAAAAGATATAACTAAGGAGAAACTCCTCCCGCTGCTACTCCCAGCTCTTGATGCAGCCATCAACACCTGCCCTGACCCTACGTCCTTAGCAGACATGTACAACCAAACTATGCTAACGGCTATTGACTCCATAGCACCTATCAAACTTAGGAAGGCCAAATTACAAGCTCACCTTAACTCATGGTTCACCCCACAGTTAAGAACTCTCCGCAAAGCGAAACGCTGTGCTGAAAATCGATGGAAAAGCCATCCCTCTGACGAGCACAAAGATGGTTTCCTTCTTGCCTCACTCTCCTATAAAGATGCTATCATCACTGCAAAAAAGGAATCCCTCAACAACCGCATTATGCAAGCTGACTCGAACACTAAGGAACTTTTCAAAATCTTAAAAGAGCTTGAAACTCCAGTCGCCCCCCCCGACACCTGCTTGAAAGACAGCAAATGGTGTGCCAACATCCAAGCAGCCTTACTAAAGAATTTCCTCACTACAAATGAAAATTAAAGATAAACAGGACAACCTGAAGCGCAATAACCGTGCTCTCTCCCCTGCCAAGGCACCCACTCTAGTCACTACTAACACCACACCATTTACATTCTCACCGCTCGCCGTCGTCGAGGTAAACATAATTCTCAGAATTAAACCCTCCAACTGCCAAGGTGATCCATGCCCAGCCCCTATTATCAAGGACTCGGCGCATGAGTTGGCCCCATTCATCACTGCCTTCATTAGCTCGTCATTCAAAACTGGTATTGTCCCAGATAACCTGAAGGATGCTTGGGTGATCCCTTTGCTCAAAAAACCTTCCCTCGACCCAAGCATTCCTACTAATTTCCGACCCATCACAACAGTACCATTTCTGCTTAAGATTGTAGACCGTGCTGCGTACCTTCAGATTCAAAACTACCTGGAATCCAATAACATGCTAGGTCTACGACAATCTGGATTCCGCCCCAGACACGGGACGGAGACTGCGTTAATAGACCTCAAAACCCAAATCGAAGTCCTAAAGGATCAGGGTAAGCTAGCAATGCTACTACTTCTCGACCTCTCGGCCGCTTTTGATTTGGTTAATCACCAGATCCTTTGCAAGCACCTCCACACCGCTGCCAACTTCTCATCCTCCGCTGCAGCATGGATCAAATCCTTTTTGAGCAACAGATCCATGAGAGTCTTTGCCCCATCCGCAGCTGCCGACCCTTCCCCAATTCACTGCGGCGTACCTCAGGGCTCTTGTGTGTCACCCACACTCTATAACATCTTCACAAAACCACTCTTTGATGTGCTTGACTATCTGGGTGTCTCCTACACTAATTATGCGGATGACACCCAGATACTCATCCCCATTACTGGTGATTATCTGGCTGACACCAAGGTCCTTAATGATGTCTACCTGGTTATACAAGCCTGGATGGCCCAACACCAGCTATGCCTCAACGATGATAAGACAGAGCTTCTCATTTTGGGCACTGCACAACGCCTGAGCAGACTTGAACCTGCATACCAATCTTTCACTATAGATGGCAATAGCATTTGAGTTTCAAAAGACACTAAAACATTAGGGTTCTACCTTGACGCTACGCTATCATTAACCCGACAAACGAATGCTGTCAGATCTGCGTCAGCATACACATGCAAACTCATTGCAGCCTGCAGACCTTTCCTTACCACCTCCAACAGTGTCACACTAGCAAGAACCCTCATCATGGCTAAAATTGACTACTGCAGTGCTCTCTACCTAGGCACTAGTCAAGAGAACTTAAATAAACTCCAAACTACCCAACACAATGCCATTCGTGCCGCCTTAAACATCACTCGTAACCACCATATCTCAGAAACCAGATCAAAGTTAAAGTGGTCAAGCAAAGAATCTCACTCAAAGCACTCGCCATTACGCACAAATGTCTGGCCAACAAGGCCCCCATCTATCTCGGAAGTCGACTGTCGCGACACTCGACCTCCCGTCCACTAAGAACTGCCCAGTCCCATTGCTTAGCAATCCCTAGATTTAAACTGCAAAAAGCAGGAGGTTCAAGCTTCCCGGTCCTAGCGTCCAAGCTCTGGAATTCTCTCCCTGTTACTATCGGAGCGGAAGAGTCTTTTCACACTTTCAAAGCCAATACCAGATCCTGGCTTTTCGACCTGCCTTAAGTCCCACACAGCGCCTCTGTCTTACTCTCTCTGACCTGCTGACTGTTTACGTGTACTTAATGTCCTGTTCATATCATGTAATGTCATTCCTCTGTAAATTCATGCATCGTGACTCCTGTATCTATGCATTTCTGTAACCTTACAAATTGCGCCCTGATGCCCCCGGGCCTGCGGGTTATAAATAAAACAAATACAAATACAAACAGGAACTGATAATATAAGAATGGGCAACATTAGATCATTGCATGAATGGGGGTACTTGGAGACCATGGCCTAATATATTGCCTTACGACCTCGACATTCCGGGCTTCCTTGATACCAGGGTCTCGCTCCCAGGTGTCCCCCCCCCCCCCCCCCCCAGGTTTTCATCTACTGTTTACTTTCCCTGGTGTCTCATGATACGAACAGACGTGTTGCTTTTGGGAGAATCTACTGCTGTACAGGATTAGGGTTGTGCTGGGTGTTCTGGAATGGTCGATGAAAGGGATTTGGGGGGGGGGGTTGGGGCTAGTGGACCCTGGCCTGGTGGGGTGGGCGTTGAGAAGGTACAGGCAGTTTAGAGACGGATGGGCACTTGTGCTGGCGCCTGTTTCGGTCTCCTGCTTGGCTGTGAGCACATTCTGTAGAAGATATTAAACCTTTGCAACAGTAAATGGCTGGACTTCCATGAGAACAAGGCTTGCACAGAGTGAATCGGGGCTGGCAGTTGCTTGGGAGGGGGCGGGGGGGGCACTGTGAGCTGCAGAAGGATGATTTCTTTGGGGCCTGGTAACAAGACTGGGTCTGGGCTAATACAAGATGGCGTCTCCTTGTCAGAGCATACACTGTCATTTGTGCAACTGGTTATCTCGTGCCGATGAGTGCTGTGGGGGCGTCTCCTACTTTGCCCATATGTAGTTTATTTACTGTGATTGCTACGAGGGCGGGGTTAGGATCATCTCCTTCCCAACAAGTGCAGGAAGGTCAAAGGACAAGGTGAAAAATGTGCACCCTGGCCATTTGGATTATATGCAGTACTCTAAAGCATTATGCTGTAAAATGCAAAAGTGCATGCTTGGAAAAACTAAAAACCTGTTAGAATAATTTCTTATGCTTGTCAATCTGCTTAGAATAGCATGCTGTGCAGATACGACATCTAGTGGTAATCGCAGATTAGTGCATCTTGTTTTCGAAGTACAAAAAGGGACTGGGCGTGTCTGTGACACTATCCCTATTGTGACGTGTAGTGGACCCATGACCCTCCCACGTGGAGGTCCCCACCATACTTTCCGGTCACGTAATGCGTAGTGTGCCATGGAGATATTGCTATCATATTATGCAGACTACATTCAAGCTTTTGGCAAAGCTTTCTTTTCCACTGTTGACCTATACAGTCTGTAGACTTCCCCCTGGCTTCTCGATGACTGGCTGCAGCCTTCACCCTTTGGCCTTTCACAGTAGGAGTCATATTCTCGACATTCTTCAATGGAGAATGCCTTTTCTTGTCCTTCCCCATACTTTCCCTTGTCTGGCTGCTCTTTTCTTTAGATTTAATGATGCAGAGGACTCCATTAAAATATTTTTCCTGTAACGGGAATTTCCCTTTGAGGGACACATCAAGAGTGTAATAACTGTTTATCCTCTGACCATGACGAACAGCGTTGCAAGGCCTGTCGACTCCTTAAGCCTAAAATGCTTAAAGAACGGCACACTAAGAGATGTGCAGCCTACGCTATGCAGGCCAAATCATTTCTCCCACTGGCGCATTGGACGAACAATCCAGTATCCACGGCTCCAGTATACTTCAGGTACCCAAAAAGGATCCAACCATGCACCCTGTATTAGTTATACATCCTGCAAACAAGTACGTCAAGCCGCAAAGTTTAGGGATGACCACTCTGCAGGAGGTAATTCCACTGCTTAAGCACAGGGATTACATGGCAACCTTGGAAATTAAAGTTGCATACTTTCATATTTCAATGTTGCTTGCGCACAGAAAATAGAGGTTCAAATAGGAGACACTATCAATTCAAGGTCCTTCTCTTCGGCATTGCCTCTGCACTATGGGTTTCTACAAAGGTTCTGGCAGTGGCAACAGCTCACTTGCACAGACCTTCCGGTGTACCCTTTTTTTTAGATGGCTGGCTTAGAACAGGAGGCACACATCAGGTGTGTCTAGAGAACAGCCAAAATACTGTAGACCTACTCTTCCAGCTTTTGTTCTCAATCAATGAACAAATCAAGCCTTGTCCCCAGGCAAGTAAAACAATTTCTGGGAGCTCTAGTTCAGACTGCCCCCCCTGCCCCCCAACCGAGAGGGTCCAAAACATGTTCCAAATCCCTCAATAGGTAGCCACTCAGATAATGTATGGAAAGCCATGCGGCGGTTAGGAATGATGACTTTGTGCATCTTTCTGGTGCCACATGCCCGTCTGCACATGGGTCCAATGCAAGAGTGGCTCTTGAGCAAATGGGTGTCAAGCAAGTGGTCAGTGGAACAATGTAGTGGTTGTCTCAAAAGTCCTTATCCTTTCACTGGAGTGGTGGACAAGAGAAAACCTTACCAAAGGGAAATCATTTACCACCCCCGCCTAAAGGCCACTCGCCTCACCACAGGCTCATATGTCTAGATGGGGAGCACACCTCCACCAGACGGCGAACGGCATGTGGACACAATCTGTGGCAAACAAACGTATCAACCTGTTGGAACTTCTAGCGGTGTTCAAAGGCCCAAGGTTTCCAACAACTGCCTTGCCCCTACAAAATGGGGACACTACACCCATGCCTTCAAACTCTCAACTTGGTACCTTGGCTCTTGCGGTCATAGAGTTCAGACATCTTCAGCTGCCTCAAAGATGTAGGGACATTCTTAGAAGCACCGAAAAACCAAGTACTAGACACTGTTATTTCAATAAATGGTAACGCTTTGTCATTTGGTGTGGTATTCGTAACATCAACACAATGGACTGTTGGCCCACAGTCTTTTAAGATAACTTACCTCTTAGACTCGACTAGTTTTTAACTCGCCAAAGGTCCACTTTGCCACCCTCTTAAAAAAGCCATCTGCTGACCCCTTCTGCCCCGCTAACTATAGCCTTATCTCTACTACCCCCTTCCTGGGTGAAATGTTGGGGAAGTTGTTCCTGCCCCAACTGACCCTCCACACTGATCTTTTTGGTTGCCTCCATGACCACCAATCTGGATTCCAGGCATCCATAGGCACAAAACTGCTCTACTGTACACCTGTGAAACCATGCTCACAAATCTGGACACCTCACTTGCTGTTTTCATTCTCCTCGAGCTCTCCTCTTCCTTTGACGTGGTCAACTGTTCCATCCTCATAAAACGACTGACATCCTCTGCATCACTGACCTCTTTCCACACTAACCCCCTTCCCAGCAGCAAATTGGCCCTTTCTCCACCACCACCCTCTCTCTGTGACGTCCCCCATGGCTCTATCCTATTGCCATGGCTCTTCAATATCTTTCTCGCCCCTCTTGCTCATCTGATCTCCTCCTTTCATTTCCAGTGTTATGCCGCTGAAACTTCCATCTTCCTCCTCTCTCATCCCTGACTGTCTGCCATTCAGGCATGGTGTGCAGAAAATGATTCCTCTCAAAACCAGTAAGAGGGAGATCCTCCTCATCGGGACACCTTTCCCTCCCCTCTGGCCACCCTCTATGCTCACCATCTTGTGAGGCCAAAAACCTGTGTCTCTGCTCTCTTCTTCACCCCTCACATCATGGACCTTACAAAGAAGTCCCAGTTCTAGCTCCACCTCCTCACAGGCATTCTTCCTTTTCTCACCTTCCCCCCAGAAGCTCAATGTGTCAGAGCTCTGGTTCTCTTCAGGCTGGACTACTCCAACAGTCTTATCCGCCCTTCCTCCCTTCACTCCCTCCACCTTCAGGCTGGACTACTGCAACAGTCTTATCCGCCCTTCCTCCCTTCACTCCCTCCACCTTCAGGCTGGACTACTGCAACAGTCTGATTTCCCCCCCCCCTTCCTCCCTTCACCTAACCCAGAATAGGGCTGCAAGACTTATCCTTGGCCTTAAGCCAAGGGACCGTATCTCTCAAGCCCTAAAATCTCTCCACTGGCTCCGGGTGGCTACAAGGATCAAATTGAAGACCCTCCACCATCCACAAGGTTTTCTGGGACCAGGGACCATGCCATCTCCCAACTTTTCCCTCCCTTAATTATGCCCTGCTAGAGCCCTACACTCCAACTCTGACTGTCGAACGCTTCTCCAAGCAGAGAGTGGGGGGCAGGTCTCTCCTTGGCTGGTGCCTTCCTTTGGAACAGCCTCCCTGCCCCTCTCAGACTTGAGCCGGACCTCCTTTAGTTCTGTAAACTGCTCAAAACTCTGCTCTTCTCTACCCCTTTCCCTTCACTGCTAATCACCCAACTGCCGCTGTGATCGGTGGCTTGATCCTCATGAATCCTACAGGATCCCAGGCCCCTCATCAGTCTGTACACCCACCCCCCGCACTTATCCAGTGCACTTGCACCCCTGAAATCCACAAGGCCTATTAGGACCATGACTGAATATTTATTTTTATTTCCCCTGTTCCCTTCCCAATTAACCTTGTGGCACTTTGAAAAACAATTCTAATGAAGCGTCTTAGGCTCAATAAAATAAAATACCACCACCTTTCAAAGCAAGGTTTCCTGATGGAAAAATCCCTGTAATCAAGGTATTTATGGAAGGGATAAAAAGACTTCACCCCTCTGTTTCTTATGCAACTCCCTTCGTCCTCACTAAACGTAGGGGCCCTCCATTTGAGCCAATGCACCAGGCTAGTTTTGGGGGGTAGTCCCCTATAAGACTGCTTTTCTGGTAGCGATTACTTCCATTAGAAGGGTAAGTGAACTGCAAGCTCTCGATTCAAGACCCATTTAACATTCATAAGGACAAAGTGGTTTTGTGCACGCATCCACGCTTTGCACCTAAATTTCTCTACAAATTCCATGTTAACCAATATATAGAAATTCTTTCAAAATCCAACAGTGCAACCGACACCCAAAGGTAACCTGGCGCTAGGACTGAGATCATAAGAATCAGGAGATAAAAGAGGTTTTCAGAGCCTTCCTAAATTGTAAGTGAGCAGACACCGCACGGAGGGTAGCCAGGAAAGCATTCCACAAGATGACCGCTTTAACCGAGAAAGAACAGCCTCCAATTCTCACTCGACAGACTCAAGGGACAGCCTGAAGAGCGGTCTGCAGAGCGTAGTGCGGAAGCAAGAACAGAAGGTTAACATTTCTGCTGTAGATACTACGGGCCAGCAGCATTAAGGGTCCTGTGCACCAGGCAGATTTGAAGTCCACACGCCTTGCCACTGGCAACCAGTGAAGGATTGAGAACTGGCGAAATATGCTTGCGGTAGGGAGTACCAGTGGCAAGATGGGCAGCAGAATTTTGGAGAACCTGCAGACGCTGTATCAAATAGTCCGGTTGAGCCAAGTATAAAGAATTGCAAAAATCAATCCTGCTGAGATCAGGGAAGAAACCACTGGGGCTTGCAGGTAAAGAGGAATAAGTTGCAGAACCGTTCGAAGTATTTTCAATTGAAAATGACCAGCCTGACGGACCGACTAACCTGACAAGCCATAGAAAGAAAAGCGGATCGCTTAACCCCCACATTTTTAACCACCGGAACTGCAGCGGGAAAAGAGCCAAAAGAAGAGAGCCAAAAAGAGAGAGCGGTAGAGGAACCCACAACCATGACCTCGGTCTTGTCTCAATTCAATTTCAGCCAATTTTCGCTCCTCCGCAACCCACAGCCGCTAAGCAGTCTCGCAGCTGAGTGGCATGGGCTGGAAGAAGATCCAGCCAAACCATAATGAGTATCGGCATACGAGTAGCATCTAAAGCCGTGGGCATGGATCAGAGTGATTAGAGGCTGAATGTAGATATTAAAGAGTTGGAGACCAAGCCGATCCCTGAGGGACCCCACACATCAGAGCAGAGACCGCAAAGAGGAAGGGTTGGAGCAACAGCCACTGAGAGCGGTCAGAGAAAAGACGAACCATGAAAGAACAGGACCCGACATACCAGCAGCTGATAAACGACTGATCAAGATCGAGTGGTTAACAGTATCAAACGCGGTCAAAAGATCCACAGGATCAATGCAGCCACTCCACCATGACCAGCAATAAGAGTAAGATCATAAAGCACCGAGACCAGAGCCGTCTCGGTACCTGGTTCTCGGTCTAAAACCCGACTGAAAAGCATCGAGCAGGGACGTAGACTCTCAAACGCACCAGTAGTGGAGACAGTAGGGATTCAAGCAACCTCATGCAAAAAAGGCATAAGAGAAATGGTGCGCAAATTGGCAAGAACTGAAGAATCCAGAGCAGTTCTCTTTAGAAGGGGAATTACAGTAGCGCATTTTAGAACAGAAGGAACAATCCCAATAGAACAGGAGAGATTTGCAGCAGAGGTAATATGAGGCAGAATTAAGGGAAAAATATCTTTCACCATAGACAGCGGAAAGGCATCAGGAGGAGAAGCAGATTTCATTCTTGCAACTGCTGTGGTAAGTTCTGCAGCGGAAAAGAGTCCCACAGAGCAGCAGTGGATGGTATAGTACCCAGAGATAAACCAGAAGGGGGACCAGGCCCAACTTCCAAAGGATTACAGTAAGCCGAGATAAAATACCAGATTATCAATTTTACAAATAAAAAATTCCGCCAGGTAATCGCATCGTACTTGAGAAGGAGGTATAGAATCTCCAGAGGATTCTCTGGCCGACAGAGCGGACCACTGAAAAGCTCTTTAGGCTTTGCAATGGAATTTTCAATTTGAAAAGTATAGTATGTTTGTTTGGCTTGCTTGATAGCCAAATGACAGAGTTAATATCACAAAATGCAGTTCGGTCCCCAAAAAGGTAGGAGCGCAATTTATGTTTAAGGCAGAGAGTCTTCAGCTCCTCCCTGAAACACGACTCACACGGCCACATGCGAGCCTGGCCTTCCACCAGGGGAGCAAGCAGATTAGCCATGGTGATGACGATTTTAGATAGGGCACCAAA
The DNA here is from genome assembly GCF_040938575.1 of Ambystoma mexicanum. Taxonomy (NCBI): domain Eukaryota; kingdom Metazoa; phylum Chordata; class Amphibia; order Caudata; family Ambystomatidae; genus Ambystoma; species Ambystoma mexicanum. The sequence goes on along the minus strand of NC_090931.1, from coordinate 58,052,111 downwards.
ATCTAAAGGGGTACAGCACTGCAACTGGTATTAATATGCGCAGCAGTCCAAGAAGTGTCAACAGTATGCCAGTTTCATTTCTTAATCTTCTGTTCTTCAAAGACCTGAAGGGCGGTCCGAATAATCCAGTACAAAAGGTATGACCAAGTGATCAGACCAGGTGATGCGTAAGGGGGTGGAGACCGTCAGAATCATGTTTGGCAAATACTAAATCAAGCCGATTACCCAAGCTGTGAGTCGGCTCAGTAACAAACTGCAGCAGAGAAAGATCCTCCATTGCAGTGATAAGTTTAGACGTAATTTTATCCGAAGGGTCATTGCATTTATAGTTGGTCACCAGCACCAATCGGAACAGAGTATTGTAGCTGTAAAGACTCCACAAGATCCATAAAGAGATCAACAAAATTTGAATCCTAGCCAGCGGGGCGGTAGACTATCAGAACATGAACTGTCTTTGAAGCCGAGAGGGTCATGCGCACCAGAAGTACCTCAACCCAACAAAGAACAGGCAGTGGAATTCTGGTGGAAGCAAATATAGACTTCTAAATAAAAGCGACACCACTACTAGGGTGACAACCTACTCGATCTGACTTTTAAAATATTATAACCAGCGGGGAGCATGGCTACCACAGCTGGTCCAGAGGATGCAGAAAGCCAGGTTTCACTAACAAGCAGGCAGTCAGGCTTAAAATGAAATAGTAACCCAAAATCAGCAGTATGGGAAACCAAGGACCTAGCATTTATTATTAGCAATTTAAACGGTGTAAGTTAGGAGCTAACCCAGAAGCAAAAGAATCTGGTTTGTGAAAAAAGCCAGAGGGCCAGCAGGTATCGATAGGCACCAAGGCGATAAGTAGTCTGCTTTTTTAAGTGGCATTCTTCCAATCAGTGGGAGAATCCCGCCTGGACGGGCAGAAACCGGCTTGCCTTTGGCGCACAAAAGGCTCGTCTGCTGCGCTGCCGGGGGAAGCAGCACATAAATGCTGTTCAGTGAGGGGCCACGTGACCACAAGATGCGCGGCAACGGAAGAGACCTTAGGTCTACATGCACAGAAGAAATACTACGCTGAAGCACCTCACAATGCCGAGATAAGGCAATAAAGTAGCATTACAGCACAGGAAATGTGGGGAGTAGTGTTGGGCAGAATTGCCTGCAGTACCCTCGGACCACCACATACAATTAGGACTACAGGTGTAAGCAAAAACCAACCTTTGGTATAAGTCTGTTGTGGTAGCGAGCTGAGCAGCCAGGCTTATCTCAAGAGTGAATGTGAGCAGTACAAGAGTTTACACAGAGGTTTTACAATCACAGTGGTTCAAGTAGACACTTATACTCAAGGTTTCTTGGTAAAACACTTATTAATTTATTACACAATCATTTAGAAAACATTCACTAGAAGGAGGCAACTTAATATTATACACAAACACACTTCAATAGCAAACAAACAAGTTTATGAACAAATTAGGCTCCCTGAAATAGGAGCAAAATGGCATTTCAGTTACTTTCAAAGGGAGCAAAACGGCACAAGTTAGCAGAATAGATCACTAATACTTTCCTAGGCAGTGAAAATAGTTATAGTTCACTAGAGGACTCTATTCAGTTCAATAGGCATAGGCCAAAGTCAACGGACTAGTGTCTTGGATAAGAAAGAGTAGTTCTTTAAGTAAACGGTAAAGTCTTTGCCAAAGTTCTCAAAAGTAGTTTGTACGAAGAATCATATGTATGGTTACCAGCTGATGAGGCCACCAACTTTCACCGCGAGAGAAGCGTTTTCTCAATCTGGTTGGCACAGTACCTTTAGTATGAAGCAAAAAGATGCAGCTGAAGATGTTGGTTCCTGGCAGTTCCTGCAGATCTCACTGTTCCTGAGTCTGTCGTGGGGACAAGAGGAGGACGTCAGGGGACTCCTGCACTGCACAGGATCGTCGAACACGCTGACAAAATGGCGTCACTTAAGTTCGAGTAGCTGTTCTTCAAGCACACAAGCTGGTGTCTCCCCCCCGCCCCCCCCCTAGTTAATCCCAACCAGCTTCGAGCATGGTATCCAGGTGGCTTACGAGTTGATTGGTCCCACCAACTCAAAGGAAGAAGTCGTCCTTGAAGGGGCCTCTCTGAAAGGAGTTTTGGCGATTCGGACCTGCAGCATGGGTTCACCGGGCAAACCAACGGTCCAGGAGTTGCAGCAGCCATCCTCTTCCAGCTCGTCTCAGGTTCTTTCGTTCCAGTGGTTGACTCTGCTTTCCAGTCCAAGAGACTCTCCTTTTTTAAACAGTTTTCTTCCATTCATTCAGCCTAGCTGCCACTCGCTCAGCAGGGTGGCTGTCCTTGTCAGCCAGCCAATCACGCCAAGTGCATTTGGGTCTCCTAGAAGACTAAACACGGGGATTTATGGGCACCTCCCTCACTTCCTGACCACCACAGACACTCCGATGCCAGAGGCGGTTTTCAGTCCTGAAGCCCGCCAAAGGCACAAACAAAGGGACCAAACATGGTTTGGCACACAGACAAACTCTAGAAGGACCTTTCCAAAAAGAAACGGCGAAAAAAGACAGGGACTCCTTTAAACAAAGGGGCTTAAGGTGGCATGTTGTAAAACCTGTGCCGGTGTTCGCGGTCGGGAAAAATCATGGTCGTTTGTTCTAAAACCACTGCCACCAGCCATTTCGATAGAAAAGGGTAGCATTTGACTGCTACATGAGTTTTAGACACAGGGGATAGTAGGTAACCCCTCAGCACTCTATAATAAGATAGTCTTTTTAAATTCCTAGATCCAGGACACACTAAGTCAATTTAAACTTAAATTCTCAGGGAAACAGTTTATCCCAGAGAAGGTATTTAAACCATGGGACAGCCTAGAAGGCTTCCCTGTGTCACTGCACTGAGGGTGCTGTGACAAAAATAAAAAGATGTTTAAAACTCCATAACAAAAGAAGATAAACACAGAAAACAAACAATTTAAAAGTTCAAAGCCCCAAGTTTAGCAAAAGAGCTGGGGGTCTCTAAGGTAGAGAGGAATTAGCACATTTGAGAATTCTGCCCAACAAGCAGGGAATGTAGGTACACCATTATTAAAATAGCACTCGATTCAAACAAATATTAAAAATAAATTCTGCTGAAAGAAGTCTCCATACATTAGCGTTGGGAGAGCAGTGATGTACTACCGCAATAGAACAAAACCACTTTGGATGCCAGATCAGTTGTATAATTTTTTTTTTGTTTTCTGAGGCTTGTGGAATCTGCTTAGATCACATGCTGTGCATAGGCCGACATCTAGTGGAAGCTGCGGAGTATTAGTTTGTTTTTCGAAACTCGAAAATGGGCGTCGACGCAGGGCATGCCAGTAATACTATCCCTAGTGTGACGTCCACTGTACCCATGATCCCTCACGCGTCTAGGACCCTCAGATTGTTTTTTTCCGCCATGCTGGTCAGAAGCACTGAGCGGAGTTCCCTGACTTAGTCAGATTTTGCATATATTGTTATATATTTCCCCGTTTATTCCACCTATACGTCGAGTCTCCGAACATCGACACTCGACGCCGGATCGGAGAAAAGTCAACCGTCGAATTACAGCGACGGATTTGGGCCTCGGAAGGCCTCTGGCCTCGGCCCGGGCCTCGGAAGTCCTCTGGACTCGGCCCTGCAAGTAGGGAGAGTGGGGGTGGCACATATCCTACACTCTGATTAATATAGGTACATTACTTATATTCCTACACTCCCAACCCGCTGCCACAGGGTGCGTATGGAGGGTACCCCTTTTCAATTTTGCCGCAAGTATCCTTGGGTTGACAGACACGCCACGTGTAACCTCTGCTTGCCGAGGGACCACCCCGAGGCGAATTGCAGAGCGTGCACTCTGTTCAAACCGAAGACCCTTAAGGACCGTTCGACAAAGCGTTGGGCCCACCACACCAGGCGACAAGAGGCCATGGCCACTGAGGGTGCCTTCAGCGATGTCAGTGACGCCGTACTTTCGGACGGCGAGGGCAATGTGGCGTCGATGGACAGCCAAGCGCAAGCCCCCGACCTCGGAAGGTTGTCTGGCAGGGCAGCTATGGGGAAGACACCCGGCGACACAAGCGCTACCCACACCACTTCCAGCAAACAAAGGTCCAACCGAGACTCAACGTGCACGTCGAGTTCTCGGAAAGAGGCACGTAGAGAACGGTCCACCGAGTCCGTGTCCTGGGCGTTCGCGTTTGAGATCGCCTCATGACACTAGGCAACCCTCCACTGTTGATAAGAGTGCCTCGCTCCCCTTAGTGACTGAGGTTCGGTCGTCGGAGGACGACGCCGACCTCTACCCCCAGGCCGCACTCCAGGAGTCGGCGTCTGCAGGCAGCGCAAAGGCTGCTACCGAATCCCGTACACTCTCCCGAGACGGACTCTACCCCCGAATCTCGATGCCAGGCATCGAAAAGCTCTGATAGGGCCCAAAAATCAGGGAAACGCACTTCCACCCGCGGGGAGGGGGAAAACAACGAAGTAAGCAGTCCCAGCCTACTTCCACTCCTAAACTACATTCTACTCCACCTAAACAGACCAATAAGTCTCAGTCTCTGGTCCCTAATGCCCCTGTTCAAACCAGTAGGTCTAGTCAGGATAAAACAGGGAAAGCACTCCAGAATAGTTACTCAGTTCAAGGGAATGGTCCAGTGATGACATAGACAGAGTAATGTCAAGGATGTCGTCATTGGCAGATTTATATGCCAAAAACCCGGAACACTTTCTCTCTTGTACCCCAGAAGGGTCAACTCTCTCAGGCTCCAAGGATCCTATACCCCCAAGTAACAAGTCCCGGGGTGAAGCACCAACTCGGTCTTCAGACCCCTTCTATATACAGCCCTATTCTCAGTATCAGGAAGATCCATCCTTTGGTGAGGATCCAGACGTGGGCATGTTCGAAGAACAAACTGGGACGGGCTATTATGGGGATGATGAGGACCAGGAGGAGGAGGACGACCCAGCTACATAAAGGGTAGATTCCCTGGTAGAGAAAGAGCCAGCGGTTACCGACTCCCCTGTCGACAACCAGCCTCTCCTAAATGAGGTCCTGTCCAGAGCTGCACAGCACTTCCACATTGACACCCAAGGTGCTCAGGAAGAGAGGGACTTTGCAGAGGAATTGGTGGGAGAAAGGAGACCTGTTGCTCAGGCCATCCCTATCCTTAAGTCCATACAAAGGAGGATAGACCCTTCCCTTGTTAACCCCAATCTCACTAGGGCAGTAAACCCCAGAATTGAAAAGCTTTTCAGGGCTGCCCAATCTGACCCACTGTACATAAGGGGACATCTCAAACCGGACTCCCTGGTTGTTACAAACACGCGTAAGAGGGCGGGAACACCCTTGTCATCGTCCGAGGCTCCCCCCGACAAGGAGAGCAAGAAGATTTATGGCTTGGGCAGGAAAGTAGCCTCCACTTCCGCCTACCAGGGAAGGATTGCCAACTCCACCACCCTGCTGGCTAGTTACAACTGCCACCAGTGGGAAGAAGTCGCGGCTCTCATAGACTCCGCCCCAGAACCCTTAAAGAGCCAATTGGCACGAGTTTCAGCAGAGGGGAGAGCCGTGTCAGGTTGCATTTTAAAATCAACCTTTGATGCCGCGGATAACGCTGGCAGATTAATTGCTGAAAGCACGGTCATCAAGAGGCATGCTTGGCTACGGCAGTCTGGTTTCAAGGCCGAGACGCAAGCATCATTGATAAGCCGGTGGAGCCGGATCTATTGTTTGCAAAGGCGGTCGAGGACGTGCTGAAGAATGCCAAGGACGAGTACGAGACACTCGAGTCCCTAGGGCAACTAACCAACAAACCCCCCTAACCAGAGAGGGAATGGCAATTTTCGTCGGCCTCGCGGACAAAACTCCCAAAGAGGCTCAAATTATTCCTAAGGCCAGGGTACTCCATGGAACACTAACCAGCAGTCTACCCAGAGTTATGGCTGGGGTAACAAGAGGTGGTGGTAGGGGTAGAGGCAGTCACAATAAAGGAGGGGGCACGCCTCCACCAAAACAGTGACGCTCCGTTCAGGGTCCCTTCTCACGCATCCCCAGTAGGGTGACGCATTTCCATCTTCACCCAAGCTTTGGAAGGGATCACATCAGACAGATGGGTGCTGTCCAGTGTCCGCAGGATACTGCATAGAACTCCTAGAGCGTCCCCAAAACCACCCTCGGCGACAAAGAATACACTCCTTAGACCACCAGAAGATCCTACACGAAGAGATCGAAAATCTTCTCGCAAAGGACGCGATAGAACACGTCCCGGGACACCAGGTAAACAAGGTTATTTATTCAACTTACTTCCTTGCGCCAAAAAAAGATTTGACTTACGGCCTGCAAACAAGTATGTCAAGCCCCAAAAATTTCACATGGCTACTCTCCAAGAGGTAATTCCCCTGCTAAAAAAAGGGGATTACATGGCAACATTGGATATGAAAGATGCCTATTTTCATATTCCATGTTCCCAGCGCACAGAAAATATCTGCGCTTCAAGGTGGACAGTCAGCACTACCAGTTCAAGGTACTGCCCTTCGGAATAGCCTCGGCTCCAATGGTATTCACCAAGGTACTGGCGGCGGCGGCACACCTACGCAGGGAGGCAATCCCAGTGTACTCTTATCTGGACGACTGGCTCATCACGGGGGAGACCCCAGTAATTTGCAGGACAAACATTCAAAGAACTATGGACCTCTCCTTCGAATTGGGCTTCTCCATAAACGAGAAAAAATCAAGTCTGGTGCCCAGCACCACCAAGCAGTTCCTAGGAGCTGTTCTAAATACTCAAGAGGGGTTGGCTTTTCCTTCAGAGGAAAGAATTCGGAATATACCTCTGCAAATTCCGCAATATTAAACCGGTCGCCAGTTAACAGTACGCAAAGCAATGCGTTTGCTGGGCATGATGGCGTCATGTATTTACCTGGCCCCACGCGCGCCTGCGTCCCATGCAAGAATGGTTGGCGAAACTGTGGGCTCAGGCAAGTGGTCAGTGGGACGATCTAGTGGTCGTTTCGCCCAACACTTGTACAAAGCCTCCACTGGTGGACAAGAGACAATCTATCCAAGGGGAAACCCTTTTACGATCCCGAGATACAGGCGGTAGTCACGACGGACGCATGCCTGACAGGATGGGGAGCTCACCATCTCCACCACACAGCTCAGGGTCTCTGGTCTCACACAGTGGCCAAGAATCACATCAACCTGCTAGAGCTTCTGGCAGTTTTCAGAGCACTTCAAGCGTTCGAGCCCCACCTGCTGAACCTGTCGGTGCAGATCCGGATGGACAGCACGACAGCCATGTTCTACCTGAACAAGCAAGGAGGGACTCGTTCGCCAAATCTGTCCAGACTTGCCCAGAAAATTTGGATATGGGCACTCAGACGGAACATCTTTCTGTCATCTCAACATGTTCCAGGGGATCTCAATTCTCTAGCGGACGCTTTGAGAAAAGATCCCCTTCCGGAGGAACACAAATGTTGTCTACACAGAGAATTCGTAGAAGATCTCTTCTCTCAGTGGGGTTTCCCCACTATAGACCTATTCGCCACAAGCGAAAACACAGTGCCCAGGATTCGCATCCAGGTTTCCCCAACCAGACTCCCTGTGGAACGCCCTGTGGATGAACTGGTCAGGGATGTTTGCGTACACTTTTCCACCAACTCCTCATCAGGAAGGTGGTGAACAAGATGAACAGAGTCGATGACGCTCGTCCTAGTTGCTCCCATGTGGGCGAGACAACCGTGGTGTCCACACCTGTACGCAGACTCTCGGTGTGCGATCCCATCAAACTCCCGGGCTGGTACAATCTTTTGTCCCAGCACCAAGGTCAGAAGGTGCATCCTCTACCCAACTCCATGAACCTAGCAGCATGGCTCCTGAGGTCATAGTTTGGACATCTCAATTTACCACAGAGGTGTATGGACATCCTAAAAGAGTCTAGGAAACCGAACACGAGGCATTGCTACTTCGACAAATGGAAGAGATTTGTTTATTCTGGCACCAGATAACGAATCAACCCAGTTGATTGCACTCCTTCCTCAATCGTGACATACATGCTCCACCTGCTGGACGCAGGGTTGGTTTTCAACTCACTAAAGGTACACCTGGCAGCACTGTCAGCGTACACCACCTCACATAGCAAGGTGTCGTGGTGGAAGGTACCCGTGGTTAAAGCCTTCATGGAGGAAGTAAAGAGACTTCATCCTCCTATATCTAACCCACCACCAGGATGGAACCTGAACGTGGTGCTATCTAAATTCATGGGGCCCCCCATTCGAGCCCATGCATAAGACAAGTCTCAAACACCTGACATATAAGACTGCCTTTTTAGTAGCCATTACATCCATGAGAAGGGTCAGTGAAATTCAGGCTGTCAGTGCAGGATCCTTTCTTTACTATTCATAAGGATAAGGTGGTTTTACGGGCACACCCTAGGTTCTCACCTAAGTTTACTTCCAAATTCCATGTAAACCAGTCCATCGAGCTTCCGGCTTTCTTCCAAAACCCACAAAGCTCGGCTGAGGTTAAACTACACACCCTAGATGTGCATAGGGCGGTCCTTTACTACGTAAACAAGACCAGACCGCTTAGGAAAACAGATCAACTGTTTGTCTCCGTAGCCACAGGCAAAGAGGGAGATTGCGTCTCTAAGGGTGCCATCTTCAAGTGGATTGTCAACTGTATCCAGTTGTTACACTCTTTCTGACAAAACTTTGCCTTTTACGCCCAGAGCCCACTCGACAAGAGGCATTGGGGCCCCTCTGGCTTTCATTGCAAATGTTCCCCTTGACACCATTTGCAAAGCAGCTACTTGGAGCTCTATTCACACTTTTACTCAGCACTACTGCATTGACACCCATTCCAAGACAGATAGTGGGACAAGCGGTTCTAAGACATTTATTTGCTCATGACCCTTCTCAAATCCCACCTCCTTCTAACACTGCTCGCTAATCTATGCACAGCATGTGATCCAAGCAGATTCCACAAGCCTCAGAAGGGATGCATTACTCACCGTAATCGTATTTCTGATGCTTGTATCTGCTTAAATTCACATGCGACCCATCCTTCCTCCCCTCTGAGAGAAGGCGCATGGATGCTTGTAGTCTTATCTTATTTATCTGCTTGGATCATCTGTACTCGCGCTACTCCTCATGCTACCTCATGTCAGAATAAATACAATCTGAGGGTCCTAGACGCGTGCGGGATCATGGGTACAGTGAACGTCACACTAGGGATAGTATTACTGGCACGCCCTGTGTCGACACCCATTTTCGTGTTTCGAAAAACAAACTAATACTCCGCAGCTTCCACTAGATGTCGGCCTATGCACAGCATGTGAATCTAAGCAGATACAAGCAGCAGAAATACGATTACGGTGAGTAATGTATCCCATATATTAGATGCAATCCAGATGCGTTCCTCTTTCAAAGAGCAGTTTGCCTTTTTTTACACCTATAGCCCATTCTACTCAAGGCACAGGTGCTACTATATCTCTAATTGCGAATATTCCTCTTGATGCGATTTGCAAAGCAGCTACCTGGAGTTCTAGTCACACTTTATACAACCTCACTGCTTAGATGCACCTTCTAAGACTTGATTCTCAGGTGGTAAGATATCTCTCTGCTGCTTTTCCTTTAAACATTCCACCGCCATCTTCTGGTACTGCTTGCTAGTCTATGCACATCCTGTAATTCTAAGCAGATTTACAAGCATCAGAAGACATGCAATACTTATTGAAATCATATTTCTGTTGCTTGGATCTGCTTAGACTCGCACGCCCACCCTTCCTCCCCGCTTGGAGCTGAAGTAACATAGACCTCTTACACACTTCCTATCCTTCTGTACTCGCATATTTTTTTCAGGCTCTCAAGGCAGAATAAAAACTGGGGGGAAGGACCTTGACGCGTGAGGTATCATGGGAACACCGCACACTGCACAACACGTCATAGAAGGGGAAGTGTTAGACACTCCCAGGTTGATGTCCCTTTTTGAACTTCGAAAACAAGATACAATACTCCACAATTACCACTAGATGTCAGACTATGTGCACAGCATGTGAATCTAAGCAGATTCAAACCTGATCAGGAAAACACAAGGGGGGTGGTCCTGGCTGAAACAGTCAAAGCTGATTGCAAGTTATTGAAATGCAAATAAAATTTGTTATGTATCTAATCCTTTGTTATGGTACTTATTCGTATAAATCCAAAGGAAAGATGGAGAGGTACCAGGGAGAAAGAGTGTATACCACAAAACACTTAATTGATATACGACTGGGAGTCTTTATTATTTTTCTCCTCAGTCAAATGTTCATTATTAAACAAAGGTTGCATAGACCTGTAAATGATACAACCATTGCATTAAATTGCATAATACAAAATATTCATTATTTTATTATTAAACAAACAAAAGGTCGCATAGACCTGTAAATGATACAACCATTGCATTAAATTGCATAATACAAAATATTCATTATTTTATTATTAAACAAACAAAAGGTCGCATAGACCTATAAATGATACAACCATTGCATTAAATTGCATTATACAAAATATTCATTATTTCATATATTCAGACATGTAAACAGCAAAAACACATTGATGCATGGATCAATAGAGCATTTTTTGTTGCTCTAACACAAAACCTTGGATAGGTCTAACAAAAGCCAGGCTGGAGGGTGACCAAAGTAGATCGACGTCACTGACATAAATCAAAACCAATTGGAAAACAGGGACCTGTTAACCCCAAAGGGGGAAGTGTCCCAGGACGTTTCGGCTAGACAGTGGATCACAGCCTTCTTCATGGAGCCAAGGATTTGGAAACCCCTGTGAAAGAGGAAGAGGTGCTGTGGTTTTCAAACCTGATCAGGACATTTCGGGGGCCGTCAGTTCGGCATGGGCCAAATTTGCGCAGACGTTTCACTGCTGGAGCTAGTTCGGCGCAATTCTACTTCTTAACATTATTTTGAATACAATTTAAAAAGAAAGGATACAATTCAGGTTGGCGTGAACTCTGGTCTGAACTCTGGTCTGTAGTTCTGCGCGGCCGCACTGGTAACAGCAAGACCATACAGATCTTTTTTTATTTGCACCAGTTACATATATTAAGCGTAACTTGCCATTCTCGACCTTTGCTCATAGAAGTCACTGGTGCCTTTGAAAGTAATAAGATCTCGATAGCCTAGTGGTTAGTGCTTCAGTCTTGCAGCCCTGCTGGCCAGGGTTCGAGACAGCAAAAAGTGTGTATTTTTATTAAAAATAATGTATTCCTGTGCCCAAACATGCTAAGGCCAAAACATCTGTGCGCCAGACTAGTCGTGCCTAACAGGCCATGCCAAACCGACCCTGTGCCGAACTGGCCGCTCCAAAATGGAGTGTACCGAATACAAGCAACAGAAATATGATTGCAGTGAATAATGAATGTCATCTGCTGTCACCAGCCAGCATTGGGCACATCGTGACACAAATGTTACAAAAAAAGGACACAAATGGGTCCTGCCATATGTCACTGAAAGGTGATGTGTGCGTGACCTAAAAACAAAGGAATCTCAAAATTTAGATGGGTGAGCTAAGCAAGGAAAGTAAAGGAAAAAGGTTTACTTGCCCTCAAAAGTGGGGGAGTTCAATCCTAGCAAAAAGTTGAATGTGGATGTTTATTGATGTTGGTGATGGGAGATGAACCAGTCAAAAAGCAAGCTGCCCAAAGGGACCGGTCTTAAACTGCATGGCTGTTTTTAATATATGGTACTTGAAATGGCTTTATGCAGTTAACAATAGTGCACTTAAAAAAAATATGAAACCTAGTTCACTACCACCTGCCTGTTCCAGGCACATTAAAAAGCTGGAACTGATTTTGCTAAACAAGTGAAAGGGAACAATGTTATCCCTGTAGCACTCAGACTGGAAGGTGGTGCTTGCTACATTAAACCAAACCGTAAACACCACTGAGGGAAATGAAACCGTCCCCATGCACTGACAGCTTAACAGTACCGCCAACATAAATGAGCTGAGCATTCCAGTGAAGCGAAGACGCCGGGCAAGGGGTCAATACATAGGTGAAACTGCTGGGGTGTACATTGAAATGTATAGTGGGAAAATGCAAAAACCTCCGAGATGAAAAGGCTTGCAGAAAGGCATACAACTACATCCAAGTAGGACCTTTCTCTCGGAGTGGGTACCTTTTTATCATTTCACAAAAGATGTAACCATTTTGTTTTTCTGCAGGTGAAAAAGGAATGGGAAGAGGCAGACCAGCAGGCCAAGAACTTGCCAAAAGCAGGAAGACAGACACTCGCCCAGGTACCAGGGTTACAGTCCAGGGAAGGCATGATTTGCTTTGTACATCACTGAATAGACCTCTCTGAAACCCCTTTGGCTCCTTTTTCTTTCTGACCAATTAAACCCCCCTGGCCTTTGTGTGGGATGTTTAACTTTGTATGGCCATCGTTCTGTATATTGCCTGTTCAGTTCCAGGGAAAGCTAGACATCTGGCATCTGATGCCTTTTTGTACTCATTAGGTTGCACTCTCCAAAGTTACAGAAGCAAAACGTATGCCCCAGAGTTGTCCAAGAGTTCATGGAAAGACAATCGTTTCAAGTGCAGGAAGTTGCCTTGAATTCATGTGGATTGGCTTTCAGGATGTCTCGATTTGCAGCTTATTTTCCATGGAAAGACAGTGAGCAGGAATATCCTGTATGTTTGGTAGAAATGCCACTCTTTACTTGAGATAGCACCTTGTACTGTTTACTGGTTTTTTATTGGTTTTGCATGTTTTCACAGCAAGTGGAGCGCTTGCTTTGACATCTGTGCAGAGCCTGACGACGCAGGTTAAAATTCCGGTAGGGCCAAACTCAGCCTTTCATCCTTCCAAGGTCGAAAAATGAGCACCACACACTGCTCTGTCCTTATGACGCCTGAGGCAGGGTTACTCATGGTGGTGGTAACCTCCCTCTGTAGTCATGTGGCTAAGCTTGTGGTAGCTTTTGGATTTGTGTAAAACGGCCTCACTTCATGGAAACCATTTTACCTGAAATTCACAAAATGTTGTCTTTGGTTGCCTCAAAGACATAGGGGACGGGACGGGGGGAAGACGGTGGGAAGAATCACATGACCATATACTTAAAACAATCCTGACTGGCAAAGAGCTCTTCCTTGGTGCATGGTTTTTGGAGATCTGATGCCCTATAAGCTGATCACGGCTGTTTGAATAATGCTGGCTGTGGGATTTGGTGCAGTATTCAGTCATCGACTTTGAGGATTTGAAGCAGACCTCTTCACCCACTCACCTGGTCTACTGCTTCAATTCGGTTCACATACTTGAAGGCCCGAAGCGCTGCACTAGTATCCTTGATGCTTCAACGGATCAGACTATAAAGCACTGCCTCTCCAGAGACCAGAAGGAATGGACTACAATGCAGCACTCCTTCCCCAAATCCAGTGAGACAACTGGATCGCAGCTTCTGCATCAAGGCCTAGTCTCCATGAAGTGTTTGTCTGCATCACTGGACCCAGAAGCGGGAGGCCTTCTCCTGATGTCCCCCTCTGTATCCAAGACACTCGAAGGGCTTGGGCTGCCCTTTGTCCTAACCCCACCACCAAACTCGCCCGTCTGTGGCTGGCTTATAATGGGTATGACTTCACAAGCATCACTTTTATAATTGTTTACCACTGAGGGTCTTCTCAAGCCTACATCTGTGGCTCTCCCCCTGCGTAAGGTGCTTTTTCCTTCACAGTTCTCCTGGTTTTGTGTGCGTTGTACAAAAATAAAAGTGGTGTCGCTCTTCTTTTACTCTGGAGTTTAGGTGATATCCAGTGTTCTCTGTATCAAAGCGATAGAGGAAATGTCACTACTTGGTGGATTTAGAACAGACCAATTCAAAATAGAAGTAACTAGTTTGTGCAGTACTGTCAGGTTGGAGTGACATATTCTTTTACATACAGTATCATATACTCATTTACATTGGGTCAGGGGAGACACATATTTAGTATAGAAAGGTTTTGGGAAGTTATTATGGGTTATATTTTTAAACAGCCAATTTTGCCCTTAACCTTCATTGCAGTCTATGGAAAATGCCCCAAGCCAAGATGGAGGTTCTCAGTCTAAATTCTAATTGGCTGGAGATTGTTTATAGGGAGGACAGTGTACATTCTAAACTGCCTTTCATCGTCTTTGCCCAGCTGAGAGGTCGTGTGCTATGCTGCTCCTGCTTAACTTGTTCAGGGGTGTCAAGTTTCAAGCAGTCGAGCGGCATCTTTGAAAATATAACAGGAGTCGTGTATGGAGTTTGGTGGAGACACAGGACAGGAGTGAGAAATTTCCAATTTTCTGAGAAAAGAAGTTTTCACAAGATAAGTGACTTTCCATGTTTTGTTGAACTTTGTAAAAAGGTTATTAATTTAAAAGGATTGAAATCGCAAACCTGTATCTAAAAACTGAAGCGCGTACGTTTGTTTTGTTTCCTACGTATCATTTCAAACTAGCGCGTGATTTTTTCCGTTACCTTGAGCCTGCGCGTGAGAGAACGTTTGACTCGCGTTTACTGCTCATATACGTGAGGGGTTTTGCTACGTGAGTTCGCGTGTGTAGTTTATTACGCGTATCTGCAAGAACAAATCTATGTGGAGCTTCCGCGCGAGCGCTCAGAAGTGTCACGTGATAAAATGAAAGCACGTGTGCGGTTTTCCCCGCGATTTGGTTTTTGCGCGTGTGCGTTTTTCCCCGCGATTTGGTTTTTGCGCGTGTGCGTTTTTCCCCGCGATTTGGTTTTTGCGCATGTGCGTATTTTTTCGCGTCTTGGACTTTAGCGCGTGTGCGTCTTACCCGCTATTTGGATTTTCAGCGCGTGTGCGTATTTCCTGCGACTTGGATTAAAGCGCGTGTTTTATCCCGCGGTTTGGATTTTCAGCGCGTATGCGTTTTACCCGCGGTTTGGTTTTTTAGCACGTGCGCTGAATTTTTCCACAAATATTTCATCGCAAGTTTTAAATTTGTTCCAGAGTAAAAGACACTCTAAAAAGAAAATATAAAAATAAATACAGGAACTTAAAAGAACTTCCTTAAACCTATTTAAAGAACTTTAGACTTTGTTCAAGATTCTTGAGGTTGAGAAGACGAACTACAAAGTTAAATATTACATTCATGGACCTGCTGAGAAGGCTGAATGATCTTTAAGATTCTGGTCAACAAGTAAGGAAGTCTTGTCTGCTTATCACTTCTCTGGGCATACTGAAGAGAAGTACCAGGGTATGGTTTTTTTTGGACTATTTTGGTAAAGGATATAGAGTTTTAAGGCTAGTATAGTAACCCATTGAGTAATGAGGTGTATTATGTTTGTTTTTAACTACAGGTGAAGAACCAGCTAGTTGATAGCTTCCAGCCTGGTGTTTGTTAATTTGTCCCTTCCCCCTTTCCCCTGGAAGTGAGGTAAACTGAGCGGTTATATATATTATCAGCTCAGAGTGCCACATTTTGGGTGGATTGTCGGGGATTCAGCAGCTTCCGCAGACACCAGGATCTCAGCCTGACAAGTTCCCATTTATGCTGATAATGTTTGTGTACAGAGTTCTTCTCTGCAACGGAAGTCTTTGTTAGCCTTGCGATTCATCACAATACGTAGAGCTAAAAGTCAAATGACCATTAATTTAGACTTCCTCGGGCCTGTATTATTGCCCAGTTGCCCAAAACAATACATGAAGGCTTCAGAGAGGATGAAACTAGAACTACAGTAAACTTTACCTAAAGCTTCCAAGACTTGAACATTTAAGCAGTGGTTGCTTTCCTGATCTATTGCTTGAAAAAATACACTGATCAGTTGTTGTTAGTGTTCAGTGTACATGTTGCCATTGCAGAAGTGAAAGCGACACCTTTAAAATGTGATATACAATTATGGGTAGGTAGAGAAATGGGGGTTCTTAGTCCAGAGTTCAGTGAACCCGAAGGATCCAGTAAAATGTCCTTGGGGCAGGTATGTACCCCAGAGGCACTTGAAGGTGCGTTCCAGTGTCAGTTGATAAGATCTAATGGTGAGAGTTAAAATCTCATCCACGCTGACTGAGGGAAGTACAGATCTACCCACTGCTGTGACAAACCCTAGGGAAGAGTTCCAAAGGATGGAAGATTGACCCCAAGAGAAGTTGCAGAACAGGAGGACCCATGCCTAAACCCCCCCCCACCCCCCATATCCCCTTCACCCGGATCCAGTGCAAGTATGGGGAATCAAGTATTCGGATAGACATGTAAACTCAAGGTTTCTTAGTAAAACATTCACCAAAAGGAGGCAATCCATATCACGTGAAAATATACTACAGTACTTCACAGTAACTGGTTCTAAAACATTTACACTACTTTGAAGTAAGACCAAATGGCATTCAGAGAAATTGAAGTAGGAGCAAAAAGGCATAAGTTAATAAAATGAATATTAGAGTACTCTTAAACAGTGCAAATAGTTTGAGTTCACCAGAGGAGTTGATTCAATGCAGTAGTTCGGCCAAAGTCAATGGACTAATGTCTTGTATATGTAAAAAGGTTGGTTCTGGTATTTAAACGGAAAAGTCTTTGCAACGGTTCTCGGAAGTAGTTTACAGAAGAAAGGTTCATATGTCTGGTCACAAGCTGACTAGGCCTGCAAGTTGCCAAAGTTGTACGCACTTAGAGGTAAGTTCTCTTGGTCGGGTTTTCACAGTACCTTATATTGATGAATAAGAAGACTTCTTTTCCTGGCAGATCTCGCAAGATGCAGCTGAAGACTTCTGTTCCTGGCAGATCTCGCATCAGACGTGGGGACAAGAGGGACGATATCGGGGGGGGGGGGGGGGGGCTTGCGAGGGGGGGGGGGGGCTTGCGAGACTCCTGCACGGGGACTGGTCACAAAACTGGCAAATCTTCGATTCCGGTATCTGTCTTGAAGTGCACAAGCTGGTGTCCTCCATGGTTAATCCTAGCCAGCTCCGAGAATGGTATCCTGGTGGCTTTCGAGTTGATTGGTCCTACCAACTCAAAGGAAGAAGTCCTTGAAGGGTTTCTCTGTCGAGGTAAACTTGGTGATTCGGGCTGCAGCAAGGCTCCACCGGGCGAACCAACAGTCCAGTAGTTGCAGCAGCAGTCTTTTTCCAGCTCATCTTCGGTTCTTTCGTTCCAGTGGTCCACACTGCTTTCCAGTCCTAGACTCGCCTTTTAAACAGTTTTCTCCCATTCATTCCAGCCTAGCTGCCACTCACCGAGCAGGGTGGCTGTCCTTGCTGGACAGTCAATCACGCTGGAGTGCATTAAGCACGGAGTTTCGGGCACCTCCCTCACTTCCTGCCCACCCCAGACGCTCTGGCGCCAGAGGCAGCCTTCAGTCCTGAAGTCCGCCAAAGGCGTAGAAACAGTGACCGAGCTTAGTTTGGCGCACAGAGGCAAACTTTAGAAGGACCTTTCCAAAAAGAAAGGACAAAGACTGGGACCTGTTTAAACAAAGGGGGCTCACACAATCTTGAAAAAACATGGCTCCCGCAGTGTTTAGCTACCAGTGTTCGCGGTTGGGAAAAATCATGGTAGTTCGTTGTAAAACCACTGCCACCAGCCATTTTGATAGGAAGGGGTAGCATTTGACTGCTACATGAGTTTCTAGACCTGGGGAGATACTGGGTAACCCCTCCAGCACTCTTTTGGAAGACAGTGTGCGCTGGGACTAGGAATTTAAAGACTAGTAAAGTCAATTTAACCGTACATTCTCTGGGAAACAGTAGTTCTTACCAGAGAAGGTATTTAAACCTTGGACAGCCTCAAAAGCTTCCCTGTGTCACTGCACTGAGGGTGCTGTGTGACACACATGAAAAGATGGTGCCTATGGTGGGGGAAAAAGGCTCACTCTTTCCAGGTAAAAAATCAAGTCCTCAAAATCCAGCAAAGTTGCTGGGGGTCTCTAAGGTGAAGGGAATTGGCACATTTATGAGAATTTCTCCGAACCACCATCCGAAGGTGGTGGGCTTGACTAGAGGATGCGGGCAGTGTGGAGGCTCAGGAGGATGGAGTAGATTCCTCCATTTTCTTAAGTTCGCTTTCTCAGGAAGTTTTTATAAAGTCAACCTATGGTAGGACTGTTTAAAACGGTCCTCATGGTATACATACCCCCATTTTCTAATATAAGGCTGCACCACTCAAAGTGCTGGTAGTATGACAGAGCAGCCAGGCTTATCTTAGGAGGGAGATGTGAGCTATAGGTCAGTACAGAGAACCTGGAATATACATGGTCCGAGGAAAAAAACATAAACCCTTGGAGTTATAATCAAAGATTATTTTATATATTAAGGCACAGATGCAGTTTCAGATCAGTAATAACTCCACAACATACTTATTTGGTCAATGAATGCAATTCATAGGTAAGTAAAACCACTGCTATAGTAACAACAAATTCTGTTGTAGGAATAAAACTTATGAATGTCACCAACAATAGCATGTAAGCAGTTTTTAAGACGTGTAATACTTTTCAATGGTCTAAAGGCTTTAGCCGTCCATCCTTATCTAGGTATGAGTTCTTCAATGTCTGAATGGAAAGCAAATAAGGCACAGCTGTAGAAAAGGCAAAGTTCCAGAGGATTCTACAGTTGCAAGTAATTAGCAAGCTTTTGTTGCAAAAAAAAAGGTTCAGGCACTTCGGAGAAGATTCGCTGAATGCGTGCAAGGGTTGGGCCTGGGCGAGTGTATGGGCAGACACCCAAACAATGGATTCGGCACTCCAACAGCAAAGAGTAACAGGATGACTCAAGGTCAGTATATCCACGAGTCCCACAGTACATTAGGAGTGATGATGAAAATGCAGCTGGATGCCTTCACGATGCAGCAGCGGTGGCCCCAGCTTCCTGTGCCTTGGTCATGGTGATAAAAGAAGGGACTCTGGGAGGCATTTCACAGCTGCAGTCGAGCTGTGGGACTCGCAGCAAAGAATTCTTCGTGCTCTGATGCCGATCTGTGGTTTTCAGACACCAGGGGAGAACATTTGCAGCCCGATCAATTCTTCTCACTTGCTCTGGCTTGTTTCTGAAGGTCCAGAAGGAGTCCACCAAAGTTTCTGAGAATTTGTTCATGGCAAGACGATCCATTGCAAAGTGGTTGCAGGTCCCAGGGTATTAGCGGTTTGCAGCCCAGGAAGGTTGCAGCATTTTAAATGATTGCTTAAATTGAAGGTTGTCCTGGGACAGTTTATGGCCACCAGTCCAAGGGAGCCCATTTGCCTCTCCCCCGAGGGATATGGGGGACAGACACAGCGACGACAGATGGTGGAATCTCTCCGCCCAAAGGGCTTCTCCACTGGACGAAGTGGGCTCCTTCCACTCCATGATCACTCGTGCGTCGGAACGCTTCCAGCTCACCCTGGAAGTGGACTTCCTGTATCGGCGCCGGGAGGCGAAAAGGAAGGCCATTCTGTGGGTTCCACTCCTGGACGACATCTGGGATGAGGGGCTGGTGCTTCCGAAGAACCCCGGCAAAAGAGAGACGTCTAGAAAAATACTGGGTGCCGGAGTCTGTGGTCACAACCATCGCCGGACTCGTGGTCTCGGTAGCTGCTCGGAAGAGGTCTTCCAACCCGTTGTCCTCCATCTCTGGTATCCCTCTCCCCAGGACAGCGAGGGGAAGAAATAGGACGCCGTGGGTAGGAAGGTCATCGACTCGGCAGTGGCAACTGTCAAGGCGGCCAATGCTTTAGCGATCCTGGCCAGGTACGACCGGGAGCTATGGTATACGATGGCGCCAGTCGGGTCGAGGCAATGGAGGTTTCCGCCAGATGGGAAACAGGGTTTGCCTCCGTCGTGGCTGGCTGAAGGCCACCAACTTTAGACCAGCAGTCCAGACAAGGGTCCTGTACATGCCGTTCGCCGGAGACCACCTTTTTGGCAAGGACTTCAATGAATCTCTTCAGGCCATCAAGACGATACAGAGACTTCCTTTCATTCCTCAGGAGAGAAGTCGGGCAGAGTTTCGTCCTCTTACCCCCAACCCTCCCATTCCACAACCCAGGAAGCCTACAGGGGTCGTTCAAGGCCTTCGGAGGTGGCCGCCGTCGTCGGGGTTCCCAGGGCGGCCAAGCATGACTGAACCGGGCCAAGAGTCCGGCAAAATGTTCTGACGGGTCTCACAGGTGGAAGAGATTTGGCATAAAAATAAACTCTTCCGAACATGCTTTATTTAAATAAGAAAACTGCCACACTTTCCCTAAACTATGGTCTTCGCTCACGAACAAACCTAAATGGGGTGCTAGTCTGTCAATTGTGAAGTCCAAAGGTAATAGTTGGTCCTCCGTCCAAGTCTTAGCTACTCTGACCCTACCACTATTACTAAACGACTAAAGTCCAAGAGAATGACCCTCTTCACCTGGGGTGCTTTATCAGCAAATCTCTATCAATAGTGACTCTTTAGATAGTTATTTGCCATCACTTATATCAGTAACTCCCTTATGGGATTCTTACAATGCTTTTGGCCTTTCTTCTCTTGTCTTTGAAAAATCCTCTTTAAAGGCGCTCCTTTTAATAGTTTTTCACTGACTGTTATTGTATACACTGGAGTTTCTTTGCATCTGACATCCAATTTGTTTTGAGTAGTATATATTTTCCTTCTCATGTCTGTCCTCTAATCATTTGGCTCTTCACCAGGACGAATATGGTGTACCCAATGATTCCCCACACTTTTTGTTACTCGGCTGCTCACTGGGATGAGTATGATTGACGCAGTGATCTTCCTTAATCTCCTGGATACTTTGCTTCTTACTGAGACCAATATAATAATGGTTATATTCTCTACCTTCCCCAGGTCTCCTACTCTCGCTGGTATCTCTGTGGTGTTGGGACTGTTTCCGGTTCCGTAGTTTGTATCATTGATGCTTGTGTCAGGACGGCAGCTTCAGCTGCCTGTCTCGCTTCCCGACACACTCCTGTCACTTCATACACTTTGTGGTCAGGAAAGGGTTCTCCTGTACTTCCCCTCACTTGCTTGGTCTGGGTTTTCTCACTTTGGTGGCGCAACTCGGGCACTGTGGTGTTCAGGCTTCCTCCCTGTGTAGGAAGCTGCCCGTTCTTTTCTCGCTTCGCTGCCACAGCAGCTTTGAACGTCCCAGGCTTCTCCGCCTCCAATAGTTATGACGCTACGCCGGGGCTTCCCCTGCGTTTCAGTCTGTCTTTTGTGTTGGACTGGTGCTCATTATTCCTTTTTGGTTTTCTTAGTCACAGGAACAAACCTGTACTTTTTCCTCAGGTGGAATTATCACCGTAGCAAATCCATAGTGGTGATTCTTGTGTTCTTTCAGCAGGCTTCACTAGCTTTGGCTGTTAAGTTTTGGGCAGCAAGTTACTCATTGGAACGAGTCTTTGTCCCACGTCGGGAGTCTCTTCTGGTGACGTACCGCTTGCCTCTCCCCCTACGGAGGTTATCGCGTAGCTGACTAGCCTTATGTGGAAAGGCTTCCACATGGGAGAAGTGACGGAATCCTGTGATTCGTCACAGCAGTCAGCTGGAGTCTTCAAGAAATCCAGACGTGAATTCTAGCAGCAAAAAACCAAACCTTGTTAAGGCCAAGCCACTGCAATTGGCAAGTATTTCCAATGAGGGTTTTAAAAACGTCGGTAATACTTCAGCAGACTTGCTATCTCAAGATCCAGGAACAGAGCATTAAGAGTTTGGGGCAGGGCAAAACCTAAATAACCCTGTGAAAGGGGCTTTGCCAAAAGCCAGCCAATCTCAAGTGGTTGGATGCAGAGTGTCAGATGACCAACCATTCTGGTTGGTCGCTGGGACTGCCACCCATCCAAAGCGCCCCCCTCTACACATAGAGGGCTAGTCCAGGGGCCTATACTGGCCTAAACCAGTTGGGACCAATATGGAGGCTGTTGAGGATGGGTTCACAAAGAGGCACATATGGTCAGAATTGCCAATTGGAGCCTACCTTGTTCATTCACAAGACCATGGAAAGCTGTAGATGACAAAATGGCTGGGAGCAGGATGGAAAAAAATTGAAGTTGGCACCCCAGTGGTTAGAAAAAAGATGCATCTGACTAACAATACTTTAGCAGGCACCCTTGGGGAAACCAGAATTAAAGCACAGCCATTACCTATTCCCTAAAACAACACAGGTGACCAAATCTAGAGTGAAATGGGGTGCCTGAGTGGGGCACATTGGGGGATGACCAAATACCATATACATTATGTAAGGTATAAAGGGAGGTAATGGCAAGGGGACTTCATGAGATTCCTCTGGCCACCAAAAGGATTTAGGAACTAAAGACTGGGAAAAGCAAAAGGTTGACTGGCCCCAAAGTGGTGATTGAATCCTCAAAATATGCCAGAAATCCTAACACCCGCCTTGGTTTGTCAACTCTTTTGATTCCCTGGTGTGAGGCTTGACCAAGGATTAAAATCTGTAAAATGTGCCCCAGGATACCTTTTGGCGTCTCGTGGAGCGTACACCATGTACCCTGGTACTGTCTAGTGCTCTTTTTTTTGTGCCTCCACTGCAATCCATGACAGTGTATTTGTGCCAGTCCTATGCCACATGTGTCTGTGCAAATTGTGGTTAGCTGGTGTCCCTGCATCCACCTTGAAGTCTGGTAGCCATGGAGTAGCATTGCTTGACAGAGAAGAGCCTTATGTTAATGTCCTGGCGGTGTTCGGAACCAGAGTAACAAAGCATCTCACCAGATAAGATTGGAATGAATCCCAGCCTACAGCCCACCAAGTTCAGAGGCAGCTTCTAAAAGATAATTGATGGCCTCTTGGCATCTGAAGCAGATTCCCCTCACATTTCATACAACTGGTGATTTACATTTCGTCTCCTTTCCACCACCTACACTTTTTAAATACGAACCACCAATTTGGTTTCTTACGCAATAGATGCAATGTTCCTCCACTTTTCAATGGCAATATTGTAACATCAATACAGGCCTTGGCTGGCTTAAGGTAAACCAGCAAAAACACACTAAATGACTACAGGGGCCCACCACTAGCCTCTGAGGAAGATGTCTGAGTTGAGGTAAGTAACAAAAGTCAGGTCTGACACCTCGGAATACAAACTTTGCTGCCATAGTCCTGAATAGTCAGTCAAAAGGAAAGTGCAGTTACATTATTTGACTGTGTTGGTGCAGAATAAATCAAGGATGTCTGTGGTGTGTGCAGATCAGGATAAAATGGATGGGGGTGGGGGAGGAAGTAGAGGGAGGGTAACAATACAAGGTATGAAAGTAGGGCAACTGTTCCCGATAGGTCTCTAGACTTGTGAATCTTGCTCACACCCCTGGGCACTGTGCTCTGTGATGGAGGCCCAGTGGTTGGTGCAAAGGTTGGTTCTCCAGCATGGAGTCTTGCATGGATTCACATGCCCATGAATATTCCCCGTCAGGCTGGGAATCCTCGGGAGGGTGGGGGACGAAAGCCTGTTTAGCTTTAAACTAAAACTGCTGATATCCTCTATAGCCCTTCAGTGTCCTTTGGGTCATACTGCCCCAGCCAATGACATTGTCCTAAGCTCCACCGCTGGTTGCCATCTACAGATTTTACTGCATGTTTCTATTATTTGGAGTCCTTGTGCTTCGCTCCTTGGAAATAGTTAGGTTTAGCTTTTTTAAAATTTATTTATTTTTTTTGAAGTGGTCTTCCATCTCAATCAAGTCACATGGCAACTACAGGCAGCAGGGACCTGTTGTCTGCGAAGATCTCCAATCTACCGTCGAATCTTCAGCCTGTGCCGACACAGGCTTGCACCTACACCTCTACCATTGTGGATGCCACAAAGAAGTCTCTTCAGGTTCTGTTAAGCTGTGGCCTGAAGAATATCTTCAAGAGTCGGCACCAAGTGCATTTATTATCTCAACCACAACGCAAATGGATGCTCAATCTGTTAATCTATTTCGTGGAAGACATCCAGAGGTGTTGAGGGCATGGATTGTAAAAGGTAAGGTCTCTGACATGGCTTCTCGGTGTAGTCTTGCCTATTTTAGGGGCAGGCAAGACCCCTGAGCTTACTTCCTCTAATAAGAGGTTGAGGTCCTTTGAGGATGCTTCCCAGGTGGATCCAAAAGAAGGCGAAGTCCCATGCTCTAACTTCCCTGTCAACAGTCTCTGCCACTGCAGGACTCTGCTTTGAAAAGGGTTGTTCACCGTTGCCTCCCGGCTGGTTGGTTATCTCCATCCGCAAGGAAATCGCTGGCCTAGTCATCCAAGCACAGCTTGTTGTCGAAGACGTTAGTCAGCTAAGGACCTGTCTCCGGTTGCACCGTCTACACCCTCGTCGACATGAGCCTCATCAACTACCACTTCATCCAGACTTTGATCCTGCAAGTCAAGTCTTCCCTTCAACGGCTGCTACTCCGAAGGGCTTGTCCAATACCATCACCTTTCATTCTTCAGTCACCACGTGCAGGGTATCTCTGCCTCCTAGACCTGAGATCAGCGGTTCCAATGACCATCCCGTCTGACTGCCCTATTCCTGCTCCACAGGCTCCAAGTCACCTCCTTTCCAAAGGGCTCTGATCTGGCGAGACCTAGCTCTGGAATTCCTGCCCAGGCCCACCAACGCTGTCCCACTCTTTACTCTGGCTCCTCTGGAATCCCCCAGAGAGCCCCCAGCCATCTACACCAGTTCTGGAGAGCACTTACCAGAACATTTGTATTTGGATCAGGAAGGGGGGCCATAGGGAACTTGACGCATGGGTCTTCCCAGCCGTTTATCCCTCCAAGGAGCTCAGCTCAGTGCCTGCTCCTGCTGTACCGGCATCAAGAGACCTGTCCTTGGACAGCCTAACCACCCTGCAAACCCTGGTGACAGAAATTCAACACACCGTTCTTGCTCTGGTCGTAAGTCCTCAAAGCCCTCTCGACATAAGCCGAGACTGCCTCACAAGGTCCCTGCTACACCTTGGCCTGCACCACCAGCGCTGCCTACTGTGGTGGAGCCAGTTCAAACTGGCACGGACATGGACACTACAGGTACTCGTGCAGATGAGTTTGATGACTAAGTTCCCAGGGATGGGGAACATCTGGGTGTCGATGAGCCCGCCAAAGCCTCTTTTCCCCCCCCCCCAAGATGAAATTGGCTCTTTCCACTCCATTTCGAAAGCTGCCAAATACTTCAATCTGGTGCCAGAAGAGAAGAGTCGGTGGGCGTCCTCCAAGAAGACTATCGTATTGGTCCCTTTGTTGGATGACAAAGGGGAGGATGGCTTGGTGCCCATGAAGGCTCCTAATACCAAGCCTGCTAAGGATGACCGGTTGGAGAAGAAATTGTGTTCCAAACTCTAAGCCCTAGGTGCCTCAGGTCTCTTCTCTAGACTCGGTGGTATCAGGCACCACAAGAGAGGTCCTCCAACCCCCCCCCCCTTTCATCCATTGTGCCTCCACACCAGGAGAGCCAGAAGTTTGATGCTGCAGGGAAGCGGATCATCGCCACTGCAGCTTCCACCATCAAGGCCGCCAACGCCTTTGCCATCCTAGCAATGGTGGTTAGTTTGTCTACACCTCACTCGGAGAGCTCCCTTTCAGATCCCTCCGTACCAGGCTACACTCACGACCCATGCCTCTCTGGAAGGTTGGGGAGCTCCCACACAGGACCTTCTCGTGCCAGAGGTCCCTGATTCCCGGAAGAAAAGGAGTTGCACATACATGTCTTGGCACTGCGGGCGGTCTTGGTCATTCCAGCCTCCGCTCCAGGGGAATGTGCTGCTAGTCTTCACCATATTTTACATCGGGAAACTGGACGGGACACCCTCCCAAGCTCTCTCCCTGGAGGACCAGTCTCTATGGCACTGGGCCATTCTTCAGCGCATGTTTCTTGCCCCTTTTCACCTAGAAGGCATCAAGAAATCCATTGCAGACTCTCAGCAGGGAGCTGCGATCCAGGCACGAATGAGCTTCAGCAAGTGTTGTGCATCTTCAGCGAATGGGGTCTTCCTCAAATCGACTTCTTCATGACAGCTGCCAACTCCAAATGTCAGAGGTTTGCCAGAAGATATCCTCAGTTGGGTGGGGTCTCTTCCTATACACATTCCCTCCAAATCTGCTTCTATGTGCCTTCAACCCACTCTGATGTTGCCACTGCAGGATCATCCTCATTGCACCGGTGTGGCCAACGCAAATCTGGTACTCTGACCTTCTTCATCTGTCAGTGGTTCTGGCTACCCAACTGCCTCCACTTTCGAACACCTCCAGAGAAGGTTCAATCCTGCACCATGACCCAGCATAGTTGAACTTTGCAGCCTGGCTTCTGTTGGGAGTCCTCAAGTTGGGGAGTCAAGTTGCTCAGCAAGCTAATTTCGTTTTTTTCAAACTATTTTTGAAATAGACTTTTTTAAATTTTGCTTCTTCGACGGATAGACCGGCAACGGTGCACCGCTACCGGTGAAGATCTTCATCCATCTTCGGATCATTGACGTTTCAAGAAGGCCTGGCCTTGGGCCCTACTTTGCGCTCTTTCATCATGGCTGAGAAGGAAGGCTGCAGCCTCTTCAAACTGCACAAAGTTTAAGAAATGTTTTCGTAGAACATAAACATCATAAATGCTTGTACTGTCTGCATCCGGACCACAATGGCAAGATGTGCTGTGGGTTCTCGAAGAAAGCCAAGAAAGACTGCTACAGCAGACTGTCGCTCAAGTCGGGCAAGGTCTCTTGACGCAGCCTCTGGGCAGGGTCAAGCCTCATCCAGGACTGTGCGGTCCATGGAGCGTTCTACCTCCGCGAGGAGGTCTAGATCCTTTGAGGACGCCCCATGTGCGGGGTCCAAGTGAAGGCCAAGCTCTGTGACGCTGGGTTCGCCGCTAATGGGAGTCCCAAGTTGGGTAAAAGGCATTAGCCAGCAACGTCCTCCTCCACATTGAGCCTGCCAACGGAAGGAGCATCTTAGAGGAAGTCGCTAACACTGTCCAAACTCTGTCTGAGGGAAAAGTCCAGGGAGGACTCGTCGCAGCCAGCTAAGGCTTCAACCAAGGCCAAGTCAACGGAGTCGGCGACTGCACCATCAACTAAGGCAGCCACAAGCACTCCGTAGTCTGTCAATGACGTCCACCGCAGCTCTGAACGAGTGCGGGTCCAGGAAGAAGAGGTGGCAGCCCAGCGGGCGTCCTTGCACCCAAGGTGAGATACGGCTTTGGAAGCAGTGGCGAAGGAACCAGCGCCAGACCGAGTCCAAGTGGCTGCACTGGCCCAACAACCTCCTGAGGGAAGCAGTCCCACCTGTGGAGTCTCCCAGGTATGCGGATCGGCAGGCTACTGAGGATAGACTGGAGCAGATCTACTCTAGTACCGACGAGGACAACCATCCTCTGAGAGGTGCTGCTCAGACCATGGAGGGGAGGACCTGAGGAAGAACCTCAGTCCCCGGGCCAGAAGAAGAGCCGCATTAGGCCAGATTCTACTGTTGGCTCTGTTTACCCTTTGGCCTAGGGACGTGTCTCGACATTTTATCCACCACCAAAATCCAACAAAGGATGCCACCATCTGGGCTGGCACCTCCAAAACCTCTGAGGGTAAACTCTCCTCCACAGAAGAGAAAGTCCAAGGAGGTGTAGGTCCTCGGCATCATCCGACCCCACTGCCACCACCACTTTGTCACAATACTTCTACCGGAGTTCCGGATCCACACACGGACACAGCCACCACGGCTACTGGTACCGACTAGGACTATTTGATTGCGGCGGACAGGGAGACCCTGCATTCCTCCCCTCCGGATGAAGTTAGATCTTTGCATTTGGTTATCTCGAGGGCCTCAGAACTGTTTCAGTTAGTCACTGAGGAGACGAAGGTGGTCTTCCTGCACCAACAATGCGAGTCGAGGAGGAAGACTGTCCGTCAGGGAAGACGGCCTGCCCTAATGAAGAATCCAAATACAGCCCCGACAACATAACGGGACAGTTTCAAAAAGTACAGGTTACACGCCTCTGTGCCCAGGTGCCTAAGATCTCGGCCCTCGCCAGATTTGGTGGTCTCAGCCGCAGCTAAGAAACGCTTGGCAAACCAGTTATTGGCAGCCAGGAGGGGAAGAAGCTTGATCCGATGGGCAAGAGGATAATCTACATGGCAGCCTCCATCAAGGAAGTGAACACCCTAGCCATTTTGTCCCATCATGACTGGAAACACTGATACAAGCTGGGCCCTACCCTGGACTTCATACCCGAAGATAAGGTTGAGGCACTGGAACTCTTTCAGGAAGGTGAAGTGACCACTGATCACGCCATCATGGTGGCGGTAGACATCGCAGACACAGGTTTTCGCCAGATGGGGAACCGCGTGTCTCTGCGCCGTCAAGGATGGTTGAAGGCTACAAACTTCTGCCAGGCCATTCATACCAAAGTGCTGGATATGCCATTAAACGGGGAAAAATCTCTTCGGAAAGGCAGTCGACATGTATTTGCAGGTGATCAAGGCCGACACGGAGACGGCACGTTCCTTGGGAACTTTGCAGCAGCAACTATCCTAGTCCTTGCCTTCCTCCAGGGGAAGGCCAGGAAGATCTTCAAAGGGTTATAGTACCCCTTACAGGCAGCACTCCTGCTCTTCCACTCAAGAAGCATACAGGGGGCTCTCAAGGCAGCGCAGGTCAACAGCTGCGCTGTTCACAAGGCAGAACACCACCAAGCAGGCCTGAGCTGGCTGTGGCTCTGGGCCCCCCACTTTCCACCATAGTGGGAGGGTGGCTGTCGAAGTTAGTCAGCATGTGGGAAAAGATCACAACTGACAGATGGGTGCTGGATGCTATTGGACAAGG
This sequence comes from Ambystoma mexicanum, assembly GCF_040938575.1. NCBI lineage: Eukaryota > Metazoa > Chordata > Amphibia > Caudata > Ambystomatidae > Ambystoma > Ambystoma mexicanum. Next base: position 58,023,393 of record NC_090931.1, on the reverse strand, counting down.
GCACACCTTGGAGTTCCAACGCTTGTGTCCTTGTATCCCTTAGTTTCAGCAGCAAGAACTACACAGGCTGCAGCTTCTGCACGAGGTGCGGTCTATGTTACGGAAAGGGGCAATTGAGCCTGTCCCCCAGCGATTCTGGGGCTGCAGAGTATATTCAGATACTTTATAGTTTGGAAGAAGGCAAGGGTTTGGAGGCCAATTCTGGCTCTACGTCATCTCAACAAGTACTTAGTCTCACAAGTTCCAGATGGTCACGTTGCAGCACATGCTCGGCCAGCTGGAGCAGGGAGATTTTTACGTTGTTGGACCTGGAGGACACCTACTTCCACATCCCCATTCACAAAAAGGAGAGTTCCTGCAATTCGTAGTTCAGGCTCAGCACTACCATTTCAAGGCTCTGACTTTTGGCTTGAAGTTGTTCCCTCAGTGTTTTCGAAGTGGTACCCTGTGGGAGCACATCTTCGTTTGCAGGGTACCAACGTATAACGCTACCTGGACTGGCTGGTGCGTGCCCGCTTGCAGTCCCTGGCAAGCGGGCACGCAGCGAGGATCGTACGTCTGCTGACGGAAGTAGGGTTCTCCATAAACTATTCAAAGTCCTGCTTGGAGCCATCTCAGGAGACTCTATTCCTTGTTGCACAACGCAACAGTGACATGCTTGTCTCTCTCTCTCGAAGGGCGGATTATCGCAGCCAAGGGCTTCTCCCCCGGACTAGGTGGAGTCTTTACCTGCCATGGTCGCCAGTCGTCCGAGCTCTTTCAACTGACGCCAGAAGAGTCAGGACCTGGACTTTATGGCTGTCACGGAATCTTGGCTCCATGATGCATCTGGACCTTTACGCTCCCTAGCTATTCCCACAGATTACAATATCAGACTTGACCGCAATACCAATCAATCTAAAGGAGGCGGCATCGCCATCATCCACAAAAACTCCCTAAATTTCCGCCTCTCCACCGCACAACAAACCTCTATGGAAGCCCACACAGCCAAACTTGCCCTGACCCCTAACCAGACCATCTCATTTCACCTACTCTATAGGCTTCCTGGGCCTCTTTCCACCTTCGCGGAAGAGCTTTCCTACATCCTGACAGACAATATTAAAACTAACTCCCAAAGTATAGTATTTGGCGACTTCAACTTGGGTCTGGCCGACCCCAACAACACTGCTGCCATGACTATTGAGAACTTGCTTACTAACTCAGGCTTTACCCAGCACATAAACTCACCCACTCATTCTAAGGGTAGAATCCTTGATTGGATAGCTGATTTCAACTGTGAAATCAACGTGAGTTCCAACCAACCCTGTGTGTGGACCGACCACCATGTTATCAACTTCAACATCCCCGCCAAAACCTCCAGCCGCACTCCTAACGTCACGCCTGCTATTCCCACGCATAATAAGCGGGACATAACCTGCGACAAACTTCTCCCTCTCATCCTTCCGGTCCTTAATGAACAAGCACGTACATGCACGGACCCAACGTCCTGGTTGACACTTTCAAAAAAAGCCCTTGACCTCATTGCCCCATCTAAATTGAGTACATCTAAACCTCGAGCTCGCCTTAACTCGTGGTTCACACTCCAACTCAGAACTCTTTGCAAAGAAAAACGTATTGTTGAGACTCATTGGAAAAGTAACCCTTCAGAAGCTGCTAAATCTAGCATCATCCTAGCAACTTTAAATTATAAGGAAGCTATACTTCAGGCTAAAAAAGACACTTACAAGAAACTTATTGAGCATGCCAAATCCAACTCTAAAGAACTTTTCAGAATCTTAAAAGAACTGGAAACCCCTGTCTCAGCACCTGACACTTGCATCAAAGATAGCACTTGGTGCACTAATATCCAAAACGCACTCCTTGGTAAAATCGCAACCTTACAAGTCAAAATGAATGACAAACTTACAATCCAATCTGCAACCAAACCCTCTGCCTATTGTAAACAACCCTATCCCGGAGTCATTAACTCCGTTCAACTTCTCACCACTATATATTACGGAAGTGGAAAACATTATCAATAGCCTTAAACCCTCCACCTGTCAAGGGGACCTCTGCCCGGCGCCCATCTTTAAGGAAGCAGCCCATGAGCTAGCGCCCTTTTATCACTACTCATTAATTCCTCCTTTAGCACTTGGGTTATCCCACTCAAAAAAAAGTTAACCTTGGATGCTAATATACCTACTAACTACAGGCCCATCACCACTGTGCCCTTCCTCTTAAAAATCCTTAACCGAGCTGCCTACCTACAGATTCAAGACTATCTCGAATCCAATAAACTCTTAGGTCGAAGTCAATCGGGGTTTCGGCCACGGCATGGCACCGAAACGGCCCTCATCGACTTCAAAACACAGATCGAAGACCTCGGAGAGGAGGGTAAACTTGCTTTACTACCTTGATCTCTCTGCTGCGTTTGATCTTGTCAACCATCAAATACTATGTCGACACCTTAAACTAGCCGCTCATTTCTCTGATAAAGCCACAGCATGGATCAGGTAATTCCTGGACAATAGATCGCTGCGTGTGTCCCCCGCCCAGCAGTGGCGTCACCTTCACCCGTCACCTGCAGGGTACCACAAGGTTCTTGTGTTTCTCCTACGTTGTACAACGTATTCACAAAACCTTTATTTGATGTTTTGGACTATCTGGGTGTCACATAAACCAATTATGCTGACGACACCCAGATGCTCATTCCAATCTCAGGCGACTACGCGTCTGACTCTCTCTCTGAACACCATCTACCAAGTCGTCCAAGCCTGGATGGCACAGCAAGGACTCGTCTGAATGAGGAGCTGTGTCTTTTTGTCATTCTCGGCTGCCCCCCCCTTCCCCCAACTACCCAAACTGCCCCCTACGTTCAATTCATTATCGATGGGAACATTATCAATGCAACCAAGGACACAAACACTAGGGATCTACATTGACTCCACCCTTTCACTGGCAAGACAAACATCTGCAGCAGCATACACCTGCAAGCTTATCACAGCTAGACGCCCCTTCTTATCACCAGCCAACTGTCACTTGTGCCAGGACTCTTGTGCTATCAAAAATTGATTATTGTAATGCCATCTACTTGGGGACTAATCCATGTAACCTCAAAATAACGCCATCAGAGCAGCACTTAACATCCCCAGGAACCAACACATCTCAGACACCAGACGTAATCTTCACTGGCTCCCGGTCCGTCAACGCATCTCACTGAAAACACTTGCCCTCACACACAAATGCTTAACCAACCAAGCACCTGGATACCTAGCCAATAGATTCCCCCTACACAATACTAATAGACCTCGCAGAACGGCCCAGTCTAACTGCCTCTCTATACCACGCTTCAACCTTCAAAGATCAGGCGGCGCCAGCTTCCCAGTGTTGGCGGCTAAACTCTGGAGCTCGCTCCCTAACCCACTAAGAACAGAACCATCCTTCTACAGATTCAAGAACTTGGCCAAAGCTTGGCTTACTGCCCAAGACCCATCAACCTCGTGCTAACATACCACCTTGTTTGCTCCTTTTTGCATGTTATATAGGTTATGACTATTATGCTAATTTTGTTACTGCCCATGTATGTTACCTAAAATGTAATTTGTAATGCTTTTTCTGATGTTTGTTAATCTGCTTAGAATCACATGCTGTGCATAGGTCCGACATCCAGTGGTCACTGCGGAGTATTGCATTTTGTTTTTCGTAGTCGAAAAGGGACGTCGACAAGGCGTGTCTGAAACACTATCCCTATAGTGACGTGCGTTGTACCCACAATCCCTCACGCGGCGAGGTCCCTCAGATTGTTTTTTTCCGCCCAGCTACTGGTCGCCTTTACGCGGAGCTCCTCGAGAGACATTGCAGATTTCATCTCCTCGACCTTTGGTCGTTTTCCTATATTAATATAGAATTTATCGATCCCCCCCCTCGACGCTGTTGTGAAGCTGTCTCCGCCGAGCAAGATCTTCGACGGAGGGGACGAGCGGAGGAGATCCTTCGGCGTTGCCGAACACGTGGCCTGGCCTCGCAGGCCATATACAGTAGGGAGAGTAGGGGTCGTGGGACATCTCTGGTTCTTTTCTGAGAATGCCTTTCCTTTTCCCCTTCCTTTCCCTTGGGGTGGTTATCACGATTTATTGCCTCGGCTATGGAGAGGACACCCTTTAGGTTTTGCCCGCTTTGCAAGGGCAAGTTTACTTGGAAGGACAAGCATTCACGGTGTAACCGCTGCTTGCCCCTCGATCACAAAGAGGAAGGTTGCACGGCTTGTCGGCTTCTTAAGTCTAAGACTCTAAAGACCGCAGGGTCAAGAGGTGGGCGGCCTACGCTATGTCGAAGGCCGACGCTTCACCCACCGTTGCTACCACCGACAGTGACGAGGAACGTGATACCACGACCTCCGCTACGGAAGTCGAAAACCCCCCCTAAAGAGCGCACACGCGCTTCGTCGTCTGTCCCCGGAACCCGACGGGCTCGGCTCACGCCCTGCTTATGGGGATGAACACCCCGGCGACATTGACGCACACAAGACCACACATAAGCACACAACCCATGGCTCTTCTTCGTCGAAGGCGAAGAGAGCATCAGCGCCCAAGGAGACGCAGGTTCCACCGGCGGACTCCTCGGACCGTTCGGGTTCGAAGCCCCTCTCGCAGCCGCGACCAGCGACTGGGCTTTCGGCAAATAAGGGCGCCGCCCCCAAATCATCGGCCGGCGCGCATCAGCAGAAAGCACATGCCGCCGTAGAGCGATCGACACCCATAACGTCGAAACCACAGCCCTCCGCTGACAAACGAGTCGCTGAGAGCTTGGCGAGGATCGTGGTAGCCGACGCCCACAAGCGTACGCCGAAAGACACGTCGAGCGCTACGCAGAGGTCGAAAGACACGCCGAAAAAGCCCGAAGAAAGGCAGGGACTACCCCCTTCAGTCGAGGGGACCCCCAACACACCTGAAGGCTTTTCGGAGGGCGACGGGACACTTTCCTCGACGTTGTGGGAGAGGTCGAGCCGTTTTCAGCTACAAGACACTATTTTTCCCCCGCTAGACCGCTCAGGGGTACCCCATGAAACCATGGAAAGGCTCCATCTCTGCATGGAAAGAATGGAGAGGTTTATGAATACCCAGAACCCTCCCACTCCCAAGAGAATAAGAGAAGGGCCTCAGGAGGACCCCAGGGCCAAAATTCCGAGACTAGTCAATCCCCACCAGGACACAGCCTAAGACTTCCATAGTGTGTATGACCTCACTGGGGAAGAACATTACTTTGAGGAAGAGGATGATTTTATGGACGAGGAAGAGGGACTGAACCAGGAGGAAGGTCTGGAAGACAGCCCAGACTTGGTAGGAGAAGGCTTCGGAGAAAATCCAGAAGGACCTTCTCACCCCTGGCAATCCCCTTCAATATATTCCGACACTGATGTCCTGAACCTAAATCCTCCTGACAATTCACCTATTAGAAACACTTCTCCCATTGACAATCAGCCCACATTCAATGCCCTGTTGCGCAGAGCAGCAGCACATTTCGAACTGGACACGGGGGAGCTCTCTCCTGAATTAGACTTTGTGGAAAGAGTAATTAAGGAGAAACCCCCGGTCAGTCAGACCATTCCCCTCCTCGCTTCGGTGAAGAGAAGAATCATCCCTTCGCTGTCCACACCTGCACTAATCAGAGGAGTCAATCCTAGAATTGAAAAACTTTTCACTCCTTCACCCTCAGACCCGCTGTACATCAGGGGACATTCCATTCCGGATTCCCTGGTAGTAACCAATACAAGATAGAGGGCAGGGGTACCACTTTCCACCAGTGAGGCACCACCTGACAAGGAGGGCAAGCGGTTATATGCCCTTGCAAAAAGAGTTGCATCCTCGGCTGCCTTTTCGGCAAGAATTGCGAACAACAATTCTTTGCTCGCTAGCTATGCGGACGCGCAGTGGGCCAAACTGCGCAAAGACGCCGAAGAAGCGCCGGAACCACTACGTACACGCCTGCTGACAACTATTGGCGAAGGAACCCAGGTCAACCAGAGTATTGTAAAGAACTCTCTGGATGCTGCAGAAACAGCGGGACGTTCCCTGGTTCAGGGAATACTCCTAAAACGCCACGTATGGCTGCGCAACTCAGGGTTCAAACCGGAGACACAGGCGTCTTTAATAAATAAACCTGTTGAAGACTCAATCCTCTTCGGGAAAGCGGTGGATGAGGCTCTGGAGATGGCTAAAAAAGAGTTCGATACTATCAAAACTCTTGACCAAATCTCTAAGCCCTCTACCAGGCGCGGATATGGCAACAAACGCTTTTTTCGTGGCCAACGACAACAACAAAACCAGCAGCAACAGTACCCTGCCACCAATTTCCAGACCAATAGTGGGCAGTACAGCCAAAGAGGCCAGCGCCGGGGCAAAGGAAGAGGCCGGGGGTCCACCCCCAGAGGCTCCCAAGCCCCCAACAACACCAAGTGACGCGAAGATTCGCGTCCCCTCCCATGCAACACCGGTCGGGGGCCGGATAACATCCTTTCTTCCAGCATGGGAGGGTATAACGTCAGACCGCTGGGTACTTTCCACCGTAGCCCACGGATACTGCATCGAATTCAACAGTTCCCCCAACATACAAACCCCCGAGGGGACGACGCATGACACCGGAACATCTTGCCATCCTTCAAGAAGTACAACTGCTGGAAAAAGGAGCCATAGAGGTCGTGCCTCTATCTCCGGTAACGGAAGGTATTTATTCAGTGTACTTCCTTGTACCCAAAAAGGATCTAACCATGCGCCCTGTATTAGATCTGCGCCCAGCGAACAAGTTTATCAAACCCCAAAAGTTTCGTATGGTGACCTTACAGGAAGTGATCCCACTGCTATCACAGGGAGATTACATGACAACATTAGACATGAAAGATGCATACTTTCATATTTTAATGTTGCCAGCGCACAGAAAATACCTCCGGTTCATGATAGAGGGCAAACACTACCAGTTCAGAGTGCTACCCTTCGGCATAGCATCAGCACCAAGGGTATTCACGAATGTGCTGGCAGTGGCAGCGGCCCACCTGCGCAGGTTGTCCATCCCAGTTTACCCTTACCTCGACGACTGGCTCATAACAGGGGATTCTTACGAAACATGCTTCTCCAATTCCCAAAAGACTGTAGACCTTTTGTTCCAGTTGGGCGTCTCCATCAACGAAAAGAAGTCCAGCCTAGACCCCAGCCAAATCAAACAATTCCTAGGGGCTCTAATTCAAACAAAGGACGGCCTCGTCTTCCCCTCCAAAGAGAGGGTCCAAAACATGCTGTTTCAGATCCCTCAATATGTGACCGGTCGAGAGGTGACGGTACGCAAAGCAATGCGCTTGCTAGGCATGATGGCGTCGTGTATTTATTTGGTACCTCACGCGCGCCTGCGCATGCGCCCAATGCAAGAGTGGCTCAACAGCCAGTGGTGTCAGGCCAGCGGACTATGGGACGATCTAGTGGTGGTCTCGCAGGCCTTAGTTCTCTCGCTACGGTGGTGGACAAAGGAAAACCTGGGAAAAGGGAAACCCTTTGCCACACCCGCGGCGGAAGCCACTCTAACCACAGACGCATCCCTCACAGGATGGGGGGCCTCACCTATCCCATCAGACTGCTCACGGAGTGTGGACTCCGAACGTAGCATCCAAACACATCAATCTTCTGGAGCTACTAGCGGTGTTCAAGGCGCTAAAAGCCTTTCAGGAACACCTACAAGGCAGGACAGTGATGGTCCTTACAGACAGCACCACAGCCATGTATTACATCAACAAGCAGGGGGGAACCCACTCTCCAGGACTGTCCAAACTGGCCCAAAATATATGGAAGTGGGCTCTCAAACAAAACATGTTCCTACTGTCACAACATGTACCAGGGGAACTCAATCTGCTGGCAGACAAACTCAGCAGAGATTTCCCCCTGCCCGAAGAGTAAGAATGGCGACTGCACGAAAACATCGTCTTCGATTTCTTCACACAATGGGGATTCCCAGAAATAGACCTGTTCGCAACCCTGGAGAACTCACAATGCCTAAGTTACGCCTCCAGGTACCCCCAGAACCAATCCAAGGGGAACGGTCTGTCGATACAATGGTCAGGGAAATTTGTTTACGCTTTTCCCCCCCGACTCCCCTTCTCAACAAGGTGGTGCACAAGATGCACCAGGAACAAGTAACCATGATACTGGTGGCCCCAATGTGGGCCCGACAGCCATGGTTCGCTCACTTGATGGAGATGTCTCTATCTCCCCCAGTGAAACTCCCCTGCCCGTACAACATGCTGTCACAAGACGAGGGCAGGACCCTACATCCATGCCCCCAGAACATGAACTTAGCAGCTTGGCTCCTGAGATCATAGAATTCGGACATCTACAGCTCCCGCAGAGATGCATGGACATCCTCAGGGAAGCCAGAAAACCTAACACTCGCCACTGCTATTCTAGCAAATGGAAGAGGTTTGTCATCTGGTGCAGGGGTAAGAGCATCAACCCGATTGACTGCTCTCCCACACATATTGTTCTATACCTGACCCACCTATTGGATTCAGGTCTAGTGTTCAATTCCATTAAAGTCCACCTAGCGGCACTTTCTGCATACACCACTTCCCAACTCAAGGTGTCGTGGTGGAAGATCCCTGTTATAAAGGCCTTCATGGAGGGAGTAAAGAGAATACACCCCCCGATAGCTGACCCAGCTCCCGGATGGGACCTTAATGTGGTACTTACCAGACTCATGGGCTCACCATTCGAACCCATGCACAAAGCATCTCTTAAACACCTCACTATTAAGACTGCTTTTTTAATAGCTATCACCTCCATCAGGAGAGTAAGTGAACTTCAGGCTCTTTCTGTTCTAGACCCCTTTGTTACAGTTCACAGAGATAAGGTGGTTCTACGCACTCACCCAAGGTTTGCTCCGAAATTCATCTCAAAATTCCACGTAAACCAGTCTATAGAACTACCAGCGTTCTTTCAAGATCCTTCCAACTTGGGAGAAAGGACTCTGCACACACTAGATGTCCGCAGAGCGGTCATGTTCTACATGGAAAGAACCAGACCACTGAGGAAGACTAATCAGTTCTTCGTCTCGGTGGCAGCAGGAAGAGAAGGGGATGCAGTTTCAAAGTCCACTATTTCTAGATGGATTGTTCAATGCATCACTCTCTGCTATACTCTTGCTAAGAGAGAACTGCCCTTTAGGCCAAGAGCACATTCTACTCGAGGCACGGGGGCGTCCATAGCCTTCATTGCAAATGTTCCCCTTGAGTCCATCTGCAAAGCGGCTACCTGGAGTTCTGTGCACACCTTTACAAAACACTACTGTCTAGATGCACACTCAAGATCTGACTCCCAGGTGGGACAGGCAGTATTAAGACCTCTTTTCTCTACTGTTCCTTCTCATAACCCACCGCCAACTCCGGGTACTGCTCGCTAGTCTATGCACAGCATGTGATTCTAAGCAGATTAACAAACATCAGAAGACAATGCATTACTTACCGTAAAAGCATTTCTGATGGTTGTATCTGCTTAGATTCACATGCGCCCACCCTTCCTCCCCACTCGGATGGAAAGAACATAGACATCCTTTCTATATTTCTCTCTTTTCTGTACTCACTCACGTCTTTTCTGTACTCACTCACGTCTAGAAGGCTCCCTCAGGGCAGAAAAATACAGAGGGACCTCGACGCGTGAGGGATTGTGGGTACAACGCACGTCACTATAGGGATAGTGTTTCAGACACGCCTTGTCGACGTCCCTTTTCGACTACGAAAAACAAAATGCAATACTCCGCAGTGACCACTGGATGTCGGACCTATGCACAGCATGTGAATCTAAGCAGATACAACCATCAGAAATGCTTTTACGGTAAGTAATGCATTGTCATATTCTTTTGTTCATTTTGTATCGAACTACGAGATTGACTTTCATGCTCATTCATGCAACTGACCATGTTATATATCTGTAACCTAAAATGTAATTTGTAATGTCCAGCCCTCTTCTGCTCATGTTGTAACTAAACTACGTGCCCGGATGCCCTTCGGCCTGGTGCGCTCTATAAATAAAATAAATACAAAGACCAAGAAGTACCGTTTCCTATACCAACGGCGCAAGGTCAAGAGGAAGACCATTTGGGCAGTGCCTCTCCTGGACGACGTTTAAGACGAGGGCCTAGCTTTGATGAGAAATCCTGCCCCTGCCCTGGCCAAGAGGGATAGGCTCACGAAAAAGTACCGGGTGCCGGAAGTCAGCAACCAAGTGCCTACATTCGCGCCTTCCCTGGACTCTGCCCTGGCCAAGAGGGATTTCTCATCAAAGCTCGTCTTAAACGTCGTCCAGGAGAGGCAGAATATGGTGCTGGACATGCCCTTTGTGGACACCCTCTTTGGGAAGGCCTTCGACTAGTTATAACAGGCCATTAAGACAGCCTGTTCCCTGTTCACGCAACACCGGCCTTCCTTTTATGCCTCAGATAGGAAGTCTGGCAGATCATTGGAAGGTTTCGATCGAGGGTCCTCTTCATACTGCCAACCCTCGCGGTCCACGACCCAGGAGGCCTACAGAGGCTGCTCCAAGTCTTTTTGTCGAGGTGGCTGACGTCGCTCCCAAGGCAGCACACAGGCCCTGAAGCAAGATTGAACCGGCCAGGACGACTGTCCCCTCCCAGGCATCCCGGTGGGATTCCTGCTGGCGGGCTTCGTCAGCGAGTGGAAAAAGATCTCCACTGATCAATGGGTGCTGGATGCTTTCGCCCATGGACACACTCTAGAGTTCCAGCAGAAGTGTCTGCGGATCCCTCCGGTGGCCCGGCAAGAGCGGCACATCCCTCTGCTCCTGCAGGAGGTACCAGCCATTATAAGGAAAGGGGTGTTGGAGCTATTTCCAAAGTGACTCCAGGGCTCTGGAGCCTACTCCAGATGCTTCTTGGTAAAGAAAACCGGGGGCTGGCGGCCCATTCTAGACATGCAGTGTCTCCAAATGCCTCAAGTCCCAGATGTTCAGGATGGTCAAATTGCAGCACATGCTCGGCCAACTGGAATGAGACTTCCTGACGTCGATGGATCTGGAGAACACATTTCCACATCCCCATTCATGAGAAGCATCGGAGGTTCCTACACTTTGTAGTGCAGGGAAAGCACTATCAATTCAAGGCCCTCGCCTTCGGTCTGAAGTCGGCGCCCAGGGTGTTTACGAAGTGCCTGGCACCAGTGGCGGCCCATCTGTGTCTACGGGGATACACGTGTACCCGTATCTCAATGACTGGTTCATCTGGGCCAAGTCAAGGAAAATGGCCGAACACAGTGGGCCATCTGGCTGATGACGGTTCTAGGGTTCTCCGTCAACTATCCAAAGTCCTGCTTGATACCATCTCAGAACGCTCTGTTCCTGGGGGCCAGACTCAACACGGTCTCCTGCCTGGCGGCTCCCTCGGAGGAGAAGATGGCAGCCCTGCTGGGCAAGGTGCAACAGCTGTTGTCACTGAATAACACTGTGGTGCGGACCATCAAGTCTCTGCTCAGCACAATGTCGTGCATCTACCTGATCCGGCTCTGCAGGTTATGGATTTACAGATGCAACCCCTTCAGGAGGTCCTGGACGCTCGCTGGATCCAGGTTTCCAGAAGCTTCGCAGACAAGATTGCTCTCGACTAGGGGTTCCGTCAAGCAATAAGGTTGTGGGGCCTATGCTCCAACGTCGCCGGGGGCACAAGGTTTCAACCCCCCCATGCCAGGAGACAGTCACCACGGACTCTTCATTGTAGGGCTGGGGAGCCCACACCAGACGTCTCCACGCCAGAGGCCTGTAGCTGCCGGAGGAGAGGGAGCTCCACATCAATATCCTGGAGCTGCGGGTAGTGTTTTGGGCCCTCAAGTTGTTCCTTCCGTCCCTCAAGGGCAAAGTAGTGAGGGTCTTGACGGGCAACACCACCATGATCTTTATCAGGAAGTGAGGGGGGCGGGTACCAGATCCCTGGCGCTCTGCAGAGCGTCTGAGGCTTTGTGGCACTGGGCTGTAGCCCAAGAGATGTTCCTTTTCACCTGGTGTGAGTTGAACACAATCGCCGACTCCCTCAGCAGGGAGCTGCGCTACTGCCATGAATGGGAATTTTGACGCAGTCGTAATGCCATAAGTTCGCCACCAGGTTCCACCAGCTGAGGGGCATGGGGGACGCGTTCTCCTCCTTCCTGTGGGAAGGTCTGTTACTATGCTTATAGTTTAGTGGATAGGTTTGGACTATAGAGTAGCACCTTAGTTTTGTTAGGATGGGCACTCTTTCAGAAGTAGGTTCAGTGAGTCGTTTCTGTTCTCACATGTCCTCTGGTCAGTCCTTCTGGCGTGCAGCACCGGCCTGTATATTACTGTAATTCTCTTGCCTCACTCCTACTGAGATGGCTTGTCACCTCAACTGCTCCCATAAGTGATCTGCAGGAAGTTGAAGGAATCCCTTGGCTTGAGTCTACTTGTGATTTAGGGGTGTCCAGACAAGCCTCTGGTAATCATCTCAAAACCTTGAACCAACAGTTCTATGTGAATTATCTGCTATTTTGAAGGCCGCACGTGGGATTTTCAATAAGCCAAAAAAGCACATGCAAGTTTTTTTTTTTATTCAGGGGGTTGGGGGTTCTCCCCAAACCCTCTTTCCTTCTTGCTTCCCACCACACACAAACATGCAAGCAGTTTCATTCCCCTCCCAAGCTTTCCTTTTCTTATTTTCTTAAATGCAGACATTTACTCACTTGGCACTCGGCGGTGACTCTTCTGGGTCTCGCCCTGCCTGGCAGCCCTTGCACGCATTGTCGCAGGGGCTGACGGTTCGATTTAGAAATACTGCTCTGTGCGGTCAGAGCGGTCTTCAATCTTTTTTCTTTTCCACTAATTATAAAACTGCCCTTCTCCAGCATGGGGTCTGGCATGGATTCACATGCTCATGAATATTCCCCGTCAGGCTGGGAATCCTCGGTAAAGAAAAAAACCAGTATCGATTTCGTTTCTGATCTGTCTTTCGTAGTAATAACCAATCACTGGTCTCTGCGTCATACTGACCACAGCCAATGACTGCCCTCTACCTAAGCACCGCCTCTGGCAGCCATCTTCAGATTTTTACCGCACGTTCATGTGTTGGGATCCTCGTGCTATTGCTCTCGAGCGTTAGTGCTATTTTTTCACGTTTTTTCTCAAAAACTTCGTTTTTTTTCGGTCAAAAGAGCCTCAAGCTCCACCGACTCTCCATCCGATCAACGGGGACCCGTGTCGGATTCGTCTGCGCCCCTCAAGGGTGAAGATTTCGTCGAGCTACGCTTTTGGAGGACTCCAGAAGCTTCTCAGGCCCGGACATGGCCCAGGAGAAGGGAAGCTCGACGCCCGGAAAGCTGTTCAGGGTCTGCCCTGGATGCCAGCTGCAGAACGTCTTTAAGGAGGACGAACACTCCTTTTGGCTCTACTGCTTACATGGGGACAAGACGCACGTCGAGAAGGACTGTGCGTTTTGCGGCAATATGTCGGAGCGGACCATGAAGGACCGCCATCAACGTCTCGCAAACTGGCTGGAAGGGAAGAGCCCGTCAGGCGAGAAGAAGAGGAAGAAATCCGAGCGGTCTTCTAAGACCTTTGAGGACGCCCCGGCGACGGGGGTCCAACACAAGGCCAAGCACCGCGAGTCCACTGGCACCGGGAGCGCCTAACGGTCGGGCTCTACGGGCGCCAGGCAGGGCGCACCCTCCCCGGCACCTTCAACCACGAGCCAACGCTCTGGGTCGGGTAAGAGGAAAGGCGAGCACCCGGCGAAGCTCCTGGAGAGGCCCCGGTCGAGCTCGAAGGCCCCATCGGAGGGGGAGCGAGGCAGTGTCCCCCCCCCCCTTCAAGGATAAGGCGGTGAGCGCACCTAAGGTGGTGAAGGCCTTAATCCATCCGGCCAAGCCCTCTATCGAAACTGTCGCGGCGGCCCTGGCTCAGCCTGTGGAGGCTACACCAGTGGTGGCTACCTCGGGGCTCAGAGTCTCCCTGCCACCTCAGAGGGAGCCCTTTTGTGCCCATCGATAGGACCCCCGTGAAATCCCCGGCGGGGAAGAAAAAAGGGGGGGGCAGGACGTCGTCGTAGATTCGGCTTCAACCTCGGAGGAAGAGCTGATCGAGGTCTTAAGCCACGGCCTTGGCGTGGAAGAAGACCGGCCCGTCGGGATGAATCCCGACGCAGATGACGACATCGTCGAGGGTGCCGACGGGGCCCCTGATCGCCCGTCGGATTCCCCTCTGCCAGCGCCGCAAGACAACTTGGCGGCCATTTTGTTGGCTATGCAGTCCTTATGCTCAGAGATAAGGACGAGACTACCGTTGCCGACGGAGGAACCTCTCCCGTCGGGGGATCCTGAACCGGGACCTTCTGGTGTTCCCCCGCCCAAGAAAAGAAGGATTCACCCTCCACCTCCTTTTCAGCCGTCGCGCCCCGTCCAGCCCTCCTCCCCGTCCACCCGAGGGGATGATACGGGGACTGACACGGCAGCGACGGGTACGGACGACTAGGTATACGACGAGGATCTACCGTTGTCACCTCCCACCAGGGCTTCTCCGCCCGACGAGATTGGATCGTTCCACTCCATGATCGCCAGGGCATCCGAGCTTTTCCAGCTCTGCCCTGAGGGGAAGAAAAAGGAAGGATTCCTTTATCAACGGCGCAAGGCCAAGAGGAAGACTGTCCTCGCGGTACCTCTACTGGACGACATTTGGGATGAGGGCCTCGCCCTCCTCAAGAACCCTTCCACGACGCCAGCTAGAAGAGAACGGTACGAGAAGAAGTACCGGGTCCCGGACGCGGCCCCCCTGTGCCTCCGGGCGCAGCCTACCCCAGACTCCGTCGTCTCCGCGGCGGCCAGGAAGAAAGCGGGGGGGGGGTGCGGCCTCCACATCGACTTCCCCACCGGACGGCGAGGGAAAGAAATTGGACGCAGGGTCATCTCGTCTGCAGCGACAACGATTAAAGCGCCCAACGCCTTGGCTATCGTGGCCCGCTACGACAGGGAGCTATGGTACAAACTGGCTCCCCTGCTGGACTTCCTACCGGACGACAAGAGGGCGGATGCCCTGGAGATCCTACAGGAAGGTGAGGTGGCGTCGGACCACGCCATCACTATTGCGACGGACATCGCCGACACTACAAACTGGCTCCCCTGCTGGACTTCCTACCGGACGACAAGAGGGCGGATGCCCTGGAGATCCTACAGGAAGGTGAGGTGGCGTCGGACCACGCCATCACTATTGCGACGGACATCGCCGACACTGGGTTTCGCCAGTTGGGCAACGGCGTGTGCCTTAGGCGGCGTGGATGGCTCAAGGCTACGGACTTCCGTCAAGACGTACAGACCAGAGTCCTGGACATGCCGTTCGATGGGAACAACCTGTTTGGGAAAACAGTGGACGATTCCCTTCAGGCCATTAAAGCGGACACTGAGACGGCCCGGGCCCTTGGGGTTCTGCAGCAACGACGGACGCCCTTTCGGAGCAGCAGAGGCATGGGCGCCTCCAAAGGTTCCGGCGGCGGTTTCTCCACCTACCGTCAAGCGGCCCGCTCGTCTCAGGAGGCCTACAGAGGACGAGGCAAGTTTGGCGGACCCCGCCGTCGTCAAGGAGGTCAAGGCGGCAAAGCCTCGTCGAAACAGGATTGAACCGGCCGTGGGGTCGGGCCCCCACCGAAGCACCCCGGTGGGAGGCCGTCTGGCGAGCTTCGTCAGCGTGTGGGAGTCCATCTCCACCGACCGTTGGGTGCTGGACGCCTTAGCCCGGGGCCACGCGCTCGAGTTTCAAAGAAGGTGCCCGCGCGTCCCCCCCGTGGCCAGGAAAGAGCTTCACGTCCCTCAGCTTCTCCTGGAGGTAAAGGCGATGCTCAGGAAGGGCGCCATCGAACTCGTCCCAAAGAGGCTTCGGGGCTCCGGAGTTTACTCGAGATACTTCCTTGTGAAGAAGAAGACGGGAGGATGGCGCCCCATCCTAGACCTGCGACGTCTGAACAAGTTCATCAAGGCGCAGAAGTTCCGGATGGTCACCCTCCAGCACGTCCTGGGTCAGCTGGAGGAAGGAGACTTCCTGTCGTCGTTGGATTTGGAGGATGCCTACTTCCATATTCCCATCCTAAAGGGGCACCGAAAATTCCTCAGGTTTGTGGTCCAAGGGCGTCACTACCAGTTCAAAGCCCTCCCCTTCGGACTACGGTCGGCACCCAGGGTATTCACCAAGTGCCTTGCACCGGTGGCGGCGCAGCTGCGCCGCGAGGGGATCCACGTCTACCCCTACCTGGACGACTGGCTCATCCGAGCCAAGACGAGGGAGCTCGCCGTGGAGCACACGGCAAGGACCGTCCAACTTCTCACGGACCTGGGATTCTCCGTGAACTACGCCAAGTCCCACCTGGTACCCGCGCAAAACGCACTGTTTCTGGGAGCGAAGCTCGACAGTGTCCCTTCTGGCCTCCCCGTCGGAGGAAAGGACCAGGTCCATCCTGGGCAAGGTACAGCGGATGTTGGTTTCCGACGCGGCCAAGGTGAGGTCCATCAAGTCCCTCCTCGGAATGATGTCTTCTTGCATCTACCTCATTCCCATCTGCAGGCTCCGGATGCGCCCGTTGCCGGAGTTCCTGGACGCGCGCTGGATCCAGACGACGGGCGGCTTCGAGGAGAGGATCACACTCGACGAGAGTTTCCGCCGAGCGGTCCGGTGGTGGGGCACCCGCGCGCATCTGACGGCGGGCATGGACTTCCAGACCCCAGACCACCAGGAGACAGTGACCACGGATGCCTCCCTGGAAGGGTGGGGAGCGCACACCGAAAATCTGCACGCGAGAGGCCTTTGGCTCCCGACGGAGAAGTCCCTCCATATCAACGTCCTGGAGCTCCGTGCAGTGTTCTGGGCCCTCAGGTCCTTCCTTCCGTCCCTCAAGGGCAAGGTGGTGAGGATCTTCACCGACAACACCACCACCATGTTTTACATCAGCAAAAGGGGCGAAACCAGGTCCCCAGCACTGTCCAAGGAGGCGCAAGACCTGTGGCATTGGGCCGTCGGCCAAAGGATGTTTCTGGTGCAGTTTCATCTGGCAGGGATAAAAAACACCATCGCCGACTCACTCAGGAGGGAGCTGCGCTTGTGCCACGAGTGGGAACTACGGCAGGATCTAGTGGATCGCCTCTTCCGACGGTGGGGCACACCCCAGATCGACCTGTTCACGACGGCGACGAACTCCAAGTGCCGGAGGTTCGCCAGCAGGTTTCCCCAGCCAAGGAGCATGGGCGATGCTTTCTCGTTCCCCTGGGCTGGCCTGTTCCTATACGCGTTCCCTCCATTGCCACTACTGATCCGGCTCATCAACCAGCTCAAGAGGTCACGGTGCAGGATGATCCTCGTCGCACCTGCGTGGCCGAGGCAGATATGGTTCCCGGACCTTCTGGACTTGTCAGCGTCCCCGTCAATCAAGCTGCCAGTGGACGCGGATCTGCTCTCCAGGGAAGGAGGCGCCATCCTCCACCACGACCCGAAGTCGCTGAACTTGCAGGCCTGGCTCCTGCAGCGCTAGAGTTTGGAGGATACGACATACCGGCCGACTGCAGAGAGGTTCTTGCAAAGGCCAGGGCGTCCTCGACTCTTAAATGCTACAGACACAAATGGAAGAGGTTCTCTGTCTGGTGCCACGCACAGAAGATTAACCCTCTAAGGATTACGGCTCCCCAAGTACTGCCGTACCTGTTGACGCTGGCCAAAGCAGCACTGGCACACGCGTCCATCAAGATTCATCTTGCTGCGATCTCCCGATACACTAGAACCACGGGGCGGACGTCCTTGTGGTCTCATCGTCTGGTGAAAGAGTTCATGAAGGGACTGTTCAGATCGTTCCCGCCGGTGAAGGCTCCGGCCCCGGCGTGGGAGCTCAACGTGGTGCTGACCAAGCTCATGGGACCTCCGTTCGAGCCTCTGCACTCGGCCCCGTTGAAGTTCCTGTCGTGGAAAACAGCGTTTCTTGTGGCCATCACCTCCGCACGACGGGTGGGAGAGATCCAGGCCCTTTCCTGCAAGGCCCCGTACTTGACTTTTCACGACACGAGGGTGGTGCTCAGGACGCACCCCTCCTTCATGCCCAAGGTGCCGTCGGACTTCCATCTCAACGAACCCTTGGTGTTGCCTGTGTTTTTCCCGTCGCCTTCGTCGCCGGCTGAGAGGACTTTGCACTCGCTGGATGTGGCTAGAGCGCTGAAGTTCTACGTGGATCGCACGAAGTGTTTTCGGAAGACGTCACAACTCTTTGTGAACTTTGGACCTGTCAATCAGGGGAAGGCTCTCTCGAAGGCTTCCATTTCCAGGTGGCTCTCCGGCTGTATCATGTACTGTCACCGGTTGGCAAACCGACCGCTGCCTGGCCGTCCGAGAGCACATTCCACCAGAGCGATCGCAGCTACCACGGCGTTCCTATCTGGTGTGCCCCTGCTGGACATTTGCAGGGCTGCTACGTGGAGGTCGACGCACACCTTCACGAAATTCTACTGCGTCGATCGGGATTCCAGGGAGGAGTCCAGGGTCGGCCAAGCAGTGCTGCGCAACCTGTTCGCCTGAGGTGAGCCTGGTGAGGAGGTAAGATTGCTTAATGTTGAGTTTGATGTGATGCTTAATGTTGAGCCTTTGCCACCTCCCGTGGTTGTGCATGTGGGTACTGCTATGTATTCTTTATTCATGAGCATGTGAATCCATGCCAGACCCCATGCTGGAGAAGGAACAAGTTACTTACCTGTAACTGTTGTTCTCCAGCATGGGTCTGGCATGGATTCACATGCGAACCCTCCCGCCTACCCCTCTGCGGCTCTTCACTTGGTCATACTGCCACTTCACGTGCTTCCAAATCTGAAGATGGCTGCCAGAGGCGGTGCTTAGGTAGAGGGCAGTCATTGGCTGTGGTCAGTATGACGCAGAGACCAGTGATTGGTTATTACTACGAAAGACAGATCAGAAACGAAACTGATACTGGTTTTTTCTTTACCGAGGATTCCCAGCCTGACGACAGGGAATATTCATGAGCATGTGAATCCATGCCAGACCCATGCTGGAGAACAGTTACAGGTAAGTAACTTGTTCCTTTCACTTAATAACGAACCAACATCTTGGTGACCTCCATTCTTGATGTGGTTGTTTGGCATCTGCAAGCTTCTCCTCCAAGCTGGCTTACTGCTCCTAGTCTGTTGTGTTGGCACCAGTGCTATATGCCTGGTTTCTGGGTGTACATGAAGTGTTGTGAAGCAAAGCTTTGCTGTCCTTGGGCTGCCTGGCAGTTTAAAGTTTTACTTTCTCCCGAGCCATCTTTGACCCTGGATTGGAATTCAGGCAGTCTGTTCTGCCCTCTGAGACCAGTAGCAGTGCAGTTTATTTGCGACAGAGTAAAGTTTGAGCCTATTGGACGGAACACTTGAGTTTTTGTGAGATTTATATGTGAACTACATAGTCTATGTCCTGCTATCTTTTGGTGCAGGATTCAATTTTTGATGCTTCTGCTGTCCTATTTTATAGGGCCCAAAACACCCTGCTCCCTCAGGTTATTTTTTGTTTAGCATCTGACCTCCTTTAGTCATCAAAGAAATCACTTTGTAAACGTTTTACTATAATGTTCTAGGATGGCACATAAGGTAACAGAGGTGGATGTCCAGCAGCCAACAATTAAAACCAGAGCTTCTGAAAAGGACACGGGACCCAGGCTGTATTGCCAGTCTGAACCCTTAAAAGCAGCTTGGAGGCAATCCTTCAAGGGAAGTTAAGTATACAGACTAAAATCCCTTCCAGATTGAGGGGGAGTTTTGGTCTCGCACTAGATAGATATATCCATTCACACATGGGCTGGTATAAGCCAGTCCTTGATCACACAAAGGCAGCTTGATGCTGCTTTTAGGGTGCAGCCAATAGGCTTGGCCTTAAAAACCACCACTCTAACCCACCCATACCATTTGCGTATCAGGCAAGGGACTAGGCTAGACCATTTCATACCACTATAGGAGCGGGCAGGGATGGGCACATGTGAGCACAACAGCCTTTTTAGGCCTGCATCCTTTTTCCCTAAACAAAAAAATGACCAGAAACATGGCAAAGTACGACTTAGAAAAATTCAGTAGTTACTATGAAAGTGTTATGTTGGGCTACTAAATCAGTAAAGCCAGCTACATGCCTGGAGAAGCCAAAACAAAATAGCTGCCACCAGCCTACTCCACAAAACTATTCTTTGGTGTTAATCACTCTTTGGCTAAAACTGGGTGCTGGCCAAATGGACTACCCTAGGATCATTTATTAAAGGGTTGCAGTGGCTGGGGGTTGTCTACTTTAAAACCCATAAAAAGGGGATATCCTTAACGTGGTGCGGAGTAAAGACTAGGGGGGCAATAAATGGGACAGCAGAACCCCATATAATGGAATCTTAACAGCTGTTACTGCAAATTCACTGACCAGTCTTGTTAATGGCTATGTGTGGAGATTGATAATGTAAGCTGTCTAACTGCTTTGTTCGGTTTCCGCAGCATTTCCAGGCCAGGGTGAAGTCTTTGGAGAAGGAGGCAGCAAGCGAGAAACAGCAGCTGGTGGAAACACATCTGGCGCGTGTTGAGGCCATGCTGAATGACCACCGTAGTGTTGCGCTGGAGAATTACCGGGCAGCCCTTCAGGCAGATCCACCACGGGTAAACCTCTCAATATTTGAAACCGATTCTTGTTCGACACAATGTGAGGTTCTTGATCTTCAATGCCTGAGTAGTCTGTGGCATACTCGTCCCAATCTGTGCAGAATATGTGGCTCCTGGGTATTTCAATGGTTTGCAATGGGCATGCTTGAGGAAATGTAATATAGGATTACCCTGTTTGCCAATTCTGACTAAACATTTCAGGTCGGTGTGTCCAGGTAATTCTGGTCGCTGGAAGCCCGCGCACAGGGCTACATAGAACTAATAGAGCAGCACTTGGGTAGTGGAGGGCGCAACGTTGCTTTTTGCTGATTGAAAACATTACACTTGCTGCTGGCAGGAAGCATGTTTCCATGTGCTCTTCACTTGTCGATTGGTAGACTGTGCCACTGGAAGATTGCTTCCACCACACCCCCAAAAGTTGGTCACTTGCATAGTTAAGATTTAGTACACTGCTCTTAGTTGCCGAACCAGCAACAGAACCAATAGACTATGGTTCTTTTTAATCGTCACAATGAAGTGGACTGTTTGATCATAGCAATTTCACCTTTGCCCTATAGTTGTCTTTTTTGAATAATGGGATTGTTTCTCTATGCCCCCCTTTCTCCTTCCCCTCTTGTCTTGCCCCTGTACACCTGTCTCATATCTAGATCTATTGCGTTGTGGCGATTAACTTGCAACACCCGAACTCTTCACTATAAAGAATTGTGGAGATGAAACCACTGCGGACTGTAATTTCCCTCCATTCCTTTGAACATACCAGGGGTTGATTTAAGACCGGTGGGATTTCTAAATTGTATTGTGTTGTGTGACAACCTTAAATTGTTGTTTTTAAAAACTACACCCGGGATTCATTCTTCTCCTGACTTAAAAGGCCCAGACACCCTGAGTGACACTTTGTTGGCTGTAGAATACTCTGATTTTGCTTGTCGCCATAATCGGTTTATCAAAGCACCAAAAAAGGTCCATGGGCAAATGTCACTCCATGTCCTTCTCCCCTCCCAGAAGAGTTTCAACCAAACAAGAAGTATTCCAAAAGAGATCAATTCCTTCCAAAATGCAAAATTCAATTTTTATTATACAATACAAAAACGCAATAAATACAATAGCATAATACACACCATATTTCACAAAATTACAATTCTTAAAAAATCCAATTGTCAAATGTGAACATCAATTCATATGAAATTTTAAATTCTTATAAAACCATAGATGCACAAATTGTATACTATCCCCCCCCCACATTCATTTGCAGGTCAGTATGACCTGGTACTGCACAGCATCGGTCCCATTGACTCCCAAGTCGCGCTATGCTTTTCTTACCCCAACTTGTACGTGTCTGTGCTGTTTGGCTTGAATTGGCAAGACATTCATCAGGGTGCAAAACAGTGTGCATTTTCAACTTAAAATCTTGTATAATCCTAATGGTCCCTACGGGAGAGAAAGACACAATATTTTAAGTGACTGGTCTTATTAGATCTGCCCCCATTCCTCCTATGGGGGAATTGGGTTAGATATCAATTTCTCTAACTGAGTGGTAAGGCAAAGTATGCCCGGGCCACATTGCAACCTTTCGTGTTGCTGCCTTTCCTATATCGGGGTGGACGTCTGCTTGTCCTGTTCGACCTCACCTAGAGAGAGAAAAACATCCACTTACATTCCAATAGTGTACATCGTTTATTGGTAGCCATTCTTATTCCTATCCTTGTAGACATGAACAAAACTCATTTTATCTCATAATGAGAAGTCTGTAGGTTAGTGCTGCCTTTGGGTTGTAGCTTTACTGGTAGAACAGCTTATAGTTGTGGCGTCCCATTAACTTCCTGGGTCCAAACTCAAAGTAGCAGGTCAAATCCCCAGAGCACCAGTGTATTTTCTTAGGGAATCTGTAAATATCCATAAACCAATCATTAAGTAACAAACCCATTGAACTAACATGTCTCTGGATTTCAGATTGCCCTAGGCAATCTTACCTTCTCCACCAATGGACGACTACTTGCCAAAAATAGCGGGAGAAAAACTCTGCAATGACATCGCATCACGAGGTGATGTAATTGTTAAGCATAAGACTCCGGACAGCAGGCAAGAATGTATGATATTTATTCAAGTTTATGTCTAAGATGAAGATCTCCAGCATTAACAGCACCTCACTATACTAAAGCAGGACAGCAACGGACAAACCTAGAACACAGTATCTAAAGTAAACACTTACATCATAATGCCATGGAACACTAACTCACGAGCCAGCAAGGCATTGCATTACCTCTGAAGCATGCCTAACACTGCTAAGAACATCAAAGTATATTAGAAACTATCATAACTCTAACAAGGAAGAATATACATGTGTATACATATTCATAAGTAACAATCATGGCTAATCAATTTGAAGACACAACTATAACACCTCTCCCTCCTTTCTTTATTCAACCACCTACATTCACACTCTTCACAAGCGCAACTCCATTCAAATTCCATACTTGACCTCTAACTACACGAATTGCTCCACACAATACAGCTATCACTTTCACAGGATCTGAATAAAGACACTCCCTTTTTCTTTAGGAATCCTTTCTTAATCCTCACCACATCTCCACATTTTATCCTCAATGTCCTCTTCCCTCTTCTGGCATTTTCACGCGCAACCCATTCTCCTTTCTTCATCTTCAACTCCCTTTTTACTCCATCCACCACATAATCGCTCTCCGTACTCCTTCCAAGCCACGAGGGACTAACAGTGGTATTGGGTTTACGCCCTTTCATGAGCTCAAACAGTGTAATTCCTGTGACCGAATGGGGAGACATGCGCAAACCAAACAGTCTGTCTTGAATGGCGACTTTTTTTAAATCATATCCAGTCTCGTTCACCATTCTAACACTTTCCATGATACATCTGTTAATTCTCTCCACACACCCATTAGACTCTGGATGATATAAAGATGTCTTTTTGTGTTTGATTCCACACTCTCTCAAATACCTTCCAAAAAATTCACTTGTAAATTGGGGCCCATTGTCAGTGAGTATACTCTCTGGTACCCCTTCCCTAGCAAACACCTGTTTGTAACCCTTTCACCGTGGTTTCACTGGATATCTTCCTAATCAGACTAAACTCACACCATCGTGAAAATAAGTCGATTACCACCACAAACATTCCTCTTCCATAACTTAGATCAACCAGGCCCAAAATATCCATGGCAAGATCTCTCCACACACCATTTGGCACATCTACTTCTACAAGGGGTTGTTGCCTTGCAACCTCTCCTTTCCCAACCTTACTAAATATAGTACACTCCTGTAATCTTCTCTCTATATCAAACCCCGGTCACCAATAATCATTCCTTAGAACACCCTTTGTTTTGGTGACTCCTATGTGACCCATGTGTGCCAAATCAACTACTCTATGCCACAAAAATGTGGGCACAACGGCACGTTCCCATCTGAACACAATGCCGTCCACGATACTTAGTTCATTCCTCACTTCCCAAATTGGTTCAGTGCCTGGACTCCAATCTGCCTTCCTGGGCCACACACCTGATTCCACATACGTCTTGACCAACATTACACACTCATCCTTTGCAGATTCCTCCAACCACTCTTCCTTCGATACAATTCCATCCTAATTTACAAAATCCATTTCCTCATCCTCACTATCCAAATCTGATTCAACCTTCCTCTTCAATCTGGACAGTCAGCTAAAGTATTTTCTTTTCCTGCTATCACCTTGACAACAAACTCATGACATTGCATGCGGGTAATCCACCCTGCAACTCTTCTGGATACTTTATCCAAACCTTTGTTTTCCAGAATTCTTTTATAAGGCTTATGATCCGTACGTAACACGAAGGATGAGCCCCAAATGAAATTACTAAACTTCTCTATTGGCCAACAGGCCTTAGAGAAGCTTAGAAATTTCATTGGGTTAGATATCAATTTCTCTACCTGAGTGGTAAGGCAGAGTATGCCCGGGCCACATTGCAACCTTTCGTGTTGCTGTTGCTGCCTTTCCTATATCGGGATGGATGTCTGCTTGTCCTGTTAGGCCTCACCTAGAGAGAGAAAAACATCCACTTACACTCCAATAGTGTACATCGTTTATTGGTAGCCATTCTAATTCCTATCCTTGTAGACATGAACAAAACTCATCTTATCTCATAATGAGAAGTCTGTAGGTTAGTGGCAATCTCGTGGCCACACAAATTCACAACCCTTCTTCAGTAGTCTTCTCAATTCGACAACTTTGCTAGAATAATTCCGCACAAACTTTTGGTAAAACTCAGTCATTCACAAAAACGACCTCAATTGAGGCTTGTCATGCGGACTCTTTATATCTTTTATAGCGTTCACTAGACTCATTTGGTCTCACCCCATCGGATGTTACTTCGTGTTCTAGGTAGTCAACTTTTTTAACTCCAATTTTACACTTCTCTCCTCTCCTCTCCTCTCAATACAATACCACTCCTCTCAAATATCTTCAACACCATATCCAGGCTATGACCATGTTCCTCTACATTTTTCCCACACACCAAAACATCATCTTGGAAGCAATATACTCTTCTAATATGTCCTAACCTATACATGATCTTCTGAAACGCTGCCGAAGCGGACACCAAACCAAAAGGAATGCGTTTGAACTGAAACTCCCTCATGAGTGACAAATGCTGCTGCTTCCGGCAACGCTCCTCCAGTTCTACCTGGTGGTATGCGGAAGCCATGTTCAATTTGGAAAAGATCTTCACCTGGGCAATTCTCGCCAGAATTTCTGACATATTAGGTAGGGGAGGACGATCCACCATAAAACATTTGTTCAATTGGCGTAGATCTACACACAAACTGAGTTCTCCAGAGTTCTTCTTGACAACTAACGGCGACACTCAATCCACCCCTCCTGCTCTCTCAATAACTCCCGATGACAAAAGTTTTGTGATTTCCTCCTTCACTCCTTCCCTTACCGTTAAGGGTATTGGTCTCAGTTTTGCTGCTATAGGAACCCTTCCTTTGCTTAAAATGATTTGGTGTTGTGTCCCCTTTTTTGCCAATTCCCTTTTTAAAAACTTTGGGATGTCTGCTCACAACTGATTCACTTATTTGTAAGACTTGTTCCCTAGCATTCTGATCTAATTTGATATTCAACTTTTTCTGTTCTCTCCAACCTAACAAAGTAAGACCTTTTAGTCACATTTTTCCCATACACTCTGTTCTTGATTTCAAATTGACACTTTAACCTAACAACTGAATTGGCTCTTGGTTATACCCACCTTGTCTAATGTCCGGCTTCAATAGTTTATGTACACCGCCCTTTACATACCTCTTATATATCTCTCGACATTAATGTAATTTTCGATCCCGACTCAGCCATCATGCATGCTTTACCATTAACTTTAATGTTTGCATACGGCCTCTCACACTCCATTTGCTCCATCCACAGTGTTCACAACAATGTCCTCTAGAGGAGTATCGTTCTCATCGTCGGATGATCTTCCTTCTTCAGTCACTTATAAAACCTTCTTCTGACTGTTGGTTAGTTTTTGCAACAATTTGCAAAGTGACCTCTTCTCTTACATTTGGTGCATGTTGCTCTTCATCCCGGACATGCCACTGAGGCGGCAAGGTGTGCATTGCTAGCACACTGATAACATAAGCGTTCTTCCTTTTCCGCCTTCTCTCCTTTCTGTCTATGATTTAGCTTCTGTGCCACCCTGCTGGATAAGTCTTTGTCCTTGTTCTTTTGATCATTGACACTTAATACTTCAGCCTTAGATTCACCACCATCTTACTTGGCTAATTTCGCTATGCAGGCTAGGGAATGCTCCACCCTGCGTGCGATATTCAACACCTCATCCTTGAGCCATAGTTCCTCACGGATGTGGTCGGAACAGTGTGTCATGAATTGATCGCGTAGGTGTTCATTATATGCATCTTGGAACTTGCATGACGATGCTAACTGACGAAGAGCTGTAACATACTCTTCCACTGATTCCCCAGATTCATGTACCCTCATGCGGAAATGGTATCTCTCGCATTGTACTGGTTTTTGGGGTGAAATACAAGTCCATCTTTGCAACGGCATGGTCTAACTCGGACATGGCATCTCCTTCACCATCCCTTGTGATTTGTGGAAGAGTCTCAAAGATTCTTTGGCCTTCGTACCCCAAATGATGCATCAACAGAACAAGTTTTCTTTCATTGGAGAAAACATTTCCACCAATTGCCTTTACGTAGTGCAAACACCCCTTCTTCCATTGGGCCCATTTGATCCTTGCTGGACCCGGGTTCGCCATAAACATAGGCGGTCCACTTACATTCGACATGGCCATGTTCCTTGGTATGACCAAAGGATTGCCCAATAGACGGATAACCAAAAGGAAATTTGTGTTTTGGCCTGAAGCTCTGTAATTCTGTTTAAACTTGTTCTGGTATTCTTGTGTTTTCCTTTAAAATCTTTAAGTCTTGGTGAACTTCCCCCTTTTTCTTCACTGTAAGGGAAAACTCCAGCTATATCTGCCTTCTTCCCTTTCAGTTGCCCCTTGTGCCAATAACTGCAATGTGGCTGGTGCTGAAAATCGTCCTCCGTTTCAACTGCCCCTCTTAGTTTATATCAAGTCTGGTTAACAACTTTCTTCTGTGTGCGCTTTGACTTGTCCTCCTTTTCAATTGCCCCTCTATTACACTATGGTGAGTGTCTGATTAACACCTTTCTTCTGTGTGCTCTTTCAGTAGTGTCACCAACCAACAGAATGTCCGGTTAGCACCTCAATGCCTCCTTTTCGCCCACAGAGCATTGCCCAATCTTCACCCCTCCTCCCAGGCACTTCAATTGGGGCCGCACACTATTGCACTGTGCGCATGTACTGTAGACTATGGTAGAAGGGCGGCGCAATGGGTTCACGCGCTGGCCGAGGCCCGTTTACGACTTAGCGGGGGTAGGAGGGGACTTGTGTACCGAAGGAGTTAAGCTGGGAGGGACAGCGGCGGCGGGTGCACATTTACTTACTTAGTTTATGTCTAAGATTAAGACCTCCAGCATTAAAAGCACCTCACCATATATACTAAAGTAGGATCGCAACGGACAAACCTAGAACACAGTATCTAAAGTCAACACTTGAATCATAATGCCAAGGAACACTAACTCACGAGCCAGCATGGCATTGCATATTACCTCTGAAGCATGCCTAACCTTGCTAAGAACATCAAAGTATATTAGAAACTATCATAACTCTAACAAGGAAGAATATACATGTGTATACATATTCATAAGTAACAATCATGACTAATCAATTTGAAGACACAACTATAACAGTAATCGCGCTATGTGATGTCATCCACACCACCTCGTGGCCCTTAGACTATCAATTATGTATTATCTAGTTGGGCGCGCACACGTGAAGTACACAAGTACTGTTGGCTGTGAGAGAACGTTACTGAATTTGACTGCACTACGGACTTTTGTGCTTTTCCTTGAATCTGCTCGCTCGTGTTTCTGCTGTCTGCAAAGCGGACGTCTTTCAAGGATACACGGAAGCTGCCTGACCCACTTAAAGATAAGTAAATAGCGAGAGTGACTCAAGTCCTTGTATTAGAACGTTTAAATCAGCCACAGATAAAGGGAAATGGTATTAAACTCCTCCCTCTCTTGCTTCTTTGCAGCACTTGCTGATTGGGCTAGTGATTCCTTCTTCCTCCTATGATCCCGCCCATTTAATTTCAAAAACAGCTTGCCCTGCGCACCCACGCGTGCACACGTAAAGTACACGAAAGTACTGTTGGCTGTTTGCTGTTCTGCTGTTCATGTTCTGGTATTCAGATTAAAATTTGTGTATTGTGATACAGGGGAAAACCTTGAATAAGTCTTTAGTGGACTTCTGCATGGTGAGTCTACCCTCTTTTTTTTTTTTTTCTCCGAGTTCTGTTGACTTAGCTGGTGCCACTGGTTTGAATATTTAACAAAATGGTGCTAACGCTAAAAACAGGTATGCCGCCCCAGGACAAAATAAAAGCTTGTGTGGCTGCGGCTTTCCAAACTCCGAAATCATCCACGCGCTCCATTCAGCTAGTACGCGCTTGAAAATCTGCTTCCAATATAAGATCTTGTACTCCCTTAGCTGATGTACGCAAATTTTGTGAATGGGTTGCTAAAATGGGGGGGGGGGCTGAAAAATCTCAAGCTTCCCATCTAATCAAGGGGACTTGTTCTAATCATGCTGATCAACAAGAAATAAACGGGGAGGTGGTTGATTTGAGAAATACACGCCCCGATTCTTTAATAGCCGCTGTGCGATGGCTATCATTGAAAACCAACTGGAAATAAAAGGGGGGGTGAATGAAGGTGGACACATGGCAAATCCCTCAAAACCATTAATGGGCCTTACAACTAATGAGCAGGCCAAGTCTATAATGGAAATTGACTCCACTGTTGTAGCATTGGAAATGGTAACACCAAACAAGGAAAACTCTATCAAGAATACTGATGAGTGTGTTGAGGTCCCTTCTAACCACAATGATGATGTTGATTTGGAGACTGGAAAAGGAGAGAGCTTTCATAATTTATCTAAATCCCCAATGATGTTCACCCCTTCGCCTAATGAGTCTTCTGTATTGTCTTGCTCCTTTACGAACCCCACTCCACGGCGCAATCAAAATGCCCCGGTTCCAAATAATCATCCCTCTCAAGGGACGTTCATCGTAGGTGTTGAGACTTCTCTTCAAAAGATGAACGTAGCATTATTTTCATTGACACGTTTGTATGATTCTTTAGACTCAAAAATGAATGAGCAACAGGTGTTATTAGTCAAACTATTACAGAATCAAAAAAAATACTGAATCTTTATGTGGTTGTCCTAAGAACCAATCTAACAGTGATTCAAATGTGAGTAAAACTTGTGAAGTGAAAGAGGGGAAAAAGTATGTTAACTTGCAAAACCCTGATGTTCTTTTAATTGACTGCTCACAGAACCAACAAACTGTTACAGCACCAGGCAGGAAAAGAGAAACTACCGGTGCAAATTAATGAAACTGTGGAAAAGACAGGAGAAAAAGTGCTAGAAAAAAAATGATGTGACCACTTCCAGTTCTATATTTGAAATTAATGTGAAGGATAAATGTGTTGCTGGACAGAGATGCTCAAAAAAAGTAAGGCAAAAATGAAGAATGTTGAAACCTTGACCCCCTTCTTCCACTGAGAGTGGCCAACAAACTAAGGATGTTGAAATTGCAAAAGACCCAGTTTCAGAAATTAAAGGGACTACTTAACTCATATTTGAGAAACAAGCTAAAAAAACAAATTTTGATACCTAATGCCACAAAAAAATCAAATATTAAATCCATTCCTAACTCTAAGATCACTGGAACTAGACAGTTCATACAGACACTATCGAAACCTATTTCGGCAACTACAATGGCTCTGAAAACTATCGCCAATAAATATCGCGATATGCTATTATTTAAAGCTAATCAAACTAAAGTGGCCAAAATAGCGTCTTTAGTGTATGAACCTCTAGATAGTCTGGTTTTATTAAATAATCAGAACAATGAAAATGCCTCCACGCAGAAACCTGTGGTACCAGCTCTAGTAGAGAATGAAATAGTCTCTGGGGAGCCTGCCTCTACAAGTATAGTGAAGCCATTAGATTTGAAATCTGCTGAGGAGCCCTTGCCAGTAGAGCCTGCATAATTGCTGAGTGGACGCATTAGTAATGAAAGAATGGAAAGAAGAAATGGAGAAATCGATTCAAAGAATTGTCTCCATGGTAAATAACACAAATACAATGGACTCTTTGGAAAGAAATATCTCAAACAAAACGGGTCCTCCAGCTTATCCTAACAAATTGTTACATCAAAGAGACCTCAAATCAAATTGTTTCCAAAGGGGCTTTGCGAACCCCAATGAAATCTGTGTCAACACACCACTTAATTCTGCAGTGCCGCTCGCATCCGTTCCATGCATTTGATCTTAACAGTCAGTTTTGAACATCCTTGCAGATGTACCAGCTCTGGAAGGAATATGCTCAGCTGACATCGAGCAGATAGGTCAGTTTGATGCAAAAACTCTATCTGTCGTAAAGCTGTGGATGAAATCGGGCTTTGTTAAAAATGCACTTTGGCAAGCTAGAATGGACATATGCGAATTGGGGTTTATTCTGTTAAACAATACCATGGCAGATCCTCCACAAATATCCATATTGCGGAATCAATATCACTCTAAATCCCACGCAGATGTGTAATATCAGTCTACAAATCGACAATCAGAGGCATCAATTGAAAGTGAAAGAGGACAATACGATAGAGAAGAGAGGTCTGTTCATGGTCTGTTCATGAGAAACAGTATGAAAAATTGCTGGCAACAAATATGTCCTTAATGCGTTAAACAGATTTAAATGTTGTCCAAAATCTCTACACATGCTAAATTGCAATTTGATTATGAGTGAGTCGAAGAGATTGAAAGGTTGCCAAACTGTTACACACTCCTATGTGGAAGAAATGCAAATTTTTGCTGTTAAAAGGAATAATATAAAAACAAATGGTATTAAGTTTCTCCACACATATGATCAAGAAGTTGCAGTACGGAAATCACAATATAGAAAAGATAGAAGACATGTAATGTATTTGAATCATTGCGATAGGGAATCTAAACTCCGAGCTTTAAAATGCAAATATAAGAATTGGCTGAGATCGAAACATGCTATTTTGTATCAGAAGGATGCAGAAAATATGTTAGACAAACTAAAGTCAAAGAACTCAGCTAAAATCTGGTCCCTATTGAACTATAAACAGTTTAAATACCAAATAATTCATCAGTTGAACCCCATACCTGAAGAAGTATGGGCCTCCTTCTACAAGCCCCTGTATGCTGATATAAATTTAAAAGGGGAAACTTCTCTTGATAAGACACAAGTCAAGGACCTCTCCTTTGACATCGACATATTGTTTCAAATTTCAAAACTCTCCACCTCTCGTGCTCCAGGGCCGGATGGCTTGTCGAATTATTATGATAAAATTACATCCTATGGCTTGGGCGAAAATCTTCCTAAGCATTTTTTCGAAAATAGTAAGAACTCGTCATCTACCTAGCTCTTGGAAGAAAGCGATAACTATACCCATCTACAAAAAAGGGGACCATGAGAATCCTGCCAATTATAGGCCAATTTCATTATTAGACATACCTAGCAAAATTTTCGCTAGATTGTTGTTAAGAGACCTGAATGTATGGCTGAATGGTGCGAAATTGAGAGACCCAAATCAGACTGGGTTCATGCCGGGAATGGGGACGGCAATTAATCTGCACATACTGGAAGTCATCAAAAAACAAGAACAGCTAAAACTCCAAATTACCTATTTGGCCTTTATTGATTTCCAGGCGGCGTTCGATACTGTGTGCAGGAAATTGTTGATAAACTCTGCAAGGCCAATTGTCCGGAATATTTAGTATTCTGGATTAAGGAACTGCACACGAATACAACCGTGCAAATTAGATTGGCCTCAGATGGAACACTATCTAACCCAATTCCGACATTCAGAGGCCTTAAGCAGGGGTGTATTTTGGCCAGTACCCTTTTCAACTTCTTTATGGCAGCTGTCCGTTTTGATCTTTTGAATTGTAGAGCAGATGCCCCTCGAATTGGAGGCCGTCCCATACCGTGGTTATTCTATGCGGACGACCTGGTGTTACTGGCCAAAACTCCTGTGGGTTTGCACAACCTGCTGGACACCCCGAGTAAGTATGCAGATGCAAACTTTTTGACAATAAATCAAGCGAAATGCAAAATTATGATACTGAGTCCCAAGAGAAAAAGTCCTCACTTTAACTATCGATGGGTCATACAAGATATAGAAATTGAAGTAGTAACAGAGTATAAATATCTAGGCCTCCAAGTCAATAATGATACAGCCGACAAACCATATTATAGTGTTGAAACAAACTTGCAACTGGAATAAATCAGACAAAAATAATACGGGCCAAATATGGCAAGTTTTCTTTGTTGCCAGCTGTAATTTTTTACAAACAGAAGGTGGTACCCATATTGACGTATGCTTCAGAAACAGGAGAAATCATGAAAAAGTCTATATGGGTTAAAATGGAAGGCGAATTTTGGAGATCTGTATGTGGCCTTCCCATGTCAGTCTCGGTGTGTCTATTGAGACATGAATTGGGCTTGGTTTCTTTAAATGCAATCTATCTTTGGAAAGTATTGAGTCTATATCGCAAGTATTTGATGGTCTCTGAAAATGATGGTGTGATGTATATGATGGGAAAATTTATGTTGAATACAGATAACAATAACACTGCTAAGTGGCGAAAGTGAAGTCAATCAGCAATGAGAGGCAGGTATTGATGATGAGCTCTTAGTAAATAACCCAGAAAGAGCGAAGAAGAAACTATGGATGTTGGACTAGATTAGGACTAGGGATGCATGTGCCAAACTAAAGATCTTTAGATGCCAATCCTTTGCCATTAAGGAGTTACATAAAACAGAGCAATACCTTATCCAATTTCCTAATCCAAAAAGCAGATTCAATTATCTGAGAATAAGATTGAATGTTTATCCTTCAAATGAAGTACGTTTCATGCGTAAGTTGACAACTAATGGGGACTGTAGATTTTGTAAGGAGCCGTGTCAAATGGAAACCTTAACATCTAATTGCTGTCTGTCCTGCGTTGATTGAAAAGAGATGCACATTTTTTAAACATTTGTTTGAGAATCCGGTTATCACCAACCACGATGTCCTATGGGAGAAATTGTACCATAGCCAAAAGGCTAAAATGAACATAGCTATACTTATGTTTGTGGAGACACTAAAACTGAAAGAATGCAATGACGCGTGTATTGAAAAATATGTAATAATTGAAAAGTGTGGTCAAAAATATATCTCTGGTTAGTTAATAAGTTGAAAAACGAAACTAAAAGGCAATGGCGAAATGCTGGTAAATAACTCAATTGTAGTATCAAATTAGACAACCTTAAGAAACCGTAAATGTTGTGATTTAAAAATAATTGATATTTTAATACTCTGCAAGTTTTATTGTGAAATCTATGGTGATAAACCTAGATTGTTTGTTTTTCTTTTGAATGCAAAAGTACATATGTAATGTTTGCTTTATTTTATCTGTGTAATGTTTTATTTTGTTCTTGTATGATAGTTTTTTTTTTTTTTTTGAAAGGCTGTTTTTACAGCTAAATCAAATAATTAAAAAAAAACACAAAAAAAATTATCTAGCTGTTACACTTCAACCAAGCACAAGTTGTGGGGAAAATGCTAGAGACTTCCTTGTTTCCCATGTGCCTCCATTTTCTTCACCATGGGACATCATTTCTCATTTTAAAATCCAATCCATCCTGTTCCTCCAAATGCTCTTGTGGACATGTAGTAGTACAAGATTTTGAAACCTATCCTAGCACCAATGTTGATCTAACAATTTGCAAAGTAAAAACACTTTTTAGAA
This sequence comes from Ambystoma mexicanum, assembly GCF_040938575.1. Classification (NCBI taxonomy): domain Eukaryota; kingdom Metazoa; phylum Chordata; class Amphibia; order Caudata; family Ambystomatidae; genus Ambystoma; species Ambystoma mexicanum. Next base: position 57,989,293 of record NC_090931.1, on the reverse strand, counting down.
ATGCAGTAATTGCCCACACATTGTGTTCACATTGTGTATCCCACTACAGCCTGCAATGCAAAATGCTCGGATCTTAATGAGTATTGTGTAGTACATTACTGTTTTGACATAGTGGGTTTAGTCCTCAAATATTCATACCCATTTGGTACTCCAGTTGTGAATAGCACCTCCTAATACAGATCGGCTTGGATAAAAAATACATGCATAAGCGATACAAGTGGACAACAGGCATCAATTTCTCCCCATCGCACACGGGTGTATTCTACAATTGATGTACAGTACAAATCTGTACATTGTGCCACTCAATATCTCATTGAGGCTTCTTATGTGGCTGTGGGTCAGGAAAAAAAGTTTGTGTGAGGTTTAGCAATTTTCTGTTTATCTTCCTGTGATTTCCCCTTAACTTTTAGGATAATCCATGCAAATTCTGTAAAGGCATGTTTCTTCTCCATAAAATGCTTAACTAGGGGTGCCAGTAAGATTTTATTTTTAAGGCAACTCCTGTTGAGTAATTTTTGGCTTACATTTTCTATTTGTCCTAGCAATATAAATGCAAGGGCAAGTCATCCTATAAATAACATTTTCTGTATTGCAGTTAGTGTGCTCTTTCAACATCCACTCGTGTTCTAGACCCAGGTCCACCGATGTCACCTTAGACCCACTACACAGTTCCCGCAAGGGTGATTTCCTACCCCTTGGGGCAACCCTCATAGTGTACCTTGTGTCTGTGTATCTCTTCGATCTTTTTTATATGGTTTCTCATAATATTGCATACATTGGTACTTTTCTTGAAAGCTAACAATGGGGCTAGCATGCTCATAACCTTCCAGTTCTTTTTGACCATGCTTTTCACCTTATATGATGGGTTACTAAATGTGCTCACAAATACTAGGGGACTTTTTTTTCCGTCTTGGTCGTCTCCCGCCTTTTCAAAAAGTGCCTCTATTGGTAGTTGGTTTTACTAATTTGCAAGGGTAATTCCGAGCAATCAATTTATTTAATTAATGTGTTAGCTCCTTCCTCAAAAGCTTCCATGGTGCTACTGTTGCGATTTAATCACAAGAATTGACCGAAAGGTAGATTATATCAAACGTGGCTGGTATAATGCAAGAGCATTTTATCTGTTGCTTTTTGAAAGTACTCACTCCCCACAATACCAATAAAACTCAGAATAAAGGACACATCCCAGTAGGGAGTGAGACCACGAGAGGTGATTGCAAGGGTGTCAAAGATTTATGATCTTCAGCATCCAGAGGACTCTGCTGCCTCGAGAGCGCTCTGGCAAACAATACAAATACAAGGTTTTAAAGGGTTACAGCATCATCAGTGATGAGTTATAGACAGTCTAAAGGTTAGTTTAATTGGTTAGAAAGGAGGTGCACATAAAGTTCTGTATGGGCCGGCTCCACGGGAGGTTGGACATCACGTGGTTCAGCTGGGCCAGTCCATGCGAGGTGAAGGTTAGGCCGGGTCGGCGAGGCGACTGGACCTCACTAAATCTATACACTTATTCTAGACACGCAATAAACAATGAACATCAATATACCTTTGAATAAATCTTAGAGACCTGTAAATTGCACACATGATTGCCTTGTCTTACATTGGGTCATTCATAAGGTGAGGGGTCTTGTCTTCTGCGATAACCTGGGGACTGGGCTGGTCTGGCACATCAGGGCGAGGCGGGGAGTGGCACATGTTAGCTTTGGACAGGATCTACTGTGACAGGGGTCTGGGTTTATTGGGGGCACTCTGGGGTGGTCAGCACATTGGGGGCACACGTCTGTTACATCAAGAGAATACCTTAAGAGGGCACAGGGTTACACAAGCCGTAACAGCGATGGTGAGGGGTGCAGCAGCAGGTTTGTGAAGATTGATAAGGTACAAGTCATGGTTCAGACCGGTTCACACACAGGCCAGTGATCTCGGAGGAAGAGTGATACAATGCATAGTTTTCATTGTAGCAGTTAGCTTCAGCGCATCTGTGAGAAAGGGACTTGGGAAGCACAGAAAAGATGGGGGTTGGTGCTCGCTCTGCAGGGGGAGGGGAGGAAATAGGGAGGGGAGGGGAGACTAGACTTCATAGTGCCGAATTGCGGCCTAGTCCAAAGATGGAATCGAGGGCACACAAAAAGGCGTCAGTGTGTCTTGCAATAGCCCTACTTCTGCTCCAGCCGAGGCCTTATTCCTCATGGCAGCAGAAGGGCGATGGAGGCGTCCATCAATAGTGCAAGAGCAAGTGGTTCATGTTGTGTAGAATGTACGGGGGATAGGCTGATTCGCCCCTTCCTTACACTTTTACAAATTATCTCACTAATAAATGACCATTTTCTTGATAGTCACGTCCAAATAGTTAACTTAGTTGTTGCTCATGCTGACTGTAAATTGTAAATCTTTCTGATGTTTGTTAATCTGCTTAGAATCACATGCTGTGCATAGGTCCGACATCCAGTGGTCACTGCAGAGTATTGCATTTTGTTTTTCGTAGTCGAAAAGGAGACGTCGACAAGGCGTGTCTGTAACACTATCCCTATAGTGACGTGCGTTGTACCCACAATCCCTCACGCGTCGAGGTCCCTCAGATTGTTTTTTTCCGCCCAGCTTATGGTCGCCTTACGCGGAGCTCAGAGACATTGCAAAACAATTACTACGGACCTCGGTCCTTAATATATACTTGTAAAGATCCCTCCCCTCAACATTAGCTGTGAAGCTGTTTCTCCGCCGTGCAAGTTTTCGACGGAGAGGAAGAGACGGAGGAGATCCCTCGGCGCTGCCGAACACGTGGCCAGGCCTCGCCGGCCAACATACAGTAGGGAGAGTGGGGGTTCGAACTTTTATCTTCTCGTCGAGTGTCTTTCTTTCTCCCCTATCTTTCTCTTGGGGTTGTTATCACCAGTTTTTATTGCCTCAGCTATGGAGAGGACACCTTTAAGTTTTGCCCACGCTGTAGGGGCAAATACACTTGGAAGGACAAACACAAGCTCTGTAATCGTTGCTTGCCCCTCGATCATAAAGAGGACAGCTGCGCGGCCTGTAAGCTCTTGAAACCAAGAACACTTAAAGAACGGAAAGTTAAGAGGTGGGCGGACTACGCTATGTCAAAGTCAGTTTCCTCACCCGCTGCCGCTGTTACAGAAAGTGACGAGGAGGGTGATAACTCGACGTCTGTTACGGAAGTCATTAACCCCCAGAAGGAGCGCTCGCGCTCCTCGACGTCCGTCCCCGGCCCCGACGGGCTCGGCTCACGCCCTGCTTATGGGGATGCACACCCCGGCGACAAGGACGCACACAGACCCCATAGGCCTAAGCACACAACCCACGGCTCTTCTTCGTCGAGGACGAAGGATCCACCAGCGCCGAAGGGGATGCAGGGCACTCCGGCGTCGACCTCAGACCGCAAGGGTCTCAAGCCCCACCCGCAAACGCAGCCGCGACCAGCGATTGGGCTTTCATCTAACACGGGCGCTACCTCAAAAACATCCGACGTAACGCTCCATAGAGCGGCCGTCGAAAAACAACGCGCAGCGCAGGCAACGCCGACTCCAGAACCCTCGACTGACGAACTCGTCGTCGAGAGTCTGGCGAGAATTGTTTCCGAGGATAAACGTAAGCGGACGACGAAACAGACGTCGAATACCGCACCCAAGGAAATAGAAACGCCGAAAAAGCACGAGTAGCCAGGAACTGCCCCATTCATCTAAAGGCACTTCTGAACTACCGGAGGACTTTTTCTGAGGGCGACGGAAACCTTTCGTCGACGTTGTGGGAGCGTTCGAAGCGTTTTGAAGGTGATAACACTGATTTCCCCCCTCTAGATTATTCAGGGGTTCCCCATGAGACCATGGAAAGACTCCATTCTTGTATGGAAAAGATGGAGAGGTTTTTGGGTAGCCAAAACCCACCCACACCCAAAAGACCAAGAGAATGGACCCAGGATGACCCTAGGGTCAAGATTCCTAAGCTGTTTCCCCCTTCTACAGATGCATATGACCTCACTGAAGAGGAGCAATACCTCCAGGAAGATGAGGAGTGTTTAGGTGGAGAGGAAGAACATGAGGAGGAGCGGTTTGAGGAAGACCCTTACACTAGCGCAGGAGCTTTTGAGGAAGATACAGCTACCTCACAGCCCTGGCACTCCCCATCAGTGCAGCCTTGGCAATCCCCATCAGTGCACTCAGACCCTGATGTCTTTCACCCTTCTCCCCCCAAGGACTCACCTATTGGGAACACCTCCCCCATAGATGACCAGCCTTCTCTTAATGCACTATTGCGCAAGGCAGCAGCGCATTTTGAAATAGACACAGGGGAGACTCTTCCGGACATAGACTTTGTAGAAAGTTATTAAAGAAAAAGCCCCAGTCAGTCCATTCCGCTCCTGGCTTCTATAAGGAGAAGAATAACTCCTTCCCTTTCCAATCCAGCCTTAGTCAGAGGGGTCAACCCTCGGATAGAAAAGCTCTTCAGCCCTTCGTCTTCTGACCCTTTGTACATCAGGGGACATTCTATTCCGGACTCTCTGGTAGTTACTAACGCAAGAAAGAGAGCGGGGGTACCACTATCTACTAGTGAGGCACCACCTGACAAAGAGGGCAAAAAGCTCTATGCACTTGGGAAGAGAATCACGACCTCCGCCGCCTACTCAACTAGGATTGCGAATAACAATTCCCTATTAGCTAGCTACGCAGATGCACAGTGGAGCAAGCTGCGCAGCGAAGCAGAGGACGCACCAGAACCCCTGCGTTCACGCCTGTTGGCTACTATATCAGAGGGAACTCTTGTAAACCAGGGCATCGTAAAGAACTCCTTGGATGCTGCAGAGACAGCTGGACGTTCCCTGGTTCAGGGAATACTTCTCAAACGCCATGTCTGGCTGCGCAATTCGGGATTTAAGCCAGAAACCCAGGCTTCCCTAATAAATAAGCCCATAGAGCAAACACATCTGTTTGGGAAAGCAGTTGATGAGGCCCTAGAACATGCGAAGAAGGAGTTTGATACCATCAAGACTCTTGACCAAATTTCTAGGCCACCCAACAGACGCAGCTATGGCAATAGACGCTCCTTTCGTGGCCAACGCCAGCAGCAAAGCCAACAACAATTTTACTCTGCTACCAACTGGCCCTCTAACCAAAGCACCCAGTTCAGTCAAAGAGGCCAACGTCGTGGCAAAGGAAGAGGGCACGGCTCCAGTCCAAAAGGCCCCACGCCCAATACCAACAAATGACCCAAAGATTCGGGGGCCGGCTAACATCGTTCCTTTCAGCATGGGAGGGAATAACGTCAGACCGCTGGGTATTATCCACCATAGCCCACGGATACTGCATCGAATTCAACGGTTCCCCAAAATACAGACCCCCACGGAACCGGCGCATGACACCGGAACACCTCACTATTCTTCTTCAAGAAGTAGAAGAGCTACTGAAAAAAGAAGCTATAGAGGCTGTCCCCCTATCGCAGGTAACAGAAGGTATTTATTCAGTGTACTTCCTTGTACCCAAAAAGGATTTAACCATGCGCCCTGTATTAGATCTGCGTCCAGCGAACAATTTTGTCAAACCCCAAAAGTTTTGTATGGTAACCTTGCAGGATGTAATCCCACTGTTATCACAGGGGGATTACATGACAACACTAGACATGAAAGATGCATACTTTCATATTTTAATGTTGCCAGCGCACAGAAAATACCTCAGGTTCAAGATAGAGAACAAACACTACCAGTTCAGAGTACTACCCTTCGGGATAGCATCTGCACCAAGGGTATTTACGAAAGTACTGGCAGTGGCAGCGACCCACCTGCGCAGATTATCCATCCCGGTTTACCCGTACCTCGACGACTGGCTCATAACAGGGGATTCTTACGAAACATGCTTCTCCAATACCCAAAAGACCGTAGACCTTTTGTCCCAACTGGGCTTCTCCATCAACGAAAAGAAGTCCAGCTTGGACCCCAGCCAAATCAAACAATTCCTAGGGGCTCTAATTCGAACAAAGGACGGCCTCGTCTTCCCCTCCAACGAGAGGGTCCAAAACATGCTGTTTCAGATCCCCCATTATGTGGCAGGTCGAGAGGTTACGGTACGCAAAGCAATGCGTTTGCTAGGGATGATGGCGTCATGTATTTATTTGGTACCTCACGCGCGCCTGCGCATGCGCCCAATGCAAGAGTGGCTCTACAGCCAGTGGTGTCAAGCCAGCGGACAATGGGACGATCTAGTGGTGGTCTCGCAGGCCTTGGTTCTCTCGCTACGGTGGTGGACAAAGGAAAACCTGTTATTAGGGAAAACTTTTGCCACACCCGCAGTGGAAGCCACTCTAACCACAGACGCATCCCTTACAGGATGGGGGGCTCACCTATCCCATCGGACTGCTCACGGAGTGTGGACTCCGAGCTTAGCATCCAAACATATAAACCTGCTGGAACTATTAGCAGTGTTCAAAGCACTGAAAGCCTTTCAGGAACACTTACAAGGAAAGACAGTGATGGTCCTCACAGACAGCACCACAGCCATGTACTATCTCAACAAGCAAGGGGGCACTCGCTCTCCAGGACTGTCCAAGCTGTCCCAGAATATATGGAAGTGGGCTCTCAAACACATGTTCCTACTATCACAACATGTACCAGGGGAACTCAATCTGCTAGCAGACAAACTCAGCAGAGACTTCCCCCTACCCAAAGAGTACGAATGGCAATTGCAAGAAGACATCGTCTTAAACGTCTTCACGCAATGGGGTTTCCCGGAAATAGACCTGTTCGCAACCCTGGAGAACTCACAATGCCAAAGTTACGCCTCCAGGTACCCCCAGAACCAGTCCAAGGGGAACGGTCTGTTGATTCCATGGTCAGGGAAATTTGTCTACGCCTTTCCCCCGACTCCCCTCCTCAACAAGGTGGTGCACAAGATGCACCAAGAGCAGGTGACCATGATACTAGTGGCCCCAATGTGGGCCCGGCAGCCATGGTTCGCTCACTTGATGGAGATGTCCCTATCTCCCCCAATGAAACTTCCTTGCCCGTACAACATGCTGTCACAAGACAAGGGCAGGACACTGCATCCATGCCCTCAGACCATGAACTTAGCAGCCTGGCTCCTGAGATCATAGAATTTGGACATTTACATCTCCCTCAGAGATGTATGGACATCCTCAGGGAAGCCAGAAAACCTAATACTCGCCACTGCTATTCTAGCAAGTGGAAAAGATTTGTCATCTGGTGTAGAAGTAAGAACATCAACCCGGTTGACTGCTCTGCCACTAACATTATTCTGTACTTGACCCATTTACTGGATTCAGGTCTAGTGTTTAATTCCATTAAAGTCCACCTAGCGGCACTTTCTGCATACACCACGTCCCAACTTAAAGTGTCGTGGTGGAAGATACCAGTTATAAAGGCCTTCATGGAAGGGGTAAAGAGAATACACCCCCCAATAGCTAGCCCAGCTCCCGGATGGGACTTAAACGTGGTACTTTCTAGACTCATGGGCACTCCTTTCGAACCCATGCACAAGGCAACTCTTAAATACCTCACTCTTAAGACTGCTTTCCTAATAGCTATCACCTCCATTAGGAGAGTAAGTGAACTACAGGCTCTTTCTGTATTAGACCCCTTCGTATCAGTTCACAAGGATAAGGTGGTTCTTCGCACACACCCAAGGTTTGCACCAAAATTCATCTCTAAATTTCATGTAAACCAATCTATAGAACTACCAACGTTCTTTCAAAACCCTTCCAACTTGGGAGAAAAGTCTGCATACACTAGATGTACGCAGAGCTGTCATGTTCTACATGGAAAGAACCAGATCACTGAGAAAGACTAATCAGTTCTTTGTCTCGGTGGCAGCAGGAAGAGGAGGAGATGCAGTCTCTAAGTCCACTATATCTAGATGGATTGTACAATGCATCACTCTGTTACACTCTTGCTAAGAGAGAACTACCCTTCAAGCCAAGAGCACATTCCACTCGAGGCACTGGGGCATCCATAGCATTCATTGCAAATGGTTCCCCTTGAGTCCATCTGCAAAGCGGCTACCTGGAGTTCTGTGCACACCTTTACAAAACACTACTGTCTAGATGCACACTCAAGATCTGACTCCCAGGTGGGACAGGCAGTATTAAGACATCTTTTCTCTACTGTTCCTTCTCATAACCCACCGCCAACTCCGGGTACTGCTCGCTAGTCTATGCACAGCATGCGATTCTAAGCAGATTAACAAACATCAGAAGACAATGCATTACTTACCGTAAAAGCATTTCTGATGGTTGTATCTGCTTAGATTCACATGCGCCCACCCTTCCTCCCCGCTCGGATGGAAGGAACATAGACTTCCTTTTATATCTCTTTTCTGTACTCACTCACGTCTAGAAGGCTCCCTCAGGGCAGAAAAATACAAACAGAGGGACCTCGACGCGTGAGGGATTGTGGGTACAACGCACGTCACTATAGGGATAGTGTTACAGACACGCCTTGTCGACGTCCCCTTTTCGACTACGAAAAACAAAATGCAATACTCCGCAGTGACCACTGGATGTCGGACCTATGCACAGCATGTGAATCTAAGCAGATACAACCATCAGAAATGCTTTTACGGTAAGTAATGCATTGTCATTTTGGCCGTTGAGCCATTGTAAAAAGATGTTGGCTTCACCAATATTCCCTTTCAAAACCATGAACAAATCATAGATTCTTAACCACTTGATTGTTTTCTTTCTGTAGGGATTGATTTCTGCGCGGCGCAACAGTATTTTCGAACATGTCATCGTATTCATTTGCTGGATTAGGAGGCATGGCCGCCCCCATTGCAGTACTTTCAATTTGGACATAACTTTTTTGAATTCATGGGACAATTCCGTTTGTCAAAATGAACTCTGTGCACCATAAAGTCATGGATTGCTAACCAGAGAATAGTCTTCTCGTTTAAGCAGCATCTCTTCCACTACTTCTAGGGTTGCCCTTTGCTGAATATTAGTGTATAAAGACTGGATGTCAAGACATATTAGGTCATTAATGGGATTGAACTCCAGCCCCTCTATTTTAATAATCGCATCCCTGGTGTCTTGAACGTAGATTTTCATTTTAGGGGCCGATGCTGTGCAGTACCAGGTCACATTGACCTGCAAATTAGTGGGGAAAGTACATTATTTGTGTATCTATGGTTTTAGAACAATTGAGTATTTTTAATATGAATTGATGTTCAAATTTGACAATTGGATTTTTTAAGAATTGTAATTTTGTGAAATATGGTGTGTATTATGCTCTTGTATTGTGCTTTTGAATTGTATGATAAAATTTGAAATTTGCATTTTGGAAGGAATTGTATCCCTTTTGGAAGAGTTATTTGGTTGAAACTCTTCTAGGAGGGGAGAAGGACAGGAGTAACATTTGCCCATGGGCCTTTTTTGGTGTTCTGATAATGTATAGTCCCACGTAGTAGGAAGGTCCAGTATAGCACAGTGGGTTTAGCCATTGTAAAAATAGTGACTGTTAGGGAGAATTCTCAGAAATGTGCTAATTCTCTCTACCTTGGAGACCCCCAGCAACTTTGCTGGATTTTGAGGTCTTGATTTTTCTAAGCTGGAGAGAGAAACCTTTTTTCCCCCCACTCTCGTTTTAATGTGATTTTGTGCACTGTTTCTTTTGGTTGTGGAGTCTGACTAACTCCATAGGCATCTTTTAAATTGTCACACACCTTCAGTGCAGTGCCACAGGGAAGACTTTCAGATTTCCCAAAAGGACCTTAAATACCTTGTCTGGGATAAACTACTGATTCCCAGAGCAGTGAAGTGAAATGGACTTTACTTACATTTGTAACTTTCTAGAACCAGCACAGATAGTTATCTTACAATGGGGTGCTGGAGGGATTACCTAGTATCCCCTTTGTCTAGTTTCTCATGTAACATTTTTGTTACCCTTTCCTCACTGAATGGTTGGTGACAGTTTATTTTTTAATACCATTATGGGATTTTACCGTGGGCTGCGTTCGCAGCCACAGTAAAGCACCCATGGGTGCCATTTTTGTCAAAATGTCCCCAGTCTTCTTTTTTTCGCCATTTCTTTGTGAAAAGGTTTGGTCCCTTTGTTCATTTTGCCTTTGGTGGGGCTCACGAGTGAAGCCCGCCTCTGGCTCCAGGGTGTCCGGCGGGGGCTAGAAGCGAGGGACGTGCCTGCAACTCTGTGCTTAGTCTCCTAGGAGACAGGAATGCACTCTTGGGTGATTGGCCGGCTGGACAGCACCCTGCTGGGTGACTGACAGCTACGCTGGAATGAATGGGAGCAAGCTGCATAAGTCAAGGCTTTTTGGCTTGGAAGGCAGTCGACCACTGGACGAAGGAATCCAAAGAAGAACTTGAAGAGGACACCTGCAACTCCTGGACCATTGGTTTGCCCAGTGAAGCCCTGCTGCTGTATCGATAGAGAAGCCCCCTGCAAGGACGACTTCTCACTTGGAGTTGATTGGTCCCATCAACTCAAAAGTAAGCCATTTGGACATCCTCTCAAAGCTGGTCGAGTTTCCACTGCCGTCGCTGATGGAACTGGTTAGCCAGGGAGAGGAACAACAGTTTGTGTGCGTTGCTTATAAGCTGGCCAAGAGCTCCAGGAAGATCCTCTGGACTCTCAGGAAGCAGGACTGACCGAGGCTGAGCCACCTCAACGGAGTGCAGTGCGGGACCCCAGACGCAAGGAAAGCCCATCTCGACAGCCAGGAACCACAGTGTTGCTATTTGCGGTAGACGCGAGGAACTGAAACGCGGAAGTGCCACTTGTTTGAAGATTTCCGGTTGCGAGCGGTGACGTCCCATTGCAGTGCAGGTGTCCCCAGACGTCCTCCCTCTTGTCCCCACGGCTGAGGCCCAGGAACAGCGAGATCTGCAGAGCTGCACAGGAACAGAAGTCATCTGCTGCACTTTTTCTTCAACCTAAAGATACTGTAAAGTCTAAGAACTTCTTGTTGTGTAGCCATTTGTCCTCGTTGGAGACTTGCTGGTTGCATCTGTAGAGTTGCTATCAGCTTCTTTACCTCACAAGCCTAATCTGCTTGCGGCCCTACTTTGATTTCTTCTATTCTACCAAGACTTTTAAAACATTGTGAAAGATGTTTTACTTAACTGCAAGAAGTTCTTCGGTTCACCTTGACTTTTGTTAACTTAACTTTGGCTGGTCTGGCTTCCTGAATGGCTCTGCTCTCCCCTGTTTAAGTGTTTTTGCCTTCCTTGCAGGTTTTATTCTTATCCCTCTTTTCTGTCACACTCTCCTAAGAAAGTCTAAATGCAAACAGTGATATATTAATGTCCCCAGCACCCTAACCATTGATGTCACCTGAGGGTGTAGGTATGGTCTATGAACCATCCCAAATGGGTACCAACTAATTTAGAAAACTGTATTTTTTTAAGTATATTTGTGTTGCTTTATGTTGCTCCCTTCTGAAGAAGGCTTACTATAACTGACAGACAAATTAATAATTGTTTAATCCAGAAAACTTGTGTGTTTATTTGGACACTTGCCACTGAATCTCTGTAACTCCCCTACAGCGCACATTGACCCCTCTTGAGATGAGCGTGGCTACTCGACCAAACTACCAACCTGTGTAGTACAGACTTATACCAAAGGTTGGGTTCCTATTGCCAGGAGGTCAGGGTTGTTGTAGTGCACCCAAAGGGTGCTGCATACAATCTTGCCTAACAGTGACCATTATAGGTTTACCATGACCTTTTGCTCCACCCATGACTGCAATTTCTTACCCCCCCCTCTTTTCCAGGCTCATCGTATTTTGCAAGCCCTGAAGCGGTATGTACGTGCAGAGAATAAAGATCGCCTCCACACCATCCGCCATTACCAGCATGTCCTGGCCGTGGATCCCGAAAAAGCTGCCCAGATGAAATCTCAGGTACTGTTTCAGTAATGTGGTCTGTGATGTTTGCTGTGCATTGTCCTGGATTGTTTTGTGGTTGTCTGTGTTGCTGAAATACCTTGCGTCCGAGTTTGGGGTGGTGGGGGGTTCTAATCGCAAGTCTTAATAAATGGGACTCTTAGTTGTGATTGTGAGCAGTTTAGTTCCATAGTGAAAGCCTACGGTCTGCAGTACTTGCACAGTTATTGCTGAAAGCAACATCCCTTGGGTCCTACTACAAGTTGCACTCTATGGTTATGGAACTGTAGCCAAAGGCACGGCCGCAGAACCTCATGCATCTGCCATCATAAACCACTCCAAAGCACTTGGGACAACACATCTGCCATAAGAATGCAGCTATTCATGGCAAGAATTTGATAAATAGCTGCACACTACTATCCTGGCTTTGCATACCCCATGTAGACTGCCTCTCACCACCCGTCCACATGCTGGCTCGATATGGGTGGATAGCAGGCACTTGGCCTCCCCTTCATAGCTTCGTACTGGCTGTTATACACACCCGTACTAGCACTCTCAAATTCTTCCACTCATGCCTGGACTTCGGTCCCCGAGGGTGTTCAACCTACAGCGCATTGTCACCATACCAATGGTGAAAGACACTATACGAATGATAGAGTACAATTTTTGTAGAAAGAAGAGCTTCCAGAAAGTGTAACGCTGCCAAGCGAGGTCACCGGGGGAGTGAAGGGTCCACTTGCAGCTGGGCAACAAGGATGCTCAAGTTACTAAGTTATTATTTATTTTAACTGTAATAAAACTCTTCTGTAGCAATCAATTAAGCAGTTTGACAACAATAGGTACATGCTTGCATTTATATGAAAGCCTCTGAGTTATTAAAGATGAGCATTCGTTTTGAAAGTTAAAGGTCTATGCGGTCAAATAGCTCCTTTGATCCTTAACGCTTTAAGTGCCATGGGTCCCCCCACCCCGAGTGCCAAGGTCTTTTTTGGTGATTTCGGTAGGTCGCCATTCAATGCCTTGTAACTTTTCTGTTGCATGACAGATCTCTGCCAAATTAGGCCCCATTTTTTTCATATGTAGGCTATCATAACGCCACCCAGGAATCCTAAGTTGATGTAGGGGGGTGAGAGAAAATGACCAAAAAGGGGGAAAATTTAGGGTTTTTCAAAAAGTGCTAATAAAATGATGTACAAAGAAGCCTGTAGTTCTTTTCCTTGTAAGATCTAGGAACAAATGGTTTGCTGTGCTGAATTCCCCAATTCCCTGGCTTTCAAGAATAGGTTGAGTAAGAAATGATTTTGATGTGGTTATCAACCGTTTTGTGAGGTAGGCGATTTTGGCCATTTTTGCCAATTGGACATGCGTGGACGGAATGGAAGAAAAGGGTAGGAAAGCCGAATTGGAGGACAAAGGCATACATTTCTGAAAAGTAGACAAAATTCCAAGTTTAGGAAGGGGTGATTTGCGCAGGTCGGGCAACAACTAGGTAGGGTAAAATGCCATAGTTTGGGGGGGGGGGGGAGCAGGTAAATTACCAACAGAAGGTATCTGATGGACATGGTTGACTTAGTACGGTAATGGCTACTATGAATTTTGAGAAAAACAATGCTCTGCTACATTCCCCCAACTCTTGCAGTTAAAGCACACGTTTTTTGTAGTGTTTCAAAAAACCAGCATTACCACAAGCCAAACACTGAGCCATGGTACACAGGAATTTTATGCTTGCAGCCTGAACAGGCGGATTAGCATGTGTAAATCAGGAAAACCAATGTGGTGAGCAACGGCAAGCATACATTTTTTGAAAGGGCCCAGGCAGACCTTTTCAAGGGTAGGTGACATGTGCAGGTTACAAAAGTGTATGCTGCATAAAGCAGCGACTAAGTGTAGGGCACATTTGGGAAATGAAAGGGTTGTGTGAAAAAGGGCACTAGTAAATGGGTCGAAACATTATGAAATCGACACAAACGCAACAAATGTCCTACCTTCCCTCGGTGCCTCACATGTGTGGGTGCACCTACCTGGGCGCCAAGGGGAAGGCCTTGAAACACCCCTAACCCAAAGTCTCTTCTGACGGCTGATTTTCACGATTTTTTTCAGACGCGCACACCATACAGATATGGGCCTAGGTGTCCAAGCCACCAAGGAAAACGGGGAACCCCATGCATTTCTGTGGGAATCCAGAGGTCCGATTTGCACAAATCAGCCCAGAATGTATTACCCAGAAACCCCGGCAAAGTCCGAAATGTGGCAAAAACCCCCCAATTTCCGCACATTTCACTCGGCTCACCCACCGAAACAAGCCACCAACACATGGCCTACCGTCCTGCATTCCCACAGGTGTCCCGATTAAAACGGTACCTCACATGTGTGGTTGCACCTACCAGGGCGCAAAGGGCAAAGCCGAAAACACAGGTAACCCCAACTCTTTTCGCACAGCAGGATTGCAGGATTTTGACTCATGTGCACACCATACAGATTTGGGCCTAGGGTGTCTAGGCCCATATCTGTATGGTGTGCCCGTCTGAAAAAATCGTGAAATTCAGCTGTCGGGAAAGACTCGGGGTTTAGGGGTGTTTTCGGCTTTCCCCTTGGCGCCCAGGTAGGTGCACCCATACATGTGAGGTACTGTTAATCGGGACACGTGTGGGTACGTGGGAAGGTAGGCCATGTGGTGGTGTGTTTCGGTGGGTGGCCCGAGCGAAATGCCTCAAATTGTCCTAATTCCAGCCAAGTTCAGAGACATTTACCTCTGTCCACTCAACGAAACACATTGCCAACAGATGTCCCACCTTCCCGCCTTCCCACAGGTGTCCTGACAAAAACTGTACCTCATGTGTGGGTGCACCTACCGGGGCGAAAAAGGAAAAGGGTAACCCGCTGGCAACCACAAGCCTTTCGGCACAGCACATTTTGTTTGTGTGGGCAACCTACAGATTTGGGCCTCGGGTGTTGAAGCCAGCTAGGAAAACAGGGAACCCCATGCATTTCCCAAAAGAGGACACCCGTGGGACTAGATGTCTGACTTGCGCAAATCTCCCCAGAATGCATTACCCACAAGCACCGCCAAAGACCCACATGGGAGAAGGGTGCCCAATGGCAGGGATATTACCGCCGACTTTGCTGGAGCTCTGGCTGGCCTGCGTTACAGCTTCTCCCCACCAGGGAGTCCCGGCAGTGTGCCAATACCTCCCAGAAGGGAAAAGCTGTAATGCAGCCCAGCCGCAACTCCAGGACGGTTGGAGGTGATGTCCCCAGCCTTGGACATGTTGTACCGTCCCCTAAGCACAGTGGCAGCTCCAGGGATCCCCGGCAGGATCCCCTTTCCTTCCCGGATGTGACACCTGTAACTTACCACAGCCAGAGCTGCAACCTGGGCTTGCAGACGGACAGCCCACATGGGAGGCATCCGCTCCCAGGGAAACACCAATGTTCTGCTGGCATGGGGGTGCAATTTGTGGCCTGCCCCTGCAATTATGTCCCAGCCCACCAAAATATCTGCCCATACGGCCCATTCCTACCCACATCACCAACAATCCAGCCCCAGTCTCACCCACCCCTAGAATAATAAAAAACAGTACTCGCATAACGTTGCAGCTACTCACGTAGAAAAAGCTGTAAACAAAACAAAAAACATGTTACCTACGGTCACACCAGCAAAAACAAATTGATACGTTCCAAGCATGCCCCCCCTTAGCCCTCTTGCAAGCAATCTCCGGTGGTCTACTGAACCTCACCCCCCTGCCCAAGTGAAAACCCATTTGCCCCTTCGTACGGGCAGATATCTGCCCCAGGGAGGGCTGCATGACATGGCCCCCACACTTCATTGGGGGTGGGGGATGAGGGGGTCACCTCCCTGACCCATTAGAAAATTCCCTGTCATTTTGGGGTGCCCCACAACCCCCCCAAAATGCAGTCCATTTTCACTTTTTTCCTTTGGTAACCCAATGCCCCTTGATAATTGGTGAGCCAATCTGGCCCCAAATGGGTGGCGGGGCACCTCCTGCAGGCCCCCCTGGGCCTCCTACAAACGGCTGCCTGAGGTAAACCCCCCCCCCCCTCCATTTTGGGGTGGGGGAGCGGGCCACCAAAAGTTTGTGGGGCAGTAAGGTTTAGGCACCTTGGGCCCAGATTGGCACACCAATGTGCCCCTCAGTGCCAAAAAAATGAAGATGGCAGGCTGTACTGTGGGGGGGCTGAGGGGCACCATACACCGCCAGGGAATTTTGTAATGTGAAGGGTGGGTGCACCTCTCCACCCCAGTTGGAGGGACGGTGCATCTCATGTAGCCCTCCCTGGGGGCAGATAAGGGGGGGTTGCCCCCCCCTCTGGACTCGGGTGTCCCTTCCTAGGAGCAGATATCTGGCCCCTGGGAGGGCTGCATGACATGGCCCCCACTCCATTGTAGGTGGGGAGAGGGGGGTCACCACCCCTTCCCATTAGAAAATGCCCCGTCGGTTTGGGGTGCCCCACAGCCCCCCTAAAATGCAGTCCACCATTTTCCTTTGGTAACCCAACTCCCCTTGGCACAGGTGTGCCAGTCTGGCCCCAGGGTGCCCAAACCTTACTGCCCCACCCACTGGGGGGGCCTGTTCCCACTATTTGTGGTTCCCCCTCCCCCAAATGGGTGGCAGGGGCACATCCTGCAGGCCTCCTTGGGCCTCCTACAAACGGCTGTGTGAGGTACACCCCCCTCCATTTGGGTTGGGGGGGCCACCAAAAAAGTGTGGGACAGGCCCCCCAGTGGGTGGGGCAGTAAGGTTTTGGCACCCTGGGGCCAGATTGGCACGCCAGTGTGCCCCTCTGCACCAAGGCAAGTTTGGTAAACAAAGAGAAAAAAAATTGAAAATGGCAGGCTGCACTGGGGGGGGGGGGGGAGGGGGGGAAGGGGGGTTCGGTGTTGAGGGGCACCCTAAACCGCCAGGTCATTTTCTAAATGTAATGGGGTGTGACCCTCTTGCCCACCCCCACACCAAATGCAGGGGGGGCATCTCATGCAGCCCTCCTTGGGGTCAGATGCCCCTTCCTAAGAGCAGATATCTGCCCCCAGGGAATGCTACAAGGGGTGCTCCCATTTCCCCTTGGGGTGAGGGGGAGAGGGCCATCTTCCTTTTCCATAAAATAAATCCTGGTGGCTAGTGCCATAAAAATGGCTGCCACAGTGAAAATTACTTTCCTGCCGGCGTGCTTTATGCACGCCGACGTGAAACTGAAGGTAATCCAGCCCCCGGGCAGTGAGGGGGGACCTCCCCCTCACATAGCCCGAGGGTTGGATTACTGTTTTCAGTGCTCCTGCTTTGCAGGGATTGCTCAAAACAGAGTGCCAAAAAGGACGAGCTAGCTCGTCCATGGCACCCTGGATGGAATTCCAAGGACAAGATACCTCTTCATGGCACCCTGGATGGAATTCCAAGGACAAGATACCTTGTCCTTGGCACTTAAGGGGATAAAGGTAGTGTTTAGTAACCATAAGCTCTACCACTTACTAGTCTTCTGCCATGAAAAGGCTGGAGAACAGGAACGTGATGAAGGGCAATCTCTAAGGTTTCTGGTAGTGGGGACTTGGCGGCTTTATCCGAGCGGGCCCTACTTGGTCAAGTGGAAGGAGCACTGCTCATGGTTGCTGCTGGGAAGAGGAGCAGGTTGGTGTCTGCAGAACCCATTTTGATCTTGGCTCTGTTGCCCCGTCACAACTTCTACAGAGGTTCAAGTTGCTTCTTTGCTTCAGAACTCATCCTAGCTATTACTTCAGGTTCACTCACCCTTGTAGGAATGCTCAGTCTAATTTACCCTCTGCATCAAAACAAAAACCTGGATCCCTTTTAAACAACAAAACATGGTTGCCATATTCAAACTTTCCAAGGCTTGTTGCTGGTTGTAAACAGGTTTGCACTCTACCTTCAACCCCAGATTTCCTTAACAAGTTCTCGCCAGATCAGGTCTTTGCCGCCAGTCTTACTTCCTGTGCTGCAGGTAACTCACATTTCTGATGCGTGTGAATCAGGTTAGAATTGCATGCTGTGCATATAGTCCGACCTCTAGTGGTAATCGTGGGGTATTGTATCTTTCTTTTCGAAGATCGAAAGGGGAAGTCGACATTTGTGTGACTGTAACACTATCCCTAACGTGACATGTAGTGTAGTCAAAATCCCTCGCGCGTCTAGGTCCCTCGAGTTTTTTTCCATCCAACTATTTGATTGCCTTATGCGGAGCGCGCAAGAGTTAATATTGCTCAATATTGTGTCCCATGACCTACGGTTGTCTAGTCTCCTGACTACTTCTTTTCGACGACTGCTTCATGGACTTCCTGCCGCCAAAGACATCCACTGCTGCTCGACAACTTGTGTACTGATTGTCGACTGCTTGGCCTCAGCCCTCCGCCCAGGCCCTTACAGTAGGGAGAGTGTGGCCCTGGGTTTATTCTTTTTCAAGAATGCATTTCTTTTTTCCTTCCCTTATTTGGTCTGGCTGCCGTCTACCTTTTCTATGGAGAGGACGCCCTTTAAATTTTGTCTGTCGCGTAACGGCAATTCTCCCTTGGAAGGACACCTGTTGCAATAGGTGTCTACCTCAAGACCACAACTAGCTGTCTTGTAAGTCCTGCAAGCTCTTTCTTCCCAAGACTTTAAAGGACAGGCAGACCAAACGGTGGGCGGCCTACACCATGCAGGCCGAAAGTCATTCCCCCATTGGCGCCTTCGCTTTGGATTGCGAGGACTCCAGCGGCAGCCATGGCTCCGACCTGGAAGCAATCAACCTTTCTGCGGAACCCTCCAGGTCCCAGTTGCCTGGCCTGACACAGGCCACTGGCTCTGTTATGGGGATTTCACACCCCAGTAACAAGGGCACACACATGCCCACCTAAGCCCAAACACGTAACTCCTAAGGCCTCCTTGACTGACATGTTGAAGCGCATAACGCCAACAGGCCCACTGAAAACTTTGGTGTGTTCTGAACCTAGTTGTTAGCACATTTCTGGAAATTCTCCCTAATTCCCTTCTACCTTAGAGACCCCTAGCTCTTTTTTTGCTGGACTTTAGGACTTTTAATTTCTAACCTGGAGAGAGACCCCTTTGTCCCACTAATGTATTTCTCTGATTTGGACTTTGTTTCTTTGTGACTTTGAAGTCTTACAAACTCCATAGGCATCTTTACATTGTGACACCCGGCACCTTCATTGCAGTTGCAAAGGTCTCTTTCAGATTTCCCAAAGGTTTAAATGCCTTCTTTTGGTTGAACTGTTTCCAAGAGCAGTAAAATGAAATTGGCTTTACTTTTTGTAATTTTCTAGACCCAGCACACACCATCTTAAAATAGGGTGCTGGAGGGGTTACTTAGTATCCCCTTTGTCTAGTTTCTCGTCTAACATTTTTGTTACCCTTTCTACAATTAATGGCTCGTGGCAGTGCTTTACCTTTTCCTACCATTGTGTTTCTACTGCGAGCTGCAATTGCAGCTACAGGAAAGCACCCATGGGTGCCCATTTTGTCAAAATGACCCCAATCTTCTTTTTTTCGCCATTTCTTGTTGGAAAGGTCCTTCTTGAGATTTACTCTGCGCGCCAAACCAAGTTCGGTCACTTTGTTAGTTTTGTCTTTGGCGGGATTCACTGGTGAAGCCCACCTCTGGCTCCAGCGTGTGGCTGGGCAGGAAGCCACAGAGGTTCCTGTCTCCCTCTGCTTAGTCTCCTTGTTTACAGGAATGCAACCAAAGGTGATTGGCTGGAGTGCTGTCCTCGGGAGGACGGCCACCCTGCTGTGTGAATGACAGCTAGGCTGCAAATGAATGGGAGAAACCTCCATAAAAGGCGAGGATTTTTGCTTGGTAGGCAGTCGACCAATGGACGAAGGAATCCGAAGAAGAACTTGGAAGAGACGCCTGCTGCAACTCCTGAACCGTTGGTTTTCCCGGTGAATCCCTGCTGCTGTGCTGGCGCTCTGAATTCGCATTGACTATAGAAGACCTCAAAGGACGACTTCTCGCCTTGGGTTAGTGGGACCAATCGACCCCAAGACGAGCTCATCTGGAAATCCTCTCAAAGCTGGCTGTACTTCCATTGCTGCTGCAGGAACTGATTGCCAGGGAGAGAATGGAGTGTCTAAGTCTGACCCGAGCTCCAGTAAGATCCTCCAGACTTCCTTGAAGTTGACTGACAAAGCCTGAGCCACCTCAACAGAGTGCTGGACCCCAGATCCGAGAAAAGTCCATTAAGGTATCTGAGAACCATGGTGGTGCTAATTACGAGGAGCTGAAACCGTGAAATGCTGCTGATCTGAACGCTGACCTTTAAATTTGTAGTGCAGGAGTCTCCAGACGTCCGCCCTGTTGTCCCCACGACTGAAGCCCAGGAACCACAGGATCTGAAAACCTACACAGGAACAGAAGCCAGCTGGAGCCAATTTCTTCTAACCAAAGGTACTGTAAAACTAAGGGGACTTGCCTCTTGTCGTTTAGCCTTGCTAGTTCTCAGTTGAGACTTGTCTTGGTTGCTTTTGCAGAGCTGCTTGCAGCTTTGCCCCTTACAAGCCTCCCAGCTTGTGGTGCTACAGTGATTTCATTTGTATACAAAAAAATTGTAAAACATTGTGCAATACTTTTTACCTACCTGCAAGATGTGCTTTAGCTCACCTAGACTTTTGCTCAAATAACATTGGCTGTCCTGGCGCCCTGAAAGACTCTTCTTACCTCTGACTGTGTTTTGCCTTTCCCCCAGGAAAGGGTTAATTTACTTTACATTGGCAGGTTCAAAAAGTACTTAGCTGCTTAAGAATATTTGTTAACCATTGTTTTATTCCCTCATTGTTTGTCTGACACTAACCTCAGTAGTGCTCTAAATGTACCAGTGATCTATTAATGTCCAGTGTCCTAGTTGTTTAAGTCACCTCAGGGTGTAGGTAGAATCTGTGTGCCATCCCAAATGGATATTTACTGATTTAAAGAAACTATTTGGAAGTATATTTTTTTTTGTTGCGTATATATTGCCACCTTCTGAAAAAGGCTTATTCAACTGACAAATAATTGTTTAATCAAGAAACCTTGAGTGTAAGTCTTTATTTGCATACTTGTCACTGTGTAATAATCCTACAGCTCACATTGACCCCTCTTGAGATGAGCCTGGCTGCTCAGTCACTCTACCAACTTGTGTAGTACATGCTTTTCCAGCATGGGTCTGGCATCGATTCACATGCTCATGAATATTCCCCGTCGTCAGGCTGGGAATCCTCGGTAAAGAAAAAATCAGTATCAGTTTCGTTTCTGATCTGTCTTTCTTAGTAGTAACCAATCACTGATCTCTGGGTCATACTGCCCCCAGCCAATGACTGCCCTCTCCCTAAGCCCCCTCCTCTGGCAGCCATCCTCAGATTTTTACCGCATGTTCAAGTGTTGAGTCTTCGTGCTTTAGCGCTCTAGTTTTTGCTGCGTTTTCATGCTTTTTCAGGAGATTTTCTCATTTCTTTTGGTTTAATGGAGCCTCAAGCTCCACCGTTTCTACTTCCGATAACGGGGACCCGTTTCGGAATTCTTCTGCACCCCTCAAGGGTGAATTTTACGTCGTTTACGCTTCTTGGAGGATTCCGGAAGATCTGCGGCCTACCTCAACGGACATGGCCCAGGACAAGGGAAGCTTGACACCCGGATCCAAGCTGTTCAGGTGCTTCCCTGGATGCAGATTACAAAATGTTTTCAAGGAGGACGAGCATTTGCGATGTCTCTACTGCCTTCATGAGGACAAGACGCACGTGGAGAAGGACTGTGCGTTCTGCAAGAACCTTTCGGAACGGACCAAACGAGATCGTCGTTCCCGCCTCGCCGCCTGGCTGGAAAAGGGCACAGCAGGTGAGAAGGCGAAGAAATAGTCTGAGTGGGCTTTTAAGTCCTGAGCGGGCGCCCCGGCGACGGGGGCCCAACAGAAGGCCAAGTACTGAAAGGTCGGGCTCTTCGGCTGCCAGGCAGGGCGCAACCTCCCCGGCACGTGCAACCACGAGCCAGCGCTCTGGTTCGGGGAAAAGAAAGTCCAAGAACCCGGGTAAGCTGCTGGAGCGGCCCCGGTCGATCTCGAAGAGACCCGAGGGGAGCGAGGCGCTAACCCTCCCCCCAAGGCGAAGGCCCAGGACTGCACCTAAAGTGGTGAGGGCTTTGATCCAGCCGGCAAAGGCCTCTATTGAAGTGGTCGCTGCGACTCTGGCGAAGCCGGCTGAGAATACGCCAGTGGAAACGGCCTCTGGGCTCAGAGTATCCC
Organism: Ambystoma mexicanum; assembly: GCF_040938575.1. Taxonomy (NCBI): domain Eukaryota; kingdom Metazoa; phylum Chordata; class Amphibia; order Caudata; family Ambystomatidae; genus Ambystoma; species Ambystoma mexicanum. The sequence continues at coordinate 57,967,198 of NC_090931.1, read as the reverse complement.
TGCCACCGCAGAGGCAATCCTCTTTCCAGCCCATCGTTAAGACCCCAGTGAAGACCCCGGCGGAAAAAGAGGAGGGGGGGGGGCGGGGCGGGGCGGTGGCCATTACAGACTCGGAATCAGCCTCTGAGGAGGATCTGGTGGAAACCTGGAAGGGCCTCAACGAGAGGTTCATAGGCCTCAACCAGAAGTTCGAGAAGGTTCGATCCCAGGGGACGGTTCCCGCTGATGTGATCAAAGATGGCGACGAGGAGGGCCCAGTGGAGCAGCCATCCCATCCGTTGCAGCCACTACCCGAGCCCCAGGATAGCTCGGTTGCCATTTTGTTGGCGATCCCATCCTTCTGTACTGAGATAAGGATGAGGTTACCACGGACCCCGACGGAGGATCCAGAACCAGGCCCGTCGGGAAGCCCTCCGAACAAGCGGAGGAGAGTCCACCCCGCTCCTCCCTTCGTGCCTGCGAGGCCTGTGGACACCTCATCCCCCTCGCCGGACCCTAGAGGATACGGCGACGGATACAGCGACTGAGACGGAGGGCGACGGCGGCGATGACACAACGGACATCCTATTACACCCCCCTCCCACCCCCCCCCTCGGGCCTCTCACCCGACGAAATTGGCTCCTTTCACGCCATGATAACCAGGGCATCCGAACTCTTCCAGCTCTGTCCTGAAGAACAGAAAAAGGAAGGGTTTCTTTACCAACGACAAGAGGCCAAGAGGAAGATGGTCCTCGCGGTGCCGTTGCTCGACAACATCTGGGACGAGGGGCTGGCTATCCTCAAGAACCCTTCCACGACACCCGCCAAGAGGGACGGGTACGAGAAGAAGTACCGAGTCCCCGATGCCGCCCCCTTGTGCCTCAGGGCCCAGCCCACGCCGGACTCTGTCGCCTCGGCAGCGGCCAAGAAGAAAGCAGCGGGTGTGGTGGCTTCAACTTCCACTTCCCCGCCGGACAGCAAGAAGTTGGACTCCATGGGACGACGAGTCATCTCGTCGGCGACAATTAAGGCGGCCAATGCCTTAGCGATCGTGGCCCGCTACGACAGGGAGCTTTGGTTCAAGATAGCTCCCTTGCTAGACTTCCTACCGGACGACAAGAGGGCGGAGGCCCTACAAATTCTGCAGGAAGGAGAGGTGGCGTCGGATCACGCCATAACAGTGGCAACGGACATTGCCGATACCGGATTTTGCCAACTGGGCAACAGGGTTTGCCTCCGATGACGAGGATGGCTCAAGGCGATGGACTTTCGCCAGGACGTCCAGACCAGAGTGTTGGATATGCCGTTTGACGGCAACAACCTTTTTGGGAAGACGGTGGACGAATTGCTCCAGGCCATCAAGACCGACTCGGAGACGGCCCGGGCCCTAGGGGTTCTTCAACGACGACGGCCCTTTTCGGAGCTCCGGAGGCAGACCGGGTGCCTCCAAGGGATCCAGCGGTGGCTCTTCTACATACCACCAGGCGGCCCTGCTCGTCCCAGGAGGCCTACAGAGGTCGCGGCAAGCAAGGGGGATCCCGACGTCGTCGTCACGGAGGCCAAGGCGGCAAGGCCTCCTCCAAGCAAGACTGAACTGCGTGTGGCGTCGGGCCCCCACCGAAGCACCCCGGTGGGAGGCCGGCTGACTAAGTTAGTCAGCGTGTGGGAGTCCAGCTCCACAGACCGTTGGGTGCTGGACACCCTGGCCAACGGGCACTCGCTGGAATTCCAAAAGTGTCCTCACATTCCTCCTGTGGCCAGGAAGGAGAATCACGTCCTTCAATTGCTGTTGGAGGTAAGGGCGATGCTCAAGAAAGGTGCCATCGAGCTCGTCCCCAGGAGGCTCCGGGGCTCGAGTGTACTCAAGGTACTTCCTCGTCAGAAAGAAGACAGGCGGTTGGCGCCCCATCCTGGACATGCGTCGGTTAAACAAGTACATCAAGGCGCAGAAATTCAGGATGGTCACCCTCCAGCACGTGCTGGGACAGCTGGAGGAGGGCGACTTCCTATCGTCGTTGGACCTGGAGGGTGCTTACTTCCACATCCCCATTCTAAAAGGACAGTTTCTCAGGTTCGTGGTTCAGGGACGCCACTACCAATTCAGAGCCCTGCCGTTCGGATTAAAGTCGGCACCCAGGGTATTCACCAAGTGCCTGGCATCGGTGGCGGCGCGGCTGCGCCTGCCCCAAATCCCACCTGGTTCCGTCGCAAGTAGCACTGTTTCTGGGAGCGAAGCTCTATACAGTGGGGCAATTGGCCTCCCCGTCGGAGGAGAGGACGAAGGCCATTTTGGGCAAGGTGCGGCGCCTGCTAGCCACGGACGTGGTCAGGGTGAGGTCCATCAAGTCCCTCCTCGGGATGATGTCCTCATGCATCTACCTTGTACCCCTTTGCAGACTTCGGATGCGTCCGCTACAGGAGTTCCTCGACGCCCGCTGGTTTCAGGCGACGGGCTGCTTCGAAGACAGGATCCCTCTCGACGAGGAGTTCCGTCGGGCGATCTTATGGTGGTGTACCCCTGCATACCTCACTACAGGCACGGACTTTCAGACCCCGGCGTTTCAGGAGACAGTGACGGACGCCTCTCTGGAGGGTTGGGGGGGCCCACACCGGAGATCTCCACGCAAGAGGCCTTTGGCTCCCGGAGGAGAGGTCTCTCCACCTCAACATTCTGGAGCTCCGAGCAGTGTTCTGGGCGCTCAGTTCGTTCCTTCCGTCCCTCAAGGGCAAAGTGGCGAGGATCTTCACCGACAGCTCCTCCACGATGTTCTACATACAGAAGCAGGGAGGCACCAGAGCCCCAGCCCTATCCAAGGAGGCCCAGGATCTGTGGCACTGGGCCGTCGCCCAGGGGATGTTTCTGGTTCACTTCCACTTGGCAGGAATAAAAAAACACCATCGCCGACTCACTCAGCAGGGAGCTGCGCTCATGCCACGAGTGGGGAACTACATCAGGACCAGGTGGATCGGTTGTTTCGACGATGGGGCAAACCCCGGATCGACCTTTTCGCGACGGCGACGAACTCCAAGTGCCAGAGGTTCGCCAACGGTTTCCCGCAGCCGAAGAGCATGGGCGATGCTTTCTCGTTCCCTTGGGACGGCCTGTTTCTATGTGTTCCCTCGGTTGCTGCTCTGCCTCATCAACCAGCTCAAGAAGTCCAGGTGCAGAATGATCCTCGTCGCACCGGCGTGGCCGAGGCAGATCTGGTTCCCGGACCTTCTGGACTTGTCAACGTCCCCACCAGTCCAGCTGCCGGCGGACACGGATCTTCTCTCCAGAGAAGGAGGCGCCATTCTTCATCACAACCCGGAGTCACTGAACTTGCAGGCCTGGCTCCTGCAGCACTAGAGTTTGGAGGGTACGATATCCCGGCTGACTGCAGAGAGGTTCTTGCAAAAGCCAGGGCGTCCTCAACTCTCAAGTGTTACGGTCATAAGTGGAAGCGGTTCTGTCTGGTGCCGTTCACAGAAGATTAACCCTCTGCGGATTACGGCCCCTCAAGTACTGCCGTACCTACTGTTGCTGGCCAAAGCTGGACTGGCTCATGCCTCCATCAAAATACATCTGGCTGCCATCTCCCGATATACCAGGACTACGCGACGGGCGTCCCTGTGGTCTCATCACCTGGTGAAGGAATTTATGAAGGGACTATTCCGATCGTTCCCGCCGGTGAAGGCTCCTTCCCCGGCGTGGGAGCTTAATGTGGTGCTGACCAGGCTCATGGGGGCCCCATTCGAGCCTATGCATTCGGCGCCTTTGAAGTTCCTGTCATGGAAGACACCGTTCCTTGTGGCCATCACCTCCGCATGACGAGTGGGAGAGATCCAGGCCCTATCTTGCAAACCTCCATTCTTGACTTTTCATGACATGACGGTGGTGCTGAGGACGCACCTCTCCTTCATGCCCAAGGTGCCGTCAGACTTCCACCTCAACAAGCCCTTGGTGTTACCAGTTTTCTTCCCGTCGCCTTCGACGCCGGCCGAGAGGACTTTGCACTCGCTGGATGTAGATGGAGTGCTGAAGTTCTACGTGGACCGCACGTGGAGTTTTCTGGAGACGTCACAGCTGTTTGTGAACATTGGGTCTGTGAATCAAGGGAAGGCTCTCTCGAAGACTTCAATTTCCAGATGGCTCTCCGGCTGCATCATGCACTGTCACCGGTTGGCAAACCAACTGCTGCCTGGCCGTCCGAGCCCATTCAACCAGAGCGAACGCTGCTACCACGATGTTCCTGTCTGGTGTGCCCCTGCTGGATATCTGCAGGGCTGCTACGTGGAGGTCGACGCACTCCTTCACAGGATTCTACTGCGTCGATCGGGACTCCAGGGAGGAGTCCAGGGTCGGCCAAGCAGTGCTGCGCAACCTGTTCGCCTAAGGTGAGCCGGGTGAGGAGGTAAGAATTGCTTAATGTTGAGTTTTGGATGTAATGCTTAATGTTGAGCCTTTGCCACCTCCCGTGGTTGTGCATGTGTGTACTGCTATGTATTCTTTTATTCATGAGCATGTGAATCCATGCCAGACCCCATGCTGGAGGAGGAACAACTTACCTGTAACTGTTCTCCAGCATGGGTCTGGCATGGATTCACATGCGAACCCACCCGCCTACCCCTCTGCGGCTCTTCACTTGGTCAGACTGCCACTTTGCGTGCTACCAAATCTGAGGATGGCTGTCAGAGGCGGGGCTTAGGGAGAGGGCAGTCATTGGCTGGGGGCAGTATGACCCAGAGATCAGTGATTGGTTACTGCTAAGAAAGACAGATCAGAAACAAAACTGATACTGATTTTTTTTTTTCCTTTACCGAGGATTCCCAGCCTGACGACGGAATATTCATGAGCATGTGAATCCATGCCAGACCCATGCTGGAGAACAGTTACAGGTAAGTAACTTGTTCCTTATACCAAAGGTTGGGTTAACTAGTGCCAAGAGAACAAGGCTGGTGCAGTCTCCCACAGGGTACTACAAACAATCTTGCCTAACATTCGTTGTTCGGTACCCTCCAACAGGCTTCTCGGCATGCAGCGATTTTCCCCTCAGAAGGGTCCCGTTCTCCCCCCCCCCCCCACACCCCTTTGCAAAAGAAACACACGGTCGCGGACACGCTGTCCAAGGGCGCGCAAGCTCCTAAGGCTTCAGTGGAGTCAACTGCAATGCGCCAGCATGCGCGTTGAAACCTAGCATTCAGCCGCCGAAAATATGCGATAGTCTCGCAGCTATTTCAGCAGCAGAACACAGGGGGCACCACCTCTCGAGGAATATTCTGAAGCCCCACAGCCTCTCAAAGGCTGTATCAGGAAATTCTCTTCCTTCTGACCAGCCTTTTCCACCTCCAGACCCTTCTGCGTATTCCCTGCGGTCTAGGCAGGGATTTGAGAATGTTATGAACACGATGGCCCAATTTATAGATTTCTCAGATAAACCTATTACTCCCAAGAGACCTAGGCAGGACGACTCCTGCCCCATTCACAAATTGCAGAAGCTTCCCATTCATACACCAGTCCACCAAGAGGAGGTCTTTGATTACTCAGAACCAGGAGGAGACATATGAGGACAATCCTTTTGATCAGGACACAGCTGACCAGGACCCAGACTGGGCCTTGGCTTTTACCCACACATACCCCGGACATTTGTCTAGATCCACAGGCTTCATCTCAACAAAGGCAGTCATCACCTGTGGGAGTTATTTAATGCCGTCCTAAAGAGACGCAGATCGTTTTGAGATCGCTAAACATGAGGCAGCCCCTGATGCTGACTTTTTGAAAATATTCGCAGAGAAGCCTCCCACTAGTCGGGCTATTCCTACTTCAATAAAGAGATGACTAGCTTCTTCTTTATCCCCATCCCTCAAAAGGGCAGACAACCCTTGGGTTGAGAAATTGTTCCACCCCTCTCCATCTGACCCTATGTATATACAAGGCATTGCCACACCGGACTCCCTGGTTGTTACAACCACTAGAAAGAGGGTAGGGGTTCCACTATCCACAGCCGAAGCTCCCCTGGATAAAGATTGCAAACCACTTTATGCCCTAGGGAAACATATTACTACTTCTGCGGCCTATTCTACCAGAATGGCTAACAATATGACTCCTCGCTAGTTAGAGCAACGTCCAATGAGGCCTGCTCCCGGAAGGCCTTCAAGAGGTCCCAGAACACAGGCTATCACGCCTGCTGGTGGTCCTTACTGAGGGCAGACAGGTTGATTATTTTATTTCTATCGCGCTCGTACACAAGTGTTTCAGAGCGTGACAAGGCAAGGGAGGGGAACAGGGAGAACAAAAACGGCGATCTTACTAGGCCCAGTGACATTGAGAACGCTGAAGTGCATGGGGGAGGGGGAGGGGAAAAGTGCATGAAAGGGGGAGAGGTGGAAAGTGCGAAGCAGAGAAACAGATAAATGACAAATAAATAATAAAGGCAACAAACAGTGGTAATGCAGCCAGCAATTTGCAAGTTAGTTTTGGTGGTAAAATATTATGGTGCTCCATAATATTTTAAAGAACACTACGCAGCTGAGACTGCTGGAAGTACTCTAAACCAAGATAGTATCCTTAAGAGACACCTGGCTGAAGAACTCTGGCTTCAAACCAGAGACTCAGACCTCTCTGTTTAATTAAACCTGTTGAAGACTCACTTATTTGGCAAGGTTGTCGACGACGCCCTGGAGACTGTTAAGGTATGAGGTGCGGAAATCACTCGGCCAAGCCCTTCCACCAGCGAGGAGGCTCCAATTCTCGCTGTTCGTTTCGTGGTCAATCTTTCTCCCGGTCTCCCCCTGGTCATTATGGCTCTGGAAGTACCCCAAGGCTCATCTGTTAACAGCCAATATTAGCAGAGAGCTCAACGTAGAGGCAGGAACTCTACTCCAAGAGGCTCCCTCTACCTCCACCTCAAAGTGACTCGCTGGTTTGGGTGCCCTTCCATGCCTCCCTCGTCGGGGGATGTTTGTCGTCATTCATCCACGCATGGGAGGGGAATCACATCAGACCAGTTGGTGTTAAAGACTGTTGCCCACGGTTACTGCATAGAGTTCCACCGGCCACCACTATGCCACCCACCGAAGAGCAGACACCCATCACAGCACACCTGCAAATCCTGCTGGAAGAGGTGCAGATCCTTCTGGAAAAGGGTGCTGTAGAAGTCGTCCGCATTCACCAGGTAAACAAGGGTATTTATTCAGTGTACTTCCTTGTACCCATAAAGTATCTCGCCATGTGCCCTATGCTAGACCTGCGCCCAGCGAACAAATGTCAAGCTTCAAAATTCGGAATGACAACTTTGCAGGAGGTGATCCCTCTGCTGCTGCAGGGGATTACATTGCCACATTGGATATGAAAGATGCAAACTTTCATATTTCAATGTTGCTAGCGCACAGAAAGTACTTTAGGTTCATGATAGAGGACACCCATTATCAGTTCAAGGTTCTTCCCTTTGGTATTGCCTCTGCTCCATGTGTATTCACAAAGGTACTGGCGGTAGTAGCTGCTCACCTGTGCAGCCAGTCCATCCCAGTCTATCCTTACCTCGGACTGGTTCATAACAGGAACGGTACAGAACAAGCCTAACAAATGCACAAAAAACGGTAGATCTCCTCTTCAGCCAAGGGTTCTCGATCAACTAGAGTCGACCCCAGCCAAGTCAAACCGTTTTTGGGACCAAAGATGGCCTTGTCTTGCCTTCCAACGAAAGGGTTCAAAACATGCGGTTCTAGATCCCTCACTATGTAGCCAGTCACGAGGTGACCGCATGCAAAGCCATATGACTGTTGGGGATGATGGCCTCCTGCATCTGCCTAGTTCCACACGCATGCCTGCGCATGTGCCCCATGCAAGAGTGGCTCTCAAGCCAATGGTGTAAGGCCGGCGGACAATGGGACCATCTAGTGGTTGTCTCGGCAGCCCTTGTTCTGTCTGCAGTGGTTATCAAGGGAAAACCTCTTGCAAGTGAAGACCTTCACCACCCTCGCAGTAGAAGCCACTCGCCACAGATGCATCTCTGACTGGGTGGGCGGGGGGAATGGAGGGGGCTCACCTCCATCAGACGGTGTGTTCCCCAGCAGAAGCATCTGTCACACCCCTGGAGTATACACAACTCCATCCTCGCCATGGAAGCCCTCCCCCCTTGGTTGGCACGGGCTCCTGATTGTTAAACACACAGGCACCCCGAGGCAGCTGAGGGGGGTTGGGGGGGGGGGAGTGGTTTATGGAGAGGTTGTGGATAGGGAGGGGGTGTTTAGGGTAACCGGAAAAAGGAATTGTATAACGTACAAAACGTAGAGCAACTTGACTGAGTTCTTACTCCTACTGTCAGTATCCTTATTTAGAATACCAACGCTCCACCCTGCATTTGTATAGATTTCCTGAGTTGGCCACAAACACAAGCACATGAAGCATGGATAAATTGGACCATAACACATGTAACAGAACACCCACCTGTACCAAGAAGGAGATGTTCAGGCAAGTACTTCTTATTTAGTAATGCCCCCAACATGTAACACTCTTAACACAGCACCTAAACATCCTGATGGCTCAGAACAGGACTCAAAACATGATGAATTGGTATGACATGAAAAACTAGGAATAACCACAAACATACATAGCCTTCTCCAGCATGGGGTCTGGCATGGATTCACATGCTCATGAATATTCCCCATCGTCAGGCTGGGAATCCTCGGTAAAGGAAAAAATCAGTTTGTTTCCCTGTTGAGCTGTCTTTCTCCTAACAACCAATCACTGGTCTCTGGTGTCATACTGTCCCGGCCAATGACTGCCCTCTACCTAAGCCCCTTCTCTGGCAGCCATCTTCATATTTGTACTGCATGTTCATGTGTTGGGAGGCCTCGTGCTATAGCTCTCGAGCTTTTACTGTATTTTTTCTATGTTTACTCTATTTTTTCGGCCACTGCTTTCACCCTAACGAGTGTCTTTTACAGTCATGGCAATACACATGGTTTTCCTAACACGCGTGCATGTTGCAGCAAAACATGTAACCATGTGCGTTTCTCTTAACGGTACACAATTCGGCACTGTTGTGCTTTAGTTCATAGCAAAAGTTTACTGATACGGCAATTGCACTCCTTACGAGACTCTTATGAGAGCCTGTCAATCGCCCCAAACATTCATGCCAGCACTTAACTGAGTCCTGAGAGGGGGGCTCGCCGGCACCTCCCCCGGCAGTGTAGCTCCCGCGTTGTAAGGACTACAACCGTGCACTGCTCTGCTCTCAGGGAAGAGCAGCCTCATGTTGCAGAGTTTTCACCGCCGGGCCTGGGTCTCAAGAATTCACCGCCAGACCTCGTTCCTGCATGAGAAGACTCCTCACGTGCTACGCCTGCACACCTGCTCCCTCCGGCCCATGCCACGCCAACAATTACCAACAGGCAGCACGGGCCGAAGGAGCTCTTAAATAGCAGTTGGCTGTACCTGCCTCCTTCCAGCCAACTGCTGCCCAAAGGCTCATGAGAATTGTAGTCTTTTCCCCTTTTTGGCACCAAACACCCCTGATGAGCGACCTTTCCAGCCCAACAGTCCCTTTTTTCCTTAAAGCATCCAACCACAAACTTGTTGGAACTGAGTGTTCATGGCCCTGAAGGCTTTCCAAATTCTCCTCCAGGGGAAGATGGTTCTAGTCCTCACTGACAGTACTACAGACATTTATTAAACAAACAAGGGGGCACTCACTCTCTAGGTCTGTCCGAACTGTCCCAGAACATATGGAAATGGGTTCTCAAACTCAAGAGGTTCCTCCTGTCACAACACAATCTTTTGGTGGACACACTACCCGTAGAGCACGCCACGAGGACATTGTACTCAATGTCTTCACAGACTCGGGCTACCCAGAGAATGGCGTGTTCGCAACTCTATAGAATGCACAATGCCCAGATTACGCCTCCGGTACTCTCAGAACTGCTCCAAGGGGAACGGTGTCTGGATAACCTGGTCACGGAAATGTGTCTACGCTTTTCCCCAGATTTCCCCTGCTCAACCGGATAGTACACAAGATGCACCAAGAGCTAGTCAGGATGATTCTGGTGGCTCTGATGTGGGCCTGCCAATCTTGGTTCTCCTATCTCATGGCAATGTCCGTCTCCCCTCCAAGGAAGCTTACATTCCCTTACAACATGTTGCAAGACCAGGGGGTAGGGGAGGGGAAACACTTCATCCATGCCCTCAAACTCTCAACTTAGCAGTCTGGCTCCTGAAGTCAGAGTCTGGGCACCTCCAACTCCCTGAAAGATGTATGGACATACTCTGGGAAGCACAGAAACCGAACACCAGGCATTGCTACTCCAGTAAAGGGAAACGCTTTGTCATCTGGTGTAATGTTCAAGGCATCGAACCTATTGAATGCACAACAAGACATATTGTCCTCTACCTAACCAACCTGTTAGATTCAGGTCTGGTGTTCAATTCCCTAAAGGTCCACTTAGCTGCACTTTCAGCGTACACCACGTCCCAGAATAAAGTTTTGTGGTAAAGAATTCCAGTAATTAAAGCTTTTATGGAAGGGGTAAACAGGCTTCATCCCCACCCCCCTATTTCCAACCCAGCTTCCGGGTGGGACCTGAACATTTTACTTACCAGACTAATTGGGCCTCCCTTTGAACCAAGGCACGAGGCTAGTCTTAAAGCCCTCCCCTACAAGTCCGCCTTCCTGGTGGCGATCGCCTCGATAAGGAGAGTTGGTGAACTGCAGGCCCTTTCAGTTCAGGACCCATTTGTCTACATTTATTTCAAAGTTCCATGTAAACCAGTCCATAGAACTACCCACCTTTTTCCAGAACACCACAAACATAGCAGAAATAAGCCTCCACATACTAGATGTGAGGAGAGTGGTTATCCATTATCTGGAAAAGACAAAGCCACTATGAAAAACAAACCAGTTTTTCATTTCAGTGTCTGCTTGTAGAGAAGGGGACCCTGTCTCTAAATCGGCTGTTTCAAAGTGGATTGTAAACTGCATCACACTGTGCTACACTTTTGCCAAGAGAGATCTGTCCGTCACGCCTAGACCGCACTGCTCGGCGCACAGGGGCTACCTTAGCATTCATTGCAAATGTTCCTCTTGAGTCCGTTTGTAAAGCAGCAACCTGGAGTTCTGTACACACCTTTACACAACCTTTTTGCCTAGATACACACTCTAGGTCTGATTCTCAGGTGGGACAAGCGGTGCTAAGACATCTCTTTGCTAATGTTCCTTCACACATCCCACCACCATCTCTGGGTACTGCTCGCTGGTCTATGCGCAGCATGTGATTCCAAGCAGATACATAAGCATCAGAAGGCATGCATTACTCACCATAATAGCATTTCAAATGGATTGTGTCATCCAACGTATTTCATCTTGGATGTATTCCATCCAGCTTTAGCTGCTTTGGAAATTTAGAAGGCAAAAGCATTGGTCTAGGTCCCGAAGTGGTTCACACCACTCTTCGTCTTCGACGAAAGTCCAAGAAAAGACGCCACCGGTCTCCTTCCACCTCGTCCTCTGACAAATCCCCCAAAAATGAAATGCCCCACAAAATATTCTTCCTCCGAAGAATGGGAAGCATTTAGAATAAAAATGATGGAGGTGTTTGAAAAGGCTAAGCCTCGGTCTGCGCTTTCTTCGGTAGCCGGCCGGGAGTGTTACCGTTCCGACACTTGCGCGCCCTCGAGCCCGGATGATCGAAGGAGAAAGGATCGGGAACCCTCCAGGATGCCGAGTGAAAGACCACTCTAGTTGAGTCGACCGTTAGAGGTCACCGATGTCCGGAACCCGGCACACCTCGAAGGGTGAGCCTTCGAAGAGCGCCTCGAAGCCGGCTTCGTCGACTATCACTATTTCGTGAGCGCCATCGACGCCTTTGTCTACGTTGACCCCGAAGCCCTCGGCGCCAAATGTCCCAAAAGCTCCAATTCAGCCAGAAGCTGTCAAAATAACAGCAAAAGAAAAAAGCTGCAAAGGTTGTAAAGCCTTCAGGCTCCACTGATACGCCTCTCCCAGAAAAGGTTTTTAAACCTCTTCTGAGGAAAGAATATTTCAAATCCTTAACTTCAATTTTTGAAGAGCAGAAGAGGTTTTAGGAGGAGGATGTTCCTTTTGGACTGGAATATGGCAGCCCAAATGTCCCAGAATGCCTGATTTCTGAGGAAAGCAGGATGAGGCATCTGGTGGAAACCTTGCATAATAGTGGAATTGACACTTCACCTGAAACCGATTTTGGAAGGCCAGAACCAGGGGAACATGCCACTCCCTCATACAGGCAGCTAATGACAAAGGTGGTTGAATATTTAGGATGGGCTAGACCACCAACTCAGTTAATCCAAGATGATTTGACCGATATATTGGATCATGGTCCCACCGAAGATCTGATTTTACCCTTCCATGTAGCCTTACAAAATAGGGTGGCCAAAAATTGGGAGACCCTGAACACACTTCCTCCGGTGAATAAGTCGCTCGCTTCAAAATGCTGCCCTTCCAGTAGCGACCCCGGCTATCTGTCCAAACACCCTACTCCCGAGAGTCTGGTGGTCCAGGCAGCCACAGCTTCAAATAAGGTGGCGTACCCTTCCATCCCTCCGGATAGGGACAAGCGTGTGGATGGTTGGGTGCGCAAGTATTTTCAGCTAGGAGTGTGGGGTTAAAATCGGCCAACTCCACATGTTCCTTGGCAAAAGTTTCGTACACTCTTTGGGAGTGCATTGCAATGGCGGCGGAGCACATACCAGAAGGGGATGAAAGGGAATGATTCCTAGCCAGTGTTAGAGATGGAAAGGAGGCCATGCAGGAATGAATCCCTTCAGTCTGGGTTGGACACTGCAGATGGTGTGAGCAGGTCCATGGCCACTAGCATGGCAATGTGCAGATTTGTGTGGTTGCTAAAGTCTGGTTTTGCACCGACATGCAAAACTCTTTTGAACATGGCCTTTGACGGGTCTCACCTTTTTGGCAACAAGGCTGACGAAAGCTTTGAGAGGTTGCAGACCTCAAAAGCAGCTGCCAAATATAGGAGCTGCTATTGGGCAACCTCAGCCTTTTCGTGCATCAGGACAATCTTGGAGGGGATGATCCTATTGTTACTCCTTATATGGAAAGGCGAGAGGAATGGCCAGTCAAAGAGGCCAGAAAAAAGGCGTTTGTGGTGGACGAGGAAAACGTGCAAAGCCAGCCCCAGCTGCAGCCTCTTTACCATCAGCGGTCGCAGGAACTGCCACAAAACCACTTTGAGGATTTGCAACACAAGACGCCTGTAGGAGGCAGGCTCTCACAGCATCTGCAAGAAGGGAGAGCCATTACTTCAGATGTTTGGGCTCTAGAAATAATAGCCCAAGGTTACTGCCTTCCTTTTCTAACGCAACCTCAAAGCAATCCACCAGGGAGACTCTTTGAAGTTTCCAAATCCGCTCCTACAGCAGGAAGTCTTAACTCTGCTGGAGAAAGGTGCTATAGAATCAGTACCTGTAGCGGAAAGGAACAAGGGATGGTACTCCCTGTATTTTTTGATTGCCAAAAAGGACGGAGGACTGAGACCCATCTTGGACTTAAGACGCTTGAACAAGTTCCTCAGTAAGGACAAGTTCAAGATGGTCACTCTTTCTCAGATCTTTCAGGCCCTTCAGCTTCAGGGTTGGTTGGTGTCATTGGACCTCCAGGATGCTTAGTTTCATGTGCCAATCCACCTCAAGCACAGAAAATACCAAAGGTTCGTAGTTGGTGACTCACACTATCAGTTTCGAGTCATGCCATTCGGGAAGACCTCTGCCCTGAGGATCTTCACCAAGTTAATGGTAGTGGTGGCAGCGCACCTCAGGAGAGGGGGATTCACATCTACCCCTACCTGGACGATTGGTTGATCAGGGCACGTTCTACCGAACAAGCGCTGGATCATCTGAAAGTCACCTTCCACTTCCTCCACAGACTGGGCTTCTCCCTCAATTTCAAGAAGTCACAAATGACACCTTCCCAACGGCTCCAATACATAGGGGCTGTCCTAGACACATCCTTGGGAAAGTGCTCACCTCCCAAGTCGAGGGCTCAAGACATTCTTCAGATGGTTTCCAAATTCTAAAATGCCCAAAATCTCCAGGCCTACGACTTCTTAAGGTTGCTCCGACTCATGGCATCCTGCATTTTCCTAGTGCCAGTGGCATGCCTGAGTATGAGATCCCTTCAATGGGCTCTAAATACTCAATGGTCCCAGTTCTCAGGTCAAATGACAGATCTTCAGATTCCGAACAAGGTTCGGCAGGATCTTCTGTGGTGGACTTGCATAGAGAACATCCTAAAAGGAGAACATTTTTGGCAACCATGGCCGGAGATTACAGTAGTGACGGACGCTTCACTCATGGGGTGGTGAGAATGAATGAATATCCTTAATGGCAGTTCATCTAGCCGGGGAGGAGAATGGGAGCAGACGCTCTGAGCAGGCAGAGCATGGTGTCCCACGAGTGGGAACTGGTTCAGAAGTCCTTCAGGAGATTTTCACCCTTTGGGGGGACCCCCCCAGTAGACTTGTTTGCGGCCGAAATCGACCAAGTGTGAAAAGTATTGTTCAAGGGAATTTCCACAGAGGAGCCCTAGGGGACATGTTTGTGGTAGAGTGGAACTTCCAACTACTATACGCGTTCCCTCAGATTCCCGTCATTCCTCAGGTCATCAGGAGATTGAGATGGTTCGGAAACCGCATGATCCTCATTGTCCCGGATTGGGCCAGGAGAACGTGGTACCCGGACCTGCTAGACATGTCCTTCTGCCCTCCGTTACATCTTCCTCAGAGAGAACCTTCTCTCACAAATGGAAGGCCAGGTTCTCCATCCAGAGGTCAAGATTCTCAACCTTCATGCTTGGTATCTGAAAAACTGAGCTAGTAGGATTGGGACGTTCCAGATGACATCGTGGAGGTTTTGCTTTCGGCAAGAACAGCAACAAAATCTCTATACCGTTGCTGTTGGAAAAAGCTTTGTAACTGGTGCAGAAAAAAGAATGTTGATCCTTTTCTGTTGTATCCCGGAAGTGTTGTCCTTTCTCTTGTCCCTGGGAAATAGACAACTAAATGTTGGGACCATTAAAGGTCATCTTGCAGCGCTTTCCATTTTCAAGCGCTCTTCAAAAGAATGTTCCTTCTTTAAAATTCCTTCCTTTGCTAATACAATTCTTAAAGGGACTCACCAATGTGTTCCCTCCTTACCCTTTCCAAGTCCCTATTTGGGACCTTAATCTGGTTTTAAAGTTTTTAATGTGTGCCCCTTTTGAACCCTTGCACACTTGTCCATTAAGATTATTAACATTGAAAACAGCTTTCCTGGTTGCTTTAACATCTGCAAGAAGTGAGCGAATTGCAGGCACTGTCTTCTAGGCCACACTATACTGTGTTCCACTGGGACAGAGTGGTATTGAGGGTTAAACCCTCATTTTTGCTTCAAGTTGTCCGATTTCCCTTTAAATCAGAATTATTCTGCCGGCGTTCTACTCTCCACCTCATCCCAGTAAGGAGGAGGAAAGATTTCACAGGCTGGATCTGAGAAGAGCTCTAAGCTTTTACATTTCTAGGCTTTCCAAGCTTAGAGTGGATAATCAACTTTTCATTGGCTACACCGGAAGGAAATTGGGTCAGTTGGTGTCAAAACAAACAATATCACGTTGGATTGTGCTTTGCATTTCAGAATGCTACAGATTGGCGGGAAAAGACCCACCAGAAGGCTTAAGGGCCAATTCTACCAGAGGCATAGCCTCTTCGATAGCCCTTCAGAGGTGTTCCCAAAAAATCTATTGGTGAGGCAGCAACTTGGTCATTGCTGCACACTTTTTCTAAATTCTATAGTCTTGATGCTTCCCAGTCAAAAGAGCTTGCTTTCGGTAAAGCAGTGCTATATTCTGCCATATAATAGTATTAAAAATCTGCTCCCTCCTCCAGAGAGCTTTCTACACTGCTTTGGGAGTCCCTCTAAGATGAGGAATACGTTGGCGGATACAATCCATCCGAAGAACAAGTTACTTACCAACTGGTAACGTTCTTTCGACTGGATGTTCCGCCAACGTATTCATCGCCCTCCCATCCTACCCCTCTGTAGAGTTTCCGTGTTATTGCCACGTCAACTCTCGCAAGGCTGATACCTGGCTACTTACACTATCCATACAACAGAGCAAGATGAGGA
The DNA here is from genome assembly GCF_040938575.1 of Ambystoma mexicanum. Classification (NCBI taxonomy): domain Eukaryota; kingdom Metazoa; phylum Chordata; class Amphibia; order Caudata; family Ambystomatidae; genus Ambystoma; species Ambystoma mexicanum. Next base: position 57,951,087 of record NC_090931.1, on the reverse strand, counting down.
AAAACAAAACTAATGCCAACAGGCGCCGGGTGTGCTGCTTGTATACTCGATGTGCCCTTCGACGGAGGCCTCGAGGGACCTGGACTCGACTAAATCGACGCACGGCGCCCTCTGCCGAGTAAACATTTCCAAAGCAGCTAAAGCTGGATGGAATACATATAAAATGAGGAATATGTTGGAGGAACATCGAGTCGAAAGAATGTTACCAGTTGGTAAGTAACTTGTTCTTCTGATTGTATCTGCTTAGATTCACATACACCCTCCCTTCTCCAGCATGGGGTGTGACATGGATTCACATGCTCATGAATATTATGTCGTCAGGCTGGGAATCCTCAGTAAGGAAAAAATCAGTTTCAGTTTATTTCTGAACTGTCTTTCTCCTAACAACCAATCACTGAGCGCTGGGCCATACTGCCCCCCAGCCAATGACTGCCCTCTACAGCCCCTCCTCTGTTAGTCATCTTCAGATTTTTACAGCAGGTTCGAGTGTTGGGAATCCTCACTCACGCTTACTATAAGGCTCCCTGGCGGCAGAAAAAAACACAACCAGAGGGAACTTGGCGCATGGGGGATTTTGGGTACACTGCATGTCACGTTGGGGATAGTCACGCCCATGTCGACGTCCCGTTTTGATCTTCGAAAGAAAGATGCAATACATCGCGATTACCACTAGATGTCCTATATGCACAACATGTGATTCTAAGCAGATGCAATCATCAGACATGCTATTACGGTGAGTAATGCATGTCATATGGGCACATAAACTTTCTTGCACACAAGAATGAGATGTAAAAGTGCTACTAATGGGATTGTCCACATGGTGCTTGTATGCTCCTTAATCCAACTATGACTGGCCAGTGAGTTGGGCTGCTGGCCATGGTTCCTGGCACACAGCTGGCTATGCTAGTCGACTAGTCTGAGAACACTGGATACCTCTTTTGGGCAACCTACCTCTGAGCGCAAGAGGGAATGTTTCAGGGAGTGGCTGTTGGGGACTGCTTTTAGAGGTGCACTAGCGATCAAGGGCCAGTCACTATTCGGGACCAGAAAAAACCTTGGGGGGAGGATCATGTCTGAGCCACAGCTCAGGACTGTTGCTTTAACAGGTCTCTACTGTTAAACTTGCTCTGGCCAATCACAGGGAAACATTCTTAAACTCTTGGTAGCCACCAAATTACTGGTGTCTGCTACATCCACACTTTATTGGCAATTTTCCCCCTCTTTCACTCAAGATTGGGCTTAATCTCAAGAACTCGGGACCACCAGCGCTCATGTCTTTTGCCAAGGAGTAGAATTCCACAGGAGCTTCTTACCCCTCAGATACCGGTTACTGTTCATCACTGCTACAGTCGCAAAACCCCATGAGAAATAGGGAGTTGGACAAACGTATAAATCAGATGCTCTTTAGCTCAAAATGATCTGCAGGAGAGGAAAGACAAGACATTACACTTCTCCAGCATGGGGTCTGGCATGTATTCACATGCTCATGAATATTCCCTGGTGTCCCTGATTTTCGTGTCGTTTTTCTTTTTTTTTTCTTTTTTTGTTTCTAGCACCCCTAAAGGACTGTTTTCGTCAAGTGTTCTTCTTGGAGGCTTCCGTAAGATTCTTCGGCCTACACCGCGTGGATCATGTCGGACAACGCTTCCCTCTTCAAGCTTTGCTCAGACTGCTGTTTGTGGAATGTGTACATGGACGACAAGCATTCCCAGTGCCTCCACTGCTTGCACCCGACTCATGAGGAGGATTGTGAGTTTTGCTGTGGCTTCTCAAAGCGCACATTGAAGCGGTTGGAAGCATGGCTGCAGTCCAAGGCCGCTACCTTGGGTGGCACCCAGGGGCATGCCTCTTCCAGATCTGGCAAACCAGAGCGGTGTTCCTAAGTCCTTTTGACTTGGGAACCCTCAAGATGTTTCTGCCGTCCTTTGAGGACGCCCCACCTGTGGGAGGTCCCAACACAAGGCCAAGCACTGCGAGTCTGCTTCAGTTGGGGTCGCTGCTGCTGTGGGTCCCGCAACGGTCAGGGTGCAATCATCCTCCCCATCAGCATCCACCTCCAGCCACCACTGTGGGTCGTCGTCCAAGAGGAAGTCCACTACCTCGGAAGTTGAGAGAGAAGCTGAAGAAGGCCCGGCAGGGTGTGTGTCCAGCCCACCTGCGACGGAGAAGGCCATGGTAGACCAGCGGTCTGACAAGGCCCTGAAGGAAAAGGCCTTTCATTTCTTTGATGTGACAGTCCCCTGCGCCACCCCAGTTCACCTCAGTGCTAATCCCGTGAGGCCATATATTCTTATTGTACTAACAAAGTAAACCACATGTGTTTGATCCAAGAGGCACTTAACCCATGTATTCTGAAATACTGTTGGATAAGACACCTGGACCCATGTATCTTTGCTCTCCCTGTGGCTCAGGCCAAAGGCTTGTGTGATGTATATCTTGTGGAATCTGCTTAGATCACATGCTGTGCATAGGCTGACATCTAGTGGAAGCTGCGGAGTATTAGTTTGTTTTACGAAACTCGAAAAGGGGCGTCCAACTAGGGCATGCCAGTAATACTATCCCTAGTGACGTCCACTGTACCCATGATCCCTCATGCGTGTAGGACCCACAGATTTTTTTTTCTGCCATACTTGTCGGCAGCATAGTTGCGGAGTTCCCTGGCATTTAGCCATTTATCATAAATTTAACAAAAAACCCTGTTCCTCAAATCCCACGTCGAGATTCTGAAGATAGACGCCAGTACTGGAGAACGAACGGCGGTCGAGACTGCACGACGGACTCTGGGCCTCGGAAGGCCTCTGCCCTGCAAGTAGGGAGAGTGGGGGGTGGACATACTCGCACATTATTTTCCTAAATAGACTCGCCCGCTGCCAGATATTAACATATGGAGAGTACTCCATTTAAATTCTGCCCCAAGTGCAACCGTAAATTCCCTTGGGTAGATGAGCATATGACCTGTAATATGTGTCTTCCAGGGGATCACCCCGAAGCAAATTGCAGAACTTGTAAGCTCTTCAAAGCAAAGACACTTAAGGACCGCTCCACCAAAAGTTGGGCCCACTACGCAAGGCAGCTCGACGCCATGGACGCTGTGGGTTCCTTCATTGATGGTAGCAACGCCGCTGTATCGGACAGCGAGGGCACAGGGGTGTCGTTGGGCACGAAGCGCAAGCCCCCGACCTCGGAGGACTGTCCGGCGGGTCAGTTATGGGGACAACACCCAGCGGCAAGAGCGCTACCCACACACATTCATATAAGCACACTAACCCCACCCGAGACTAGACACGTGTGTCGAGGGATCGGCAGAAAAAGGCACAAAGAGCGGTCCGCAGAATCGGTGTCCCTGGGCGTTCCAGGTCACGGGCGCCTCATGACACACAGCAACCGTCTACGATTGCTAAGAGTGCCACATTACCTAAGGTCAGAGAGGTATGGTCGTCGGAAGATGAATCAGACCTCTATCCCCAAGCTGCACGTTCAAAGTAGACTCTGGCAGTTCGTTCTACGTCTGCCTCAGTTTCGACGTCCCTCCTAAGACTCCAGAACCTCGTGAATCCAGAGGTCTTAGCTAAAGCTGCAGCCCACTTTCAGATAGACACTCTGGGTGCTCAAGAAGAGGGGGACTTTGCAGAGCAAATTATGGGGGATAAAAATCCAATGCCCAAGCCATACCAATTCTGAAGTCTATTCAATGCAGAATTGACCCTTCTCTGCTAACCTCTAATTTTACCCGAGCAGTTAACCCAAGAATAGAGATTATTCAGGGCCACCCCCTCAGACCCACTTTACATAAGGGGTCAGCTTAAACCCGACTCTTTAGTGGTCACAACCACCAGGAAAAGGGCGGGGACACCTCTAGCATCTTCTGAAGCTCCCCCAGACAAGGAGAGCAAAAAGATATATGGGCTAGGAAGGAAGGTGGCTTCCACTTCTGCTTATCAGGCAAGAATTGCTAATACCACCACTCTGCTGGCAAGTTACAATTGTCACCAATGGGAACAAGTAGCTACCCTCATTACCTCCGCACCTGAACCTCTAAAGAGCCAGTTGGCCCAGATTGCGTCGGAAGGAAGGCCGGTGTCCGGATGCATTCTCAAGGCTACCTTTGACGCAGCAGACTATGCAGGCCGGCTTATCGCAGAGAGCACAGTAATTAAGAGACACGCTTGGCTGAGGCAGTCTGGTTTTAAACCCGTGACCCAAGCCACCCTCATCGACATGCTGGTGGAACCAAATGTCTTGTTTGGAAAAGCGGTGGAGGAGGAGCTCAAGACAGCCAAGGACAAATACGACACCCTAAAGTCCCTCGGACAACTAACTAATAAACCCACAAACGAACGAGGGAATAATTTTCGTCGCTCTCGTGGCCAAAATTCCCAGAGAGGGTCTAACTACTCTCGGCCAAGGAGCTTTGTGGGGAGGCAACCAACAGGCGAAGGGTTTCGCCAGAGGTCAAAGGAGGGGCTGTGGGAGAGGCAGCCCAGGTAGAGGCACTACGCCTGCCAACAGTGACATTCTGCTCCGGGTCCCTTCCCATGCATCCCCAGTAGGGGGGGCGCATTTCCACCTTCACCCACGCATGGGAAGGGATCACATCGGACAGATGGGTGCTGTCTGCGAGATACTGTATCGAACTGTTGGAACGCCCCGCGACCATCCTCCAAGACAGAGAATACACTCCTTGAAGCACCAAAGAATCCTCCTCGAGCAGATTGTCATTCTTCTTGCAAAGGATGCAATAGAACTCGTCCCGGACAACCAGGTAAACAAGGGTCATTTGTCATTTATTTATTTGTAAAGCACAGCCAGGCCCGGGGGCATATGGGCGTGTAAGTTAGATCTGGTTACAGTTACAATAAAAAGCAGTCAACAGTAGTTACGTTAGTTACAGAAGGTACAGACATAGGATTGCAAGTGCGTACAAATATACATTAAATTACATGGTGTGCCGGCATCAGTCTAGCGTGCTAGGATCCGGAGGATAGGCTGTCAAGGAGTCCAAATTGCGGAGCCAGCACCTCGTGTTATGTTTGAACAGGTTGAATGAGGATTCTGCACACAAGGGCGCGGGGATAGTGTTCCATAATTTGGAAGCTTGAACAGGGAAGCTAGCTCCACCTGAGTTATGAAGTTTGAATCTCGGTATGGTCATGGTATTAGTTTGTGCTACCCTGAGTGGTCTTGAGGAGGAGTGGGGTGTAAGTTGGTTTGTAAGGTATGCTGGGGCAAGGTTAGCCCTTGCTTTGTGTATAAGGGCCAATGATTTAAGAGCTATTCTGTGCTCGACAGGGAGCCAGCGTAGTTTACGTCTGGTCTCGGATATGTGTGCTTTTTTGGGGATGTTGAGGGCAGCCCTGATGGCATTGTTTTGGACTACTTGCAATTTGTTGATGTTTTTGTGACTAGTGCCCAAGTAAAGGGCGTTGCAGTAGTCTAATTTAGATAGGACTAGTGCTCTGGCAAGAGTAATGCATTTGGGTGTGGAGATGAACGGTCTACATGCCGTGATCAGCTTGCAGGTGTATGCGGCTGAGGAAGCTACTGCATTGGTTTGTTTGTAGAAGGATAAGGTGGCATCGATGTAGATACCAAGAGTTTGTGTTATTTGACACAGGGATAAGGTTACCATCTATGGTAAAGGCTTTGAATGAGGGATTGAGATTTTTAAGTTTGGCATGAGTACCCAGGATGATTAACTCAGTTTTTTCGTCATTGAGACAGTCCATGGTGTGCCATCCATGCTTGTATTACCGAGTAGATTTCATTAAGGGTGGTACTGTCAGTTACGTAATCATCCGTGATAGGAATGAGTATCTGGGTGTCATCCACGTAATTAGTATACGTGACACCCAGAGCGTCAAGGATATCAGAGTGGTTTTGTGAATATATTGTAAAGTGTTGGGGACACGCAAGAGCCTTGCGGGACTCCACAAGGTACTGGTGAGGGTTCAGCAGAATCCGTTGCAGAGAAGACCCTCATGGTTCTGTTCGCCAGGAAGGAACTAATCCAGGCCGTGGCTGCGTCTGAAAATGCAGATTTCAAGTGGTGACAGTGTTTGGTGGTTGACCAAGTCGAAAGCTGCTGACAGGTCGAGCAGTAAAAGGAGCGCGAGTTTGCCATGGTCTTTCAGGATATGGATCTGAGTAGTAAGGTCTATTAGTGCAGTTTCCGTGCCGTGTCTTGGTCGGAAGCCTGATTGCCTAAGTCCTAGGAGGTTGTTTGATTCTAAGTAGGCCTGTATTTGTAAGTAGGCTGCTCTGTCCAATATTTTTAATAAGAACGGTATCGTCGTTATAGGCCTATAGTTAGACGGGTTGGCTGGGTCAAGAGTAGGTTTTTTTAAGGAGAGGAATGACCCAGGCGTCTTTAAGGTTATCAAGTACTATTCCAGATTTAAATGAGGTATTGATGAGGTTGGTGATGAAAGGTGCTAGGTCGTGCGTGGCCGCTTTGATGATCGTGGCAGGGCAGGCATCACCTTGGCAGTTTGAAGGTTTGAGTTTCCTGATGTTTTCCACTTCCCAAATAGAAAGGGGTGAAAAGCTGAAAGGTTTACAAGTTGATTTAAAAGTGGATGGTCTGTTAGGTAGTTGTGTATAGTCAGGGTGAGTTAGCAAATAAGGATTTTTTTTGCGTTAATTTTGGCTTGTAGGCGAGCTATTTTGTCTAATAAGGCCTTCTGAATATTGCTACACCATAGTGTCTGTTAGGGAGAATTCTCTGTTTAGGCTGAATTTCCCTACCTAGTGAGTCCCCCAGCAGCTTTGCTGGATTTCTGGGGTTTAATTTTTTCTCCTGCCAAGAGTGAGACTCTTTTACCCTCACTCTTGGACATGTTGAAGTGTGTTTTCTTGGTTAAACCTTGTGTTGAATGGGCTATGGGGTCTTTTACTCCATAGGGCCTCATGTATTTTTGTGATGTGGGTCACACAGCACCCTCTGTGCCGTGACCCAGGGGTGTCCTAGGGACTCCCCAACATAGACTCCATACCCTGGGACTGACTACTGTCTCCCAGGGCATGTAAAGTCACCAAAGACTTTGCTAGTCTTGAATCCTGAACAGAACCAGTACAAACCATCATATTGTGGACGTACTGGCTGGGGCAATTCGATTGCCCCAGGGTCTGTTAGTCGAGGGGGCACGTCTCCGTCCCCCCTGAGCGAGTTTTGGCTGGTGGCAGTGGAAACTACTTTTTATATTCGACCGCGAATATTTTCCTATGGGATTTCCCATTGTTTTAGGCTAACACATTTAATTATTTATTTACGGTAGCCTTAAACATACCGCCGGTTTATATATTTATTTTTATAACTCCGGTTGGGACTTTTTGCCAAAACTTGATTCTAAAATGGCGTTGGTGTTCGCCTCTGTAACTCTGACCCAAAGTGGAGCCCTTTGTTCCACTTTTGGCGGGCTTCTCCACAGAAGCCCTCCAAAGTGGTGCCACTCTGTCTGGGGTACTTAGGAGGGGTGGAGGGGGATTTAGGCACCCTGGACTGAGTTACCTTGGTAACTCAAGTCGCACTCCGTCCTGATTGGCCCAAGTGGTGAGCCGCCCGGCTCACCACTTAGCATGTTTGAGTGACAGCTAGGCTGGGTGAATGGGGGTTTGCTGCATAAAAGCAGGGCTTTGGGGACTGGGACTTGAGAAGTCGCCACAGGACCAAGAATCCGACGAGGGAAGAGCTGAGCCGACCTGCTTCGACGACACCACCCGGTGGAGCCCTGCTGAACCGTCTCACCACTTTTTCCCGACGACCGAGGAGAACTCTTAACGGAGTGGCTCCTTCCCTTGACTGGTGGGGACAACCAGTTTTCGCCTTCTTTCCGTCCTTTTGAGGTATCTCGTGGCCGCCTTGCCTGTGCCAAGCACCCCGGCATCCGGAATACCACACTTTACCCCCATACCGCGAAAGTCGGTACCAACCCTTTAACCGGAGGACTCCGCGGCTGGTTTCTTCCCGGGCAGTGCTACGACCTTTCTCTTCTGCTCTTCAGCGAGAGATTCTTCTCCCCTGACCGACGTCGAGCCTTGCTGTCGCTGCCTGGAACAACTGCCCCCGCTGGAGGATCCTTTCCGCTTAAGGTACTGTGTTCCGCCTGGCTTCCCTTGCTACCGACTGTACGGGGTAGATTTAGTCCCCGGCTTTCGAACCTGGGAGTGCCTGGGACACTTTGGCTAAACTTTCTGAGCCACTCTAAACTCTTTTTGACTCTTTGCAAGACTTTGAATCTCTAACTAACAGTGTGATCTTGGGCACATTTTCGCTCCGGCTACTCTAAGAGTGGGCCCTGCCTAGTGACTTTTGCTCACCTGTGACTTTATTCTTCTTTAAGCCTATTGCAAGTGTTCTGGACCTTAGAGTGGTGTGTCTAACCTATTTCTGCTTTTTCTCTCCCTTTCTTGGAAACTACTAGAGTGTCATCTAACGTTAAGCACTCACCTCTGTTTTAATTAAGTGGTGTTAACCTAGAGTTGTCTAGATAGGAGAAAGGATTGAATTTACTTTCAGTATAACTGTGTTGAAGTGCTTTTACTATATTTTTGCTAGAGTGTTTTTAACTTATGTGTATTTTAAATAAATAACTATATACTTTTGAAACCAAGCTCTGGTCAGTGTTTGCTTGTGCTATTGTGTTTTGGTACATATTGTGTATACTTTACATACTGCCTAACTCTTCTTGAGAGAAGTCTGACTGCTCAGCCACAGCTACCAGGTAAATCTGGGTGGTACAGACTGCTACCAAAGGGGTTTACTGCTCTACCTGTAGTCTTAAATCTTTTGCAGTGTTCCCCAAGGGAACTGCACAGGTTTCTGCCTAACACTGGTGTACAGCGGTGGGATTTGTATTGAGTATACATTTTATTGTGCTTTAGATACCTTAGTGCAACTAACCACAAAGCTTAGCACTGAAAAAGTAAAACCTCTAACATGTCAGTTATAGAAAGCTATAGTCAAGAGTCCCTTGCAGCCAAAACTGCTGATTGTTTAAGAGTGCTCTGTAAACATAAGGATCTCCTGACTAAGGGCAAGAAAATGGAGCTGATTGAAAGATTGTTAGCTAACCAAAGTCTGGGTGATGGTTCAGAGGAGCCTACCACTCCAGCAACTGTAGATGACAGTATTGAAGTTAACATGGAGCAAAATGTTGATGTTTCTGAGGAAGAGTCAGAAGAGGAGGGTGAGGCTGTTGTAACTGTCCCCCCTAGGCCTCTGCCTGCTCTACCTGCTGTGCCTACTGGACCTTTACCAGGTCCCACATTTAGTCCTCAGTACTTTGAACTGGAGAAAATGAAGCTAGAATTGGAGTATAAGAAACTTAATGCTCAAACTGACAAAGAACTAAGGCTAAGGGAAATGGAGCTCAAGTATGACTTAGAAATGAAGAAATTATCTGTTGAGAATGTTTCTCTCTCTGGCTCCTCTAGAAGTTCCAGTCCTAAAAGACCCCGGATGCCTAAAGAATTGGTTGGTATGTATGAGCCTAAGTTGGATGTGTTGGATTGGTTGTCTCTGTTTGAATATAATCATGGGCTCCAGAACATCACAGGAAATGACTTACTCACCTGGTTGTTCTCTAGGCTTCCCCCTGTTGCAACTGATGTGGTAATGGAGATGGGGGAGGAGGATAGGAAGGACTATGAATGTGTGAAACTAGCTTTGATAGCTAGGTTTGGGAAGACCCCTTCCCAGTATCTTAAGAGGTTTAGGAGCCTCAAAAAGCATGATGGTACCCCTTGGGCTACCTGGGTGAGTGAATGTTTGAAAAACTTAGAGGGATGGATTAAGGGTTACAAGGTGAACACTTATGAAGGTATGAAGAATTTGTTTATGTTGGAGACTATTTATGATGCCTGCTCTCCTGAGCTCAGACAACACTTGGCTGATTCCAGGGAATTGGATTCCCGGAAACTAGCTAAGGCTGCTGACTTGTGGGTTGCCAACAGGGCCACTCACAAGGATTCTGGGGTAACTCAGAAGAAGGATGGGGAGAAACAGCCTAAAAAAGACTCCAAAGAGAATTCTAATAATTCCTATCCCAAAGAGGGCCCCAAACCACAAAATAACCAGGGTAAGCCCCATGGGAAACCTAGTCAGGCTACTGTACCTTCTGGCCACAAGCCAGAAGGAGGTCAGAACAAGCCACCCTTCCAGAGAGCATTTGGACAATGCTATGTCTGTCAGGGTACTGACCATATCAAAGGAGATCCCAAGTGCAAGGGTAAACCTGCAGGGATCAGCACAGTCTCCTTAGCCTTCACTCCTGAGGATGAAGTACAGATGGCTAGTGCCCACTTTGAACTCTTTGCTGAAGAACCCTTGGGTCTTCAAGCAACTGTAAACTTAGAGCCTATGGGTCTGGTTAGTCCCCAGAATAGGGTTGTGTATAACTCCCTACCTGTTAACTCTAAGGTGTATTATGTGGACAGTGTTCTTGTCAATGGCCAGGATACTCCTGCCAGGAGAGACACTGGGGCCAGCAGAACAGTAGTGGATGAAAGCTTCTTTCAACCTGAGGATGTGGCCAAAGCACCCAAAGGTCCCACTAAAATGTCTGGAGGCCCTGTCCAAATGGTTCCTATTCTACCAGCCCTCATTCAGTGTAACAACATGACAGTGAGGATCCCTGTCAGTGTTCAGACTGAGGTACCTGGGAAGGTCCTGTTGGGGAATGACCTAAGAACTCTAGGAGTAGTGTCACATACCCCCAGGCCTCCCAGTATGGAGAAGCAGAACTTAACCAAATTGGCTAGACAGGCTACCTTGAAGGACCCTTCTAAGCCTGTGGGACCCTCTACTGAGAACCCCACTACAAGCCCTGGTGTTAGTAAGTTGACCTCTAACCCAGGCACATTTCAGGATAGTATGCTAGGAACATGGGAGCCCCAACCAAGCTCCACCCTTGTTCCCCTAGTTTCCGAGTCTCTGACCCCCCCTGCTTCTGAGGAAGAGGTGGATAGACCAACTAGGCCCCTATCTGGACCTGAGAGAACTGGTAATTCTCAGTGCTGGTGGAAAACCAGAAAAGAAAAGTCTAAGGCCAAAAACCTTCGGACTGTTGGACCTTCTACTGAAGACCCCAACTCCAATCCTAATATTAGGGGGGAAACTCCTAAAATAGGTAAAGGTAGATCTAAGAGGAAGGGGAAGCAGGTACATTGCCTAACCCCAACCCCTCCAACCAAGAGGCCTAAGACCCAACCTGCTCCCACAAGAGAGGTGGTGAGGAACCTTGGAGGCCCCTCTAGATCTAAGGGAATCCTTTATAAGGACCCCTTCAAAAAGCCTAACATAGGTTCAGAAGTTGTACCAACTTCTGAGGGACTGGTCAACCAGATCCCCTATAACAAAAAGACTGATGTTCCTCAAAGGGTCTGTAGGTCCGTTAGCTTGCAAAAGAAAACCTTTGAGTTCTCCATTGAACATAGGTCAAGGTGTCACCATCAAAATGCTGATGGACTCTCTAGGATGTATATCATCGACTAGAGGTATGAGGTTCATCCAGGAGTGGATTAAATCCTCCTGTCCCTTAGTCTGGGGGGGGCGAGTGTTAGGGAGAATTCTCTGTTTAGGCTGAATTTCCCTACCTAGTGAGTCCCCCAGCAGCTTTGCTGGATTTCTGGGGTTTAATTTTTTCTCCTGCCAAGAGTGAGACTCTTTTACCCTCACTCTTGGACATGTTGAAGTGTGTTTTCTTGGTTAAACCTTGTGTTGAATGGGCTATGGGGTCTTTTACTCCATAGGGCCTCATGTATTTTTGTGATGTGGGTCACACAGCACCCTCTGTGCCGTGACCCAGGGGTGTCCTAGGGACTCCCCAACATAGACTCCATACCCTGGGACTGACTACTGTCTCCCAGGGCATGTAAAGTCACCAAAGACTTTGCTAGTCTTGAATCCTGAACAGAACCAGTACAAACCATCATATTGTGGACGTACTGGCTGGGGCAATTCGATTGCCCCAGGGTCTGTTAGTCGAGGGGGCACGTCTCCGTCCCCCCTGAGCGAGTTTTGGCTGGTGGCAGTGGAAACTACTTTTTATATTCGACCGCGAATATTTTCCTATGGGATTTCCCATTGTTTTAGGCTAACACATTTAATTATTTATTTACGGTAGCCTTAAACATACCGCCGGTTTATATATTTATTTTTATAACTCCGGTTGGGACTTTTTGCCAAAACTTGATTCTAAAATGGCGTTGGTGTTCGCCTCTGTAACTCTGACCCAAAGTGGAGCCCTTTGTTCCACTTTTGGCGGGCTTCTCCACAGAAGCCCTCCAAAGTGGTGCCACTCTGTCTGGGGTACTTAGGAGGGGTGGAGGGGGATTTAGGCACCCTGGACTGAGTTACCTTGGTAACTCAAGTCGCACTCCGTCCTGATTGGCCCAAGTGGTGAGCCGCCCGGCTCACCACTTAGCATGTTTGAGTGACAGCTAGGCTGGGTGAATGGGGGTTTGCTGCATAAAAGCAGGGCTTTGGGGACTGGGACTTGAGAAGTCGCCACAGGACCAAGAATCCGACGAGGGAAGAGCTGAGCCGACCTGCTTCGACGACACCACCCGGTGGAGCCCTGCTGAACCGTCTCACCACTTTTTCCCGACGACCGAGGAGAACTCTTAACGGAGTGGCTCCTTCCCTTGACTGGTGGGGACAACCAGTTTTCGCCTTCTTTCCGTCCTTTTGAGGTATCTCGTGGCCGCCTTGCCTGTGCCAAGCACCCCGGCATCCGGAATACCACACTTTACCCCCATACCGCGAAAGTCGGTACCAACCCTTTAACCGGAGGACTCCGCGGCTGGTTTCTTCCCGGGCAGTGCTACGACCTTTCTCTTCTGCTCTTCAGCGAGAGATTCTTCTCCCCTGACCGACGTCGAGCCTTGCTGTCGCTGCCTGGAACAACTGCCCCCGCTGGAGGATCCTTTCCGCTTAAGGTACTGTGTTCCGCCTGGCTTCCCTTGCTACCGACTGTACGGGGTAGATTTAGTCCCCGGCTTTCGAACCTGGGAGTGCCTGGGACACTTTGGCTAAACTTTCTGAGCCACTCTAAACTCTTTTTGACTCTTTGCAAGACTTTGAATCTCTAACTAACAGTGTGATCTTGGGCACATTTTCGCTCCGGCTACTCTAAGAGTGGGCCCTGCCTAGTGACTTTTGCTCACCTGTGACTTTATTCTTCTTTAAGCCTATTGCAAGTGTTCTGGACCTTAGAGTGGTGTGTCTAACCTATTTCTGCTTTTTCTCTCCCTTTCTTGGAAACTACTAGAGTGTCATCTAACGTTAAGCACTCACCTCTGTTTTAATTAAGTGGTGTTAACCTAGAGTTGTCTAGATAGGAGAAAGGATTGAATTTACTTTCAGTATAACTGTGTTGAAGTGCTTTTACTATATTTTTGCTAGAGTGTTTTTAACTTATGTGTATTTTAAATAAATAACTATATACTTTTGAAACCAAGCTCTGGTCAGTGTTTGCTTGTGCTATTGTGTTTTGGTACATATTGTGTATACTTTACATACTGCCTAACTCTTCTTGAGAGAAGTCTGACTGCTCAGCCACAGCTACCAGGTAAATCTGGGTGGTACAGACTGCTACCAAAGGGGTTTACTGCTCTACCTGTAGTCTTAAATCTTTTGCAGTGTTCCCCAAGGGAACTGCACAGGTTTCTGCCTAACAGTGTCAGTAATACATTTGTCTGTGGGGGCAATAGGGGATTCTAATTCTTTCAGAATCTTGAAGAGTTCTTTTGTGTTCGATTCCGCTTGTGTAATCCTTTTGTTGTAGGTATCTTTTTTAGCATGAAGCATGGCCTCTTTGTAACTAGAAGAGGCTAGGGTTAGCTCCATCTTATTGGATGCTGTGGGGTGTTTTTTCCAGTGAGCCTCGGCGGTTCTTTCAGTTTTGCATAATTCTCTTAACTGCGGCGTGAACCAGGTGTTAAGGTGACGCTGTGGTTTAGGTTTCCGCAATCTTAAAGGGGCAATGGTGTTCAGTGCTTTGAGTATAGCCTGGTTGTAGATATCCACTAAGACTGTGAGATCAACATCTGAATCGATATTATTCAAAATAGGGAGTAATATAGGTAGGAGATTGTCAGGAGTAATGTCTTTCTTATTTCTCGTGCAGGTGGCAGGGGCGATGATGGGCACCGCGGGGGGTAAATTGGCTTTGATAGCGAAGGTTAATTTGTGATGATCCTTGCATCTGGTCGGGTCATTGGCTAGGAGGTCGATAGGATAGTTGAGGTGGGAGAGCCAGTCTAGTGTTCTACCTTTTGATATGAGTAGGTTCGTGGATAATGTGTGTATGACCGAGTTCGGATAAGGTGTTGGCTAGGTCATGGGCGTTGGTGTCCTTAGGATCGTTGAACCCGAGATTAAAGTCCCCAAGTAAGATTTGAGAATTAGGTTTGGTGTTTATGGTTATAAGTGATGCAATGTCCTCTATAAAAGAGGAGATGGGTCCTGGTGGGCGGTAAATAAGGTGCAATGATGCCGTGTGGTTGGGTGAGAGAAGGAGCTTAATTGATAGGGATTCAGCGGAGGGAATTTGAGCGTCTTGGATGATTTTGATGTCGAAGGTATTTCTGAATATGAGGGCGAGTCTGCCTCCCTTCGTTTGGGTGGTATTTCTGTCAGATCTAATGATAGCATAACCATTAGGTATGGCGAGGGCCAGAGATGGGCTGGATGCAGCATTAAGCCATGTTTCTGTGACTGCGAGGAGATTAAGATTTTCATTAGTTATAAAGTCAGCTATATCAAGAGCATGGGCAGGAAGAGACCTAGCATTCACTAAGGCAGCTTTAATTAGTTTGTCTTTTTTGGGAGATTTTTCAAGTCGTGTTGATTTTTCAGGTCGAATATGTAGAGGGCTGTGGGCTAGGTAGTCTGAGTCGATGGGGGAGCTGGCAAGGTTACTACGGGCTCTTAGTCTAGAGTTTCTGGTTAAGATGCTGGGGTGGTGAGAGTAAGGATAGGTCGGAGTACTAGTTCTGGAATTCAGTCTAGTGTTTCTGTTCAATAGGCTGCGAGGGTAGTGAGGGCATATGAGTAGGTGGTCTAGTTCTAGTATTCAATCTAGTGTTTCTAATAGCTGTGGTACAGGGTTGGTTAGGTGTTGGTCTAGTAGCAAAGTGGCGTATCCAGAGTGCTGGATCATCCAAATACGGGTTTGCAGATGTCATGGTACTGGGCCGCGAGGAGGGGGAGGTGGTTACTGTACATGAGCTGTTAAATGTGTCGGGAGTAGAATGAGGGTTGGGTTGACTAGTCCAGTGTCTACTGTATGTATACAGGAGATGGATGAGAGTCGATAGGCACCAATACATGATGTGGGTGGCGTCACTAGTACTCGGGTAGCTGGAGACCTAATTGGCGACCTAAAGCACAGCACTGATTAGTGAATTCAGTGTGGTCAGAGGGTAGCCATGAGGGGCAACACAGCAGTGGGTATGGTCTGTAGGTGACCAAAAGGTGCGACACAACAATCAATGTGGACTGTAGGCGACCATAGGGTGCAACACGAGAGACAATGTGGTCTGACAAGGATCATGGGACACCAGCCTACATGGGGCACGGGAGGCAGTAATAGGTGTTGGCTGTGTTGTGAGACGGAGACAACTGGAGACGGCAAAAGTGAACGCTCTACACATACTAGGTGAACAGAGTATGGTGTGGATGTGCCATGCAGAGACACATAGCAAACTTCATTAGAAACCAGCACTTGGGCATGGGTCTTACCAGATAGTTCCAAGTGGGGATTAATCCAGACGGTCAGAGCCTGCTCGAAGATAGATAGGCAGCGCGTGTGCAGTGTAAAGTGGGTAGCGTAGGGATGCCGAAGAATAATGCAAAGTAAATAAGTGGAGCAGAGTCCAGCGCCGTGCTGCCAGGTGCGGACCGGGGGCAGACCGGAAGGGCCTTTGAACTGCAGGCCTTCAAACATGCAGGGCCGGCTTCCGCCTCCGGTCCTCACGTTCCGAGTAAATGCAAATGTGGTTGCTAGGCAACCAGAAGGAACGTAAGCAACGCGTTCGTGTCGGCGGCCATTTTGGGGTAGGTTCGCTCGGTCGCCTCGGGCTGAATCCAGGGATCCACTTCTGTCCCTGCGAGTTGTGAATGCACAGGGTGCAATCACAGTCCGGGTGGGGGGTGGGGGCCACGAGACGCGTGCCTCCAGAGGATCAGGTCAGCTGGGGTGCCGTACTGGACGCAGCAATGGTGAGGATGCTGCTCCAGCAGCTCCAATTGAGCGCCGGAGCGAAGAGCAGCCGTGAGGTGCTGCAGGGCTCCTGCCCGGAGTGGAAATGACAGAGGGGATAGGTCTGAGTACTAGTTCTGGAATTCAATCTAGTGTTTCTGTTCAATAGGCTGCTAGGGTAGTGAGGGCATATATGAGTAGGTGGTATTTATTCAACTTACTTCCTTGTGCCAAAAAAAGATCTAACAATGCGCCCAGTATTAGACTTACGCCCTGCCAACAAGTATGTCATGCATCAAAAATTGTGCATGCCTACACTCCAAGAGGTAATCCCCCTACTAAAGAGATTACATGGCAGCATTCGACATGAGATGCCTATTTTCATATATGTTCCCAGCGCACAGAAGGTTCTTGTGTTTCAAGGTAGACATCCAGCACTACCAGTTCAAGGTGCTGCCCTTCTATATAGCCTCTGCTCCAAGGGTTTTCACCAAGGTACTGGCGGTGGTGGCGGCGCACCTACGCAGGGAGGCAATCCCAGTGTACCCTTATCTGGACGACTGGCTCATCATGGAAACCCCCGTAATTTGCAGATCCAACATTCAAAGAACCATCAACCTCCTCTTTAAAATGGGCTTCTCAATCAATGAGAAAAAATCAAGTCTGGTGCCAAGCACCTCAAAACAATTCCTAGGGGCTGTTCTAAACACCCAAGAGGGGTTGGCCTTTCCATCAGAGGAAAGAATTCGGAACATGTTACTGCAAATTCCTCTGTCAGGTCGCCAGATAAGGGTGCGCAAAGCGATGTGTTTACTAGGCATGATGGCATCGTGCATTTACCTGGTTCCCCATGCGCGCCTGCACATGCGTCCCATGCAAGAATGGTTGGCGAAACAGTGGTCTCAGGCAAGTGGTCAGTGGGACGATCTAGTGGTCGTTTTGCCAACACTAGTACAAAGTCTTCGCTGGTGGACAAGAGAATCTTTCAAAGGGAAACCCTTTTACAATCCAGATATACAGGCCGTAGTCACAACAGACGCGTCCTTGTCAGGGTGGGGAGCACACCTCCTTCAACACACTGCTCAGGGTCTCTGGTCTCACACAGTGGCTCAGAATCACATCAACCTGCTAGAACTTCTGGCAGTCTTCAGAGCGCTTTGGGCGTTCAAACCCCACCCAATCAACCTGTCGGTGCAGATCCTAACAGACGGCACGACCGCAATGTTTTACATAAACAAACGGGGGGCACTGGTTCGCCAAATCTGTCCAGGCTTGCCCAGAAAATTTGGATATGGGCACTCAGCCGGAACATTTACCTGTCGTCTCAACATGTTCCAGGGGATCTCAAGTCACTAGCGGATGCTTTGAGCAGAAATCGCCTCCCAGCTGAACACGAATGGTGTCTACGCGAAGAAGTCGTAGGAGACCTCTTCTCACAGTGGGGTTCCCCCACTATAGACCTATTCGCCACAAGCGAAAACAGACAATGCTCAGGATTCGCATCCAGGTTCCCCCAGCCAGGCTCCAAGGGGAACGCCCTATGGATGAACTGGTCTGGGATGTTTGCCTATGCTTTTCCACCAACCCCTCTGATGAGGAAGGTGGTCAACAAGATACATGGGGAATCGGTGACTCTCATCCTAGTTGCTCCTATGTGGGCGAGACCACCGTGGTTCCCGCACCTGCGCAAACTGGCAGGGTGCGAACCCACCAAACTCCCGTGCTGGTACAACCTACTCTCCCAGCACGGAGGACAAACGGTGCATCCTCAACCCAACTCGATGAACTTGGCAGCATGGCTCCTGAAGTCAGTTTGGCTATCTCAATTTACCACAGAGGTGTATGGATATCTTAAGCATCAAGGAAACCTAACAAAAGGCACTGTTATTTTGATAAGTGGAAAAGATTTGTAATTTGGTGCCAGAATAAACAAATCAACCCAGTTGATTGCAATCCTTCCAATATCGTCACCTACATGCTCCTCTTACTGGACGAAGGGTTGGTATTTAATTCACTCAAAGTACACTTGGCGGCGCTATCAGCCTACACCTCCATAACAAGGTGTCATGGTGGAAGTTGCCAGTTGTCAAAGCCTTTATGGAAGGGGTGAAGAGACTCCACCCTCCAATTTCTAACCCACCACCAAGGTGGGACCTTAATGTGGTGCTTGCTAAACTCATGGGACCCCCCACCCCCTTTGAACCCATGTATAAAGCTAGTCTCAAACACCTGACTTATAAAACTGCCTTCTTAGCCATTACATCCATAAGAAGGGTCAGTGCAATTCAGGCCGTCAGTGCAGGATCCTTTCTTTAGTATACATAAGGATAAACTGGTTTTACAAACTCACCCTAGGTTCTCACCTAAATTTATTTCCAAATTCCATGTTAACCAGTCATTGAGCTACCGGCTTTTTTCCAAGAACCCAAAAGCTCTGGTGAGGTGAAACTACACACACTCGATGTGGGAAGAGCGGTCCTCTACTACGTAGACTAGACCAAACCGCTAAAAAAAACAGATCAACTGTTTGTCTCCGTGGCTACAGGCAGAGAAGGAGATCGTGTCTCTAAAGGCGCCATCTCTAAATGGATAGTTAAATGTATCCAGCTGTGCTATTCCCTTTCAGAAAAGACACTGCCTTTTACGCCAAGGGCCCACTCCACTAGAGGTACTGGGGCCACTCTGGCTTTCATTGCAAATGTACCCCTTGACACCATTTGCAAAGCCGCTACATGGAGCTCTCTTCACACTTTTACTCAGCACTATTGCATTGACACTCCTTCCAAGACAGATACTCGAGTGGGACAAGCAGTTCTAAGACATTTGTTCACGCATGACCCTTCTCACGTCCCACCTTCTAACGCTGCTCGCTAATCTATGCACAGCATCTGATCTAAGCAGATTCCACAAGCCTCGGAAGGGATACATTACTCACCGTAATCGTATTTCTGATGCTTGTCTCTGCTTAGATTCACATGTGCCCTTCCTTCCCTCAGATAAGGCACATGGATGCTTGTAGTCTTAGCTATCTGCTTGGAAACTCTGTACTCGCGCTACTCCTCATGCTACCTCATGTCAGAATACAATCTGAGGGTCCTACACGCGTGAGGGGATCATGGGTACAGTGGACGTCACACTAGGGATAGTATTACTGGCACGCCCTAGTTCGACGCCCCTTTTTGAGTTTAAAAAAAAATTACTAATACTCCGCAGCTTCCAAAATATGTCGGCCTATGCACAGCATGTGATCTAAGCAGATTCCACAAGCCTCAGAAATACATTCTCATATATATTACATGGCCACAGTAGTGGCCATGTGGTTAAGGTTAAGTTGGTGTTTCCATAGGAAGAGCACTTTTTGGGCGGCTTATAACTTCGCTCTCCCTGGACGAATCCTCACCAAACTTTGCAAAAATATTCAGAGTGCCCCAAATACTTTCTTTGCAAAGTTTGGTGAGGATTCGTCCAGGGGGGGGCAAAGTTATAGGGGGGTCCCAAAACTTTTTGTTTTTCCCCATAGACTGAATGGGGAAAAAAATGTTTGCTCGCGTCTACAGCCCAAACCGCTGGACAGATTTTCACCAAATTTGGACCAAGAGCTGCGGCTTGGTCCCGAAAGCGTGCTTTTGCTAATTTGGTGAAAATCTGTCCAGTAGTTTTTTAAAAAATGACCAAAAAGTAGGTAAAAAAAAAATTAGTGATATCTGTGTCCGCTTCACGGACACACTTCCCTGTTTGGTCCGCGGACAGGACGGTGATTGGGCAAGCAGCTTGCGTGATGTCCGCGGACGTCTGACGTTCTCTCATTGGATGTGGTGAAAGCGTGCAGTGCGTCATGGCTTCAGAGACGCCCGCCATCTTTGTTCCTCGCATTAGAGGCTTTGTCAGGTCAGCAGGAGCGGGATCTGCCGCCTGCACAGTAAGACCCCACCCCCGCTCATGCTCCGTGTGTCCCCTGTTCCTCCAGCCCCCCGCTCACGCCATCGGCACACTGTGGCCAGCCGAGGAGCGGGATCTGCCGCCTGCACACAAACTTGTGTCCGCTCATGCCCCGTGTCTCTCCCCTCCCGCCCACCCCCGCTCATGCCCCGTGTCTCTCCCCTCCCGCCCACCCCCGCTCATGCCCCGTGTCTCTCCCCTCCCGCCCACCCCCGCTCATGCCCCGTGTCTCTCCCCTCCCGCCCACCCCCGCTCATGCCCTGTGTCTCTCCCCTCCCGCCCACCCCCGCTCATGCCCCGTGTCTCTCCCCTCCCGCCCACCCCCGCTCATGCCCCGTGTCTCTCCCCTCCCGCCCACCCCCGCTCATGCCCCGTGTCTCTCCCCTCCCGCCCACCCCCGCTCATGCCCCGTGTCTCTCCCCTCCCGCCCACCCCCGCTCATGCCCCGTGTCTCTCCCCTCCCGCCCACCCCCCGCTCATGCCCCGTGTCTCTCCCCTCCCGCCCACCCCCCGCTCATGCCCCGTGTCTCTCCCCTCCCGCCCACCCCCCGCTCATGCCCCGTGTCTCTCCCCTCCCGCCCACCCCCCGCTCATGCCCCGTGTCTCTCCCCTCCCGCCCACCCCCCGCTCATGCCCCGTGTCTCTCCCCTCCCGCCCACCCCCCGCTCATGCCCCGTGTCTCTCCCCTCCCGCCCCCCCCCGCTCATGCCCCGTGTCTCTCCCCTCCCGCCCACCCCCCGCTCATGCCCCGTGTCTCTCCCCTCCCGCCCACCCCCTGCTCATGCCCCGTGTCTCTCCCCTCCCGCCCACCCCCGCTCATGCCCCGTGTCTCTCCCCTCCCGCCCACCCCCCGCTCATGCCCCGTGTCTCTCCCCTCCCGCCCACCCCCCGCTCATGCCCAGTGTCTCTCCCCTCCCGCCCACCCCCCGCTCATGCCCTGTGTCTCCCCTCCCGCCCACCCCCCGCTCATGCCCTGTGTCTCCCCTCCCGCCCACCCCCCGCTCATGCCCTGTGTCTCCCCTCCCGCCCACCCCCCGCTCATGCCCCGTGTCTCTCCCCTCCCGCCCACCCCCCGCTCATCCCCCGGGCTCACGAGAGTGGGGCTGTGCTGCTCAGAGCAGACTGCTGAGCAGCACAGCCCCCACCTTCGCGGGCCCGGCTGTGTACTCTGCGTGGCTGTGGTGCCTGCATGAACTTGCAGGACATTTATGTGCGGCCAATTCGGCGTGGCCTGTCGCGCCGTGCCGAACCGGCCGTGCCAAATCGTCCCGGGCCGAATCAGCTGCTCCGTGCCCCGTGTCTCTCTCTCCTGTTGCCCCGAAATGTCCTGCTCTGTGCCCCGTGTCTCTCCTGTACCCCCCACATCCCCCGCCCCATGTCTGTCTCCTGTACCCCCAACCCCTGCGCATGCCCCGTGTCTCTCTCCTGTTGCCCCCCACGCCCTGCTCATGCCCAGTGTCTGTCTCCTGTTCTCCCCACCTGTTAGGCAGAAACCTGTTAGGCAGAAACCTGTGCAGTTCCCTTTGGGAACACTGCAAAAGATTTAGGAGTACAGGTGTTAGCAGTAAACCCACTTGGTAGCAGTCTGTACCACCCAGATTTACCTGGTAGCTGTGGCTGAGCAGTCAGACTTCCCTCAAGAAGAGTTGGCAGTATGCAAAGTATACACAATAGGCACTCCGATACAATAACACAAGCAAACACTGACCAGAGCTTTGGTATTAAAGTATATAATTGTTTAAAAACACACTGAAACACTCAGCACTCTTATTGTAAAACACTCTAAACACAGTTACTATTATAATATATACAACCCTTATTCCTTATCAGATAAGTCTTGGTTAACACCACTTATTTTCATACAGAGGTGAGCGCTTAACTGTAGATGGCACTCCAATAAGTTCATGAAGAAGGGAGGGGAAAAAGACAGAATATGGAAAGATACACCACTCTACGATTTAGGAACACTATTAGCAAGGCAGAAGAGCAAAGGTCACTTGTGAGCCAAAGTCCATAGGCTGGGCCCACTCTTAGAGCAGAGCACAAATGCGCCCAAGATCACGCAGTTACACTAGGCTTAGAAAGTCTTGCAGAGAGTTCGAAAAGAGTTTAGAGAGGCTCAGAAAAGTTTAGCCAGGGTGTCCCAGGCTAACCCAGGTTTGAAAGCCGGGGGCTACATCTACCCCTTACAGTCGGTGGCAAGGGAAGCCAGGCGGGACACAGTAACTTAAGTGGGAAGTATCCTCCAGCTGTGGCAGTTGTTCCTGGCAGCAGGTGCAAGTCTCGTCGCCCAGGGGAAGAGAAGATCTCGACTTGGAGGAAAGATGAAGGTCGTTGCACTGCCAGGGAAGAAACCAGCTGCAGAATTTTCGCGGTTAAAGGTATTCCCCTTTATTTCGCGGTCGTGGTAAAACGTGGCATTCCGGTTGCCGGGGTGCTTGGCACAGGCAAGGCGGCCACGAGATGCGTCGGGAAGGCGAAAAAGACGGTGGAACTGGTTATCCCCACCAGTCAAAGGAAGAAGACTCTCCGGCGGGAGATCTCCTCTGTCGTGGGGAAAAGTGGTGAGACGGTCCAGCAGGGCTCCACTGGTGGTGTCGTCGTGGCAGGTCAGCTCAGCTTCTCCCTCTTCGGATTCTTAGTCCTGTGGCGACTTCTGAAGTTCCAGTCCCCAAAACCCTGCTTTTATGCAGAAAACCCCCATTCTCTCAGCCTAGCTGTCACTCAAACATGCTAAGTGGTGAGCCGGCCGGCTCACCACTTGGGCCAATCAGGACGGAGTGCGACTTGAGTTGCCTAGGCAACTCAGTCCAGGGTGCCTAAATCCCCCTCCACCCCTCCTAAGTACCCCAGACAGAGTGGCACCACTTTGGAGGGCTTCTGTGGAGAAGCCCGCCAAAAAGTGGAACAAAGGGCTCGGCTTGGGTTGGAGTCACAGAAGAGAACACAAACGCCATTTTAGAACTGAGTTTTGGCAAAAAAATACCAACCGGAGAATTAATAATAATTAAATAAACCGGCGGTATGTTCGAGGCTATCGTAATTAAATAAATAAAGATGGTAGCCTCGAATGGGAAAATCCCATAGAGAAATATTTGCGGTTGAATATAAAAAGTAGTATCCACTGCCACCAGCCAAAACTTGATCAGGGGGGACGGAGACGTGCCCCCTCGACTAACAGACCCCAGGGCAATCGAATTGCCCCAGCCAGTACGTCCACAATATGATGGTTTGTACTGGTTCTGTTCAGAATTTAAGACTAGTAAAGTCAATGGTGACTTTACATGCCCTGGGAGACAGTCAGTCCCAGGGTATGGAGTCTATACTGGGGGGGTCACTATGACACCCCTGTGTTACTGCACTGAGGGTGCTGTGTAACACATCACAAAAACACATGAAGCCCTATGGAGTAAAAGACCCCATAGCCCATTAAACACATCTAGAGTCAAAGAAACACACTCAAATAATGCCTAAGAGTGAGGGTAAGAGTCTCACTCTTGGCAGGAGAAAAAAAATAAACCCCTAAAATCCAGCAAAGCTGCTGGGGGACTCACTAGGTTAGGAAATTCAGCCTAAACAGAGAATTCTCCCTAACACCACCCCCCACTCATGCCCCGTGTCTCTCTCCTGTTGCCCCCCCAACCCCCGCTCATGCCCCGTGTCTTCCTCCTGTTCCCTCCCACCCCCTGCTCATGCCCCGTGTCTTCCTCTTGTCACCCCCTCCTATGATGCCCCTTGTTGACCTCTTGTTCCCCCCACCCCCCGCTCATGCCCCGTGTCTCTCTCCTGTTGCCCCCCAGCCCCCGCTCATGCCCCGTGTCTTCCTCCTGTTCCCTCCCACCCCCTGCTCATGCCCCGTGTCTTCCTCTTGTCACCCCCTCCTATTTTATTTTAAAATGTTTTTATTGGCATTTGGCATTTGCCGTTATATTTCCAGCCAGTACAATCATGGCTTATGTCTATGCATGGTTACAAATCTCTTATGTTTTACAAGGCATAGGTGTTATTAAACAACAAACAAAACAAGCAAAGAAATAACGAGAAAGAAAGAAAACAGAACAAGTAACAGTGACTGTCCTTTGAACTCTGTGTGGTTATAGTCCTCATTTCCGTAGATGAACCCCAGTTTCCACTCCATTGGACTCTGGCTGGTGCCCCTGACTCATAGGGGGGGGAAGTGGGTGTAGAATGAATGCTACTGTGCGTGGGTTAGGCCGTTTTGTCGGTTGTGGAGGGTTGGCTCAGGGAGGCTTATAGCTCGTCGAGAAGATCATGTCTCTCAGAAGGGTCTTCCAGGCCTCCAGTGCGGTGCTCAGGTCTTCTCCGCCCCGATTATTCGCTTCCTCCCATGCTCTGGTTTCTGCTGCCGTCCATCTTTCCATCTCCCTGATCCAAGATTCGTACCTGGGGCCTGCTGAGGATTTCCAGGCCATTGCGACCGTTCTCTTTATAAGCACACATGCTATGTCCATCAGCTTCACCAAGTGTTTGATTTTGCCCAGTCTCGGGTAGGTGCCTAGGAGGCACTCTTTCGGAGTCCATTCATATAGCTCAAGGCCAGCTTTCCTGCAGGTCTGTTCGGCTGCGAACCATAGTTTCTGAGACTTAGGGCAAGTCCAAAACATGTGAATCATGTCAGCTTGATCAGAGGAGCACCATGGGCATGCCGGGTTGACTTTGTCATTGAAGGTGGATATTCTATGTGGGGACATGTAGGTCCTATAGAGGACATTGAGTTGTATTAGTCTAAATCTTGCGTTCCTAGATATCTCCTTCGGGTATGCTAGGGCTCTCTACCATTCTCCCTCCGTAATTTCGGTCCCTAAGTCAGATTCCCATCTCTTTCAAACGTGTGCTTCTTGGGTTAGGCCTATCGTTTATTTGGGCGTATAGCCTTGATGTTGGTTTCCAGCCATCGCTTACTCCGTACATCTCCTGGGTCAGGGCGTGTGTTTCAAGCTCCTCGGGCCATACATCCCATTTCTTCTTGGCGATGAATTTCACCTTTTGGTACCATAAGTAGTGGCTCAGGGTGATCCCCTCGTTCTCTTGCAGTGATTCGAAGTCCCTGAATTGCCCTTCCTCAAACATATCTCCCCATGTGTAGATGCCGAAGTTTTCCCATCTCCTCATTGTTGGTAGGTCGCCGGGGGCTTTACACATGTCTGCTAGGATGGGGGTTTCGGGTGAATACAAGTGTTGTAGGCCCAGCATAGAGTTGACCTTTTTCCACACCTGTCGACCCACCTGTACTATTATGGGCGGGTCGGGAGGCCCCATTTTGTTGTTCCATATCAGTTCTTTGGGGTGTAGGGGTGAGGTTAGTTGGGAGAGGAGGTTTGTTTCAGCTGAGGGCTCGTCGCTCAGCCATTTGGCTACATGTGTTAGTTGGGCCGCTAGGTAGTATCTTCTGAAGTCCGGTAGTTGGATACCGCCTGCGGAGTAGGGAAGTGTGAGGATGTTCAGTGCAAGCCTGTGCCTGGATCGACCCCAAAGAAAATCTTTGATCAGGGATTCCAGTTTCCTGAAGAAGGATGGGGGAATGTAAAATGTTATATTGGTGAAGTAATAGAGGAATCTGGGCAATATTATCATCTTGGATATTGCGGCTCTGCCCATCACCGAAAGCGGAAGCTTCGACCAAAATTTGACGGAACTCCGTACCCCCGATAATGCGGCTTCAGTATTGCTTTCGTGAGTGGAGATTGGTGTGTGCTTGATGGTGATGCCCAGGTAGCGGAAGGACTCTGTTTGCCACTGGATTCCAATCTCGGGGAGTTCTTCTGTGCTCCTTCCCCTGAGGCCAGCCAGAGGGAAGGCGGATGATTTCTGCCGGCTGAACTTTATGCCTGAGTATTTCGAAAAGTTATCCAAGATATCTAGAGCTATCGGGGCATTCATCTGAGGGTCACGAAGATATAAAAGAACATCGTCGGCGTATAGGGAGATGATGTTGTCTGTACCGGCGATGCTTATGCCTGCGTCAAATAGCTGTTTCCTGAAATAAATTGCTACTGGTTCCAGCCCTAGGATATATAGCATTGGTGAGAGCGGGCATCCCTGTCTGGTCCCCCTTTGGATAGCCCAGGCCCCTGACACCATGCCCCCTGTTTTGACCCATCGGATAAAGTGTTCGCCCATTCCAAACTCTCTCAATGTTTCGATTAGCCACTCCCAGAAGATCGAGTCAAAAGCCTTAATGGCATCAAGCGAGAGTACCGCTAGGTCTTCTTTGCTTTCCTCTGTTTGTGCCATTATGTGCTGGAGCCTTCTTAGGTTGGCTGTAGTGTTGCGTCCAGGGACAAAGCCGCATTGGTCTGCGTGAACCAGGGAACCTTTCACCTTTGAGAGCCTCTTGGCCAGTATGGTCGTGAGTATTTTGCTATCGTAGTTTAGGAGTGCGAGTGGGCGATATGAATCACATTTTTCGGGCGGTTTGCCAGGTTTGAGCATTGGCACTATGAGGGTTTCTCTCATGGTGCCTGGTAGTATGCCCGTCTCAAATGCCTCCGCATAGACTTCATGCAGTATGGGGGACAGGATCTCTTCATATGCCTTGTAAAACTCGGGGGTAAGGCCGTCGGTTCCAGGGGTCTTGCATGTGGAGAGGGATCTAATCGCTTCAGTAATGTCTTCGATAGTAATGTCCTCTCCTAGCATTTTTCTTTGCTCCTGGTTCAGTTTTGGTAGGCCGACTTCTTCCAGGGTGTCCCTTATGTCTGCTACGGGAACTTGGTCGCTGTGGGCATACAGTTCTGCATAGAAGTCGGTGAAGACCTCATTTATTGCTTGCTGCGTTCTGTGGACTGTGTCATTATCGTCCCTGATCGCTGTAAGGGCCCGCTTCGGATGTTCCTTCCGGCACAGCCAAGCCAGTATCTTGCCTGGCTTATCTGCCTCTTTGTGAGCTCTCATGGTGCGAGTGGAGAAGTCAAATTTCGCGAGCCTTTCCCATGCGGTTCTGCATTCCTCCCTGGTCTCCCTCAGCTTGGTCTGTCTCAATTGTGGGAGGGGAATTGTTTTCAAGGTGCCTGATCTTTTCCTCCTTAGCTTCTAATTCCTTTCTTAGCTGCTTCCTGATTCCACCCGCCTCAGCCATTACCTCTCCTCTTGTCACCACCTTCAATGCTTCCCAGAGGGTACTCCATTTTTCAACTGATCCCTTATTAATTTCCACATACTCTTCTAGTTTCTCGGCCAGGTGCTCCCTGAATGCGGGGTCAGTTAGTGTCTCCGCTGGCATACGCCACGTTGGGATAGGAGGTAGGGGGGGGCGCAGGCAAAGTTGTATTATTAGCGGGGAGTGATCTGAAATTGATCTGCCCAGGTACTCCGCAGACTCGACCCGAGGGGTCAGCTCGTCGTTTATAAAGAGGTAGTCTATCCTGGTGTGCAGGTTGTGAGGGGCCGAGTAGAATGAATAGGATCTATCCGTGGGGTGAAGGTCCCGCCAAGTGTCAACCAAGTGCAAGTCCTCGATTGTTTTGTGGAGGGCCCGAGCAGGGAGGTAATTGTGCGATTGTGGGGTGGTGGATCTGTCCATTTCCGCATTCATGACGCAATTGAAATCTCCTCCCCACAGCAGAGTGTGGTCCCTGTGAAGCATGACTTTGGCGCACAGCCCCTTGAGGTAGGAAGGAATGCCATGTTGGGGGAAGTACGAGTTCATTATACATATTCGATTGCCCTCCAGCATGCCCCATACCAGCAGGTATCTGCCTTCCTTATCCGACTCTACCCCCAGCTGTTGGAATGGTGTGTCCGGGCTCACCCATGTGTATACTCCTCTTGCATACTTCGAGTAAGATGAACCATTACCTTGTCCCCCCCAGTAATTTGTTAGCTTATCTGCAGAGTCGGCAGTGAGGTGCGTTTCTTGTAAGAGGGCAACTGATACCTTCTTCCTCTTCAGGTAAGAATGTATTCGATTTCTCCGGAGGTATGACCCCATCCCTCTTACGTTCCATGTGATTACCCTAAGTTTTGGCGCCATTGCTTGATTGCATTAATTGTCGGGGAGAGATATATGTCTTCCCTGGGGCTTGTTCGCTTGTTATTGTGAGCTATGGTTGGTTCTGGTCGCGTGGAGTGGTTAACTCTGTTGGTTAGTTTTGGGTTCGATTCCATTTGGTCAAAGGTCTTCAGAGTCAAGGCAGTTGAAACAGTACTAACTTGTGTGGAACAATTATAACTGGTGCACCCAGCGACTGACACAACGGTGGAGTGCTCGGGTGCTCTCGCGCCGCCTGTCCCAATCCGGGTGTCTGGCGCGAGTAGGTGAGTGCTGGCAACTGGCCTGCACTGATCTTTCGTGGGGTCGTGGTCTGTGTTCATGTGTGGTAGATCGGGTGAGCCCCGCAGTCATTTAGCTTCTCACATTGTAGTTTTGCTTCTAAGGTTGGGGTCTCCTGATCTCTCAGGTGTTTGTGGGAGGGTGCAAGCACCTGTCTCGGGGCGTATTGCCCTCATCCTTGGGCACCCTCATTGTGTTTCCCATGCGGGGATTCGACAGGAACCTCGGCCAGGTTATTGTGTTCCATCCATAGGTTGGCTGCGGCTGGTGTCTCGAGAAATATCGCTTTTCCTTTATAGATTACCTTCAACCTGGAGGGATAGAGCAACATGTATTTTAGGTTTAGCTTCCTCAGCCTGGCCTTGATTGGGACGAAGGAGTTCCTCGCTCTTTGTACCGACTGAGTATAATCGGGGTATATCGTGATTCTTGAGTTGCCTCGCTCTATCTCTCCTCCCTCCCTCGAGAATTCAGGATCACCTCCCGGTCTCGGAAGTTAAGGACCTTCGCTATGATGGGGCGAGGGTAGGAGCCTGGGGGGGGTTTCTTCTGGAGCGATCTGTGAGCTCTCTCTATGGCGAAGCCCTGTGAGAGATTTGCCACCCCGATCTCTTGTTGGATTAGGGATTCAACGAAGGCCGTCGGATCAGCAGTCTCCATCCCCTCCGGTACGCCCAGTATCCTAATGTTACTGCGTCTAGCGCGGCCCTCCGCCTCCTCGGACCTCGCCTCCAGCAGGGCCACCTTACGTTGCAGGTCTGCGAGTTCTGTTTTCATGGCTGCCGATTCAGTTGCCATGTCCTCCTGAGAGGACTCCACAATGGTGACGCGTTCCGTTAGGTTGCGGGCATCTTGCCTTATCAATTGGATGTCGGCTTTTACTTCGCCGATCTTCGTGTCGATAAATGATTTTAGGGCCTCAATCGCCCCCAGCAGCTGATTGTGTCTGGCGTCCGGGCTATCCCGTGTTGCTGGGTCGACCGATGTGGTCTGGGTGGTGGGGTTAGATTTCGCCGTGACAAAAGGATCAAGGGTGGCATTTTTGGCTTTGTTTCTTGCTGCGGCCATTGTGGATTGTCTCGGGCCTGGTTGAGGCAGACGGGCTCTCTCGTTTTTTTTCCCCCGGGTTGATTTTAATGCGTGGTGGTGCAGGGATGTTAGGCTTTATTTGATCCGGGGTCTGGGTGCCCAACGGATGTGGTCGCCCTGCTTTAGTGGGACAGGAGACGGTGGGGCCCGGGTCGTTCAGGGCTGCAGCGTTGTGGGTCCGGTCCCCTGGTGTGGTAAGGTTGGTTGGGGGGGACGCGGGAGCAGGGAGTTCAGTGGGAGCGCCGCGGTGTGGGCTCTTAGTATTGCTTGGGGTGAGTCGGCAGGGTCCCGCAACTCGGTGAGTAGGTGGTCGGGCCTGGCTAGGTATGACCCAACCCGGAAACTGTGGCGGGGTCTGATCCCAAGGAGGGAAGGGTCTCACCTGTGGGCGTTATAGTCCGGGCAGTTCTGGAGACAGCCGCCGGCCCAGGTCGAGGTTTGCAGGTCTGCGCAGGCCGGGGGACTCCGCTCGCCGGGAAGTTGAAAGTCGGGGTCGCGGTGGATGGCCCTGAGGATCCGGTGGTCTTGCCCCAGTCGCACTTCAGCTACGTCGTTGCGGGCACCAGCACCGGGCGCCCAGTCTTGGCCCCCAGTCTGCGTATCGATAGGGCCCAGGATCAGGTCGCTTCGGGGTGCACGCTCCTCATCCGCTCATGTCGCCACGGCCGCCATCTTGGGAGTCCCTTATGGAGTGCAGGGGACGCCGGACCGGAGCGTCCCAGCGGGCCCCGGAGCTCCGATTTTTGTCGGGTCAAATCGTCGGGTGTAGTCAATCGCCTGATGTACGGCTACACCGAAGGCTGGGTGCTGCAGGCAGCCCACACCACCCAAATCGAGGAGTGATTGCGCGGCTCGCCGCTCTCGCGCGCCTCCCTCAGGGGATGGGGGAGGCCGGGCCGAAGCGTCGGGAATGCTCCCTGGTCCCCGATTTCTTTCGGGGAAAGTCGTAGGTTGCAGCTAATCGCCTGATGTACAGCTGCTCCAAAGGATGGACAGTTTTGCTGGATTTTTGGTGCCCAAATCAGGATCGGACTGCGCGGCTCGGCCGGAGCTCAAGGGAACCGCGTCCTCACACCCTGAGCATCAGGCCACGCCCTCCTCACCCCCTCCTATGATGCCCCTTGTTGACCTCTTGTTCCCCCCACCCCCCGCTCATGCCCCATGTCTCCCTTCTTCCCCCCCACTCCAAGCTCATGCCCCGTGTCTCCCTTCTTTCCCCACCCCACCCCACCCCCCCCGCTCATGCCCCGTGTCTGCTCTGTTGGAACAGGGCAGACACGGGGCATGAGCGGGGGTGGGGGCCCCACCTTGCCCTACCCCTGCTCATGCCCTGTGTCTCTCCTGTTCACCCCCACCCCCGCTCATGCTCTGTCTGTCTCCCTCCTTTTCCCCCGCTCATGGCTCGTGTTTCCCCTGTTCACCCCACCCCCCGCTCATGCCCCGTGTCTCCCTTCTTTCCCGCTCATGCCCCGTGTCTCCCTTCTTTCCACCTCCCACTCATGCCCGTGTCTCACTCCTGGTCTTCCCAACCCCCTGCCGATGCCCTGTTGTGTTCTCTTTATACACCCTGCCTTCCCTTTCCCTGGTGTCCATCTTGGTAAAAGATTTTCCTTCCTACACCGGGACGCCTGCCTGCGGTGTCCTGGTTTGGGGAAAAAAAATCTTTTTTTAACCACCCCGGGTACCCACTTTGAGAACCTAGGATGCTAGTGGTCCTCTTCCATTGAAAAGGACGTTATGGTTAAGTTGCACTAATAAAAACCTATGAAATTCAGTAAAAAAAACTTTGTTAAAGGGACGTTATGGTTCAAAGTAAAACCGAAAACCCCCTGAAATTCGGCAGTTATGGTAAGCTATGCAACCATAACTCGCGCCACCCCCGTGCACTGCTAAGAATAACACCCAGGACATCAAAGATGACATCACAAATGTCATTGATGACATCACTGATGACATCACATGTCTGGCTCCCCCTTTTTTCCTTTACTAACATATCTAGGCCACATGGTTTTCTTCAGTAAGTCAGGAACTAAAAATTGGGAAGGTACTATATTTGTAGACTTATCCTTCAAGTATGTTCTTACAGTAATTCCCTTGGAACCCAGTCACATCATATGAAACGTATACATAGGGTAAGACACAAGCTTGCAGCAATCCTTTCTGTACATGAAGGTAATCAGTAGTTATCAGCACTTTCTGATAGTTCTGTTTTTTTATTACTGTACTTTCCCTGTATATGCTCATATTTGTATACATTGTACGCACACTACTTTCCTTAGGGTCCAGTCACATCATGTGATGCATATACATAGGGTAAATAACCGCTTTGAAACAGAGTAATCATTTCTCTGCATGAAGATAATCAGTTAGGTTATGAATTGTTTCCGCTACTACTTCTGCTTTTTTTACTTACTTCACTTTCCCTGCATATACCCATATTTGAATGTGTTCTTTTCTGTGTTTTGTCTATAATAATGCAAGTATGTAGGAAGTGGGTTTTATTACCTACTTATCACATGTTTCACATTACGCAAAACTCTAAGAAAACAGTTATCATTTCACTATTCAAAATGGCAAGCTTATGAATATTGCACCTCCATCATGTATGCTGCACACAATGCCTATGTTTCTGCATGAGTTACTTAGTATACTGGATGGAACTTCATAATAGAATGCTATTTATATCAATGCATTGTTTAATGCACTAATTAGCACTTGATATTTATTCCATTGATCCTTGACACTTTTTTTTATTAACATTACAATAAGAATCCCTTGTACAGACTTTATGAAAGATAAATGCACATGTGATGTCATCAGTGATGTCATCAATGACATTTGTGATGTCATCTTTGATGTCTGGGTGTTAGTCTTAGCAGTGCACAGTGGTGGCGCTAGTTATGGTTGCTTAGCTTACCATAACTGGCGAATTTCAGGGGGTTTTCGGTTTTACTTTAAACCATAACGTCCCTTTAAAGTTACATATGTATGTGTGTATATATATGTGTGTGTATGTGTGTGTGTGTGTGTGTGTGTATGTATGTGTGTGTATATATATATATATATGGGATACATTACTCAATGTAATCGTATTTCTGATGCTTGTATCTGCTTAGATTCACATGCTGTGCATAGGCCGACATCTAGTGGAAGCTGCGGAGTATCAGTTTGTTTTTCGAAACTCGAAAATGGGCGTCGACACAGGCGTGCCAGTAATACTATCCCTAGTGTGACGTCCACTGTACCCAAGATCCCTCACGCGTCTAGGATCCTCAGATTGTATTTTTTCTGACATGAGGAAGCATGAGGAGTAGCGTGAGTACAGATAATCCAAGCAGATAGACAGAAAGGTAAGACTACAAGCAATCATGCGCCTTCTCTCGGAGGGGAGGAAGGGTGGGTCGCATGTGAATCTAAGCAGATACAAGCATCAGAAATACGATTACGGTGAGTAATGTATCCCTTCTTAGGCTTGTGGAATCTGCTTAGATCACATGCTGTGCATAGATTAGCGAGCAGTACCAGAAGAAGGAGGTGGGATGTGAGAAGGGTCATGAGCAAACAGGTGTCTTAGAACCGCTTGTCCCACTTGTGTATCTGTCTTGGAATGAGTGTCAATGCAGTAATGCTGAGTAAAAGTGTGAATAGCGCTCCAAGTAGCTGCTTTGCAAATGGTGTCGAGGGGAACATTTGCAATGAAAGCCAGAGTGGCCCCAATGCCTCTAGTAGAGTGGGCCCTTGGCGTAAAAGGCAGAGTTTTTTCAGAAAGAGAGTAACACAGCTGTATACAGTTAATAATCCACTTCGAGATAGCGCCTTTAGAGACGCGATCTCCCTCTCTGCCTGTAGCTACGGAGACAAACAGTTGATTTGTTTTCCTTAGCGGTCTGGTTTTATTTACATAGTAGAGGACCGCCCTACGCACATCTAGGGTGTGTAGTTTCACCTCAGCCGAGCTTTGCGGGTTCTGGAAGAAAGCCGGAAGCTCGATGGACTGGTTTACATGGAACTTTGATATAAATTTAGGTGAGAACCTAGGGTGTGTGCGTAAAACCAGTTTGTCTTTGTGGATAGTAAAGAAAGGATCCTGTACTGACGGAGCCTGAATTTCACTGACCCTTCTTACAGAGGTAATGGCTACTAAGAAGGCCGTTTTATAAGTCAGGTGTTTGAGACTACTTTTATGCATGGGTTCGAAAGGGGGGCCCATGAGCTTAGCTAGCACCACATTAAGGTCCCATCCTGGCGGTGGGTTCGAAATAGGAGGGTGAAGTCTCTTTACTCCTTCCATGAAGGCTTTAACTACTGGTACTTTCCACCACGACACCTTGTTATGGGATGTGGTGTACTTTCAGAGAGTTAAAAACCAATCCTGCATCCAGCAGGTGGAGCATGTATGTCACAACGTTGGAAGGAGTGCAATCAACAGGGTTGATTTGTTTATTCTGGCACCAAATAACGAATCTCTTCCACTTGTCAAAGTAACAGTGCCTTGTGTTTGGTTTCCTGGATTCTTTTAGGATGTTCATACACCTCTGTGGTAAATTGAGATGTCCAAACTCTATGACCTCAGGAGCCATGCTGCCAGGTTCATTGAGTTGGGTTGCTGGTGCACTGTTTGACCTTGTTGCTGGGACAGTAGGTTGTACCAGGCTGGAAGTTTGATGGGCTCGCACACCGCCATCCTGCGTAGGTGTGGAAACCATGGTTGTCTCGCCCACATGGGAGCAACTAGGATGAGCGTCATCGATTCCTTGTTCATCTTGTACACCACCTTCCTGATGAGAGGAGTTGGTGGAAAAGCGTACGCAAACATCCCTGACCAGTTCATCCACAGGGCGTTCCCTTGGGAGTCTGGCTGGGGGAACCTGGATGCAAATCCTGGGCATTGTTTGTTTTCGCTTGTGGCGAATAAGTCTATAGTGGGGAAACCCCACTGAGAGAAGAGATCTTCTACGATCTCTCTGTGAAGGACCCATTCGTGTTCTTCTGGGAGGGAGTCTCTGCTTAGAGCATCCGCTAGGGAATTGAGCTCCCCTGGAACATGTTGCGATGACAGGAAGATGTTCCGTCTGAGGGCCCATATCCAGATTTTCTGGGCAAGCTTGGACAGATTTGGCGAACGAGTCCCTCCTTGCTTGTTCAGATAGAACATGGCTGTCGTGCTGTCCGTCCGGATCTGCACCGACAAGTTTAGCAGATGGGGCTCGAACGCCCGAAGCGCTCGGAATACTGCCAGAAGCTCTAGGAGGTTGATGTGGTTCTTGGCTACTGAGTGAGACCAGAGACCCTGAGCTATGTGGTGGAGATGGTGAGCTCCCCACCCAGTCAGGCATGCATCTGTAGTCACCACTGCCTGTACTTCGGGATCGTAAAAGGGTTTTCCCCTTGCGAGATTCTCTCTTGTCCACCAGTGTAGGCTTTGTACAAGTGTTGGCAAAACGACCACTAGATCGTCCCACTGACCACTTGCCTGAGACCACTGTTTCGCCAACCATTCCTGCATGGGACGCAAGCGCAGTCGCGCGTGGGGGACCAGGTAAATGCATGACGCCATCATGCCCAGTAACCGCATTGCTTTGCGTACCGTTATTTGTTGACCGGACTGATAATGTGGAATTTGCAGTAGTATATTCCGAATTCTCTCTTCCGAAGGGAAGGTCAACCCTTTCTGAGTATCTAGAATTGCTCCTAGGAACTGTTTTGAGGTGCTTGGCACCAGGCTTGACTTCTTCTCGTTGATTGAGAAGCCTAATTCGTGGAGGAGGTCGATAGTCCTTTGAATGTTTGTCCTGCAAATTCCTGGGGTTTCCCCCGTTATGAGCCAGTCGTCCAGATAAGGGTACACTGGGATTGCCTCCCTGCGTAGGTGTGCCGCTGCCACCGCCAGTACCTTGGTGAATACCCTTGGTGCTGAAGCTATCCCGAAGGGCAGTACCTTGAATTGGTAGTGGCGACTGTCCACCTTGAAACGCAAGTACTTTCTGTGCGCCGGGAGCATGGAAATATGAAAATAAGCATCTTTCATATCCAAGGTTGCCATGTAATCCCCCTTTTTTAGGAGGGGGATTACCTCTTGTAGCGTGGTCATACGGAATTTTTGGGGCTTGACATACCTGTTGGCAGGCCGTAGGTCCAATACTGGGCGCATTGTCAAATCTTTCTTTGGCACAAGGAAGTAAGTTGAATAGATACCCTTGTTTACCTGGTGTCCTGGGACGAGTTCTATCGCGTCCTTTTCTAGCAGAATGGCGATCTCCTCGAGAAGGATCTTCTGATGTTCTAAGGAGTGTACTTTTTGTCGTGGAGGATGGTTCCGGGGACGCTGCGGTAATTCTATACAATATCCTGTGGACACTGTTGACAGCACCCATCTGTCTGAGGTGATCCCTTCCCAAGCCTGGGTGAAGTTGGAAATGCGTCCCCCTACTGGGGTTGCGTGAGAAGGGACCCTGAACTGAGCGTCACTGCTTTGGTGGAGGCGTGCCACCTCCCTTGTTGGGGCTGCCTCTGCCTCTCCCACGACCTCTTTTGTTACCCCTGCCGTAACTTTGGGTAGACTGCTGGCTGTTGTTCCACTGTGTACCCTGTCCCTGGGCATAGTTGCCTCTTTGTGAATTTTGGCCGCGTGGGCGACGAAAATTACTGTTCCCCCTCTGGTTAGGGGGTTTGTTGGTTAGTTGGCCAAGGGATTTCAGTGTTTCGTATTCGTCCTTGGCGTTTTTCAGTGCGTCTTCGACCGCTTTCCCAAACAATAGATCGGGTTCCACCGGCTTGTCTATTAATGAAGCCTGAGTTTCTGTTTTGAACCCCGACTGCCGTAACCACGCATGTCTTTTGATAACAGTACCTTCTGCTATCAATCTCCCTGCGTTGTCCGCGGCGTCGAAAGTTGCTTTCAATATGCAACCAGACACGGCTCTCCCTTCTGCCGAGATCCGAGCCAATTGGCCCTTTAACGGTTCAGGAGCAGAGGCTATGAGTGCCGCGACCTCTTCCCATTGATGGCAGTTGTAGCTGGCCAACAGGGTGGTGGAGTTAGCAATCCTTGCTTGGTAGGCGGACGCTGAGGCTACCTTCCTGCCAAACCCGTAAAGTTTCTTGCTCTCCTTGTCGGGAGGAGCTTCTGACGAAGATAAGGGTGGTCCAGCCCTCTTCCGAGTGTTGGTAACAACTAGGGAGTCTGGTTTAAGATGTCCTCTTATATAGAGAGGGTCAGACTGGGCTGCCCGGAAAAGTTTTTCGACCCTGGGGTTGACTGCTCTGGTGAGGTTTGGGTTCACCGCGGAAAGGATCTATTCTTCGTTGGATGGATTTAAGGATAGGGATGGTCTGAGCGACCGGCCTCCTCTCTCCCACCAACTCTTCTGCGAAGTCCCTTTCCTCCTGTACACCGTGGGTGTCGATGTGAAAATGTTCTGCCGCGCGAGCGAGAACCTCATTAAGGAGGGGCTGGTTATCGACTGGCGAGTCGGTAACTGGGGCTTCGTTCTCTACCAGGGAATCTACTCTGTAAATTTCCTGCTCATCTTCTCCCTCCTCCTGGTCCTCCTCATCCGCATAGTATTCCGTCCCGGTTTGTTCCTCCATAATTTCAAACTCTTGGTCCCCCTCAGGGAAAGGCTCTCCTTGGTACCTGGGGTGTGGAGTAGAGTATGGAGTAGAGTAAGGCTGTACCTCGAAGGGTTCAGGTCTTTCGAACCGGGCCCTTTTACTTAGGGGGATAGGATCAGTGGAACCTGAGGGTGTGGCCCCCTGAGGGTCATACGAGAGGAAATGCTCTGGATTCTTGTCGTAAAAATCAGCCAAGGAAGACATCCTTGACATGACCCTGTCTATGTCTTCGCTGGACCATTCTTTGGAACAGGGGATGACTTTAGTAGGCAATTTAGGGGACTTATCAAGGGTACCCTTGCTGGATGTTGATCTCTCAGTAGACTTGTATTTGTCTGTCTGCTTAGGGGGGAAGGATGGTCTTACAGGAGTGGAAGAATGTGCTTTCCGCTGTCCCCCCCCCCCCCCCCTCCCCGTGCGTGGAAAAATGTTTTCCCTGTCCCTTGGAGGCCCCGGAGACTTTCGACGCCTGGCGTCGAGGATCGGAAGAGGTATCTGTGTTTTTCGAGCGTGGGGCCTCGCTGGTGTTAACTGCGGGCTCTGTCTCTTGGAGCGCGGCCTGGGGGTGGAAGTCGTCTTCGTCCTCCGACGATCAAACTTCCATTAGTCTAGGGAGCGAGGCACTCTTGGCAAGAGTGGATGATTGCCTTGCGTCATGAGGCGATCTCGATCGAGAGCGCCCAGAGGACACCGAGTCGGACCGTTCTATCTGTGCCTCTTTCCGAGAAGTCGACGTCGTCGAGGTTCGGTTGGACTTAGTGTGCTTAGTGTGTGTAGGGTGTGTAGCGCTTGCGTCGCCGGGGGTCTTCCCCATAGCCGCCCTGCCGGACGACCTTCCGAGGTCGGGGACCTGCGCTCGGCTGTCTTTCGACGCCGTAATGCCCTCGCCGTCCGAAAGTACGGCGTCGCTGCCATCGCTGAAGGCGCCCTCCGCTGCCATGGCCGCCTGCCTGGCGTGGTGGGCCCAACGCTTTGTCGAACGGTCCTTAAGTGTCTTAGGTTTAAACCTACTACACGCTCTGCAGTTCGCTTCGGGGTGGTCCCTCGGCAAGCAGAGATTGCACGTGGCGTGCCTGTCGACCCAAGGGTATTTGCGGTTGCACTTGGGGCAGAATTGGAAAGGGGTACCCTCCATACGCACCTTGAGGCAGCGGGCTGATAAGTGTAGGAAATATATGTGTATCTATATACCAAGAGTGAAGAGTATGTACCACCCCCCCACTCTCCCTACTTGCAGGGCCGAGGCCAGCGGCCTACTAGGCCCAGATCCGTCGTGAAGCAGCCGACGGTCGATGTCTTCTCCAGCCGTCGTCGAGGGTCGACGTTGGGGTGGGGAAGGATGTCCATAAAGAATTATAAATTTCAATTATTAGCAAAAGT
Organism: Ambystoma mexicanum; assembly: GCF_040938575.1. Classification (NCBI taxonomy): domain Eukaryota; kingdom Metazoa; phylum Chordata; class Amphibia; order Caudata; family Ambystomatidae; genus Ambystoma; species Ambystoma mexicanum. The sequence goes on along the minus strand of NC_090931.1, from coordinate 57,912,570 downwards.
ATGGCTAAGGCCAGGGGACTCCGCAAGTATGGCGGAAAAAACAATCTGAGGATCCTAGACGCGTGAGGGATCTTGGGTACAGTGGACGTCACACTAGGGATAGTATTACTGGCACGCCTGTGTCGACGCCCATTTTCGAGTTTCGAAAAACAAACTGTAATACTCCGCAGCTTCCACTAGATGTCGGCCTATGCACAGCATGTGATCTAAGCAGATTCCACAAGTCTCAGAAATATATATATATATTTCTGAGGCTTGTGGAATCTGCTTAGATCACATGCTGTGCATAGGCCGACATCTAGTGGACCCTCATGCATCAAGGTCCATCGGATTGTTTTTTTTCGCCATGCTAGACGGACGCGTATAGTGGAGTTCCTTTCGGCGCTAAGCCATTGACTTTTCACAATTAACAATAGATCGGCCCAGACAGTAGGGAGAGAGGGGGGGCATTTTTAGAATGCATATTTCCCCCCCTTCCTACACCTTGTTCGCCCACTTTAAATTTTGCCCCAAGTGTAACCGTAAATTCCCTTGGTTAAACAAACACTTAGTTTGTAACTTGTGTTTTCCAAGGAGACCACGTTGAAACGTCTTGTCGAGCATACAGGCTCTTCAAGCTGAAGACGTTAAAGGACCAGTCCACGAAACGCTGGGCCCACTACGCCAGGCAACTCGAGGCCATGGAGGTAGAGGGAACCTTTAGCGATGGCAGCGACACCGTACTTTCAGACGGCAAGGGTGACGGAGCAGCTTCAGCTACTCAAGCGCAAGCCCCCAACCCCTTAGGACAGGCCAGCGGCCATGTTGTGGGGACTACACCCGGCGGCAGCAGCACTACAAAAACACACACCAAGCACATAAGCCCTAGTCGACACATGAGTCGAGTACTCAACGTTTGACACCAAGAGAAAGGTCTGCCGAGTCCCGATCCTCTGGGCAATCTATCAAGATCGCTGCACGGCAGGGTTCAACTGTCACAGAAAGGGTGTCGCTTGAAAAACTCTCTCCGCGGACGACACCTCGGCACCCACATCTGAAATTCGATGCTCAACGTCAGATAAAACTTCAGACCTCAAAGTTTGTAACGCACTCCTCTGTGCCCCAGGGTGTGGGAAAACATCACAAGAAGACCTTCAAGAGCCCTCCTAGGGAGAAGACACTGCAGAAGGAAAAGCCTAAATCATCCAAGCCCATAGAAAAATCTAAGGATTCTAGGCCTAAAGTAATACCTCCCACTAATGAGGACTTCGGACTTCCCGCTCAGTCTGTGGTGTTTCCAAGTGACAAGGAATGGTCTTCCCAAGATGTTGATAGAGTAATGTGTAGAATTACCTATATGGCCAATTTTTACGATTAAAAATCCAGATTTCCTTCAAAGTTTCCACTCTACTCCTCCCACCTCAGTCCCTTCAGGCTCTCAAGCCTCTGCCTTACCTACTCAACCCCCTTCTAAGAGGTCTCGCTCTAATGTTCCCTTACAGAGTACGGTTATAGATATCTGACCCTGAATCAGACTAAGAACATCTCTCCTTTGTGGAGTCATCTGACCCTCAAATTATTGAGGATACAGATGAACCTTATGGGGATGACGAGGACACAGAGGCAGACCAAGAGGCTAACATGTACTCTATAGATTCCCCTCTTAACCAAGACACTCCAGTTGTCGATTCCCCCGTTGATAATGAACCCCTCCTCAATGAAGTATTAGCCAAGGCGGCTGAACACTTTCAGATTGACACACAGGCGGTACAGTAGGATAGAGACTTTGCTGAACAAAGACAGTGGGCTGATTTTATCCCCCTACTAAAATCAGTTCAACGTAGAATACAGCCATCCTTAGAATCACCCAATCTCACATGGGCTGTTAATCCACATGTGGAGATATTATTCAGACCTGCCCCTCATACCTTTAATATATTAGAGGGCAACTAAAACCAGACTCCTTAGTTGTCACCACAACTAGAAAGAGAGCATGCATGCACATTGCTTCCTCCGAGGCTCCACTTGATAAAGAAAGCAAAAAGATCTATGCCATGGCCCGAAACGTCACCACCTCTGCGGCCTATCAAACCAGGATAGCGAACAACGTCAACCCTCTTGGCTAGTTATAACTGCCACAAGTGGGAGTAAATATCTGCTTTACTTTCATCTGCCCCGGAGCCACTCGGATCCCAACTAGCAGCAAATGGAAGGGCCGTATCTGTCTCCTTAAATCAAATGCGGTGGACAATCGCAGGAGAGTCATTGCAGAGGGGACCATTATTAAAAGGCATGCAATGCTGCGCCAGTCAGGCTTTAGGCCAGAAACGCAGGCCACCCTGATAAATATGCCAGTGGAACCTAACATGCTCTAAGGCCATTGAGGGCGCACTTAAAACAGAAAAGGAAGCGTTTGACACTCTAAAATCTTTAGGTCAACTCACTAACAAGCCTACTGGACAGAGGTAACAAATTTTCGCCGTTTTTGAGGCCAAAATTCTCGAAGATCCAGATACAATCGGGGACAAGGCTCCTCCAGGGAAAGTAATCCAAGGCTATCCCAAAGGACAACAGAGGTTGGGGTCTGGGCAGAGGCCCAGCTCGAGGTGGCACTCCACCTCAGAGCAAGTGACCTCCCGCTCCAGGTACCCTCCCATGCTTCTCCAGTAGGACGCATTTCCAACTTCACCCATGCATGGGAGGGTATCACCTCGGACAGATGAGTGCTGTCCACGGTAGCAGGGGTCTACTGTATAGAACTACTTCAAAGTCCTCACCCACCCCCATGACAGAAAATCCACTCGGAGGCTCATCATCGGATCCTTCTAGAAGAGATAACTACACTTCTATTAAAGGACGCCATAGAAGTGGTCCCAGCCAACCAGGTAAACAGGGTTATTTATTCAACTTACTTCCTTGTGCCAAAGAAAGATCTAACAATGGGCCCAGTATTAGATTCACGGCTTGCAAACAAGTATGTCAAGCCACAAAAGTTAAACATGACTACGCTACAAGCGGTAATCACGCTACTAAAAAGGGGTTTACATGGCAACACTGGATAGGAAAGATGCCTATTTTCATATTTCAATGTTCCCAGCGCACAGAAGATTCTTGCTTTTCAAGATGGCGAACAAGAACTACCAATTGAAGGTGCTACCCTTTGGAATAGTCTTGGCTCCAAGGGTATTCATAAAGGTACTGGTGGTAGTGGCAGCACACTTGTGCAGGGAGGCAATCCCAGTGTACCCTTACCTGGACGACTGGCTCATAACAGGGGAATCGCCTCGGATTTGCAGACAAAACATCCAAAGAACGATTAACCTCTTTCAATTTTGCTTCTCCATCAACGAGAAAGAAAATCAAGCCTTGTGCCAAGCACTTCAAAACAGTTCCTAGTAGCTGTCCTGAACACAGAGGAAGGACTAGTCTTTCCTTCAGAGGAAAGAGCAAGAAATGTGTTACTGCAAATACCACATTATCAGGTTGGCCGCCAGATAAGGGTGCGCAAAGCAATGTGTTTAATAGGCATGATGGCATCTTGCATTTACCTGGTTCCTCACGTTTGCTTGCGCATACGTGCCATACAGGAATGGTTGGCGAAACAGTGGTCTCAGGCAAGTGGTCAGTGGGACGATCTAGTGGTTGTTTCGCCAACACTTGTACAAAATCTTCGCTGGTGGACAAGAGAAAACCTAACAAAAGGAAAACCTTTCTACAACCCAGAGATGCAGGCAGTGGTCACAAAACGCCTCACTGGCAGGGGGGGGGGGGGCTCACTACCTTCACCACAGAGCTCAGGGTCTGTGGTCTCTCCACTGCAGCTCGGTACCACATCAATGTGCTGGAACTTCTGGCAGTATTCAAAGCCCTTCAGGCATTCAAACCCCATTTAACAAACATGTCCGTGCAGATCCTAACAGACAGCATTACAGCAATGTTTTATATCAACAAACAGGGGGGTACACGTTCTCCAAATCTGTTCAGGCTTACACAAAATATCTGGAAATGCGCACTCAGACGGAAGATGTTCCTATAATCACAAAATGTTCCAGGGGTACTCGGCGCTCTAGCAGACTTGTTGAGCAGAGATTCCCCTACCAGAGGAACACAAGTGGCGTCTACATGAAGGAGTCATAGAACACCTCTTCTCTTAATGGGGATTCCCAACTATAGACTTATTTGCCACAAGCGAAAACCGTCAATGCCCAGACTTCGTGTCCAGGTTCCCCCAGCCAGGCTCCAAGGGAAACGCCCCATGGATGAGCTGGTCAGGGAAATTTGCTTGCGCTTCCCAACGCCTCTCATAAAGAAGGTGGTGAACAAGTTATACAAGGAACTGATGCTTATCCTGGTTGCTCCTATGTGGGCATGACAATCGTGGTATCTACATCTGCGCAGACTGGCAATGTGCGATTCCCATCAAACTTCTGTGCCATTACAACCTACTTCTCACAGCATGAGGGACTAACAGTGCACCCTCAACAACACTAATGAACTTGGCAGCATGGCTCCTGAGGTCCTAGAGTTCGGGCATCTAAATTTACCTCAAAGATGCATGGATATCTTGAAAAGAATCAAGAAAACCAAACACTAGGCACTGTTACTTTGACAAATGGAGAACATTTGTAATTTGGTGCCAGACTAAGCGGAACAATCCCATAGAATCTACTCCATCCCACATTCTAATGTATATGCTCCATTTGCTAGATGCAGGGTTAGTGTTTAACTCCCTAAAAGCCCACCTGGTGGCATTGTCAGCCTACACCACTTCCCATAATCGGGTCTCATGGTGGAAAGTGTCGGTCATCAAAGCATTTATGGAAGAGGTAAAGACTCCACCCTCCAATTTCTAACCCACCGCAAGGTTGGGACCTCAATGTGGTACTCGCTAAGCTCATGGGACCCCCTTTTTGAGCCTATGCACAAGTTTAGTCTCAAACACCTGACTTATAAACTGACTTCTTAGTGACTATCACTTCCATAAGAAGGATTGGTGAAATCCAAGCATTGTCGGCACAGGATCCTTTCTTTATTATACATAAGGACAAACTGGTTTTACGTACTCACCCTAGGTTCTCACCTAAATTAATCTCCAAATTTAATGTAAACTAGCCAATTGAGCTACCAGCTTTCTTCCACGGGCCACAGAGCTCTGCTGAGGTAAAACTCCACACACTGGATGGGAGAAGAGCAGTCCTCTACTACATAGACAAGACAAAACCTCTATGAAAAACAGATCAATTGTTTGTGTCCATAGCACCAGGCAGAGAAGGTGATTGCATCTCTAAGAATGCCATCTCTAGGTGGTTAGTCAGATGTATCCAACTGTGCTGTTCCCTATCAGATAAAACACTGCCTTTTACACCCAGGGCTCACTCCATGAGAGGTACTGGGGCCACTTCGGCATTCATTGCAAATGTTCCCTTAGACAGTATTTGCAAGGCAGCTACATGGAGCTCTGTTCATACTTTCACTCAGCACTACTGCATTGAGACACATTCCTAGACATACACAAGTTGGTCACGCGGTTCTAAGACATTTATTCGCTCATGAACCGTCTCGTAACCCACCTCCTGGCACTGCTCGTTAATCTATGCACAGCATGTGACCTAAGCAGATTCCACAAGCCTCAGAAGGGATACATTATTCACCATAATAGTATTTCTGATGCTTGTATCTGCTTAGATTCACATGCGACCCATCCTTCCTCCACTCGGAGAGAAGGCGCATGGATGCTTATGAGCTTGTCTGATACGTATCTGTTTGGATACAACTGTACTCAGGCTACACCTCTTGTCAGAAAAAATAACAATCTGAGGGACCTCCACGCGTGAGGGATCATGGGTACAGTGGACGTCACACTAGGGATAGTATTACTGGCACGCTCTGTTGACGTCCCTCTTCGAGTTTCGAAAGCAACTGTAATACTCTGCAGCTTCCACTAGATGGTCTATGCACAGCATGTGAATCTAACCCGATACAAGCATCAGAAATACGATTACGGTGAGTAATGTATCCCATATACTATGTGTAAGTTTTATGTATTCTACTAAATCTTGCATGATTAGAATTGATGAGATGAGCTAGATTAGAGAGAGCAAGAAATATTACAGCAGACACCGCCTGACCCTGCACCCCCCCTGATGAGCCCAGCTGACCCGTGTGCTCCAAGAAGTTAAAAGATCGGCGCTGACCTACCCCAGGGCAATGCATCTATGTAATGATTACTTACTTGTCCCCTTTTCCCAATGAGCGACATTCACTTTATCCCCTAGAGCACACGTCATCAATGATTTGTTTTTGTAATATACTGTGTATTTTCAGTATCTTGGGCAGAGCGCTCTCGTAGTAGCCGAGTTATCTGCGTGCCCCATTTTAACTTGATAAAAAGGCTAGTCTTTTACCTCACTTGCAATTGGTCCTGGTTGCATTCCCTACTGGGGTGTCCATTGGTGTCCTATTTGGTTATTGCATTGTATGAGTGAGGAATGACTGCTTTCATTTGGTGACCCAGACGCAATAGCGTTCTTTTGCTCGTTTGGTACAAGACGTCCCCCAACCACAACGGCGAGATCCAGGGTGCCCCGTCAAAGCCGCCCACCTACAGCAACTGCTACCGTTTAGAAGTGCGCACATTAGGGGAGAAGGTTCCACGGGTCCCGGCTTTGCAAATACCCGGTCGTACCGCTAGCCGGAGCCGGGTGTGGCCATTGAGTGTGGGCCGGCACCTTGACAGACCGGGTCCGGAGGCTCTTGGATCAATATGGACAGGTGAGTATCAATTGCGAGAGATTATAAAAGAAAATGGGGGTGGGGGGCGGGGTGGAAATGGGAAAGTAGTCAGATTAAGTTGTTTTGGGGATAACTGGTGGGGGTAGACGCAGGAGGGGCTTTTATTTTCTGTTCTTTATATTTGCATATGGCCATTAGGATTTTATAAAGAGGTGACAAGGTGAATAGACGTACGGGAACCTAGCTCCGCAAGGGGGGTCGAATGCGGCACCGCATAGTACTATCTCGACTAGTACCAGAGATTAAATGGTGAAAAAAATAAACAAACTAGCAGTCTTGTATACAGAGAAGACCCAGAGTAGTATTAGTTTCGAGGGGATTGGGTCCTCCGACGTATTCCATATCTATGACAGGTAATGTCCACAGCTGTGCTGCTTTGGAAAATCTTTGGCGTCTGCGTCGATGCGCCGTCCCCGAGGACCACCTCCGACGGCCGACGTCACCCGATGTGATAAGTAGGACGCACGACACCCATAGCCTCAGTTCTGTTTTTTCTGTGAACGTGTTCGCTTCGTGAATCTCGGTACGCCTCGACTCGTTGGAGTTTGCTGTTTTCGAATTCTCGGTTCGTTGGACCTGTTCGGTTTTTTGTGAAGACCTGTTCGTGGCGATGTCTACTTCGTCTTCAACCCCGCATCCGGGCTTCAAGAAATGCGGGGACTGTGGGTCCAAGATGTCGGTCCCACGATACGGACAACTGTCGACTGCCAGTCGCTCACGGCTAAGGCCTTGCGGGAACGCAAGAAGAAGCTGTCGGTAGGACGGGTGTCTAAGCCCCGGAAGTCGAGGTCTGCGGGGCTTTCGACGGAGGACTCGAGGGGCGACTCTCCGCATCGTCGGAAGTCCAGTGGGTCTCCTTCCAGGAGTCAGTCTCGTGCCGGCATAGGTCGCCTTCCCCGTCCTCTTCCGAGGACTCCGCCCGTCGCCGGGTCGCTTATCCCTCCATGCAAGCGACACCGTAGGAATGGGCTTCCTTCGGGAAGCAGATGCTAGCGATTCTTGAATCGCAGGGCACCGGTCCGTCCGCGCCTCCGAGTGGGGTCGGTCGGCACCGGTCGAGAGACACTGCTCGTACGCCTTTGGGCTCGGGTGGTCGGCACGGCTCGCGGGAGAGGTCCCGCTCGGACAAGGGTAGCCGTTCTCACCATGCCCGTTCCAGGTCCCGGTCCTCGACGCGCTCGAGACCGCGTGATCCTGTGCTGTCTTCGAAGAAGACGTCGACGCCTGTGGCGCCGAGGTCGTCCATTTCTCTCAAGGCTCCGCCTCCGAGGGGGTCGTCGTCGGCGCCTAGGTCATCGAGACACGCTCGGAGCTCCAGCTTCGAGGCCTGTGTCGCCGCCGATGCTGGCGGCGCTGCAGCTGACGCCTATTCGCTCGAGGTCGACGCTTTTTCTGTCGGCGCCGACTCGTTCGGCGCCCTCGACGCCTTTCAAGGCGTTGGTGTCTGAGGGGCCCCGTGGCACGGGGTTTGCCCCTAGAAAGGCTCTGGCTAAGGTCAGGCACTGCTTTGGTCCCCAGAGGTCTTCCTCTCCCCACCTGAAGTACATTTCTGAGGGTGATGAAGGCTCTGACGGCTTGGTTACGGTTCCAGATGAGCTTATCTCGGGCCATAGCCAGTTTGATGACCTGAGGCAGTCACTGCATGATGCCAGTGGGCTGGACACCTCTCCGGAGGTGGAGTTTTGTAGGCCGGAGCCTGGCACTCATGCCGATTCTTCATATCGTCACCTTATGTCTCGGGTCAGAGTATTTGGGTTAGTCAGCTCCCCAGGGAGTTCGTTCAGGATGATCTCATGGACATCCTTGATCTCGGTCCCCCCACTGACCCGGTTTTGCCGTTTCATATGGCTCTGCAGAGAAGGGTGGCGGCGGCTTGGACTGCTCCGGAGAGTCTCCCGGCAGTGGGCAAGTCTTTGTCGCGAAAATACCGTCCAGCCAGTAGCGACCCCCTGCTACTTGTCCAGGCACCCCACTCCGGAGAGTTTGGTGGTGCAGGCGGCTAAAGCCCGGCAAAGCAGGCGTCTTATCCTACCATCCCTCCAGATAGGGACGACAAACGTTTTGACGGCTGGGCGAAGAAAGTGTTTTCTTCGGGGGGATATGGCTCTTCAGGCAGCAAACTCCATATGTGCTTTGTCTCGTTTCACACACACTCTGTGGAACTGTGTTGCATTAGCGGCTGAACATATTCCCGAAGGGGACGAACGGGATGGTTTCCTTGCTATGGTTCAGGATGGGAAGGATGCCATGTGTGAGGCCGTTCAGTCGGTTTGGACTTGGCAGATTGTGTCAGCCGGTCCATGGCGGCGAGCACCGTAATGCGCAGGTTTGCGTGGCTGCGGAAGTCTGGGTTTGCTCCTGATGTGCAGTCCTGGCTCCTCAACATGCCCTTTGACGGTGGACACCTTTTTGGCAGCAAGGCTGACGAGAGCCTTGAGAGGTTGCAGACCTCCAAAGCTGCAGCAAAGTCGTTGGGCGCTGCAGTTCGCCAACCTCCGCCTTTTCGTCCAAGGGGACAGCAATGGAGGGGAGGTTCCTTTCGCTATTACTCGTCCTTCAGTAAAGCGAGGGGAGTTAGCAGTCAGACGCCATCGTAAGAGTGCCAGAGGTGGAAATAAAGGTACTCGAGGTGCCAAGGCCGCTCGGGCAGTTGCCTCTTTGCCCTCAGGCAACGCCGCAGCCGCTACCACTCAGTCATGAGGCCAGGTCCAATGGTTCGCCGGTTGGAGGAAGGCTGGCGCAGCATCTTGTAGAGTGGCAAGCCATTACTTCGGATGTGTGGGTTCTGGAGATCATAACCCACGGCTACTGTCTTCCTTTTCGGCAGAAGCCTCACGACAATCCACCAGGGAACCTCTTTGAAGTGTCCGGATCCGCTCCTGCGCAGGAAATTCAAGCCCTGCTGGAGAAAGGCGCCATAGAACTGGTGCCTGTAGCGGAGAGGAACAAGGGATGGTATTCCCCTTATTTTTTGATTTCGAAGAAAGACTGGGGATTGAGACCCATCATGGACTTGCGCGGTTTGATCAAACTCCTCAGGAAGGACAAGTTCAAGATGGTGACTTTCTGAAGTCCTCCAGGTTTAACTTCAGGACTGGTTGGTGTCTCTCGGCCTCAAGGATGCTTACTTCCATGTGCTGATCCATCCCAAGCACAAGAAGTACCTGAGGTTTGCGGTTGGCGACTCGCACTTTCAGTTTCGGGTCCTGCCGTTCGGTTTGACCTCCGCCCGAGGGTTTTCACCAAGCTCATGGTGGTGGTGGCAGCGCATCTGAGGAAAGGGGATTCACGTCTACCCCTACCTGGACGATTGGTTGATCAGGGGGAGCTCTCCCGAGCAAGTCCTGGATCATCTGTCCGTCACCTGCCACTCCCTTCACAGGCTGGGCTTCTCCCTCAATTTCAAGAAGTCCCATTTGACACCAACGCAGCGGCTCCAGTACATCGGAGCAGTGCTCGACACGTCCCTGGGGCAGTGTTTTCCTCCTCAGGTGAGGGCTCTTCACATTCAGCAGATGGTGAACAAGTTTCAATTTGCCCAGGATCTCCCTGCGTCCGAGTTCTTGAGACTGCTCGGCCTTATGGCATCCTGCATTCTTCTGGTGCCAGAGGCTCGTCTACAGATGAGATCTTTGCAGTGGGCACTCAAGCTCCAGTGGTCTCAGTCCTCCGGCAGGCTGTCGGACCCTGTTGAGGTGCCGCCCTCGGTAGCCCGGGACCTTCTGTGGTGGGCCGTCGAGGGCAATCTGATGATGGGGGTGGAGGGGGGCCCATTTTGGCTGCCCTGGCCGGAGGTGACGATCGTGACGGACGCATCCCTCACGGGTTGGGGAGCTCATGCCAACGAGTTGAGTCAGTGGTCGTTGGTCTCCGTCGGAGTCCAGACTCCACATCAATCTGTTGGAGCTGAGGGCCGTCAGGCTTGCCCTGAAGGCTTTTCTGCCAACTGTGCGTGGAAAGAGTGTCCTGATTCTAACGGACAACCTGGTGGCCATGCACTACCTCAACAAAAGGGGGGGGCAGGGACACTTCCGCTGTGCAGGGAGGCGATGCAGCTCGAGTTCTGGGCCATCCAGCAGGAAGTTTCGATCTCGGCGGTTCATCTGGCCGGAGACGACAACGAGACGGCGGACGCTCTGAGCAGGCAGAGCACGATCTCTCACGAGTGGGAGCTGGATCAGGAGATTCTCCTGGAGATCTTCGCCCTTTGGGGCACCCCTCAAGTGGATCTCTTCACCTCCAGTGTCAACCGGAAGTGCGAGAGGTTCTGCTCGTGGGAATTTCCTCCAAAAGGAGCCTTAGGAGATGCGTTTGTGGTGGAGTGGTCATTCCCACTGCTGTACGCGTTTCCTCCAGTGTCAACCGGAAGTGTGAGAGGTTCTGCTTGCGGGAATTTCCTCCAAAAGGAGCCTTGGGAGACGCGTTCGTGGTGGAGTGGTCATTCTCACTGCTGTACGCGTTTCCTCCAGTCCCCGTCATCCTGCAAGTGCTGCGGAGGTTCGGTTCCCGGATGATCCTCATTGCTCCGGCGTGGGCCCGGAGGACGTGGTACCCGGACCTTCTAGACTTGTCCATCTGCCCTCCACGTCGTCTTCCCTACCGAGACGATCTGCTCTCATGGGAGGGGGGGGGTCAGGTTCTCCATCCAGAGGTCAGATCCCTCAATCTTCACGCTTGGCTTCTGAAAGGTTGAGGTATAGGATTGGGACCTCCCTGAAGACGTGATGGAGGTGTTGCTCTCGGCCAGGCGGCCGGCAACAAAGTGTCTGTGCCGTTGGAGAAAGTTCTGCGACTGGTGCAGAGTTCAGAATGTGGATCCTTTTGAATGTGACATTCCCATGGTTCTGTCTTTTTTGCTTTCTTTGGCCCACAGGGGCTTGCAAGTGGGGACCATTAAATGTTACCTGGCGGCGCTGTCCATATTTAAGCGCTCGTCTGAAGTGTTCCTATTTTAAGATTCCTTTAATTTTGCAGTTTTTGAAAGGGCTCACTAATGTGTTCCCTCCGTCACCTTTTTTGGTGCCAGGTTGGGATTTGAACCTTAAGTTTCTTATGGGTGCTCCGTTTGAGCCTTTACATTCTTGCCCTTTGAGGCTGTTTACTCTGAAAACTGTTTTTGGTTGCCGTTACTTCCGCTCGCAGAGTGAGTTACAGGCACTTTCAGTTAAGCCACCCTTCACTGTGTTTCATAAGGACAGGGTTGTCCTTAGAGTTCATCCTTTTCTTCCGAAGGTGGTTTCGGAATTTCATTTGAGCCAGAAGGTTCTTCTGGCTTTCTATCCTCCTCCACATCCTGGTAAGGAAGAGGAGAGGCTCCATAGGCTTGATCCTAGGAGAGCGTTGAGCTTTTATATTTCGCGCATGTCCCGGGTCAGAGTGGACGATCAACGTTTCATTGGTTACGCTGGAAAGCGTTTGGGACAAGCTGTGACGAAACAGACTTTGTCTCGTTGGATTATTTTAGCTATCTCAGAGTGTTACCGCTTGGTGGGTAAGGATCCTCCGGCTGGCTTGCGGGCCCATTCTACCAGGGGAGTGGCTGCGTCTACTGCCCTGCAGAGGGGAGTTCCTATTCGTCACATCTGTGATGCAGCCACCTGGGCTTCAGTACATACTTTTGTACATCACTACTCCCTCGATTCCATCAGAGGGCAATATCTGGCCTTTGGCAAGGCAGTTCTCTATTTCGCAATTTGATTGGGCATGCAAAATTTGTATTCTAAATTTTCCCACCTCCTTGCTTGGTACTGCTTTGGGAGTCTGTCATAGATATGGAATACGTCAGAGGACCCAATCCCCTCGAAGAACAAGTAACTTTCTTACCTGGTAACGTTCTTTCGATGGGATGGTCCGACGACGTATTCCATATCGCTCCCTCTCTGCCTTCCCCGCTGCAGAATTTCTTTTGCGATTGCAGCTTGCGTTCCGCAAGGCCTTGTGTGTCTGACTGGCAGAAAACTGGTGGCACATGTTCTGGGGAAAAAAACTATAACTGAGGCTATGGGCGTCGTGCGTCCTACTTATCACATCGGGTGACGTCGGCCGTTGGAGGAGGTCCTCGGGGACGGCGCATCGACGCAGACGCCAAAGATTTTCCAAAGCAGCACAGCTGTGGACATTACCTGTCATAGATATGGAATACGTCGTCGGACCATCCCATCGAAAGTACGTTACCAGGTAAGAAAGTAACTTGTTCTTTGCTTTCTTTCCTCATCCTTTCTTTGTAGCAGGGAGGCAGGGTTTGTGTCTTAACGTTCATGTATCACGTATTGTTCAATGTTGCATGATCTATGCTGTATGTCAATTCGTGCGTTAAATGTCAAGTGGCCAATGTCCTGTTTTTATTTTGTTTTGATGGTAATGAAATTTAACTTCACAATGTGTTTTGAAGATTTGAGAAAGTATTATGTAAGAGCGAGTTATAAAATAGTTGAAAATCTTCCTGTTTGAAAAACATCGTACAATTGCAGATTGCCCATAAGCGGTCTTAGATTGTGCATATTAACAAGGGGGGTCCTGGGAGTCCCTCTGCCAGACATTAGTCCTGGTTACGAGAGACTTACCCAGAGTCTTTAGCTCACTATCTTTCACAGAGAAGAAATATCCCAAACATATCAGTCTTTGTCCTGCCCTGGGGCAGTCCAGCACCGAAATGCTAGGCAATTCTCCTCTGAACAAGAGTACCAACAGAAACCCCAGACATGTTTCGGTCTGGTTGGACCTCATCAGTAGGGTGGATCTGTGCCTCTCTAAGAATAGTGAGCAAGGGGTCCACGTCTGGATTCCCCTAGTAACTTAGGGTGAAACCCAAAGTTATTTAAATATGCAAATTAACAAGGGGGGGTCCTGGGAGTCCCTCTGCCAGATTGTGCATACCGGCACGCACACCACACGGCTTATGAGGACACGATGGGGGCGGAAATGCCACTTATGCATATATGCCAGTTTACCAGTATATAGCTAAAAAATCCAAATGTTCCATTACGCATATATACCAGTTTACCAGTATATAGCGAAAAAGCAAAATGTACCATCATGCATATATGCCAGTTTACCAGTATATAGCGAAAAAATCAAAATTTACCACTTTAGTGCATTTTCACTCGTTCTGGTCATATCCTCTTCCCCCTTGGTACGTGGCACAGTCATGCCTTTGCATATCTTCTATAGTGCATGCTTCTGTGATGAATGTTGCTGGGTTTACCATTCTACACGTACTGTGTATGTTTGAACTGGACAGAATAATTTCATATGCCGTGGCTCTGTGTTAGTGTAGATGTTGATCTTTTAAGGATGGTAAACCGTGAGTGCTCAACGAACAGTGTTACTGAACATCCCATTACAATAGTGGAGCTTTTTTCAATGGCAAACGCAGCGGCTGCGTGAGCCTGTTCGCATGCAAAGTGTCCTTGCGTTACCACGTCAATCGTATGGTAGAGGCTTATGTCCTAGTGATGATTTCTGGTTCAGTACTGCTGTCATCAGTGTCCAGTCACAATGTGAGAACAGTTAGAACCCGCTGTCATAATCTGAGGTAGCTAGAACTGGTGCTGTTGAAATTAATTCTTTGTTAAAAGCTGTAGTCATTTCTGGGGTCCAGGCTAGTGTGGTGCCTTCTCTTTGTGCTTCTTTGAGTGCATACAATAAGCGCCTTGTGTATGCTGCATAGTCTAAATCAATGCTCGGCAATAAATGCATGTGCCGAGAAACTTTTGCCTTTCTTTCACTGTGTTGGGCTATTTGATGCACGCACTGCTGCGCCTCTGTCTGGTAGGATTCTCTTGCCATTTTTTGATCAGTTGTCCCAAGTACAGCACTTCGGTTAGGCAGTACTGTAATTTTTGTTTGTCTACTTTGTTCCCCATGTGGGCTAGCAAAGTGAGCAATATTAAGTCATTTCTACACTCTTCCTCACTCTATTGGTTCATATCATTTATATCTGTCAATATAAAGGAGGGGGAGTAAAAATGATACAAGAAGGAACCCACTTAGTGTGGGATGGGTTTAAGTTAATATGGGCCCACAATGTTCCCACAAATCTCACCACCTTGCACAATAACAAAACTGCGCCTGAAGGTGGAAAGCTGCCGTCTTCAAGGAGGGTGGTGGAACCCAACTTCCACCTCCTCGGCTGTCCTGTGTTGCCGCCACCGTTTGCTATATGAACATTTCACCGCTGGCTGGGTGTCCCGTCCTGCTTTGAGACATCTAACTCTGCTTGGTTGGGCTCCTGACTTAACCTGTTGCTAATTGTTTGTTTTTTGTGTGAATTTGCACTACTTGATGTCCCCATACTGACCAGGTGTGTGTTTGGTGTGCAGGTGATGACTCATCTTCATGTGATCGAAGAGCGGATGAATCAAAGCTTGTCCCAGCTGTACAAGATTCCCTATATTGCAGATGATATCCAAGAGGATGTGGGTGAGTTGAAGACATTGTGTACCCCTGAAGATTCATGTACTGTATTGATTGTCTGAAGCCTGAGACTGCAAGGATCCCTTTTAGTGGTAAAATTATGGTTAATGTCCCCCCTCAGTACTGCTGTCTGGCATTCTCTATAAAATATTGTAGCCACTTTTATCCTTCCTGGTTATTTACATTAAGAGTAACCTCTGCTTTTAGGAATGGATTTCTTGCCCATTGCTGGCTTTTGTGCTTTATTTCTTCTCCTTTAAGTGTAAGGATTGAAATAAAGATTTAAGCAGAAGCTAAATTGGTGCCTGGTTATCGGACATCACCCAGTGAGTAGGGGGTACTACCACTAGGAAACGAGGAACTAGTATGTAGCTTGCTTCAAAGCAACCTTCTACACAAGAAGTAAACTAATGTTTTTTTGGCATTTCATGTAATACTCCTTATTCTTTAAATATATTCTCGATGTCCAAATGCTCTATTACACCCATTCCCAAACATAGGGTCCATGGCTTAGGCTTGTTTGTATGGAGCTAGTGTAGGGGAGGAATGGTATTGCAAGTATAACACTGACACAAAAGATAAAATGTGTAAAACCTTTAACTTCGTGGGGTTTGGAAAACTCCTACTTTGCCCTATAACTATGATGGAAGTTGTCTCGACCATCAAACAATAAGTCTTGGTCGTATGTCAAATTAAAATGGCCTATGCCAACAAAACCTAATGCCTGCCCCATTTCTTGTACGCAAGTGTAGAGGAGGTCCCGAATACAGCACGCACTTCAACCATCCATTTTGAAGTACCAGGAACGTTCACACCGAAATACTTGATGCATGATGATCAAATAAACCAGCAGAGCCGCAGTGGGGCTCTGTCCAGTACCCATTGAAGTACCCATACCCAGAAAACCATGGACAGTAAGGTATCCATTAAGAAAACCCCATCAACAAATGAAACGAAATTAAGATTGTCCAAGTACAGTCCCTGAAGAAACCAAAAAGGTCTTAATGGAAGACGAATGGTGACGTCACGTGAACCCGGACTGACTCGCATATAGAAGAAATGACGACCAGATGGCAAAGATATTTGGGCAGTTTACACCTGTACATACGGTTGGAACCGCAAGAAAGCCAAGAACATTTTGCGGCTTGCTATGCTTATTAGAACGATAGTGCGGCAAGCGCCACTATACATACCTACCTCAACAAAGCACATTATATAAGTGTATTTCCACTTTTTCACGAAAAGCAGAATAAATCCAAGGGTTACTAAAGGCCACACGAGAAAAGGCTTCATATTTAGCAAAATCAAGAAGACTGCTGAAACGAAACTCAGCAGAGGTGAAGGCTCCTGCCCTGGCGTGGGAGCTCAATGTGGTACTTACTAGGCTAATGGGACCCCTGCCTGAACATATGCATTCTGTTCTACTCAAGTTTCTGTCGTGGGAAACCGCTTTTCTCGTGGCCATCACCTCTGCATGACGAGTGGGTGAGATCCAGGCCCTCCTGTAAACCACTGTATTTGACTTTCCACAAGACAAGGGTGGTGCTATGGACACACCACTCCTTCATGCCCAAGGTGCTGTTAGATTTTCATCTTAACGAGCCCTTGGTATTGCCTGTGTTTTACAGACACCTTTGGTGCTGGCTGAAAGCACTTTATACTCGCTGGATGTGGCTAGAGTGCTGAAGTTTTATGTGGCCTGCACAGAGTTTCCGGAAGAATTCTCAGCTCTTTGAGCTTTGGTCCTGTGATCCATGGGAAGGCCCTGTCCAAGGCTTCCATTTCCAGATGGCTGTCCGGCTGCATCATCCACTGTCACTGGTTCGCAAACCTACCGCTGCCTGGCCGTCCGAGAGCTCAGTCCACCAGGGCGATCACTGCTACAACGGCATTCCTGTCTGGTGTGCCCTGCTGGACATCTGCAGGGCTGCAACGTGGAGGTCGATGCATACCTTCACAAAATTCTACTGCATCGACAGGGATTCCAGGGAGGAGTCTAGAGTCTAAGCAGTGCTGCGCAACCTGTTTGCTTGAAGGTGAGCCTGGTGAGGAGGTAAAAAATGCTTGTTGAGCCTTGCCACCTCCTGTGGTTGTGCATGTGTACTGCTATGTATTCTTTGTTCAGGAGCATGTGAATCCATGAAAGACCCCATGCTGGAGAAGGAACAAGTTACTTACCTGTAAATGTTGTTCTCCAGCATGGGGCTGGCATGGATTCACATGCAAAACCTCCCTCCCGCCCCTCTGCGGCTCTTCTCTTGGTCCTACTGCCACTTTACGTGCTACCAAATCTGAAGATGGCTCCCAGAGGTGCTTAGGTTGAGGGCAGTCATTGGCTGGGGGAAGTATGATCCAGAGGTTAGTAATTGGTTGTTAAGAGAAAGACAGTCCAGAAATGAAACCAACTGATTTTTTTCTTACCGAGGATTCCCATGCCTGACAGTGAATATTCATGAGCATGTGAATCCATGACCATGCTGGAGAACAGTTTACCTTTTCCTAGGTAGGTCCAGCACACCCCATCTTATATGGGGTGCTGAAGGGGTTTCTTTAGTAGCCCCTTTCCCTACATACTCATGTACAAAATGTTATGTTACCCTCACTACTTTAAATGGCTGGTGGCAGTGGTTGAATTTTCCTACCATTGTGCATTTCTACTGCAGGCTGAATCCTCAGATGCAGTATAGCGCCATTGTGTCAAAATGGCCCGTTTTCTTTTTTGCCATTTCTTGTGAGGTCTTTCTTGGGTTTTACTCTGCATGCCAAACCAGGTTTAACCCTTTTGTTCGATTTGAATTTGGCGTGCTTCAGTACTGAAACCTGCCTCTGGCTCCAGTGTCTGGCAGGGCAAGAAGCGAGGGAGGTGCCCGACACTCCCTGTCCTTGTGCTCCAGGGCAACCTGAATGCCCAGTCCTGATATGCTGGTTGTCCTTGCAGGTCAGCCATCCTGCTGACAGCTAGGCTGTGCATGAATGGGAGAAGCCTGCATAAAAGGTGAGGCTTCTTGCACTGAAGGCAGTCGACCTCTGGAAGAAACATCCGACGGAGGAATCAAGCTTGCTGCATCCTCTTGGACCATTCAACTGCCCGGTAAAGCCCTGCTGCTGTGCTGAAACTATTTTTTCTAATCGACAAGAGAAAGGACAACATCTTACCTTGGTTTGGTGGGACCAACTAACCCCAAGACTGACTTTGCTGGAAGACCTTCCCCAACTAGCTGTACTTTGATTCTGCTGGAACCGAGTGCCAGGGGTCGAGAAATCTGTAGTTTAGTGCACCATCTTTAAACCGGACTGAAGCTGCAGGAAGATCCTGAGGACCCTCCTGAAGTAGGATGACCGAAGCTCAAGTCACCTCACCAGAGTGTTGGACCCGAGCAGTGAAGGAACCCGTCCACTGTCCAAGATCTGCAGTGGTGCTATTTGCCCGTAGCTGAAACGGCAAAGTGTCACTGAACTGAAAAGAGCCTTTAGCGGCAGCTGACCCCCCAAACTGCTGTGCAGGATTCCTCCCTCTTGTCCCCACGACTGAGGCCCAGGTACACAGGATCTGCAACCAGGATGGAAGCCAGCTGGACCCCTTTCTAGGGATTTAACGGTATTACGGTATACCGTTAAAGATACCGTGAACCACTTAATTGAACAATAATAACCGTCACATTGTGTATACCGTTCATACCGTTAAGTGTGCTTTTCAATCTGATTTGGAAAGGCTGCAGTAAGCAAGTGCTGCGCAGTCTTGGTCTTGCACCGTTGGATGTGCCGTCTGCCAAGTACTTTCAGTTGGAGCAGTTTTTAATGCCATTCCATAAACCACATGTGCCTGACACAAAATCAATGTTAGCAATAGGAAGAATAAATACAGTGCCAAGAAGGAAAAGGGTTTACTTTGGGTTGGCGGCTTTGGGGTTTATATATTTATAATGGATAATGTTTTCTAAACATATGACAATGGGGGATTTCCCTGATTCTATCATTGAATTTACATACAAGTCACACTGAAAAGTTTACTCCTCTCTGAGGGTATTCCTTGCTGCCATACCAAAGGGTAACATGTCTGTGATTACTGAACACCTTTTGGCCCGCAAGTAAACTAAAGGCTGTAACGTAAAGAGAGAGTGCGTGTGTGTGTGTATGCGCACAAGCGTATACTACCAGCAGGCTCCAATGATCTGTGGCATGCAGGTTATCAAGATGGCGACATGTTCATCTTCACCAGTAGCCAGTGGGGGAGCTAAAAGACTAAAGGACCACTTAAGAAAAGCTATTCAGTTTGCTTTGCCAGTCGCAGCAGGGCTGCCCCCCCCCCCTCCTCCTCTCCACATGTGTTTGTGCTTGGTGGAAGCACGGGTGGCATTACATTGGAAAGTATGTTGAAAAGCCCAATTCTGACCCTGGGTGCCTGGTTTTGTTTGTTATGATAAATCTGACAATTTATGACCTTTTAGAAAATATTTGTTAAGATTAGTTAACTCCACCTGCTATACCGTGATAACCATGATATACCGTCATTTGGCAATAAGGTTATTGTACCATCATAAAACTAATACTGTGACACCCCTACCCCCTTCTAACCTAATGTACTGTTCTGACTACTTACCTCTTTGTCTGTAGCTTGCTTGTCTCACTATGAGATTTGCAGTAGCTATTCTAGCTCTAACGTTTCACAAGTGTAACAGCTTGTGGCCCAACAGTGATTTTCTACAACAAACTAACTTTGCAAGACATTTGTGTTATCTAAGAAGTGCCTCCGCTCCATAGACCTTGTTCAAATTGACATTGGCTGTCCTTGCTCCCTGCAGACTCTTCTAACCCATTGACTTTGATTCTAAATGTCCATCATAGGTGGTACATTGGTTTTTCTATCTAGTATTGTTGGGAAAGCTTTTTATCTAGACTAAATTGGGGAATTTTAGAAGTGCTCACATGCTCTGAGAACCTGTTATCCTTCTTCCTTCCATTAACCTTCCCTCTGTTACCAACCTCAGAATTTACCAAAGTGATATATAAATGCCAATACTGTCCTAGTAATTGAAGTCACCTCAGGGTGTGGGAAGTGTGTATGAAGCATCTCTTTAGAGACTACTTGCTTTGCCTTAATTCAGAGAAAGTATTTTGAAGTGTATTTTTATTGTTACACATTCTTCTTTTTGAAGAAGGGTTATTTAAAACTGACAGTTACATTAATAATTATTTCACTAGAAAACTTTGAGTGTAAGTATTATTTGGATACTTGTAATTGTGGAGTTCAATGTTACAGCTCACATTTACCCCTCTTGAGAGAAGTCTTGCTGCTCAGTCACGCTACCAACTTGTGTAGTACAGACCTATACCAATAGGTGCGTTAACCAATACGAAGAGGACAAGACTGGTGTAGTCTCCGACAGGGTTACTGCATACAATCTTGCCTAACAGTCCTGCTTCTGGAGGGTCCTTGGGTGTCTCCTGGAGCTTCTAGCCGTATTCGTTCCTCTGCAGACGTTGCACTCTGCTACGGGCACTCTACGCCAGCTATTGGGCTCTCACAGCAATGGAGAAGCACAGCATGTCGGGTGGCGGTCCAGTGGAGTTCGTCTCGAGGTTAGTTGGTCCCACTAACCCAAGGGGAGAAGTCGTTCCATCCCAAGCTTCTGCTGAGGTGAAAAAGCAGGTCTGCACAGCAGCAGGTCTTCACCGTGCAATTCAAAGGTCCATGAGGTTGCAGCAAGCTTTGTTCACTGTTTCTCCAGGTGTTTCTCCCAATGGTCGACTCTGCCTGTAGTCTCAAAACCCTCTCCATTTAAGCAAGTTTCTTCCATTCATGCACAGCGTAGACTGTTAATCACACAGTAGGCCAATCAGGACTAGTTGCAGTCAGGCATTCCTAGAGACAAAGGACAGGGGAGTTTCGGGACCCTCCCACACATCCTGTCCTTCCAGACACACTGGAGCCAGGGGCGGGCTTCAGGACTGAAGCCCGACAAAGGACTCAAACCTGTCTCGACGCACAGAGTAAACACCAAGAAAGACCTCACAAACAGAAAATGGTGAAAAAGGGAGATCGGGGTGGGGAGGGGCATTTTGACAAAATTGTCATCCATGGGTGCTGTACTGCAGCTGAGGGTTCAGCCTGCGGTAGAAAAGCATAATGGTAGGAAAAATAACCTATTGCCACCAGCCATTTCAAGTAGTGAGGGTAACATAAAAATTTAACATGAGAAGGTAGGACAAGGGACTACTAGGGAACCCCTACCAGCACTCCACTTAAGATGGTGTGTGCTGGACCTACCAAGAGAAGGGGTAAGAAGTCAATTTCACTTTACTATTCTAGGGAACTAGTTCACACAAGAAAAGGTATTAAAACCGTATGATGAATTTAAAGGATTTCTCAGTGACACTGCACTGAAAGTGCTGTGTCACCATACAAAAAGCAGATGCTTATGGAGTTTGTCAGACTCCAAAAACAGTGAAAACACAAAATCAAAATCTGGTAAAAACAGAGTGAGAAGGGCCTCACTCACTCCAGGGTTAAAATTAAAAAGTCCTATTTAGCACGGAAATGAAAATTCTCCTTAACACCAGTTGCACAAAAGTGCATTTGTGGGTTGTACAAAGAGTCTCTCTAAGGGGAACTGGCATAATGGCAGTTCTGTATGGCTAAAACAAAGGCAACGAAACACAATGGCAGGGGTGAGGGACTTTTAAAATGCCTAGGTACTCATCCGGCCAGTGTTGAGATCATTTTGCAGCTTTCTCTGAATTGAAATCAATGGAACCCCCAACCATTTGCTATTCTTATGCCTGTCCTGACCTTTCAAGGTATGTAAAGCCTTTTATTTCTTTCTTTACTTACCTTGTTTGGCACATCTGTTTTGGGGCACTGGTGTGTCCCTAAGCCTTCCAGTGAATTTGGACGGTCTTCCTTTGCAGAATTCATTGTTTTAAAGCTGCACACATCACTTGCTGTGACTGTCCGGTCCCAAGCCACACCCTGGCCAGGGATCTGTTTTTTGCTAGGCAGATGTGGGGCAAGAAGCTGTCCATTGCTGGACAGCCCCTGCCAGTTTGAATGGTACAGAGTCTTTCAATTGTGGGGCTAGTGGGTCCCTAGCTTGAATTTTGGATAAAAGGAAGACTCCTGCAATCATTCTTCAGATAGTTGTTGGCGCCAAGACTACTTCGAAGAACTGCCTGCTGAAGAACCGTGGATGACCTATAAGAATGCCAGTATTGCGCCCTGCCAAGTCCCATTGAAGTCTTTCTTCTCTGGCCTGATTTTCTGAAGACATTTCCGTGTGTATTGACCCATGGGCTGGTGGGACCGACCAGGCCCTTGCATGCCGCTCTTGCCACCTGTCGCCTTCAGAGGTTTCCTGGAACCATCCTGTGGGCTGACTTGCTTCATCCTGGACCTCTGCTGTGCATCTGTGTCTGTTCAGAGTTTCATCTTGCCACTCGAGCTTTGGTCCGAGGAACAATCCTCTTGGAGCTGCTGCTCCATCTCGAAGAGTGGCCTACTAGGATCAGTTTGTGTAAATCGTGTGTGGCCTGCTGTCGACTGAGCGCAGTGTCTACTCTATGGATCTCCTGTGGTATTGGCACACATGTCGTTTGTCTTGGGGTGCTTGCATTGTACTGCTGCACAGCATCGGTAACAGTCATTGGAGTTTGGAACTGCTGCTTAGCCGTACCCACTGAACTAGCGGGACCTACACCCTTGACAACAGAACAAATTAAGTGGGCGCAGCGAATCTAGGAACCAGAGAGGTGGTTTCTAGTGGCGTCTGAGTATGTGCAAACTAGCCTGCATACCAGTTTCCACCTCCTGCTGTAGGGTAACGTGGAGTCCTGTGCCTACCCTCCCATGCTTGGTTTTGATCAGTGGAGTTATGGCTGATACCCGCTCCCACCTCCCTGTGCTTCCCCTAGAGTGGTGGGATGCTTTCATCCAGGGAACATTTATATTCCCCTGCTGGCTTTGCCAATACTCGTTTCTCCACTCAGACGCCTGACTCTCTAAAAAGGTTTCATCTTGACATTTGTGACACTTGAGCACTGGCCTATTAACATTTACTAGAAAGGATTGTTTTTTTTTTAAGTTCTAAGGGCTTTATTGTTATGTTGTGGTCATACCTTTCTCATTGCTTTTTTTCAATACATGACTTGTATTCCAAGTTTCTGTGAATTACTTACTTTACTATTATTCGTGTCATAACTGAATCATTTCCAACAATCTAAAAAGTAAAGTTTGTGCGCTCTAGTGGGAGCACCGTTGTGAATGTGTATAGCAGTAGCTTAATAACTTCTATTTTCATTTCTTAGTGTATTCATGCCTGATCTAGTGCATTTCTTTACTGAACTGTGTAATTTGACTTGATGGCTGTCTTACACCACCCCCACAATTCCTGAGGTGCCACTGACTGCTCTGCCACTACCTTAAATTGAGTTGGGCTATACAGACCTGCTCACTAAATATGAGAGCCTCCCAGAGACTCCCCTGCAATTTAGTTCTGAAAATCCATCTGAACAGCTAGGCCACCGCAAATCATATGGCTGCCACCAGCTTCCTACCGGTCTTTCTGAGTGAGGAAACCCACCCATGGGCTGATTTGCTCGAAGCACTACTGCCCATGTATCCATGTTACTAACAGCAGCACATCTAAAGAGGCCCCTTTGCACCTGCAAGCCCTGCCAGCAAAAGTCTTGGGAATGCCCAAAATTCAATTCTGATCCAATGGTGATTAACGTCTTTACCTGCACGTCGCAAATGAGGACCAGAAAGGTGTTTGGGTAGTGAAATGTGATAATGTTATGTTTGTCTGTACTGAACCATCTCCTCATTACAGATGAGCTGCTTCAGGAGCAGCGCACAGACATGGAGCAGTTTACTTCCTCCATCGTCGAGCCACAGGTAGACGTCCCCATGAGCTCCGAAGAAAGCGACGAGCTTCCTCCGCCAGAGGAGAAAACATTCCACCCATTCCAGGTGAAATCCTATCCTGCTGTGGTTGAACCAGAAGGTAGGTGTGCACAGCAGAAATGTGCTTGCTAATGTCACTCTTGCTTTGTTTTGGAAAGTGCCCAGAATAATTTTACATTGACTAGCTGCATTGCAGGCAAATGCCCCACAGGAATGGGTGAATGGTTAATCAGATTGTAGATCGTGTTACACGTGGCTATTTTAGGGCAGATTGTGCCCCTCCCCGCGACCCCCTAGAATTGCTTGATTTGCTGTGTCCTATCTGCCTTTTTGCATGTTATTGAATTTATCCAGGATAGTGCAGTCATTGTGGACCTACAGATCTGCTATAAACTTGTTGCCTTAGTTTATGAACTGATGTACAGGGTTACTTTGCAGACGTTGTCGGAATCCCAGAGAACCGTCTGCACGAAGTTGCAAGACCATGTATGAACCTGGAGTCAGTATTTGAGTGTTATCTGGCAATCTGCTCTTTCTTCAGACTTCACTTGCTGGGCCCCCTGTCCAACAGCCACGCCTTGTTTTTTGTTTTCCTGCCTGAGGAAAGCTTCTCTGCATAACCTCTCCTAAATTTTCCTTTGTCGTTTGTTGGTCACTCCCTGGGGAATGTTGGTTGCAGATGGGCCTTTTCTGTTGCTGATACACTCTGTGGTGTCCCTTGGAAGCCTGCACCATACGTGCCTGTGATCTGAGCAGGTTTGGCACGGAGATCCCTCAGGGCTCGATACCAATGTAGTGAGTTCAACAGGCCACTATATCTGGTCAGTGGTCACATGCAACTCCGGGGGAGGAGTGGGGGTTGGTACAGAGTAGAATCATAAAACTGCCTGCATCTTCTTATGGAAAGCCACTCTACCCCTCCCCTCTATTCTGAGGACTTCAACCATTTAAGGAGTCCTTTCAGACACTCTAAGCAAATGCTTCTTGGTGGGAAACTACTGAAACTCACTAAGGTACACCCATTTATTTTACCAAACTGACTGGACGTCCTGGGGTTGATCCGATTGCTCGGGGTGTGAAATCCTAGACCCCTTTTTACATTTCCCCTGCTGGAGGAGCAAACCTTTTGAGAGGAGTCCGCCACATGGCATGGTCCTTCTAACAAACTGGTTGTTCCTAAACCACCCTCTAAAAGGAGAAACCAGGCATCTTGGTGAACTGGAGCTGGAAAAGGGAAGGTGAGGTCGACGGTGTCCCTGGGTACCCAACTCTGCAGCAGTCTTATGCCTTTTCAGTTTCTCATGAGAAACCTCAGCAAAAAGACCTTAGTGAGGTGTGCTGTGCTCTACCACAGAGCAGCCTCTTCAGCAGAGGTGGTACTAGAGGAGTTTGATGCTTGCTTCAAGTGACTATTCTGCAGCATGGGGTCTGGCATGGATTCACATGCTATTGAATATTCCCTGTCAGGCTGGGAATCCTCGGTTAAAGAAACGGTTTCACTTTAGTTTTCAAACTGCCCTTCTCCTATAAACCTATCACTGAGCTCTGGGTCATACTGCCCCCAGCCAATGACTGCCCTCTCCCTAAGCCCCTCCTCGGGCAGCCATCTTCAGATTTTTACTGCACATCCAAGTGTTGGGAGGCCTCGTGTTTTGCTCTTAGAGCTTTGTGTTTTTGTGGGTTTTTTTGCTAGTAAAATCCTATTTTTGTTGGAGCCTGTGTGCTCCATTTCTACATCTGACTAACTGGGATCAGTTTCTCGTCATCTTTCTTCCACACTCCAGGGTGGAATCATCGAGTGTTTCTTCTTTGAAGTTTCCAGAAGGCCATTGGGCCTACACTGCACCATGTCTAAGGACAGAGCCTCCCTATTCAAGCTCTGCACCAGCTGCGGTTTGCATAATGTTTTTTTGGAGGACCAGCATTCCCAGTTTGTCTTCATCCGTCGCACAAGGAAGAAGATTGGAAGATCTGTCTTGTCGTTACCACGCGCACTATGAAGGATCTGCACATCAGACTGGCGGCGTGGCTCAAAGCAAAAGCCCCTGCCCTGTGTGGTTCACAGGGGCATGCCTCTTCCAGATCCAGCCAGAGCGGGCTACTAAGTCCTTTGAAGGGTACTCCATCTGTGGGGGCCCAAGACCAGGCCAAGAACTGGAGTCCAGTTCTGTCAGGGTTGCGGCACAAACTGGTCCTGCGACTGCCAGGGCGCGCTCATCTCCAGCAGCTTTAGTCTCCTGCCATTGCACCAGTTCTTTGTCGAAGAGAAAGTCAGCTACCCCGGGGAAGCTGCAGGAGAAACCGTAGAAGACCAAATGGAAGACTAAACGGGACAATGTGTCCGACCGACCTGTGAGTGCCTAGGTGATGCAGGCTAAATTGTCCTATTGAGCTGGTGGCAGCCCCCCTTTTGAAGGTGAAAGGGGCTGACCTGGTCCAGTGTACCCCTACAGCTGCCAGAGTGGCTCTTCCTCCCAGGTGGAAGGCTTCAGCCAAACCAGCAAAAAGACCCCTGAAAAAGGGATGCCGTCCCTTAGCCTGAGGCTGACCCCTCAGGACCCAAAAGGGGATGGGGGGGGGCGGGGGGGCAGATAACTCCAGGACACGGATAGTTTCTTTTTCTGACTTGGACAAGGGTTCCAGCCACACCATCCCGGAAGAGACCGAGGAGGATGATGGGAATCTCAAAGAGGTGGTTGTCACCGGAGGTGATGAGAACTTTGGCAGGGATGATGACATAGGCACTGTGGCCAGCGACCCTACTCCCCAGGCACCACCCAGAGATCTGTTGCAGGACATTCTTTCAACCCTCCACACTCTGGTGTCGGATACAGAAGAGGATGACACCGGGCCACCACCACCGAAACAAAGGAAGAGGCACCCAACGCCTCCTCTCCAGCCACCAGTGCCCCCACCCCCACGGGTACAGACACTGACTGACACTGACGGCAACATCTCTCCGCCTCCAAATCATCTCCCCCGGACGATGTGGGTTACTTTCACTCTGATCACCCGCGCATCATAACTTTTCCAACTCACGCCGGAGGAGACGAAGGAGGGCTTCCTTTATCAACGGCGGGAGGCTAAAAGGAAGACCATCTGGCGGTGCCCCGCAATGACGTCTGGGATGAGGGTCTAGCACTGCTGAAGAACCCACCTTGGCACCAGTGAAAAGAGACCGGCTTGAGGAGAAATATCGGGTTCCGGCATCTGCACCCAAGTGTCTGCGGTGTCAGCCATCTCCAGACTCTGTGGTCTTGGCGGCCGCACAGAAGTCAGCCAACCTGTCTTCCTCCACCTCTGTTCCCCCAGACAACGAAGGTAAGAAGTTGGACGCTGTGGGTAGAAAGGTTATCTACTCAGCAGCAGCGACGGCCATCCTGGCCAGGTACGACCGGGAATTATGCTACAAGATGGCCTCGATACTGGATTTCCGCCCCGAGGACATGGGTCGAGGCGATGGAGATTCTCCAGGAGGGCGAGGTGTCGTCGGACCACACCATCACCATGGGCCTGGACATTGCGGACACAGGGTTCTTTCAGATGGGAAATGGAGTGTACCTCAGTTGTCATGGCTGGCTGAAGGACACCAACTTCAGGCGAGAGGTTCAGACTTGTGCCCTGGACATGGCGTTCGACTGAGACAATCTCTTCGGAAAGGTTGTTGAATCTCTTCAGGCCATCAAGACCGACAGACGTCCCATGCCCTAGACAACGCTGCAACAGCACATTCCATCCTTTCGTTCCCCATGAGGGAATTCAGGCAGATCTTCGAAGCGTTTCTGTCGAGGGGATAGTCCTCTTAACACCAGCCCTCCCGCTCCTTGTCATCGGAAGCCTACAGGGGCCGCTCCAAGGACTTCGGAGGTGGAAGTCTTTGTCAAGGCTCCCAAGGTGGTGTGCCGGCCTCCAAGCAGGATTGAACCAGCAAAGGCATCGGGGCCCCCACCCATGCACCTCATTGGGAGGCTGGCTAGCAAAATTTGTCAGCATGTGAGAAAACCTCTCCACCGACACTTTGGAGTTTCAGCAAAAGTCAGTGGATACCACCAGTGGCCTGGATGGAACACATCACTCAGCTGCTACTGGAGGTTCGGGCCATGTTAAAAAAAAATTAAAAAGCGGGGGTGGCGATACAGCTGGTTCCGAAGTGAATCTGGGGCTCCAGAGTTTCCTCCAGATACTTCTTAGTAAGACAGATACTTCTTAGTAAGACAGATACTTCTTAGTAAGAAAGACCAGGAGCTGGAGACCCATTCTCGATTTACGACGACTGAAGTACATAAAGTCCCAAAAATTCAGGATGGTCACGTTGCAAAATGTGCTCAGCCAACTGGAGGAGGTAGACTTCCTGTCGTCATCTGTTCTAGAGGACGCGCATTTCCACGTTCCTATTCACGAAAAACATTAAGTCCCTGTGCTTGGTTGTACAAGGGAAGCGCTACCGGTTCAAGGCTCTTCCCTTCAGACTGAAGTCTGCTCCCAGAGTCTCTACGAAGTTCCTGGCTCCAGTGGCGGCCCATCTGCACCTACAGGGAATACAAGTGTACCCATATCTCGACGACTGGCTCATCCGGGCTAAGTCGAGGGACATCGCCATCAATCACACAGAGGACCGTCCGGCTGCTGACGTATCTGGGATTGTCAGTGAACTATGCAAAGCCCTGCTTGACTGCATCGCAGGGCGCGCTGTTCCAGGGGGCCAGACTCAACACGGTTTCCTGCCTGACGGCCCCTTTGGGGAAAAAGGATGGCAGCCATTCTGGGCAAAGTGCAACGGCTGTTAGCACTGAAGATCGACACAGTGAGGACCATCAAGTTGCTGCTTGGCATGAGGTTGTTGTGCATCTACCTGATCAGGCTCTGCAGGGTACGGATGCGATCACTGCATGTATTCCTGGACACCAGTTAGATCAAGGTGTCCGGAAGCTTCAAAGACAGGATTCTGCTCGACTAGGAGCTTGCAACACTGCTGTTTGATTGACCGCTAGGCTGTGCATGAAGGGGAGAAGCTGACTTAAAAGGTGAAGGTTTGGGCAGTGTGAAGACAGTCGACCACTGGGAAGAACAACCAGATGAAGAAACGTGAACAAAGCTTGCTGCATCCTCCTGGACCTTTTAACTGCCCTGCTGCTGTGCTGAAACGCCTTTTTCTATTTGACAAGAAAAGCTCCATAAGGGACGACTTCTTACTTTGGGTTAGTGGGTCCAACTAATCCGAGATTAACTCCACTGGACCATCTTCCCCGACTGGCTGTACTTCCTTGCTGCTGCAGGAACCCAGTGCCAGCGGTTGAGAAATCCAGTCTAGTGCAATGTGTGTGATCCGGCCAGAAGCTCCATTTTATTTTTTTTCTTTACATTTTTCTGTGAACGGTGATATATTTTTTTTTTCTTCACTTTTTAAAACTGTTTTTATTCACACACGTGTGCAGGCCATTTGTTTTCAATGTTTAAAAATCCTTTTTTCCATGCGACTGGGATCTTTGATTCCTCCTTTTGTAAATTAAAATGCTGCTTATCCATTGGTAATGACAGTTGGGCCCCTTTCCACATTGCTCTTTAATTTTCCTTGAAAAACAAAGGCCAGGCCGTTTTTTGTAAGTTTTTAAAATCTTGCTATTCATGTGATAAAGACTTCTGTTTGGGGCCTTTAAATGCACCCCACAGGTAAAACCAAAGTATAGTAAAAGTTAGGAAAACTTTTACAGGGATTATAGGGGCAGGTAAGAACCACTGTAATTTACCCTCCGTACTGATTCTTCCACAGACTTGGCAGGTCGATGGAAGAGGGTCCGAGGTTGCTTTTCCCGCCGTTAGTAGCAGTCCTCGATTCTTAGGGGTTGAAGGTTCAAGCTGATCTCCAGTTGGTGTCTTTCGCTGGTGCAAGGACTCTCGAATGAAGAAGGCAAGCAAACTCGATGCATGACCCCCTCTCAGGACTGGACTCTGGTCATGTAAGAGATGTCGGACGGTGATCACTGCAGCACGGTTACACAAAGGGCCTCACTTGTCATAATCTTTCCCTCCTATCTCGGAGCCCCTTGAAGCTAGGACGCCTATATTTCGCTGAGTTGAGTCTTGTAGGACATTCGGAACATTGCCCTCGGCAGCCCGGTAGCCCAAACTCTGAGCTTGTCAGCCACAGGACGGGTACAGAGCAGACCTCAGGAATGGATGTTCCCTCTCCCTCCACTCAAAGGGTAGCAGCTCTCTCGCAGGACTGGTGAAGATCACGCGCAATACAGGGCTCCACACGGACAGCAGCAGAAGTTGGTTGCCAGGCCTCCTTCAGTTGGATCTACAGTCTCTTCACGGGTCTCAAAGCTGGACAGAAGTCTTGGCTCCTTCAGGTTACTCCAGGATCTGTGAAGAATGGGTGCAAGGTCCTCTTCTCCTAAAAGCCAGGTAAGAGCCGAAACTCCAAATAGCAGGACTAGCCCACACACACCAGCAGTGGTCCAATTAGGACCACTGGCAGGAACATTCATACCACTCAGACACACTGAAACCAGTTTGTGGATTGGGACCAGACCGTCCCAGCCCGCATCCTGCCAGCAACCCCACCAGTAGCCCACCAAAAGCTTGTGCTTTTCCAGGCACTGGTAGTCCATATGTTTTTCCTAGCCTTGCAGGCCCGGAAGGCTTATTTTTTAAATTAATTTTATTGGTTTAAATTCAAACCTTTAAAATATTACACCATAAACACACAATCCAACACAAACTCCTTCCCATCCACGCGTCCCTTCATTGTCTAGTTTAATCAAAATATAATGTCCATCTTGCTTTCACATCAGTCTCTCATTCTATGACTCCTCCCATGTCTTTAACCTTGCGTCAATCAGTGCTAGAAAAGATGTCTGAGGCATTAATAGTTTCATATCGATGCCATTCCACATTCGCCTCTGCCATTCTTTAGCACATAACGTCTGATGATCCTCACTCCAACGTGCCAAGTGAATTGATAGCTCA
Organism: Ambystoma mexicanum; assembly: GCF_040938575.1. NCBI lineage: Eukaryota > Metazoa > Chordata > Amphibia > Caudata > Ambystomatidae > Ambystoma > Ambystoma mexicanum. The sequence goes on along the minus strand of NC_090931.1, from coordinate 57,881,513 downwards.
TCTTTCAATTTCGGGCAGAACAATACCAGATGTTTAAGCGGTTCAGTTCCGCTATTACAGAATCTGCACAAAAGATTTGCACCTGTATTGCAGGCCCAATGGCTGGACTGCTCTTTGTAGAGCGTTTAATCGAAACAGCATAAAGAGTATTCGCGCCCTGGGATTTGGGAATAGCTGCTGGTATTTTTGTGGCACATTAAATCCTCTTGACTCAGGTGAGTTTTCCATAGCTCTAGCGGCAGATCTCTCGTTGCATGTAGCTTCCCAATCTGTTCGCCATATCTTTAGTTTTGCTGCTGAGGGATTTGCATGAAGAGCTTCCATGCTGATGTATTCAAGCAGAAGATCTTCGCAGCGTTTTACCCACAAGGAGACAATGTCTCTTCCATCCGATGGCGGATTGTGAAGTAATCGGAATTGCGGAATTCTCTCATCCGTTCTAGATTTTCGACATAGTGCCAGTAGGTTCCAGCTAATCCCTGCGTGCAAGCAGATTAAAGCCAGTTCATATATTTTATACACGCAGTCGGAATGCCTGTTGGAAGGCTTAAGGCTTTAGTCCAGAACACATGCTCTAATGAAGCCCAATGATTAAACGAGCATCCAAAGGCATTCTCGGCCCCAAACGTTAGTATTGGGGATACTTTCTGTTCATAGAAGTCTCTCAAAGGTCTCATGGAGAATTTTCCAAACTTTCTATGCAGACGTAGCGCCTGACATGCTAGTTGTCCGCATTTCCTTTTTGATTCAAATAACCATGGAGCATCGCAAATGCTGGAATTTAGCGTCATGCCCAGGTACTTTACACTTTTTAATATGCGAAGTGGCTCCTGACCTAACTTCCATGCAAACTTAGTTCCCTTTATTTCTCAAGTTGTGCAGCACCAAGATTTCACTCTTAGCTGCATTAATTTTCAGATTGTTCATGGTCACGTACTTCTGTACTGCCTCGAGTTTTCGTTGTAATCCAATCGGGGTTACATCCAGAATTACTAAATCAGTGTACAAAATCAGCTTATCTTGGATAAATGGAGGTTATGTGGGAAGGACCGCACCAAATTTATTGAATCGCCAATGTCTGAAATGAACAAGCTGAATATTACCGCAGCCAGCGTGCAGCCCTGTTTCACCCCCTTATGCGTCTTGATCTGCGATGACAGGGTACCCGTTTTATCCAAGCGGATAGAAATTGACGTGTCTGTGTGCAATTCTTTAATGGCCTCTAGCGAGCCAGCCGGGAAACCCCACAAAGTAGCTCTCTATCAATCATGTCAAAAGCACATGAAAAATCCACCAAGGCGAGAAACTGAAGTGTTCATACGGGGTGCTTCCATCTTTAGTAGGTTCAAAATAAGTAGGTTCAGGGAACATCCCACATATTTTAACAAACCTGCTTGTCTTTCGGCAATTCTATTTGCTGATTGGGCCCAAGTAATTCGTTTTCTTTGGAGCAATGCAGCGTCGATCTTGCCTAAGACGTCTAACAAGGCCACTGGACGGTAGTTTTTAGGAGACGTTCTATCGCCTTTCTTAAAAATTGGGACAATTATCCCGTTTTCCATGAGGCAGGCGTTTGTTGGTGCAATGCAAGTTAATTTTTCCAAATAAGTCAAAGCACAAATCTGCCCAGAGGTCAGGGAGTTGCTTAATCGTGAAATTCGTCAACCCATCAGGTCCGGGTGCCCTAGAGTTTTTCGCTTTCATAATAACTTCTCGAATTTCTTCTCTCAAAGTGCAACTCCCATGGTATTGTCTCGTCCACCTTTGAGGAATTAGTCGAGTTTTTGTTGTATAGTGTCGTAAAGTGTGTTACCCACTCTACCTCTGACACAAGCATCTTTGTAAGGCTCCTTGCGATGTTTCCATTTGATTAATAATACGCCAAAACTCCCCGCTGTTCTTATTTGAGAGGGTTTTCAACATAGCCTCTGCATCATGTTGTTGTAGCTGGTATTTGTGGCTCTTTAACCAGTTCTTGTGGGCTTGGTTGATAACTCTGTTTTTCCACCTCCTTTCACTCGCTGTGCCTTGGTTATTTCGTCGAATCTCGGCGCGCATCAATCTCTTACGTTGCATCACCGTTGGATCGAAGCAGTGAGTCTTCCGAAACAACCATTGTTTTAGGCCAATGTTTTTAACCTTAGAATATGCCTCGTTACTGCAACAGTTTATCTCCTCCGGCATTGACTTAAATTGCTTGTAAAGCAACGACACCTCTTGTTCATCCAGTCTCAGTCTTAGGCGATTAGATTCAACCTCAACCTTAGTCGTCCATTTTTTACCTTGAACAGTTTCAGATTCTTGGAATTTTAACTGCAACATTTCATGATCGCTGTTTTTCATGGGGACAATTTTCAGTGATGTTACCCTAGCATGAAGAGCATCTGCTGTAAAGATGTAGTCAATAGTTGACGCATGGCCATCCCGGTGCCATGTCGCCTTCGCCGGGATGTCCCTTGCGTACTGCCATTCAACATCGTAAAGCCTCTTGCGTTTAATTCCTCCAACCAATCCTTCGCAAGTTGTTCTTTCTCCGGGTGAAGGGACCTGGAAGAAATCAATATTTAAATCACTGCAGACAATGATTCCGACCCCCTTATTTGAACCCAGCAAATTATCGATGATTGTCGTTACTTGGTCAATAAAAGGGTATGTCCCATACAACGATGGTTCCAGTACAGATTGATCACCTGAAGCACATCTACATCCTTCAATAAGTGATTCATCTTGCCTATCTCAGATACTTGAATGTATGATGTATAATTTGTTGATTTTAAGAAGCGATAACCTGAAGACCGTTTAATCATGGTTAGAAGGCCGGCCATAGGTCGCCCCTTCGCTGCCTTAATTGCTGGATTCAATGCACGTTCAAACTCAGATAACTGGCATCTCACCCATCCATTTTTCCTGGAGACAAACCAATTGTGAATCTTGCAGCCAATCGTTATTTAGCAAATGGAGAAAGCTACGAGTGTTCCACGAAGCAAACGTACAGGCTTGCGTTGTTCCGTCCTTCGGGCGTTAGCTTTGGCCAGCCATTTCCAATCTTGTGTACCTTCTTTACAGGACGGGCTTCCTCCTAAACTTGTTGCAGTCCCGTCCAATGATCTGTTGCTATTAATTATAATACGAATTTTCTCCATCGGACTGGTTCTTGAAACCACCTCCTGGTCAATAACCGTCACGCTTTTGGAGTCACTCGAAGGTAGCCCTCCCTTGGGTACCGGTTCAGTTCTGCTGTTCTGGGCAATCGGTGTTATCTTCTCTGGCTGCTGTTTCATCGCAGTTGGATATGAATTAAACTCTTGTGGGATTAACGCAGCCCCTATGGTAATGTCATTCTCCCAATTTTTGCCATGCACCTTTTCCATTATTTTGAAGATACAAAACCCAAGGACAAAAGGTCTTCACCTGCATCTAAGATTGCATTAGCGATTATATTGGAGCCAACATGCAAAATCACCTTATCATAGCATGTTTCTTCAGGGAATTCTACAATTTGTATGTCCTTGGAGCCCACTGAACGTAGGCGAGGAACGTGGTGGAGCAATCTTAATACATTTGGTCGATTCAGAATTAATTTGTCTCGAGACTCCAGCCTCTCCAACATCAATTTAATCGTCAGGATATGAGCCGTAGGGCGCGCTGATTCCCGCCCTTTGTTGCAGTTCATACTTTTGTCTAACACTTTTGGCTGATCCAGGACTTCTTTTCTTCGGTCCAAACTAGCAGCAGACAACAGTCAGTGGGCTCAGATCTTTCTCTTTCCACGCCTAAGTCATTCATCGGTAGATGACTGACTCTGCCAGACTCAAGCTGCTTCATTCGTAAATTCATGGCTAGCTGGTCTTTTTTCTTGTAAAGTAGAAAACGCAGGCCTCAGACATGCCGGGTCCCTGTTTATACTCACAATTTCAGACGGCATTATGACGCAGCTGCCCCCCCCCCTTCACCGCAACTGTTTTGTTTGAATGGTCCGTTATCTCCAGAGGTTCGCACGAAGTGGGGTTTATCATGGCAACCTCAGCATTCATTCCAGTTGTCGCCTCACTCCGTTTACTAGGCACGATGATCCCACTAAGCGCTGGAAGACCTTCTGTGACTTCTGTCTTCATACACCGACAAGTTCATCAACGCCTCATGGTCTGCATTCTCGGCTTCAATCATCTGAGAGACGCTTGCGAAGTATTTGGCATTGACTCTGCTATTAACTTAATGCCTTCCTCTCTGCCTACACTGGAGTTCAGCCGTGTGGTGATGGTTTTATCCACAATCTGTAGCACATTAATGTTGTGCAGAAATTTGCAAGCACCTCTTTGATTCAACTTGCGTCCTGGCAGATTTTTTTGCTTCTTGGCTTGCAGAGGTTTGGGTTTCTTACTTTGCACCTTTTTTAGTTGGACAGCATCTGCACCTCCAGAAATGGGAAACAAACTTGCTGACTTTGACACGTCAACATCTACAGTTGTATTCCCTGTACACACTTCCGGCACTGTAGTATGAAGAGTTGAACCCAACGCAATTTGACTATCAAGTTGTCCCAGATTTACAGCACTTCTAGCTAGTAAAAATGCTGAGTGGAAGGAAGTTTCCAGTGTGCCGTCGGGTCCACTGCTTTCACTGTGTAGATCACCAAATACCACGCAACCTACTACCTCGCTTGCCGAGGTAGTACCATGGGTGCTGACACAGAAGAGCCATTCGACGGCACAAGTGTACTTTTTGGGCTCGTGTTCCTTGGACCAAGATTAATTTCTCGATGGCTTAGTTGCCTTTGAACAGCTTCTGTCTCTGGTGCAGAAACACTATTATGTGATATAGAGAGTGCCGTTGACGGCTCCTTCCGTGGTATCTGTCGGACCGCACACGCTCCTGATTGTTCGCCGCCTTTTGCTTCCAATTGGATTTGCGAAAGAGAGCTAGAGCTTCCCTTGCCACTTCTGTAAATAGTTTTTTATCAATCATGTCGTTATGTTTCCCCTCATTCACTAAGGCGAGGGAGGCCAGAAGTTTCTGGTTCACATTTTCATGCGCGTTTCTCTGTCCACTGTGCAAAGCTTCTAGATGCAATAGTTTTGAATTCATTAGAGCAATTAACGTTGTTAGGTCTTTCACGTTGTCATTTATTGTTTCATAGAGTTTGGTAAACGGCGCCAGCGAGATTGTCATTGCAGAAGTCAAAGCTGATAGTAAATCATTTGTGGGCACATGCACACAAGGCGCCAAACCGCCCTCTTTAACCTTTCACTTCGTCTCATGAGCCACATGCTTTGGGGCAAATCGCTCTCTTCGCACTTTTGGAAAAGGTCGCTCCACAAGAGATGAGTCCCCTGGTGATGAATCATCTGTTGAATCGGCACTCTTTGAATTGTGCAACCGTTGGCTTAGTCGACACGGCCTCACGCCATGGATTGCATTCGGGTGGGATGTCAGCCTTTTCTGGGATTCTGCCACCTTTCCCACAGATGACTGGGAGGATTCGCCAGTTGACTCGGCCTCTAAAGTCCTAGCACGTTTGTAAAATCCAGAACCCCACATGTCACGATTAGCCTCATGACACTGTCTTTTTTAAGGTAATTTACGCGCCCCATTTTGCTGAGGAGTGGATGCTGGCGTCTGTTTCCCAGCGCGTGCTTTATTCAGCTCAATTAGGTTTTGCAGTACTGTTGAAACCACCTCTAAGGAGTTCCTTCGCTCAACAGTAAACAAACCCCCAATTTCCTTCTGCACCCAGGATCCGCATAGTAGACCTACAGCATCACAAGACACTGCTGGCCTACAATCTGGGCTTGTCAAGTTTGGCTCCGTACAGGCACCCAACGAGACTGCAGCAGTAAACACTTCTTCATCATAGTGTTGTTCACCACTAATCTCGTGGAAAACCGGGTCCGCCATTGTTGCAGGGTAACTGTTGGAGTTTACCTGACATCTGCGCTCTTGACTCCTAGCGCGTTCGCCTCTAGCTGCCTCAATGTCAGACACGGAGAGAGGGGCCACAGGCAGCACCTGGTGGTTGGCAGCAGTCCCCGCTCGACTGTCACGGCACGCCTCCGCCGAATAATGCAAGACGCAACCCTCGTCGGCAGTGACCACAGCGTCCACCTCCAAACTCCCCCCAGCCGCGAAATCATGCAGTGCCGAGCAAGCCACAAGATCCGCCCCTGCGCTCCACAGCGACACCGGGGAAAGCGGGTCCGCCACACTCATCACGCGCTGCGGCGACCGAACAGGAAACTCTACACCCGTCGGGAGGCACATCCCCATTCCAGCCACGACAGTAAGTCCATCTTCGATGCTACTGTATTGGGCTTCCTTCGAACCCATAGACAATGCGAGGAGATCCCCAGTCATAGTGACAATGTTCGCCTGCAAGGGCACAGATGAGGGAACTGAGTCGAGTGTTATTGGGGGCCCAGTGTTAATTAGGGCCACGGCATCATCAGCCTTTCATGTATCCTCTGCGACAACTTGAGGAAAACGGGCACCAGGCTCCACAATTAACTCCGTTAGAGAGTTTCATGAAAAATACTGGCTCACCTGGTTGTGCCTGTCGCGTTTTGCTGGTAGCTCCTCCGGCTTAACCATGCGTTTTATTTGGGCTCGTGTCCTTGACGCAGGTAATGCGGGATCCATAGCACGGCTCACAATAGGATTGCCACAATAGAACAGACGATCCACGTCGCCCACTCGCCAAACAGTCATGTAGCAGCCCTTTTCACCTTAGGGCTTAAGAAAAAGATGGTCAAAGGAAAAGCAAAAAACCATGTTGCACGGCCATGTTCGGACACTAGCCACTAGTTAGTAGCCAAACATGGTAAGGCTAAAAACAAAAAGCACCAAAAAATTGTTACATTTTGCTACTGCCACCAGCTTGTTAATTTAGCACACCTAGAGTGACCAAAAATCATTTGCGTTAGTCTAGGGAAAAACAAAGTTTACCCTGTTGTACTGTATGTAAGATGCATTGTACAATAAGCTATCACAAGTTACTAAAAGTAGGAACAACGTAGCAAGACTAAGGGAAACAATGTTTCCCAATACTGACAACCTGAAGGGCATGTCAGTGTCCTCATAACCGATGATGACCGTGTAGTGAAGCTTAAGGCTTCACTGCACTCTAGGAAGTACAGGTTAGAGTAAAAAAATAAATAAAAGCAACATATTTGGGGGTCCATGAAATGTAAGGAAAGGTGCAGTAAAGGGATCTTTCCTCACAGAACCGGTCTCCTATTCCTTGGTTGTGGTGACGAACAGGGGTACTTTACAAGGGATGTTGCAGCAGCAGTCGAGAGAAAGGACCCTCGGCAAGGAATGCTTTGTACTCCCATGTTGTGCGCGGTTTTGGTGCTTTTTTACAAGCTCCAATATTGAACATTTACTGCCCAGTCAATCTGCCTCAATTCTCCATTCCTGCACTCTGGTGAAGGGACTTTGAGGGCGGTTTGGGGGGGGGGGGGTTCTTGTCTTTGGAGTCATGGAGGAGGCGGGGGGGTCCAACTGTAGCTCGTCAAAGTTCTGGGAGAATTAATCCACAGGAAGACTGCACTGCAATTAGGTCGGAGGTCCCCTGGTATTGGCGGTTTGCAGCCCTGGAAAGTCACAGCACATCAGGGGATGGCTCATTCTGAAGGTTGTCCTATGGCTCGTTGGTCTCACCTGCTCTTCAGAACTCCTCTGAATTAAAAACTGGGCCAGGACAGCAGTGGTCTTTGTGGTTACTGGAAGTCTGCCAGGGTCTCTGGTCTTGTGCCTCAGATCTTCTGTTCCAGTTGTTGACTTGCCTGCTGCCCCTCAGGAGCCTCATCTTTTTATCAGGATTCCCTATTCATGCTCTGCAAACTCTCCCTGCACTTTACAGAAGGGGGCGTGTGGCTGTCCAATAAGGACAGCCAGCCTCCCAGTGGGAACTGGTTCCCGTCAGGCACACCAACAGACAAAGCATAGCGGAATTTCAGGATCCTTCCTGTCCTTGCAGACACACTGGAGCTTTGGTGGGCAACACAAACAGTTCCTGCCGAAGACCAAACTCACATCAAGACCTCCCCTTCCCAGGATGGCAGAAGGGCCAAGAAAACACGAGGTGCAAAAAGAAAGGAGCCACCATGTTGGAACATGGGTTACCCTCCTGTGCATAGTCTCATCTGTGAGTGACTGAGAGAAGGGGATACCTCTGTGCTCCACTTAAGGTGGGGTGTGCTGACCTCTCAAAAAGGAAAAGCTAGGAAGGATACCAATATCCCTCTAATCCTTTATTAAGAACAGTAGTTTTTAAGAATAAAAAAGAATCCAAAGGGATCCCATCACCACTGCACATAGCGTGCTGTGTGCTGCAAAAGTGAAACACAGATGCCTTTTTAAAAGGTATGAAGAAAAGCAAGACCCAGAATATAAAATAAAGCATGTAGGACAGGGTTCCCATGATTACAGCAGAACAGAATGAGGGGGGGAAAAAGGCTCCCCTCATTCAGGAGAACAAAAAAGGTCCAGCAAAAAGTGCTGGGGTCTCACTAGACGAGATTGAGAATCAAACTGATCTCCTGAACACCAGGGAACTCTCCTGCTGCTATGGGGGAAGACTACTGGCAATAAAGACACACTTCAAGCACACAACCCCAAGCCATTCTTCGGATGCGTCGAAAGGCCTTATGCCGGCGGAAGGCAACTGGCGCCGGTGGATGTGCATCAAAGTTCCTCGACGGGTGTTTCACAAATGCAGAAACACACTTTGAAATCACAAAACTCATTCTAGCAATGACAAACACCATGAAAAGTCACAGGAACACATCTCACACACCCCTGATGTCACCATTATAGACTCTCCGGAAGTTACTCTTGTGTGGTCACGTTTTCCCCACTGATGATCAGCATTTATTTAACGACTTGTTGAAAAGAGCTATTTTAATATACAAACTCAAGACTGTGGATGACACTGATTTCGTAGAGCTATTTTAAAGGAGAGAAAAGCCATCAGTCAGGCTATTCCTCTTGCAGGCTATTAAAAAATGGAATTGACCCATCTCAAAGTACACCTTCACTTACCCTTGCAGTCAACCCCACCTTCAGACCATCCAGCATGTGGCCCTGCATGGATTCACATACTCATGAATATTCCCCGCCGTCAGGCTGGGAATGAAACTGTTTCACTTTGGCTTTAAAATTGGATTTCTCCTCTAAACCAATCACTGTCCACTAGGTTATACTGCCCCTTCCAATAATGGTCCTCTTCCTAAGCTTCACCCCTGGGGGCCTTCAGATTTTTACCACGCGCTTGAGATTTGGAAGTCCTCTTATTGCTCTCCGAGCCATTTGTTCATATTTCACATTTTTGGCAAATTTTGGGAACCTTTATGAGAGACTTGTTTTTTTGTCTCATCATTTGACCAGATGTTGCTTACGGGCAGCAGGGACCAGCTTTCGGCAAAGATCACACTGCATCGTGGATCTTTCATCAAGTTTCAAGAAGGCTCAGGCCTACTTCGCTCATTTTCCACCATGACTGAGAAGAGATGCCTCTTTAAACTTTTTGCAAAGTGTGGATTGCGGAATGTCTTCGTCGAATACCTGCACTATATATGTCCATATTGCCTGCATCTGGCCCATGAGGGATGCGAGATCTGCCATGGATTTGCAAAAAAGACTGAGGATTGCTGCAGCAGGCTGGCAGCGTGGGTCAAACCGGGCAAGGCCTATGATTGCTTCCGAGCATGGTCCTGCTTCCCCTAGGACCGGCTGGTCCCACAAGCAAACTCCCTCAGAAAAGTGGTCGAGATCCTCTGAGGGGATTCACTGCTCTCGGGGGTCCAGAAGAAGGCAAGACTGCACACTGTGCCTACTGGGTTTGCTGCAGCTGTGGGTCCCAGCGCGGTAAAGGCAAAGTCACCAACTACGTCTACGGCGAGCCTACCAGTGGGGGGCGCTCCCTCGAAGAGAAAGTTCTTGACTCCTTCAAAGCTCTGCGTGCCATCGGTGGACAAGGTGAAGGAGAGATCCAAAGATGGCCCTTCATTTCCTCCTTCAGCAGCTCTACCGGCCATAATAACTCATCAAAGGTCACAACCATGCCTAAGAAGGCTCCTACCAATCCCATTGACTACCTCATTGTTGTTGACCACCAATACTTTGTCAAGGGGGTACGGGGGGCTGGCCACGAAGGTGGAGTCCAGTCATGGCGGCCGCCACCCTTCGGGTGTCCCTACCACTGTAGCGTGTAGCAGCTGCTGCAGCTCCAGTGAAGTCCCCTGGAATGGGGACAGCTGCACTGGCTGCTCCTCCCCAGAAGTCTTCAGAGGGGAAAAGGGTAAAGCCCCCTACTAACCCGAAACCACAGGCTGCCCCGGTGAGACCGGTACAGATGCATATGAGCTCCGAAGAGGGTGACTACAATCTGCAGAAGACTTATTATTCGGACCACGAAGGGGGTCAGGGGCCCGTTTCTGTAGGTGGGTCCCCACAAGGTGAGCCTGATCCTCAGAGGAAGCGCATCAGCCCAGAGCCTCCACCTCACATTCCTTCCAGGCCTCAGCAGGGTGACATGTCTTTGGACATTCTGACCACGCTGCACACCCTTGTCTTGGAAATTCAAGACTACCGCTCACAGCAGGTCCTGCTCCATCAAGGAGTCCCCCAGTCCACCCTGGCGCAAGCGCAGGTCAAAGGACCTTTCTGCACCAATCTTCAACCAACACCACCTCCACCTCGGGATTTGACTCTGACGGACACGGACACAGACTACAGCAACGGACACAGACAAAGCCGATGACTTTGTACCAGCTGATGGGGAACCAGTGGGCACGGATGAACCACACTGGGCCTCTCCTCTGGATGAGGTCTGCTCCTTCCACACGATATCCAGGGCCTTCGAACTTTTCCAACTGGTGCCTGAGGAAACTAAAAAGGAAGAATTCCTTTTTCAACGACGTGAGTCCAGACGGAAAACCATGTCTTCCCTTGCTAGACATCTGGGATGAGGGTCTCGCTCTGAATCTGGACACTGCTCCACCCAAGCGGGACATACTCTAGGAAATGGAGTTCCGGACTTTGCCCCAAGAGCCTGAGGTCCCAGCCTTCACCTGACTGTGGTCTCAGCTGCAGCCTGGAAACACTCTGCTAATCAGTCGGCCTTGTCCATGGTGCCTCTGGACCAAGAGGGTAAGAAGCTGAACGCTATGTGGCGTGGGGGAGAGGATCGTCTATGCTGCTGCAAGCTCCATTAAAACTGCAAACTCCCTTGCCGTTCTGTCCCGCTATGATCAGGAATTATGGTAAAAATTGGGACCTATTTTGGACTTCTTAGTTGAGGACAAGAAAGTAGAAGCTCTGGCACTATTCCAGGAGGAGGAGGTGGCCTTGGACCATGCCATTACAGTGGCAGTGGATATTCCAGACACAGGTTTCCGTCAAATGGGCATGAAGTGTCGCTTCGTCGGCAGGCATGGTTCAAGGAAACCAATTTCAGACCGTAAGTTCAGTCCAAAGTGGTGGACATGCCATTTGATGGAGAGAACCTATTTGGTATAACCGTAGAATCTATGCAGATTATCGAGACGGACAGACGGTCGCTGGGTACCCTACAGCAAAGTTAGTCTTTCTTTCTTCAAGAGGAAAGTCCAGCAGGTCCTCCAAAGGATATACCATCCCTTATTGACAGCCTTCCCGGTCCACAGCTCAAGAGGCCTGCAGAGGTCCCTCACAGGCATACGGGAGCCGAGTAAAGTGATGGTGGCGCCCGCAGGGCAGGGCCCCAGCCCTGAAACAGGCGTCATCCGGCCATGGATTCGGGCGCCCACTTGTGCACCCCAGTGGGAGACCGGCTGGTGAGGTTCGTCGGCACATGGAAGTCCATAAGCAAGGACAGATGGGTGCTGGACGCTCTCGAACAGGGGCACACCTTGGAGTTCCAACGCTGATGTCCTTGTGTACTCACCCGGGGGCTCGACAAGAACACATGGTGCAGCTGCTGCAGGAGGTCAATGCCATGTTTAAGGGGGCAATGGAACCTGTCTCCCAGGGCCTCCGGCTCGTACTCCAGATTCTGACCAGAAAGTAAGTCGGGAGGTCACTAGCCACGTCAGCTGTGGGTATTCAGTCTCCTGCATGAGGTGGAATACCAACATCAGTCATTTGTCTCATGCATGTGTTGTGGCTTGTGACAGTTGACTGCACATGGGAAGACTACTGTGTCACGGGTGGACATGCTGTTTGTTGCTGCTGTGTGGATCTGCGCTGCAGCACTCGAGATGCATTTTGGTCTGATATGCCATTGTATTGGCAGCAGTATGTGTCCATCACCATGTGTCCAGGTTGATAGACCTGTGCATGAACCCTTGGGTGAAAATCCCCTCGCTGTTGCAGGTGCTGCCAGTAACCCCTCTTGACATGCAGTGCTTCCTGTGGCTATCCCCCTCACCCCCCCAACTTGTGCTTCAACATGCATTGGTGGCTGAGTTTGTACTTGCCCACTATCCAGGTCTGTTGTCCTCTGTGCCTCCACGTATCCCGGCAGGGTGCAGTTGCATAGGACCATGGAGTCATGGGTGTATCCAGGGTAGCTGGCACAGCAGTGGGTAATAAGGTCAGGGCCACAGGTCACTGCACATTCATGGAGTGATGGTGTTTGTGGGTCTTGTAGACTGTCTCATGGGCATGGGACGCCACCAGCGCAACTTGGGTGCAGTCGATAGCTGCTATCACATTGGGCAGTTGTGCAGTGGCATAGAAGCATGCCTTCGTCATTCACCTGGGCCTGGGTGGTGGGCAGTGCGATGTGCTGGTTGACATGGCACCTGCTACAACTACGCCGACGACACACAATCTTCAAAATACAAGACACCTGAGAAGAAAACACAACTCTAGAGCACTGCCTTCGTGATATATTCAATTGGATGAACCTGAACCACCTCAAAATCAACCCAGATATCATGGTCACAAACTGAGGAGACATCAACGACATCCCTTGGCCAAGAGAACTCGTGACGACCCTAGCGCCATCGTGGATTGGAAAAACAAAAAAGAAAAAAAAAACACCTGGGGGTCCTGATGGAGTAAATGCTCTATTCAAATGCTTCTTTCTCCTGCAAGCAGCAAAAAGGATCCTACCGTTCCCGTCATTCGCCAACAAAACACTTACCATCATCGCTCTGGTCATGTCCAGGCTAGATTATGCCAATAGCCTATACCTAGGCATGCCTGAACGACTTCTAAGAAAACTACAGTGCATACAAAATGCAGCAGCCAGACTTCTTCTCAAACTACTCCGAAGAGAACACATTACACCCGCGCTAAAAATACTGCATTGGCTACTAATAAAACAAATGCAATTCAAATCAATGTGCATCACTCACAGAGCAATACACAACCATGGTGCAGAATTCCTGAGATAAATTACGCTTACACCAGCCAACAAGAACGCTCAGATCAAGCAACGACATCCATCTGGAACCGAAACCCTACAACAGAAGAACACTCAGAGGATCCTGTTTCACTCACCAGGCACTGAGAACTTGGAATGATCTACCAAAGAATATACAGAACACAAACCACCTACTATTTAGGAAACTGCCCAAATCCTGGCTCTTCACTGCATAACTAGAAGACAAGCCACTAGAACGCCCACACCGCTAAAACGATGAATAAAGATACCAACCCTGTTTCCCACTAAACGACTGAAAACTAACAATCCAAGGAACGCACTCCACGACCTACCATAAGACCGAGATAGCAACAAGTGGAGGACACTGTAGACTGAACAGACAGACGAAGACAGAAGCACTTAGACGACCCATCCATAACATCACAGCCTATACCTCACCTGAATTCCAAACAAAGTCACTTAGTAAATAGAAGGGAAATAGGTCACCACAACTCCTGCTCTGACACCTAAGGAGGAGAATAGACACTAACTTTGCTTCAAAGTAGCCCGCCTACTGTGGAGCCTGAAACCCCCCTCCCCCACTGCACAGGACTCTCGCAGATGGGAGTTAACCCAATCTCTGCATTCTGCATGGTGAGACGCAGTTTATTGGGAGGCCCGGACCTCTTCACGACTCTGCGGGGCACTTGGACTCAGGTGTGGCATACGCACTTGTGCGCTGGAGGCTGAAGCAGGGCTTACTGGGGGAACCAGTATTACTCCCCACTATGCAGGACTCCCAAATCTAGACATTCAGCCAGACTGTTAAGATTAGCTGCAAACATACAACCCACTAACCGAAAAGCTCCAACTCTCTGCATACTTAACCCACTCAAACTCAGACAACCACCTCTTGCACTGCAAGCCGCACGCACTTCACCACATCACAACAACACATAAGCCGCACCAACACCACTCCGATACTGGCACCAAAGCTCAGCGCACGGTGTATACCGAGATGAAGCTGCCAACAGAACACCACTCCTCTCACTATCCTACTCCCCTTCACCTTGCTAGCCCATCCCTCCTTCTCGTTTTCAGATCCGCCAGAGCGCCTGGGGACCAACTCCATTGGTGACGGTGCAAATACATTTAACGTTACCATTTAGAAACACATTCTAAAGGGGACACATAAGTGGGTTAAGTGGTGTTAAAACCTCTTTTGCTGCGCTACCTTCAAATAACCCACCACCCTCTCCAAGTACTCCTTGCAAATCTTTTCGAAGCATGTGATTCTAAGCAGATCCACAAGTCTCGGAAAGGCATACATTACTTACTGTAATCGGGTTTCTGATGCTTGTACCTGCTTAGATTCACATGCGCCTGACTTCCTCCCCTCTTGAAGTTGAAGATTATAGGGCAAATCTTGTTTCACAGCTTACCTATTCTCTATGCATACACTGCTCCCTCATGTCAGAAACAAAGCAATCTGAGGGACCTCAGTGCGTGAGGGATCTTGGGTACAGTAGACATGACACTAGAGATAATATTACAAACACGCATAGTCAATGTCCCGTTTTGAACTTCGAAAGCATGTGCAATGCTCTGTCTACCAGTAGTTGTCTGCCTATGCAAAGCATGTGAATCAAAGCAGATACAAGCATCAGAAATACGATTACAGTAAGTAATGTATGATGTATCTCAGCCTAGACTATAACGTGGGCAGAATTTTTAGAAATTGTGCTATCCCATTACACATTTCTTACCATATTTCCTACCACTGTGCACTTTCAAGAGCTGACGGGTGCACATGGAGGCGTGCTAACTGAGCTTACTGCACAGTATTCGTAACCTCACTCTGGCAATCACAATCTACCCTTCCTTGGCTTGTTGACCAGTACATGTGCTGGCAACAAGTGACGCGTCTGGTTTTAGGACCAGTGTTCACTGAAGGGCAAGTAATGCACTGATAACTGCTGGCGTTTGTGTTCTCGGCTGGACAGAGGTTCCTTTTCCAAAACCTTGATCCTTCTATAATGGCCTTTTCTCCTTTGTTTTATTTTTCCCCCCACCTGCTAGACACGCAGCCGGATTTACACCTTCCTGTGAGAAAAGGTTGGTTTGTCAAAGCTGCATTGTAATATTTCTTTCATCCAATCCACCCATCCCACTGTTGTGTAGCTTTTTGTTTTAGTTCATCCCGATCGCCTTGGCTTCATCGTAGCCCTCAGTAGATGGCTTCATGCTGTCCTGTTATGCAGTTCAACCTCCTGTCACAATATCTACATCCAAGCTTCCCGTAGTTCATGTGCTTTCATTGTGCTGGTGGTGGGCTGGGGAAGGGAGATTGATGGCTAAACACCATTGTGTATACTAATCTTTATACATGTCCTGTTATTCCACCTCTGATGGGGCCTGGTATCTCAAGATGGAGACCCACTGCATATACTGGTGGGTGGGGTTAATTTGAATAATCGGCTGAGGGGGTCCAGTGTTTGTCGGAGGGCAGCAGTCCTCAGTAAATGTTTGTTGTGGTTTTGTTATGTTCAGATATGCACAAAACTGTTTATATTTGGAGGGCACTGAGCCTTGTAGCAAATTTGGATGGCTTCTAATTGACATGGGCAGCTTTGCTTAGTTTTGGCAGTAATCCTAGGTTTGAAGTGTAGCCGTACTGTTTACATTTGTCTGAACTGGCCATGCAGGCAATTCTGGGATACCACACTGTGGTGTACTGCAGATTTCTGACGGGCTGTATATTGAAGTTCTCTGATTATTGGCCTACATTGCACAGCTCTGTTAATGCGCCTTTACTAGAGGATAACAGTACTGCTCATTTCTTCATGTGGTGGTACCCGGTGCACCCCTGGATCTGGACATACTGGTTAAGTGTCATGTGCAGAGGGTTATCTGTGTTTGGCAAATTTGTAAAGGTTTTAGAGGTCTAAATACTCAACAGGAGCAGCCACAGCTGATGGAGGGAATTCTGATTCATGTATTGGGAGGAACTAAGGGGGGTGCGGGTGCGGTGTCCTATTGGCTGATCTGCAGGGTTTGGCACAATGCTCTCTTTTGACCTCGTAGGATTTCTTCCTACGGTGTATATCCTTTATATTGTAAAATGCCACGTTCTGTAGTCCAGCTCTGCGTTTTTTTACTTGAAGGGTTTACATTGGCGTGTAGGAATTTGTGCTCCTAGAATGGGCATGAGAAGATGTCTTCATTGGGATGCTTTGTAAGAGCATTTTTTTGGGATTGTGGAGAGGGAGTGGGGACCCTATGCTTGGACTCCTGTGCTGATAAAGCAAAAGCTAAACCTGATGGAGTTGGATTGTAGTGGGCAGAGCAAATAGTCTGAATACCAAAATCCAATGGAACTCCCCTCGGTGCTGAATTCCCTTGATACGGTCTGTGGTAGGCAAACTTGTGTGAGCTCAATTTGTGTTATACACCAGGTATATAAGATGGTGTCCCCAAACTGAGAACTGACTGCCTTCTTGTCTGTGCCTGGATGCCAATTGTATCATGTCCTGCTGCAGTTTGAGCGTGATCGGTACTCTGCCGGTGATCGGGAAACTGCTGCTTGGAACTCGTGGGGTCTTGTACATAGGCCTGAAAATAGGCTAGCCTTCCTACGGAAGCTGGATACCTGGTTGCTGGTACAGTTGAATATTGGACAGATCGTGTATCTAACAGTCATTTGTGGGTCTCCTTGGAGGCAATGCCCTATAATGTGGTCTTGCATTGCACAACTTCCGTCATTGTGGCAGCCTCTTGGTGAAAGCTAAATATTTGGCTTTTGTTGGGGCAACTATGGGGCCTATGTTTTGGATTCTACCACAGTAAACGTGTGCCCCGCTGCTGTGAACCCCTCTGTGCTAAGGTTTTAAGCAGTGGGGACCCTATTTGGAGTGTGATGCTTTCCGATATCAGTGTCTACAATACAATTGTTTGCATGTGGCAGCACAATCACCTCTGCCTTTAACCCCAGCCCCCTGCCTGTAATAGTAGAATTGCGTCACCGGGTCTCGTCTGGCTTTCGAACTTCTATCCTGCAACGTTTCTAAGATGTGGATTGCTGTGCACCATCGCAGGACTGTATGGTTCCATTTAGGCTATGAGTGCCCCTTCTAGGAGGCATTTTGCAGATGTGTCCTCAGAGGATTTGGGTGAAAAGTATCGAGGACCAGGAGGCAAGAATGGAGAAAGTACTGCAGCCAGTATGGGGCCCATGGCAACAACAATCTAGGTACTTGTGTGCCAGCTGTCTGCAAAAAGGTGATGCCAAGGCTGAAACAAAATGCTTCGAAATTAGACTTCTGGAAGCCATTGCCTTGCAGCTGTCCCGTCCTAGACTGCTGTTAGAATGCACGTTTGCTCTTCAGAGGCCAGCTTGCCATTTTCCTCTGACCCCCCACTTTTGTAACCTCTACCTTCTAGCTTCATACATGGCCATGTCCGAGAGCCCATGCTGCTCCTCTTGCCCATAGCAAGTACTACAGGACATGGTGTGAATTGGGAATCTCTGCTTTTTTTGTTTTTCATGAAACATTCATTCCACGCTGTGAAAGGATATTGGGGCGAGGCCTTCGTAACAATGGCTGTGCGGTCATTTCAAATAGTGGAGTATGTGCCATTTCCAAAACCCATATCTTTTTATTTGTGCAACCCTTTAAGTTCTTCCTTTCCTTTGCACATAGGTATATATGCATTTGTATTTTTGCTACACTATCCTTGTGTAGTTTATACGTCAACAGGGCAAGCTGATGACCTGCTCCAATCTGATAAGGCTGTTACTCGGTTCCCTTTTTGAAGTCTGCTTTCATTTGGGATGTCCTGTTACAGCAGTGTTCTCACTGAATTCTGGAGAATGAGAACAGGCTGCCTGCAAAGGCCAGAAGTGGTGACCTTGAAGCAGTCCTCTGTATTTTAGTTCAATCTCCATGAAGTGCTGTGATTTGGTTGTTGTGCCGCTTTCTGTGCAACTTTGCTAGTCAAACGAGCATCTGTCTGCATAGCTCCCCTAGTGTTAACATGTACATACTTTTTTCTGTGTGAACAGGGTCTGGCATGGCCGACCTAAATCGACTGATTGGAGCGGAGGAGAAGACTATTAACCGGAAGACTAAGATGGATAAGAAAGTGGTAAGCAGCCTCGCCTCCTAGGATTTGGAATGTTTCACACTGCATCATCACGAATTGTCACCCCCTTCTCCCATAGGCTGTACTAACCCCCACCCCTGTGGTGCCGTTTCCTTTCCCACTACCATGGCGGGCGGGGGAGCGGGAAGGGAGAGCGTGCAGCGTTCTTGCCAGTGTGAGTGTAGAGCACTCTGATTTGAGCGCCAGGTGCTTTATGACTTTTCAATCTGCTTTTGATTGCTGGATTTTTCGGGGGCTCTTGTGCGGAAGGATCTTCTGGTGGCGCTGCCTCTTTGCCCCTTTCCTCCTCTTTGTTCTAGATTCCATGTCCCCTGCTTCCAGCTGTGCCATATTGCTGGTGGTTGTTGTGTAACTTGACTTGGTGCCCTATTTTCAGGTGGTTGATGAGTCCCTTGATGTGAAGGAAATGATTTTCAATGCAGAGAGAGTCAGTGGACTGGTGGATGAGCTGGTATGTATGTGGGCGCTCAACGTGACCCTAAACAATGCGGGAACACCCAACTGCATTTCCCGATCTGCAGCTTTATCCAGGGGTGCACAAGACTTTGGCATACGTACACTTCGTGGGGGTGGGGTGGGGGTGATACATTTTTTTTTTTTACTCTGATTTATTGGCTTTTATATATGTGCAATGGGGTTTTATGTGAAGTTTTGACACATAAATAATTTGAATTGCTTAATTTGGGAGTTTTGCTGCACGGCCACTAAGTCCATTTAACATGAAAGTAATTACATTTCCCTTAACCTGCTTCCCTCCTTTGCTAACAGTCAATAATAAAAACCTGCTTTAACGTGTATTCCGTGCCTTGTACAGCTTGTACAGTGGATGTTTCCAAGACTTCAGTTCTAGCTTCTGCTAAATGGGGTGGTCCCGAACGGGTCTTCTGGTGGTCTAAACTGTACTTTTACTTTTTTGAGTTAGAAGTCTAGTGTGTTAGTCTAATGTGGTTTGTGGCAGGTTTCCCCTCTTAATGCATATGTGCAGTGATTACGTCCCAGTCTTGATTTGATGACCTCTAGATTTGGGGACCTCTAGACGGGTGACTCTGGGTGGGGGCCTGAGTGCCTCCTTGAACGAGTGCATGATGGGCCCACAGTTGTTTTGGTAGGCTTCCGTAGTTACACTACCCCCCCCCAACACAGACCCCCTAAAGCTGGCAGGGAACAAGTGCATGTACCAGCAAAGGATAACTTAATTTTTAACCAAAAGAAAATACTGCAGAAGCCTCAGGAATGCCCCAGTATGCCAACATAGTTTATAAAGAATGTTGTTGGCTCTTCCTTCAGGAATCCTCCCAAATCACTGCACATCCACACAGCAATAGTCATAGGTACTGCGACAGTTGATGCTTGCATTACTTGCATATGTATGAACACTCACCTAGTAGAGATGCGGCTCTGAGCCTGGAGTTGGATATCCAGTTTTCGCTCCAAAACGTAAGTGCCTTCAAACTTGATGCATCTTTGACTTAAGTTCTCTGCATTGCTACCTCAAGAGCACCGCTGTTTGCAGAGAAGTCTGCACTATTAGCCATGCCCCTCTCCTTACTCTGGACTGCGCGCCTTTGTTGGATGAGCGGACTAACTCGCACACTGACTATTGCTTTTCAGATGAGGCTCCTCTTCTGCTATACTACTGCTGCACGGGAGTCTGTCTCTTCTTCAAAACTACCATGTCACAATTTGGTTTGCCCAAGTACCTTGCAGGGCCAAGAGGCTAATGTTGCGTGGCAGACCCACAAATCGAGCGCAGAGAGAAAATAAATTTAGTGATTACATGTCTCACTTCATTGGTTACTCAGTTCATGCTCAGACACTGGAAGTGTCTGAAGAATCTGCCTTTTGGGTTCGAAACCACCTCTGCATTCCTACCCATCGGCATTTCATCTTGTGCAGGGACATGCTCCGCAGACTGTATGATAGAATGTGTTATGAAACAACTCCTTTCTTTTGCATAAGCAGTGCCTGACACGTCCTTTAACCCCGGGATCTGACAATAGGGTGATTGGCCATGAAATCGAGGACTCTAATGCATCGCCACAGGTTCTGAAGTCACCAAAGGGTAAGTTTTGGCCAAGGAGGGCTTAGTGTAGATGGTCCCAAACTGAAGTGATTGAGCCCACTGTGGCAGGAGGAACGAGCGAGAACTGGTGAGGAGAGCCAGGAGCATAAGTTGGCAATGAGCGCCAAAGAGTTGAGATCAGGACCCTGAGGAAGGACTGTAGTAAGACCCCCAAGCTGACCCTGCGAGAAGGTCGGCCTGGAAGGCTTGGCTGGCTCTACCTACACCTCTGCCAGCTTTCTTCAGGCTTGTGGCGGACACCCAGCAACCACTGGACACCTGCGTATCACCTACCAGATGACCCCTGTTGGAACCAACAAGGAAGAGACTGTGCCTGGGGAATTGCACCAAATTCTTGTGAGCGATTTCAGAGATTTGGTTTGAACAAGTGTCGTTGGGGAGAGACTGTTAAGCTCATTGCTTGACTCTAACAGTAAAATCCTCCACTTTCAAAGACCTTTACTTTAAACTGATGCATATCTGAAGGAAAGACTGAAGGAAACACCCTGATTCAAATTCTTAAAAATCAGGGGAACTTGCAAAGAGCCTCCAAGATCCTGTCCGTGTTAACCTAACCAGAGGTGAGGCCAGAACTCTGGGGTTCATTTTGAAGGGAATCTCAAGAGCAGGCAATGTTTTGGAGTCACGTTCAAGTCGCTCATCCTCAAGCCTATATCAACCGAATACTGTCCCGTGACAGCAGAACAGCGTGAAAAAGCTCTTGTAATTCAAGCAATTTTATTATGGGTAAATACAGAGGATGAGTAGATGGCCAAAACCAACAAATAGAATGGACCTTCATTAACAAATAGTCCAAAGGGATTTTCTATCCAGGGTCTATGTTGTGTCTAGGGAAATTAACAGTGGAGCAAAGTCTCTGATGGGGTGGTGAGAAGAGGGAGCAGTGTTCGACGTAAGTTCCAAACATGTCTGGGAATGGGCTTTCCCTTTTAGTCCCTTGTTGCAGGAGGTTCTTAGTCTCTCTGGGTTTATGGGTTCCCAGAACTTTCTTCTAAAAAACTTGTTTGGTTTGTCATCGGCCTGGAGGTTATGTTGGGTGCCTGCTCAAGGTTGTTGGGAGTCAAGTCCCCTGTTGACTAATCTAGCCATTTAGACGACTACATATCTCCTTAAAGTTTGGACCTCCTAGATCAGGCTATCCCATCTCAAGATCCTGTCCTTTGCCTCTCGAAACCTGGTCTATGCTTCAGCTGTGTGGGCTTCTAGCACCTGATGAAGGCCAGCCTGGGCTGCCAGAACCTTCCTGGCTTGACTGTCTTAACTGACCGTTCTCTCACCACCTCCTCCTGATGTTCCAACTGCTACTTTTCGCCTACCTAATCTTGGTGGTGGTCTGGCAAGAACGCCAGAGATGCTCTCCCCCTGTCACTCCAAATTCCCCTATCCCCCTTCACAATTCTTTATTTTGCACCAACACCATCCTGCTGTTCTCCTCCTGCCACGATCTGATGATCTTATCCTAAAACCGTGTGATGGTTGCCCACTACCCCTTTATCATATTCACCAAATTCCGCCCCTTGAACTCACTTCTGCTTAGGTTCGCCAAACCTTTTGCCTCTCCTCTTGCTTAATGTCCCCATCCGTGTACTACATGCTCGGTCTTCAACTGGCTGACCATTATAGGTCTGTGCCCCCTCCCCCTCCCCCTGGGCTGGGTCCCTCCTGAGTTATTTTCCTCTGTAGGTAAACTGGCATGGATCTGGGATTGGCTGCATCTCACTGGTTCATCTGCACTTAAACGGGCGTTTAGGGAATGGGCCAAGGCTTTAGCTGGCCTTTCTGCAGCAACAGCAAAGGGTAAGTGGGTTCCAAGCTGGTCGAGGGCACAAGCCTCGCTTCCCCTGACTGTGAACCAGATGCTGATTAATCTTTTGACAGTCTTTTTAATCACTTTGAATGTACAAATCCTGCCGGTAGATGATGGGTTTCAATGTTTACCATTTTTGGGTAGAAATGTCAGAAAATGGCTAAGTGAGAACAGATCGGTCTTTGATGTGAATTATCAACCATGGCTTATTTGTCAAAGTGTGGGGTTTAGAAGTATTGTGTAAAGCTGGCAATTCTTTTTTTTTTCTTCGCTGAGTGATTGGGTCTGGTTATAGGGACCTACAGTCTCACCTGTGGAGGGGTCCTGTGCTCACTTCATGTGCCTGCCCCTGCCAGTGAGAAGGGTGCTAAAGGAGTTTCCAGGGTAGCTTCTGGTTTACTCCCTAAAGTCCCCATAACCAGGCAGGAATTTTGCTACAGTACCAGTAAAATCCAAGAATAAAGAGCGGACAATTCAAAGGCAGGCGGCATCTAGTCTTATTCATGTCTGTGGCTTGACGGTGCTCAAAGTATTGTTTTCTTTACATGCCTACTTTCCTTAGTACATGATTCGAATGAGGCAGAAGGTTCACTCTAGCTCATTCCCATACAAGAGCTACTTTACGAAACATGAAATGCATGGATTCCACTTGGCCCCATTCCTGTGCCCCAACTTCCCCCCAGTGTGGGATGAAGCCCATGTTACTGCTGCTGGGAGCCCAGGCTTCAGCAGCTTCCAATGACTGCCACTGCTGGTGAGGCAATGATGTGCTGGCAATCTACAACTTGTTGGGCATCTTTGGGAGAATGTCTCCTGTGCTACCACAAGGTGGCAGCAGTTCCCAGTGGTAGGTACTAGGAGTGGGTTATCCTAGATCAGTGAGCTGTGTTTTGCTGATTAAATATGGGAAGAGGCTTTTTGATTCTATATGATACCAGTGAAATACATGCCATTGGGTCTACATTTCCTTTTCCCAAAAAGCACTTCCAACATACTCTGACCAACCAGTGTTCTAAATCCAATTCTAGAATATCTGGTTGAATGAGTGAAGTGCCGGATAATGGCCAGGCAGCAAGCTGAAGGGAAACCTCGTCCCTCAGACTGTTTTACTGGCATCACTGAATACTGTGTTTATCCCTGAAATGGTAGAGATCTTGGTTTATTACCATTTGATTTGCCTTGTCTTCCAATTTCTATCCAGCAGCTTTTTTTAGTGTGGAATAAAATGAGGTATTAGGGAGTAGAATTTGCCTCAGTTGATAATGAGTCAAACCTGGGTGTGGTGCAACATGTTTACTGCTAGTCCACGTAGGTCACTGAAGCTGCTCCTATATGTTTGGGGTCAGGTGCAGGACTCGAAGCAGCGTAGCTACTTGAGAACTTGGTTCTAAAGCTGCATGGATGCTGCCCAGTGCGATCCTCTATTCTGCAAGTGGAGCCCAGTCCAATTGAAAGCCATGCCCATGTTTGCAGCAGAGGTAGATCAAAGAACTATATTGGGGGCTTAACCAAATCTACAAGTCTAGTTCGGCGGAGGAAGCGGATCATCGTCTATCGGCACAGGTGGAAGTGGAGCAGGCTGCGGTAAAGCTAGGTCTACACTTATGTAGATGCAACTACTGGGGGTTGGTGAAGCCTGAATGAGACCCAGTTTTACTTGCCAAAGCCCCCTCCCGTAGAACAGTGCATAAGCGACCTGCCCCAGTAGCTAAAGAATTCCCATCACGAGCCAAAGCTGGCCATACATTGCTGGACACACGAGGATCTGTAAGATGGTACACGTCGTTCGAACAGAGCCCTACTATTTAGGACACCTGCTGTTATCTAGAAAGCTTTAATTTGCCCGTATCGTTTTCTTTGGGTGTGTATTTGTTTTCTTCCAATTAACACAATCCTGGTACATGGAGGCAGCAGCTGGCCTATTACCCGACTTGTCAAGTGGGGCAGAAAGAATACAACTGCTTTTAAAGACAATAACTTGAACCCGTTGGACCGAGGTGTAGGCAGTATCAGGGATGCAGTGGTCCTTGAAGTACCCTTACTGTTGTGGGTAAGGCAACACCAGGAAGCTATGTATTTAGATTGGTTTGTGAATTGGTGATCAGTTTGCTATTTCCGTTTTTCCATTTTGTAGGATTCTGATGGGTCCCTGCGTGACGAATTTTCCTTCAGCAACAGCGCCCTGATTGGTCTCCTTGTAATAGCAGTTGCTATAGCCACTGTGATTGTGATCAGCCTGGTGCTCCTGAGAAAGAGGCAGTATGGCACCATCAGTCATGGAATCGTGGAGGTGAGTGGAATAAAGGTGATCGCCCTGTGGGTTTGCTGGCATTGCAACTCAGTGACGGAGGTGCCAGCCCTCCAATCAGGTGGGAACAAACTGCCTGCTGGATGGTGATTTGGATGATGGTAGATGGGGATCGGAGGGGGTGTGGACGGGGGTGGTAAGCATTGCATGTAGATTTATGGCATGTGTTGTCCTTGGTTCAATCATGGCAAAGTCTGAGCAAGTAAGACTTCACAAATGCTCTGGTTTTACAAAGATTCACAATTTGCTGAGTTTCAATATTAGGCTGTTTAGCACACACCCCAAATACCTAATGTTTTCTTCATTTCTTTTTCCCTCACTTTGCTCCAACCTCAGGTTGGAACTTAATACAATTAAGATGATTTAAATGAATTCCTTGTTTTGCATCTTAACTGGTTTAAAATAAACTGACTGCATTTCTAAGAGTCAATATATTTCCAATCTAACACTGAGAAGGCTGGGGTCCACCTATGAGTAAGTTAAAGTTGACCACTTAAATCTGCAATATGAAATGCACGGTGTACTCAGCGAAGACTTGAAGCCCTTGGCCACGTTGCAGTCCCACCCTGCGGTTTACTCTAATGTTAACTCTATTGCTCATGAAATGTTGTAGCCCAAGCCTGTAACCAATCGTGGTGCCCTGAAGCATCCCCAGAGTAGTAAGCGTGTATAGGTTGGTTTCATGTACACAAGTTCCTTATTGGCTGTTGGCGGCAGGGGTTGGACGTTGCTGTGTAACACAGCTCTATGTAACTCCACCCTCTTGTTCATCCCGTAGGTTGATCCTATGCTTACCCCAGAGGAGCGGCACCTGAACAAGATGCAGAATCATGGCTACGAGAACCCCACATACAAATACTTGGAGCAGATGCAGATATAACAAGAGAAGCGAACACTGCCTGCCAGTGGCGGGGGAGGGCCAAAGGGGGTGGGTGGAACGGGGGGAGGGGCGTAGGGTGGGGAGATTGAGTTTGGGATCAACTACTGACCAATCGTTTCTTGAGGACTTCATCTTACACTCTGAACTCTGATCAATCGCCGAAGAAAAACTACTGTAGACTGCAACGATTTCCATTCTTTTTAAATGGGTGAAAACATGATCTATGAAATATAAATCTTCAATGATGAATTTATTACAGATATTTGACTTGAGGTGTAGTTATTTTTTGTTTTATTAAATTAATCAGAATATCAGTACAATTGTATTTTGTGGTCTCGCAGCTATATATATATAAATATATATGTATAAGATGTTGATTTTATTATTTTTGTTTCTGATAGATTGCTTGTATATGAAGGTCATTTGTACCGACGTCTTGTAAAAATGAAACTTGTCGCTCTTTGAATCAGTTTTGGCTTTTATATAATATATACATATATGTATGTATTTGTATATGAACACACATGTAAGTGTAGATATGTATACATTTATAGACATATATGTACACGCACACAAATGCAACGGAGCAGTATTCCTTTTTGAAATGGGTAACTGGGCATTGCAAAAAGACTGAGCGTCTAAAATCTGATTGTGTATATTTTGCGTTGATGGTTGTACCTGCAGGGGCCTTGGCAATGGACTTAACAAGAATAGCCCATCGCCCCTTTGGTGTGGCGGGAGCACTTCAGCATTATTGATTTTTGTTCTGTTTAAAATGGCTTGTTGAATGTTGACCAGCTGCTCTGCCGGTTTTGATTTTAGCACTCCTACAGAAGGTCCCTGTGGAGACGCAGGCTCCCACCTGGAAGCTCTGGTGCATTTTTGAGTCCTGGTTCAGCTGCTGAAACTAAAACCGATTTTTAAGAAAATCTGTCTTTGAGCTCCTCCAGTTACATGAGAGCATTAAAGCCTGTCTGGTGCCACCCACGGGGTACGGTACAGTGTGGCGCCCTCTCACACGCTTTACCAAGAGGTTTGTTTGAAAAAGGGATACTGCATAAGGTTCAGGGTGACCAGAGCGCTAGGGTTTAGCTTCAATCGGCATCCTATCACTGTCGCTTGTATAGTCAATGATGATCCTCACAACCTTACTTTCTGCAGTTTGGGGGTTCTGGCAACATGTGATGTATTTTCCCCCTCCTTTTCCCCTTTGTTTTCTGTGACTGTTATTATTTTTTCTTACACTATGCACACATTTTTACTTTAAACCTGCAAGCTCTTTTATGTGGTCTCTGGGGAATGTAAAAAGTTCACACATCAATAAACACTTTAACTTCCATAGCAGTTTGCTTCTTTCTTTGCCCCTCCGAAGGCTCCCCCCCTTGTCTTAGTCTAATAGGTGGTGGAGCTTCTGCCTCACAATGGTGATGTGCATGATGGCAACACTTTGTTGGCCTCCTTATTACACCAGCTTTAAATATAGATCAAATGTTTGTGCCACTGCTGCATACTTGAGATAGTACAAGCTTGCAAAGCCACCTGTAAACGTTCGCCCCCCGAGAGTGCGAAAAACACAGTATCTGCTACTCTGATTAATATACCAGGTCGCCTTATCAAGTGGTCCCAACTACCTTTGCAAGCCATGTACCCACAACACCTCAAAATGCATTCAGATCCTTGAGCAGCACCAACATGTTGATTTTAAATGTAAGCATCCTGTACTGTGTGAGGGTTGGCACTGTGGCTGAATAAGGGCGTATCTGGACGTAGTTTACTGCGAGTGCTGATTTAAGTGAAAACTGCACTAGTGCTGTGAAACCTGTTTAACATCTAGATGCCAGATGGCTCGTTCATCTGGGGTGCAGCAAGTCAGGGGGGCTTTTCTCCCATTCATGGTTTCCTGTGTTTATATTCTACAGTCTCAACATGGTTTTCTCTGCCCCCTTTGTTTTTGTTGGTTTCTAATTTATTTTGTTGGTCAAGGGATTTCTGCCGAGCTCCATTTTTAGTTCATTAAGAAGATGCAGTCCTGGGTTGCCTGAGACTCTCAAGCCCAGGGGTCCTTCTAAAGCCCCCCGCTTTGTGCCCTAGGGTGATTATATCACCCTACTTTGGGGTTGGGGTGCTGGGGGCTTCTTCAGGTGTGCCAGTCTATTTATTGAATTTCATAGCCAAATGTTCTTTTATGGTAATGATCGGGAATATTAATGTTTCTTTAAATCCTACTATCAGACATTTTGTTTTAGGAGCTTCCTTTGTTTTAAGAAGGCATGTATAGCGGTCCTGAAAGGGCCCCTGTGCGCTAGGTGAGCCAAGATGATAACCTCCTTAGTGGTTTGAGCTGGTCTAGACCAATTCCTGGCCCTCAGCAGGCCACTGGACCTGGGCGTTCGTCAGTTTTTGGGTCTAAACTTATTAGCTTGCCACCAAAACCTTTTTTAATCCGCTAATGGGATTGCTGGGTTGACACAAGCTAGCTCTTGTGAATGAACACACAGATGTGGGGGATTAAGAGGGGGGTGAACCCCTGCCCTGTACTCGGTTCTTCCTGGTTCTTGGAAGTTAAGAGGCTTCCCCGATGGACGATTTTGCTGCCAATAACCTTTTTGTAGATGATTTTTGAGACATCTGGCCACACCAGTGGGATTGGTCTCTTACCTGTGCTCCAGTTTGCATGTTCGGTTGCTAGACGTCCTTTGTTTTCCTAGTCCTGCTACTGATTCTCATCTGCTTAGTCGAGGCCTTGCATCTTGGGACCATTATCTGGCCGTCTTACCAATTCCTACTGACCAGGTCTCCTGCCTTAGTGCTGGAAGCTGCCAACACCTGCAAAGGGGTTGGAACCCCAACCCTTAACCAAGCTCCTTCTCTTGGCTGCCGCAACACTCTCTCCTGCTGCAGGGGATTGTTTTTGAGGGTGTACCATCCACGTTTGCCTGCTGAGCCACAGAGGTCTGCTGTGTGCAGGTTACTCGATCCTGGAGCCTTCGCTGTTACAGATTCTGCTTTTGGATGGTGGGTTCCAGGCTTGTGATGGACAATTGTTTTTGGGCTGTGCGGGTAGTTGCTGGCTTACAGCTCAAGTCACTTTGCGACAGGATCCTTCACCTCGCCCAGGAAACATTAGTACTTGCTGGGATGTTCTGTCTTTTGGGAACTAGATGTCTGAAAGCTGATTAATTCTTCCCTTCTCCCCAAGGGTGAGACCCCCTGTGAGAATAGTGAGGTGATCTGGCTCCACAAGACCCTCCTCAGAGGTTGAGGCCAGTGGGACCTCACTGGGAGAATTCCCCCCTCTGCCCCCCTTGTGAGGACAAGGACTCCCTTTCCTGTGAGGATCTTCCAAAAGTAGACCTCGAAATGGCCTACTTAGGAATGTCAAATCCGCAAAGAAATCTGCAATACAGAGTGGTATGATGAAAGAACCTACCATGTTAGCAACAAGAAACAGCCTGTCCCTTTAAATGGAAACCTTCATTTAACTTGGACAAGGAGGCTGGCGACAGGAGAAACCAGGCAAATGGCGGAGAGACGTGAGCGTCAGCCAGGGAAGCCCACCCTTAGCAACGTAACACCTGAGAAGGGAGGAGACTCAACAACCGGCAGAGCCTGCAAATTTGGAAACTGCTTGGGTGCCAAAGGCAGAGCACTGGGCACACAGCGTCCTTGGAAAAAGTGAGAAGCTGAGGGTGGTGGTGTGACCTTTGAAGACTTGGTGGTGGACTGGCAGTCCACAAAACAATGACGAAACCACTAAGCTATCAAAGCCGCATACGCTCCGATACCCACAGAATTGCTAACCTGTCCAGAAGGAGAATATGGAATGCAGGACACAGGAGTAACGAGAGAAGCGGTGAACCCTGACCGAACAGAGGCCCTAGTGACAGACCAGAAAATCTAAGGTAACGGGGAGAATGGGAGGCCACTGGGGAATCTGTATGCGACTGCTCGTAGTGAGCATAACCTTGAAAGAGAAACTGGAATAATGTCAATGAGACAGACAAATGCATTAAGGATTGAAACTAAAAGACACATGTCTGGGGAGAAGGGTGGAAAGTTATGTCTAAAGACAGACTATAAAGAGAAGGGATACTATAAATTAAGAAACAGAAAGCATGCTAAGAGGGATATTTCTATAGGCTTGACATCACTACCCTGGGAAAAGCATATACTTTTTGTTGAGGAAAAGAACAGAACCAATGTAACTTTAAACCCATTAAAGGTGAAAAACCAATTGAGGGAACAAAAGTATGAGATCTTGAGTTAATATGAACTGATTAAAGAAGTCACAAGACTATTTAAACATCACCTATTAAGAATAACCCGAAGAGATTTTTGAGAAGCAAAACACCAGATGAAGCGAATCTTTCTCCTGTCTTTAGTTGTGGTAGGTTTTGTTTAGGGTCAGTTTGGACTGTGGACCTATTCTTTGGGACTTTCAGACGACTGACGAGCACCTTAGATAGTTGAGGAGCACCCTATAGTTATATGGAAAGGTAAGCCTTATTTTTATTCTTTAATAAACACCTCTTTGAAAATGTCCTCCCAGACTCTGTCCTTCTGACCCGCCATAAAGCAGTACCTACTAGTGGGCATGGGTAGGTGCGTTATTGAAATTGCGCTCCCTCAGGGGTGCCTGGTCATTTGGTTCTGCAGGGTCCTATGAAACCAACTGCATTTCTCCTTTACCGTACATTTGAGACTGAATACTGCCCCGTTTCCTGGTTGTGGTCTTGAGCCTTCTACAGGATGTAGTCTCCACTGGTGTCTCCTGGGATTGGCTGCATTCTTTGCATCTGCGAGGAGCCTTGATTTTCACCATAACTGCAGGATGGCCTATTGATGCTGTCCTGTTATTTCCCGTGGGGCACTTTGAAGTACTTGCCTAACCTGTCACATTTTTCTAGACCTCCTGAAGTTCTCCCCAAGCCCTGGATTTGAGTGACTCCCCAATTTGATAGGGATTTCTATCTCTGTGTTGCACTCCGGCCTCTGGTTTTAGTGGATCAATGTTTGCTACTTTGTTTCTACTTGGTGTAAACTGCTCTTCTGGGCTGTCTAAAATATCCTGGCCATTGCGATCCCTTCTGGCTTGTTGGACAAGCCTTCATTCTAATGAAATATATATTGGATTATAAAATGTACTAGACCGTCTAAACATTTCTGTTGCCTTTGCATCTATCTTAAACATCACCAAATAGGAGATTCCAAGATGGCCGCCGGCAGTGGAAGTCACATCTGAGTCGCGCTCCCGCGGGGCTGCCAACAAAGAACACTTCACATGCTGATTGGCAGGTGCAGCAGCAACCAGAAATCCAACCAGCAAGACCCCTTCCCCCCTCCCCCTCTTGCGGATTGAACCATCCGAGAGAAGTGGCTGCCCCTCTCCCACTCGAACTGGGGAGATTGAGCGGAGACGGAGAAAAGGAGAGCACAGAGGCTGAGGGTGCTGACCACAAGCCCCCGACATACGCCCACGGGGGAAATTAAAGTCGCATGGGGGGCCGCGCGCGCCATCTGGAAGGTGCACCCCTCATCCCCGGGAGCAGACCCGGCAGAGTGAGAGCGGCCGCTCCGGCGAGGCGGACTGAATCCTCACGCGGACCGACGGAGAAGGGCAGGGAGACGGGAGGCCCCAACCAGACCCCCACAGGGACACACTAAGCCAGCAGGACCACACCGCGGCGGCAACGGGCGGCTTCGCCGCTGGCAGGAGGCGCCAGTTGCAGGCGCGAAACAAAGGAGCATTGATCGAGGAGGAGAGGAGACCCGGAGACAGAGGTGAGAGTGCCTGCATAAGCACTCCTCCTCTCCACATCCCTTGAGGCCCTGGATAGGCTCCAAACTCACAAGCAAGGCACCGTTCCAGGAACAGAGGCGCTGAGCACCCCCCACCCCTTCCTCAGCATAGCGATAAAAAGCAAGGGGGGCTGCGGCTCCTGGGGAGCAAGACCCCACTCTAACAACGGCCAACCAGCATACCCTGGGAAGGCACAGGAGATGCCGTAATACTGCCCACACTGATGCGGACCTACGCATAACGGCCTGGAGGCATTGCTCACAGGCCCACCTAAGGAAGGGGAAAATACCCCCAGATACCACGGAGATTCTTCATAGCAGCCCCACCTCAAGCACCTGGGAGACACCCAGAGCCACTACAGGACCCCCACAAATAAGGAAAGAAGTCCAGGTCGAAAGATGAAGGGGGGTGCTTCCCAACCTGCGTCGCAGCCTCCCATACAGGACTCCAATCTGCTTCAAATGAGGTCCTCGGATGCACTGGCGATCACAAAGGACAGGGTAGGAGAAGAGCCCACATTAGACATCACCCCCCCAAACCCAGAGCACCTCCCCACTGACAAAAGACGAGATGAGGGCCTGGTTTGTGGAGCTGCCGGACAAGTTCATGTCCACGGTACAAGAACAATTTACCTCAATGAATGAAATGAAGCAGGATGTCCAAGAGTTGAAAATAGATGTGGCCAAGCTGGAGGAAAGCACAGACCCCCTAGAGAGAATCATGCACAATGTAGAAGAGGAAGCAAATCAGGACAGTGAAACACAGTAACAGTTTGTTCGGCTAACCCATAACCTTGAAATTCAATGTGAAGACCCGGAAAACCGCTCCCGCAGATCCAATATCCGCATCAAATATATGCCTGAATCGGTGACAAAGACCTAGAAAGTGCGGTGCAAAAAGTCTTCATAGACCTAATAGAGGAACAAGAAGCAGAGACCATAGGGATTGACAGTCCATAGGGTGGGTCCGAAAAGAACAGGCGCCCCAGGGGAAAGACCAAGGGATGTACTAGCGGCCCTCTCATATCCACAAAAGGAGCAGATTCTAAGGAAAGCAAGGCAGCTATACCACATAAGGATGAATGGGGTGGAAATCCAATTATACCAAGATTTGGCCTCAGGGACACTCTTAAAAAGGGAGATGGCCCCACTGGTGAAAGAGTTGGTGGCAAAAGAAATCAGATACAAGTGGACGTTTCCATTTGGTCTATTGTTCGAGTGGGAAGGTAAACGGAGAAGAATGGCCACCAGCAAGGAAGGACTACATACAATGGGCCTGCAAGCAGAGGAGGACGACACGAGGGGTCAGGACAAAGGGGGGGATCCACACAAGAGGCCGAGAGGATGGGAAGTAGTGCGGCAAAGGAAGAAACAAACTGGCTGGGGGAAAGCAGGGCACCCAGAAGGGGAAAAGTAGAAAAATCCAAGTAAAATCGACAGCTCAATCTCCGAATGGAGAAGGCGGGAGAAGAAAATCCTGAGGAATCTCGGAATACCAGATAGCTGGCGCCCGGGCAGGGGACCCGGAAGGGACACAGCCCAGGTCTGAGGAAGATGGGGGGGGGGGGGGTTTAGGACCCCCTGCAAAGTTCACCCAGAGCCTAGAGAGGGCAAGGAGCGATGGGCGCAATGCCCTAGCAACCTTAGGTGCCTGGGCCCTCCTCGGGATCAAAGGTGAGTTACAGTTAATGGTTGGGGGAAAGTTGGGTAGTTTGGGGGGGGAAACTGGGAAGGGGGGACTCCGGAAGAGGGAAGGGAACACAGAAAGCAGGAAAAAAGGCAAAGACAACAGACTAGACGAGATGGGAAAACTCAGAATCTTCTCACTAAATGTAAGGGGGCTGAACTCGCCGGTGAAGAGAGAGAAACTGGAGGCTCTGGTAAAAAGGGAGAAGGCAAACATTCTGCTCCTCCAGGAGACGCATATTAAGGCCCAGGATAGAAAGAAGGTACACCTGAGAGGGTACACTATCTGGGTGCAGGCGAATGCGGGTGAAAAAAGAGCAGGAGTGTTGATTGCAGTTAAAGGGGGAATGGGGGCAACCCTCATAGATAGACAGGTTCACATTTGCTAACTGCACATTAGAGGGATTCCGGCTCACCCTAGCGGCAATATACTCACCGAACTCTGGGCAGGAAAGATTTTTTTTCGTGACACCCTAGGGAAACTAGAAGGATTTGCGAAGGGAGAGATAATACTGGGAGGAGATATAAACATGGCCTGGCAACCAAAGCCGGATAGGAGCACAGGGTGAACTCTAAGTCAGGGGACCCCGTCAAAACAACTTAAGCAAATGATGGAACAGCTGGCATTACAGGATGCTTGGAGGGTAAAGAAGGACAAGCTAATGGATTAATGTACTACTCACACATGCACAACACGATGTCGAGGATGGACTACTTCTGGGTGTCGGTGGGACTGATCGGAATGATCCAGGGAATAGAAATGGGCTCAATAGCTTTATCAGACCATGCCCCGCTCTGGCTGGACATTCAGACGCCAGGTAGGGGAAGAGGCCTCTGGAAATGGAAATTACCACCTGACATTCTTACGGACCAGGTGATGGGAGAGGCAGTTGGGGACAAAATTAAAGAATATTTTGTCCTAAATGACAATGGAGAAGTACCTCTAGGGACCGTATGGGAAGCCTTCAAGGCAGTAATTCGTGGTCACATTATAGCACTTAAGGCCAAAAAAGACACACAGCGCTACGAATGGGAAAGAACACTAGAAAAGAAAATAACAGATATTCAAGGGGAGCTGGTAGCTCATCCCACAAGTAGCCTCAAGAAGGCATTGAAACACGTGCAAGGACAGCTCGATATGCTCCGCAACACGAAAGCAGGGAAATCCCTACTCTACCTAAAGCAACAATACTATATCAAGGCCAACAAGGCAGACAAATACCTAGCAAGAGAACTCGGAGAAAAACAGAAATCAATGGCAATCTTGAACGTCAAAGATGCACGCAGTAAGACACAAACACGCAACCGGGACATAGGAGAGGCCTTTAAGGCATTCTATCAAGACCTCTACGTGACAGAACACCCGGATGAAGAGCAGCAAGACCGGTTCCTGCAATCTCTCCCCATCCCAACAATATCAGAGGAGGACAAAAAGACACTGGAATCCAGGATTACAGAAGAAGTCCGTAGGGCAATAGCAGACCTCCCAACCGCAAAGCCACCAGGTCCAGATGGCTTTATGGCTCCCTTTTACAAAGTATGCGGACACTCTTGCCCCAGTCCTAACAAGGCTACTTAACACATTCAAGGACAGTGGAAATGTAACTCCATCTATGAACGAGGTGAAAGTCCTAGTGTTCCTTAAAGCAGGTAAAGATCCCACTCTCCCAGGCTCATATCGTCCTATTGCCCTGATAAATTTGGACGCAAAAATATATACCAGGATACTGGCAGCCAGATTATCGCCCCTCCTTCCGACCTTAATAAACACAGATCAATCAGGCTTCATCCCTGGCAGGCAAACGCACGGTAACCTAAGAAGAATTATTCACCTGGTAGAAAAAAAAGACATTACTCACACACCAGCAATATTGCTCACTAGACGCCGAAAAGGCTTTCGACCGGGTAGAATGGTCCATCTTATTCAAAACACTGAAACACATGGGGTTCGGAGACCAATTTCTAAACATGTTCAAAGCTAACTATAAATCTCCATTGATAAGAATCGCAATAAACTGGGAAGTAACGGATAGGATGGAGATTTCAAGAGGTACGAAACGGGGATGCCCACTCTCCCCTCTCCTATATGCATATTCTTAGAGCCTATCCTAATTTAAAATCAGGGAATCGGTAGGGGTAAGGGGGATCGAGATGGCGGGCAGGCAACACAAAATTATTGCATACGCAGACTATATGTCTTGGAAGCAGGGCGATGTGGAGCAACACGTTCTATTCCCCGGGTCAGCGCTTAGAAACCTCTGGGTATGAAGCATGTTATTGTCATGGCAGGCTTGCTGGAATCCGCAGGAGCTGATGCTGATCCCACAAACCCTCTCCAGACGTTGCCTCCTCAACTCCATATTTACAGCTGAGTCGAGAACCACATGGAAGGGAAATGGGTAGTGGATAAAATAACAAATAATTTCAGACACTCCTGACTCCCAACCTCTTGGCCTGGTTCTGGTATCTGCAGTAAAGTAAACACCTGATTACTTATGATTCAGTTCAGTAAGCTTAAAATATTACCTTATTTTAAATGTGTTTCTTTGTTACCAGTCTTTCCTCTGTTTGCTGAGAGGTGTTGAAACGGTGATTGCTCTCACTTCTGGCTTTCATAATGTTCCTGTGTTTTTTCTTGTGAAAAGAATGTGCCTCTTATGAGAAGAAAACCTAAGCTAACTATACCCAGCTAACTATTCTCTTGTTTGAACTATTTTACAAGTCTTTGTATTTTGTTTTTGTAACCTTCCTTCTTATTGCTGTAAGGATACTCGTTCCTTCTAACTGCTTGGTGAAGGATTGTTCAGAGATGTTTTCTGTAAATCTTAGTTCCCACTGTGCCTGCTGTTACTAGTCTGTTTCTGTGCGCACATGTCGAAATGAGGGTTCCCTTTGTTGCGCATGCATATTGAAATGAACTCTTGGAAAACAAATCAAAATACAGTCCTATTTCTATCTCTGTGTGTGTTCACGTACACGATCTTGCTGCATATCTGCTCGCCCCCACTGCTGACTAGTGCACAGGAGCTTCTGCGATCACTCGGCTCACTTGTGAAGGTGGTCATTCCCCAAACAGATCCCAAATTCATAATAAATGGACACACCCCAGTAGGGAATGAGACCAAGAGATTGCAAGTTCAACATAGTTTATATCTGGTAAAAGATGCACGCAGAGGATTCTGCTGCTCTGAGAGCGCTCTGACAAAAAATACATGAACAGTACATTATGAAGCAAAAAATGCGACATGACAGATCATTACAGTGGAAAATAATGTTAATTGGTAGGCTCCTATGGACCAGTATGTAACAATAAACCGTGCCAGACTCCGATTGGTTGCTGTGGCTGAGGCAGTCTGTGGGCAGGTGGGTCAGCTGGGCTCACCCTCGCAGGGTCAAGGTCATTCTGGGTCTATAAGATGTAACTGTTCCAGCTAATCTAAACTACACTATATTGGCATGCAAAGAGTAATGCTGGGCATAAAAATAGTACCAAAATTAGGGGTCACCTATAAATCGTGGGCAAACATACACATTCTAACCCATGCCTTCATGGGGCCAGGTGTCCTTTTTCCCAGATGCCTTATCTGGGGGGTTTTGATCTGTGATTCATTCTCCCAGGTGCTTTATAGTTCAAATGAACGGATTGATGGGTCTAAAGGAGAATATATGATAACCCAGGATTAGGTTTATGGGGGCAATTTAGGGTGTACCGTGGGGGAAGGGTCTTTCAAACAGTTACATGAAGGAAGAGCAGAGGGGCAAAAGGTTGTGCAGGCAGTAATTTCTAAAGGTGGGAGGTCAAAGGAGCAGGTTTGTGGAGACTGAGTACACAAGTTGCCCCGGTCTCACACAGGGCAATGAGCTTGGAGGAAAAGAAACAATACTGTTTCTGTTTGCAACAATTCGTGCCTGGGCTTCTGTGAGAAAAGGGCCGGCGAGGTGCGAGGAGGAGGAGGAGGAGGATGAGGAGGATGAGGATGAGGTGGTGGGGGTGTCGGGGCTGGCTGTGCGCGGCGCTGGATGATGGGAGAGAAGGCTTTTTAGAAATCATTGTGTGGCCTAGTAAAAAGATGGAGTCAGGGTTGGCACAAAATGGAGTCTGTCATCCCATGGCTTCCTTCCTGTTAGAAGAAAGACCAGGGGGAGGTGTCCCTGCAATGGGATGAGCAATAGATTCCTTTCATGCAGAATGTATAAGGGACGGGCAAAAAGAACCTTCCTCCCTTACATTCCCCCCTTTCGTTACTCCTAAAGTAACGAATAACCTTGGCTATTAGTACGCCTACGTTCTTCTGCCTCCATTACTGTTTCATCCCTGGCTGGAGTTCCCTTTATTGGCATCCAAGCTCTACACACAGATCTCAGACTTTGACCCCTTGTTGCATATTCATCAGCAGTGCAGGATATATATATATATATATATATATTCTCTTGAGGGGATTGGGTCCTCCGACGTATTCCATATCTATGACACCACAGCTGTGCTGCTTTGGAAAATCGTCTGCGTCCTACGTCGCTATGCCGCCCTCGAGGACCTCCTCTGACGGCCAATGTCACTGGATGTTATAAGTAGGACGCACGACGCCCGTAGCCTCAGTTCCGTTTTTTTCTGCGAACGTGTTCGCTTCGGGAATCTCGGCGTGCCTCGACTGGAGTTTGTTGTTTCTCGGTTCTTCATACCTGTTTGGTGTTTATGAAGTATTTTTGTGAAGATGTCTACCTCGTCTTCCACACTGCGTCCGGGCTTTAAGAAGTGCGGGGACTGTGGGTCCAAGATGTCGGTTACGGACTCGCACGACGCCTGCCTCTGGTGCCTCGGGGAGGCCCATGACACGGATGACTGTCGACTGCCAGTCGCTCACGTCGAAAGCCTTGCGGGAACGCAAGAAGAAGTTATCGGTAGATAAGGTGTCCAAGCCCCAAAAGTCGAGGTCTGCGGGACTTTTGACAGACGACTCGAGGGGCGACTCTCCGCATCGTCGTCGGAAGTCCAGTGGGTCTCGGTCCCGGAGTCAGTCTCGCCACTCCTCTGCCTCTTCGAGACACTCCCGGAAGCGCCCTCATCGGTCGCCTTCCCCATCCTCATCCGAGGACTCAGCCCGTCGGCAGGTCGCTTACCCCACCAAGCATGTGACACCAGAGGAATGGGCTTCCTTCGGGAAGAAAATGTTGGCAATTCTCGAATCGCAGGGCGCTGGTCCGTCCGCGCCTCCGAGTGGGGTCAGTCGTGATCAGCCGAGAGGCATCACTCGCACGCCTTCGGGCTCGGGTGGTTGGCATGATTTGTGGGAAAGGACCCGCTTGGACAATTGGAATCGTTCTCGGCATGCCCGGTCCAGGTCCCGGTCCTCGACGCGCTCGAGACCGTGTGAACCTGTGGTGTCTTCACGGAAGACGCAGAGGTCGTTGACTGACTCTTTCGAGGGCTTGCCTTCAAAGAAGTTGACGCCATCGGCGTTCTGGGCGTCGAGGGACACGCTTGGACCCCGTCCTCGAGGACTGTGTCGGCGCTGTTGATGCTGTGGACGCCACGCTCGGCATCGACGCCGATTCACACGATGCCTTTCGAGGCTGTGTAGGTACCCCGTGGCTCAGTGGAACCCCCTAGAAAGGCTCTGGCCAAGGTCAAGCATGGCTTTGGTTCAAGTTCTATGCCTGCTTACCGCCATCTGGACTTTATTTCAGAGGTGGATGTGGGCTCTGATGATGGCATGGTGCCTGACACAGTGCCAGGCGAGATTCTCTCGGGCCATAGCCAGTTTGAGGACCTGAGGCAGTCCCTGCATGATGCTAGTGGGCTGGACACCTCTCCGGAGGTGGAGTTTTGTAGGCCTGAGCCTGGCACTCATGCCGATTCTTCATACCGGCGCCTTATGTCCAAGGGTCACCGAGTACTTAGGATGGTCTGCTCCCCCGGGGGAGTTTGTTCAGGATGACCTTACGAATATCCTCGACATTGGTCCACCAATTGACCCGGTACTGCCCTTTCATATGGCTCTA
Organism: Ambystoma mexicanum; assembly: GCF_040938575.1. Taxonomy (NCBI): domain Eukaryota; kingdom Metazoa; phylum Chordata; class Amphibia; order Caudata; family Ambystomatidae; genus Ambystoma; species Ambystoma mexicanum. Next base: position 57,842,439 of record NC_090931.1, on the reverse strand, counting down.
CAGAGGAGGGTGGCAGTGGCTTGGACTGCTCCGGAGAGTCTCCCGGCAGTGGGCAAGTCTTTGCCGCGAAAATACCACCCGACCAGTAGTGACCTGCTACTTGTCCAAGCACCCTACTCCGGAGAGTTTGGTGGTGCAGGCGGCTACCATCCCTCCTGATGGGGACGACAAGCGTTTTGAGGGCTGGGCGAAGAAAGTGTTTTCTGCAGGGGGGTATGTCGCTTCAGGTGGCCAACTCCATATGTGCCTTGTCTCGTTTCATGCACACTCTGTGGAACTGTTTCCTTGGCGGCTGAACATATTCCCGAAGGGGACGAATGGGATGGTTTCCTTGCCATGGTTCAGGATGGCAAGGATGCCATGTGTGAGGCCGTTCAGTCGGGTTTGGACATGGCAGATTGCGTCAGCCGGTCCATGGCGGCGTGCACTGTGATACGCAGGTTTGCGTGGTTGCGGAAGTCAGGGTTTGCTCCTGATGTGCAGGCCCGGCTTCTCAACATGCAGTTTGACGGGGAACATCTTTTTGGCAGCAAGGCTGACGAGAGCCTTGAGAGGTTGCAGACCTCAAAAGCTGCAGCGAAGTCGTTGGGTGCGGCGGTTCGACAACCTCTGCCTTTTCGTCCAAGGGGACAGCAATGGAGGGGAGGTTCCTCTCGTTATTACTCATCCTTTGGTAAAGCGAGAGGAGCTGCCAGTCAAAGCGGCCACCGTAGGAGTGCCAGAGGTGGAAAACAAGGTACTCGAGGTGCCAAGGCCGCTCGGGCTGTTGCCTCTTTGCCCTCAGGCAACGCTGCAGCCGCTTCAGCTCAGTCATGAGGCCATGTCCCATGGTTGGCCGTTTGGGGGAAGGCTGGCGCAGCATCTTGCAGAGTGGTGCGCCATTACTTCAGATGTGTGGGTTCTGGAGATCATATGCCACGGCTACGATCTTCCTTTCCGGCAGAGGCCTCAAGACAATCCACTGCAGAATCTCTCTTTGAAGAGTCCGGATCCGCTCCTTGCGCAGGAAATTCAATCCCTGCTGGAGAAAGGCGCCATAGAACTGGTGCATGTAGCAGAGAGGAACAAGGGATGGTATTCCCCTTATTTTTTGATTTCCAAGAAAGACTGGGGATTGGGACCCATCATGGACTTGCGCGGTTTGAACAAACTCCTCAGGAAGGACAAGTTCAAGATGGTTACTCTCAAGTCCTCCAGACCCTTCAACTTCAGGACTGGTTGGTGTCTCTCGACCTCAAGGACTCTTATTTTCATGTGCCGATCCATCCAAAGCAGTACCTGAGGTTTGCGGTAGGCGACTCGCACTTTCAGTTTCGGGTCCTGCCGTTTGGCTTGACCTCCGCCCCGAGGGACTTCACCAAGCTCATGGTAGTGGTGGCAGCGCACCTCAGGAAAGGGGGGTGGGATTCACGTCTACCCCTACCTTGATGATTGGTTGATGAGGGCGCGCTCTCCCGAGCAAGTCCTGGATCATCTGTCGGTCACCTGCCACTCCCTCTACAAGCTGGGCTTCTCCCTCAACTTAAAGAAGTCCCATTTGACACCATCTCAGAGGCTCCAGTACATCGGAGCAGTGCTCGACATGTCCCTGGGGCAGGGTTTTCCTCCCCAGGTGAGGGCTCCTCACATGCAGCAGATGGTGCACAAGTTTCAACTTGCCCAGACTCTCCCAGCGTTCGAGTTCTTGAGACTGCTCGGCCTCATGGCATCCTGCATTCTTCTGGTGCCAGAGGCCAGGTTGCGGATGATATCTTTGCAAAGGGCACTCAAGCTCCAGTGGTCTCAGTCCTCTGGCAGGATGTCGGACCCTGTTCACGTGCCGTCTTCGGTCGCCCAGGACCTTCTGTGGTGGGCCGACGAAGGCAATCTGATGAGGGGGGGGGCTCCATTTTGGCTGCCCTGGCCGGAGGTGACTATCGTGACACTCATCCCTCACGGGATGGGGGGCTCATGCCAACGAGTTGAGTCAGCGGTCGTTGGTCTCCGGAGTCCAGACTCCATATCAATCTGTTGGAGCTGAGGGCCGTCAGGCTAGCCCTGAAGGCTTTTCTGCCAACACTGCGAGGAAAGAATGTCCTGCTCCTGACAGACAACACGGTGGCCATGCACTGCTTCAACAAAAAGGGGGGGGTGCAGGGTCACTTCCTCTGTGCAGGGAGGCGATGCAGCTCTGGTTCTGGGCAATCCAGCAGGAAGTTTCGTTCTCGGCAGTTCATCTAGCAGGAGATGAAAACGAGATGGCGGATGCTCTGAGCAGGCAGAGCGCGATCTCTCACGAGTGGGAGTTGGCGCAGGAGATTCTCCTGGAGATCTTCGCCCTTTGGGGGACGCCTCAAGTGGATCTCTTCGCCTCCAGTGCCAACCGGAAGTGCGAGAGGTTCTGCTCGCGGGAATTTCCTCCAAACGGAGCCTTAGGAGAAGTGTTCGTGGTGGAGTGGTCATTCCCACTGCTGTACGCCTTTCCTCCAGTCCCAGTCATCCAGTAAGTACTGCGGAGGTTCGGTTCCTGGATGATCCTCATTGCTCCTGCGTTGGCCCGGAGGACGTGGTACCCGGACCTTCTCGACTTGTCCATCTGCCCTCCACGTCGTCTTCCCTAACGAGACGATCTGCTCTCATGGAAGGGGGGGGGTTTAGGTTCTCCATCCAGAGGTCAGGTCCCTCAACCTTTACGCTTGGTTTCTGAAAGGTTGAGGTATAAGGATTGGGACCTCTCTGAAGATGTGATGGAGGTGTTGCTTTTGGCCAGAAGGCCCGCAACAAAGTCCCTGTACCGTTGCCGTTGGAGAAAGTTCTGCGACTGGTGTAGGGTTGAGAATGTGGATCTTTTTGCATGTGAAATTGCCATGATTCTGTCTTTTTTTCCTTTCTTTGGCCCACAGGGGCCTTCAAGTGGGTACCATTAAAGGTTACCTGGTGGCGCAGTCCATATTTAAGCGCTTGTCTGAAGTGTTGTTTTAAAATTCCTTTGATTTCTCAGTTTCTGAAAGGGCTCACTAATGTGTTCCCTCCCCAGTTGGGATTTGAACCTTGTTCTCAAGTTTCTGATGGGTGCTCCATTTGAGCCTTTGCATTCATGCCCTTTGAGACCGTTAACTCTGAAAAATATTTTTAGTTGCGGTCACTTCCACTCGCTGAGTGAGTTACAGGCACTTTCAGTTAAGCCACCCTTCACTGTGTTTCATAAGGACAGGGTTGTCCTTGGAGTTCGTCCTTCCTTTCTTCCGAAGGTGGTGTCGGAATTTCATTTAGGCCAGAAGGTTGTTCTTCCGGCATTGTATCCTCCTCCACATCCTGTTAAGGAAGAGGAGAGGCTCCATAGGCTTGATCCTAGAAGAGCGTTAAGCTTTTATATTTCACACATGTCCCGGGTCAGAGTGGACGATCAGCTCTTTATTGGTTACGCTGGAAAGTGTTTGGGACAGGCAGTGACGAAACAGACTTTGTCTCGCTGGATTATTTTGGCTATCTGAGTGTTACCGCTTGGCGGCTAAGGACCCACTGGTCAGCTTACGGGCCCATTCTACCAGAGGTATGGCTGCCTCTACTGCCCTGCAGAGGGGTGTTCCTATTCGCAATCTGTGATGCAGCCACCTGGGCTTCGGTACATACTTTTGTACGTCACTATTCCCTCGATTCCATCTGGGGGCAGGATCTGGCCTTTGGCAAGACAGTCCTTTACTCCGCAATTTGATTGGGCATGCTACATTTCTGTTTTCTAAATTCTTTTCCCACCTCCTTGCATTGGTACTGCTTTGGGAGTCTGTCATAGATATGGAATACGTAGGAGGACCCAATCCCCTCGAAGAACAAGTTACTCATTTACCTGGTAACGTTCTTTCAATGGGATGGTCCGACGACATATTCCATATCACTCCCTCCCTACCTTCCCCGCTACAGAATTTCTTATGCAATTGCAGCTTACGTTTCCTCAAGGGTGTGTGTCAGACTGGCAGAAGACTGGTGGCACGCATTCTGGGAAAAAACTACAACTGAGGCTACGTGTGTCCTACTTATAACATCCAATGCCATCGGAGGAGGTCCTCGAGGGCAGTGTATCGACGTCATTGACGCAGACGCCGAAGATTTTCCGAAGCAGCACAGCTGTGGTGATTACTGTCATAGATATGGAATACGTTGTCGGACCATCCCATCGAAAGAATGTTACCAGGTTAGAGAGTAACTTGTTCTTCTGAGGCTTGTGGAATCTGCTTAGATCACATGCTGTGCATAGGCTGACATCTAGTGGAAGCTGCAGAGTATTAGTTTGTTTTTTGAAACTCAAAGGGACATCGAACTAAGGCGTGCCAGTAATACTATCCCTAGTGTGACGTCCACTGTACCCATGATCCCTCACACATGTAGGACCCTCGGATTGTTTTTTTCTGCCATACTTGTCGGAAGCATAGTTGCGGAGTTCCCTGGCTTTTAGCCATTTATCATAGAATTATCAAAAAATCCCTGTTCTCAAACCCCACATCGAAGATAGACGCCGGTACTTGAGACCAAGGAAGAACAGCCGTCGAGACTATTCGGCAGACTTTGGGCCTTGGAAGGCCGCTGGCCTCGGCCCTGCAAGTAGGGAGAGTGGGGGGTGGACATACTCACACACTTGTTTTCCTACATATACCCGCCCGCTGCCAGATATTGACATATGGAGAGAACTACACTTAAATGTTGCCTGAAGTTCAACCGTAAATTCCCCTCGGTAGATAAACCTAACACCTGTAACCTGTGTCTTCCAAGGGACCACCCGAGGTAAATTGAAGAGCTTGTAAGCTCTTCAAAGCCAAGACACTTAAGGACCGCTCCACCAAGCGTGGGCCCACTACGCCAGGCAACTCAAGGCCAACGGATGCAGTGGGTTCCTTCAGCGATGGCAGCAATGACGCTGTTTGGGACGGCAAGGGGACAGGGGCGTCGGCAGGCACCCAAGCACAAGCCCCTGACCTCGGAGGACTGACTGCTGGGTCAGTTTTGGGGACAACACCCGGTGGCAAGAGCGCTACCCACACCTCTTCCACTAAACACACTACTCCCTCCCGAGATTCGACATGTGTGTCGAGTGATCGGAATAAAAAGGCACATAGAGAGCGGTCATCTGAATCGGTGTCCCCTAGGTGTTCCAGGTCACGGTCGCCCCATGACACACAGCAACCATCCACGATTGCTAAGAGTGCCACACTAAAGTCAGAGGTATGGTTGTCGGAAGAGTAATCCAACCTCTACCCCCAGGCAGTACGTTTGACGGGTACTTCGGTAGCTTGTTCGATGTCTGCTTCTGAGATTCCACACCCCACTACCAAGACTCCCGAATCTCGTGATCCCTCCTCCGATTCTCGACACCAGGTGTCGAAAGATTCAGGAAAATCCAAGAGGTCAGGAAAACATTACACATGGGAAGGGGGAAAAACAACATAGAAAGCCTCTGAACACCAGGTTCAGAAGGAGAAACACCACAAGTCTTTAGAAAAGTCCAAGGCCCCTGACCCTGTCACTAGGCCAAAGATTGTCCCTCCCACTACCCAGGATATGGGATTAGAGGAGGAACCACAGCAGGAAAGGGTAATTCCCAGTTGCAAAGAATGGAACTTGGAAGACATCGACAGAGTAATGAGGAGAATGTCTTGTTTTTTTTTGTAGATTGTTACGAAAAAATACCCTAATTACTTCCAGAGCCATCACAATACCCCTGCTACCTCTGCCCCTTCGGGATCCAAAGACCCTCAACCTCCTACTTAGAGAATCTGTATGAGACGCCAGTTCAGGGGCTGATTTCAGACCCGTTCAGTGTTGAACCTTACCAGCAGTATGGTGAGGATTCAGAAGTACAAATACTAGACGACCAGGTCGGGGTGGATTTATTATGGAAATTCTAGGGGATGAAAGATCCATTGCCCAGGATATCCGCATTCTAAAGTCTATTCAACGCAGAATCAATCCTTCTCTGCTCACCCTTAATCTTACCCGGGCAGTTAACCCACGAATAGAAAGGTTATTCAATGCCGCTCCCTCTGACCCACTTTACATAAGGGGTCAGCTACAACCCGACTCATTAGTGGTTACAACCACCAGGAAGAGGGCGGGAACACCACTAGCATCTTCGGAAGCTATCCCGGACAAGGAGAGAAAGATAATATATGGGCTAGGAAGGAAGGTGGCATCCACTTCGGCATACCAAGCACATATTGCCAATACCACCACTTTGCTGGCAAGCTACAACTGCCACCAATACAGGTAGCTGCCCTCATTGCCTCCGCACCAGAACCTCTAAAGAGCCAGTTGGCCCAGATTGCGTTGGAAGGAAGATCAGTGTCCGGATGCATTCTCAAGGTGTACTTCGATGCAGCAGACAATGCAGGCAGGCTGATAGCAGAAAGCACAGTAATCAAAAGACTCGCTTGGCTGAGGCAGTCGGGGTTTAAACCCGAGAGCCAAGCCACCCTCATTGACGGTGGATTTGGTTCGGTGGAACCAAACATCCTGTTTGGAAAAGCATTAGAGGAAGCGCTAAAGATGGCTAAGGACGAATACGACACCTTAAAGTCCCTTGGCCAGCTAACAAACCTACAAACCAGCGGGGAAATAATAATTTTCGTCGCTCTTGCGGCCAAAATTCCCAGAGAGGGTCCCATTACTTTCAGAACCAAGGAACATCGTGTGGTGGCAACCAACAAGCTACCCAGGGTTTCGCCAGAGGTCAAAAGAGGCGCCATGGTAGGGAGAGAGGCAGCCCACGTAGAGGAACTACGCCGCTCAACGAACAGTGATGTTTCGCTCCGCATCCCTTCCCATGCATCCCCAGTAGGGGGCTTCCTTGTGCCAAAAAAGATATGATGCGCCCAGTATTAGACTTACGCCCTGCAAACAAGTATGTCAAGCCACAAATATTTCACATGACTACACTCCAGGAAGTAATCCCCCTTCTAAAAAGAGATTACATGGCAACATTGGATATGAAAGATGCTTATTTTCATATTTCCATGCTCCCAGTGCACAGAAGATTCTTGCGCTTCTAAGTAGACAGCCAGCACTACCAGTTCAAGGTGCTGCCATTCGGAATAGCCTCGGCTCCAAGGGTATTCACCAAGGTACTGGCGATGGTGGTGGCTCACCTATGCAGGGAGGCAATCCCAGTGTACCCTTACCTGGACGACTGGCTCATTACAGGGGAAACCCCTGTAATTTGCAGATCAAACATTCAAAGAACAATTGACCACCTCCTCCAATTGGGCTTCTCAATCAACGAGAAAAAAATCAAGCCTAGTGTCAAGCACCTCCAAACAGTTCCGAGGGGTTGGCTTTTCCATCCGAGGAAAGAATTCCGAATCTGTTACTGCAAATTCCTCTATCAGTCCAGTCGCCAGATAAGGGTGCGCAAAGCGATGTGTTTGCTAGGCAGGATGGCATTGTGCATCTACCTGGTTCCCCGCGCGTGCCTCCTCATGCAGGAATGGTTGGCGAAACAGTGGTCTCAGGCAAGTGGTCAGTGGGATGATCTAGTGGTCGTTTCACCAACACTAGTACAGAGTCTTCTCTGGTGGACAAGAGAGAATCTTTCAAAGTGGAAACCCTTTTACGACCCAGAAATACAGGCCGTTGACGCAATAGACGCGTCCCTGTCAGGGTGGAGAGCACACCTCCATTACCACACAGCTCAGGGTCTCTGGTCTCACACAGTGGCTCAGCATGACATCAACCTGCTAGAACTTCTGGCAGTCTTCAGAGCGCTTCGGGCGTTCGAACCCCACCTATCCAACCTGTCAGTGCAGATCCTAACAGACAGCACGACGGCTGTGTTTTTCATAAACAAACAAAGGGGGCACTCGTTTGCCAAATCTGTGCAGGCTTGCCCCGAAAATTTGGATATGGGCACTCAGACGGAACATTTACCTGTCGTCTCAACATGTTCCAGGGGATCTCAATTCACTAGTGGACGCTTTGAGCAGAGATCCCACTCCCAGAAGAACACAAATTGCGTCTACATAAAAGTCGTAGAAGATCTCTTCTCTCAGTGCGGTTTCCCCACTATAGACCTATTCGCCAGAAGCGAAAACAGACAATGCCCAGAATTCGCATCCAGGTTCCCCCAGCCAGGCTCCAAGGGGAACATGCTATTGATGAACTGGTCAGGGATGTTTGCCTATGCTTTTCCACCAACCCCTCTGATGAGGAAGGTGGTCAACAAGATACACAGGGAATCGATGACGCTCATCCTAGTTGCTCCTATGTGGGGCGAGACGACCATGGATCCCACACCTACGCAGACTGGTGGTGTGCGACCTCATCAGACTCCCGTGCTGGTACAGCCTACTCTCCCAGCATGAATGACACAGTACATCCTCAACCGAACTCGAACTTGGCAGCACGGCTCCTGAAGTCCTAGAGTTTGGGTATCTCACTTTTTACCCCAGAGATGTATGGATATCTTAAAAGAATCAAGAAAACCTAACGCAAGGCATTGTTATTTTGATGTGGAAAAGATTTGTCATTTGGTGCCAGAATAAACAAATCAACCCAGTTGATTACACTCCTTCCAATATTGTTACCTACATGCTCCACTTACTGGACGCAGGGTTGGTATTTAATTCACTCAAGGTACACCTGGCGGCGCTGTCAGCCTACACCACCTCCCATAACAAGGTGTCCTGGTGGAAGTTGCCTGTTGTCAAAGCCTTTATGGAAGGGGTGAAGAGACTCCACCCTCCAATTTCTAACCCACCACCAGGGTGGGACCTTAATGTAGTGCTTGGTAAACTCATGGTACCCCCCCCTTTGAACCCATGCATAAAGCTAGCCTCAAACACTTGACTTATAAAACTGCCTTCTTAGTAGCCATTAAATCCATAAGAAGGGTCAGTGAAATTCAGGCCGTCAGTGCAGGATCCTTTCTTTACTGTCCATAAGGATAAACTGGTTCTACGGACTCACCCTAGGTTCTCACTTAAGTTTGTTTCTAAATTCAATGTTAACCAGTCCATTGAGCTACCGGCCTTCTTCCAAGAACCCAAGAGCTCTACTGAGGTGAAACTACACACATTAGACCGGACCAGACCGCTAGGAAAGACAGATCAACTGTTTGTCTCCGTAGCTACAGGCAGAGAAGGAGATTGCGTCTCTAAAGGTGCCATCTCTAAATGGATAGTCAAATGTATTCAGCTGTGTTACTCCCTTTCAGAAAAAACACTTCCTTTTACGCCAAGGGCCCACTCTACAAGAGGTACTGGGCTGCTCTGGCTTTCATTGCAAATGTACCCCTTGACACCATTTGCAAAGCAGCTACATGGAGCTCTATTCACACCTTTACTCAGCACTACTGCATTGACACTCATTCCAAGGCAGATACTCAAGTGGGACAAGCGGTTCTAAGACATTTGTTCGCTCATGACCCTTCTCACTTCCCACCTCCTAACACTTCTCACTAATCTATGCACAGCATGTGATCTAAGCAGATTCCACAAGCCTCAGAAGGGATATATTACTCACCGTAATCGTATTTCTGATGCTTGTATATGCTTAGATTCACATGCGCCCGCCCTTCCTCCCCTCAGAGAAGGCGGATGGATGCTTGTAGTCTTATATATCTGCTTGGATACTCTGTACTCGTTACTCCTCATGCTACCTCATGTCAAAAAAATCCAATCTGAGGGTCTTACATGCGTGAGGGGCCATGGGTACAGTGGACGTCACACTAGGGATGGTATTACTGGCACGCCCTAGTTCGAAGCCCCTTTTTGAGTTTTGAAAAACAAACTGTAATAATCCACAGCTTCCACTAGATGTAGGCCTATGCACAGCATGTGAATCTAAGCAGATACAAGCATCAGAAATACGATTATGGTGAGTAATGTATCCCATATACCACCCACCATCCCCAGCTAGGTCCACCCACACTTCCTTATACCATTCCAATTCGTGGGGTTCCTTGATGGTTGTGTGCCACAAGTTGCCCACCCTGTCCCCTGTGTTGTATACTGCTGCCATGCAGTATTTGGGCTCCTGGTTATCCCTTGTTTGCACTTGGGCATCTTTCACATCATGAGGCACTGTTGTTGGGCTGCCCACTGTTGCCATCATCGTTGCACTACTAGGCATAGATTTTGCACAGCATCGAAACCCCTACCTGGCAAACACAAAATCAGCAGCAAAAATACTATAATGGGGATCAATAGCTTCATTACAGTCCCGAACCAGGATGGTTCCCAATCAAAAACTGTTGAACCAGTCACTTGGCTGCACGCCACCTTCCTTCATACTTTCTCCGAGATCATGTACTGCAGCTAGTACATGTGATAATGTTCCGTTGTCAGCATCTGCAGAAGGCATGAATGTGCAACATGCACTCCTGATGTTTCGGCTAATGCTGCCTTCCATTGCTGTGAGGGGGGGTCCAAGAAATAAAGGTTTTGCATCATCAACCGCATGGCTCTGAGTTCTACCTTGATGACATTGAACCCTTCTTCAGTGTCGTTTGCTAGCTGGATCAGCTTCCACCTCACAATTTGCAGCCATTTGATGTTTGCTCGTGCCTGGATGCTTGGTATGAGTTATGCAAAAAATATCTCTGAACAGCTTAAACTGGTCTGGTATCTGTGCTAAGAGTCTTTAGAAATGTAGTTTGATGCCCTTATTTTGCATGACTGGTGGGCACCCTCTCCCCCTGAACGTGGCTCTCTGGAATTGCCATTGGGGCCGAATGCAGCGTAGCCAAGGCAAAAGTACCGCTCCATGATGGTGGGTGGTGCAAGTACGCCTTTTTGCCAAATACCCAATACTTGTCCATTAAAGCAGCTGTTCCTCTTTTCATGTCAGGGAGGATGAGTGTTTTTTTGCAATGTTTGTTGGAGCCCATGGGCACCTTTCCTTTTTTGTGGAAACAAAGTTTGTATTGCACTTCGCGTTGGATCTTGATCGGCTTTTCGATCTGTTACCCATGTTAGTTTGGCAATGTGCTGGGACCATGTTTGAGGGCATGTTTTTTCCACCCATTGAAATTTTCTTTCTGACAGTCCTCGTAGTGCTTCTGCTTTACACATCACTGTTTCCTCTTGGCATTTGTTTTCTGTGAACATTGTCCCCTTTATGACGGAAAACTGTTCCTTTATGCAAAGTACTCCTTGACGCTTGCTGTGACAGGTCTTCTCGTTCTGGAGCCGTTCTAACATTACACTGTGTGCCTGGAAGGTACTTCGAATACTACAAAGTGCAAGATGAATGAGACACTGGGCATCTGCTATGGGGGTTTTCTGGGTAGTTGAACCTTAGATGTTCCTGATGCATGAGGTATCGAGGAACACACATAGCAACTTTCATTTGTTAATTGTTTACCCGTGGTGCTCATATCAGAGTACTATTTGTTAGATTGATCTGGGTGACAAGGGTCTTCTGTATCAACCCTAGGCCATGGTATACGTCATATCTGTTCCGTTCCGCTTCACTTTTTCTTCTGTTACTCCCTCCCCGCCCCCCCAGACCATTGCGTAGCTTCATAATTCTTTGATAACGGGGGCGTGGCTAACCGCCATGTAGAGAGGACGCCACTTCAGCGAGCTCCGCTAGATGTGCCAGTTATAAGCGGTTTCCTACGGCTCTGAAACTTTAAACAGACCCTGCAAGGCACCACGATTGCTGCAGACGCCAGCGTGAAGCTCCAGGACTCTCCTCATACGAGGGTGTAAGCCCGAAAGACTTGTTTTGCTGCCCGCGAATAATTGTTCGGCAAGAAGCCAAGATGGCGGCTCTCACACACTGAGCCCGGGGAGCCCAGCGCCAGCGCCAGCCCAACAGACAGCGAAACTACAAACCTGCACAATCGCTCATGAGAGGAAGTGGAAGAGCGATTTGGTGGCGCAGCTGCCGAACAGGGCATCGGCAGCGTTGCATGGGCCGCCGAGACACTCTAGGGGCTGTGGACAATAGGAGGAAACCACCGGCCTGGCTGCAGGGAGCCGCGAAGACCAGACCGGACCCGCCAGAAGCGGTGAGAGCAGAGCGGAGGGGCTCGATCGGGGGGACTGCACATGGAGCTTAGTGCAGACGGCCCGCTGCCCCGCCCCACTCCCGGTGAGCAGAGGACACCACCTGCCCTGCTGGGACCACACTGCGAGTGCTGCCTGCGCACCCCCAAAACCCCAACGAACCAGGGGAAAAGCGGGGGCACATGAGAGCTGGCCGGATACCCTGAAACACGAACCACAACAGACCCGACTGGATCTCTAGCTGTGAGACGGGTTGCCCTTCTGGAGGGGTCCCTGGCCCCCCTCCCTGCCGGAGGCCCTGGCGAATCTACAGTCCACTCGTGGAGTGGGGGTAGTGAGCAGCGGGGGGTTGCGGCTCCTTCAATCTGAACGCACGGTGCTGCTGAGCACTGGCCTGGGGCCCTCTGTGTGAGCCTCCCACCAAGTCACGTGTCGGCAATCAAGCGGGACCTTGTAATCTAGCCCCCTGCTGCATTAAGCAGCCTCTGGTAGCAGACCACGCACAACACAGGCCTCCACACCTCGAAGCCGCAAACCACATCCGAGGCCACAAGTAAAGCACACATCGCCGAAACTGCCCTCAGCGCCGAAGCCCACAGACAGCGCCGGAACCAGGGGAATGTCTCGCCTGGACAAATCGACAGGGAAGGGGGCTAGGTCCAAGCAGTTCCAGACCACCATAGACGCTTTCACAGCCAATAGACTCCCCAACCCTGAGGCCTCTGGCACGGCATCTGTTGAGATGGAAACTGGCCCCACTGTAGTGGTAGCCGAACCCAGCAATACCCAACTCCTGGAGGCCATTAAGTCATTCCAAGCAACAATGGTGAACAAAATAGACGCCGTGGCCACAGATCTGGGCCTCCTACGCCAGGATGTCCGCTCCTTGGCTGGTAGGACCAAAGCGCTGGAGACCCAGGTACGCGAAAATACGGAAGCAAAAACCCAACTCCTACATGACGTGGATGGCCTCCAGCAGAGAGTCAAGAATTTGGAGGACAGAGCGGAGGAGGCAGAAGGGAGGGCCCGCCGCAACAACATCCGGCTTCTCGGCCTGCCGGAGGGCACTGAAGGCCCGGACCCCACCAACTACGTGGAGAACCTCCTGCTGCAGGAGATCGGCGCGGAATAGCTGTCGCAGGGCTTCTCCATAGAGAGGGCTCGTAGGTCACTTGCTAAGAAACCACCACCAGGCGGTCCACCTAAGCCTATGATAGCGAAAGTACTGAACTACAGGGACCGAGAGGTCATTTTGGCGTATTCACGATCAGGTGGCCAGATCAAGAGGAACTGCCAAGATTGCGATTTTATCCCGATTTACACCTTCCAAGTACAAATGAACAGAGCTCAGTTCATACATACGAAGGCCAGATTGAAAGCAGCAGGATTGCGATACATGCTTCTATACCCCTCAAGGCTAAAGGTGATACACAACAACAGGGCCCTCCTGTTTGACACCCCGGAACAGGCACGGGACTGGATGGATGACAGCAACTACCTGACATCGAAGACAAAAGGCGGAAGCTGCATTGAACCACCTTCCAAAAAACTGCAGGAGAACTTTACTTAATACAACTGCGGATCAGCAGAAGGACCCAGCCTAAAGAGCGGCTGATATGATCCTACTATACGGAACGCCGAAGCAAGAGCTCCCCCAACTCCCAGGAGTTTTCTTTTCAGGGTACTTTTACTCGCCCGTAGGGCACCCGAAGACCATGTCTGGTCCTAAGGCGCGGGAACGGGACAGTCATAACGAGGGTCACCTCGCTGGACCAGTTCTACGTTTGGGAAGTTTGTTAAAAGGGAGGGAGAAATGGAGAGTTGGCACCAAAGTTGGGAAATTTGATCAAAAAACACCGAGACAGATACACCATTAACAGGACCTCGGCCGAGGAGGAGCAACGGACACCACGACGCCTATGGCTGAAAGAATAAAAGTAATGACGTGGAACGTCAGAGGCATGAACAGCTTTGTGAAACAACGCCGGATACACGCATATTTACGACGATGCAAGGTTGGAATTGCTATGCTCCAGGAGACCCACCTAACGGAGGAAAAACTGAAGGCGCTAGCCAAGACATGGCGAGGGACCCTGATCGGATCCTCCTACTCCTCTTACTCCTCTTATGCAAGAGGGGTCCTGATATGGATCGACCCGACCATCCCATTCAGAGTAGTGAGCACCAAGACGGACGACGAGGGCAGGATGGCACTTGTGCAAGGTACCATGGAAAGGAGGGAACTATGCCTGGTTAGCACTTATGCTCCTAATCATGATGCCACCGCTTTCTTCCACTCCCTGTTTTCTCGACTGAGCCCTTACGTAAACTGCAATATGATTTGGGGGGGGAGACCACAATTGCACCCTAGATCCCCTGAAAGACAGGTCTGATGCCAAGCACACCCGCTCATCCCCCCCCAGCCAAAATATTGTCTAAATTAATAAGCCAGCTGTCACTATGTGATCTGTGGAGAGAACAGGCCCTGAGTGAAGAGAATACTCCTTCTCCGCCACACAACGTCCACACTAGGCTGGACTATATTCTAGACAGTCTGGGGCAGCAAGCCACGTTTTGCGATGCACAGTATTTGCCAAGGGTGCTGTCAGACCACTCCCCCATGTTGGCCACTTGGGAGGTATACCCGCCCAGACCCCCAATTCCCACGTGGAGACTTAGGGCCGAAGCCCTGCTCGATGCAGCCTTTCGCGAACACATAAGACAGTACCGATGAATACTGGCAAAACAACCTGGACAGTGTAGAATGTGTCAGTACTGCGTGGGAGGCATATAAGTTAGTCATGAGGGGAGAGATGATAGCTGCGGTGGGGTGCGCCCAGAGGTCCATCAGGAATTCCTTGGTAGGTGCGGAAAAAGAGTTGGCGGAGCTGGAGAGCAGGGCAGATTCGATTCTAGAACTTCTACAGGAAATAACCAAACTGCGACAAACCTGCCTGTCGCACTGGGAAACCTTGGGGAAACTAAGTTATGCTAAGCACACTGAAAGAACGCACACGCTGGGAGATGAACCCGGTAAACTTTTAGCTTGGCTTTACAAGAGGGAAACCCCTAGGACTCCCATTTGCCACATACTCAGACCTGATGGCACTACAGCGCACACCCAGGCAGAGATTAACTCGGTCTTCTCCGAGTTCTATCGTGACCTATACTCCAAGACCCTGCCCCCCACTGACACCGAGATTGAGGATGTCCTGGATAGCATAGAGCTACCCAAAATAGATTCACAAATGGCTGAAGCTCTAGACGACGCAATCACCGGTGACGAGGCAAAAGCAATAATTAGATCCTTACCATCTGGGATAGCGCCGGGCATGGATGGCCTACCCGGGAATTCTATAAGTCATATGAGGAGACCCTTGCCCCACTGCTAGCGCAAGTATACAACGAGGCTTACGAACGCGGTATCCTCCCTGACTCTATGAGAGAAGCCATAATAATCCCCTTGCTGAAGCCTGGAAAAGATTGGACGGACTGTGGGTCATATAGACCACTATCTATGTTAAATGTAGATGACAAAATACTGACTGCACTCCTTGCAAATAGATTACGTAGAGTGATCCCCCTGCTGATTCACCAGGACCAAACTGGCTACGTGCCAGGGCGCTCTATCACCGAAAACTTGCGCAGGTTACACCACATCATATACAGCACCGAATGAGGGCCTCAGAAATATGCTGTGGCGTCACTAGACACCAACAAGGCCTTCGATTCGGTGAGATGGGAATGGTTCTATGCCACCATGGTTAGGATGGGGATCGTACCCGCCTTCCTTAAATGGACCCAATTGGTCTACACCAATCTCGCTGTCAGAGTGCGCACCAATAAGACATATTCAGAGAAATGGCCCCTTTACAGAGGCACACGGCAGGGATGCCCACTGTCACCTATGCTATATATTATTGCCACGGAGCCTGTAGCTGCATATCTCCGGCAGGAGTATGGAGACGGAGGCATCGAACTAGACGGGGAGACACACCTCGTCTCTATGTACGCAGATCACGTGCTGCTGTACCTGCACAATCCCGAGCACCTCCTGCCCTACATTTTAGAGACTTTAGATTGTTTCCATAAACGCATGGGTATTCAGATCAACAAAGACAAGTCTTGTCTCTACCCCCTTGCTGCACTGTATAGTGAGGAGCACAGAGCCCTGCCCCCTCTCTACCTTCAATGGCAGGTGACATCCTTTAGATACATGGGTGTTACGAACACATGTAACCCTAGCACCAAAAACACATTCTTAATACGGTTAGGGCTAAAGATGCCCTTGCAAAGTCCATGGATTTTTGGGCCAAGCTCCCACTCTCGGTAGCGGGGCGGGCGGGTCTCCTCAAAATGGTGGCACTCCCCTGTTTACTGCATTGCTTTTCCAACGTCCCCTTTAACATCCCCCGCTCCTTTTTCAGAGACATCGACAAACTCTGTAGGGGATTCCTTTGGCATGGAGGTAGGCACAGGGTGGCGCTGGACATTCTCCCTAGACCCTATGAGAGGGGGGTTTGAAGGTCCCTAATTTGGAACTATATTACTTGGCTAGCCAACTGAGGCATGTGACACAATGGATGGCAGATGAAACTACCTCAGACGCCCGACTTCTCCAACCAGCTCTGCCTCGACTGTTACTCCGAGACTTACTATGGGTTGAGAAGGGAGCTCTTAGACATTACCCGTACCTGGTCAGGCTTGGAACCCAGCTCTGGAAGCGGGCCTGTAAAACAGTGGGGGCGACAGACCTGTATTCCCCGCAGATCCCCATCGCGGCAGTCATGGCTAAGCTCTCATGGGGACACACAGAAACACGCACCCAGTGGGAACCCTATGGGGTGGCAGTATTAGGAGACCTCACTTACGAACAGGTGCTCATGACATTAACTGACCTCAGTGAGTCCACAGGCCAGTTTTTGCTCCACAGAGCAGTAAGACAGGCCATGAACAGATGGCCGGAGGCCACCGACGAAGTAATTGAGAACGATATTATTGAGTCAATGCTGGACACTGCTGAGGGGGGCCATGCAACCTCCAGACTATACAAAGCCCTACTGCAGGGCACGACCAAGAGTGAACTTAAATGCAAAGAGAGGTGGGAGAGGGAATTGGGCCTTGAATTTGAGGACAAAGCATGGGAGAGAATAACCCATTACCATAAAAAATCTCTAGAAATGCCCGTCTCCAACGCATCCAGCTGTACATTACCAACAGGGCCTACCTTACACCTGACGCCATATCGAGGTTCAAAGGAGCCACAACCCAGACATGCCCCAAATGCAACCAGCTGAGGGTGGAAGTGACCCACATGTTCTGGGGCTGTCCGACGGTCCAGAGGTTCTGGTCCCAGGTGAAAGAGAGGGTAGCAAACGCGGAGATCGAAGAGGAAATTCACGAGCCAGCAGCCTGCATTCTGGGAAGTTACAAGCGAAACAGTAAGAATAAGCCCCTAAATAAACTCATAGACTTGATATACATAACGGCGAAAAGACGCATAGCCATGGGATGGAAAAGCGCCGGAGGCCTAAGTGAGGCCCTTTGGTGGGGTGACCTCAAAAGATGGATAGCCGCTGAGACCACGGCCTGGGAGACAGCGATTCAGGTACAGAGGCTGGATTCCAGTGAAGAACTACTCCGTTGGGTGGCGTTAACAGTGCCATTGCTCCACCCAGTGGCTCAAGACAGCGCCTCGGTCAGTACGCACAGTCCCGGCCCGAGGTCCAGACGAATACTGTAGACGTATCTAAGGTCTCGGCGGGAGGGGCGGGAGGGTTGGGAACGTTATATTATGTTCTTGAATTATGCATACTGCATTGACCAATCAGTGATCCTTTGTTTGTTACTATTTGTTGAAAACCCAATAAAGAAATTAAAAAAAAAATGATTCTTTGATAACGGATAGGAAAATGCCTAAATGAATCTTTTCGTTTTCATCATAATTATGTTGCCAATACTGTGTGGTAGGGTGGGTACGTGGGGTGGGTGTTTGAGACCAAAAGTGCATGTAATCGTCATTTGAGGTAGGTTCAAAAGTTTTCTGTGGGTGAGCATATGACCGCATTAATGCATCAATTTGGTTGGTCTCCATTATAAACATACAATACATTCTCATCACTGTTCATTGTTGAGGACTCCGACTGAGGAGCTTTTTTGTGCTATTTTTTATTTTTATTTGTTTTTTATTTTTTGTGCAGTGAGGTTAGATTTGTGGAGATATTGTGGGCCCACATCAATTTCATCCATTATTAATTGTTTCCTATTGTACCATTTTTACCCCACACCCTTCTCTTATTGCCTCTTAAATAAGAAACGCTCCAATAAAGTCCTAAACATAATAATATTGTTGAAAATACAATGGCTGTAAAATAAATGCCACATTCGTACGAATAAGCTCTAGTGGCGCTAACATTGCCCTTACTGGTAACTATCAGTCGCGCTGTCATTGAGGCCCCTCGTTTCTCCCATGTTTGTAGCTACAGGGTGGAATACAATGGGTTAAGTGCTTTCTTCAGTTATAAAAAAACATATTTCATAGAGAGAGAACATAACACATCGTCCAATTTTATAATTTATTATTCTTTTATTTACATGGGTATCCCATTTTTTATAACTTTCAAAGGGCGGGCCACTTGCTTAGCTATGCTCCTCACTGCCCATGTAAGCTGTGTTTAGTACTCCTTAAATTCCTCCCCTAGGATTATGGAAGTCTGATGAGCATCTGATGCTTTATTATTCTTTTATTTACATGGGTATCCCATTTTTTATAAGTTTCAAAGGGTGGGCCACTTGCTTAGCTATGCTCCTCACTGCCCATGTAAGCTGTGTTTAGTACTCCTTAAATTCCTCCCCTAGGATTATGGCAGTCTGATGAGCATCTGATGCTCTTCTCATTGGGGATAGCGGGATTTGTATGTGCCTTACTGTTACTATTTCATACGGGGACAAGTGGTGGTCCGTGCTTAGTTGTGTTCATAATTGAAATAATGCGAATGGCAGGCAATACACATTCTTTTTGACAATCTGCTTTTAAGGAGGCAGTTTATTTTCTCAACCAAGCCGTTTGCTTGCAGGTGGTAAATGGAACATAGTTTGTGTTTTATACCTAGCAGTGATGTTACTTCTTTAAAGAGGTTGTTAAAGTGTCGCATTATCGGAACATATGACCTCACAAATGCCCCATCGTGGGAACACTTCCCCACACCAAAAATATTGCTGCGCATTTCGCATCTGGGTGTGCACAGGGTCCTGCTTCCACCCAGCGTGAAGAGGGGCAGACCACCACTATTGGGTATCTGGCTCACTGCACCTTTCTCCCATGTCTGCATAGTCGATGTGCAGTTCACAGAAAGGTCTGATGGGGTGGGGCAGTGTCCCTCCCAGTGTCAGGAGGTCATCCCAGAGTTGTATGTCCGACACGTTACACATTCAATTGTCATTTTGGCAAGGTGCTCTTGAAGATTTGATACAAACCAGTCTTCCTGGATGTCAGCAGCTATGTGTTTTGTTGTGTGCGCTTGGAAAATGTAGTTGTTGGAATGCAAGCTGTAATAATTATACAGGCATTGCTACCTTTCCTGTTTCTTGTTGGTAAAGGACATCAGTGTGTGACTATGAACAACCCCTCTTAGACCACATCTCTTGTTCCTCTATTGTGGCCCTTTTCTGTAGCTCAATTATTTGTGTGATGGGCAGCGGATTGTATCCACCTTCCTTTTCTTCCTGCGTGTTACCTTTTAGCAAATACTGTTTGGGATGTTTGGTAGTATGCTGCTTGCTTTGCTGTGACATCTGCTGCCATGTTTCCCAGTGAGATTACATCACTGTTATTGGTATGGGCTTGACATTTTACCAAAGCCACTACTGATGGTTCTTCTAGAGCTTCTATCAGTTCATTTAAAAGTTATGCATGTTGTACTGGGGACCAGTCTGCCCTTCTGCAACCTCTTCTCCTCCACCTGGACAATCCAGCATGTACCGTTGTGGTTACATATGCTGAATCTGAGTAAATCGTTACTGCACATCCTTTTGCTGCGTGCAGTGCTTCAATTAGTGCTACAAGCTCTGCTGCTTGTGTTGAATAATGCATTGGTAGACATTTTTGTACCATCTCATACTCCCCTTCCTCCAATCTTACTACTGCTGCACCCACATGTTTTTCACCTGTTTCCGGGCAAATGGATGCTGACCCATCCACAAAGTACACTGCGCCCTCCTCTAAGGTGTTCTCACTTGCTTTAGGAATGTCATCTCCTTCCCCCTGGTATGTGGCACAATCATGATTTTTGCATGTCTTGTGGCTGGATTTACAGTTTTGCAGCGCACTATGTAAATGTTAGAGCTAGAAAGTATTTTGTAATCTGTTGCTCTGTGTCCTAAGTGTAGCTTTAGACTGTTCCAGAATGGCAAACAAGGAATGTTCAACAAACTGTGACACATTACTATGGTGGCGCTTTTGTCAATCGCAAAGGTGGCTGCTGCAAGAGCTTGTTCACACGCAAAGTTTCCTTGCATCACAGAGTCAAGGTGTCATGATGCCTACCTCCAAGGAGCCAGGTCCGACCCAGCAACCCCAGAGGCAGGCATCATTTCCCCCAGGGGAGTGCCAGCGGGCCCAAGCTGGGGCGCTTTGAACGCGGTCCTGGCGCCTTAGGCGCCAGGCTCATGTTGGACCCCTGTCCTGGCGCCTTAGGCGCCAGGCTCATAAAGCTAGACATGTGTTCAAGTGTTTTAATGTGCACTTACCTGATGCAGACCATGCTGCCACATCCAGGCCCTCTTGAGGCCTGAATGGAACTACTTTACCTGTGGGATTACTTTCCACCCGGGTGTGGTCGGGGAAGGATACATACCTGATCGGAGGAAGGATACACTTTTGGAACTTCTTCCAAAGCTATTTAAACCACACCCGATCTGCAACTCACGCTTCGCGTTGTTCTGCTCCTCGCAGCTGGACGCTCACCGGGTCAGCTCCTGCATCTGGACCTCAGCCACGCCTGTCAGCATCCAGGGTCACCTGCAAAGGGAGATAAGAGACCTTACCAGCTAAATCTGCACCACAGAGACATCACCGACGATCCTGAAAGGGAAGACATTATTTTTAAAAGCATTTCGTTACGATCGCTGCAGCGCTGCATTTCACTCACCTTTCCTGGGTTCCTCCATCTTCAGCAGCGATCATCCGGATACACAGCCACTTCCCATAGCCTATAGAAAAAGACAAGAATAAGAGGTGAGAGAAGGAAGGGAATAAGACTTACCTGTTGGGTCATTCCCATTTCATTTCGGGTCTTGCCGCTTCCAGGCATTTTCCGGACCCCGGCCCCCGGCCCCTATGGGGAAAAAAGACAAAGACATTGAATGAGCATATGCAAAGACAGCTCCCGAGCGCTTATCCAGAACTAACCTGCCATTAACTGGAACTGCACGTTTCACTTCGGGTCGGCGCCATATCTCCGGCATTCCGAACCCCGGCCCCTAAGGGGAAAAAAGACATAAGCATTAGCGCTTGCTGCAAAAAGACAATGAACATTATTATTAAGCTTGGACTTTAGAACTTGCAACTGAACTTTTACATAGCCTTACCTGAATAGTCAAGCTTACCTGAACTCCCATCAATCCTCAATCCAGTGAAGTAACTGGGTTTCAACGCGCCCCCGCATCAGAAGCAGGATGGAGAGCTCATCCTTCCTGACCCTAGGGTGAGACTTCACGGGGAATCGTGGAAGGGTATCGTGGAGGGTTGGAAGAGAGTGGGAGGCTTGAGCATAACTCAGACAGTAGGTAATACTCCCTTTTCACGCACAGGGGAATATTCCTGCAAGCCGGAGAAGCCAGAGTAGAGGGCCCTTCCTGTCCATCTTCAGAGTCCTGCGCTTCACCATTGAAGAAGCATCAGCACTCGAAGCCAGACCTGCGCCTCTGTGGGAATTAAGTGAGCGTTACACAAGGTTGCCACTGTAATAGGCCAATGGCTTGTGCCCTAAGGATGTCTTCTGTGTTAGGACAGCTGTCATGAGTGTCCCAATGAAGTCTGAAAACAGGAAGAATTCCCATTCATAATCTGTGGTTACTAGAACGGGAGCTGTAGAGATAAGTTATTTTAGTGTTGTAAAGGCTGTGTGCATGTCTGGTGTCCATGTGATAGCTGTGCTATCCTTCTGTGCCTTCATCAGTGCTTGTAGTAGGGGCCTGGTATATGCTGCATAATAGAGTATCCATGCTCGGCAAGAATTATATATGCTGAGAAATGTTTGCATGTCCTTCACTGTGTGAGGCCTAGCTGCTGTATGTACTGATGCTGCCCTTATTCTTTTGCCATCTTTTGATATCAGTTGTCCCAGATACAGTACCGCTGCTAGGTAGTACTGCAACTTCCCTCTGTTCACTTTGTGCGCCAGCAAATTCATTAATGTTAGTCTGCTCTGCACTGTTCCTCATTCTCACTGCAAATCAAAGGGTCTTCTACGTATTGTATCACTGTGCTTTTAACATCAATATTGATCTTCATGCAATATTCTGTTGAAAATGCTTGGCTTTCACAGTATCCCTGTTGCAATCTGCAATGGTCATATCTCTTCCTCTCCCGCCCCCCTGCCTCCTCTCTCCGGGCAAATGCAGTCCAATATTGTGATCTTGGATCGAGTGGTACCAAGGAAAAAAAGCATTGTTCAAGTCTACCACTGAAATGTGCGGCTTTCTTTGGGATGCTGCACAAAATGGATGCAGGATTCGGGACAAGGGGAAACGCCTTCTGTATGACATCAAGTGGGTGTAAATCATGCACCATCCTCCAAGCCCCTCCCTTTGCTTTCTTAATAGGATAAATTGCTGTATTGCAAGGGGAGTTTGATGGCACAATGTTACCCTGTTGTTACAGTTTATGTATCGATTCTTTTATTCCCTCCTCTGCTTCTCTTGACGGGGGGGGGTATTGTCTCAGCCAGGGTAGCACTGCACTGGGTTTAAGTTTAATTTTTACTGGTGTCACCTCTTGCAAGAGCCCCACATCGTGGTAGTTGGTCTATACATTTGTGGGTACCTGCTGTATATCCTCATAAAAGAATGATGCTGGTGCACTGACAATGGCCATGAGGGGGTTTGTTACGCCAAAAGCCTGTTTTGGATCATTCTATCACATGGCATGCATATTTCCATTATCTCCCAATCACTGTCATAGTCAGTGAATAGCTCTTTGTCTGTCAGATCGCGCAGCACTATGTTTGGGTCTATGTACAGTACTGGTCACCACTCACATCCGTGCATGTCCAGCCCTATTGCCACAATACGTCCAGCTGATACTTGTACTCCTTGCAGATCTAATGAGGATGGTACCTGGTAGTTTTTCAGGGACAGCTACAGGGTGGAAAACAAAGCCAGAGGGCACTCTCCATTCCTTTTGTGTTATTTCGGGCACCACTCTGGCTAGGACCTGTATCCCATACACAAACATGTCTGCATTAGTGGGCATCCCTTGGATAGCTACTTCATTTGCTATTGTGTTAATCAACAGCATTGCCCAGAGTGGGCATATTCCTGGGATGGAGCATACTATACCCCTCTCAGTAAAGGAAATTGTCATATTAAGCTTACTAAGATCTCTCCCCAGCAATTTTACCGGCGAGTCTTCGTGGTACAATAGTAGTGTAAGGAACCGTAACCACAGCCCCAGAAAATCCCTGCATTTCCAAATTCTTGCCAGACAGCGGAAATCGGCCTTCCATTAGGTACAATTTTTTTCTGCTCCTGAGTCCACCATGAAGATGAACTGTCTGTCACCTATCTCCACCCCCACCAGTGGTTCCTCGTCTGAACGTGGGGAAGTTGATAGGACTGGACATGCAAGTGCTCTTTGTGGGCTGTCCTAATCTGGGTGTGTGTTCGTTCCTGGAAAATAAAATATTTTCCCCAACCATAGCTGTTCCCTGAAATGACTCTGGTGCACCATTTGTGGTAGTGGCGAAAGGATTATTGTGAGTGTTCCCCATTTGACTTTGACGCATTAATTGTTGTTTTCCCCTGTGTTGGTGCTCTGGGCCCTTATGTGAAGCGGGTGTCAGTCTGTTCCTTTTGTCCATAACCTCCCAATGGGACTCCCTGGGTGGGGATGGCCAAATTGCTATTCATTATTAAACCTTTGTGGGTTCTGGTAATACACCATCGGACGGGCACGACATTCCCTAGCAAAATGGCCCCACCTTGCACATGACCAGCATATTCCTTGTCGTCGACCTCTGGGCCTTTGTTCTCTGCACCCCACTCTGTGTCCTCTGTACCCACCTCTTCCTTTTCTAGGCCTTCCTTGTTACTGGGGCCCTCCGTACTGCTCTTCTTCAGCCCATTGTTCCTGACTGTTTACTGCCCATGTGGCTGCCATTGTAGCCTGCAGCACTGTCGGCCCCCTCCTCGTTTCCCTGCCTTTTTGGGGGTAGTGCGGCTGTTACTGCTGCAACCTTCACCAGCTTATTTTGTACGAGTTTGGCTTTGTCTGCCAATCACCTCTGTGCAACCCCTTTCTTTGATTCTCCTACAATGATGTACTATAATGCTTTGTATTTCTGGCCATCCTTTGGCTTCTCTCCCAGCAGTTTTATCAAGGGCCTTCTTTACCTCCTTTGGAAGGCCTCTCTTGATAAGAAAGTAAAAAAGGGAGGTTGCCTGATCACAGGCTGTGCCCGTCCCTGCCCTCCACATATCCTGCACCCGAAATATGTTCTGTGCAGCATCCTCCTCGTCCCCCCATTGTGCATTGTATCACAGTGTGTACAGCGGGGAAGGTTCTCCGCAGTGCATCCCACATCTGCGCTCTCACATTAATAAATGATGCTCCATCATGCCGGTCACAGTCCCTTGTTACTCGCGGGAACCCCACCTTCACTCACACCCCGTCTGCTTGATCATCCACTGCAGATACCAGCAAGCTCTTGACAGCCCCTATTACTAATGTGGCCCCTGTGGTGTTATTCTCAAAGGCATATATCAATTTTCCGCCCCCCCCCCAGAGAGTGGGGGGGGGGGGTAAGCGATTTTAAGCAAATTGGTGTTATCCATCAGTGCCCAAGGTTGAGGTCTTCCTGCCCCCTTATGAATGAGGGGCATCTGTAGATTTGTCCTTCCCTCTGCCCTCCATGCCGTCTTCCCTACCAAGACGATCTGCTCTCATGGGGGGGGGGGGGTCAGGTTCTCCATCCAGAGGTCAAGTCCCTCAACCTTCATGCTTGGCTTCTGAAAGGTTGAGGTATAAGGATTGGGTCCTCCCTGGAGACGTGATGGAGGTGTCGCTTTCAGCCAGAAGGCCTGCAACAAAGTCCTTGTACCGTTGCCATTGGAGAAAGTTCTGCGACTGGTGTGGGTTAAGAATGTGGATCCCTTTCATGTGCCATTCCTGTGGTTCTGTCTTTTTTGCTTTCGTTAGCCCACAAGGGCCTGCAAGTGGGTACCATTAAACATTACCTGGTGGCGCTGTCAATATTTAAGCGCTCGTCTGAAGAGTGTTATTTTAAAATTCCTTTGATTTCTCAGTTTCTGAAAGGGCTCACTAATGTGTTCCCACAGTTTCCTTTCCAGGTGCCTGGTTGGGATTTGAACCTGGTTCTAAAATTCCTCATGGGAGCTCTGTTTCAGCCTTTACATTCTTGCCCTTTGAGACTGTTGACCTTAAACTGTATTTTTTGTTGCGGTTACTTCCGCTCACAGAGTGGGTGAGTTGCAGGCACTTTCCGTTAAGCCACCCTTCAGTGTTCCATAAGGACAGGGTTGTCCTTGGGGTTCATCCTTCTTTTCTTCCGAAAGTTGTGTTGGAATTTCATTTAAGCCACAGGGTCATTCTTCCGGCGTTCTATCCTCCTCCGCATCCTGGTAAGGAAGAGGAGAGGCTCCATAGGTTGGATCCTAGGAGATCTTTAAGTTTCTACATCTCGCGCATGTCCTGGGTCAGAGTGGACGATCAGCTCTTTGTAGGATATGCTGGAAGGAGTTTGGGACAAGCTCTTACTAAACAGACTTTGTCTAGATGGATTATTGTGACAATTTCTGAATGTTACTGCTTGGCGGGTAAGGACCCTCCGGTAGGCTTATGGACCCATTCTACTAGGGGTGTGGCTGCCTCTACTGCCCTGCAGAGGGGTGTTCCCATTTGTAACATTTGTGAAGCAGCCATATGGGCCTCTGTCCATACTTTTGTAAAACACTACTCCCTGGATTCTATCCATGGGCAAGATTTGGCCTTTGGCAAGGCGGCCCTCTACTATGGAATTTAATTGGGCAAAATGGAGTCTGTCATCCCATGGTTCCTTCCTCTGTTGTCGGAGGAAAGACAAGGAGGACATCTCGCCGCAATGGGATGAGCAATAGATTCCTTTCATGCAGAATGTACAAGGGATGAGCAAAAAGACACTTCCTTGGAAACCGCAGCGGACTGAAGATAGAATCCTAAACTCATGCGGTGTGTAGTTGACTAACTCGGCTATTCCCTGCTCCGGGTGTGTAGTTGACTAACTCGGCTATTCCCTGCTCCGTACTTAACCTTGAAACATGCTCTGCTTCCAACTCGCGCTGAACGTTCACGTGTGCCCAGTACTACCTTTTACTTGACGCTCGAGCCTTCGTATCTCTTAACACTCTTTATAAGGTAATCCCAACTCTGCTGACTGCGGCTACTTGTCTTTTTCACATGAAGTGAATATGAACAGTCTCTCTGAACGCTGCTGCTGCAACTATTTACAACTTCAGTCTTTTTTATGCAAAGCACAACTTTGTCCCTCAAATTGCTGCGCTCCCACCTGTAGCCTTCTGATTGCTCAATCTTCTTCCTTTTCTTCTGCTGGTAAACCTCTGGACCTGAATTGGGTTTTAGTTAAGGAGCTTAAGTTAAATACAACCTAAGAATTTTCTATGGATGAGGCACTTCTGTCCATTCGCCCACCCAATCAGACCAGCCCTCTACTCCACCATCTTGGCCTGGGAAACCTGCACTTGCTATAATGGTGAAAGAAAAGGAATAAGAGCCCCTCTAGCACCCGACATCTCGCCTTGATAACAAAACATCCTCCAACCCTTTGAATCACCACTGGCCACCGGCTAGTCTTAACACGTGTTAAATAACCAACTAAATAAAACCTCAGCACCCACCCACATGCTTGCTCAACATGGGTGTCTAGCAGGGCTTGGGCAACCCTACCTACCTCCCAAATACCTTTATGGGGTATGTGGGGGCTAAAGTGGCAAGGAGGATAGATCGGGGGCAACATGTTTGTCTTGGAAGCAAGGCTACACAGATTTGAATCCCGTTCCTGCGCTTAGACACTAGTCTCTGGTATTAGACGCGCAAACAAGATTAAGGTGTGTGAAACCTTTAACAGCGTCTTTGACCGAAGGTACATGCCATCCTCATGTAAGACAACAGAACAGAGGAAAAACAGCCTCCTCGAGGCACGCAAGGAGAAGAGCCATTTGGGAAGGAGTTTCTGCATAGCCTGTGGCTTTTAATTGCATTGCATTGCAGTGCCCATTGGAAGGTGAGACCCTCGGAGACGGATCACCAGACGTGCTGTTGCGTTTGGAGGTCTGTACTGGGAGACTGCAACACAACCTGGCAGGCGAACAACCAGAGGGCAGCCCAAGTGGGAACAGATCACCTCTATGGGCCAAGGCAGAGCCCAGAGAGGGAGCCACCCACAAACTCCAGCATGGAGCAAGCAGGAATCTGGAAGAGCAGCCCACTGCTGTGGAGTCCAGTTGAGTCATGCAAGTACCTGCAGGGAGACAAGGGGTAGTCTGCCTACATAGTCCTGCCAGGGAGCTCTGCTCAACTTGCACATGTATGCAGTGGCTACCGAGGAACGGAAGGCAGTCCCAACGCTAGAGAAGGAAGCCCCGGTGTGGGGAAGAAACAGAAGCCCCAAAGTGGGGAGGGCGATGGAGAAACCCTGAGGTGAAGTATAAAGTCCCAGTTTACCACTCCTGCAGAGGTTGAAGATGTGCCCCACTAACCCCTTCAGAACCTTCTTCTGCGGCTCCTGAATATCAACAGCAGACTTGAATATCCTGGGGAGGAAAGAGGAAGTGGATAACAAAACAAACTACCATATCTCTGCTTGCTGCCCTTTATGTACTGTGCACATTGACTCTGCTTTGGATTACAAACCAGCACAAGAAACCTTGTTTAGTGTGAGTGACTTCCTTTGGGTCCTAAGTAGAACTGCATTCTCTTTCCTCCTCCCCCTCCAACCCACTTTTACCTGGTTGCCTCCTCCTGAGAGGGCAAGGCAGAATCTTTGTGGCTTGAAGCCAAGTAATTGTGACTGCCTACTTTTCTTTCAATCTTCTAGAATGATTGTCGTCTTTTACTTAGAATGTGCCACACATGAGCTAGTATTGGCTCTCCTTTGTGACCTTAGCCTATTTACATTGTTCTTGAGTGTCCTTATATAACGCTCTCGTTTGTGTTTTCTTCGGATGTCTCCCTGCACTTGTCACCAATTTTAAATAACCCCGTGCTGTCTGCCTTGCAAGGGTAATACCATGCACCCACACTCTCAGCTTAACTGTTTTTTTTCCTTCTCCTTTAAAAATGTCTGTGCTGCCATGCACTTTGCCCTGCTGAAGATGCAACCTTTAGGTTGAGTGCAACCTTCCTATGCTGGCTGCGCGTGCCACTACTGGAGGGTTCGCTCCTCTAGTAATCTGGCTCGCATCGCATGAACAACCGAAACTGTCAGTTTGACCATGGTGTTACCGATGCCTGGAACAGCCTTGCCATCATTTACAGGCATAACCTGTAGTTTAGTGCCTTCTCGACTCCAGGCACTCGTCGGCTCAACTGAAATATTCCTAAATAGTCTCTTCAACATTAACTATATGGGCTGCATGGATAGACCATGCACATTTAAGTCCTACTTTCTATGTTACAAGTAAACCTGTATGCTGGTTCATAGCATTGATGACTTTAAATAGTTCCTTCACAATGTCACTTCTCTGATGCTTAGCTGGTCTCTTTCTCTTCCTTAAAATTGTCCAGCTCCAATTTCCGTCTCTTTTGCTCCTCTTCTGTAGAGGAGCAGGTAGGCGCTATCCTGCCAGTCCCTGCCCCCTCGCCTCCATCATATTGGAACAGTCATAGAAGAGCAATAGATGGGACCCCCTGTATCATTCCTATACCGCATGGAGTGTATGAGAGGCGTTCTGCACTCAGCCATACAGAATGTACCCTTGCACTGAATGTGTGGAAGGATGCCACGTGGAAGGATGCCACGTGGAAGAATGTCGCCTGCTAAGGTGTCAGAATGCAGCAATGCATATTTTTGATTTTAAATGAAATCTGACAAGGCCAAGTGATCTCAAAAAGATATATTAACCTATGCTGAAGTGATATGAAAACAGTAAGTATTGAAGTACCAAGGCTAACACGAATCTGAAGTTTAAGTGAGACTGAATCTAACTAAATACGCAGTAACACAAGCTAGAAAGACAACGTATAGAAGCTTTCTGTAGAGGAATTTATGATACTTGTGAATCTGCTTCGAATCACATGCTGTGCATATAGTCCGACATCTAGTGGTATTGCGGAGTGTTGCATCTTGTCTTTCGAGAATCAAAAGTCAAGGTGGTTCTGCGCACCCACCCACGGTTGGCACCTAAATTCATATCTAAGTTCCATATGAACCAATCAATGGAACTGCCCACATTCTTCTAGAACACCCCCCCCCCTAACGTGGCAGAAAAAAGCCTCCACTCACTGATGTGCACAGGACAGTCCTATATTTAGTGGAAAGAACTAAACCACTAAGAAAAACAAAGCAATTTTTTGTTTCAGTGGCAGCTGGTAGAGAAGGGGGACCCTGTCTCTAAATCGGCCATCTCACAGTGGATTGTAAGTTGCATCGCACTGTGCTACACTCTTGCCAAAAGATCTGCCCTTCAAGCCTAGAGCACACTCTACTTGAGGCACTGGGGCTTCCATAGCATTAATTGCAAATGCTCCTGAAGTCCATTTGCAAAGCGGCAACCTGAGGTTCTGTACACACCTTTAGAAAACACTACTGCCTAGATAGACTCTCAGGTGGGACAAGTGGTACTAAGACATCTCTTTACTACTGTTCCTTCTCATATCCCACCTCCAACTCTGGGTACTGCTTGTTATTCTATGCAAAGCATGTGATTCTAAGTAGATTCACAAGCATCAGAAGACAATGCATTACTTACTGTAATAGCCTTTCTGATGATTGTATCTGCTTAGATTCACATGCGCCCACCCTTCCTCCCCACTTGGAGTAGAAGGAACATAGACATCTTACTACTTTCTATCTGTACTCGCGATAGTCCTAAGGCCCCTTGCGGCAGAAAGAACACAACCAGAGGGACCTCGATACGTGAGGGATTTTGGGTATACTACACATCATGTTAGGGATAGTGTTACAAGCATTCCCATGTCGACGTCCCCTTTCGATTCTCGAAAGACAAGATGCAATACTCTGCGATTAGCACTAGATGTCAAACTATATATGCACAGCATGCGAATCTAAGCAGATACAATCATCAGAAAGGCTATTACGGTAAGTAATGCATGTCCTATAACATGGCAAGGACGGCCATATTAGGAAAATGGACAGCGGTCCACGTTGAATGTAACCAAGCTACCTCAAAGCTGTAAGAATCAGAAGGTGTGAAAGGACAGCCCTGTAAGTGACCCGACGATGAGTCGATTGGCACAGAGCGAAGATTCAATTTTTAAAGGATAAGTTCAGAGCACAAAGGGAGTACATGGATAAGCTCTGAACGTGCAACATACTTCTTAGATGACTGAAGACGAAAATATCTGAAGGCCAAACTGCTGGTTAAGTATATACACTTCCTATAAGAGAGAGTGAGCAAGTCTCTTGAGGCCAAGAGCAGCAACAGCACCTTGCATAATTAAATCAAATGGCAGTACATGGAACGCTAAAATGGACACATTCGTGGTCCACTTACATGTGACCCAGAAGTTGAAAACAAAGACTATTCATTAGAGCTTTAATCTAAGAAGGTGGTGTGCTCACACTCCCTTGAATGTTCCAGACCAGTGACCAGCAACAAGGTCAACTACAAATGAAAGTTGGCTGATGGCCTACTGACAACCGATGATGGTCTAATTGGGGAAAATGGGGAGTAGTATGATGGGATTCAAACACCTAGGTTTTGTTTCACGTACATACTGCTAAGGAGCCAAAAGTCCAAGGTTGGGATAGTATGCCGAGCAATCAGTGGGATGGGCGGACAACCTAACATACAATGTTTCAAGAGCCAATCCCCTGATATTTTGTCCATCATAATCTGTACTGTTTGCAGTTAGAGGTAGTTGAAGGCATGCCCTACAGACAAGGGGTAGCCAATGAAGCACCAATACCTATATATTTTTATAAGTAGATATGTTCCCTTAACTAATCCCTCCCTTCAATAGGTTTTGTATTTTGCCACGTAGAATGAGATCATAGATGGCTTGGATTGGGGCATAAGACCTCCAGGAAATCAAGTTACTGTGTGAGTGCAAACATCAGTCCGATGTCTGCCAGATGACCCTGCTTTATTAAACTGAGAATAAAGTAGTACCTTCCCATATTCCTTGGGTCTGTCCGGTTTATTTGATCTAAAATCTATTATTGTAATTCCATCTAGCACAAAAGACTTCACGGTGCTAGAGCACATTTGGCAGTGGTGTGGATGGTTAGTCTAGTTGACCTAGGCCAGATCCAGACCCCCAGTCGGCTGCTCCTGCCATTAGCCAGAAAACCGCAGTTTTTCCTGTGGAGAGCGGCACTGACATGCCGACCTTGAAATCTTGACAGTAGACAAACTTGTAATTATACCAACAAAGGATATACCATAAAAGGATACAATATTGATCCTGCTGAAGTCTTTCTTCCTAAACTTCACTGATGAGTCCTCAAGGAAGAACCCTTTCCATTGATTACGCCCACTGCCCGATAGAAGAAACACGGCCAGAGCGAGGAATCAATTGAAAGGGCGAATAACCGAACACTCTCCAATCTGTGTAATAGAAACAACAAGGTAAGTATATATCTAATAGAGCTGCCCCTATTCTTATCTCACTAGTTTCCCCACTAACCTTATTAGGAGTCATTTGATGAAGAGCAAGGGTTCAGCACAGTAATCCAGGTAGTAATCCACCATTAGGACACAAGGAAAAGGGAAAGTTAGTAGGAAACTAATCTTGAATGGAACGAGGGGCGAACCAGCGTCGGGTAGGTGCACTCTGGATAGTGTCCTCTAGTTCTGTGCACAAAGGATAACGCAACATAATCTTGACATCTTCGTAAGTGTTCATAAAGAAAAGTTCTTCTCTCTGGAATGTAGTACTCAATCCACCCTTTCAATGAAACCGGAAAGCAAATAATCCCCTCTGGGGTGTTGTACTAATATGTGTGCACAACAATTGGAACAGTTCTCCTCTCTGTAGTTGCTAACAAATAATATCGTAAAGTAATGAAGTTTGCAGGACCAAAAATTCAAAGAAGCCCAACTCCCGTAACTAGGAAGTTATGCTCGACTCAGAAAAAAACAGTGAATTAATTCTAATTCAGCGTCTCCAGCGATGCGGCAGTGAGCAACCGCTAAGGAAAGCATTCACCTGACTTCTAGCAGGAACAGGAATCCTCCCGTGTTGTT
This sequence comes from Ambystoma mexicanum, assembly GCF_040938575.1. Lineage (NCBI taxonomy): Eukaryota > Metazoa > Chordata > Amphibia > Caudata > Ambystomatidae > Ambystoma > Ambystoma mexicanum. The sequence goes on along the minus strand of NC_090931.1, from coordinate 57,809,797 downwards.
TCATCGTAGATGGTTTCCCTGGAATGCCGAAGAACTTCCACGCCAGGGAACTAACACATGAAGCAGGTCCGCCTTGTGAACCGTGCTTGAAAAAAGGAACTGACTCGGAATACGAGTCTAGCAAAGATGAACAGCCTTGAAGACAAGACTCCGGATATAGAAACAAATGCAATCAAAGTCAGGATACTTCACTGCTAGTCAGGAAAGAAACAAAGTAGTAACAATCAGAAGCAGCGAGCGATAAGAGGAAAGCACCTATATACTTTCAGAAGTCACGTGACTGATGTTGTAACTAACGTTATCACGTGATCCTAGGTGCTGAGATACAACGCTGTTTTGCTGGGAGGTTGTTAAAGAGTCTCCATCTAGTATAGAACGGCTTTGCTGCTGATCTGAATGTATACGGGTTCCTGTTACCATAGGAAAATGGTGAGCGAGGCATGGCAGGCACGCAGAGTCACGTGTAAAGACTATTTGGTCGGCAGGTCCCTCTTAGAGGAAATTCCTATCTGGTCCCTGCATGTACCCCGTGGATGCATTTTCTATATAAAAAGGTGAGAAATTGATTACCACTCTCTATACCGGTTGCAGGTAGGTTTGGTGGCGCTTTTACATGGTTAGCAGGTTACCCAATTAGCATGTGAATCCATAGTGTATACACTTATTTACGATGTATATACACATCTTAGAACCAGACACAAATCTTATCAAGTGCGACAGTTTTCAATTTATTAACTCATTAAAACTAAAGGAAAAGGGATGAATTCCATACAATCATTAAAAAATCATTCATACAAGGGTCAGTTTTACTCAATTAACATGGACTCTTAATAATTCAGTCTTTTCAGATTGTCAACATGTTTCGGCCATTACAATTACATTATAAACTCTCTGGTGTCGCTTCCAACATCAGTTCAAAGACCTTCTTCAGGACGGACTGATTTCTTCAAATCGGTAGAAATGCTGTCTTGTACCCCATAACTTTTTTCAGATTCTAAAATTTTTTAAAAACAAAAATTATATAAAGTGGTTGGCTCGTATTTGTTAGCTTATTGTTAGCTTATTCTTCTTTAGTATAATATTCTTAGCATTAGTACATCTCAAACTATTTGCCAATTTTCATAGGTCCTCTGCTGTATTTTACATACTTTACTAACCAGTGTTGACACAATCACGTAGTTCTATGACAGACATTAACTCAGATAAGCGCCACCAAACCTTCACTTACATCAACAAACGGTATGAGCAATTCTGTTCCTTCTGGGCCATAATTGTCCAAAGGGATGTGATTTTGACAGTGGGATACTCTCTGTCCCTGAGCAGCCACAGTTTTACTCGGCTCTGGCATTCGATACGCCTTTCTTATTCCTAAAACAGAAAATGATTACTTAATTTCTAGTTCTGCCTTATCTCTTTATATAACAGGTCGGGAAGTTTCTCTATACATACATATATATATATATATATATAGATCCTATTGACCTCTGTATCAACAAAAGTAGTTATAAACTTATTTCAATAGCTACTCCACTGATCGGTAGAAGGAGAACAGTGTTTAAGCGAAATAAAGGCCTATGATTTGGTACTCCAACTATTGCTTACTCGTAAACAATATCTTCTGGGTTTTTTCTCATCACTTTTCCCTGTTCGGTATTGTGTACCTTGGTTTATTTATTTGCTTGTAAGGCGCGAAAGCCTGCAGGCATCAGGGAGCCACATGAAGACGGTCACAAACATAGAGTGTACAGACTGGACAAAACAGAGCACGAGACGCTTGACACGTTAAGAACCGGTAGAAACAGGTACTACTCATGGTTGTTTAGTTCATTTTAAATAAAAAGGTTTTCAATTGCTTTTGCAATCTCAGGAGGTTAGATTCAACTCAGGCTCTGCAGCAGTTTGTTCCAGTGGAGAGCGGGTCGGTTTGGAAAGGCTCTGCCCAAACCGTTTGCTTTTCTGTGGAGGTTAATTGAAATGAGGCCATTGGCCTCAGATCTAAGGGAGCGGGTTGGAGTGTAGCCCACAATCTTAGCCTTAAGGTAAGCTGGTGCTTTACCATATAGTCACTTGTGTGTGAGTGTCATTGATTTGAACATTACACGGTCTTCAACCTTTAGCCAATCTAGTTCCTTCCTTGCCTCACTGATCTGATTTTTTTCTTTTGCTTGATTATACTCACAGCATGATTCTGAATGTGCTGAGTTTAGTTAGACATTGTTTACTTGCACCCAATAATAGGGCATTGCCATAGTCCAGTCTAGAAAGAATGGTCGCTCTGGCTATGGTAGCGCAGTTAGATTAGTTGAGTACAGGTCTGATGGCTTTTAGTAATCTCAAGTAGTAAGCACAATTTTTACTCACATAAGAGGCTTGAGCATCCGAGTTTTGAGAAGCCTCCAGTGTCATGCCCAGGGTTTTGACACTAGTCACTACTTGGATGTCGGACTCTTTTCATGTGAAAGACTCGTAGCTGGATGGTAGTTTGGCCCTGGCTTGATTCAACCCAAAAACCATCAGCTCAGTCTTTTCCCCATTCAAACACATCCTGTTGTGATCCAGCCATTGTTCGATGGTATTGAAAAGTTTATTCACCATTTTGTTGTCTTTCATGTAGTCTCCACTCAGTTCTACTACCAGCTGCGTGTCCTCGGCATAGTTAGTAAAAAAGGCCTTTATGTTGTTTAAGGCTTCACACAGGAGGCATAGGTATAAGTTGAAAAGTATTGGGGAGAGACTAGCTCCCTGGGGAACAACACAGAAAATGTTGGACTCACTAGAGAATTTATCGCCCCAGTGTACTCTAGAGATTCAATCAGCTAAGAATGATGTAAGCCAACTTATGGCTTCCCTAGAGCAGTTGGCAATTTTCTCTAGTGCTTCTCGTAGAAGCTGATGGTCTACTAAGTCGAGAGCAGGACTCGGGTCTAGCAGGATAAGCAGACCAGTATTGCCCCTTTCAATGATACTCAGTATTTTTGTCTGCAAATCCAGCATCGCCGTTTCTGTGCTGTGGGCAGCACAGAAGCCCAATTGCTGGTGGTGTAATGTACTATTGGTCTCAACATATGCCTGCAGTTGTGCAGTGACAATTTTGTCCATTATTATTAAGATGAAGTTGAAATTAGTTATGGGTCTTAGGTTCCCTGGCTCCCGTTGGTCTAGGTTGGGCTTTTTGACTAGTGGGGTGATTGTCACCTTTTTTATATTCTTAGGTACCATTTGATCTCTGAAAGAGGCATTAACCATTTTTGTAAACAAAGGTGCAAATATATCAGTGTTGTCGAGTATGGTTTTAGGAGGGAGAATATTTTCTGCGCATGATGAGGATTTCATTGATGCCCGGGTATTGATCATGTCGGCAGTCGTGATCTCTTGAAAGCGGAATTTGTCCAGATGGTCGAACGACTTACTCATGTGAGGTTGTTGGTACTTGATTTTGTTAAGTAGGCGCTCGCTATAACTTCTCTGGCTGTAGTGATCTTCTTGCTGAAAGCAGCTTGAATGTTTTCACATTCTGTTTGGGATGGATCAAATACCAGGGTCAGCGAGTCAGGCTTATCAAAGGATTTGAGTATCTCGAACAGTTTAGCTGAGGCATTATCAGCGTTCTGGATTTGAGTGTTGAAGTAGTTCTTTTTTTTTCTTCTACAAGGTTCCTTTTGTATGACCTCTCAATTTCATTCCAGCTATTCTTATTGCTAGTGTTAGGATTATTCAGCCATCTAGTTTCAAGCTGTCTTTTTTTTTCCTTTTTTTGGGCTGCTAGATCCGGAGTGTACCATTTCTGACGGTTGGAATGACTAGTTTAGGGCGGATAGGGGCTATCTTGTCAATAAGATGTGAAGTATGTTGTTCATATTTATGTATAATTGTTTCACAGGAATCTTAGTCTTTGAGATCAGCTAGGATGTTATTGGTACAGGACGCAAGGTGTGCTCTTTCCATTTTTTTTAACTTCCTACATGTCATTTTTTTGGGTTCATTGGGACTTTTCTTAAGTGGAGTGGGCATGGTCAGAGTAAAGGTTATTTTGTAATGGTCGGACCAAATGCATGGAGTAGTCCCATAGTTTTTGGTCTCTAGATTGTTCGTACTGATCCAGTCTAGCTGGTGACCATTGTCCATTGTAGGTTCAGAGTTTTTAACTTGAAAATCAAGGTCAGTTAGAGCCTTCTCTAGAGCGAACGCCTTTTTGTCTTTAATGTCACCCTGCCAAAGATTGAGGTCACCTAGGACCAGCGAAGATGTGTTGGGGCTTTTGAGCAGGTTGAGTAGTCCCGTGAGTTCCTCAATGAACTCTGACGAGATGGATGGAGGTCTCTAGATAAGGGTGAAATTGAGGCAATTTGTGTCAGTGGGGCAGTGTTTCAGATGTAAAATTTCGCAGCCTTGGGATGTCAAGGTCGATGGAAACATAAGAAGCGAGGCCTGGATTATCATTGCTACCCCACCTCCTTTTCCTGTATCTCTATTAGTGTGGTGTAACCTGTTGGGACCGTGGTGTTGCAGGTAGGGCCATTCGGTTCTTGCAACCATGTTTCAGTGAGACACATGTCAATATTTTCCTCCTGAATAAAATCCTGTACGCTTTGGGCGTGTTGATTTAAGGAGCGCATGTTTAGCAGACATACCCTTAGGTTTGTGTTTGGTGTAGTTTTGATAATCTTGTTTACCTTATATTTAGGTGCCTGTTTTTGAGAGGGTTCGCATTTTAGTAGCGAACATTGTAAGGTTTTCAGAGGCTGGGTCCTACCCCGCTCCATGACCAGCATTGCGTGTTGTTGGATTGCCTCCAAACGCTGCATGGCATGAAGTTAGACCTACAGATTGCCCATAGCTTTAATGCCCATTCTTACTGTATGCTGTGGGTGAGGCTTGGGGGGAAAAAAGACCAGGGTTCTGGGCCGATGGAGAGGACCGGCGCAAGACCGGCTTGTCACTAGAAGCGCCGGCGCTGAAGCGCCTGACGTATCTAGATAAAGGGTGCTGGTGCTTCTGGGACTTGTAGTCCTGTAATTTTCAAAATGGCCTAAATGGGCTGAGGGAAGTATTTTTACTGCACTAGGTGAGGAGTATGTTGTGGCAAGCCCCTGACACTAATCACATGCACAGTTAATCAAACAGTTTGAGCTAAACCAAACGAAACTCAATGCAGATTTCACGTGAAGCATGCGCTGCTTTATATGATCACAGCACGTGACTTCACAAAGTTCAATGCAGAGAGAAGATATAATTGTTAGCATAGGTTAATGATAATATTATTGGCAGCAATGTCCTTGGTAACCTTAGTAACAAGGCGCAGTTCGGCAGTGCAAACACCCAAATATGGGCCCTGAGCTAGATAGAACCACCCACCTTGATCAACCCTTGCTTGGTTTCTTTCTTTGGATCGAGGCATAAGTGATGTCTGCTCTGCAGGAATAATACTAATTTTGTATTTCAGTATTGCTTACTCTATACTTGTGAGCCGATTGTCAATGCCAGTCTCAAAAAACCAACAAACTACAAAAGCTATTGCTTACTTCTTATGTGCAAAGGTGAAACTATTTATTTCTTGATTATGGCCAGTCCTTAGTACTTCACGTGTCTGATTACCCAAGCGCACAGCACTTATTTCTCTGATGGGACGGGCACTCTGGTCCGTTATCGTCAGGTTCTGCATGGTACAAAGAGTGTTATTGCTATTTTGTCTGTATCTTTGCATGATCTTCTGATATTTTGGCACAAATTACTAGCTAGAAATCATGCTTGCTTTTTGGGCATATAATACTAGTTATCGGAAATAGGCAGCGACAAACCAAGAAATAGTCCAAAGATTTTTTCGCACTCATTTTTCAAAACGGGGCTTTTGGAACAAAAGGGGGTGAACAGTGGGAGAAAAGCTAGGGCAGCTCTTTTATTATGATACAGGATTTAAGCCAC